>NW_027210626.1:1405000-2680000 GCF_029030835.1 Brachyistius frenatus
AACAGTCAAATCTCATCTTTTTACTTGGAGACTTTTAATGCCTTTACAATCATCTTGGTCATAAAACGTACATTTCATTACATTACATCACACACATTCTTACATTATCAAAGGAAATAAAAAGTGCAAGTCGTAATGCTAGATCAGCGTTAAAATGCTAATCGAAAGCAGAATGCTGACTTCAGTTGCTGTATTCTTGACAGCCTTATCCGGGAAAGAGCCGTCACACTGACAAGTCTAAGCTGACTAATTTCCATTTTTGGCTATGGTTCAGCAGTGGCTGACCTAACCTCACCTGCAGCTAAAGCACATCCACTTTGTCCACTGACAGATTTTACCTGCTCCACAGCACAGTAATATGTCCAATTTTTAAGCATTTTGCGGGTTTTCGTTCCTGAGCCTTGATTTTTTTTTTTTTTTGTGTCTAGAGGGACTATTTGGGTCAAGCTATAGTTTGTGGGAGGCAGAAATCAGTCAAGTCAAAACCCACAAGAGTCCCCTTCAAACACCCAGACTCTATCTGTCTTACTGACAGCTCTGAGCACAGCATAGACATCCGCTGTTTGTTCCACGCTGTACCTTCATACTTCTTTAGCGATCGCAGCGAATCCAACTTTTTAGTAGGCCAGTTTTTCAGTAGTTTATACTGTATTTTGTGTCAAGCTCACCAAACTATATTTTTGGATTGCCAAATTGCCTCTTCCTTATTGAGCATTATTTAGACATGGAATGCTATATCAAAACCCTACACTCTAAAATACGAGCTCTGCCATAGCATATCACATGAAATGGGACTGGACATATACATGACTTACACACACACACACACACACACACACACACACACACACACACACACACACACACACACACACACACACACACACACACACACACACACACACACACACACACAGACTTACACATGTAGAGAATGCAGCACAATCTGTCCACATTTCGTGCAGCAAAGCCCATTTAGGATAAATCCCTGAGTTTAAACTAGACTGAGACTCATTTCACTGCAGCTCCTCAATAAAAAAAGAAAGAAAGTGAAATCATCATAAAAACATTCATAGGTAGCGATAACAGGCTGACAGAGATAACAACAGGCTAGCAGCCACAGTTGCAGCTATTTGTGGAGTTTCTAAAGCCAAACAGATCTTTGAAAAGTTTGACAAAGGACATCCTGGAGAAGCAGTGATCGGAAAAGCAAAAACAGGTGTATGCACTTACTGTTTATGTACGATATTTGTGCTCCATGTCACATAGGAACAGTAACAGTAAATAAAAGATGCAACTACAATTTGAAATGGGCTATTTATTTCTGGCACCTGTCTGATGACAAAAGTCTATAGGATGAATCTATTTCTATATCGCCACATTCTCATTCTCCAGAAGTGCATTGCAGACCAGATAAAAAGCTGATAGGAATACATGCGTGGGCTGAACCAGGAAAAACATACAGGTGAGTCACAGCTCACCTAACTATTAACTTTCTCTCCTCTACTCTCCTCTCCCTTCCCCCCTCCCCTCCCCTGTCTAAATCCTGATTGTGTGGTGTGTGGGTGTACAATATCCCTCTCAGTGTTTGTGTGGGAGTGCAGGCTAACATGTACAGTTTTACATGCTTGTGTTGTATATTCCATTTGTGATGTTGAGTGCATCCCAGGCTTTAGTTTGTGACATAATACTGTAATTTAGTTTCTTTTAGCCGGCTTCAGTGCTTTCCTGCGTTCTGCAGAAAGCCTTGTAACAAGGTCCATAGAAGAGTGTGTGGGCATAGTTATGGCTAAATGGCCTGCCAGGTAGAGAAACGCTGTTGTGGGAGGAAAACCTCAGGATGATGAGTGTTTCTCAACAATCAAAGACAGTTGTAGTTACACTGAAAATATTCACTCTTGTCATCTAAATACAGTAAAATATAGAGAAAGTAAGTTCAGTATTGTATGTTTGTTTTCTTATTTAAAGATTATTTTGGGATATATATATTTTTTTTTGTGCCTTTGTAGGACAAGAAATGTATGAAAAAAGAGAAGCAGAATGACTAGAGGCCAACTGCCAGTCAGACTGGATTTTGTTTACTTGTATCAAATAAAAAATAAAAGATCGTGTACTTATTGGAAAGCTGATCAAAATGTTAGAGCTTGTTTTTTTAGCTCACAAGGTGTACCGAACTGAGGAAATTCAATACCGAATCGAATGTCGCAAGCTTTTTGATGAATAGAAATATCGTTATACCGCCAGTGTTCATTATCAGTGAACCAAAACGATCGGAGATGTCGTGTTCCCACTCAGTGCTAATAAAATTCCCACTGCTCACCACTCGCTTGTATGCAAGGGTTTGAACATTTTATAGATATTAGTCATGTCATGACTGTCCCCAAATCTCTCTATGTCCTCTTTCATGTCTCTGTCAAGAATTCCTTAAAATCTGAAGTCTGATAGCAGAGTACATCTGCCATCTGAGAGATCCTGTCAATCAAGGTGCAATAATCCAAGGAAGAGCTAAATGCACTGGAGGTTTTCAAAGCTTTCAGAGTCTCAATTGTTCCCCAGTAGATTTAAATGGAAATGTACTGTGATGAATTCTGGCTTAACTGACTGCATTTTATTGTCTGGATTTTCATATATTATGCGTGATGTGTCAGAATCCCCCATTATAATGTAATAATCTCACAAAGACATTGCGTTATATTGTTCTTTGTCACTTCCTTCTTTACACAAGAAAACAAACTAACGTACTGTACTGATGCTGAATACCAACAAGCTTGCATAAATTGCTCGTGTTGCAGCCTACGCCAGGATAATTGCATTTCACATCACTTTATTGAAATGCTTTAATATTACTGCTCCTCTTAATAGTTTTTCTTGATGGATCAGAGGTTGGTGTTGACGCCCCCTAAGGTCTGCGACGCAGCCCAGACACAGGAGCTGCTAAATGACAACACTGTGGAGGAATGAAATCGTTGTTATTCTTTCTCAAGCAAATGAGAAAACAGGCGGCGAGCCCTTAAGTGAACAGCACATTACAACCCTCTTTCCACCTGCATTAAAACACATCGTGAATAATGGCATTGTATCTTAAAAATGCAGGGCTCCAATCAATGTCAGGTATAAATGTACCTCGTATGTTAAAAGTCCATTTATTCACTCTGGGGAGAGTCAGAGATGCATTTAATTACATTAACAACGACAGGGGGATTAATGAAATGTCACTTTGTTGCAGATTAGCAAGAAATATTAGGCTTCTTATAGCTCAGACACAAGCAAGAGGAGGATTATTTTGTTGATGAAGGGGGTAAATATTACCTGTGAGAGTGCTGAAGGATTTTGATAAAGGAGAATCTCTTAATATGCTGTGTACTGGAGATGGAATTGAATGTAAAAACGGAAGGTAAACCCATTTGTTATTAGACAGCTAGGGTATAAGATATTTAAATTGGACTAAATGCTGAATCACCATTTGGCCACAGCTGACATCTGATATTTGTTTTCCGTCGCCCGGCATGCTGGCTTTCCCGGTTTCCCACCATATTGTCAGAAGTGTCACCAGACGCTTTGTAAAGTGTGAGATCTGCGGTTTTTGAACTCGCTGAGGATCTGTGGGAATTCAGAACGTAAAAGCGTACAAGTTAGAGATGAGAAAAGAAAATGAATTATTCTCTCAATGTTTTGAAGTGTTGCGCTTCATTTTTTCAGCTGTCGTCTTCGGGGAGGCGAGTCGTCCCTCTTTCAGTTATGTCATAAACACTGATGCCTACGCATGTGAAAACCCACTCGCAGAACACATTTCCACATTCACACACAAATATGAAAACCCAAGCTTCCCATGGCAGTCGATTAGCGTAGATGACTGTGTGTGTCTTTAATCTAGTTTCTCAACCCTTTTGATCGCTGTGTTTAACTGGATGTGTTGAAGGACACTTCTCTCTTCTTCACAAGCTAATCCCGTCATGTAACTTCAGTACGACTGTCACCAATTCCTGCTTAAAGTTTCATCAACACAACCCAAACACTGCAGAGCTTTTTTCTGAGATCCCCCCTGTCACAACTGCACTATCAAGAATTATCACAGATCTGTTATTGTGAGTGTTTGGGAGCGAGCTTCCTTCTCTAAAGCATCCCGTGGGTTGACTCCGCAGGGAAACACTTCTCTTGTTTTAGGCTTTTATCTGTGCAGGCAAAACCCTATTTTTGATCACACCTGGCCTCGTATAACATAAAGTACTTGTATTGTAATTGTACTTGAAGTATCTGGTCAGTCAGTGCATTTAAAATGGAGGCAGGTTACATAAACCAATCACAGATAGCACATGTTATAAGAGGATTGCTTGGCAGCTGGAGCGTATTCCTTAGAAGCACATTACTGTTTATAATGTTTAATGTTTTTTTATTTTCATGATGTAACCCAAAACGACTGTTACAGCTATATATGCAGTGTAACAGTTTCAAATGAAATGGTCATAACATTATACTTTTTCAGACTACTGAAATGCAAAATATGTGGCTATGTAATTGGATTAAAGCATTACAAAAAAATGTGGCACAACAAAAGGTAAGAAATTGTGTTGAGCTAATATATGTAAAACCTACATCTGCCTCTAATAACTGTCCATCACCTGCATTAACATAATAATACACAATGAAACGACAGAGGCCAAAAGTAAAGGTCATACAAAGGAACCTACACACAGAGCGGCACAAACAATACAATGGTTATTAGATTACCAGGATTAAGGGCTAGTTTATATATGATTAAGTGGGAGTGGGAACCTGCCAACTGGAGGAAATCACAGGATTACAGCAAAGAAACAGAGGATGGGATTACTGAAGTGGCAGTTCACACACACACACACACACACACACACACACACACACACACACACACACACACACACACACACACACACACACACACACACACACACACACACACACACACACACACACACACACACACACACAATGGCCTATTGCATAAAAGATGAAAAATGGTCAAATGAAAAGTGTGTGTGTGGTGGCCTTTTTCAGTCAAATTGTTCAGACTAAATATCTTAGCCAGTCTCTTTTCAGGGATTACGTAGTGACATGACTCGAAGTGAGCACAGACTACTGCTGACAGTGAATACTTCCACCTTTAACAGCTCATTTCATCTCATATTCGGACCTGTAAAAACGCCATTCAAAACTATGGCTAACGATTTGAGAAAAAATAAAGCGGATAAAAGCAACAGGATACAGAAAATTATTCATTTCTAGTAATCAAACTAACACCAGCAGCTTTAAAATAGTTGCTGCAATGGCATATTCAGCCTCTTTGCTGTCTCCCAGTGGAAGCCATTAAGTCAAACCACCCACAATTCTCTCTCTCTCCCACCCACACACACACACACACACACACACACACACACACACACACACACACACACACACACACACACACACACACACACACACACACGGTAAAGCATGCTGCTCTCTCACAGCCTCCAATCCATGTACCTTTTGTCAGCAGGAACGCCCTCTCTTTGATTTGCTCATTGCAGTGTTCTTCCATGTTGCAGCACCTGATTTTATGTGCCTTCTCTTGTTTTCAGGGCAGATTAGGACGTATGAAGGAATCCCAGAGAGGAAAATCTCTTCACCCTGCCAGCTATTACATTTTACCGCATATAGTCACTGCTTTCGGGTCTTGAGAATGCTCGGCTGCATTTTTCTCACTCCTCTCTCCCTTCCCTCTCTTTGTTTCCCTCTGTGTGTTCATTTCATACATATGCCTAGTGTGTATTTGCTCCGCCGTTGCATCCAGCATGATTTCTGCTTCCATGGCAACCTGGCACTATAATCCAGTTCTGATGTGCAGATGTCATTAATAATTATTGCTCGCCATTGGGTGTTTTTTACGTTTATGTTACATTACTCTCGCTTAAGCCAGACCATTCTCTACCATGCTGTGCCAGTGATGAAGAATGGTCTGCCTGCAACCATACATCATTCTGGCATAGGGTAAAAAAAAACAAAAAAAAAACACTCTGGCTTTTTTGTATTTCTTGAATCCAATCACTGTCTTCTTGGGCGGCGCTAAGCCCGCTATGCAATGATGGTACCGTTGCACAGTAATGTCGGGGGAGTTTTGATTGAGTGCAACATTTGCACATAAGGATGAGAGCCTTTGCGTTCAAATGGCTAAATCCCCACTAAAAACCTGAAAAGAACGAAGCAAACCTGCTTTATTGCAAGATCCAAGTCTTTGTCAAAACTTGCAATTTTCAGCGTGTTGGTTGCTATCTCGGATGTTGTTTTCCATAGTGAGGGGGATTTTCAAAGCGCTAGCTTGCAGATAGCGGAAGTGGAGGAGCCTAAAATAGTCGGATAATGGCAGGTCTGTACCAACATTCTCCATCTGATGAGTCAGGCTAATGTTAAGTGGAAAGCCCATCATGTTTGATGAGCTGCCAAACATGAAATGAGTCAGGTTTTTTTTAATTAAAGACACCTCGAACCGAAA
The DNA here is from genome assembly GCF_029030835.1 of Brachyistius frenatus. Lineage (NCBI taxonomy): Eukaryota > Metazoa > Chordata > Actinopteri > Embiotocidae > Brachyistius > Brachyistius frenatus. Next base: position 1,411,509 of record NW_027210626.1, read on the forward strand.
ATCCAGTTTTTAATCTTGTTAACATACCTATGTGGTGTTTTTTTTTTTTTAATATGCTACAAGACATATCATCAACGAACAAAGCAGTGACAGTGTCAAATCCACTGATTTAGACAGACAGGGTTTCATACATCACAAATTTAAAGAGCCACTCTTGTCAGCTTGTGAGGGGGGTTTTCCAAATCACCGAGCAGCAGGTAAACTGCCCAGAGTTGCGTGGACATAGGCAGGTACTGTTTTTATATTCATAGATCCAAAGATGTAGAGTTACATCTAGGCCACTTTAAGGAATTTTTTCATGAAAAAAAACTTCGGTGTCTAATTTTCATGAACAAATATGGGTTTTTAGGGGATTAATCATAACATGGGAGGGGACTTTAACTTGAGCTGTTTTCTATGGCTCTACTCAAAGCAAGATGGACACATGACGCCAAATCATGGTGCCCGTTGTTTTCTTTGCAGTGATAAATGTGGTGAGGGTAAAAGAAAATGAAAACCAAGGTCAAGTTATTGTATTCAGCTGATGTAGGTAGTGTTTGCTCTAATTGGGTTATACATCATGGTGTAAGGGTAGTGGTGCAACAGTGGTTGAAGTTACGCTTCAGTGTCTTTGATCACTGCTTATCGATTACTTGAAGCTCTGTAGAGTGTGTTGGGTTCTAGACTCTATTGGGCGCCAAAGACTTTCAACGTCGACGAATCTCATTAACGTCAACAGTGTTTCCCCCCGTGTTCAATGTGAAGTGAATTTTAGAGGCACAGAGAGTGAGTGCTATCACACACGTAGGTGTGAATCTGCACTATCCTCATGATTCGATTCGATTAGGATTCACCTGCCAATGAATTGATTGCATCTTGATGCATCTTGATTTTTGATGCATCTTGATGCGGTGTAGAGGGGCAGTGTAAACCAGATTATTTTCCTGTAACTACAATATACAAATGTCTCTTAGACACCTAACATGCAGACTATTGGTAGAAAGGCCAGGCTATAATTTTGTGTGATTATGTCCTGTCACTGCATCAATGCAGAATCTTCCACGTCTGCATCGCAATGCGTGTTACAATTGGGAATTTCACACCTCAACCACATGCTCATCCTCGGCATTTAGCAAAAACAGATGTAAGCAAGTTTAACGTGAGCAAAAAATTTTGGTCATGTTTTTTTTTGTAAAATAGACTGAAAACTGATGTGAAAATTCCGCTGCGTTTAAGTTTTAATTAGAGGGTATTGTCTGCACTCAAAGTGTTCCCGATTTCCCTGACAGCCTGTAAATGCTTTTAGATTACAGTTTGATAGTCTGTGTTTCACCCTTCACCACATTAACCAATATAGCATCAGTTATGAGTCACTGTTACACTTCATTGTCCCCCAAAAAATGTGGTCCAGTGGCTTTAGGGGAGATGGATTTTTACTTATGCATCCCTGGTGTCCCACTCCCCGCATCCCCACTGCCGTTTGTCATATACAGCCATTTTCTGAAAAGAAAAAAAAAGAAAAAGAAAAATCCATTTCTCTCCCTCTGACATGAACCTTCACAGGCTGAATCAGCTAATGCTGTTATCAGTTGCCATGGAGACTGACTGAGTTAGGGTGTTGCTGTGGAAACTGAGCCGCTGCTCATTACCACCCACAGCAACCCTCCACACATGCTTGAGCAGCACCTCACATGAACGCATGCACGCTTTTTAACACACACACACACACGCACACGCACGCACACGCACACACACACACACACACACACACACACACACAGCCCTAGTACATGTGCTTTTCTATGGTGTATCATTTGTGATTACGATCGATATTGTTTATATTTTTATTTAAACATTACAGACAGACAGAGACAGCATATGCATACCTCTACACATGTGCAACAAGCTGCCGTGGCAATTTGTTCATGTGACTGTGAGACCTAAACTGAAATGACACAGGGAGGTAAAGATTCATTGGTCAACATAACTCAATCTATTGTTCCTTTCATCCCAAATGTCACAAACCACAATAGCAGCCAGTGAGTATGGTTCTGTATTCAGCCATATTTGGTAAAACATATGAACACATTAAACCTACAGGTGAAGGGTTTCCTTCAGATATTTTTGGTCCGTAAGAATCTTTGGTTAAGTATTTAACGGGCAGCTCTGTGGGGGTTCACATGACTCTTGGTGATTAAAGATTAAATTACCACCCCCCCCTTCTTCCTGACAGGAGCCAATCAGAAATCAGCATGCTCTTTATCGATGCAATTAGCATGCGGCTTCTAGGTGTGGTCAGGCGGAAATCCGCTCCCCACAGGCCTTTTTCACAGGAAACAATTACGTCATAGCAGGAATAACACAGGTGTTACTAATAAACATGCTGCTCAAGTGTCCGAGCATGCACAATGACAGGCACCTTAAACTAAATAAGGTAAGTGGCCTTTTATTAACACCTGTGCTGTTCCTATTGTGACATCACAAAATGTCTGCTATGAAAAGGCCCATGAAGGGGGAAAAAAAAAAATCGGTTCTCATTTGTCTCATACCATCTTACTAAACACTGACGTCCACAGCGTTTGAGCGATACTTGCAACGTTAATGACAAGAAAGTGCTAATTTACATCTTTTTTTTAATGCTGCCGTTAACCTGCTGGTCTCGTTAGCGTCGGGTCTCCAGCACCGAGTGGTTTAGCAGCACTGTACAACCCCACCCATGCTATATTCTGTCTCTATGCTTTTTGCCAGACCATGCGAGTAATTATGTTTCTTGTGAAATATGATCTAATCAGGATAAGTACTTGCATCAAGACTAGTTATTCTTGAATAATAGGGCTTGTCCCCTTATTTTTTGCATTTTTCACAGTCTAATCTCCTCGAAATAAAGTTACATGTATTCAACAATGCAACTGCAAATGCAAATAAATTATACTACAAATAATGACATTAAATTCATTTTCACAATTATGCTAGTTATAGTGTTTTACAAATAATATAGAAGACAAAATGTTGACATCTAAAAACCCGCACATTTTAGTCATCCTTAGGCTTAGTTTGAGATGTTGTATGAAAACCTGAACCATGCAGTTGATCAGGGCTTCCTGCCTGCGGTTGTTTATTAATTCAGCAGTAGCGGCGATGCCTTCTGTGGCTCACTGTTTCACTGCTCCCCTGATAGATGTCTCTGTGATACCGATACATTCAAAAACACACACACACACACACACACACACACACACACACACACACACACACACACACACACACACACACACACACACACACACACACACACACACACACACACACACACACACACACACACACAGACAGCTCTTGCACACCGACTGAGAGGTCCATAAAACAGGCTTTGCAGTGATATTTAATGCTGAATACTCTCAGGACAATATTGGGCTACATTTTGTGTTAGCACAGTTTTCTCAATAATCTTAGTGCTAAAATGATCTTTAATGTATGTAGGCCAGCGGAGGGAAGTGATGTGAAGGCTGTGATCGCACACGTCACGTTTTTATACGAAGTACCTTTTTCTAAATGTTTTGCATGGTGCCACCTCACTTTTTGTTTGTTTTTTTTAAATTTTTATTTCTGAGCATCAGATGTATGTTAACATCCACGTGACATGCGTGTCAGTGTTCTAATTACAGTTAAGTAACTGCACATGTTACTGCGAGAGAATTTGCATCGGTAGGCCCGCCCAGAGCTTCTGATAACTGAGTCCAGCTAATCTGTCATAGCTTCACGACGTGTCTTTTGCCATACAAATTACAAATAAAGTGTGTCACTACAGGCTGTTTTCTCTCTCCATGTCCCATTGGCATTTAAAATAAAGAGCCCTTATAACACTATAATATCAAATAAGCCAAAGCCGATGCATTATGTGTTGAAGTGTAGTGATTTTAAGTACCACTCAACATACAGTAGATAGTCATTCATACGGTCTGAGGACATGGTCATGCATATATCTGTGTATGTAATGTACATGTTCATTCAACAAGAGAGGACATCTCCGGAGCTTTCATTAAAGAAAGGAATTCAGTCACTAAATGTACCATGTTTTGGAGGAAATTCACAGATGTCCCAAACTCGTCTTAAAAACTTTGAATGCACTGTCAAAATTCGATTGGACTGTTAGATAACTTCTTCCAGACAGTGATATCACACATACACTTGGCAAGTTTCACACTCTTCGACTTGACAATGCTACTGAATGTGCTGAATCAAAGCAAGACTGATCTTGAGATTGTTTTCGCCACATACAGTAATTCTACAGTGGCAATGAAAGCTGCATCCACCTACGCTTAAACAACAGCGAGTGCTCACAACCATAAGCTGTCCATATGCGTCCGCTAGTGAGTGTTTGTGCATATGTGTGTGCGTGCCCTGTACTGTAGGTATTTGTACACTGGTGTGTTTGTGCGAGACTCAGAGACTATAGGGAGTGTTCATTAGCTTACTGGCAATATAATTGACTGGTGCTGTTTATATTGCCGCCCATGCAAACTCATAAAGAAGCTGTGGAAACGTGAGCTCTGTTGTAAAGACCACCGCTATCTGAAGCCGTACAACATCTGACGCCGACAGGGCAGGCATTTTATTTGACAATACATATGGTGTCTGACTGTTGAGAATAGTGCAGAAACTGAGAGAGTATAGTCCTCGGAGGAGGCACAATGAGGTGGAGACAGCAGGAGGGGTGAAGCAAATAGAGGAAAATGAGAGAAAAAAAAAATCTAATTTTAGCAAGGTCATTTATTCTTTAATCTGTGTGAAGCCTTTTTTATTACTTACACTCTTTTCCTCTTCTTTTTTTATACACTCCAAATTGCATTGAGCAGAGACCGAACAGGGAAAGGAAATTCACCTCCATTATTTGGAGGTAAAAAAAAACAATGAGGTTGTTTTCAGAGGTTCACTGTTTCTCTCCTTTCTCAACCCCCACTTGATTTCGTTCCCTCTCTTTTCATTTGCAAGGGGAAATTAAGGGTTATTTCGGTCGACTGTGGAGAAACCACTTGTCTCAAGGAACTGCAGTGCTTCAGCGGGATGTTTCATCCCTCTATTCACACATTATGCACCATGCATACAGTATTTACTGTAATGATATAATCCATGTAGTGTTTCGTGAATATGCAGAAAAGGCCAGAGAAGTGCTCTTTTAAATAATAGTTTGTATTTTCCTCCCATAAAGTTAATTAAACTGCTGCTGATGGCCCTCTGACATCATCATTGTCTTTACTTATGGCTTTTAATTATTTCTTGTTATTGGATTACTGTGCTGTGACTTGGTGTAAAAAACAGAAGTGCGAGTCGAATAATTCATAAATGAGTTTGTGTGATAGTTTCACTTATTGTTATCACCTCGTCAGGCTTTAATCAATGATGTTTGTTTTGTGTGTTGTTGTGGATAATTAATTAGGTAATTTAACCTGTTTATTGCCTGTATTACAAAGTAGCTTCCTTTGTCCTGAGATGTGTCCACCCCGCCCCTTTACATGGCGTCAAAAGCTGACGAAAAGTCAGCAAACAACAGCTTGGCACACGTCGTATATCCCTCAAAATATTTGTGAGCCTCATTTGGACCTTTAGGTAAACTGAATACGGTGTTGAGGTTTAAGCAATGCATTGACCAGTCATAGATTTTGCCATGAGGGATTTCAGGGCTACTGATCCGTGTGCTGCTCAGGGTGGAGTTTTTGGGGAAAAAAAGCCTCACTGTGGACTGTTCCCTCAGTTTTGGCACCCTCTGCTGGCCAAACAACAAATTAAGAATATAATTAATGGGGCCAAGTTGCTCAGCTCAGCAGGTAAGCGGTGGCACCCAACAGTATATTATTTGGACAAGTGCCGGTCGTTACCTCTTGAATATTATCATTACATCATGTTCACTGCAGAGTGGGAAAGTTGTAACATTTTTAAGCCTCTATTTATGTGTCAATAGTATAACATAAAAATACAATTCAGTTGAAACCCTAGAGAATAAAAGATGTGCCACAATGAATGTGGATTCAAACTGCATCTTGTCCATTGTGTCAGAAATAGACGTCATTAACGATTCCACAATTGGCTGTATTTTTCCAGCCATAAATTAGAATTAACAGCATTTTTTGCACAAATTAGAACTGAAACAAATGAACAAATGTGCTTCCTGTTCGAGCGATCATCACACTGCCTGTTTGCAGTCATTTTCAATCCGGGCCCTGTGTGTGTGCTTCCAAACTCCACCCAGCCGAAGGGTGACTGATGTGGGTTCAGAACAGACCACAGAGGCCTGGGAGGACCCAACCAGCTGGATGCCTCAGAGCCTCACTTTTTCCAACATCTCGGCAGTGAGAGAAAAAAAGTACAAACAATCAGGCATAAATATTTTTTGCAGTTCTGAGAATATTTATGTAACAAACAATGCAAGAATCAAATAGGTTAGACAGAAAATGTTAACTTTAAGTCAAATTTAACCTTTGTGGTGTCATTGCCTTTAAGGTAAAGGAACAACATCATAATAGAGGGATACTCCATTAAACTACATGACATGTTCGACTAGCATCTGGAGAAACGGCCACAACATAAGCAGTCAAATGTTTAATCATTTAATCATCAATCACATTTAGGTTGAAGTAAAAAAAAAAAAAAAAAAAAAAAAAAAGCCTGAATAATTAATAGATTTAAGCTCGGCAATAATCAAACATATCCACCGTGTCACACTGATCGTTAGATGTAGCCATTTTTTATTAAAGGTCAGAACAAATTAAACGAGACCAATCCCAGAGAAAAGCAGCGTTTCTACGGTTACCATCGCCAGCATGGCACTCTGATTTGATTTGTCAAAGCAGAGGAAAGAATGACTTGGATCAAAGGGTTACTGAAGTGAGAAATGGAGAGATTAATGGACTCAGATAAGAAGAGATGGAAGGCGTATTTGTTTCATTTGCCCTCTTCTTTTCTTTTTCTTTTTTCCCCAGTTTCTCTGTTTCTCTCTACCTTTTCTTCACCCCAATCACGTGCTTGCTCTTTTCATCCTGCTGCCTCCTGGTGTGCATATCCTGTTGGCATAAGGAGCTTTAGCTGCTTTGCTTGGAGAGCGGAGTCAGAGTCTTTGTGTGTCTGTGTGTGTGTCAATGGGAGTTTGGAGTTGGTTGATTAATCCCTGTTAATAATGCTGTAATGTCTCAAAACAGACGAGGGACAACTCCTTTCTGGGAGAGCTTTTTTGTGGAAAACTAGCCAGGATATATGAAGAGAAGGGGGCTAAAACGGGGTTTAATAAATTAAGCGTCTGTGATGCCTCCAGTGGTTATTATTGACTTTTGTCTTTACAAATGAGGCAGGAGGTAGTCCAACATTTTTATGAAAAAGTTTTGGTGCTCCATAAGCAGAACAGACCTGTTTGCCATTTGAAGGAAAAGTCTGAGTGCCCTTGGGAATTAATCAGTTTATTTTTCTTCTAAATGTTGATGTCCTCTGATAATAGTGGATAATTTGATTTCCATATCTCATTTGAGGGATTTTGCCGAGGCAAACACAAACTGGATCAAGTTTTCATTCATTTTTCTTTTTTCTTTTTTGATTAGGGCGCTCAAATCTAATCTCATCGCATCGGACTTTAATTCCACGTGTTCACTTTTCAATGAATGAACCTATCCTAAGTATGAGTAATATTTCATAGTCTGCTACTTCTTCCAGGCTGCTAAACTGCCTGTCATCAGCTCCAATAAAACAAAATCAAACCTGATGTTTGGCAGTTACAAATTTACTGTCTGATTTTAGTCCCAAAGACAACTCCTGATTTCCTTCATCTCAGACTCTGTGTGGCTGTCTGGGTTTTGGCATGATGGAGAAATGAGGTTATTTTAGAGCTGGAACACAAGAGATGCCTCACAACTTCTAGTTAAATTTGGGCCTCTGATGGCACAGAAAGCAAGCAACATTTCCAACAAGTGGCCTATTTTTCCTTTCTTCATCAGTTGGACATTTAAACAACGATGCAGCGCTGCTTTGGAGGTTCTTGCATCCAGGAAAGATGCACTTGCGGGTGGAGGGAGACGTCCTGTAGCAGCCAGCTGATGTACAATAACAATCTGACTACGGCAGGAGTAGCAACTGAAGTCGAGTGGGATGACCTCTTATGCAAATGAGCTCCAGGCTTTTATACCGTTTCACCGTGTGAGAGGAGGAGCCATGCAGAAGGCTTTATAAACCGTCTGTGCGGTAGCTCGGTGACGTTATGAGGATGGCCTTTAGTCCCACTTACAAAATCCTGAGCTGAAGACGGATGAGAAACTGTTTAACGGTCTAACTCCACATTTCAGTGCGACAACGTTTGCAAACTTTGCACATGCTTTCAGCGACTCATTTCACATTTATATAATTTATTGAGAAGCAAATTTTGGAATTTGCTTTAGAGGGTCTTTAAGGGTTCATCATGAGGTGTGTCATGTGTGCCACCAAGTAATCATATTTGCATGTACTAACAGTTGGATTAATGCTATTGTAGTTATTATTTGTCAAATGTAGCCATAAGAAACAAGGAAATTGGAAAGCTCATTGCAGTCACTTCTCACCGAGGATAAAAAGTCAAGTCTATCTGCTAGTGAATGATTTCCAGTTCTTTTAAATGGCGATGGGAATTCAGACATACACTTTGTGATAATGAAAGGAACTGTTGTGTTCCTGAATAGCTGTCTGTTGAGCGCTCATTGTGACCAGATGCAGACTGGCATTGGCGGGATGAAGCTGTGAAACAAGCGCAGACACTGAATAAATTACTGGCTGACAAGTTTGACTGCCGTGCTAACTTACTGGTTGGCTGTGCAATAAGAAGGTAGAATGAATTACAAATACATGGAAATAAGGAAGATGGCGAACCATGGATCTCTTTGTGTGTATGGCAGTTTAAGAACTGCGGATTTAAAAGAAAAATTAACATTTAAAAAAATCTTCCTGGGGAGAAAAAATATTCCCAAGAGCTGCTCAGACAACAAACTGTGCATAATGACACCTGTCTTCCTTCATCTTTTTTTGCCTCTTGTCCCGCGAGCTCTCTTTTTATGTTGATATGTAGGCCTTTTGCACACGTTACAGATGCATTTTTCAGCCTCAAGTATGTCTGACAAATAAACTATATACATTTTAGATGTCACAGTTATTAATGGCTTCATTATGCGTATAACTGTGGGCTCTCTTCTGATCCCATTTTTTCCTGGTTGATTTTTTTCACTGGTGCCTTCCTACTGAAGGTGACAGTGCCGAGACCAACCAGGAAGTCCCGTTTGATGACTAATCAGACACAAACTCTTTGCAGAGCTGCAAATAATGTGGGTTGCCAAATGATGTTGGGCTGTGATTTGAGTCAGTTTAATCAGCCCACTTCATTGGCTCTGCTGAATAAACCTGTAGTCAAGTCACAATCCAATTTTAGAAAATGCTATTGCTGGTGTGCATGAGCCCTTCTGGTTTCCCTGCAGCCCCCGGTTGGAAAGGAAGAATTTGTAATTGCAAAAGCATAAAATCAAAGCATCCACTTTTAATTAGATTAGGGGCTGACTCACTGTGTGCGTTTGTCTACAGTATATTTGTGTTGGAGCGTTGCAGAATCTGATAACATTTTTTGGTTGATATGTATTCATTTTTTTATATTCATTCATTATTATCTACTCAAGATTTTCATCTTTTGCTGTGTTTTAGGTCATTTTGTTTAAAAAAAAAAAAAAAGAGCTAAAGAAAATCTGAAATGAAGCACCAAAGTAAAGTTTACATTTTCTATTACTGTGTTTTGCAAGTGTTGATTGTAAAAAAAAAAAAAAGGTATTTGTGAGTGTTGGTGTGTTGAGAAGTTCTGTTGTACCATTTCGATTGCTGGAAGTTCAGGCATTGGAGATGAGTCAGCTTTTATAAATTGTCCTTTGAAAATTTTAGCCATGAATTTTGAAAACTTGACATTTAGATGACGAGGAATGCGACCCTGCATGTTTTTTTTTTTTTTTTTTCTTCCCCATTTTGGTGAACATTTTAGCAAAAGGCAAATGCAACAATGGATTTAATCAGATGTTGTAGTCTTATAAACCCTGATTTTTCTTAGTGCTTGAAATGAAACCGACTTTTGTTGCTTCTTGTTAGCGTTTTTGTATCTTACCTTTTTGATTTCATTATGTTTTTTGAATGTTACATTGACTCTCAGCACAATGCAGCAGCTGGTCAGGGACCCGTGAGCTGAGGCAGTGAGTTGCACAACACCTTCAGCTTGTGCAGGGAAGCTTATGGCATAAGGTGTTGGAGGGAAGACAACACCAGACTGTTGAAACTTTAGATGGAGGAATATAAATTCCCTGATTGTGCCCAGGAATCTTTTGACCCTCGAACACATTATTTTTTCAGGAAATCTCCTAGATGTGCTTTGAGCAAAAAAATAAAAATGGAGGGTTTTACTGAGGATCTCAATCAGCTAAACCTTCCTAAAGGAGGTGCTGCCGGAGTCCTGGCTTGATGCTGAAAGCCATTCAGCCATTCAGTCTGTGTGCGCTCAGTGCCAAGAATATGAACAGTGCTCTTGTTTTATGTCGAGGACATTCGGGCGCTTTGCACCAGAATTGCGCCTTCCCTTTCCTGTTTTATTATATTCATGGGCAGAATATCAGGTAGGAGATGATGTCTCTACCACGTGCATGCAATAACACGGGTCTGTATTTATTGGACGTTGATCTTTGATGTGCTCTCGACGAATCAAGGATGTGGATCAGTAGTTCCATATTGAGGTCATGGTTACAAACACATTATTTGTAATAACCTGCAAGCAACATCCAACAACGAAGTCGTGAACAGGATTTCTTTACATCATACCGATGCTGAAGGAGCTAAGGTCTACAGTTCAGTCAGAGGTCAATGAAAGGGCTTCGGTAGCATTGTAGCTGATTGCATTTTTCTGGAGTTTAAAACAGATGGGAACATATCTATATTTGTGTTTTTATAAATATTCAACCATATTGTGTTTTTTTTTCTCAGCATGTCAAATCTCACGTTTTACCCACAAGATTTAAGTTGTACTGTCTTGGCAATATATGTCAAATGGACCTGTGTTAAAGGCCTCATCCAATATGATAGGATCAGTCTTTATGATTAGATGAGGTAAATGCTGGCAAAAGAACGTTTAGGCTGCTTCTTCCGCTCACCTTGTTGTCTCGGTGATTTAGGGAATGGACATATGCATCGAGTAATGACACCTGATCCCTTTACCCCAGTTCAGGAATGAGAACGTGTCAATTTCCCGATGAATTTTTCCTTCATTGGAAGGAATTGAATATAGGAAAACTTTTGTAAAAAAATGTTTTTATACTGATGAGTTAGATCGACAGTTACTGCTGTGGTTTGTGTGGCCTACAGTGTCTACATGCACGAGTATGTTGGGAATGGCTGTTAGACGAAAGCCAATTAGTGTGTGTGTCTGCTCTTGTCTGCAACTGTGTATCTGATAAATGGGGCTGCAGGTTGTGTTTATCCTTTCATGAGGCTTTCTGCAGTGTGTGTGTGTGTGTGTGTGTGTGTGTGTGTGTGTGTGTGTGTGTGTGTGTGTGTGTGTGTGTGTGTGTGTGTGTGTGTGTGTGTGTGTGTGTGTGTGTGTGTGTGTGTGTGTGTGTGTGTGTGTACGTGAGAGAAAGAGAAGGAAACGGCAGCAGGGGAGTGGGGATACCTGTTAATCTTTGTGGCTGCTGTCAAACGAACCCTACACGTGGTATTAACAGGCACACACACACACACACACACACACACACACACACACACACACACACACACACACACACACACACACACACACACACACACACACACACACACACACACACACACACACACACTGATAAGCGCTTCTTTTCTTACTGTCACTTCACCTCCTTCCTTTCCTTTAGATCTACAATTGATTGCAAACCACTATCAGTCACACTCTCCCTCCTCAGCCACTGCTCACTATTTTCTCACCTCTGCTTCTTCCCCTTCCTTTGCATCTGTCCCTAAGATATACTGTCGGTATGTGGGAGCCAGTGTGTGTGTGTGTGTGTGTGTGTGTGTGTGTGTGTGTGTGTGTGTGTGTGTGTGTGTGTGTGTGTGTGTGTGTGTGTGTGTGTGTGTGTGTGTGTGTGTGTGTGTTTGACTGAGTTGCTACCTGCCACTGCACTCCCAAAGTCCTGGCAGCCAAATCTAATCTCTCTCTCTCTTTTTCTCTTCTTTCCCCGCTTATCCTCTCTCATCCTCTCAGGTCTCGGATGTTATCCTTTCTTCTTAGCCGCAGACAACATTTCATCTAGCCAGGTGAGTCTCCCAGTCTCTCCCCCATCTCCCTTTGTTTTGTCATCTCACCTTCTGTCTCCCTCCCTCCCTCCCTCCCTCTCTCTCTTCACCGCCATATGCCTTTCGGTGCTGCTGCAAAGATGCTGCGTCATTGTGCTGGTTGTATATCGACACAATTGTTGTTCCACTGTAGCAGAAAAAAGCAGATGCATTTCTGTTTTGTCCCACCTGTTTCTCTCTCTGTCTGAGTCACCACGTCGTACCGGGGGAACGTGTATTTGTGTATGCATACGTACGTAACTTCATGAATGTATGAATATTGTGTTATTAGGAATCCAATAGCCCAAGCATATCGAATGCTGTGCATTTGTGTCTGTCATTGGTTCACTATTTGTTGTTGAGAGCATGTGCATGAAAACAACAGGCTTCACTCGTGGTTTGTGTGTGTGGACATGTCTAGACGCTCCCAGGCTAGTAACACCTTCATGTGGTTCAGGTGCAGAGTGGAAAGGCACATTCTCCCCACTAATTGAGACTCTGTAGATTCACTCTATTTGTCCAAATTATGGTGTCGAGGGGAAGTGACAAATCAGAAGGGTAAAATACAAATTGTCGAGCTCCCCATTCAGAAAAAGATTAACTCCCTGACCTCAGATCTTTTGCCTTTTTATCTCTTGGCCGAAGCAGCATATTCTGGCTGGGCTGGTTGGTCTTTCAACCACTTTGCACACAATTGCACACCAGAATTACTCTCCTTTTCTTTGATGTCATTACCAGCACATCAGCATTTAAAATGACTCTTTATTGATATGAAATGCTTTGATGCCAAAGTGTTAAAAGGTATTCTGCTCTGGTATATAAATGTAACATGGTGATATATGAACAAGTCATAATAATCCAGTCATTTAATTTATTGAAATTTAATTTAAATTACTAAAATAAAATATTAAATAAACAATATTAAATCAAACAACTCCCTGTAATGGAAAAGGGCTTCTGGTAATGCCCATCCCAGAGATCTATGCAGCTTTTAGCCTTACAGACCATTATTTTGGTTTGCTGGACCATATGGTTCAGTGGCTTTGGCTGTCATTAACTGTCCTCATATAAAACCATGGGCCACTGATCCCACAGGCTAATTGCTTTCTCTCTGCCCAGAGTGAAATGGTGGAGAGACAAATGCAAATGGATGACGGTTGGAGCTGATATTGTTTAATATAGCAGGCCTTTGTTTATTGCTGTTTAGTTTGTTCATCTGCTTTATATTTATATCACATTAGCAATGTTTCTAATGAACATTGTATGAGATGTTACCGTTATCTGAGTCTTTGTAATGCAAATAGCCGCAATTTGTAATGAGTTTGCAACTTTCAGATACTTAGACCAACAAACTTTAAATAATGTTCTTCTGTAAAACGTCGGCCAGCCACTGCCAGTGGAGGAGCGAACACAAATCATTGCTGTGAGTTTCCAAGTCTTTGTGTTCCCAGGAGCACTGTGGCCTCAATATCAACAACGACATGACTCTCGCCAGACTTGGTGGTCCGATCAAACTGAGTAACTGAACATGGGCTTTTCACGAAGGACTTAATTAAGGATCTGAATACTTTTGTAAATGAGAGATTTGATTTGGGGATTTTTAACAAATGTGCAAAAATGTTTAAAGACAAGTTTTCAGTTAATTAGTGGGGGTTATTATTGAGTCTGTATTGATGGGAAACAATCGCAGTTTTATCAGCTTAAATGAAATCTACAACAGTGAAGTGTATAAAAAGAGAAATTTTCTGAATATGAATCTACTGTGTGCAACTAACATGTGGACCTCTGCATGAAGTAGCTTTTTCATCACAGACAGCACATCAATGAGCCTTTCCTCATATTTTATGTTTTATTCATTCACACTCGCAACAGGTGACAGTTTTCACTGGCAGCTCTTCATACTGCTGTAATATTCACATGAATCAATATTGATCATTCAGCTCCTGTGTACAATTTAGTGTTCCTCACTGCCCCTGACTCTCTTGCTCTGTTAAAGACACACAGTAGACATTAGCAGAGTGCTGTTTGTCAGTTTTCAGCAGCAATGTGTACATTCAAACACAACGAGAGTATGTGATGTGAAAACATGTAAGCTTCTCTTTCCCCTGCTGTCATCATGAGGTAAACCATTTGTGGCATTTCCCAGCAGGTGTGTTTGACCTTCTCCTGTTTGTTTAGCCTCTCTTTACCTGTTTGTTCCTCAACGGGCATCCCACAAGCAGGTGGCTAACTCAGAAAGGCAGGATATCCTTAGTCATTTATCCACATATCAATTACCCAGGATCTACTACACACACACATACAGCACTATTTATTATATGTAAATATGAATACCTTCTTGAAATGTGCCCTGTTACTTTATGAAAAATATCTAAGTTTATTTGACCTCAGGACATTTTCCAGCATCTTAAAAATAAAGAATCTGCACCAGTTTTTATTGCCCTGTTCAAACCAACCTTTTTTTGTGAGCATATTAAATAACAACCGAAATATGGAAGTTTTACATTTTTGGAAAGTATCAGGTAGCTTACGACTCAATTGAAGTTTATCGTAGTTTTCATTATCGTACCAATACAGAAGCAAAGTATAATTTGTTCTAAATTCCCAACAGTGATTTTAAAGCATTTTTTAATATGGTGTCTGTTAAATTGATTATTAGTCCTTTCCTCAGGCTCTCCAGATAAGTGGACATTAATTTATTATGCCACTTGTTGATCACAAGTGCACAAAGCTGAATAATGTAGATAAATAATTGTAAGTCACCAACATCAGGCTCACCACAACCAGGCAGAGGTATGGAACAGCATAAACAGATGAGCAGTATATCCTCTGAGATAAAAAGCATTTCCACGAACATCTGAATATTTTTTTACACTTTTATCAGGTATAATAACAGGCTTACGAAGCTCTGGTAAAATGAACAGTGACTCTACATCACACAACAGAGGCCTCATACTTTAATAAGAGAAATGTTTTTTTTAAACTGTTATTCAGCTCCACCGGCAGCAACCTCAATTTTCAAGCCTTCTCCACTCACAATATTTAAATTTAAGAAATAAAATATGATTTCCAATCAATAGCCGGAATAATAAAGCTGAAGAGAGTGAGACAGTTTGTAACAATATGCTGTAAGAGAGACAGTTGGAGAGAGAAAGCAATGTTCGTAGTGTCAGCCACTGCAGCAGTGATGTAATGGCTCAGACTCCCCCCACTCCTCAGGCGAGACTCTTTTATTTCCCTCCTTTGCTTTCCTTACCTCCCTCACTCCCTCCCTCCCTCCCTCTCTCTCTCTCTCTCTCTCTCTCTCTCTCTCTCTCTCTCTCTCTCTCTCTCTTTCTCTTGGCCAACTCTCCTCTGCATCTTTTCATCTCTTTGTCTCTTGTTTTATTTTCATCTCACTCAGCTACCTGACTGTCATTCACTCCCCTTTGCCTTCTTCATCTTTCTTTTTGTTGTTGTTTAAGGCGCTCCTACATATTAAAAGGAATTGTTATGAAATGCATGCACATAAAAAGCATTTTAATCTACACAACTATTGGCAGATCTTTATCTTTGTCTATATCAGCAGTATATATATATGTATATATATATATTTTTTTGGATATATGAAACGAAACTCCCAAAATTGTATTGGGTGCAACATGTTTTAATTTTAAAAATCCAGAAAGCAACAGTTCACAATTAAAATATATATACATATATACTATATATTACATGTTATGCAACAAGTCGTTTCGACCCAGCGATCTGATTGGTCAACTGTACATTTGGAACGTGTTCATATCAGCATAAAGCATCACACCCTGCTGATCACCAGAAATATCACTCTGAGTTCTTAATGGGAATATAAAATTGGAATTGAATTTTATACAATGTTGTTTCTACTTGTTATAGGCCTATTAAATGGGAAACATTTGTCAAATTCGGGTCCCTTTTCAGAATAGAATTTGGAGAAGTCAGCTTTCCCTTTTAAAATAAAAGTTTTAAAAGCACACGCAAGAAGCGGGCCACCTATTAACGACAATATTAACGGCAAAAGCCATGATGATCCTTTAACGTGTCCAAACAACCAGTGGGAAAAGATGTTAATGTATTTTAACACTATATATTTTATCTTAGCCTAATAGTGTCTGGGTGTTTGCTACTAACATATTGCTGACAGCAAGGGAAAAAGACGACCCTTTGAACTTTAAGTTTTATACTGAAATTTGGGCTTATCTGGACACTTAAAGGCTGATTACAGCAACATAATGGCCGCTGTTGGCATGCACTTCACAGTGGCTGCAGACATACGTCACCCCAAGGTTATCTACAGGGCCACCTTCCTAAAGGTGAAGGCTCAAACCATAACACATGTTTCTGCATTACATCTCTGACTAATGACAAGTTGGTTCACTATGACTTGTCTACTAATGCATAGTTGACTAATCGGGGCAGCCCTAGTTTAAATATGGACATATTTGACAATAGGAAATGGTTTTGCTGCGCTTGGTTTATTTGGGATAAATTACAGTTAAACTCTGGACTGAAGTTGCTAGAAAAGAGGGGAAATAAGTTGAGACCTTTTCACCCCATATTCTTTTTTCTTTTGTAATAATCGTATTATTATAAACAACCTCTTTAAGACTGGGTCATGAACAGTAGCTGTAATTAAAACTGAATTGAGTTTAAATTGACAGTTTTCAATAATGGACATAAATGCTGTATTGTCTGAGTTTAATCGACTAAATTAATTAAGTTAAGCTTAAATAGTGTTGTACTAGGCCTGGAAGGAATTACCTTCCCATAAAAAGACACACTAGTTTATACTCCTATAATCAGCTCATTTCCTACTTAAATATCGGTTCTTTCATTCATTTCTTTAACTACACAGTATTTCAGCCAGAAACCAGAAACTGTTATACCGGAGTATGCCATCTGATCAGTCAACGCATTTCAGCCAAAAAAATGCCAATTAGTGTGGATGGGGTGGCAATTTCTTTGTAAAATTAAATATCAGGATGGAATTATTCTTTTTTATTTTTCATCTTGCAAATGAAATTCTCACACCTAATGGATCTTTAAATTCACCACAAAATTATTGTAAAAACAGTGTTTCAGTTGTGTGTCCAAAGGCAAGTTCAGACCAAAGATTTGTGAGGAGCTGAGTTGAAACCTGAAACAACTTGTTGTTCACCAGTGTGGCAACATCCTGAAACCTGCCAGTTTATACCAAAGCAACTGGATGAGACGGAGTAACATCTCCATAGCAACCACTCTCTGTACTTTCATTTTAACTGCCCGGCATTTTCCTAGCTGGATATAATTTGTAGTATTTTAAAATGTAAATAAGGATAGTGAAAGTAAGTTACTTCCAACAGTTGCATATTTATTACTGATGAAACAGCAAAAACATTAAAAAAAAAAAGAAAAGAAAGAAAGGCTGGTATCATTTGCATACAGCTGTCAATCAAATAAAGTCATGAGATGATCCTCACAAAACTCTGCCTTGTTGATCAGCTGACAGTTTGCAAATGACGTGACCAGCTGACTTGCTGCTATGAGCTGATTGGTAGTGAGTCCCAGGTGACACCGTCGGCTGGCCGGAGTCGCTCTGAAACAAGTCAGGTGACACTGCTGCAACTTTTCCCTACAACGCTCTAAAATGTTTCATATTGTTGCAAATCTTTGGTATAAAATGATAGAAACTGAGGGTGAGGCACACACACACACACACACACACACACACACACACACACACACACACACACACACACACACACACACACACACACACACACACACACACACACACACACACACACACACACACACACAGATTCCTACAACTCCAGTAGATCATGGCACCCACTAATTCTGAGGGAGAGCAGGTTAATGAGGAGAAGGATGATAAATGTGAGGCTAATAGAGAAGAATAATCACTTTTCCCAGCTTAAGCTTTGGAAAAATTCTGTTGAATAGCACAGATTTTTCATTTCAGTAACAATTACATAAAATAATGATTTTTATCACAGGACAAAGTAAGTCAACTTGAAATAAATGGCTGGATTAGAGCTATTACACTAGAATTTCATATACGCAATAATGATCTGCCCCCAGGGCCATTTCATGCTATCTGCATGTTCACATGTGTCAGCGTGGATCCACTTGGCGTAAACTTTGTCTTCTGTACTGCACGAAGCTTGCTGACCGCGACTTGTCCTGTGCCAGGAAAACAAAATGGATGTTTGCTGTGCAACGGATATTAAATGGCCCTCGTGTTTATAATTCATCATATAACGAGTCCGAGGACACAGAGATGGCGTTAAACTCCTGGTGAAACCTTTACTTTGAATATGCCACCATCACTTTCATGAATGTAGGCCCCCATTTCCACCTTTGTGAAGTGATATCACCAGCAGCCGTGAGAACAGTAGAATAGGTCCGTTTGTAATTGAAGTAGTCGCTACCACTTTGCTTTGCAGCGATGGCACCCAAACACAATGGGATGTTCCAAATTCCCCAGAAACCCGGTGCTCTCTCCGCCCATTGTGCTTTGGACGGGAAGGCAAAAAACACTGGCTCACATCCACGTAGGAGACCGTCACGTACTGTACCCTCAAATTATTGTATGAATAATAACACGTGAGTCGTCTGCTCACATTCAAAGTCGACATCGGTCAGCACATGAGGACACTGAAACCATTAATTGTCCATAAGATTCACACACAGTGATGTTTAAAAGTAACTACTGACATGTTTACAGTGACACTGCAAACATGCTGCTATTTTTCAGGTGTGCTGTAGTTTAACGTGCTCAGCAGCTTGTTTCAGCTAATTCTGCTGCCATCAAATAAACTTTGTACAAGCTTTGTCAAACACCAAAGTTCTGGGCAACTTAAAATTTGGATTACGCAAAACTGAAGGTATTTTTGTGTCTTATTTAATAAAAGACTGTTTTAGAATTTGTAAGTAAAAAGTATGGACTTAGAATAAAATATATTTTTACTTACAAACTCTAGTTTTGATTGCAGTGCGAGACATTTGCTGTTAAATTTGTGTTTTATATGATTGTATTAAAAAGACACAAAAGTACCTTCGTAGCTAAATGAAATGTTATAGTTTCACCAAAGCTACAACAATTCACCCTGGCAGTCAAATTAAAAGTGAATGTGAACCCCTCCAGCAGCTAAAGAGGATCGCCAAAGTAGGATTCATGGATTTCTGTACAGAATTTCATCGCAGTCCCTCCAAGACTTATTGAGAAATTGCAGTCAGGACTGAAGTGTTGGACTGACAAACACTGAACTTGCTGCTGGCCTGGCTATAAACGTACCGTAGGTTGGACTTCTGTCCGTACCCACACAGGTTGTCGTGACACTACATATTGTGAGAGTTTTAGTGCAGCATTATGCAGGCAGAGGTCAAGCCTTAGCTTTACATAGCCATGTGATTCACAATCAAACCTTCTAAGAGCAGATTTTACAGTACTACTGAAAAAATCCAAAGCACTAAACAAATCTTTCTTGAAAGTCCTTCAGGAATCAGCACAAATGTCTGAACTCCTCACACAGATTCATCCACAATACATGAAGTCCTTGCACTTTCAAAGCAGCTTGGTCACTTAAAACACACACACACACACACACACACACACACACACACACACACACACACACACACACACACACACACACACACACACACACACACACACACACACACACACACACACCACCCCCTGCAGAATGCATTAAATACAGGCTGACAGGTGGCTGCTGGATGTGCAGTCCCCGGAGACAAAGCACTTTCATCGTATGTGTGTGTCTGTGTGTTCAAGTGGCAAGGTTGCATAAGAAGCAAAAGCGACCTTTACATTGGGAAAGGAGAGAAGAGCTTGAAATTATGTGTTCTAAGCTCTCAAACACTTTCTTAGAGTATGTTTGCATTTGTGCATGCGTGTGTGCTCTCATTGAAACATACATCATATTTGTGCATTAAGTTGTTAAACACAATGCACGCATTTGATGTATTTGTTATTTCGGTTTGGTTTAAATGAGAATAATATCCTAATATCACTTTGTTAGCAGCAGGACTGAAATTTTAAGGTTTTAGTTTTTAAAGTCAGGTAAAATATTTGGCCTAATGATGGGCCAGTTATCAAATAGTTTTATACCCTGATGTTTGGATTGAGTTCCTAATAAAGTACATTTTTGGCAGCCTCAGATCTCATGTAGATTGTGAAAGTGTAAAAGTAAGAAGGACAACCCTGGTGGTCTAAATGGCCCGTAAAAACAATTTTATTTCTCCATAAAACAACTTTTCCTCCTCAAAAAATAACTTAAAAGCAACCCAGGAGCCGAGTGGTTCGGGTGCTTACCACATGGGCACATCCCATCAGCTGTGTGTCCCTGGTACAATTCCTGACCAGCCGGACCTTTACTGACCCACATTTCCTGTCTCTGAACTGTGACTATCTAAAACAAAAAGTAAATGCACCGAACATCATGAAGTATTATGATAATGTACAGCACTGTGCCTCTTTCCTGATGTGTTTTGTCTTCTGGTATAATACAGTATGCGATGTGTGGGAAACAACGTGAATCACGTGACCCTCAGTTGCTGTTGAGCTGAGGCAAAGAATAAAAACGGGTCTTGTGCTTTTCTAAACATAGTTGGTTCCTAAGCTCCGAGGCTTCGGCTCTCTTAGCCAAACAGGTGGGCTCAGATTTGAGTTCGGTCACTCTGCTCTTTCTATTCCTTGTGAAGTTCAACAACAGACTGAGCTGAGTTAAGATGGTGCTTCATAATAGACAAAAACCTGAATATCTTGGTCATATTGCCACGTCTGTGGGTCTGAAAAATATGCAAGAGTGTAACTGGAGGTCATGTCAAACAGGCATTTAAAAGAGAAGAAGACTTCCATTAACTGAGCCATTCCTGTTTCTGTCCAAGAGCCCTGATCCTTTTAAGCTAAGTCAATTTTTTTGGTTCGTTCGTTTATTTTTTGTTTTAAGGCAAAAACTGACATTATTGTAAACACTTTCATGAATTGTCACCATGGAATTATTGAAAACATTGATGACTTGTGTTTTTTCTCAGAGGACTTTCTGCGCTCAGTTTCTGATCCACATGTCCATGCATTAGCTGATTGGTTCAGATTATGAACATCTGTCGAGGAGTGGGTATCCATATAGAGTCTAAAGAAAATTATTTAATCAATTATATTCTTCTTGGTTTCTTTGAAATGCTGGAGAAAATTTGTATTTCGTCCTGTGGCTAAATTAGCCATACAATTTGAAATATTTTGGGCACTACAACAATAGACAATTATCTACATCTGTCAAAGTGTTTTATACCAATTTTAACACTTAAACACTTTCATCTCTCATGCAATATTCTCATCTACTTGTAGCCATTGTTGCTGCTTGAGGGAAAATATTCAGTATTTCTTCAATCCTGAACAGAGCTGTGCAGTTTTGGCCCATTTAACATTAGTAGTGAAATGGAGCAATTATTCTTAGCCTGCAGGTATTTTTGCCATTTTTGCCTGCGGGTAGATAATAATAACCTGATTTAAGCTCAATAGGCAAACATTGAAATGCTTTTTTTTAAAACGATGGTGTAACTAAATGTATGTTATTGCTGGCTGTGATTACAAATCCAGCTGCAAAGAGCTGTAGAATGAATGTGAGTAGTGGAAATTCAAAAACTTAATTCTGTCGTTTGTGGTGTTTTAGATTTGTAGAGTTTGTTGTAATATATAGTCGCTTCAGAAAGTATTCAGACTCTTTCAGATTTTACACACTTTACAATGTTGTAATTTTGATTTCAAACAGATAAAATTGATACTTTCTTCTCACCAATCTCTTCTCAATAACCCATAATAACAAAGTAAAAACATGTTTTTAGAAACTTGGCAGCCATTGCAGCTTCGTTTCTTCTTGCGTAAGGAGAAGTACCTCCATAGCATGATGCTGCCACCACCATGCTTCAGTACAGGGACAATGAGCAGATCATGAGCTGTTCCTTGTATTACCCAGACATAGTGCCTTGAGCTCTTCCCAAAATATTTCAGTTTTTGTCTCATCAGACTTGAAATGTTTTTTTTTCTGATTCTCTCACTCTTGTAGATGCAAGTTGGCAGTCTTAACATGCAGTCAGTAAAATTGAATACTGTCTGAAGCCACTGTAGATGCAATTGTGGAGGTGTTGTTCCATGATGTTTGGTCATTTGTGTTTTCCCATTGTTTAATTATTGATTCCAACACGTCACCATGCATCCATCTGGGTTCTGTACACAAACAACAAATGGTTGTATCGAACTGTAGGAGTTGATTTGCAAATGTTTTCTATTATGGCCAGTTGCACTCAGTTTCAGTTCATCATATACCATCTGTATGAAGCCAATAGTGTCTAATAGCACCAACAACTGCGAATTAAAAGTTTCCTTCGTGGAGTTTACAGTGTTAAGTTTGTATTTAAGGCTGCAGTTTGTGGTACTGCTGAGTTCCACTGCACTGCGTGGTTGAGTGGTGTTTCCTGATGCTTGGTGAGAGATTTGTCAGGAATTCTTCATGTTTTGTGTCTAATATGTGTGTGATAGTTCATAGAAAGTCTGAAAACATAATGAACTGATTCTCTTTCTCCTTTCCTTTTCTTCTTTGCTTGTCTAAGATTGCCAAAGAATTAAAAACCCTGTTTGCTGTGTGATGTCTTACTGTTTAATTAACCAGCTGCTCCCCCAGAGAAACAAATCACAGGTGTCCAGATTGGTGTAGACAGGCGCAGGTTACGTAAAATCTGAAACAAGTATTGATCTTCTTTTTCATTGTCAACAGGTGCAACTAGGACCCTGTCTCCCTTGGGTTTTATTCTTCTGACAATATTGACGTTAATCTTGTCGTATTTGGAGAGAGGACAGATTCTTTGACTCCAACTTGACTCATCCTCAAAAGTCCCAGACCAACTAACCAGGTAAAGACTCCACCATATGTGCATACATACATGCCGTGTTGCCAGATCTGCTGGCTGCTTTAGTCATAGTAAATACCATCTTGTTGGTCTGAAAACTAAGCCCGCATCAGTAACAGCAGCTTGTGTTGTTACTTGCCATTGAATCTTATTTTTGCCACTTGCCCTACACACAGAAAATCCGGACAGTAACATTTTCAGTGGAGACATAAAGACATAGTTCTACATACACTCCTAAACTCATGCAACGCTACTGCTAAGACATGTTAGAGCTAAAACACTACATGGACAGAAAGGACATGAGCACACCTATAGTAGGGCTCCTGGTTTCACCCTCGGAGCATCACAATCTTTCCTGACAATATGATGATGTGAAATAAAGTATCATTGCACACCAGGATTGGTGCAAAACGTCACCATGCCTGAATGAATGACACCAAAACATGCCAAAACTTCCTATAGAATCACAGCGAGGCTGCTCAGAACCACATCCATCCATTTGTCCTCAACTTTTGAGATGTGACGATGTGATATCTGTCAAAAAGAGACATTTACAGCAAGAGAAAGAGAGAGACAGAAAGAATGCCTATTACCTCCACAGATGAAATGGCCGTGTGGGTGGATGTACATGTGAGTGCAGGCTGCTAGGAGCTATGAGTGGGAAGTGGGTACTGAGTGGGAAGAGAAGAGCTGCTTTAGTGAGACAATCAGCACCAAGACCCACTGAAAGGCAGTCACGCTTTCATGGTTTCTCTTTGTTTTCTGCGCCTGTAGAAAGAGAGAGTTCCAGGTATTGCTGTTGGTTGTGGACAGTAGATAAGTCTCTTTGCAGTACATGCGTGTATGTATGAGGGCCAGTAGACGATTTTTCTGCATTGTTTTCCTGCAAGATCATGATGTACCTCGTTACAAGACTGCATAGAAACAGGATAGAATAGAGTGAAAAGACTGAACAGAAAAGGGATATTATGAACAGACGTAATAAAAACAGGCTTCAGCAACTGATGCAAATGATTCCTGAAGAAGCTATTAGATTGTGTACTGCAATGGTTTGTGCCACAATATGAATTACATACATTTTCATAGTAACATGAGAACATGTTTGCTCATTTAGACCAAATAAAGTAGGTACATCTGTACACTGGAACAAGATAATTTGCTTGAAGACCACAAAGGTTGAAAAAAAGAAAAAGGAAAACAGAGCATATTATGAATATTTATATGAATCCGGTTATATTATATTTGGTGTCATAACACCTGGAATAATGAAGAAAAAGGGCAATTACTTGATTAGAATATTGTAAATAAATGAATAAGGAAAAACTGCAGGAGAGCCCAGATGTGGACAAATGAAAAGAGCTAGTGCAGAAAATTTCAAATATGGAGAAAACAACTTATGTCTGTGGCTATATGGTAGAGAAATCATGGCTGTAATAGATACAATAAATATTGAAGGTTTACTTGTGTGATTTTACGTTTAGATTTGATACAGTATGCATGCTGACGCTGAGTTAAAAAAATATATAGGTAGGTATTTGTAAGTAAATACCTCCATTTTGGCTTCTGAAGAACAGTTAACTGTGCACTTAGCTATAAGAGGCCCCGTTTAAGTGTTTGAACAAATGGCCAAGGCGGTCGTCTTTTCTGAGAAGAATCAGGAAACAACGGGTGTCTCTGTGTTGCATCCTGTTCTTTGCATCATTGTTCAATCACAGGCTTTTAAAGGGCTAATAACATTACTTCTGGATTGATGCTGCTAAGAGGCATTATTTAATGCTGTTCAACATCTTTTTCGCTTTCTTGCCAAAACTCCCAGCATGCATATTTCTCAGATGTTGAGCCTTTGAAGCAGCATTTAGAGCACACCTACAACCTTTCACTGAAAGCTGCTCAAATAAAGTCGTGTTCAACAGCATCTTGAAGAAGTTATGAGATGAGTTTCTTTTCGGGTTTTATAAAAATGGAAGATGTTGAGTGAAAAATAGACACTGACATGCCAATTTTAATAATTCAACTTCCTCTGTAAATTCTTCTTCAACTTTTTTTTGTGTTACTGTGAAGTTATTATTCACAAAGAATGAAGATTTCCATATACTGAAACAGCTGGAGGAATAGTTTTACATTTGGGAAACACATGTATTCATCTTAGGTGGCACAGTGGTGCAATGGTTAGCATTGTAGGCTCACAGCAAAAAAGTTCTGGGTTTGAATCTGGGCCTGGGCCTTTCTGTGCGGAGTTTGCATGCTCTCTATGTGCCTGCGTGGGTTCTCTCCGGGTCCTCTGGCTTCCTCCCACCATCCAAAAACATGCGACTCAGGTTAATTGGTTGTTCTACAAATTGCCCTGAGGTGTGAATGAGAGCGTGAATGGTCTTTGTTTCCGTCTGTCTCTGTGTTGGCCCTGTGATGGACTAGCAACCTGTCCAGGGTGTACCCTGCCTTCGCCCAATGTGAGCTGGGATAGGCTCCAGCCCCCCCGTGACCCTGTTCGGGTATAGATAATGGATGGATGTATTCATGTTCTTGCTGACTCGAAGATTAACACCGCTCTCATATTTGTTCTTGAAATATTCAGCGGGAGCCAGCAGCCTGTCAGCATTAAGACTGAAAACGCAGGGAAACAGCTAGTTTTAGTGGTAACAAAAGAAAACTGACCACCAACACTTCTAAAGCTTAATGAACAAGTTCCATCTCATTTATTAAATCCACACAAAAGTCAAAATATATTACAAAAAAAATTCCCTGTTTGGAGTTGTGAGCTGGACTGTGTCTTGGCTGAGACCAGTTCCTTAACAAGCTGGCCCTCGAGGGAGTTACCAAGAAACAGTCTGCCACATAACCCCTGAAAGATGGTGGTGTTTATTACTTCTATTTTTGTATGTTTGCATGCTAAGCCACTGTATGCCAGTTGTCTGCTGGCTCTACCTTACATACGTTATATATAACTTTAATACTTTTATGGCACCGACCGAATTGCTTCGGTACTACCTAGTGTCAAAAAATTTTGGTCATTCAGTGTTTTCAATTTAAAATACACGTTTTGTTTCATTAACACAGGACTGAATCTCGTCAGTATCAGTGAGCTAATACAGCATTTCCAATACATGGGCTCCACTTGGGCAGCCCGATGAGGCGGATTAAATCACTCGGTTTCATCTTAATCTTACATTAGAACACCTTATTTCACTCTTTTTGAACTCACCAAACATTTGCATGTGAACCATTTAGTGCACTTTGGAAAATTGTAGCTTCTATCGCTAGCATGCATGTGAGACAGGGAAATGTTTTAATGGTACGTAGAGAATACAACCCGGGTTACACTCTTCCCTCCTTAAACGCAGTTAAAAAGTTACGATTTATGTGATAATGCGTAATGTGTAACTGGTGATGACATCAAAGTATCAGTATCAATATCAGCAAAGAAAATCTGTCAATCTGTACACTATAAGAATTAGTGGAGTGCCATATCATATCGTTCACGATGATACTGGTATAATTTTCAACACGATAGAAAAAAATTCCTATCTTGATAAAGCCGATATTCCCACCTGTTGATGTAATGACACCATACCAGTAGACAGCATAAGTGTATGACTAGAAGCTGCTGTTTTCTACAGGTTTTCAGGTGTTAGAGTTTAATTGACGGTGTGTGGTCTGTGGTCTGTGTGCGCCTAAAGGGCGGCTCCGCCCACGCCCCACGAACACAGAGCTCAACAGGAGCTCAGGTGAACGACTCAACTCCTTATGAAATAAAAGTGCAACAAAAGCCCAAAACTCATTTATTAATGGACAAATGTCAATGTCAAATCAGTCCAAATAAAAAATTTTATCTGCTAATTACGCTGTTTACACAATCTGAATCTCACTTTGAGTTTCTGTTGTTTACAAACTACCGACTGAAAGATAATTTTTGTTTATTTTTTTACTGAATATTTGTTGGCATATTGTTATGTTTTTGCTGACACCTAAATCTGTTACACTTATCTTGTTGAAATTGTGTGCTATTAGCGTTAATAATAAAATATTTTTTCAGTATTTTATCATATTGTCAAAAATATTGTTATCGCAAAAACACCCAGAGGTATCGTCATATCATTTTAGGGCCAAATCGCCGATGAGTGTGTTTCTCTAAGTGTTGACCTGTTGCTTTAACCATGTTTAGACTAAGCATGACCTTGCGTTGGAACAACTGCATGCCTGCGCACATACGCCCGACTTAACATACAATATGGAAGACACATGCGTGAACATATAGTGTATGAGAGAGCACACACACACACACACACACACACACACACACACACACACACACACACACACACACACACACACACACACACACACACACACACACACACACACACACACACACACACACACACACACACACACACACACACACATACTTCTTACATCCCCAGTCTTTCCTGCTCTCTGGCTCCTCCAGCGAAATGGCCCTCAGAAGAGAGCCCTGCAATGCAGCATCTGTGTGACTCACACACACACACACACACACACACACACACACACACACACACACACACACACACACACACACACACACACACACACACACACACACACACACACACACAATGAGATGGCAGCATGTGAAAGTGCTCAGATCGTAGGAGGAAGATGAGGCGATAGAGAGCAGTGAGGAGAAAAAAACGAAGCCCGATGAAAGGTGGAGGAGGAGGAGTGAGTAGGAGGAGGAACAGCGATGGTAGGAGGTGGAGGAAGGTGAAGAGGAAGAAGAAATAACAGGTGGAAAGAAGAACTGCAAGGATGCTAAGAAATCAGACAAAAGAAGAAAAAGAAGCAGATAAGAGCCTTAGAAATGACAAATGGACTTCTTAATTAACTTGCCGATTACTTTGTCTGGCTAGAATTTTTATGGCTGATGAGTTCATAGACAGTTTATCAGTTTCGCTCCAAATCTTTGAGCTGGACACACATTGTGATGCGTGCTTGTATTGACAGGAGGGTAAATTGCCTTGAAATGACTAAAAATAAACCAGAATATTCTCTCCGTTTGCAAGTTTATCTTCAGGGAAGTTTTGGATTGCTACATGATGTCATTATTAGATTTTGCTTTTCTAAATTGCTGTTTTTATAGTTAAGAGCTGTTATACCAGATCAGCCTGTAATTATCCTGCAATCTGCATGATAATTTGTTGAGCTAATATAATTCATGTTAGTTTATAAAAACTCAATACAAAACAGCACTCAACTGTAATACTACACTGCAGTCATCATAAAATTTCTGATAACATTTCCAGCATGACTGACTGATATGAAAAATATTTTTAAATGTTTTAAGTCATTGAAAGGTTAAGAGGCATTTCAGCCTTATTTTTTATTTCCACCTGATTTGAGAGGGGACTGGTGGTAGTCATGATGCAGTGGAACACTTTCAGCCTCTGGAAAAACATACAATTCCACTTTACCAAGCTCTTCTTGCTGTGACGAGTGATACGTGCATTTAATCAAATTTTTTTAAACTTTAATAGTCTCTGTCTTAATGGACTATATTTATGTTCCAGTCGGACAGCCCACCTGCTATTTGGAGGCTATGGGAATGCCCGTGTGGGGCAAGTGCTGAAACAAGTGTGTGTGTTTGTGTTTTGGTTTGAATCTACTTATAATAGTGTGTCCTTGCCAGTTCATCTTCTTTCTTTTGACTGCAGCTCTGTTGTTTTGTACCGATTGTGCCTCATTGGGAAAATACTGATGATAAAAGTAATATCACTTCACCCTTCCCTCCCTCGAAAGTTACTGTCAATGTGCCCTTCAGCAAGGCACTAAACCCACAGCCTTTTAAATACTTTTAAATACTCAGTGGATGACAACAAGCCCTGTGGTTGTACCGGTCAGCTGACAGTAGAAACTTCTTAATACACCAGAGGGATGACAAATAAATGCAAAATACTTGCCGGCGAATATTTCACATAAAAGCTTTTCATACCAGCAGCGATGTTAATTTGTGACAGTTATTCAAAAGAAGGTTCAAATAAATTCGCACCTGCTTATTAAAATTATGGATTCAAAATTGCAAAAATATTATATTAAAAGTATTACGCTATACCGCTGTCTGTGGAAAATGTCAATACTGCTGTGAGCATGAAAACACAGAAACAGTCAACCATGATTCAGACGTCTGGACAACCAGGCAGGCAACAGGGTTTTGTTTGGGAATATTTTGGGTTCAGATTTGATGTATACTTCTTTACTTTGTTTGCTTTTTTTCATCAACAGAAACTATAAATGCAAGAAAGAAAACTCTTAATATTAAATATATTTTCATGGTCTGCCCATCTGTCCATCTCTGAATAACCCACTTCTTTTCTGAGCATCAGTTTTTAGCGTGACAGTCAGGAGAGGAAAAGTACCGAGTGATCTATTCTGAGGACAGTGAAGAAAATTGCCTCTCACAGCAGCTGTAGAGAGTTTTTCAAGTTTTCTGATAAAAAACAAAAAACAATATACTTTTTTTCCTCATTAATGCTGTACTTAAACGTTACATAAAACTTAAAAAAAAAAAATGCAGCACATGTACTAAATTATTTTCATCACCTTACATCAAGGTGTTGGAAAACGCAAATTTCCGGTTTTCATTCATTCCTGTAAAAGGATCAGTGTGCCAGAGAGATGTGAGTGAAAGGATGAGACGGGATTCAGATGTTAAACACTTTCAGGACGAGTAACAAAGTTGAGCTGCCGAGTGTAGCGCGCCCACAAACGATGGACGTAACACGCCTTCGCTTGACACTATGAGGCAACTGCTACTTATTAATGTGCACTGTAACACAGATCCAAATGTGAAGCAATAAGCGCAGATCACAATTGCACTGTACATATGTACATGTTGCCGAGCAACCACTTTAATCATATTAGGATTATAAATATCTCATGCAAATATTCAGCCTCCTTAGCAACTAATTAATGTTCTTGTCGCTTGCAGCTTCCTTTTCTTTTAAAACACTGCTGTTGTGCTCTTGAAAAACACAAAGCTTTGTAGAAGCATAATGTGTGTTTATGGTTTCATTTTACCGAATTATACTTTTAAGCTGTTACAAAATCATTGTAGCCTCGTCACTCACCACGTGATTGTGCAAATGTAAATCATGTGAAAACCTTTCCACATATTTTCCGCATGTTATTACATGTTGCAATATGAGGTAAACATCTGTCAGTACGTGTGATCACAAGTGTCCAATGTGAAAAAAGTGGGAAACTCGTGTTTTTTCTGTCCACACCATTTTAATCGATCGCCTCAAAACCTGGGTTGGCATCAAAGATGCTGCACTAAGCTGGTTTTATTCTTACCTTTTAGAAACAACCTTTCTCTTGCTTCTTCACCTTTGGATCTAAAATGTTTAAAATTTGCATTTGATATTTACAATTAAGTCAAGCTTTTAAAAGCAGGTCAGGAGTATCAAGTGCTGGGGCTTTGGAAATGTGGTTTTGACCTTTAATCGTATTACAGAAGGTTCTCCTGGAACGCTTTAGAAAATTATGTTGAATATGATAATATTATGACAAAGCAGAATACACATAAGTTTGTGTGTCTACAAAATATGTTTTCCTTTAAATGTTCATGAAAACTGATGGCTAATGTCATTAATTATATTATTCACAACACAAAAACATGAT
Source organism: Brachyistius frenatus (assembly GCF_029030835.1). NCBI lineage: Eukaryota > Metazoa > Chordata > Actinopteri > Embiotocidae > Brachyistius > Brachyistius frenatus. Next base: position 1,442,430 of record NW_027210626.1, read on the forward strand.
AAATGATTGAACATAAATCAACAGCTGTAGTGTTTGGATCATTTAAAAAAATATATGACCTATTATACCTCAACAAAAATTACAGAAATTACAGTATAACACTCCCTGTTGACATTAAAGAGTGCTGAGCTACTATCCTACTTTGTAAATGTCCAGTTGCAGTGGTGCCCAGTTGTGCTCTTCTCCTCACTATTTAACTCCATTGTTCCCTGACATAGAGAGAGTACCTATCAGCATCAACCAACCCCCTGGCAGAGAGCCACAGGCTTTTTGCCAAGTGCAACAGACCTGCTGTCTACTGAGAAGCCCGACGTCTCACTCTGTAATATCACCATTGCTGGACTGTACATTATCCGAACAATATATATCATTTAATCTACAATTGTCTGCTCATCACTTGTCCCCTTCACTTCCTTTCTAAACAGATCTCAACAAACCTTTTTGTTTTTACTTTTCTCTTCTTGCTTGGTGAGATCAACCCTCCCAATTTGCTCTTGTCTCCTGGGCACCCACTGCTGCCATTTTTACATCAGACTTCGGGCCAGTATTTTGTCCTAATGCATGTCATGTTGTTTCGTAGGGAAGAATCCCTGTAGTGCGCTGCAGCCCAGTTTGTCTTTTAGGCTGATGAGACGAGTTGTTTCACATAAATTATGCTAATGTAGACTATGGTCCCAGTTGTTTTCGTTCAGGCTTTAACCCAGAAGGTGGTGCTGTTTCATTCATCCATGCAGCACACCCTTGTGCATAAACATGCACACCGTACGCTAAACACTGGCATCAGCATCTCGACAGGCCTCCAGGAAGCAACACCACACATCCCCTTCCCTCTGCTCCACATGAACCACTGACACCCTGAGTCTGGCCCCTAGTCAGGATGATCTCGTCTGGAAATCGGCCACAGAGCGCAAAGTGACCTTCATCATCAGACAGACAGCACATAGACATACCATCAGGATATCAGCCTCATCTCTGTGTTTAATATTAGAAGTGCTCCTCAATGGAGGCTTGAACAGGGACACAGTAGGTGAACACGTTACAAAAGAGACAATGAAGGGACAAACCAAAATATACTGCTGTGGCTTTTGGACACAGGCAGAAGGAGTGTTTTTTTGTAAAGCCGTGTTGTGTGTTGTGGAGCCTTTGTAAAGGTATCATTCACACTTTATTCTACCATTTATAAGACATCATCGCACAGTTGTGCTTGAGTCCCCCTTAAGTGACAGCACTGAATGTTACAAACACTGATAATTATGCAAAAGTGTAGCTATGTTTGTAATGTTCCTCTGAGGACACTAGTTACACCTGTGTTTTAGAAAATTAAAAATCTTAACAATTATTTCATTTATTGCTGAGCTATTCCTTACTCCCCTACTGAGCTGAAATGAAACATGTGCACTGGAATAACATAGCAAATATTGGACATAACTGCGGTTCTACGAGTATGTTCAGTAAACACAGTGACCTCTGTTGGCCGTAGTAATTATGATGGTAGCAATGGAGGAAATCAGATCAGATTAGAGTCTGCATGGGAGGAAGTGGTTGGAGGGATCTAATAAAGGACTTTCACCCATCTGTGTCCCGTGTGAAAACAACAATATGTCAACATTAACTTATCTTGATCTGAATACTTAAGTTAGTTTACGTATCGATTTAACTATTGTAATGTATATTTCGTAACTTAGGTGATGCTCATATGCAATTTATGTTTCTACTTATCTAACCCAGACTATGACCTTTTCCTAAATCTAACACATTATTTTTGGTGCCTAAACCGAACCATCTCATAACCATGTTAACCAGCATGTTTTTTATTGTTACCGTGACAATGAAGGGCCGGTGTGCCTGGTGCTGGTACTCCAACAGTCCTATACGCCCTTGATAACGACCCAATAAGCCCAATAATAATAGATGGAGGAGGACCCTTACCAGCCACTTCTTTGTTCCCAATAATAACTGATGACAGCCAATTATGGGCTGGCAAAATTTGAATCGGATGCTCATGTCCTGTACATAACCTCAGTTGTCCATTAATGGGTTACTTTGACAATATATGAACAAAAGATTAGATGTACACTAATTTCTATAATTATTTGTGTTTATTTTCCTCCTTAACACAAGTATGTGGACATCATTTATTTCAGTCTTTTAACATACTCGCACAAACTGCAAAGGTACCCCCCGGGTACATGGGCTCCACCCTTTTCTATTTTATTCTGTTCCATCCTGTATTACTCTCTTGGTGGGTGGACAGTGAGCGGTAGTATTGAATGAACCGAATGCAGTGACTAGTGCTCACTGTAGCAGTACCTTGGTCTCAGGCTACAGTTATTGACTCCTGTTTTCTCCAGCAGACTTCCCTTTATCTCTGGATCTCTGTGGACTGCAGAGCTAAATGACAAATTGCTCCCTCACACACACACCATTTTGCACAACTACACACTCTATTCTGCAAAAGCTTGAAGTGCGACCGTCCACAACCTTCCTGTAAAAATCGCCAATTCCTTTTCTGTGTTTTTTCTATGTTGTGTTTGACTGTGGGCTCACAGTTCTTTTTCTGACCGAGCCCTTTGTTCATCTCTGCTTATGTCCATTTACAGTAAAACTGAATTGTGCTTTTATTATGAGAGTGAAGGCATCAAGAAACAGAACAACATACAACAAAATACAAATATTCATGATAAGAATATCCTATCCAACTCAATTATCCACACAAGAGCATAACAGCACAAGTTAAGGACTTTACATACACAACCTTCTTCATTGATTGTACACGACATCAAACCCATTCATCTCCTTCCCCCACCTTCTGCCCAATACTGTCCAACAGATCATTGGTTCTCACTGCCTGTCCCTACCTCAGGCGATAATGTGGACTGATCGATATTTTCTCCCTTTTGCTTCTGTTTGATCTCCTCTCCATTCGCTCTGATCGAGCATCTACAATCAGCATGAGATTATGCTATGTATATATATATATATATATATATATATATATATATATATATATATTCATGTAAGCCCCACAGTTTTTGTACCCTGGTGGTCAACACTGTAAAGTCCATGTTGGACAAATCAAAATATCTTCTTTCCATTACAAGTGTTTGATGTACGTCATTTTTGTTCCTGGAATATTTGCCATTGGGTTTTCACATAATATGCTGCAGTGGTTATCTGACTCAAACTATTTGTCTAACATTGGACTGGGTCTTGTCCGATTGATTAGCACCCACCTCAAATCCCCACAACCCTGCCTGAGTCACAAAGACCCAAGGTCTGCTCTGTTCACTTTATTATTTCCATCTGAGCGACTGCCTGTATGAGTCATTACAAAGACACACGCACAAATCAATAGGGTCTCATCCAGTGGTTGTCATCTGCCCGCTGACATCGAAGGACAGCATTTCAAATAACCACCTACACACAAACTCACAAAAGCACAGCTGCACTTTCAGAAATGTTGACAGTGAAGCTCAGTGGAGCTGCAGCAGGGATTATTTACTGACAAAAAGAGATTTGTGAATGTGACTGATGCAGTGTGTCCTCGAGCCTCCTCCGGTCCACACACCGTTCTGTTCTCCTTTATGTAACATTGCTGTCAATAGGACAGACATGCAGAGTTTTGACCACGCCTCGCCTTTTCTCATCCATCTATTTACGTCTGTCTCCCAGAAGGAGACACCCTATCCCTCGCCTGAGCTCCCCGGCTGCTAGCTAGCACCAGCATGGCAGACAGTCGACAGCCAGAAGACGGGACCCCGCAGTGGGACACATCAGGAGGGCAGGAGCCTGGTGGCACCCATGGAGCCAATGGCTTCTCCTCTTCAGCCTACAGGACCTGCCAGCCTGGCGGGGCCCAAGTGGCCACAGCCCCCTACTCCGCCCGGGAGAACGGCTTCAATGGGGAGCTGACTGGAGCTCCCGCTATAACTGCAGGTAATATGTCCTTATCGTTTTTTTCTGTTTTACCTGTCATCAGAGACATCTATTTACATTTTTTTTATAGTTATAATTCAGATGTGCTTCTATTGTAATCACTGGAGAAAAGGGGCACTTTTTGCAAAGCTGTGTTAAGGGATGATTTACTGTAAATCAACCCAATTAACGCAAATTCAACTCACCTCTGTAATATTTGCTGGAGCTTGCAACTCAGCACGTTTCTCTACAATACACAGTAAGCATTTCCAAACAAAACTTGTTTTATCAACAAAAAAAACCTCCTTGTTTACAGTGATCATCATCACAACAAAGCACATGCTGGCTGACCGTAGAAAATGACAAAACCTAACGTGACAAGGTTTATAGGCGATGTGGTCTTATCGTGAGAATTAGGCTGCCAGTTGTTGCACTTCCTGGCATCAATCTAATCACAGTGTGTTAAAATACCTGAGTTTTATACACCGTTGCAGTTTTAACAAAATGCATACAGTGTATTTTGAATTGATATTTAAAAAGAACTTAAAGCACTTAAAACTCTTTCTTCATTAGGCAGCAGTTTAAAAAAAAAATTAAGTTTAAGTTGCAATTTTTTTTTTGTTATTTCCTGCACTTTTACTGTGAAAAACTCCCATATAACTGCAAACTACATTACAATTTTTTCGGAGAAAGTCATTAAAATTAAGCATTTTTGATTGCAACTAACAAAAAAAACAACCTTTTGAGAAATCCTGGAGGAACCAGGTCAGAGGCATTATGGTTTATGGGTTGTACATACATATATATGTATGTCTGTCTAATTGACGAGTATTTGTCAAAAGTCAGTGTGACCTCACAAAATGTAACTTAAGAATGGTCATAATGGAATAATTATTACGTTAATTATGAAAAAATATCATACAAATACCAAAGAAGATAACATGAGGAAGTAATGATATTTTATAAGCAAAAGGTCAACCTCTCCGTGACATCAACATGTTCTGCATGAGCACTTTTCCGGTCGTCATTTAAGGCCATAACTCAGCTGATTGCGTAGATGTTTTGGGCAGACAGGTTGAAGATGTGTGAAGGTAGGTAGGTAGTTACTTTATTAATCCCCAAGGGGACATTTTTTGGAAGCGTCCATGTTTAGAGTTTGTTGCATCTTTGCAGCAACTTTGTGTTCTTTCAGAATCAGCTTTATTGGCCAAGCATGTGAACACATTTAAGGATTCGTTCAAAGTTGTCACTACATGTGTTACATGAGTCTGGACAGACATGCATGTAAACTGAAACTTGCCTGGTTGGCAAGACAACCACGAGGCAGTAATTGTAGTTTGTATGTGTGTCCTGTGTGGGTTTGCATCACTCTGATTCCTCACTAGAATCACATACTGTTATTAACAATGCTATAATTAACACATAAAATCTGACTCTCTACCCCATACTGCTCCTACCCTCCAGCCCCCCACCCTCACTCGCACCCTGGAGACAAGACTGATAATGTACCAATCATGTAACCATGGCAACAACTCCCCTACAATTTACTTTGCCAGGGCTCTTGTTCTTTTCGGCTGTAGCTTGCCACAGACAAACCCATTTAGCATGCAATTACAAGAGTGCAATTAACCTCCTATCTCCCTATTATTGAAGCCTGACTAGTAATATTTGTTATGGCTGATAACAGTGTTTTTGTGTGTAGCTGCCCGTTGCCCTCAATGCCCGGTGTCGTTGAGTCTTGATAACATTTTTGAATAAGGGACAATAGTTCAGATGATTAGGAGATTAAGAGATCTGCTGCATCAAAGATTTCACTTTCATGTTTCAAAATTTTTCTGAACTGATTATTAGTTGAAAAACCTCTCACTACTGCATTATAAACAGATAATAACACCCCATTTAATAGTCAAATCTGACTTACTTAGGAACTATGAAATGAAAAACGACTATTCCGAGATTACTTTTTATATGAATAAATACAATTTTAATGTAAAATTATATTTTGGATAGTTAGCTCTTTTTATTTCTGAATCTGCATTATTTTGCTTGCATACAATCAAAAATTTTCTTCTGTTCAGAGAATCCAAATTTCTCAGGGTCACTTTTGCCACTAAAATTGTGATCAGTTTGACCAATAATATTTCAACCTGTTTCATATCATTCTTTTTCTCTCTAAGTTCTGTAGAGTAAACTCAACAACTGTCCTACAAATGTAATATGGATAATTTCTTTATTTTTCTTTCTCTAAGTTTTGTTAAAACATTTATCAAATAATAAAACTTTACTATCCACATTTGATAACACATTTTTCAAGTCAGCATTGTGACATTGCTGTCCATGCATTGCGCTCTAATAAAAATTAAGCCACCTTTTAGCCATTGGGTCGACATAATTAGCAACTGCCAAGACCTCATGTTCCCCTTTTATCTCATTATTAAAATATATCAAAGAGCAGTGAACAGCACCATTTCAACTTCAATGACAAGCTTGAAAATGATGTCAACAAGAAAACAACTTATTTTTCTGAGAAGGGAAAAGCAAGGATGCAAGTTGTTGCCAAACAATTAACGTTGTGATTTCAGCCTCATCTCAGCATTATCTTAGAAAATATATGTTTCCTTTAAATTCGTCCTCCAATGCTCTGAAACATTTTGGCCAACCTGCATGAAAGGCATGAATCATAGACATAGACACATCATCGAGAAAAGGCTGCGATCATGAAATCAGTTTAAGGATTTTTCAAAAATCAAATGGCCAACAAATATTTAGATCATCACGAGAAACACAAGAACATTTTTCTAAAATAATGGCTAATGAATAAAATGGTCGATATGAATTTGTAGAAAATGTAAATTGCCTCAATTATTTAGACAAACTCCTTCACTCCTTCCGCTTTTATAGACAGTAATCTGTAATTATGATAATAATGAGGATACAATGTTCAATAACTTAATCGTCTGCATAAAAATGACCCATTCTCTCAGCAGCTGTGTCGTAAAAGCTGTCTGCAGAGCATCTTGTCAGCATACATTAGCACTTCTCAGGAGCAGGGCAGTGGGGGGGGGGGGGGTAGAGGGGAGGGTTGTAAGAGGGGCGGGATGGGTGGCAGAAGGGCTGATGCTGGCACTTAGTGCGCCTTCCCTCCCTGTGAAAAGCTCTTCAGACAAACAAGAACTACTGAAGCACGAAATTACCCTCTTGACTTTCCTTTGAAACAAAGTTGAAAAAGCCAGTCAGCCATGCTGGAAGTGGTCAAGAGAACGAGATGGAGAGAGGAGAAAGAGAAACAGCGTGAGTTCATAGAAAGAGAAAGAATGCACAGGTTTGTTGAGGGTTATTCTCGGGAGTGACTGGCTTGCATAAATCAAAGCCGCCCTGGTGTTATATTAGTGATATTGCACTGACTGATGTCTGTGTCATTTAGCTGACGCAAGTAAGTGGGCATAGTGTCAACAATCCTGGGCTAGGTTTTCTGTTGTAAAAGTCCCCCCATCTTATCAGCCTAAATCAGCATGTTTAGCAGTAACAGGGAGGTGATTTTCCCAAATTAAGCTCTAGTGTGAAGTATGAACACAAACAAAAAGTGACAAATCCAAAGTTTGAGTCTGAATCTCTGAGACGTACCGAGCAAAGCTGAAGTCTGACTGAAACAAAGGGAATAAATTCTGATTTTTTTTTTTTGCAAAAAATATTTCATACAAAACACACAATTGATCATATTTGTTTTTGACAAAACGATTGGTATTTTGATGTGCTGAAGGATATAAAGGGAATATGATAACGTTATTTACAAGTATTTTGGAGTACAGCACTGAATTATCTTTAAAAAATATATATTTTTGTAATACCCCTATTCCTACTCTTTGTCAAAACCAAGTGCTTAAAGAAGCAATCTGTAAGATGTTTAGTTTAAAACATTCAAAAATGTACTAAGCTTACCCACAGTATCAGCAGTATGAGCAGTATGAGCAGAAATAGCTGTGTTGATGTTTTGTTCGAGACGTCCAAGTATTGCAGGGATATCTCCTGAAGTTAGCATGTTAACCAGTTAGCAGGGAACATTGGTCTGGATAGAAAGGACTGAATATGTGCTGGACACTAAGGACTTTCGCATTCTTATCATGCAGATAATTATATTATAATTATCATAATTATAAGATAAAGATGGCTAATTATGATATACCAAATCACAATTAAAAGGAAACATAAATATGTTTGGCTCGCTTCGATAAAATAAAATCATAAAATCAGCTGCCTGAGGCATGTGTTGAATTAGATGTGACAGCCTGACATTTCATCTTTGTTTTGAAATTAAAAAAAATAACTGTCTATTTTCTAACAATATTATCTCCTACTTATTACATGGATTGATATCATTTTATTCTGAAAAATAATTCTAAATATTGATATTATTTCAGCAGGCAAAAGTCTGGGCTTTTTTTTTTTATTTTTACATCTACTCAGACGAACATCATGTATCAGAAAAATATTGCAGCCATCATTTCCTATTCAGCAGTGGCTGATACGTGACATGTTTCTCGCATCTGAATTACATATGGACCCGAGTGACTGGCCCGCCAGTCTGTTGCCATAGCAACCACTTGCTTTACACATTTTGGGTGCCCGCTGGTGTCATACCACACATCACTCCTGCTCTCTCCGTGCCCTCTCAGTCCTGCTGTGTGTGCATCTGTGTGTGCGTGTGTGCGTGTGTGCGTGTGCGCTTTGCGTGTGCGTCTGGGTGTGTGTGCGTGTGTGGCTGTCTGGTTGTGCTCTGTATTGACTCGGGGCTTCGTAGTCGTAGTCTCTGCTGAGAGAGGGAGCGTACCCAGCTTCAGCCTGCCTTTTTATACAGGTAATACACACTTTTACTTTACTAAGAGCTGATGCCTGTGAGTGTGTGTGTGTGTGTGTGTGTGTGTGTGTGTGCGTGTGCGTGTGTGTGTGTGTGTGTGTGTGTGTGTGTGTGTGTGTGTGTGTGTGTGTGTGTGTGTGTGTGTGTGTGTGTGTGTGTGTGTGCGTGCGTGTTGTTACTGGTTATTATTGATGTAGGTGAAAAGATGCAGTGCAATCGTTCTGTAAATTGACGCAGCTATTTGTGCATGTGATTTATTCTGCTGTCAAAGCCAATGACAGGCAGGCTGCTATGTCATTTGACATCACTCTGTCAGAGAATCGCTGAGACAGCCAAACAAGGCTAGTCTTCATCACTGCCAGCTTCCTTCATGGATGTGACAAGATCTTTTTTTTCTACTTCTTTGGTCATTTGTGAAAATCCTTGAATTCTCAGTGAACCCAGTGCCCTCGATCTTGCACTGATGTGGAGTTGTTTTCTTTTGTCCACTGAAGGATTAAGCATGAAGCCCATTTTAAGAATAACAATGGAGTCATCCAGCTGGGATTTTTTTTTTCTTTCTTTTTTTCATTCCATTTATTATCTCCACAGACAACTTGCATAGATTTAAAAATTCTGCTTTTGCCCTTTTTAAACATGAATATATTTAATGTATTATGTGTGATAAAGAAAAAAAAAATCAAGAAAAGCCTTCATTCTCTCTGTGTCACCAACAATACAACTAGAACTGGAACTCGGTGCCGGGGCTACAGTTTAAGGGGCGCTAGTGAGCCATTTGGCCACGCCCACTCTCTAGTTTTAGCATTGTATTTACTAAAATACGTAATTTTTCGCCAGGAGAAACACAAGTGCCAACTTTCACGAGTTTTTGAATATGTTAAAGCTACCAAAAAGGACATTTATTTTTAAGAAGAATAATAAGGAACGAGAATAATAATTCCTTGAATAACAGGAGGGCTTTCGCACCATTCGGTGCTCGGGCCCTAATTACCATCTCGCGGTTATATGCCTCCACAACCGCAATCCTTTTATGTGTTTACATGTTGGCCAATGATGCTCATTGACAGTAGACAATACTTAAAATGTAGGTATTCTGCGAATTCCAAAACATGAATGCTTTATGAAGTCGCTGTAACCTTTGAACACCAAAATCTAGTCAGTTCATCCCTGAGTTCAAGTGAACATTTGTGCCAAAATTCAATAAATTCCCTCAAGGTGGACCGACAACCCCAAAACATAATGCTTTGGCCGTGTCTGTGCCGGGACAGTTGGTGGGTAATTTAAAAAAAAAAAAAAAACATAAAGCAGGAAATACACCCTTCTCAAGCACAGACCCTCATTGAAACTGTTGTCAGACTAAAAGACGAAACCACTCACAGACATCTGCAGGGTTATTTTACCCCAGGTCTCGGCTTTACGGCTGTTGTTTGGTGTTACAATCATTACGTGGGTTTGATGTTGACAACTCTCCTTTATTTTTTCCATAGTAGAAGAAAGTATTTTGCTTGGAAACACTGAATAGGTGGTACACATTTATTGCAGTTCGCTATTGAAAATGGGAAATGGCTGCTTCGAATTGGTGAGTGGGCTGTGTTAAGTGTTCCCGGAAGAAGTGTGTGTATGTGTGCTATTGCGGGTGTGTGTATGCCTGCCAGCTTGTTTGTGTTGATGTGTGGGTGAAGTTGGATAGAGAAAAGGTCCTGAAACAGCAGCAGTAAAAAAGCATCACACATCCACCCAATCCTACATAACCACTGTTTCTATGCAAATGAAGGCTGTGATTAGGACTCTGCGGTCCTCCTGCATGCCAGGCAATATTTAGACTGATTCGTACACGCAGGCACACAGATACAGCACAAGCTTAAATGTGCAGAATAATAGGCCAGTTTAGTAAACAGTCACCTTTTAATTTCCTGATTTGGAACAAAAGCCTATTTCTACATTGAAACACAAACATACTGAACTGTCACAGATTTACTTCCTTTAAATTTGAAAACTGTTTCCTCTTGTTAGGTTCAGTTACGTCCTTTTCTGCTGGCCTGTCCTTATTTAGAACCTGCTGCCCACCAGTGTGAGACAACAAGATAGTGTCGACAGCCTCTAAACATTAACATTAGTGAGAGTGTAAATCTAATATGGCACAAATGAACTATTTTTAAGAAATTACATGTTTTTAATCTTATTTTCAGTCTGTAATTTGGTGGCTTGGATGATGTGTTTCCATGGTGACACTCAGCTCGCACCAGCAGCCCTGGTATTGCTGCAGCTCTGGAAACAATTTCAGCCTCCTCATGCTGCCTTTCATCTCAGATTCTGAGTGACATGATTCAAGAATTGAAGTGAAGGGAAATGGATTAAGGGTTAGACTGCTTTTGTTTTTTGAGAATTGTAGTAATTTGGTGTTTTTATTTACATTTTTGAAAATCCTTTGAAATGGATTATGCTGGACTCCAGCAACACCCTGCTTTATATTATTACACCGTTTTAAACTGGAAGCTGCCCGGTACAACCAAAGCATCCTGATGCACTCAAGCAGTATCAAGTAGAGGATTCAATGCATCTTTTTCTCCAGCCAGTCCTATTAAATCACCCCTTTTAATCATTTATAGGAATAAAATCAGCTTTGACCTTGTGTGTCTGTTTCTTTGACTTCCCTTGGTCAGAGCAAGTGTCAGCGCGGATTGTGCAGGAAGTGACGGCAGAGGCAGTGGCAGTACTGAAGGGAGAACAGGAGACTCAAAAGCTGCCATCAGGTGAGACACAGTCACATACTGTTAAGGGTCACTAGAAGAAGGACCCAGCTGCACAATACTAAGGCAGGAAGTCAAGGAAAAGAGAGTTTTACCCACAACAGGCTGGCTTACAAGACATAAGGCAGTCCAACGAAAACACAAGATGCAAGCTGAATTAGAGCCTAAAAACTGCTCGCGTCCAAAAACACCAACAGAAATAACCAGGCGGATAAAGAACAGAGGTCAGGTAGACTCCACACAATCTAACATAACAATCTGGCAACTGGTAGGGGAACAGGTGGGCCTATATATACACAACTGCCTTGTGGCAAAACAAGACACAGGTGGGAACAAAAACCATCAGTTGTAAAGCACACACTGACACTAAAGAGGGAGGATGCCAAAATAAAACAGGAAGCGATAACAGAGTCTAAACGGGGATTGTGACAGTACACATCAACACATTCACACACGCTCTGCTCAGTAGTCACCATGGAGGAAATTATATTTTCTGGAGCTGGAGCCTGTCCCAGCAGCACTGGCTGACAGGCAGGATACACCCTGGACAGATCTCCAGTAGTTCAAACACCTACAGGAAACTTAGTGTCAACGCTTCTCACCTAACCTGCTTGTGTTTAAACAAGTGGGAGGAAACCACAACTCTCCATTATTCTGCCATCCCACTGTTGCTCACCTGATGTTTAGAGGGCAGTCACACCAGGGCACACTGAAGTCATACACACAATGCGTTTTATCATTATTTTATCATGAGAACGCTACATATTTACAGAGTAAACAATCATCTGTGGTAAGTTTACACCAAGCTCAGTGCAGCAGAGACCGAGAGGAGACAATAATAATCCCCATCTTCTAAACATACAACTGGATGCTGGGGTTGCTAGCTGCTGAGATCAGTCTCAGCGAGGTGCTCAGGTTCACAGAGTGTTGATAACCTTTAGAAGACCGTTTTATTCAAAAGAGTGTTAAAAACATATTGCAGTAAGTGGAGTTTATTGCAGAAGATCAGTTATCTTCCTTCATCTTCAGCTTCAGCTCATGTTTTGAGCATCTCTTCACCTCAATAGGGTTTTGTCATGTTGGACGCTGGCTCTACTTGTGTAGCTCTCAATGTTATGAAAATGAATGGCAGCGGTCCTTTAAAATATGTGATCTGTGTGACTATACTCTTTCCTCCTCTTCCCTCTGCCTCCCTTCACAGTTGAAGACACTACCAATTTGCCTCCCTCCCCTCCGCCTTCACCTGCTGCAGAGCACTTTGGCCCTCTGGAACAAGGTAGGCCAAGAATATAAATATCTATAGAAGACTATGTCTCTAATGGACGTGAGTGTGGTTTCCATCTTCCCCTTGACTGTAGCCTCTGGAGTTTTGTGATCACCAACACATTGGGGTGCTGGTGTATGTATGGCACTGGGAGTTCTCTCTCTCCCCATCCCCCAACCCCCTGTCTCAGGACATGCCCTGCCTCCAGGGGGACAAACCACACATTGCTACCCATTCAGGAAACCTATCAGAGTTGCTAAAAGCAGGAACATGTCCTCCTTTTTTCTGTCATCCATTTCCTCTGAAATCCTGCCTCCTCATCTCCATCGTATGCCTTGAACAGATACAAAATACAGTATCTTCATTGTCATCACCATTTATCCTGAAACAAAGACACGTTCACAAGCATGACCACTCTTGTTATACCAACTGCATTCTTTTGATCATCCTCCTCTTCCATTCCCTTCTCTAACCTCCACACCTCGCTGTCTTCCCACACACTAATATGACAGCCAATTTAGGTAACCCTCCAACGTCTCCTTGTTTGTCTTTTGAGCTGAGTTCAGTCTTAAGTTTTGCACGTCTAATCATGGTGTTGTGTTTTCTGGTCATTGTCCACCGTCTGTTTTTGTTTGTGTGAGGCTGCGGCTACAGAGTTTTAGCTGTATTATAATTACCCTCAACCTAAAGCGAAAGACTGAGGCCTTGTAATAAAAGTAAGAAATCTGCTAATATAATAAAGCTCCCTTGAATTGTAAGACTGCGATCTAGATGCGTAGCATGTGTGTGTTAGTTTGACTTCGGATGTTGGAAGATTATGAATGATTTTCTCATAAAGAACCATAATACCTCATTCAGATTTTTTTTGTACCTAGATAACATGCTCTTTGTCTGTGAGTTTGCCAGTTTGGACAGTGATAAAGTTTGTTTTTGTCTTTGACTATTACATTTAGTTTTAGGTAATGGATTCATAGTGTTACTTGTACAGTTAAGTAGTACGGTGAAGGCCTGCATACTCAGACCATGTTGTGTGTTCTTGAGCAGACAAAGTGGCAAAGAGGTTCCGTTATTTGGGCTGTTGTCGTGGAAGACTCAGTCACCTCAGGGTGTAGAGGTGTCCCGCTATACAGGGACAAACATACTGCTTTGATATCTGTATCAGTACTTTTACTGTACTTTACTTGTATCTGTTTACTTTTAATGTTGTATGTCTCTTATTTAGATTTAATCATTCATACGTGAAACAGATCTCTTTCTCAAATAATGCAATATGCTCATTTTGTCAGTCTCCGAGTATGGCTGGCCCCCAAAGCTTTGCTACCTTTGAGTTGCTTGTCACTGTCTACTTGTCAATGTCCCGTGTGTGTCACGTCTCTCCTGCTCTCAAACAAGCTTTTCTTCTTCTTGCATTCCCCTCTCTGGTGACTCTCTGTTTTTTGTTGTCTCTTAAATTTGTCTTTTTTTCTCCTCAAACTCGATCTCCCTTTTCACTGCAAAAAATGTCCATCTGAAAAATATTAATTTAAATATTTATCTGGTAAAGAACATAGTAGTAATTTATCTTTCCTCAGGCTTGTAAGAACACAGCTAGCCTCATTTGCATTATTGATTTAGTTTGATCTTCCGTTCACTCAAGTGTCTACGGTTTCTAGCTGAGGAGCTAAGCCAACAGATGCTATGCTTTCATGACACAATTTTCTACTTTTATTTTCTGTACAGGAAAAGTCTGGCTTTCAATCAATTAAAAGCCAAAGTCTCCCTTAATGTACAAAGTATATATGTAAATATCTATATGGGGCAGTTGAGCTGGAATTGAATCATGTTTTAAACTGTTAAAGGTTTAAATTCTGAGCTTGAAGAAACTGAATGTTTTGTATTGTTAGTTTTTTTGGACCAAAATTGCAAACAAAACTAAGCAAAACAACAAAAACAATATAGATTTTACAACTTATTATTACATTGTATGCCACATAACTTTTAGGATGGACATTCTTTGGTGTGTTTTCCTTTTTTTTTTTTTTTTTTTTTTTTTAAATAGTTTTCTTCCTTTTCCTTTATCTCCTTCTTTCCTTTCACTCTCTCTCTCTCTTTCAGTCTGTGTGTCCAGATTTCCCTGCAGTTCTTCTCCTTGTGTCTGTCTTGTTTGTAGATGTAGGGGATGAGGAGGAGGCAGGCCCTCTCCGCCGCTTCCAAAATTCTCGGGAGAGGTGCAAGTTCCTCGCCCCCTCCATCTCAGTTTCCGTGCCCGAGGACGACCCCTACCACTCCGACGAGGAGTACTATGAGCACCCATTGTTCAGCCCAGAGTGGACGCACTCGGGCTCTCGCCCCACAGGGCAGGCCGTGGCCTTTAGACAGATTGAAGGTGAACCACGCATGGTTCCTCTTTGCCATTTCCCCCTCTCCATCTCCTCTCTCTTTCTTTCCTCTCCTTCTGTGATTTGACCTCCCTCCTTTCGTCCCTCCGTTTCTCCGTCCGTCAGTTCGTCTCTTCGTCTGTCTTTGTGTGCGTTTGTGTGTCCTTGTGATGTATGTTCACTCAAAGTCTGACAACATATTTTTTAACAGTCATATTCCTTTTTTTTCCCATCTATTTTACCCAAAGTCATTGCTACCTAGTTGCCATGCCGTAGGCTCCAACACACAGCAGTGATGTCTCTAAAATAGGATCCGATTTTATCATGACTCACGCAGTGGACATTCTCATCAGTAAAACAACATAGTCTGCAAGGTTGACCTGTAGGATGTGACCTAGAGGTCCATGGCTTTCACAAATGTCTCAGAGACATTGTGCATAACCTCTATGCACAAAAACATCTCTATTCCAATCATCTCCTGGAGTTGTACAGTATTTTGGTTCATTCCTCAAGACTACTCCTCATTCCTTTAACCATGCTGTACTATGTCAACCCTTCTACACTCATCCATACCTACTCTTACACTCTCACTGTGGCAACAAGGAAGACTTTCAGCTCCGACACATGCACCCGCATCAGTGGCGTAGGTCAAACATCTGAGCCTCGCACCCAATCGGTCTCAGTGACTCTCCATATGCATCTTTTTTCAAAGATTATTGACTATTGATCTCTAGTAGTTATTAGGGTCATCAGTCATGAAGTTTTTTTTAAAAACACATTTAGGAAGGTCTAAACTAAAGTCTCAGCATATTTTAGTTTTTTCTTGACATCATCTAATTACTGTGTGAAGCCTTCACTGTGAGATTTAAGAACCGCATTTCCTCACAGATTTGAGGTCTTTCTGAGGATGAGAAAAAAAGGTGGAAAGCTATCACAGCCGGGCCCCCACACTGAGCAAAGAGAATGATAGTAGCATAATAAAACGCTGGAAGCCTAAAGGCCCAATCTATTGAGATATGAAACAGATGAAAACTTAGAATTTGACACCTTTCACACTCCAACTGACTGATGTTAGTACAGGAGCCATTTTAAATAATAACTGAATTATGCACTTTTCTGATACTACTGAAGGCTTATTTTCATCAGGAAAAACTGATTAAAACACAAAAGGAAAGTAATGATATTTGAAAAGTTATTGCCAGAGAAAGATTTTGTGTTACAACCGTCTTCAAAAAATTTAATAATGTAATGTAAAAATATTTATACTGTAGTAAAAAAAAATTACTTTTATTGCTGTTATTATTGCACATTATTTTGTCAAGAGATGCAAATAACAGCATTAAATGACTTTTAGTATCCACTTTAAAGTACCTCCAGTAATCTATTACATCAGTATGATGAGTGCACTGAGAGAGATTGAACAACGTTTGGATGCACAGCATAAGTTGACCGACACACTGATGGGGAACTTCTTGTTAAGAGGTTAACCGGACAGTATGTATTGCAAAAAGCTGCACGCCTCCACATTGACAACTACAGTTAAAACTCCTCCAGTCCATGTCAAGAATCAGAGGCAATTGTATTTTACTGTACTGTATTTCAGCTCTCCGTGTTTTTGTTTTTTAGAAGAGCTATAAACTGAAGTGCCTCTACAGTAGCTCAATGTTAGAGAGCGAAGTGGTGTTGTTTCATTTATGTTATCATTTTCTTTAAATGACCTCAGTCAGCAGTAATGGTTGATTAAACTGGGTCGCTGGCATGTTGTGGACAAGAAAAAGAAAAGCGGAAACAGCTATATTTTCTAATATGACAATTTTTATGGATTCCTAATAAGACAATAAATAATAATAAGTAAAACAATATATAAATATCTATTGAAAAAATGTATGCATGCCTTGAGCCAACATGTCTTTGTAGTTTGATCACATACTGAGTACACTAAGCAACCACAGTACAAAGATATGAAAAACCAGTCACACAACCACACTCCCTACTTTATGTGTAATGTACCTTTATGTGTAAACACAGAAACACCTTAGGTCATCTTTTCCCAGAGCTGAAAGTGTCCCGTCATGAGTTGTGTTCTCATATAACCCAAGTCTGTGTTGCCTGTAGTCTTAATGTGTCCCCCTTTCCACCCTGTTTTTGAGAAGAAGAGACCATGGAGGCTCTTACAGCTGAGTACGAGGAGGAGGAGGAGGAGGAGGTGGAAGAGGAGGAAGAGGAGAGTACAGAGGCAGCAGAGTCCGAGGCAGCTCTTGATGAGCAGCAGTGGAGTGGGGAAGAGCCTGAGCTGGACAGCCCCCAAACTGAGCCCTTAGAGCAGGCAGAGGCCATAGACGAGGCCCAGGATCTAGACCTAGCTAGTGCTGCTGCAGAGAGCTCTATGGATAGAGAGGAGGATGAAGCAGAGGGTGAGGAGAGCCCTGAGACAGGTGTGTCCTGCACTCTGCTCTCCCTTGCTTGCATGTTACTGCATTGCCCACTGTATAATAACGCAAAATGTGTCCGAAGGAAGCACATAACATGAGCATTATAATTCAAGTGGAATGGCAAGTGATCCTCCCTGCGCTCTGCTGCGGCTGCAAGGCAACACAGGCTTGTTGGTGACAAGAGCCACATTGTTTTAACCTAACCTGGTTTTATTGTGTTATCCTCGCTTGTATTTTCTTTTACTTGCTGTGGTTTTCGGGGCCGGCCGTTTCGTATTGGTATGATGAAGTGACGCTTTGTTTTTCACCAGTTACAAGCTTACAGGTTTCTTATTTTGTTTAAACATGGCTCAGTGCTGGTCTGCCAGTGCTACGCATCATATTTACAAAACATGCATCACTCATATCATTATTGGGATTCTGAGTACAGAGTTTGCAGGGGTTTTGTGTTGGCTGTCTCATGTTCAGTGTGATAGAGTTGTTGGTTGAACCACATCCCATGAATTACATTACTTTATCAGCAAAGTTTCCATTCATTTGTTTTTTTCGTTTGTTTTTGTCACCCGCAGCTGGTGACAGCATATGGCATTTATCTGTCATTCACCGGCAAGGTTCTTCTGTATTTTTGCTAATCTTCTTTGAAAGACCTAATGACACCTGAAAGTCATTAAGACCCCAGATTTATTTTATGTAAATAAAACTAATTGACGATTAACAGCTTTTAACCGGGCGAATTCACAAGACATTTCATTGTACCTACAAAGAATGACAGAAATGCTATTCCTTTTCGTATCTCATGTTCTGAAGAGCTGCATGGATTTTCCTCCCATTTGTTCATGCTTGTTTCCCCATAAATCAGCATCACAGTTGCCTCATGCCGGTTTCCGTCACACACCATCCCATATCATCATCCATCTGTGACTTGGTGGACCCCATAATCTCGCCGTACTTCTTCAGTGATGGCCGTATCATTGTGCTGTAAGTTTCTGAGGAGAGCTTTGCCTGTTTCTGTGATAGCTTTCCCAAGCCCTTGCTTTATAAATATCTCATTCACAGCATGCTAAAGCAATACTTTACTGTGGTGATCGAAACAGCAAACTTACAGATATCCTTTCAGCTTTGAAGATGGACTCAGACAAGCAGGACAGTGGGTCCATGAGCCCAGACAGCATTGGATCGGAGAAACGCCCAGAGGAATTTTTTGAGCCCCAGGTCCAAGGGTTCTTTGCTGGTGAACGAGTTGTACCAGAGAGCCCCACCATGGACATGCCATCCTTCGTAACTCCAGATGTTCAAATTCAAGCCAAAGAATCTGCCAAATCCCTCACGCTTCAGCCTACGTATGGCGAGCCAATCACAGCGTCAGAAAAACAGCCATCTGTGGAGGTGATGGAGTTCACCAGCATTGGTGCTCCTTCTGATTTCTCTTCAATGGGGGTTAAAATTCAAGGCGAGGACTCAACAACAGACGCAAGAGACAGATCCGGAATGTCAGCGTATTTTGAAACGTCAGCCATGGAGGTTGACGAAGGTCCCCAATGTAAGGGTGAGGGCTATTACGAACTGAGTAGAGCTGGTGAAAAGACGAGTAAAGTTGATTCCAGGTCTCAAGAGATCAGCTACAGCACCCTTGCTGAAGCTCAGGATAAACCGGAAACTAAAACAAGTACGCCAGAAGTCACCAGTGTGTTTGCAGTTCCTGACAGGAGTAATGATTGCAGGCTTTCCCCAGGTAAACTCGCCTTAGAGCAGAGGAGTTACTCACTAAATATCACCATTGGTGCAGTTGATCAGAGTGGCCAAGGCAGGCCTCGGAACTTCTCCCCACTGGCCACAGATATCATGTCATATACAAGTGGAAGTCTAGACGAGTCGGCAGACTACCTTCCAGTCTCCACACCTTCCGCCGATAAACCTCCATCTTTGCCTCCCCTGATCCTGGAGACTGCAGCTTCCATCACGTCGGATTGCTCATCTCCTCCAAGGACAAGTGAACCACTTCCAAAACCCAGCTCCGAACCAGAGTCTCCAGAATCACCTCAGCCCCCTAAAGACACATATAAAAATGGCAGCGTGATGGCACAAGACTTGCCTGAGATGCTCGACCTTGCCGGTACCCGGTCCAGACTGGCATCAGAAAACACTGACTCAGAAATCACCCGGAGAAAGTCAATTCAAGCTGATGTTTCTGCCTTCGCTGATGACCCACTGGCTAGCCTAATTTCAGGGGAACAGAGTCCCGGGGCTACAAGGAGTGACAGCCAGCTGGAAGAGATGGGCTATTGTGTGTTCAGTGAATATTCAGGCCCCATGCCATCCCCTGCAGATGTGTTCAGCCCTACAAACGCTTCTGCAAAAGTCTTCACCGCCTCTGTCCTGGAGGAGAAGGTAGCGGAGCAGGCAAGGAAATTAGCAGTCAGAGATACATCTGTGGAGGACAAGAGCCAGCCAGTAGAAGTTGTGGATGTAGTTGAAGAAAAAGAAAAGAAGCAAGTAGAGGCAAAAAATTCTGTTGAAGAGAAAAGCAAAGATGATATTGTAGATGATCAGCTGATTAAACTTGTAAGTGAGGCACCAATTGCCCAGCGAAGTGAGTCCTTTGTGACACCAACTGTCACTGTGACTCTAGAAGAAGGTGGGAGGTCAGGCAGCGAGACCGAACGACAAGCCAGCGGTGAAGGCTCAGCATCCGAAACAGAGATCGCTGACTACGAGAGGCAGATCCGCAAACTGGAGATGGAGGACAGGCCTCTCAGTATGGAGGAGGAACGAGAACTGCAGGAGCTTCGGGAGAAGGTGAAGCTGGTACATCAGGAAGCCTATGAGGAAGTGGATGCTGAAGATGTGTACCAGCTGACCGGCGTGGCAAAGGACCGAATTGCCAGACCTGTCAAAACGTCACCTGCTTCATCTGTGGAGAGCAACATTGATGATGACAAGCTGCTCTCCCCAGTGCTCTCACCCTCCAAACTCATACAAAGAGAAGTTTATGGTTCCCCCAAGAGATCCCCTTCACCAGTGCTAGGAATAAACAAAGAGATGAAGGAAGAGCAAGAAAAGGAATCAGCCGGGAGGAAAAGGAAAGAAGAAGAAGAAAGGAAAATGAGGGAAGAAGCAGAGAAGAAAGAAATGGAAATGAAGGAGAGAGAAGGGCAGGAAAGGAGAGAGAAAGAAGAAAAAGAGAAAGAAGAGGCCGAGAAGATACTGAGGGAAGAAAAAGACAGGCACGAGCGAGAACAGAAAGAGCAGGAGATGAGAGAGAGATTAGATAAAGAGAAGAAAGAGAAAGAAGAAAGGGAGCTGAAGGAAAAGGAAGAGAAAGAGAGGAAAGAGAAAGAGGAGAAAGAAAGGAAAGAGAAAGAGGAGATAGAAAGGAAAGAGAAAGAGGAGATAGAAATGAAAAATAAAGAAGAGAGTGAGAGGAAGGATCAGGAGGAGAAAGAAAGGAAAGAAAGACTGGAAAAAGAAAGAATAGAGCAAGAGTTGAATGAGAAGGAAGAGAAAGAAAAGATAGAGAGAGAGATAAAAGAGAAGGAAGAGAAAGAAAAGATAGAGAGAGAGATAAAAGAGAAGGCAGAGAAAGAAAAGATAGAGAGAGAGATAAAAGAGATGGAAGAGAAAGAAAAGATAGAGAGAGAAATAAAAGAGATGGAAGAGAAAGAAAAGATAGAGAGGGAGATAAAAGAGATGGAGGAGAAAGAAAAGATAGAGCGAGAGATAAAAGAGAAGGAAGAGCCAGAGAAAGTGGCTGAGATGGAAAATATGGAATTGGAGGCAAGACAGCAAGAAGACACAAAGCCTGCTGATAAGGAGGCTGAAAAAGTGAAAGAGAAAGATGAAGAAGATGTGATGAAGAAAGCAGTAGCTGGGGCAGAGGTGTCAAAGGAGATCCCAGAGACTCGTGCTGCCATTGAATCTGTGGTGACAGTTGAAGACGATTTTATCACCGTGGTCCAGACCATCGACGAAGCCGACGAACCCGGGCACAGTGTTCGATTCTCCGCTCCACCTGAGGCTGAAGCCCTTTGTGTCGGTGCCCAGAAAGAAGATGAGGAGGAAGAGGAGGAGTCTGTGGAGTTGGCCCAGGAAGCAGACATGGAGGCTGCCAGTCTAGAGGAGGTGGGAGATGTTCCCGAAACCCCGGCATCACCCGAGAGAGAGGCTCAGACCGTAGAAACAGAAGGGCCGACCGAAAGCTACGACAGAGATGAAACCACAATGGACGACTCCATCCTGGACAGTTCCTGGGTGGACACACAAGGTGAGACCTCTTTGGTTGTTCCTTCACAATGTTCCTTTTCTTCTTTCCTCATTCTTCTGGTTTCAGAACACAAATTCAACCCCTTGTAGTGATTTTCATTTCCTGTTTTGCCCTACAGATGATGACAAGAGTATCCTGACGGATCAAATTGAGCCTTTGCCCAAGATATCTAGTCCAATGAAAAAGCTGTCTGTGGTCCAGAACAAGCAGACACAACAGAGGAAGACGGAGAAACAGGAAAAGCCTGTTAAACCCAAGACCAAGGCAGGGCGAACTAAAGGGCGAATCTCCACACCAGAACGCAAACCGGTCCGCAAAGAACCGGTATATATCCCCAGAGAGGACCTCAAGAAGAAAAAAGGTTCTCCTGATTTGGTTTTCCCTTATGTCTTAAAACTATGTTCATAACAGAAGTGGTAATTACTTAAACTGTTAGTTTACTTAAAAAGGCAGCAGGTGCAGTCTGACACAGTGATTTGAGTCGCTTACTTAAATACAGCTATTAAGGGTTTCTGGGTGTTTTTAATCCACATTTTAACATGGTCATTGCTGCTTATTGTTGCATCCCTCTGCTTTTGTAAATGGTCCTGTTTCCTCTGCTAATGTAGCAGTGATAAGGAAGACAGAGCTCACCAAAAAAATGGAGAATCAGACTCAATCCCCAACCAAGAGGAGTGTGATGAAGCCAGCAGTCCGCCAGGCCCGACCCACCCAGCACCACTCCTGCCCCAGACGGAGAACTACAGGTGACATATTGCCTGACAGTTGGTCTGTCACGCAGCTAACTGGGGCTTTCTGCACGAGACTCACCAGATCATCACTTCCCACTACATCTGATCTCCACTGTCAGTTTACATCAGGTTTTTGTATTCATTTTTGTTTTATTGGTTGTAGTTCCTTGTTTCTTTTGTCATGTGGTTTTCTTTGTATTATCACAATAAAAACTGACTGTCATAAATGTTTTCATTTGGCTTCATTTGTGTTTTTATTTTGTTATTTGTTGTTATTTTTGCAAATTCTCTCTCTAATTTTGGACACAACTGACGAGCACTGGCTCACTGACGTCAAACGGGTATCTCTGAGAATTCAGGGTTTCCTTTTACATTATAACAGAATCTTCATCAAGAACAACATTTTCATGTGGTGTTAAGTTAGTCTTTAAATGCATCATTTCTTGCCAAATCATCTCTTGCAGATATATTTAATGTGCTTTGTGTACTATCGGTGTACTGCTGATTTCGCCCAATATTGTCCTGATCTTTTATTACTGATCTCCAGCATGTTTTGAAGCTTTCTCCAGAAACCATGAAAAAAAACCTTTAAACGCTCCTGAACTGCCTGGCCTTTATAAGAGTTACATATTCACTCAAGCTTTTTCCAACCTATGATTGCCTAGCAACTAGTAATCTATGGTTTTGTCCTATGGATGTGGTACTATAAAGACTGTGTCCCAGAGGCAGTTTGCGTTTTCCCCTGATGGACTGAATTCTGTGTCATTGATGATGAAAGCTCAGTATACTGCTGCATTGCCCCAATTAGGTTATTTTACAAGGTTGCCTTACATAATACAAAATCCCCCCTTCTGTGTGATATCTTGCCAGATCTTTGCACAACAGAGCTCTCGAGGGGGCACTAACCCACTCCCATAGAAACATTTGATTTGTCATATAGCTTCCCATGCCAGATTTGGGAATACAAAGTTGGATGTCTATATTTCTGAGGACCACATATCCTCACAAGGATATAAATATGATGATAATCCCCTGAAGTGGGACATTTCAAAGGCTCTCTCTCTCTCTTCTTCTCCTGCGATGTATAAAGGTTAACACATGTACTTTGCTTGAGTATTTGGATTTTTCTGAAATTCTGTCTCTGTCCCTCAGAGATCCTACCAGACGGTCGTCAGCCTCTCAGTGTTGCCAGACAGTCTCGCGACAGAGTATCGGTGAGTATACAACCCAACAATGGTATGACGTCTGGCACCAAAACCAAACAGAGAAATACCAAATGAGAACTTGACTGGCAAGCAGCTTAAATCAACAATTAGAGGGGAAGAGCCCCTAAATACACATCAATCAGGACAAAATGCCACTGATAACAGAAACTTATTAAAAATATCTTGCATATTTTCTCTTGCGACTTCCACAGTAATTCAATCAATGTTTCAAAACCAGACATAACAGTTTCAGCGAGTTCTATCTCAGCACGAATCTCTGCAATGAAAACAGTGCATTGCACAAGTAGTGAAGTCAGATCCATTTGGAGTGTTTATTTGACTGAGTGGGTGTTGAATCACCCCTGTGACATTTCTCCAGCAGCTCTGGTCGTGACTCCATTTTACTCCTCCACTGTGTTAATGACAGTTATTGTGTCTAAAATAACACCACATCTGCATTTCTTAAATGTCATGATAAGACAGCATACTGTAAGTGTCTTCTAATACAACTGTCACCATGCTCTGCTGTGTAACTTCTTACAGTTGCATGAGCACAGTGTACAATATCCCTCAACTTTGTAGATTTGGTTTTTATTTGTTGCTGACGTTCTCATAATGGATGTGCATGAATGGCTGTTGTGATTGGCTATGATTTGATGGTAAGCACACAAGATCTGATGTTAATGTTTTTTTAATTCATGATCACAATAAGTACACATGAGATCTTGTGCACTTATAAAGCATGTTGAATCACTGTTATTTTCACCACCCTTTTGTCATCTTGTTGTTTATTTTGTTGCGATGCTGCTCACCCACTGGGCCTCATCGTTGTACCATCTCAGTGCCATGCCAATCGTTTGCCACTTACAAAGATCCCCAAGTCCATATCCAGAGTGGCTGTCTCATTAGATAGACCTCGCCCGTCCTCAGCAGAGCCTCAAAGCTCCCCAGAGTTACTGAGATTTATAACCAAGGTAGGTGGATGGAAGGCTGGCAATGTAGAGTAGCTACACGAGTTCTGGAAATTACGTAAACACCTGACTATGATTTGTTTGAAAATGGCTTTTACTTTATGACATTACCCACAAAATGTTGTTTCAGATTTGATTAAAAACCCCAAACCACAGGATAATGTCTGCCTCACTGACCTGAGGATGGACTGCATGTTTTCTAACAGGATGGGGGGTCAAGAAGCCCAGACAAGAGGTCTCTGCCACGACATGCCATCCTGAGTCGCCGTGGATACCACGACCAGGAGGACAGCTCTACCTCTATCACTAGCTCCGGATCCACGGCTCCCCGCAGACCCACATGTAGGCTGCAGCTCATCTGATCAACTAGCTTTAAAAAAGTATCAGGATTTATGTGGTATTAGGTCATCGCAAACAAACATCAGCCTCTTAACAGCCTCCACTATGAGACAAAACAACACTGATTCAATAACTTTCCTAATCGCAGATCTTTTACCGATGCTGATCAATTTTGTTCTACTTGTGTATCAATACAGTATAAAGAGCTTTCTGAAAAAGTAAAACCACACTGTGTTAGTTAAGAGTCGTAGCTGTTGTGTGCCTATGACAGCTGTACATTCAGCTGGTTATTCTTTTATCATGTAGCATTTTTATTGGATACCATTTTAACTTACCTCCTTATCATTATGACCTGTACTTTGCCTCTTGCTGTATTTGGATTCACCTATTATGTACAAGTCAGATTAGCCTGTTTTTTTTCTAAATAATTGTTTCCTTGTTTTCTATCTCTCTCTGTCTTTCATCATTTCTATTTGACTAAATAAATGTTTTGCTATTTTATTTTATTTTTTTACAGATACATAATGCGCTGTTAGTACAGAGAATACATAGAGTGCAGCTGGACTATTAGCAAGCCTCAAATTTTCCCTTTTTTCCCTTCATGTCACTAAATCCTAAATCTCTCATCTTTTCCCTTCTGCAGCATTTCGCCCTGAGATGAGGGCAGAGCACAGGACAGGACGAGCCCCTAGTATGACAGGTAGAGGTCATTTTCAAAACCTCTGTCATCGTAACAGTTGCACATGTTTTTTATTGGGCTATTCCAATGGGTTGTATTAATGTGTACATCTCTATTTAAAAACTGGAACCTCTGTGGATGTGGGGAAATTTAAACAGGACACTTGAAACAGTCTATTCTGCAGTTTGATACATTATATTTCACAGTTTTTGTTGCAGACTGATAAAAGTATTTTTATGTTTAGGAATCACAGTTTGTCGTCATATACACTTTCCCACCAGTTACAGAATCAGTGCGCTCCCGCTCGGCTCGCAGCGGCCACTCCACCCCCCGCACTCCTGGCTCCACAGCCATCACCCCAGGAACCCCTCCCAGCTACTCATCATCTTCAAGAACCCCCGGGACCCCACGCTCCCTCAGTTTGATTTCCCAGGAGAGGAAGGTGGCCGTGGTCCGCACCCCGCCCAAGTCGCCCGCGACCACACCCAAGCAGCTCCGCATCATCAACCAGCCACTGCCTGACTTCAAGAATGTCAAGTCCAAGATAGGATCCACGGAGAACATCAAGTATCAGCCAAAAGGAGGACAGGTGACGTGACACTCTCTTCTTACACTTCCACCCTAAAACCTGAAGCCGCTGCCTAACTGCTTGCGTATTTCTGTCAGCTCTGCATTTCTATTTTTACTTCTTGTATGTTTCTGGTTTTCTTACACGCCTCTGTTTCACTGATGTCAGAGATAGAAACAGTCACAGATTTGTTTTTGGTACTAAAGATAACATACAGAAACAAAAACAACTCGGCCCCCCTTTAGGTCCATGACCATGTACTGCGGATGTAATCTGCATACAAAGAAACTATGTGATAACTTCCTCCCAGACTTTCTCTGGATTCTGACCTCAAACCATAAAGGGTTTAGTGGTAAGAAAAATAAATGGAGACAGATAACCGTTCCATGTCCCAATGTATATAGAATTTACTGTATACCACGTACCTTTGGTATGCAACGAGGCCAGATGTAGACATTGTATTGTAAAGTCTGTTTGTGTCTAACATCTTCTGTCTTTTTCTCCTGCCTTGATGTGTTTAGGCTCCATAGCTCTCCTCTCTCCTTCGTGCGTTCACACTAACAGTCATACATTAGATTCTTAGCAACCTCTGCCCACCGTTAGCCCTTCAATCATACTGCTGACTCATCAGTGTAAAAGAACAGTTAAGAGTTAAGACATAATGATGTTTTGTGGAAGAGAAAAAACGTATTTTTTGAAACAATTTATGGCACACAGAATGTGTGCTGATTAAATCTCAGTAAAAAGTTTTTGCACCATTTTTCTTAACTTACTTAACTGTTAACTAACTCAACAAATGCATATGAATATAGTTTGTATTCAAGTTTGCGAAAGCCTTAAAAACCCATCAAAGATTATGTGAAAGACAAGCCTAGACATTTTCTGAAGCTATTTGTTGATGTTAACCTTGATTTTAAGAATCATATTCACCAACATCGAGCTCTGCAGTTCTTCGCAGTTTTTAGCTGCTTTCAGTTATTGTTTGATTTACTAGCCGTTACGATTGGCTAACTTTAGTGCCCCAGTATGAAACTATAGTGCAAGCAGCAACTCACAGTAAGTGATCTCTCACACGATGCAGTCTTTATGCCCTGAGTGAAATGCTAGAGAACCACAGCAAAGGAAGATTTAAAGATCTTGACGACAACTAAGTTGAAATATTTATTTAGTTTTTACGTAAAAATCAGGCTTCTGTTACGGCATTTTTTTTTTACCTGCTACCCCTAAATATAACAATTCTTTGGTCGAGTCACAGAAAAGTGACTCGACATCTTAGTGAGGGTCGGCACTGTGAGCAGTGTTTGTCCCTTAAGTTTTCCTCCTGGCTGTGTGAAGTGAGGACAGCCAACATAAATCTGCATTTCAAATCGTGTTTTCTGTTGCTGCACAGAGTCTGCATTAGCGGGGTGCCTGCGAGTATATACCCTACAGTTTGACAAATATTGTATTCCAGTGGGAAACAGAAAGGCAGCACTGAAAGAGGAAGCATAGACATGAAAACAGCAGTGTGTGTCTGTAGCCATCAGCTCTTACAAGCCTCCACTGATGACCTGATTAGGAATCTAAGCGTTTGACTGGCATCTTTATGACTTGCCAGGTCTCTGAGCCGCTCTGTGCAGTCAGCCACAAAATAGGGAGGGATCATGTTCCCAACGCCGGCCTGTCATCTGCAGGAGAAACAGGCTGGCTGCACTGTCTGTCTTTGTTTGCATGTGCGTTTGTGTGTGCAAGGAAGCATGCTGGGTCATTATCACTCACATTTTTGGTATTTAAATTTTTTTTAATTTTTTTTATCAATGCTAGCAGTGTTGATCCTAACATACACAGTTGTACAATCCCTTCCACGTAGGAGGGGATTTTAGTTGTGGATGTGGATGTTTGGCCAAATTTGTATCCAGTGTTTTGTTTGCTTGTGTGCGGTTGTGAACACATCACACTTCCTGCATTACAGGTAACACATACACTCTGTAGGTGTTGTCTATAAATGTATTAAATGACTTGCAGAGAAATCTTATCCCTAAAGGAGTCGTTTGGACTTGTTTAGGATGAGGGTTAGAATAAAAATTGGGATTAGGTGCTTAGTTGTGATGGTTGAGGTTAGGATAAGGGGCTGGGGAACGCATTATGTCTGAGTGTTCCCACAAAGATAGAAAAACAAATGGTGTGTGTGTGTGTGTGTGTGTGTGTGTGTGTGTGTGTGTGTGTGTGTGTGTGTGTGTGTGTGTGTGTGTGTGTGTGTGTGTGTGTGTGTGTGTGTGTGTGTGTGTGTGTCACCCCTAGGTGCCTACTATCAGACACAAACTGGCGATGGCAGCTTTTGTCTGAACTCAGGGTGACTGTCTGGGCAGAGCGATTGGCCTGATTCCACAACTTGTGTTTGGCCACAAGCTGCCTGACACAAAGTTACATTTTATGTTCCTGTTCAGGTCAGCAGCTTTAAGCTCTGATGATGGGACGACGGAAGCGGTTTAGAGGCATACGTGTGTTTAAGGATATTCAATAAAAAGCGTCTGAACAAGTACTTTGCCTAAATGTTCCTATTTCTGTCTCAAGTGGATTTAAGAAAAGCACCTCGGAGAGGAATGAATTATTTCTGAATGCAATTCATAGGACAAAAATATAAATACAACAAAAGAGTTCTTGAATTTGAATGCAGTTGAGTATTTATAAATAGTTTTAATTTATACATTTATTGTTGAAGATCTCTCTTACTGTCACTATCGGACCACTGTGCTTTATAACACCAGAAGGTATATACGAAGGATCATTTCAGCTCCTTTGTGATTGGATTAGAATTACCAAACCAAGTTTATCTTAAACCTGCAGTGCTGAACTTTTGTCTCCACTTTCTGACAGTCACAGTAATTAGAAAAACAATGTTGACGTGTGTCTACGTCATAGGCTCACTATAGCCTACTCCATCATTATCGCTATGGCCCTAAAAACGGGGGATAAACGGTTTTGAGTGTAAAGTAGAGATTGGCAGACGTGAATAAGGTAGTAGCTAAATCTGTTACAAAGCACCGTTAATCTTTTTGAGATGAATGTATTTTATACATGGCTCCTGATATAAATACATTTAATACACTAAAGTGAACCACAATAGAATGACACAGTTGAGTATACCGTACCTATTAACAGAAGTGACCAACTCAGTATAGGATTGTGTAGTGTTACTAATGTCCTTCTGTAGCTGTTTTCATATCCAAATAGTGACACGTAAAGTCCAAGTAATGACAGCCATACAGTCCCCCCCTGAACTTCAGTAGTTCCCACCAGCTTTAAGCAGTAGTGCCTCTACAAGCAGCTCCGGTAGCGAGCCTCCCCGAGCCCGTAGCCGGCCTCCATCCAGCCACTGACCTGTCCATTGATTGTCCTCATAGAATCACATGGACCAAAATATGCCAACAGAGACCAAACGTGGGTCCTCTCTGATTTGGAAGTCAGTGCTGCGCTTCATCTCCATTACTCTGTGTCTGTCGGCTGCACACAGTGTGACCTGGACCCAAGACCTGCTGGTACACCTCATCACTGTTAATGATGGCACCGGGTTTTATTCTTATACAGACTGGAAAATAGTGTGCCACTAGAATGATAATTTAAAAAAAAGAAGTTGTTTGTCATTTTATTCAATTAATATGTTGATACTTGTGAAAAGGGTATTAGCGATTCATTGAATTTGCATTTAAATTAGGCATTTATAAAGTAAAACTACATAAAACCAATTTTATAACAAATTAGTAATTCTGTTGGCACTGCCTTTTGATTGATAATTTAATTTTTAAATGTGAATAAAGTCTGACCCACAGTGCCATCTGTTATAGGAAGAAGTCATGTGTGGGGTCGAGACAGTCAGACCTTTATCTCCTGTGTTTAATTCTTAGATGCTTGTAAATCTTTAATATCAATACGTCTATCTTTAAACAAAGCAGTCACTCATATTAAACTGTAAAAGTTGAACGCAAAGGCAAAGTAATGGGCATTAAAGGTGTGGGTTTTTTTAAATGACAAAAATCAGTGAATAACAATAAATTATTAATTATTGCAATTTAAATTTAAAATGCTTGTATTTATTACAGTTGCACACTCCAGGACTCAGTTTTCAACAAAGGTCTCTTCAAGAAATATAAGTAGTTTCCTGTTCATTAGTCAACTTATGATGGAAATAATTAGTGTCAATGGAAATTGTCTTATTCCAATAGAGGAAATTAAATGCAGCAACGGTTGTAAAAAAAAAGGACATTTATAAAGGCAATGCTCCAAGGTACTGTAATGTTCAGCCCTTTTTATTTCTGTAATGCAAAATGAATGACTTTATCGTTTGCTTGGATGAAATGATGTCAGATCTCTCCATAGTTATTATATTAAGGTTATGGTATCATGAAACTTTTTGGAACCTACAGGAAAATGCTGAAATAGCAAGAGAAAATAAACATGCTCAGGATGTCCCATGCACATATCTATCCTTCACACTTCCCTCATACACTGCAGCAGTGAACACAAGATCACATCTACATTACCTCACATTTTTCAGAACTTTACTCATCAGTCACAAGAGGAGACACTACAGTCTAATCTAGATATGCTATGATATGATAAGCACTCATTACCATCTACCATGTAAGAACTCCACATATCTCTTTATTTCTCCATAGATTCATATTTTAAACAAGAAGCTGGACTTCAGTCACTCTCTGTCAAAATGCAGCTCCAAGGATAATGTGAAGCCCTCTCCCCGTGGAGCCAATGTACGTACCTCCATCTTCCCCCTCCATGCAGAGGACAAGTGAAGACTATTTGTAGTTAGTCAATCCAAAGAATCCCCACTGTACATTAAAGCCCAGTTATATAGGGTGCTACAAGTTGCTTCTTGTTGTGCTATTCAAACCTAGATACTGTATATGGCTCGCTTGATGGTTTAGTATTGTAGCCGTCTAGGTTTTCTTTTTCACCCTTAGTTTGAGGATAACAAAGGTCACTTTTACAGCTTGCTAAACACATATTACTAGCATGCCTGTGCAGAGGAACATAGCAGCTGCAGCTGGCCGTCAAGCTTCTGATTTTACCCACTTTCCTGCTGTCAGAGCTGTGCCGTAAATCCCTAAATAGCTCAGCTGTCGGGCACAAAGGTGGCCCGATGGTTAGAGAGACTGATTCAGCCACATGGCCGTAGCCATATGTTGCTAAATGTCTGCCGTGCTAAAATGTCCTTGAGCAAGTAACTTTAAATCTTCCCAGCTCCATCTGACACCTGCAGCCTGACTTCCTGTCGTAGGGCGTTATTTCAGGAGGAATGTTCTCTACAGAATTCCATGTCATCATTTATTTTGAGTTAGTTTCCTATTAAATCCGGGACAGCTGTATGTGTTAGGTTTAGCTTCATGTTTGGTATTTATTTCCTGTTCTCCTTTTACACTGACAGATAAGCCGCGGGTCTATCATTGAGTTAAATGTGTCTTTGGTTCCCCGTAAATGTCTCTGATTTCCATTTTCGCTAGTGATGTTAGTTTGTTTCACATACTTGATGTTGCCCACATAAAAGTCTTTTCAGCTAATATTAAAGAGTAAGTACAGTTTAGTTTGCTCTCCCCTGCTTGGTCAACTTTTTGACCTTCCAGCGAGGGTTTAAAATGTCTGCTTCCATTATAAAGTGTATCCCACAATTAAAAGCAACGTAAGACAGCATGGGTCACATGTTATACTGATGTTCAAATTGTATGATGTTAAGTGTGTGAAACATTTACTTTGCTGTGCTGTGGTCAGGTTGTGGTGAAAAGAAACAAAGGCCTAAATCATTTGAATTAAAAAAAAAAAAAAAAAAAAAAAAAAGTTTTATCCTATGGACCAAATGTTGGTATCTGCAGTGAAAAGTACTGCTTAGTAAATTTGGATTGGTATTGCGGTCTAAGAAGTTTGGGCACCTCTGCTTTAGAGAATGATAGAATCATTAAGACAATGTTTTATTCTTTTTAAAACTTACTTGGAGACTTTTTATGGTAACACATTGTTTTACCAGTTATGGGGGCTGTTTAATTGGAGATCTTTCATCACTCACTGGTTGGAGGGAAAGCGACAGCAGAAAACACTGCTAATTGGGAACCGAATGCACAGACTTCAAAACTGAAGCTTCCTCTTTCTGTCTGGTATACTGTATCATACAGTAGATGAGCTGTATATGTGCTTTGCTGCTGATAGTGTCACTGAGCCCATCACTACATTTGCATTGTTACAGCAGTCTTTTGAACTCTGACTAAATTTGCATATTAATACACCAGATGTAACAGTGTTTCAAAGCATTGTTTTGGTCGGATCACGTTGAAACATTTCACAAACCTGATGCCCTCTGCTGTCTTCTCCTCTCCTCGTGCACAAAATGTGTGGGATTTGTATGTACTTTGTCTTTTTTCTACCTGCTGTACTTCCCATTGCTTTCACTGTGCTGCCAGATAAAATGCATTTATTTTGAAATGTTAATGCACTGTACCAAACTCTGCTGTGTCTGCATCTCACTCCTGCTTTTTTCTCCCTGCAGCTACAGAGAGTCATTCACCGTCACAGCACACTCACACATCTTATCATCCTCGCAGCTTAGACTAATAGCCTGCGGGCTGAACTGCTTTTAATTTGCATTTACGTATATTTTAAGGCTTTTAGAGGAAATGCAAAGTCGTAAAGGAAATTTTGACATCCTTTTCAAATACGTTGTGGAGGAGTTTTTTTCTTCTTGTCAAACTGTGCGAGGTCAAGATTTCCTGAATGTTTCATATTTATTTCATCGCCTTAAAATCCATGTAAAGTCAAAATAATTGCAGGACAGTCTTGAGACATGGTATTACTCTGCAGCGAAGCCTTTCACTACCTTGGGCAGTTTAGGCATTTTTTTCATGACATCCACTGCTATGGGATGTTTAAAGTGTTGATATCAGGTTATTTTTCTATGTAGTAGGAGAGTAATCCTCTCAGGAGTCAACAGATGTTGTGCATTTTGGAACATACGTCAGGCTAATACAGTGTCAGAGCTCATGCTGAGACACGCGTAGGGAGATGAATCTGTCTTGCTTGTCAGTTTACAGTGATTGTTTCCGTTGAATGATGTTTGTCAAGGGCAAGGGGGGAACCACTAGGTCATTAGTGCCCACACTACAGCCAAACAAACAGTAGGGGGATACAAACTGTGTAAGAGACTTGCCAGTAAGCCCCGAGTCTTTTCCCACCTCATTCCTCACCTCCGCCCTGCAGGTTCTCATCCCCAGTGTTAAGCTGGACTATAGCCATGTTCAGTCTAGGTGTGGGTCCTTGGACAGGCGGGGCCACTCAGCAGGAGGTGGAAACGTGAGTCTTGTGTTGCAAGCCCATTGTCTCAGTGTTATTGTCAGTGTTGTGTTGTGTTTTTTTGTGTTGCCTTTTCCTTTCCCACCTCACTTCACAAGTGTCCCATTATATTGTCAAGTCGCTCATTCTCTCAGTAGTATCTGGTGCTCTTTACCTGACTGCTCCTC
Organism: Brachyistius frenatus; assembly: GCF_029030835.1. Lineage (NCBI taxonomy): Eukaryota > Metazoa > Chordata > Actinopteri > Embiotocidae > Brachyistius > Brachyistius frenatus. Next base: position 1,476,256 of record NW_027210626.1, read on the forward strand.
ATCAACACCTCATTAACTGGTAGTGGTTTGTGTCCTGGGAGGATTTTGGATACTAAAGGCTGAATGTCTCTTCCTCCAGCACTCGAAAATAGCATGAAAGGACAAAACTTTTCTGCAGATGCACTTCCAAGTAGTAGTTTCTTTGCCTGTTTTGTAACTGTGAATCACTGTGCCTCTCTGTGGGAGGAGAGGCACATGAGGGGAAGTGTCACGACTAATCCAATGGTGCACTGCAAATTTGGCATCAAAATTAAGCATGTTTCGCACCGTGCAACCTCAGAGCAGGTCGGCAGCACAGTGCACGTGCTGCTCTGTAATACTAACCCTTAAGAGCTTGTAATAAATCACACAAACACATCTTATTCATGTTTTGCTTGTGTGTTTCACTTTCCAGGACTCTATCAATGCATAGGAAAAACTTAGATTTGATTCCAGCCAGAGTCTGTGCTGCACAACAGGTATCACACTGCATGAAGCCCTCGATTAAGTCTGATTACAGCCATCTGAAGGCAGCAGGTACAGTGTGTGCCCCGTCTGCAGTTTCTGACTTGAGTGATGCACATCATGAAGACACTGTTACATAAGCTTGATAACAAGGAGACAATTAAAACTTGTCTCTTGACTTTACATCACCTCCCCTCAGAATAGTCTGTTCTGATCAAACTTCTCTTCATTTGCATCTGACAACCTGAGCAACAGCTGCTTGATTGACAAGGCCAATTCTTGTGGCAAAACAGATGATGGCTGCTCACATAACTGTGGTGGCTACATTTGGTAGTAGTGGGACTTAAAAACAAGAATTTATTTTAACAAAATTACTATGATTAACTATTGTCTTGTTCCCTGTTTTGCAGTAGCGGCATTATTTACTGTATTTATTTACTAGCGATTTATAGATTTTAGCAATTACCAAACTTGCTCACCCTGAATAATAAATAAATCAGCTGTTTGCATCTAATCTCACCTGTCATAACAAAACAAAAAGGAGGTAATTACCCCCTTTTCCTATTAAACTATGGACATACTAAAACTAAAAACTGATCGGTGTTCGAGGCGCATACCGTGCAGAGTCTAAACATTCAAGAGTCGCAACGACATAATAAATATCTGATGTCAATCCACAGCAAGTGACAAATAGCACAAAGGACGACTGGTCACTTTAAATCACAGCTGCAGAAGTCACATTTCTTGCAGCTTATAATAGCAAGCACATGACAACGATGAGCGTTGTGGTGAAATGACATGTAGAGGAGTTCAGGTGGAACAGCGTTGTACTATTTACATTCAGACAGTTCCAGACGAACAAAGGCTGTAACAACTGACACAAGTAAAGATGAAGAAGTCATTTGTGCATTCACACAGACGCACGCACACTCAAGGTAACAGTGGTCAGAAGAGACCAGGGATTGAACTGGTGGGTAAACAATCCTCTCGACCCACAACCGCTCAACTATAAATCCTACTTTGGTTGCTGTGCACAAAGAAAAAAAATTTTGTCAGGAGAAGTGCTCTTTACTCTTCACTCTGTAACTAAATGGTGCCGCACAGTTATTAAACTGGGAGATTACATCAGGTCCCGTTGGAGTGTGAAAGAGCCAATTTGATTGGCGATGATTGTTACCAGACTTGAACACACACTCCGATAAAGTAGACGAAAGGATAATTCACCTCCATGCTCTCTCACAATAAACTTGCTTTGCAACCTTGGCTCACAAAATCAAGGCCCTAAATTAGTATTAGTTAGAAAGTCTCTAACACCTTTGATGAATCTGAATGAAGTTAATAATTCAATAAAAAAAAAAAATATTGAATTACTCTGGATAGTGTGTCAAGTTTAAGTTTCCCATCCAAACACCTCTCATCACCTCTTCTTTGAATCACTCAGTAATATGTAAGACGTAGGCGTCTGTTATTAGAACGGACACGGTGTGAAAATAATGGAGCAAAATAACATTTTATATTCAATCATGTAAACCGGTATTTGATGTGAATATTTTCAACCTGTAATGGCCAAACTAATATTTGATTTTATAAATTACGTAAAAACAAAGAATAAATATCATCGAACGTAACGTATGGTCTAAGTAATCTAAACACATCAATACAATGAAACACCTCAACAGTAGGGGAAGTAGATTTCCAAAACACATGATTGCTGGAGGGATGGACCAAACCGCAGCCTGATCTTCACCCACGCTGACACAAATCTCCTCCCATATCTTTAAAATAATGCTGTGTTATGCATGTGTGAGGGACCCTGCTTTTATCAGTCCACAACCTACCAAAGCAACATGGCCTCCTACTGGATTTAAAGGCTAAAAGTTGCATACTGTTCTATGTGCTCTTGTGTTGTGTTTGTTTATGTGACTCACGATTTGCGTGGTTCATCCCCGTCTTCCTTTTCCTGATGTTTCTATCTCTCCGGTCCTGTAAGAGAGGAGAAGACAAAGAACACTAAATCACTGGTTGCAAAACGACACATCAACTAAGTCGGTGACTCTGCAAAGTGATTGTTGACCACGGGCGTGTCCCAGTGGTTCATCTCAGGATGTGGCGTATCTCTTCGTATCCACTGTGCTGTGTCTGAAGCTTTACAGCTTGTCGCTGTTTGCTGTCTCATCAGCTCACTCCTTACATGTCTCTGTGGATTTCTCTCCAGACCTCCTGGGTGTGTTGCATAGTTGCGTATCCCTGTCTCCTCTCTGCCTGTGGCCACTTTCATTTTACTGTCTTACACTTCTCACTGTCATGGTGTGTCTGACAAGTTCTCCGAATGTGCCAAATCCTTTTCAAGGCATAGTTAAAGCGCAGAGTTCGTATTCAGTCTTGGTTGAACCGACAGCAGCAGTTCTCTGCACAGAGGGACACGAGGACTGTAATAGTCGCTGGTGTTCTTGCTCTTGTGCTTTCTTGCTCCTCTTTCCTAATAATTACATGCAATTAGATATCACTGTGTTGGATTGTAGCAAATTGCAACCTTTCATCCTCAGTTGATACCCAATCATTTTCTTCCAACAGCAGCTATAGTCACAAGTACAGTGCAGATTGGCAATACTGTACTCTTTCTCTATAAAACAGTAGATGGAAGAAATAATCCAAATAGCTTGACGTGAGCAGAGTTTGAGGTCAGCTGGTCTGTACTTTATAACCTCACTGTGAACAGTGAGCTCTGACCTCATCTTTTCCTTCTTCTGCTTCCACCAGGTGCAAATACAGAACAAGAAGATTAACTTGAGCCATGTGACCTCCAAGTGTGGCTCTCTGGACAACATCCATCATCGGCCAGGTACAGCGATCCTCTCACGCGGGATGGCAGCGGCGACCACACGGTCGCTGCTGCAGCCTCTCACCATGCAATATAAATTCATAGGGGGGATGTCCAGCACTCCTTAGATGCAGGTATTTATATTTCATGAGCTGCTGAGTTCAGACAGTGGTTGCACTGGGCAGCCTCAAGGTTTGAATGCATGTTAGACCAGAGAAGCAGCAAATGGAGCTGGCTGAGCTGAACTGCCCTGCTACCATTCTTCTTTGTGAGGAGCAGGAAATCTTAGGCAAGGAGCACGACAGGCGAGCCGGGAGCCAAAGTTGGGAAAGACACGTGGAGGGAAACTTTCACATGTCCTCTGAATAAGGAAACATTGGTTGATTCATTGTTTATGCAAGGTAAAAGCATGCAGAATGATTTGTTATCAGAGTTAAAAGATGATGTTTCTTCCGACCAGCTTCAATTCTACAAGTAGGAGCAGTAGCTGGTCAGTCTTTCCTCACAAAAAAAACTAAAATTATAAATGCAAATGTCATTATCCAGAAAATATATCCAGATAAACTGTTAAAACAAGGTGCAACTGAGGCCAAGAAGTCCCACTGGTTTGTTGTTCTAAGACTTGTTTACTGGTATATGTCAGGCACGGATTGTGCAGTCTAATCCAGTGTTACAGAAATAAATGTAATTTGCAGTTGGAGTGGCAGCTCGATGGATCTGTCCACAGGCGGCCGAATGTAGGAGGTGTTTTGGTTCCTGGCAGCACCGCTACCTTTGAGTGTGTGTGTGGAACAGGATGTTGATGAAATGGGCTGGATCAGACCTGGAATAGGTTATACATTCAGTTCGGTTTTATCATTCAAATCACTGAAATGCCGTGTACGAAATTACATTCACACCTCTGCCCTACAACACTGATTCCAGAGTCAGAGAGAGTATGTTTGATGGGAACAAATCCTGCTGTGAGAAAAATGGCTCCAGCAAAAATATTCAAAGCAGGATTTGATGATTACCATAAATAACAGGCACATTGTTTATAGGAATGCTGCTTTTAAATTTTCACATTTTATTCCCATGAACACCTCAAAATAAATGTCAAACGTCTACTGTATTTGGCAGCCAGGCCAAATGGCTGTGGTAGTCATGTCAACGCCTATGCAATTAAAAAGCTAATAAATATTAGCTCTTAGACAACACTGGTATTCATTGGTAAATCTGTGTTGTTGTTGTTGTGTTTTGTCTGAACTGGCCTTTTAAGTCATCATCATGTACAATTCATTTAACAGCACTAAAAAGGTTTAGATTTCATGTAGACATCCCCTTTTACCCTACCATAAGGTGTTGTAGTCGGCATTGTGTCCTGTAGCGCCACCTGCTGGTGTCATTCTGTTATTGTCATATTTTACAACCTTCAGCCATCCTTTACTGAAGGCCTGCCGGGCATCAGACAGGATCAGTGTGTTTTGGTCAGAATCACTGAACATGTGCGATGCACTGTCCGCTTAATTCCTGTTGCTCTGAGCAAGCACGTGTGTTCTAACCTCATGGACTCTTCTCTAACGAGAACCATTCGATGAGTCTTGAGCAGATATTTCGGCCACCAGTCTGGTACTCGTGTTTTTTGGGGTTTTTTTTTTTTTCTGTCAGTGCCCACGTCAAAATCAGAACACTAGAAAACACAGCGGGAGTTAAACCTGCACATTGCTCGTGCTCCGGTTGATGACTGTCCAGTTTTTACACTTCCTCTACTCCCTCCCAGGGGGCGGTAACGTGCGCATAGAGAGCGTGAAGTTAGACTTCAAAGACAAAGCCCAAGCCAAGGTGGGTTCCCTGGATAATGCTAACCACATGCCTGGTGGAGGCGACGTCACGGTGAGTGTCAGCTCCACGCTCGCAATCCATGATATAAAGGAAGACATCAAGTTTTTGAGAGATTGACTCACTCAATAATTTGAGATTTACTGTAAACTCTAATAAGAGATACTCTTCACTCTTTTCTTCTTCTGTTTTGAGAGTAAGTACTTGTGCAAGTCATGGTTTACAGATTTGTTTAGTATCCTGAAGTTGTCAATTTACCTGTAAAGTATAAAGACCGTAGATAGAAAAACTAACCTGGATGTCTGTAACAACAATACTATATTGTAATCTTAAATTATGTTCATATTATGATATAAAATTGGGTTTAATTTTTTTTTTTTTTTTTTTTTTAAGAAAAGAAGATGAAATATTTAATGTAGATGTTTTTTTGTTTTTTTTAATTATTCTACAAAGCCAATCTTCCAAAAACTTGCGTATTCCTTTATCTTGTCATGTGGGTAGCAGTAAAGGTATGGTACACTCTGAGTCAATACATAATGCAGACGTTAATCTCAGCTGTATTTGAGTGAACCCGGGACAGCACAGACTATTTCCGATGTTATCAAGCTGACTCACAAATACTCCATGACATGATATAAAACTGAATCCTTTTTCCCCATCCACATCTCACGTCTCACCACCACATCGCCTTTCACAGATTGAGAGCCACAGGTTGATATTTCGAGATCAAGTCAAGGCCCGAGTGGACCACGGAGCCGAGATCGTCGTCCAGTCGCCCGGCCTGTCCGGTTCGGTGTCTCCCCACCGCCACCGGGACAGCCACCTATCCTCCTCCGGCAGTCTCAACATGACGGAGTCGCCGCAGTTAGCGACCCTGGCGGAGGATGTCACTGCAGCTCTGGCCAAGCAGGGTTTGTGAACACTGGATCTCTCTCTGCACCCGAGACGTCCTCATTCTGATCCTTTTCAAACTTTTCTGCCCTCTCCTGCCACCCTGAGGCTCACTGGTTACCACTACTACTCAGCTAAACCACAGCCTCTGAACATCTTTACTTCAAAATCCATCACTCACCTCTCAAGTCAACACTCAAGTAGAGACTCAAATTAGGAGCTACTGTTCTTCAGTCCTCTTTATCCTGTTTCCTGTCTATTTTAAACCCATACATGTGCTATTTCTGATTCATTTTGTTGATCTCCTTCTTTTTGAATGATGTTGCATAGAATAGTTCAGTTTTAGCGCTGGTCCTTGACAGCGGGGACCAAGTATTGGCTTGACTGGTCTTGGATCATTGTTTTGAAGAACACTTACAGCCTTTTTTCTACTTTAAATAAAAAGTAATGTGACCAGTACACCATGCCGCACGTATTGTTCTTGCTCAGTAAACGTGCATGGACGCCAGACCCCCTTAACAAAACAAGCATCCTTACTGCAAGTCATTCTTGTCATCCAATATATATTACATTTAACAGATATATATAGAGAAACATGTATAAAATACAAGTTCTTTGCCATCTACATGTCCTCAAAACATTTTAAAAGGAAGTGACAATATGGCTATAAAATATAACTGTAAAATTGCATTCAAACAGGAACTAGGTCATGATATGACAAGCATGTATGGATTCTAATATTAAAAAGAGGCTATTTTGTAATTTAAAAAAGGATTTTAGTAAGTTATTTCCTCATTTATTGGATAAAGATCAAACAAGTTCATGTTTTGTAGTTAATAGTTGTTTACAGTGTAATGCTTGGTGACAATGTCAGACAGCTGATTTGGTGTTGCTAAGGAATGCATCTCAGTCCTGTGGAGGAGCCTCACGCTCCTGTACCTGCTCAGCCGTTCACTATAGAGGCTTGTTGACACTTCGGAATAATATTTAACACCTGAGCTCATTCTACAAAAACCTGCAGCTCTCTTGACTAAACAGTACAGACATTTCTCCACTAATACAGGCTGACGTTGCACTCATCAGGACTGTCTGTTGTCTGAACCACAGCGGAGGACGCTACAATCCGACACCTGAGATTAAGCAGAAGATGCAGCTACTCTGAAATCTGTCTGTGTGTGTGCATTTTGGTGCAGATCTCGCGCCGCTTTTACGGCGGATGCTACCGTATCTGGATGTTTTGTTGCAATATGTGGGAGAAGAAATTGGAGAAAAAAAAATACAAAATATTTTGAAAAATCCTGCAAAAATGAAAGAGACACTTAACGAAGAAGAACAAAATGACTGAAGGTAACTCAGTCAGCTCCTGTTATATCTGTTAGGAATAAAGTGTTTGGGTGATCTAGTTTCTTTTTCAGACACTCTTTGTGGTATGACCCGCCTCCTGCCTAATTACTTCCCTCACCTGCAACTGTTTGTTTGCTTCTGTGTTTTATCTGCATTCCCCATCTCTGTGTGCCCCTTCCCCACCTCCCGCTCCACCCTAAAGCAACTGTAAATGTATTTAAAAGGTCAAGTAGATGTACGCAGTTTTTCTCTTGTGGATATGACACCAGTTACAATAATTAATGACAATAAAAAGGACAAAAAGTGATGCTGCGGTGATGTTTTCTTTTCACAAAAACAAAAAAATTGATTTATGTCATTTGGAAATACACTTATTTGCTTTCTTGCTGAGAGTTACATAAGATTTGTACCACTGTCAGATCGTTACTATAAATATGCAAAGCTAAGCTAATCAACTGCTAGCTGTAGCTTCATATTTAACAGACAGAAATGAGAGTGGTCTCAATAATTTTATCTAACACTCAGCAATATAACAAATGAGTGTGTTTTCCAATATGTCAAAGTATTATTTTAACATATGTCTCGCTAAATAAATGATCCAAATATCAGTGAATAAATAAATAGTCAAAAACTGGGAAATAAAATGGGAGTGTGAAAAGTTTATTTTGAAATGGCAGGGGATACAATAAGTTAAGACTTAGGGATGGGTTGGGGAGGAGTGGATTCATTTTGATGGCCAGTCCTGGGCCGAACCATTCACTTTACTGGCAGATAGAGAGCCAGATATACGGTAAGTGGGAGGGGATGGTCATCAATATTCCACCTTCCCCTCCATCACTGTTCCCCTGCGACGCCCAAAAAATACCCAATGAGACTGGGGGTCTCGGGCAAAGAAGATGTAGAGAGAAACACCTCGTGAGAAATCGGGACTACTTCCTGAAGTGCAAGAGGAGGAAGGGAGAGATGAGAAAGCACCAGTTGGACAAAAAAGGAGAAAAAAAGAAGAGTAGATCAAAACAAAAGAAGGTTTTGGGAAATGACATCTCATAGTCCTTTGTTTCCGCTGCTTCCACAGATGGTACAGGAAACAGCAAGTGGATGTCGCGACACCATGGGGTCTGCACATATACGATGCTCACCACCGCAGTGGCAGGGTCCTTACACAGACATGATGTGCTTGACAAAGGCTGCAGATGAAGACCAGGGCGGCAGACAGAAAGAACAGAGAGGGACATTGAGTGAGTGAGAAAAAGAATCAATAAACTGTACAAATGAGGTTGGGTAAAGGACATGACAGGAAACAGCTCACTAGAACATATTAAAAGGTGTTTGCTCTGGTTTATGCACCGTAGAAAATACTGTATAAATGACTGCACTGGAATATCTGTGCAACGTGAACATTCTTTCAATTAAACGCTGAACATTCACTCCCTGTTTTGACTAAAATAGACTGTTATTTGGTGAACATCATCAAGTATGTTTCCCAACAGGTGGCAAAACAGGTAATACATTACAACGTTGTACAATTTTACTCTGATGGCACTCTTCTTACAGTGTAGGGATCTATTGCTGCTGTTATTGCTACTGTGATTTGGGGATCTTAAAGTGGTTTGAATCATGAGTCTCTAATTTCAAATTTGCTGGATTTTCTTTCGGCCCGAATTCAGGTTGGTGGGCGTTGAGCGGTTAAGCGTGTATTAAAGGGACACTCTGGTGATTCAGTGATGCTCTTCCATAAAGATGGCGGACTCACAAGAGCTTCATTTAAAAAAAAAAAAAAAAACTAAAAAAAAACATAACGGCCAATATCAAAGCAGTAGAAGTCAAGATATCCAGATTTTTAATCCCTAAACTCGAAAAAGTCTGGATACTACACTTCCCATAATGCAGCTCAACAGCATCTTTACTTTGGATGGCATCATCAAGGATATCCTTTCAGACTGTGTGAAGTTCCAAGATAAAAGAACTCACTGAGTGAAGTAAACTTCACATGTAAAACTGGTGCAGTCTTGTTTAACAGGCTGAAAATCCTATATTACCTCTTATAATGTAAATAGTTATGTTAGATTATTAAATGAATTAGAATTCTCATGTTGTAATTTGTGACTTACCCTCGTAGTTGATACAGCCGTTCTCATCCTCCTGTCCTGCCATGAGAGCATCAATCTCAGTCTCATTCATCTTCTCTCCTGTAGGGGGAGGCAGAGCACGTCCAACATTAACAACACACAAAGTGACACACAGGCAGACACACACACACACACACACACACACACACAAGGGCAGACACAGCAGCATCGAGGCCTGACTCACCCAGTGTGGACAGGACGATACGCAGCTCAGCACCCATCACTGTGCCGTTGCCCTCCTTGTCGAAGACGCGCAGACCCTCAACGTAATCCTCAAATTGTGCCTTGTTTGGGCTGTTGATGATGGATTGGAGCATTGGCAGGAAGCCCTCGAACTCTACTCTCTTGTTAGCCATGTCTGCATGAAAGGAGACAGAGTCAGTTGTGTCCAGAGGTGAAGGAGACATCAGATTTGAGACAACAGAAAGCGCACGAACAAAATCCAACACAATGTCTGCACCAATAATGTGTTTTCTACCTTTTCTACTACAGGCTGTACTTCAGGTTCATGATGGAGGGCCGTGAGGTTTAAGGACCAGGTGGTATTTTGGACAGAGTTTTTTTGTAATTTTTTTAACACATAGTCCTATTTTGTTACAGGCTACAGTTTTGAATGCAGTCTTGACTTTGCCACAGTGCAGAGTGAAGTAAAACACTGCTTGTGTGGGTGATGACCGATGCTTACAAAGATTCACTGCTGCATCATCACCAGACCGCACCAGAGGTACACATCACAAATACAGGTCTGTGCTTTTGAAATGACTTTATCAACCACTGTGATTAAAAAGCTTAAGTAAATAAATAGTATTCTATTGAGAGCAACCACGGTTTAAATCTTGTAAGGAGAAAAAACAATGTTGTAGTGACCTCTGTAGGTTAAAGCTAACCGAGCCTGTTGTTACCATTTTAGTCTGTACACCCTGTTCACAGTCACATTTACACAGCTGCTCTGAAGGCTGGACCAATCAGCAACTAAATGTGATGACATTTAAGTCAAGTGTTTTGTTATTTTTGCATTTTGGCGCATATGATGGTCAATGCTGATTGGTTGAAGGCTGCTCCAAAAGTTTCAAAATAAGCCTAAAATCTAGTGAAAACATGGCCATGCATTACAGGTTATTGCATATATATATATATATATATATATACTCCCTCGACACATCACCTCAGACAAATCAGCTCTCTAAATGACCGATCAGTTGTAACAATGTTTATCCAAGTTCTGTTATGACTGCTAAACTGCACATCATGCTGATATCAATGAAAAAGCAATTCAAAGCAATGTATCGTATCATTATCATTAAAACAACTAGAAGACTGATTGCACTTCTTAAGATCTTGTGCCTGAAATTCTCAAATGTAGACATAACAAATAACACACAGCACTCAACTGTACGTTCAAATCTCTAAATATATAAATCCTTCACATCATCACACGGACCCTCAACTAATTCCGTGGTGATAAATGATGATGAATGTGTGGCTCACCTTCAGTGGAGGGGGTTCCCAGCAGTTTGGCCACCTCCTTGTTGGTGGGGTTCTGTCCCAGAGCGCGCATGATGTCGGCGATCTGGTTGTAAGCCACCTTGTTGTCACCCACCCTGTCGAACAGACCGAAGGCCTCCCTGTAGTCTGTCGAATAGAAGGAGAGGAGCACATTATCACCTTCATCATCCAATATTTTCATTGTCTTTAACTTTATTGCATTTATTTACATGTGTGTGTGTGTGTGTGTGTGTGTGTGTGTGTGTGTGTGTGTGTGTGTGTGTGTGTGTGTGTGTGTGTGTGTGTGTGTGTGTGTGTGTTTCAGAGCTATTCACGTTTATAATGACTAAACTATCATATTCATTGGTGAATTTCAAACTGTTAAACTCGGACTGTATGTTAACCTCTGACAATTCCTTTAGAAAGTCATTTTCCCTCTAAATACTTCAAATTAACCAACCCAGTGTACAGTTTTAATGAATGTTTTTCATTTGTTACATCATAAGTTTCTAAATTTATATGTAATTGTAATGAATCTATCATATGAATGTACTTACTTGCAAATATAACAATGGATAACTAACAGAGGTGAAGTGCTATATAATTTATTGCTTACTTATTTACTTATTGGATCATATTTGTTATTTATGTATCTGAACCGATTCATTTAAATTGTATCGCCATGAGGAGTCATGAGGTAACGTCTGTGATGTTCACTGCCAAGCTTTCAGAAATTTGTAAAATCTCTCAACATTTTAAGATTTTAAGTTCAGCATCTGAAATAAGTGACCTACATGTTAGAATAGATTGATAATGGACAGAAGCAGTGATGATACATCCTGCTTCCAAATGCATTCGAAGTTATTGTATGTTTAAAATGCATTTCTCTCACAAATTGGAGTCAGCAATTTGCATTTGTCCAAGTGCAGCTGTGGCGGCTGCTCGCCTGCTGGCAGGTGGAGACAGTCCTACAAACTGACAAGAGAAACCCAGAACTAGTGCAAGACATCCCAAAAGGTTGTGTTATTATTGGCTGAATGGACAGACTCCTGCCGAGCTCCGTCACCCCTCGTACTATTTCTATCTCAGCTGTCTTCTCTCTCTCAGCAGGGCTACGGGCTCTTTTAAAAGACCACCTTGGAATTGATAAACATAGCTGAGAATATGAGCCCCTCCTTTAAAAGGCAAGGCGTTGGTGAGCTGAGTAAAAGCAGGGAATGCTGACTGCGGCGTAACAAGCAGGTGGCCAGACTACAGGTCTGCCCCCCCCACCCCACCCCTACACCCCCCAACCAGGGGGAGAAAGACCCAACAGTACCCAGGTGTTTCTTTCTGTCAAACACAAGACCATCGGTTCACTATTCTTCCCTCTTTAATCTCTGAAATGAGCCGCTGATTTTTCTTCAATTGCAGTCTCTCGGCACACGGTTTGATTTTACTGATCTGGTGACACGGACATTATCAACTGACCTATAAACAGCCAGTAACAGAAGCTGAAGTTAATATGAGGACATACAGATGGATCTAATTGGGTTTTGACATCTGCCTCTCATGTCATTAAATGAAGTTGCCTACAGCAATGATTAATATGTGACATGATCTGGATGCTATTTCACCTGGAAAGACCGAATTTATTTGTTTCATTAGCTGAAGGTGATGATTGGTTCGCCGAGCTGGTGCTTGACAGTGTGCAGATGTTCAACACTGGATGCACAACATACTTTATATTCAGTATTATTTGCAAAATGTTGTGCTAATAACAACTGCAGTTACTTGATGTTAACATTTTTTAATCATTCTCATATGATGAGCAATGCATTTAAGCAAGAAACTGATTTTGACATCTAAAAAGCCAACTTAAAGTCAACTGCACACATGACGGGGTTCTTAGCTTCAATTAGCAGATTAGCAGGTTTCACAAGGCATTTGATATTCTTATGGCATGTCAAAACACAAAACTGACTGAGGTGACCATCTGTCAGGAACACTTGGAGACCTGTTACCAAGTTGATCGCCGGCATCGAGCTAAGGTCCATCTTAAAGTTCTTGATATTGTACTGTGGTTAGTTATTATCTTTGTGAATATGTATTCATGACTGATAGATCAAAGTAACAGTTGGCCAGGAGACAGTGTAAAATAAAGATGACCTGATGACTGATGGACTGTATGTAATGTCATGTGATTGCAAAGGTAGGACGAGATTTACATACCATCAATCTGGTCTGGGCTGAATTCCACCTACAAGCCAATACAAAGCAGCTTGTAAGTAAAAAAAAAACATACACGAGGCAAACGTTTCCACATGCCATGAAATCAACAACAGAAACATTTTTATTCAAAAGACCCTAGAAGCCAGACATTTTCCAATTAGTAAACTAAACAATCACATCTAAACCCGCATCTAACTTGTCTCGTTGCCGAAATTAGCTTCACTTGTTGGCACCTGATCTGTGGAGGTCCATGTTTAGCTACATTAACATGTCCACATTTGGTGTCACTCTGCATCCTATCACACATTAGTCACCTCTCTGATAGTCCAATCCGGAGAGTCCGGGGTGTGGTCTAAGCCTTGGTGAGCTATCCATGGTTGTAGTGAGTCTCCGCTGTCCTCTGCACAACTCAGAGTGGTCCTTCAGACCTGCAGCTGCTCTAACCAGCTCACTATGAACTGTGCATCTGCTCAAAGATGTTCAAATGCATGTGTCTATCTGGCTTGCAATTGAACTGACTCAAAAAAAAAAAACTAGTCACAGTAGCTACTCTCACATTGTCCTCCCTCTAAAAGTATGACATACATATGAAAACGCATTTCTTAATTGGCTTAACTGACCAGGGGTCCCTCAAAGAATCTCACTCCATGTAAAAAAAATAATAATAAAAAAAAAAAAGCCCGCCTACTTCTGTCATGCAACTCGAGTGTAAAAAGTAAAATCCTGGCTCATCCCGAGCAGCCAGCACCACCCCACTCCATCTCCCCAGAGCATCACATTATGGCTTTACGGTTTTTGTACCTTGACGGCAGACAGGTCGACAGCAGGAGCCGCAGGAGCAGGTGCGGGCTCGGGTGCAGGTGCAGGTGCGGGTGCGGGTTCGGCCTTCTTGGCGGGAGCCTTAGCGTCCTTCTTGGGTGCCATTTCAGTTGATAGTGGAACTACTTTGGCCCTGAAGTGCAGACAATTCCCGGTTCGGGTGACACACAAGGAGTGTAGAACAGATTGGAGGGGACTCGGAGCAAGAAAACACTGTTCGGGCGTATATATGAGGCTATTTTTCCTCTTGACCCCCGTCAACGCTGTCCTCGCGTAAGGATTGGATAGCGGACGGGAGGGGTGTGTGTTTGTGTGTGTGCGTCGAGGGATTCTCTCTAAACATGGAATATAGGGCTGCGGGCCAGAACGTGTTTATTTATGCCACATAGCTATAATGAAAAACGAAAACATTGGAAACGGCGTGAAAGGTTAGCTGGAGCCACGCGATCTTCTGCGGACCAGGTGTGAAATGCACCACTTTTACGCACAGCGGGGCGCTTCATTACGCACAATCTAGATCCAAATAATATTCTTGGTTGTCTGAAAACTGTTAAACGCTTTCCTTATTTTATATTTATATTTATATTTAAAAGAATAATACTTGTTCCATTTTACTGTCTATAATCTCGTGAAAAAATGGTCAAGTGTGGAGCTGCATAATATCTTAAACTCGTGTGAACATCAACGTGCGTCAGGTATAAACTCATGATCAGTACTCACTGCAGCATCACAGTTCTAGTTTCCTTATCATGTAATGATGATTAGACACCTCTACTTGTCATAAAATACTGACGTGAGTTGAACTCATCTTTGACTGCATCTCTGATGGACTCATCAGTGGCTCAATCTTCACCAGCAGCTGTGCAGCCAAGCATTGCACTGAAATGTATTTGAATACAGCAGACATCCATGAGTTTACAAAATCAGACTGAATTTGAGGGGAATTTATATAGAATGTTGACAGTATTAGATGTAATTGTGCAGCTATACAACATGGTATATTTTAGTTTAATGTGAGCACTTTATATCTGCTTCAGTTAATATAAACCCATTCGGACGATATAGTATTGAACACTGCAGAATAAATAAATGCAGATGGAATTTTATGAAAAGAAAAAGTACGTGGGGGTTGCAGTCACACAGAAAGACATCACTGATCAAACTAGACTGTCAGTGGATCAGGCTTCAGGTAGACAGGTGGTGGAAGTGGTGTCTTTCAGATCTAATAATGAGCCATTGTTTATTTCTAGTCAATGACAATGTTAAGCAGCACCTGTGTTCAATTTGGGGCTCTGTGGTAGAGGGAGGGGGGGCATCCGCCACCACCCCCGCCGGGGAAGGATGTGACGTAAAAGCCCAGAGAGATGGAGGTCTAGCAGAGCTCTCAGCTGCTGATGCCAGTAACCCAGACAAGGCTAAGAGTGCAAATTCTGTCTCTATAATTCTTGTCTATATCTGTCTTCCAGCCAGCGGTGCGGCCGTGCCCCCACCACCATGACAGGGCCCGGTGATGAAGGAACTGCATAAATTCCTTCCCCCGCACTCCCCCCCACTTGCTTTCGTTGACCCCATCTTCACGAGGGTAAGCCAGAGAAAGCCTCAGTCCCTCAGCTGTCATCTAGGCTCACCCCCGGCACTCCAGTGCACCTTCTTCTCCGGTCTGACTTCCCTTCACTCCCTCCCCCTATAGAAACTCTGCCTCAGTCCTTGCACCTGTGCTGCAGTCCAATCTGAGCTTCACTATAGAATCTTAATGGATTCAGCAGCATGGCAGAGCGGGGCTTTATTAAGATGTGATGGCAGGTCAGCTTATGAAAAGACAAAAAAAGAAAAAGAAAAATAAGTTTATTTCTAGTTTTGTTGTGTGAATCACGAGTTACAGGCCGAGAAATTAATTTCTGGCAATTAGAAAATTAAAGGATTAAAATACAGGTTTTTTTCCTTCTTCTATTTATTGATGCTGTTTATTTGTGTTGTGTTGTTTTTTTTGTTTTTTTTTAATCTAAATCTAATTTCTAAAAGAAATAATCAAATCAATTTTTTCCGAGGATGAGCAAGTTAGTTCTGGTTTGTTTGCTCCAGCAGCTTCAACAAACAGGTTTATAAATATGGTTTAGTATACTATTACTGAGTCTTTCAAAGAACCATATTAGTGCAGATATACAATCTTCTCCTTCGGACTCAATGATTAACCCTTAACCTATCCATCATCAGGGCCCAGGGCCATACTGGAGATGTGCGGTCAGATCTTTAAGGAGAACAGGGAGCTTCATCAGGCCACAGCAGTGACATGTGAATGTCACATTCAAAGACCTCCCTTCCCGACCACCACTATCATCCATGATGGCAGAATATTACTTCCGCTACCAGCTCCATTCAACTCGACTCTTCTTGCTTTTGGTACCAGGTACTTTTCTGGATTTCATTTTTTACTCCAGATAGTACCCGTGGGTGTGCAGCAGGTAACTGCCGTGACATCATCTTCAACAGGACACACACAAACCATGGGAGGATATGAAGGGGAGGGGATGTTTTTTTCTTTGCAGTTGCTGAATCGAAGAGTCCAGTGAATAAAAATTAAAAAAAAATGCAGCCACTATCGTAGCTTGGCTGGTTAACAATGGCGGGTCTGTGTGGGACGTTCTGCGTCACTCACATAATTTTTTTCTGACCAGTCGGTCTGCAATGTTTTCACATGAGTTCGGAGCACCAGGTACTATACACAACTTTTGCCTAGTGGAAACCAAAAAGTGAGCAGTGTCAAGCCAAGCCGGTACCAGCAGTGGAAAAGGGGCTAAAGACCCCAGTTTTAATGGATCAGTAAAGTTAAACTAAAGCTCAGTGAAAAAATAAAGACAGGTAAGACAGGATGGAGATAGTATTATTAGGAAGGCTGGTATTATCACTTAATATATGCAAAGTGACTAGTTAGTCTGTCTTCTTCCAAGCTCAGACAATACTGATCTATAAATATCCCAGTTAGGGCAAAGACCATGAATGAGAGCTGTCAGAGCAATTCATACTTTTTATGTGACCCGAAGTCCTTCTTTGGCAGTCTGGACTTCCAGTGAGCCAACACGTGCTTTAAAAGTGTGGATCTTTACACCAATTCTATTTTTTTTTTTCCCCTTTAGAGTAATTAAGCCAACAACACTGTGTGACAACCATATTGCGCTTCATACACAAACGTTATTTAGCTTTAATCTCCCCACAATAAGATCAGATCAAACATTACCGTTCACTGTGGTGAAATTGGGACATTAAAGTCTCAGCGAACAGTAACGGGAGGCAACATCCAAAGTGGAGCACAAACTGTAGCAGAAACAAATGGGGTGCATTTGAACAAAACACTATTATTAGGTGGCTACTTCACCGTATTTAAATCATTTCACTTAATTTACATGTATAGCCTGGAGAGGGATTCTCTCACTCGGCTGCAATAAACTGCATGGATGCTGCAGGCTGCACACACAGAAATAAAAACTACAGGATGTTAATGAAATAAAGTGGAGACTAAACTCGGATGATTTTCATCAACTGAGACTGAGAAGCTTTTTTGGATTGCGGCAGTGTGGACTGAGGAATCGATAGATGAGAGGAAGCGGCTGTTCTTTTGCTTTGATCTAGCATTTCTGTGTCACTTCCTGGCCCTCTAGCTGTGCCCTTGGAGGCTGAAGCAAGGCATTTCATAATATCACCTCCAGGTTTGCTTCAGGACAGGTGGTATAAGTGTCTCTTCTCAGGAATGACGGTGTGACGTGCAGTGCTGATGCAAGTTTTGCTGCTACGCATTTGCAGAAATCCCTGAAATTCTGCAGTTCACAGTGTTTCTAACTTGAATGCCTTATTCTGGAGCGTCACTAGTGATTAGAAACTTCCCCTGTGACATTTTGAATTGTGCAATTAAGGGTCCGTAAAGGAGGAGGAGCACCTGTTCTGGCCTCGGAGTACTTCTGCGTAAAGCATGATTAATGAAATGTGAAGAACCTGAACTTGGAAAAAAAAGAAAGAAAAAGGTGCGTTGAGTGCATTGTGGTGTGAGATTCCAGAGATGGCAGGATCTCCAAGGTCCGTGACATTTCGCCTCAGTGGCGGGCCGGAGCGTTACTGTAGCAAGGGAAAAGACAGAGAGCAATGCTGGACTTCCTTCAGCACAAAACATGCGGCAGAGGTCACCCAGTCGGCCATCTGAGATGAACAGAGAGTAGATTTCGGACTCTGGTTCTACCCCCGACCCCCCTCCATGACCAGCCCCCCTCCGTTCTAAAACCCTGAGTGCTTCCTTTCCTGCCCTCCATCCATGCCAAAAGGAATGAGGCTGTAACTGAGCCTGGGGGGACAGATGGCGCCTATTTATAGTCCTTCAAAGAGGTGTGAAGTTTCTTGGGATTTCTAAGAGCGGGGACCATAGCTCCTTAAGGGGGCTGATGCAGCCTATGTGGCCCGCAGGTCCTCTTTCCCTCCCTCGCTCTCTGCAAAGCCCTCCACTGGACACACAAGGATTAGAGGAGGGCAGGCTAAACAAAGCTCCTCGCTGCCCTTTTTTTATTGGGGAAGCTGCAGCACTAGAGGGGAGAGCAATCCGATACGAGCCTGAAGGAAAGCTCGCCTCCTTCTTGGTCTTCCTTTAACAATCGGAAGGCAGAAGTTGCTGTCGCTCTGTCCTGATGTCATGAAGAAGGGTGATGCTGTGTGGGGGACTTCCACTAGTTTGACAGCACATGCTGGAGCACTAAATCATGAATCCAACTTGAAAACTGGCTCTAACAGCATACATGATGACCCCTCTTGCAGTTATAGAAGCTTGAGAGAGCCACTTTGTAATGATTACAAATTAATCACTGATTAGTTTTATTTATGCAAATGATTTGTAAAGCCTTTACTGGTGGTATGTGCAGACTTTGGCAGACTGGCAGATACCATGATTACTACTGCTGCTACAACTACTAGAGTAAAACGCTGCTTCTCGTACTACTTGTAAAAAAATCCAACTAAAATGTGCCTACAGAGTAAAATCAGATTTAAACAACTATAAAGTTGAAGCACTTCATTCCTCTCTGCATGAACTGTGATTGGTTCATATCAAGCACTGAAGTGTTTGGATCCACAGTACCTTTCTGACCTGCTGTTTCTTTAGTATCCATCCAGATCTCTGAAGTCATCAGTCCCCAGAGTCAGAACTAAGAAAAGAGAGGCAGTAATCCGTTATAGACACACTTGGACAAAACTTGAAATCTACTCCCTCTCAGTTGCTCTAACTCGATTTGTAAAGTTCTTCTGTTTACCATGATTACATGGAATGCTACAAACTATACCAGCTGCTCTGTAAATCGTGTTCCCCTATTCATGCTTTACGTGGCTTTGACTTGCCTTGCTGTTCAAAGACGCTGTAGTAATAAATTTGTCTTGCCCTGACTTATAAACTGCCAATATCTTATGGTCAGTTTAATCAATCCCACCCTTCACTGAACAAACATCATCATACATCCTTGAATCTGACCATCGATTATTTCTGCCATCTCATGGCCGATACCGTGCTCGGAAACCTGGCAAGCAGCACGGCGGGGGGTGGGGGGTGGTGGGGTGGGGTGAGGGGGTGTGACTGTCTATTTGCGTCCTCTCTTAAGCTCGGTCCCAAACACACACTTGAAACCGCACACAATGTGGGATCCCTCCACCGAGGACAGACGCTGGAGCTCATTAGGCGGCACGCCAGCCAATCAGTGCAGGAATTTAGAAGGCAGCTAATGGGAACCCTCAGAGTAATAAAGGATGATCCAGTACATTGCACAGGCTCCTCGTGTTCTCCAAGTCCAATATATAGGATTCTGTCATCACTGACAGAAAATAGCCAGGGCTGAATTTAAAAAATAACTTTTATCAGCTCTGTCTTACATTCTCTCACTTAATAAGAAAGACGTGTATGTGGAAATAACCAAAGTATGAAGATTTAAAGTTAAAAAATGTGCAGATAAATTCTGGATTGCACCGAAGAGTGCAAGCTGAGTGCATGTCTGTTTAGCCTCCACAAATCAAAACAGATATTTGATGTTTGTATTTGAACTGTGGACTGTTTTTGAGTGCTAATGGGGAATTATTATTTTCTGTGTTTTTGCTGCTGTATTTTACCGCAGGATGTAACACTTTATCTTTAGTGATGACAGAGGATTGTAGTTATTCCCTCGTTAAATGTTGAGTGGCTTCATGTTCTCTCTGTCTAAAAATATTTACACTCTTATAATTCCAATATTAATCCCCAGGTTCACAGATCTGATGTATGATAGCTTTTCTAAAGGATAACTTCAAATGAAATGATTTATATTACATTACATTTCATTTAGCTGACACTTTTATCCAAAGCGACTTACAATAAGTGCATTTCAACCATGAGGGTACAGACCCAGAACAACAAGAATCAAGAAAATACAATTTCGCAAGGCAAGAAAGCCAAACTACAAAGTGCTATCAGTAAGTGCCATTTTAAGCGCTACTAAAGTTCTACTATTCAAGGTAAAGTCGGAAGAGGTGTGTTTTTAGTTTGCGGCGGAAAATGTACAGAGTTTCCGCTGTCCTGATGTCGGTGGGGAGCTCATTCCACCATTTATAACTGCACATGGACGCGAGGCATCAGGAAGAAGCCGAGGCCTGTTTCTCAGCAAATTGCAAAGTAAAATTAAACAATTGAAAGTGTTATTATTGTACTTACACTAGTTAGTCTAAATGAATCAGATGAAGAAGATAGACACAGAAAGGTTCTGTGCATTTTGTGATGTTACATCCTTTGTCCACATATAAGTTTCCTGCAGAAGCCAAATGTATTTTAAAGTTCGTGTGAGTTCACCATCATCTTTGATTATCCTCTCAGTGATGGACTCTACTCCGAAGCATCACGGCAATTTCTGCATTTACAGTTTTTCTTTTAAAAGAAAAGAAAATGGCTGAAAAACAAACAAAATCCAAGGTTCTATTTTCATGAAAAGCTTTTAGGTTTATTTCAAGGGGCAAACTGAAATGGACTATAAATATTAAGTTGTTGTACTGTCACAAAGGGGAAATGAACAGTCCAACTAAATTTCATGATATTAAGTTTTACATTATCTTTAGTCATCGTATGTAGACAAAATGCTTCTAAATTAATCTTTTGTTTGTTCAAAGTATTTCTAACTCAGAGCAGACAATTATTTGTTTGTTCATTTAAATGAAACTTTCCAATTTAAGTTTGTGGTTGAACCTTTTTTGAGACATTGAGTCAATGTCAATTTTTTTGGTGTAAAATATTGTACCTCAAACATTTGTTGAAGGTTTAGTTCAACAGACACTTATAAATTGACCTGCTAGACATTAAACGCACAATAGGAGAACACTATCAGCTCTTTTATCACAGGATATTACTATGATGGTACTGAGTGACGTTCAGACAGCAGTATAAATAAAGACTGTGTACATCACTTCCTCCATCACATAAACATACGTATGTGGTCCACATAAAGGCTTCAAAGAACTGCAGGCGTCATGTCAACCGTAAAGCTTTTACAAGCTGGGTACTAAACGATAGAATATATATATGTATATAGAACATATACAGTACACTTATGTAGGTATGCCACTACAACACTGTTTACTCGCTCAAAACCCCCTCTGAAGCTTTTGAACTAAAGCTGCCACTGGATGTCAGTGGTGCTCCACAGATCTGCAGGACCAGCTGCTGCTGTATTTAGATGGGGGGAAATGGGATAAGTCAAATGCAAAAAAAAAATACAAAAATGAAAGCATAGGAAACAAACAAACAAAAACAAAAAAAATCAATGGTGCATCAATATATCCACTTCATGTGTTTTCTGTGTACATACTACATTTGTATTTATGATAATTCTGTGACATATTGTACTACATCACTTTTTCAATTACGTATAAAGGGCGACCTATGTGTGCAACATAACCGAGCGTGGTATATTGTTCCAGGTCCAGTTTCTGGAGTGTGCCGGTGTTTCCTGATCTGCAGGTCCCAATACTCACACCCACTTTGTTCAGACTGCTGAACACAGCAGAGTAGTAGTCAGACAGCCTTTTCCACAGAGGACCAGTCTTGCAGTGCTCAGCAAATACACAGACCACTCTAATCCGTCCACCACGCAGCCTGTTCATAGTCAGTTTGCCTTTTTTTTTTTTTTGAAGGCTGTTGGGCCTAAAAAAACAAACAAACAAACTTGTAAAGAGTTTGTTGCACAAAAAGCACTGTACAGAAGTTTGCCAGCAGTACCAGACACATTCATTCCCTCTGCTTTTTTTTAATTTTTTTTTTTTAGGTTATTTTCCATGTTCTAAAATTACAGGCTGTGTACGTAATCACTGTCCTACCTCTTCTCGTGCGCATTTTTTTCAAAGTACTAAGTGCCGCATATATCTATTGTATGGCGTCAACATGGCAAATTAATGAAAGACCGCTGTTTAAAATGAAGGAATATGGGATGTGAAAGTAACAGGCTGTCACGACGATACATATGTTTGTAGTACAACCCGTTAATACAGACAGTTACATGCTTTGCCGTTCACACGTTCACAATGCGTGTTTCGAAACAGATGTGACGCCGTCTCGATGATCTTGTTGGACGAGCGGCAGGCGTTTCCCAGAGGACATGTTTAAACACCGTGCGCTATCTGCTGAGAAAAACAAAAACCCCGGCGGCCAATCCAGATCAACGTTTCAAGCGCCCACTTAAACTGGGGTGGGAGGACACGAGGGAGAGACCAACACTCATTCATTCATTTCTCTTTAAAAGAGTACTGACTCGTAGTTTTTCCAGATTTAACTAATTGTTTTTTTTTTTTTTTTTTTTTTCGTATCGGGTAACCTCTCCTCTGCGTCTTTACCAAAAGAGTTACTTTAGGTTAATATGACAAAAATCCTGTTTGCTTCCAGCGTTGTTAAATCTCTGAGACAAGGATGCGTGGTTGGAAGAAGAGTGAGAAACACGTCGGGCTGGCTGAGACTACAAACTCCAAAACTTTTTAGTGTAAAGGTAAGAGAAAAAAAAACACGAGTGAGCGAAAACGTGTTGTTGCAGGACATGAACTTTTTTCATTCTTTTTCAGAAGTGCTGCCAAATGAGCACGAATGCTGCATTAGGCCAAACTACGCAGAAAAATCTACAAAGTCGGCTATGTCGTGCCCTTTACGCAAATATACGCCCTTGCCCTTTATGCAACTATGCAAACATTAATAAATCATTATTGCCCTTTTTCAATATTCGGTATATAACCGACACGACAATATCTCTCTATCTCGCTCTTTTTTTTTTTTTTTTTTTTCATTTAAAAAAAAAAAAAAAGGTTAAAATTAACCTGTAAATCCTTCTATTCGAAATACAATGCAATGTGCACCAGATGAAAAGTAGTAGACTATTGAAACACGTTCACTCTGGTGGACTGGCAGCACGCCGAATGGACACGTGGCAATGTTTGATTACATAAAACACAATAAATCGTTTACCTGACGCACCTGCTTGTGGCATTACGAAATATTTCCGTGTATTTGCTGATTTTAACGCAGTTTAAAGTGGTTATGGACAGGTACAATTTACTGTGTATCAACTCAAACAATGAGATAGCTGATGAGATTTTGTGACAGCTGGACATGTGTGCATCATATGTGTGAATCACAGGGAGTGTTGCATCAGGTTTGAGATTACACCCTGATTGCAACATGCATAGAAAAACAAACACATTTCTAATTATAGTAAGAGTTGTGGTACAATAAGTGAAAGAATGTTGGAAACTTCAGAGCAAAGAAATACCTACGAAGATCTCAATGCATTGTACACATCAGCACTGCATATCTCATCAGCAGGTCAGTATTTGATATGAATGCGAGTTATCTATGGACGTGTTCTACTGTAAGAGAGATACACTGCTTTTTATAATGACCAGCACTGATGAGGTCACAGAGGATCACACCAACCTTTTATATTTGTATATTTCTCCCTCTTTATCGCGCTCTCTCACACGTGACACACACACACACACACACACACACACACACACACACACACACACACACACACAGAAGAACAGATTTGTCTGTCTCAGCGTTCACAACACAATTCACAGCGGCCTGCAGTTTCAGCACAGAGTCCCAGAGGCTCAACGGTTGCCATGACTCCAAAAACTCCAAAATCTACAACACATCTAGTTCAAAGTTTGGGCTTTGGTCTCTCCAAACTTGATTTTACAAAAAGAGAATACGTTATTCTCGGGTGAGAGTTTGCTTTATCATCTGTCTGCTCTTTTTTTTTTTTTTTTTTTTTTTTTTTTTTTAACTCCCAGGCCCAGACAGCCCACCTGGTCCTGGAGGATGGCACCAGGATGAAAGGGTTTTCCTTTGGGCACAATGCATCTGTGGCTGGGGAACTGGTCTTCAATACTGGCCTGGTGGGGTAAGAAGGAGCACTGCTGTCTTAACTTGAACTCCCTCAGGTTTACGAAAGAAATTGAAATATAATCTGCAAATCTACTTCTCGACATGACATGAAACTTGCTTTGAATTTTACAACCTTACATCCTCAGTGTACTTATTTATGTTCTCACAAGAACAAGCTTCACTGAGCTTTAGCGTCACCTCCTGATATCCATCCTGATATATTTGTTCTGCTGTTTCCCTGCTTTAGGTACCCTGAGGCCCTGACTGACCCCAGCTACCGAGGTCAGATCTTGACCCTGACTTACCCTATTGTAGGGAACTATGGGGTACCCAACACCCATGAGATGGATGAGCTGGGCCTGAGAAAATATGTGGAGTCAGATCGCATCCAGGTCGGAAACTCTGCTGTGGATGAGGGGCTTCAGCCTTTGAGGAGACCTCAGGCAGCTTTATTTATATTTTATAGAGACTGCTTTGATGGGCTCTTTTCATTTAGTTTTGTCCGTGTCACTGTTCTGACCTGAGTTAATAGCAAAGAATATTTGACTAGTTGATTAATTAATTAAGTTTTACTTACATCTTCTTTTTTTTAAAAATATACGCTCTTGACGCCGCACACAGTTAACGGACTTAAATACTTTTTAGTTTGACCTTTTTTTATGTCTGATATTGTGCTTCTAGGTGTCTGGTCTTCTGGTTCAAGACTATAGCCACGAGTACAGCCACTGGAACTCTGTCAAGTCTCTGGGTCAATGGCTGCAAGAAGAGAAGGTTGGCTTTTCAAATGACCAAATACCAGGTGTAATGTCAGAGAGGGGAACAGGACTGCTCTGTAAATTGTAATTTTACTTTCTTTTCAAGGTTCCTGCCCTTTTTGGGATTGACACAAGAATGCTGACCAAGGTCATCAGAGACAAGGTGCTGTAAATAAATAAATACAAAGGTCAGATATGCTGCGTCTTTGGTGAATGATTCTACTAATATGTGTTGGTTCCTCCTCAGGGCACAGTTTTGGGAAAGATTGAATTTGATGGGCAGCCTGTTGAGATATGTGATCCCAACCAGAAAAACCTGGTAGCAGAGGTTTCAACTAAGGTACCAGCTGTTAGGCATGTTCTGCATATCTCACATCACATCAGGTAAAATGAGACTAAAAAGAAATGTCAAATGGCCTCTCTATGCTGTGTCCCTACCAGGAAACGCGAGTTTTCGGAAAAGGCAACCCAATCAAAGTGGTGGCTGTTGATTGTGGCATTAAACATAATATCATTCGGCTGCTGGTTAAGGTGAGAATGTGAAACCCTGATGATAACATTACACACATGTTGTTCTTGTGACTGAGACCCAAATGACATCCGTTGACACTGTTACACATTTTCTGCAACATGACCCAGACATTTGGAGATAGTACTCTGAGGTCGACCGAGCACCCGAAATTAAAAATGTGTTTGTGTCATTGAGCTGAGAGAGAAAGTGGGTTTCTCTTGTGTTTATGCTCAGCGTTAATGATGTGTTGTTGTAATGCTGATATTGGCTTGTAATTGGATGTGAGAGTAAGTGAGGAGAAAAAGCTGGCAGACTCCTAATGCGTGTCTGTTTATCAAATCATTTCAATATGACTGTTGTTGTTGTTGTTGTTATTATTAAACAATTACTTAAGATTACAGAATGATTGTGTATATCTCCTGAGTACAGCGAGGTGCAGAGGTCCACCTGGTGCCATGGGACCAGGACTTACTGAGTCTAGACTACGATGGCCTGTTCATATCCAACGGACCAGGAGATCCGTCTCTGGCCAAGACACTCATCCACAACGTGCGGAAGGTAGGATACGCTACTGTTTACACATGAGGAGCATCAGAAGAATTTCTATTTTGTAATTGTTTGTGCACAGCCCGGTCTCGCAGCAAAATGTGTAAACATGTGAAAACGTACACATTTCAAAATAAAAGCTCTAAAATTACGAGATACCTACGTTTGAAACTGGGTTTGCAGAGAAATAATTCATGTGACGGTATATAAAGATTGACATCGTCCATTAAGAGATGAGGTTGTGGGGGGTTCGATGAAACAAACACAGGAATTTTAACCAGGAAAGTTCTGTTCGAGTCTGGAGAAATAAAAAAAATCAACCGAGATATATTTTTAACGTAAATATATGACGTTACTTGCGTACTTAGCATAGGTATTTCAATCCACGTGGTTTTGGTGCCTCAACTTACGTTTCTGTGTGTGTATATGAGAGACTTTATCTGAGATAAAAGGTGCAGACCATATACCATTTACTTAAAATGGTAGAGCATCCATAAGCAATGTTTATTTTGGGGAATTATTTGCCCCATTAAGTACAATTTTTTTTTTATAACCGAGATTATATTTATATAGCGATGATCTCTACTGTTATATTTGTTCTGCGAAGGTGCTGGAGCGTGATCATCCCCAGCCAGTGTTCGGGATCTGTATGGGCAACCAGATCACGGCTCTGGCTGCAGGAGCAAAGTCATACAAACTACCCATGGGCAACAGGTGAACTCTTATAGTTATGCTTAGTAATCAAAGACCATATGCATGCTGTTATGGCAACCTCATAAACATTTAAAAGTCTGTGGACACAAATACAGTTGTTGATTTAGTTTGTTACTCTGCGCTGTCATGTTTGTATTTGTTTTTAGAGCTGTCACCTCATAATGAGATTAAACACTGTCTGTGGTTCCCCAGAGGTCAGAACCAGCCGGTGCTGAACGTGATGACAAGCCAGGCCTTCATTACTGCACAGAACCACGGTTACGGCATCGATAGCGAGTCCCTGCCACCAGGGTGGAGCCCGCTTTTCACCAACGCTAATGATGGCACCAACGAGGTAGATTTCACTCTGTGTGAATGTTCAGTCGTTTTCCAAAACAACATGGTCTTCTAATATTTTTGTTCTCTGGGTTTTGGATAACAAGCAGCAGTTTGTCTTGCAAAATAACTGCAGTCAAGCAAATAAGGGGCTGTAAGGGGTCTACATATTTGTTTACAAAATATATTTTGTTGAAATGTTAATAAGGTTTTTTTCATTTCCTTATTTTCAGGGCATCATGCACACCACCAAACCAGTTTTCACGGCCCAATTCCACCCGGAGGCGAAGGGCGGTCCCACTGACACAGAGGTAATTACATTACATTACATTTAATTTAGCTGACACTTTTATCCAAAGCGACTTACAATAAGTGCATTTCAACCATGGGGGTACAAAACCCAGAACAAGAATCAAGAAAATACAATTTCTTCAAGAAAGCCAAACTACAAAATGCTATCAGTAAATGCCATTTTAAGCGCTACTAAAGTTCTACTATTCAAGGTAAATTTAATGAAAGATGTTGATGGTAAAAACATAGCACACCTCCTTCCATACTACAACTGATTAAAGGGATATGCACATAATTAAACTTTTATCAAATTTAACATCTTCCACTGAAATAGTAAACAGAAAACTGATGTGGCTATTAACTGGGAAAAAAAATAAGGCTAAAATGAAATAGGTAAAGAATTGAACAACTTTTTTTAAAATTATGTAAATAGGAAAACTTATTTATTAGTGAATATATTCATTATTAACTTGTGTTGATAATAGCAGTTGTTGACTTGTTGTTGAACCAACAGTTTTAGGTTTTGTTTATAACGGCCAACAAAAAGATACTTAATCCCTCCTGCACAACATTGTCGTGAAAATATATGAACATCTGAAGCTGATGTAAGAGTAGCAGTTGTAATCCAGCCAGCAGAAGGGATCCCACCTGTGTCGGTGCCACAAGTGTTTGCAAAGGCCACTAACAGTGCTGTCTCTTTCCCTGCAATCATGAAATGATAGATTTGTGCTTCATTTTTTTTTTCTCACTGTTCCACATGGCAGGTAAGGTTCGCAAGTCCTGGTCAAAGAATGTTGTAACATCTGTTATATAAAGGCAGACTAATAACGTGTCCTCTCTGCCTAAACATGCAGCTGGCACCTTAGGAGATTAAACTTCCTTCTGGGTTTGACTCCTGTGGCCATAACAAATAATTCGTGCCTCTGAAAGGCTTCAAAGCTATATTAAGCTATATACACTATCCTTTTTTTTCTTTTTTACCTTGAACGCAACACTAAATGAGGGCAAGTTTAATGCTGTTTTATCAAACAGTGAATTACAATACATTATAAAATAAAGTTTATTAACACAATTACAGCTTACAGCTGATTTATTTTCCTGTAGCTCAACATGTGTAGTAACGCCACTAATTAATTTCTGTGGATTCTTGGTCTTTTAACTACTTTCTCTTGTACGTACATCTCAGGATACAAAGCCTAGACTATATAAAAAGGGATGTAGTCTCCAGGTCTGAAAAGTGAACCCAATTTGGAAGCGTCTTAATGTGAGGTCCACTGAGATCCACAAGGGACTAGCTCCAAAAAACTCTCATTCAAAAAACATCAACTTCTTTCATGAAATACAAAGTCAATCATGTTTTTCCAGAATCCATTATGGTATCATTTGCTAAATTCAGTCCTTTTGATCAGTGTGCTGGTGGTCCTTCTGAAAATAGTTCCATAATCAATTGGATATTAAGCCTCAAAGAGATGTATGTTTGGGGGAGTGCCTGGTTTGATTGACCAGCTTGGGGTGCAGTCGGACTGCTAATAAGGTTGGGAGGCCATAGTGTCCTCTGGTTCTTAGTCATATCCACTGCTCGCTCCCCCCCAGCTCGTCCAGAAATGGTCACGTCTGGCTCCAAAAAAACCAAGATGTCAACGACCATAATTTCACAAACCAATGAATGAAGTCACAGCGGGTTCCCACTAAATATAAAGTTAGTGTGCCACTGTTCTAGTCTCAAACACAGCATTTACTCCATTGTTTGGAAGCTGTACTTGCCTTGAAAATTTAAACTTTTTTCAAGAGAATGCTCTGCTTAAAAGAAATCTGCTTTCTGAGCACCTTTTGGTACATTTAAATATGAAAAAAATGATATATTTTTGAAGTGCAAATAACATAAAAAGTATCAAAAGCATGTGACGGTTACTTGAGTGACAAAATTAATAATGAACCCGTATCTTCTGTGTTTTTTTCCCCAGTAGATTTTAAAGACAGACAGCACTGACTAAACGGAGCAACAGACCATTACCAAACTCCTGCTAATATTGTTAATATACTATTCACACTGTGGTTGTACAATTTGCAACTTTTTTTGTTTCTACAGTTCCTCTTTGATGCCTTCATATCTTTGATCAAGAAAGGAAAGGATGCCAACATAGTGTCAGTGATGCCAACAAAACCCAACATCCCTCCCAGAGCCCAGGTAGAGTATGTCACACAGATGACTTCACAAAGATACCATGATAGGCTAATGCTTTCATTTTTTTTATATGTTAGGACAGCGTCACATTATCATAATTTGAAGTGAAAGATAACATTAAAGAATGTTATGTGAGGGTAATTACAATGCTATTCATGAGTAAATAAAATTATTATCAGTTAATAAATGTCAAGCGGTGTTACATCGTGTGAATACTTAAGTCCAGTGAATTTATGTTTCATAGCAAAAGAAGCTCAACACTATACTGTTGCAGTTTACTGTGTGAACACTGTCAGTCACTACATGTATTGTTTCTTTACATGTCGCTGCAGGTGTCAAAGGTGCTGGTTCTGGGTTCTGGTGGTCTGTCTATCGGCCAGGCTGGAGAGTTTGACTACTCAGGATCTCAGGCCATCAAGGCCATGAAGGTAAGAGCATTTTGAAGTAGCAATTTGAATATTTTCTGTAGTCAGATCTGTAGCAAATATGGTTGTGAACGAAAGATGCAGAAGTTTGTTTTATACAACTTCATATATAACTTAATGCTGAAGGGCATATCAACCAATATCAATGTGAGTGCAGAAGTTTTTTTTTTTAAATTGCGCATCCTGTCCGATCACTTGTAATGACCTAATGTGTCTGCATTTTGGTTAATGGACTTTTAAACGTGCCATTGATCCTGCTGTACTGTATCTTATATCAGATATAATGTCTCTACTTTGAATATAAGGCTTCAAACTTCCCTATTCTTTGTAATTGTAAGATGTTTCAAGCCCATGTTTGCGTGGTGATTCTGCACTTGAAGTAAGTTGATTGATTGATGCTGTAATTGAAATATTGTAGCTCATTACTAGTCAGTGCAAACTATTAAACGTCACTGAGCCCTGTTGTTGTACTGAGCGGCATTTTCCCTTGATTGAACACTGGCTCTGTGGTTTATGTACGAGACCATGCCTGACAAGTTAAACATGATTCATGTCCACATCATCCATCAAAGTCATGAGGCGTACTAACGGGAAGGTAGCTGCAACATCGACAGTTCAACTGCCAGGTTACTAAAAGTTAATCCACAACTTCCAACTGATCTTCCAAGGTATTTTTGGTGGCCTAGATAGAATTTGAATGAATCCCACATATCCCTGCTGTAATGCTATTGTAAATATTGGCCATTGCACCACTGTGCATCTGAATAAATGATGTACTTGGCACTGACTGTTCTGAAAACCTTCAGAGGACCTATAAATCATCATGCTTGAATAATATGGTAGCAATTCTAGTCTGCTAGAGGTGGAAATAATTGACCTCTTTTACAAAAGACATTCTGAAATGTCACATTTGGAAAATCTCAGGTGTAAATAATAAAATGAATTAAGACTGAGTTCCATTTAGTTTGTTCCATTTCACCTTTTTGCTTTTGTAGATGCTGGTTCACTGTCATGTCTTACAGGGGCGTTGGATTTGAACAGAGCTATTGTTAATGTTATTACTGACAGGCGTCCTTTTTCTGCTGTGACGAGCCATAATGTCTGCTGTGAGAAAAGCGTATTGTCAAAAGTTGTATTTTACCAAGCCTGACATAAAAGACAGACAGTAGCACTTCTAAAATGAAGGACATACTGAACAAGATCATTTAAAAGTTACACTGAAAACTACTCATCATAGTTTTCGTCTCACTAAATAATAGTTACCCTTGTGACATGCTGTTGTAGGAAGAAAACGTGAAGACGGTGCTCATGAACCCAAACATAGCCTCAGTCCAGACCAACGAAGTTGGCGCCAAGCAGGCCGACTCGGTCTACTTCCTGCCTGTCACTCCACAATTTGTAACAGAAGTCATCAAGGCCGAGCGTCCAGACGGCATCCTGCTCTCTATGGGTGGACAGACTGCACTCAACTGTGGTAAGATGTTTACTGTTGTTTGGCAGATAAGCAAGTTAATGACGCATGATATTCCTTTTCTTCTTTTAAACTTTAATCTCGGGCTGGGCACCTAACTTTGATACTTTATGGCACAGAAGAATTACCTCGTTACTATCTGGTAAAAATGCCTTTTCATTCAGTTCCAAGTTTTGATACATAGGCTTCATCCACACTAGCAGTTTTTCATATTAAAACACAGAACTTTTGCTACATTTAGGAGTAAATCTCATCAGCGTCAGTGAACCACAGTATTCACCGTAAGTAGACTCAACTTGGGAGGCCCAGTTAGATAAAATGACTCGGTTTTAACCTGTGCAGGTAAACCTTACATTAGAACTTAGTTCACTTTTTTCAAACACTTTTCTGGCCGCATACCTTTGAGTTACTGGAGTGCTACCAGTGAGCTAGCGTCTACTGAGGCATTCGGGGTACATTTGTTAATTGTAGGTACAGAAAATAGCCACGGTTATGCTCTCTTTCTCGAAACTGCATGACAATTGCAGTGCAAATGTCTAACGGTAAATGGAACATTGGTAAATTGCAGCATCTACTGATAGCTTGTGTGTGAGGCTACAGAAAACAACCTACACTCTCCCCCACTAAACTGCATGGAAATTAAAATGTTGCACTGCAATGTGTAATGTAAATTTATTTTTCATTAATTGGATTTGACAAAATTGGTGTCGAAACAATTATCATTCAGAAACCGGCATGGAAGTTTAGGTATCAGTATCAAAAGTCTTTTGAGTGATACCCAGCCCTACTTTTATCTTACAGTAAAGGCACTGACTCACTGCAACATGTAAAATGTTCTGTGAATGTATGTTTTTCAGCTCATGCATAATAACAATTCTTTTTAAATGGTCTCTATGTTTAATTATACATCTGTATGTAAATTTGTGTTTAGGAGTAGAATTATTCCAGCGAGGCATTTTGGAGGAGTATGGGGTGAAAGTCCTTGGAACCCCGGTGGAGTCCATCATGGCCACGGAGGACAGGCAGCTTTTTGCTGACAAACTGATGCAGATCAATGAGAAAATCGCACCCAGTTTCGCTGTGGAGTCTGTAAGGATCCGAGTCCAGTCACATTGAACATAACGTTTATATATACTCCATCCATAGTGCTGGTAACACATGCTCAGTCATTTCTCAACATATGAATAAATACAAAATATAAATTCATTCACACGCACGCACATTTGTTATATTTTTCAGAAGTTTGGTTTAAAGCATGTATTTGCAGTCCCTGTTTTGGGGAAATATAATGTTGATATTTATACTTCAGGTGGCTGATGCCTTGAAAGCAGCAGAGCAGATTGGGTACCCGGTGATGTTGCGGTCGGCCTACGCCCTGGGAGGTCTGGGCTCCGGTATGTGTGCTAACAAAGAGAAGCTGGAGGAAACCGCTCAGAAGGTCAGAATAAATGGTGTATGGTAGAGGTTGAAGGCACCTAAAGTACAATTCTTAAAGTTATTCTCAGGATTCTTTTTTCTAATCATTTGATCAATCACGCCATCATCAATCAAAGTAATAAAATATTTCAACCAACCTTACACTTTACTCATGTTTACAGCATTAACCTGCACACAAATGAAACCTTTGGTCCTATGCCAAGGAATAGTTTGCTGTTGCTACGCAACGTTCCTTTTGGCTTGTCTCCTTTCAAACATAATGTTTGACAGCTCAATTGCTTCTAATCTGTTATCACAGGCTCCAAAATGAACTTCAAGTGCCGGACTGTTTTAGATTGGGCCATACTTTTTATAGCATGCATTATGTGTCGCTGTTTTTTTCAGTTTTTTTCTTTTTGTATCATTTGGACATTTCAATGGAAAAGGTTTCTTTGCTGGTTTTGATCAGTAGATGTTCACATGGTTTGTATCAAGGACATGGCAGAGTTCACTAAATCTTCCAAAATATAAAATTAAAAACCCGAGGTGAGCATTCCTTTCACCCCATCTATACTAGTTTATTATCAAACAGATTTTATGTTTTTTTTTTTTCTGTCTATGGCATATATACCACAAAAGACAGCCCTTGTAACAGGTCACTAGATTCTGTGTAATTCAACAAATCCTATTTTTTTTGTTGTCAAGAGCGACAACGGAAAAAAAATAGGATTTGTTGTGTATGTGTTGTGTACTTTGTTTAATTTCTGACCATTTTCTACATTGTAGTTAAAAGGATATTTAGGGACGTTGCAAACAGTATTATATAAGTATTTTCATGTTATTTATGTCTTGGTTGTTTGTGTTTGAACAGGCTGCACACACACTGCAAAGATGTTTCTTTATCCTTTATGAACTGATAAAGTATTGGCAGTAGTGGGAATTACATTCTTTATAATTCAATATGACATATGCACATGCTAAACACTGTGCATTGGCAGTATTTATGCCAAGCTCATGTTTGAAATTCCACTCCAGATTTTAAGCTTTCAAATGGTAAAAGTTATTGTATTTAATTATATTGTATGGTTGATGTTTAGTGTCGATCCACTGCATACAGGTTAATGAAAACACACAGCGTCCGAGTTATTATTCTCTGCGTGTATTGTAGGCTCTGGCCATGAGCAGTCAGATCCTGGTGGAGATGTCTTTGCTGGGCTGGAAGGAGGTAGAATATGAAGTTGTGAGAGACGTGGCTGATAACTGTGTCACCGTCTGCAACATGGAAAACTTCGATCCCCTGGGCATTCACACAGGTACCAAACACGCACACTGAGATATACTAATGTGACCTTCAGCCTCTGTTTTGTTGCAATGTTTACTGTAATATTGTTCTGCAATATTTGATTCAGTTCTGTTTGATTTTGTATTCTGTTGACCTCAAAAAAGAATCACATATTCACTTTCTTTCTCTGGGTGTGCTGCTTGAGGGTGAGC
The DNA here is from genome assembly GCF_029030835.1 of Brachyistius frenatus. NCBI lineage: Eukaryota > Metazoa > Chordata > Actinopteri > Embiotocidae > Brachyistius > Brachyistius frenatus. The sequence goes on from NW_027210626.1 coordinate 1,510,758, forward strand.
AGGTTTTCTTTTAACTTTTGTCAGGGTGAGCAGGTTGTTTATGTTGACCAAACATGACAAGATTATATAAATGTGCTGGATGGCTGATGTTTTTGTTGTAATTCTTCATCTTGTTTTTGTAGATAAAGAAAAGCACTGAGATTTAATACTTTGTTTTTAGTTCTCTGTCAACATTGAAAGTCTTTTGAGTGCTCCTTACAATTTCCAACGGATAAACAGACGTGTGTTTTTTTACCTGATATACAAAACTATCTGGCCACCAAGCTCTTCACGTTTAAAAATAGATGAAAACTTTCCAGATCATATTTTACATGTTGTAAAATGTTGTCATGCAGTAATTATACAAAACTGGCTTTCGGAGACAATATTCCATTACGCCTCTCCTGGTCTTAACCCCTTTCTCTTCATCTACAGGTGACTCCATAGTGGTGGCACCAAGCCAGACATTGTCCAACGAAGAGTACCACATGCTACGCGAGACGGCTATCAAGGTGGTACGTCACCTCGGGATTGTGGGCGAATGCAACATCCAGTACGCCCTGCACCCATCGTCGCTCGAGTACTGCATCATCGAGGTCAATGCTCGGCTCTCAAGAAGCTCAGCTCTGGCATCCAAAGCTACTGGGTGAGAGAATATGAAAAAGAGAGGCCACTCATTGCCTCAAATTACACGATGGACTTGTAGAAAATACATCGTGCAGACAGCATGCCCACTGCGTAAAGTGTAATGTAGACACACAGCATAGGACTGTTGGGCTATTATTGAACCTGTTACAGAACACTTGTTCAGCTTATTTAAGGCACACGAGCTTCTGCAAAATTAAATAGATGAAGAATTTGCGGCCTGGAATAAAAATTTGCTCGACTTGGCTGGAACTTAAAAGCTAACACTTAGTTCAAGAGTTTAAATCTTAACTGCACACATTAGCTGATCTTTTCTGTTCACATTTGTCTAATTCTTCATTATATATTCAGTTTAAAGTTAATTCTGTTTAAAATCAATGATTACATTTTCACTTTACTGTACAGGTCTTAAGAATATCCACTTCAGACAAACAGTTAAATCCTAACCGGCTGTAGGCTTGAAAGTTGTAAGAATGTTTGTAGGAATTCTTTATAGAGAAAATGATTATTTATCATTAAATCCTAAAGTGAAGTAACACATTTTAGAGAATGTAAAAAAAAAACCTACCAAATCATTATCATTAGTATTATTTGAATTATAAGGATTGACATTTCAAGCAAAAATACTGCTACTACTTTTCGATATTCACTGTAAACGATTCCACTATTATTTAAAGATCCCAACCTGCTGAGCTACAAATGAACACGCGTACAGAGAGAGAAACACTGTCCATAAACTCAAGGCTCAGCAAAGTCCATCCAACTTCAGAAACCCTCACCTTTGACAAAGCTGATGACAAGCATGTATTCAGCAGTCATCTTTGAGTTGACAGCCGCTGTTTTCTCAGCACGTCTACCATCAAACTCACTTTATCTGGTGACAAAGCTCGTTGTTGATTGTTGATCAGTGAATGGACTGTCTGTGCTGTGATTAGGTCTCAAACGACTGTCCTTCGCTGTTGTAGACTTCTCAAATGCTCGCTTCACCTGGCAGAGTGCAGCAGCTCATATTTTGTTGATTTTACTGAGGAACTTCCACACAGAACATTTGACCAATGGATGTTTTTGTTTCTCCTTTTTCTGTTTTATAGCTATTGGCAACCAGCTTTCGGGTACATTTAACATTTCTGCCTTGCGCTGGATAAACCAGGAAATAAGACAAAATGTTTTTTGATGACTATTTGAAAACTCAGAAATTACGAGCTATCCCCAGTTAATACATTGTTTTCTTGCAGTTGATTTCTGAAACAAACCCAGCTCGGGTCATATTATAACGAAATATCAAAATATATATATAAAAATACTATTTGGGCAACAGATTTTTTTTTTTTTAACAATTTCACAATACAAAGATAATCTTGGACCTTTCAAGTTGGACTGAATACAGGAGTACATACAGTCTGTGTTACAACATTACAGAATTTACGAGGATCACTGCTGTTTAAGGATGATAGAAAGTGTTTATCCTGTACAGAAACCTACTCTTGTCCACAGTTGGTTATTTTCCCTGCCTCTTGTCTCACAGGTATCCCTTGGCTTTTGTAGCTGCGAAACTAGCTCTGGGAATCCCTCTGCCAGACATCAAGAATGCCGTATCACAGAAGACCACAGCCTGCTTTGAGCCCAGTTTGGACTACATTGTCACCAAGATCCCCCGCTGGGACCTGGACCGCTTTCAGGGCATGTCCAGTGAAATAGGCAGTTCCATGAAGAGCGTCGGAGAGGTGGGGAGGCTCCCTGGATAAACATCCACCCAGTCTCACATTCGGTACATCGACAGACCCACATTCTACTGTCACACATTTCCCTTCTTTGGATTCAGGTGATGGCAGTGGGCCGTACATTTGAGGAGAGTGTGCAGAAAGCTTTGAGGATGTGTCATCCATCAGTGGATGGCTTTGTGCCCCGGCTGCCACTCAAGAAAGCCTGGGCCGACACCCAGGACCTGCAACAGGAGCTGGCTGTGCCCTCCAGCACTCGCATCTTCTCCCTCGCTAAGGTACACTAATCCTTCATAATGTAAATAATGAATGACACTGACAACAGTTTTCCCATTAAAAACACATTTTGCTATTGAAAAATCGTCCAAGACCTTCCCGCAGGCTGAGCTGTGATTGCTTAATTATGTGGAAGCGCTTGTCGTTGACAAGTTAAACAGATGCACAGTAGCAAGAACACAAACTGTGTTTGATTGTCAGTTACACAATGTGGCCTTTTCAAATATGTTCAAATGTGAGGGGGGATGAATCTATATCGCATCATGTGAAATATTTGATCTAATTTTGTTCTCTCCTTGTACGGTGCTGTAAGACTGTATTTTTTCTAATAGAATGAAGTAATGGTGATGCAGTCCTTTTATAATCGCAACAAGACACGGGGTCAAGCTCTACTATTCAAAAACAGAGATCTTGTGTGAAGTGTTGCAAGGTGAAAAACATCTACAGGTCCAGCCCTTCAACAATCTTTATTATCACCAGCTGAGAGAGGAGCAGAATGAGGTCATGTCGGTGTCAAAGCCTCCAACTGTGTGAGCTTTGTGTCCTGACGGTGGAGATCTATTTTCTTAAGTATGGAGTGAGATCAGCGATGATGACAGCATCAAGGATTAATGAGCCACATATTATCTGCAGGCTATCAAACAGCTATAATGCTTCAAGGTGGTCAGCGCAGCCACTGTCACTCCAAGTTAGCACACCAACTCTCTGACAACTAGCACTTTAATCTCTCGGGTCCAGACCATTTAAACAAATATATTTCACTGTAGTGGAGAGTAAATCCTAACAAATAAAACAGCGACGACTTTAAGACAGACCGACCTTCATAATTAGACATTCAAGATGTGAGCAAAGATACACGACAACAGAGTAAAATGAATTAGGTATTAATGTCACGGGTGTTTTTGCTCTCGGGTTTTACAGCCGCAGTCCGTCAACATTCAAAAATATAATAACATAAGCATATTTCTTGGTTACATATTGCATTTGTTTGCAGCATATTGAACTGTTTCAATACTAACTGCAGTACTAAAACTTTCCCCGAAAGCCACAGTAATCACCTGCAGCTGGATTGGCAGTTTTACTGCAAGCACTAGATTGACTAAAATTCTTCCCACTACTCAGACTTCTCTGTTCAGACATGTAATATGAAAATAATACAAAGTATGTACAAGCTGTTGTCAGGACAGAAACTCTTGTCATGTTACAGGTTGATGATGACAAGCTGGTTTTGACACAGATTTGTTTTCATAAAATGTCAAAGTAATATATTGTTCCTGCAATAGATTTAAAATGAACTAATCCTTGAAGAAGGAATGAATAAAAACCAGAGTATTTTTGTTGGCTGTTTCTGTCCAGTGACGGCTGATTGGATGACTTCTAACATCATTTTAATCATGATCAGCTGATCACAGAGTCAGTTTGTGAAACCTTTTGATTGTCTGCTTTGAGAAAGCTTAAACAAAGAGCAGGAGTGACGAAGGTGATGACGATACAGCGTCTGTTTGGTGTCTTTACCTTTCAGGCCCTCCATTGCGGGATGAGTGTCGATCAGATCCATCGGTTGACGGCCATAGACAAGTGGTTTCTCCACAAACTCCACAGGATCACGCAGCTGGAGCAGGACATCACAAACTACAAGAGGTAACACGGAAACGCACAAACCTGCCTCGGTCAAACAAAGTGACTTTAACATATGATTATTATTTCTGTAATATGCTGGTCCATTTATGTACTGGATATAGAGTGGGGTTTCAGGGTAATCTATGTGTTTGGACAGCACCTACCTTACCTGAGTGGGTAAATAGTGTTGTGAGTCTACTGGAAAGTAAAAAGTTACGTTCCCTCTGTTTGATTTTATTTGATGGTTGAAAATATGGAACTATATTTATAGCGCTACTTGACTGGGACTATCTCCTCCAAAATATAGTGCATTCACCCATCCATTGAGTTGCAGTCTTTTGTAGCATGGCATGTTGATCCTTAAATCATGAGCTACACTCATTATTTTATGGAATATACTGTCACTCCTGACCTATTTCCCGAGCTGGCTCCGTCATCTCTGCCATATCTCTTAGTTGTCTATCCTGTTATTTTTTTTGCCCCAGATTTTGTTGGTTTGCAAATGAGTATTGCCACTTTGCTACAGGCTTTCAGAAAAAAAAGTTGCATCATGCTTTTGTAACATAAAAAGACAAAAACAGTTCAGTTGGGTGTGATGGGTCACAGAAGGATCTTGACAACTAATACAGAAGACAACGACTGACTTTTTGAGTATTTGTATGACGTGCAAATTATGCTCACTGTTTTCACGAAATCTTAGAAAACTACACCTGGTTTTCATAAATAGAGACATAAACAGATTTGTGGAATTTTTTTTTTAATTTTTTTTTTACTGCTGTAGCTTGTTTTTAGTTTTCATAGTTGGAAGTTTTATTCTGGTCTGTGGAGGAGGTGTGTGTGTGTGTGTCCCCCAGCTCTTCACTTGCACAACTCTTTACTCTTGTATGCATTCCAACTTGCATATTTCTTCAAGTGCTCCACACACACCCTGCCCAACACCCTGTTTGTGTATTGAAAATGTGTCTATCCCACTGACACATTAAAAAGCTTCCAGTGATGGCTGTGGGGATTAAAAATGGGAAAACATATTAAAAGCCAGGATAAAACATTAGGGAAACTGACTTTGTTCTTTCCAGAAATTACTGAATATTCTTCACTCTGAAAATGTTGGTCCTCAAAAATTAGACATGCCCCAGTCTCTGCACGTCTCTGATTTTTTTCTCTCTCCGGGTTCACTTCTCACCTGCCTCTTTATCCTTCTCTTTCTTTCTTTCTTTCTCCCTCTCTCTCTCTGCCTCTCTCTCTCTCTCTGCCCTCCGGCTCTTACCTGGACAGCTCAAATCAAAGCCGCTGTGAATTATCATGGCTCAGCCACAGGTTACCTGCTGCTTTCTTCTGGCTCTGCTGTTTAATAATTAATGGCCGGGCGTCAGGTGGGCGCTCACCGCAACACACTGACACGGTGGGTTGTTGGAGTCTCCGCTGCCTCTGTAGCAGGGGACATTGGGATGGGCACACAACATTAGGCTGCTGCCAGACTGCTGGAGTGTGGAGCTGAGTACAGGTGGGCTTCAGGCTCTACTGGTCCGCAGACTCTTTGTGTGCATAAGAGCGATGCTGTAGTTAAGGCTGAAGGATAATTATGACTAAAATGAGAGAATAAAAAAAGAGAGAGGACATTTTGTTCTTTATTTGTACAAGAGTCACGTTAAGGGTCTGGATAATTGTTTTCTTCAGAGTTGTCCTAACTTTTTACTTTGGCTGATGGAACATTGCTCTTTAGTCAAGGAGTAAGTCCGGCACTAACAACTATAATTTAATCCTGTGAAGGTAAATGTGGTAGAAGGAAGAAAAAAAAAGCCAATTTTTCTCACCGAGACGTGTGCGAGGCTCATTGTGTTGAGTTTAGGAAAAAAACAAGTTGTCATGTTGAAGAGGATTTATAGTTTTGAATTTCTATCAGTCTTCATATGGCATGTTTGTAGTGGTTGTAGTCTTGCGTTAAATTTCAGCTGGAGTGTAGCTAGAGAATGAACAACATGTGCACAGGCTCTGCAGCTACCGTGTAACCCCAAACGTATATCTGTAAATCTGGTTTAAACCTGCAGTGTGGAACTTTTGTCTGCCCCTTCTGCCAGTGAGAGTAAAAGCAACAACACTGTCAACATGTAAAAGGCTCCACTGTAGCCTGCAGAATATCTACTATTGTGGCTCTAAAAACCCAGCGAAATGATCATCGTTTGATCCATTTGGTCCGATGACATTTGAAAAGGGTTAGGGGTTAGTGAACAAGTTCATTATTTTATCCCCATTCAAATTAGCATAGAGATACACCGTATGTTCAGTATGCATTCATCCCATCCGAGCAAGAATGTCTTACCAGACACCAGATTTGATATTGATAGGCTTAATCAGCCTTGTCTGAAATGATTTGGCCTTAAACTTAACGGCTGTTTCTTTACATATAAAAGTCCAGCTTCAAGACTCCGGGCACCATCTTACGCCCAGCACAATTTGAATCCCTCTTCGACAATGTGATCACACAAAGGAGAGCCAACCTGACTATACACTTGCATGGGATCTTTACCCTTTGATTGACAGTAATTAAAGTTAAATGACTTACTCAGTTTGTAAGGGCAGGAATTAGTGTCATTACAATCATTTCAAGGTTTAAACTGAGTAAGGGAAAAATTAACAGTGATGAATGTGAAATTAAAGAAATTGATTTTGCAAGTGGATATTGTAAGAAAATGTGTCCGTCCCTTTTCCTCAGCGTCTATATAAACACACACAAACAGAAAAACACCACAAAAGTTTGATGTGTGTCATGTGCACAATTGCACACGACAACCAAACTTTCTGATCAAATCCCTTTATTTTAACTTACCACTTCTCCTCTCGTGTCTTGGCTTTGCTATTTCTCAGCAAAGCCATGTGTGCAGTGGGAGTTAAAACACACTTGACATTTCCAATATTGGTACGCTACGAGGTCATAAATAATTCAGATAAGGAGGAGGGAGACCAAGTTGTGGTTTACCAGAAAAAAATAATTCCTTCATATTGTCTCTACCTAGGGTTAAAGGAATACTAATATGCTCGTTGCTTTGTTTGTGGGAGTTAGATGATAAGATCGATATCAATTTCATCACTGTGCATTCATGTGTTCAGTTTAACTTGGCACTAAATGAGAAGGCAAAGGGAGACTTTGCCAAGCTCTGTCAAAGGAGCACTTGCAGCAGCTTTGTAGCCGTTATATTTGTTCATTGTAATATTGTGCTTTTAATAATACCTTATCATGCAGTGAAACTACTGTATGACCAGAAACTGCTGAGCCGAGTGACTGCACCTTCATCTGCTGTGTCCTTTTCTCCCAAGGAAGTTGCCAGTTTTTCGCTTTCATAGCTCCGAGCCAGATCCAGCTGATCTTGAAATGGATTTTTGGCTAACTTGCCAGGAAACATGATACAACATGTAAACGAGAGAATTTTAAAGGGAGAATTGTTTTATGGCAGAAGCTAGCTATTATGCAATTCGTCCCATCTTGTAATAAACAAAGTTAACATTGGTGGACAAATCTGAGAACTACCTGCCCGGTATTATAACTGATATCAATGCTTTGATCAAACTCCTGGTAAAAGTATGCCGCTGACAAAAAAGTTAAATGATTCAAGTTTTGTTTTCCACTGAAGAGATATGAAAAGGACTGCTCTGATGAAAACGGGTACAAGCTCATCTCATTCTTTAGGGAGAACTGGGCACCAAACTTCGATACTGTAATGGCACCGATTGAATTGTTTTGGTATTCTCTACCATCGAAAAATACTTTGTCATTCAGCACCACATTTCAATACCTCGGCTACATCAATATCAACATGTTTTTTTTTCCTTCACAAAAAAACTTTTGCAACGTTTACACAGGAGTAAATTTCATCAATATCGGTGAGTCACACCATTTACCATGAGTAGCCTATAATTTGTCCTCTGAGATAGGGACAGTTACTCTGTTTGAGCTTTGGTGGGCCTTATTTCACTCTTTTGTACGCAGCTGACATGCTAGCAGCTAATACCGTGCGAGGCGTTTAGAATAACATCAGTAAATTGTAGTTTCTAATGAACGCTTCTATGCGAGGCGTTTAGGGGACATCTGTTAATTGTAGACCAAAGACAACCTGGGTCACACTCTTCCACTATTCACAGCATAAAAACAAAAGATGTGTATAGTAATGTGTAATGTAATTTTCTCCTTTTAAAATATGTTTTATAAATTTGGTCATGAAAAAAGTATGGTTAAGGAACATTCTTTTAGTCAAAGAATCAGAATTAGTAGCCAGGATCAGCCAGACGTTTGCTCAGCCATCAAGAGGACTTATTCTAGTCTTCTCGATGCCTACCTTTTATTTCTGCCGCTGAGTTTCTGTTTAACCTCACAGCTCACATTATAGTTTTATTGATTAAAATGTGTTTTTACATGGCTGCACTTGCCAACCGGGCAACTTTGCACCTGGTTTGACAATTTGTTATTGATCGCTCCGGAGGTGGGCTGTTCCCTGCTGTCCACATCTCTGTGTAAGTGAGCCAGTCATGACCCACTCGCTGGACTCGCCCTCTTGGTTCAGTGGACTCAGAAACATACTCAACTATGAAGGAAGTCGAGGACAGAAAATAACATTCGAATAAACTCAATCTCCATGTCTACCTCAGTGGGCTTCTTTTTCCTAACTACCACAATCATGTCAGGCATGCACGTCTTTGAGAGATGACTGACAGACTCTGCTAACCTCTACTTTGCAGCTGACATAGTGTGTCACTAGAATTAACTCCACCAAGCTTGCACTTTTCTTTCGGCATAAAGGGAGGCTTTGATTGGATGTGAAATGGCAGGAGTGCTGCAAATGGAGGGAAACTTTTTTCTCAGTGATCCTAAAGCCTAACATAAAGATGCTTTAAAAAAAAAAAAAAATCCTTCAAAATATACAAAATTTAAACCAGAGCACAGATTGAACCCTACTGACTATCGAACTTAGCTAATAATTTAATTTGTTAAAAATACATTTAATCAGCTACAGACTGTGGACAAAGTGTGGCGTTATGAACGGTTTAGAGCTGTGTCTACCATTACTTTTGGTCTTTTCCTACAGTGGCACAATACCTTGGGAGCTGCTGCTGAAGGCCAAGCAGGACGGCTTCTCAGACCAGCAGGTTGGACAGATTCTGGGCTCCAGTGAGAAGGCAGTCAGAGAGCTCAGGCTCAATCACGCCATCAAACCCTGGGTCAAACAGGTGAGCATCACCGAGCTCCTCCTTCTACCACAGACCCTGCCTGATCAACACGCGCGCACACACACACACACACACTCCTTTGGCCATAAAAAAGAAATAAGCAGAGTATGTAAGGGGCACAAAGATCTTTCCATCTCGTACAGTATCGGCATGTTCTTCTTTTGTTCTCATTCACACGTTAAAATATGCAAACACCTTCACTATTCATATATTTTCCTTGATCAGTACTGACATTGCACCACAGTGGAGTAATATCTTGCACGAGTAATGATCCTGCATTTAGCCATTTGCAAAAGGAAAAGCACAACATGATTTACTGCAATGTGAAAGGAACCCATTATGTTAAATTGCACCTTTTCAGAGTAAAAACAAATTGGCAGTTGCCAAACTCCCGGTTCTGAGCTCAACTTAGGAATGACTGTGGTCTTTCAAAATGAAAGCTTAGAAGGTCTCCTCTTGGTCAAACTGGTTTCCACTTGGTTTAGCTATTTGAGAGAAATGTACAAGTTATGTTTGAACATTTTCTTAAACATTTCCCTTCCTATTACATTGTTGGAGTGTGAATGAGAACAGTGACCCACTGTAAACTCTATTTTCTCTTTGTTTAGATTGACACTTTGGCAGCAGAGTACCCAGCAATGACCAACTACCTTTATTGTACTTATCACGGCCAGGTATGCTAAGCTGCTTTGCTATCAGAGAAAAGAAAGAAGTATGCAATATATGTATTTCTAAATCTAATCAATGTATATACTGAATAGTACAACTAACATTTTGACTTAAAAAGAGTATTTAAAATAAAAAATACTAGTAATGTTAATGGTAAGATGGATCTTTTCTTTTCATTTTATTTATTTTCTTGCTTTAAAAAAAATAACTGACATCCACAAATTGCATCATTAAAAATGTTTTTATCGACTTATCCACTTCACCAGGAGCATGATCTGGATTTTAAAGACCAGGGAATTATGGTTCTTGGTTGTGGACCCTACCACATTGGTGAGTGTAAAAATAAAGTTTTGTTTAATTTTCTGGTTATATTTACTGAAACTTTTTTTTTTTTATGCCTCTGTAGGGGCAACACTTTTAGACGCAGGCATTATTGTTTTAGGTTGTACGCACAAGGTTGTGAACGCTCAGGAACGCTTTGAAGAATTAAGAAAGAAATATGAATTGAAATGATTTTAGTGGTTAAGCTTAGTGTGACTTAACATCTGTCCTATTATTTGTAATAATTGTTAAATATTGTTATAAACACCTCAAGTCTGAACAAACGTGGATGTAAACCGCAGCTTAACTGTGTAGCTTTGGCAACCAACTGCGAGGCGGTAATTTTAGTTTCTACATATTTCTATAATATTTACATGAATCTATATTTATCATGTCGGTTTCTATATAATGAAATATTAACAAATGAATAATACTATTTAATATACTATTTACCACGAACATTTGTGTTGTGTATTAAGTGTATACAATTTAAGTTTAAACTTGCTCCATACAAAAGTTAGTTTGTTATCGAAGGTAGTTTATTTCCCAGGAAGCAATAATGTTCACAGGAAATTCAGTTTCAACGCATACGATCTAAAATTAGTGTAACTGTTACGCTGAAATTGTGAACTCCTGTTTATGGCCAACAAGATCACATTTATCAACGGTTTGCTCCCAACAGGCAGCAGCGTTGAGTTTGACTGGTGTGCAGTGTCCAGCATCAGAGCCTTGAGGCAAATGGGCAAGAAGACGGTGGTGGTCAACCACAACCCTGAGACGGTTAGCACTGACTTTGACGAGTGTGACCGCCTGTATTTTGAAGAGCTGACACTGGAACGCATCCTGGACATCACCCAACATGAGGTTAGACCACGATCACTACCATACATATTGTATTTGTGAAGTAAATATCATTTGTTTTTTATTAGATCAAGGAAAAGACCAGGTATTAGTAGATAAGACACTTCTTATCACAATTATTATATATTCGGTTGATTGCAATTATTTGAGCTGAGCGTAATCATTTTGTATAATCATTGGGATTGTTTTGATTCATTTGTATAAATACAGCTGACAGAAATGATTACCATCACTGTTTCTACGTAGTTTTCCACCATTTAACATTTTACTGGCCTTTTAATGGCATCATCTTGTTGCATCCCCTTCTTCCGTTATGGCTTATTGGAACACGAGTGGAGAATTGTGCCATCAACTGTTCACTGTGAATAGCTTAACTTCTAATATTTAACCAAAAGCTTTGGAGCTTGGTAGCAACGTTTTCTTCTTTTCCTTATGTTGTTGAATGGCAGCTGGAAAACCGCTTTTAGTTGTGGTGATAAAGCCAGGGGGAATAAAGAAGGATGACAGTCGCATGGACACATACATTTTTCATATTTTAATGACAATTGGAATATTCTATAATCATGACCCATATCCCTAATAACATGGTGGAGGCGACTTGTCTCTTTTGCAGCAAACGGGTTGCAGTCAAAGGAGAAACATAAATAAATTGCTAATTTACCATCAGCAATTGATCATTAATTAAAACTTCCCAATTGTAACAGCTTAAGACATGACGACTTCCAGGGTTGTACCACCAATATGATCAATGATTAATGTTCAGCACCCTCATACAGCGAGCTAGATCAATGGGCCTATCACAGCATGCTGTGGGAGAGGTCAACAATCTATTACAGGGTTATATCAATGATCATAACTATATTAATGTGTATTGAGTGGAATCTGATTGGAATATCGCATTACCATCAGTTTCGGGTTTCCCATCAGCAGAGCAGTATGGATCGATTACACAATACTTACACCGTATATTAAAGAAATCACATTTGACGGCTATATCAAAGAAAGACAGCACTAGTGGGCCTTAAACAATGTTTGCACAATATTACTGGCAGTTAGAATTATTGGTCTACGTCTGCATACAAGCACACACATAATGGCATCATAATTTCCCAAAGCAAAGCTTTCTGATATGTTTTGACATGACTGCACTGCTCAAAATATATTCTTTACCAAAAAAAAAGAAAGGAAAAAAAAAAGATCAAAATTGAACATGAGCAGCATGACTGTGACTTATTACCATGGGCTTCCCACAGAGCACATGTCCAGAGTGCTGGAAACAAAAAGCGTTCCCTGCTCAGAGTGGCATGGGTGAGACATAACAAACAATAGCTATAACCACTCTGTCTATTCATATTTACCTGTAAAAACAGAAGCTGGTGAAGCGTGCGGCTTTTTCTGCCTTTTAATGCTTCAGAATGATGCTGGCCTTAAAAGCAGCGATACAAAACTTCTGTCTCTAGAAACTAATGCAACTTTTAATGGGTTGTTAATTGGGACATTTATTATGCAATACTCCATGCTCATTTATGATCCAAGAGCTTTTGTACTTACAGGTGTGTAAATGTTTTATGGTTTCTCGAGGTTTCCTGACCTCTCTGTAACACTCGTAGTTCTTGTGGTACTGCATGCAAACTATTTTTGAGGGGTGAGTATATTCTTAGGTGGTCATTTTACATCATAGTGACTGTTTTAGGTCATTATATAAATTATTTGAGCAAGGTTAGTCGTATTTACAGAAAAAGGGGAAAAGCTTGTTGTACTTTATCAAAAACATTTATTTGTCAGTTAGAATTCAAAGTTCAGATGTATAAAATCTTGGAGTGTGTATCCTGTATAATTATATCACAGACAATTGTCTCGTTATTTATGATACCAGATTATTTCTTTATGATTGTACAACTGTATTTAAAATTGGATTTTACATAAACAATCCTACTCGAATAATATATTGTGCACATAATAGAGTAGAGAAGGAGGAAACTGTGTTGTGTTCTGACCCTGATGATGTTCAAGGGCACCATTTTCCCTGATATTTTCTTTGTCTATGTTTGTCGGTGCTTGTGTATTTATGTTGCGCTGTGTGTTTGCGTACTAATGTCCACTGACTTTCCCTTGCCGAGGAATTGTAAACCAGTTAAAGTTGCGGTGGGATCCGGGTGTGATTAAGTGTTTGTTTGTTCAGGGAGATCGCATTACCATCAATCCCTCTCCCAGCTACAGTGCCCTCTTGCTTTGTATATGTGTGTGTGATAAATACGGCATTAGAGCGTGGAGATGAACCCTGGACAGGAGCAGGAGAGCCGACCCATGAATAATGAAGAGATACAACCTGGCATTGCCATGGAAACAGCATTCCCCTTGGATCAGCTTGACAGAGAAAGAGGTTGCATGCTGTTATTAAAAGGAGCACACACACACTTGTTCACACAGGTGCACGCATGCAAACACATGCACACCATCCTTGTTATCCGTGATAACTAAACCCATGGCATGACAGAGATCAGCTGTTTGTGTTTGTCTCGTATTTTCACTGTGACCAGCGGTCAGAAGGTTGGAAGTGGCTGCAGGTTTCAGACTGTAAGTCTGGGCTGTAGCAGGGTGGCTCTCCTTCTCCCGTCTCTTCCCTCCTTGTCTTTTCTTGTTCTAGTGTTGTACCTGCTCTTTTGTTTTCTTCTTTTTCTCAACTCACCTCTCTCCTCTCTTCTCCAGGGTTGCTCTGGCAGCATCGTATCAGTGGGAGGTCAGATTCCCAACAACGTGGCTGTCCCATTGCACCTGAACGGGGTGAAGATTCTGGGGACGAGTCCTCTGCAGATTGACCGAGCAGAGGAGCGCTCCGTCTTCTCCAGTATCCTCGATGACCTCGGGGTGGCCCAGGCCCCATGGAGGGCCCTAAACTCCCTGGTGAGAGAAAACAATGAATAATTGATATGTTAACATTATGCAGTAGTGCAATATTTTGTAAAATGTATTCTGACAATTTGCTAAGAAAATCTTTTCAATGGCTCGTGAAGATGTATGGGCACCATCCCAAACACAGAGGATAAGCTTTTGTGGTCATGGTATTACTTTTGTGAGAATCTAAAATTATACTCCCATCAGGTCAGGAAACAAAGTTCAGTTACTTTGATTGCTCATGTGATTTTGCATCCTGACTTTTGACCACAAACACTAGTTTTGACAAGAGAAAAAGAAATTTGGACAAATTGTTAAAACAAGACAAGTTTAAAACCTAGTATATGACTGTACTGTGTATGAAAAGCTACAGGGCTTTTAATTTACCCCCCCAAAAAATTGCATTTCTTCACATCTTCGCTTATTATTTTAGAATTGTTTTCCTCTTAGAGCTACTACTCCCCACTATGTGTAGTATTTGTCTTGTGTTTGGTCTCGGCTCCATCTGAATGAAGCCTCTCTGCGGAACATGTGGAGCTCTGAAATATGTCTGTAGTCTGTGCTAAAAAAAAACATCTCCATTACCTCTGCTCATGCATTCACTTACCACTGAGGAGCGATTATCCACTGCACACACGGATAATGTTCTGAGTCTCTCCAGAGTCGACCTGCATGTTCTATTTCCATGCCAATTTTGAAGAAACTGTTTGTTTTTAACGGGCCGGGTAACTCCAGCAGAGCCGTGGGGAGACTCTTCTTGCTTCTTGCATCTCTGTGAAGGTGTTTTTGTGTTTGTAAATGGAATTTTAACTGGCGAGTGAACTGTGGGTAATGATAGAGAGAAAAAGGCTAGACCTGCAGAGATGGGAAAAAAAAAAGGGAGAAGGAGCGATGATAATGGTGATGGTGAGGTTTTTACCTTCACTGTTATGTCCTCTTTCTTCCTCATGTAAACTGAATTCAGGTAAGAAAAAGAAAAAAGAAAATCAAAAGGAAGATTCATTTAAAGCCCCACTTTTTTTTTTTTTTTAATGTATGGAGCATGTATATTATCCCTTTTACTCCTTTGATTTGTTCTGTTCCTGGCAGATATTGATGTAGACCCTTTATTCACAAGGCCATATAAAATGTATGAAGTTGAATTGAGAGGTATAAGAAAAGGAGCTTGCTTTATGTAAGGTTTGTTACTTTGAGATCAAGTGCACACACCCTTGTTTTGATATTAAATATTTTTTCTCTGAGCTTAGGTTTAACACTGGAGATATGTTACTGAACAACAAAACTGGTTTTAAGAATTGCTCTGTTGTCAAACTTTAGACTTCAATCTCTTATTGTTTGTCTGTTAGAATGCAGTTACTTCAAAATGACTCTCACCTCAGTGACTAGAAGTCCTGGATTAATCCACATGTCAAAACTTTCAGTAAGACAGAACATCTAACTGTTGATATTACATGCATTTTGATGTTTTGGCAAAAAACCTTTGAACTGTCAGGTCTACATTCATTCTCCGAACTATTCATTACTGTACAAGTGCTTTGTTATTTGGTATTTATTTCTTGCCATTTTGAGTTGATGGGTTCAAACAAAACTAAAAGTTTGGTAACTTTTAAGTAGGGCTGGGCAACATATCAATATGGTGATATGGGACTACATGTAATCTTAGATTTTATGTATTGTTATTTGGTACAAGTGTTTCCTGGTTAAAAGGCTGTATCACAGTAAAGTGGTGTAATTTTCTCAACTGGCCAGACTGTTCCAGCTATTTGCCCCTACCTACTTTGTGATTGTCAGTATTCATGGTTATTTGTAAAAAAAAATTGTATTGTGTATATATTTTGAGAAAGCACTGACCGCCGATCACTATCCTTACAATATTGATTGCAATATCAACATAGAGGTATTTGATAAAAAATGCGGTGATATTTGATTTTGTTTCTAGCACTCAGCCCTATTTTTCAACATTTGGCTTAAATTGACCTTAATTTCAACCACTTTGTACTACTTGCATATGTAATCCTGATTACTACAATACGTTAATAAACCTGTGTGTAAAATCTGATGCCAGAGGAAGACTAAATAGTTGACAGAATTTTTTTATTTTTTTAAAGTTGAATGCAGTGTCGCATGAACCTAATAAAAGTGTATTCTTCGGGGGTTTCAAGTTGTGTCCGATTATTCTGGATAATTGTTGCCCTTATTTTAATAACATGACGTATCTGCTGTGCTCTTTTCTTCCTTCACAGGATGATGCCTTTGCCTTTGCCGACCAGGTGGGTTATCCCTGCCTGCTGAGGCCCTCATATGTCCTCAGGTAAGTTGTTTGACATCATACCAACACTTGTATGTAATTCTTATCATATTAGAGAATGAAAATATTGTTCTTATATCAGCAGTCTATTAACCATAAATGTACCAGTTCAGTCACTAGAACACCTTAATAGTTTAATTAAGAATTGAACATATTTAGTGTAATTTGTTTTAGCAGTATAAACTGCCAGGTCAAAAAAAATCTAATCAGAATGAGTCGTCTTCTGTCATATTTCTAACCAGTGAAGTATTTGAACAAATACAGGGGAGACAGCAGTGCAGTCCTGGCTGGCTAAGGCATGGAGGAATTTTTTTGGGAATTTCTGAATAGCTAATTCACAGACTAATTGCTAACTAAATACAATACTTTTTTTTTTATTTTTATGATGATTAATGAACACTAATGCTCCTTCAATCGTGCAGTGACACTGTTGTCCAGCAGATGTCATAATGACACCCTGGTTTCAGCAGGGCTTTTGGTGTCACTGAAAACTTGTGTATAATGGAGCTTTGGACATTTAAGCTGTGATGCTGTTTTTAAAGGAAACTGTGGCAAACCCTAAAGTTTGAGCACTAGGTAACATTTTAAACACCAATTATCAACATAATTTCATTTAGTGGAGGCATATGAACAAGAATCGAGGTTCACTTCCACTTGATGTTGAAGTAATTATAATCATACAATTATTAAGCTCTAAAATGACAGGCAAAAGCGTTCAGAAAGATTTCAAACTAGTTTCTCCATTATATTCAGGGGACTTCTTTATGAGTAAAACGGCTTCAACATAGCAACAAAACATAAATATGCTATGTTTTGTCACTTCACCATTTAAAAGTTCTGCAAAAGCTGTTGTGCAAATGCAAAGTAGCTGTGTATCCGTGTGCCGGCATATGTGAGTGGGTGAGCAGTGTTCACAATCTGAACCGGGGCAATAAAGCAAAGCAGGAAAATAACCACACTCATTTTCATTAAAAATCCATCGAGTGAATTTACTGCAGTCCTATGAAGGTGCATTTAGGGAGAGTCCAAATCCACTTTTGCTAGTTTAACGGCAGATTATCCGAGCGCAAATTCAGACACATGGTTCAAAGGCATTGTACTTAGTCTCTTAATTATCATGGGTGTGTTTTGGACATAACATTAAATAAACCAATCAGAGAGTCATCTTCTATTCCCTTTAAGAGTCAAGTGTGCCTGCACCTTGGCAGATTGCTGCTATGATTGAAAGATTTGCTAAACAGTTGGAAGGAACGCGTCTCTGCAGAGGAAACAGATCTGCTTGAGTGCAGATTGATGCACACAATAATAATCTTTAAGATGGTTATCTTTTTATTTTGAATATTTTGCATGTTTGTGCGCTGCCGCGTGTCCTTGTGTGTGTAACAAGAAGAGTGTATCCATCTCTATAACACACCCTAAAAATAACAGTTAAATGCATTTGCGATCTGCTGCCTCAAGATAGCGACGCACCAACAATGAGCCGAACCACAGCTCAGGATGATGACTACTGCGCTGGCCTCAGACCTGCTGCAAGATTTGTCCTGGAGGTTGAAATCAAATCAGGATGCGGAATTAAACAGATCTTTGAAGCCATTGCACCTCTAATTACTATTTGTATTGACAGATAAAGACATGACTTAATGAAAACCCTGGCATGAAATCTGTACTCTTGCCTTATTTTACTAAAAATAATTTTGGTTACGAGTTGAAGCAGGTGGCATATCCTCTGCAATCTCAAAATGCTAATGTGAACATCAACTAAATGATTGACTTAAATGACCATGAATATATTTTGCCACAAAAAAATCCTTTATCGTGTATTTCCAATCCAGTGCTTGGGATAATTTTACTTCAGTTCTTTTAAATGTCACCGTCTTTGCAGTGTTCACAAAAGGAACAAGTGATCAGTCGGCTTCAAGACCGCAGCGTCCCTCCCACGCTTTACTCAAGTGACTGCAGAAGTTGTCCACTAGCATTGTTTCTTTTACTGTTCATTACAAATGTACACTAAATTGTTTTACAGAAATTCCTCTAAATAACTGGATTAATTCATAAAATTCAGAGAACAGTGACACGGAAAGTAGATATCGTCTGGGTCAAAGATGTGCTTTCATTCAAATGTATGAAAAATCTTCAATCGCTGGTACTGAAATCGAGGGTCGGTATCCCTCCGGGGTTCGGACATATGTCTGCCTCTGAGCTACAGACAGCTAAGAAATAAAGCTGTGACCCGAGCCTGTGGCCTTTCTCTGTCCTGTTTCTCTCAGCTCCTCATTTTCAAGCAGCAGGATAGCCCAGCGAGCAGTCTCAAATCAAAAACAACAACCACAAAAAGACGAGCCTAAATCCGTTGTTTTTTTAATGATGAAGTTCTGAACTCGTTTTCAAGAGCCCGGAGTGCTTTTCGACCTAAATAGCTGTTCTTCTCTCCCTCTCCCTCTCTCATGATCCTCATTTTGACTGTTTCCAGATCTTGTTCCCAGTGGTAATAGTGATGCAATGGAGAGATAATGAGGGTTTTGAACAATAATTTGAAGCTCGTATGTTCTCCTGTTTGCTTGCTTCTCTTCCTCTCCTGTGCGTCCTTTTGTTTTCTCTCCCTCTCCCTCCTGCTTGTATCTCACCAGTGGTTCTGCAATGAACGTTGTGTACGGAGAGGAGGAGATGAAACGCTTCTTGGAGGAGGCTACACAGGTGTCTCAGGTGAGATCAGTCTTAACTCTCTCACGTGCAGACATGTAGACGCAGTCAAAGACGCCTTCCCGATGTCTCACCTTCACTTTTTTTTTTTTTTTTTTTTTTTTTGACTGTCTTAAATTTAATTTAATTTTCCTGTTGGGACATATGAGATCTCTCTCCCTCCAGTCCCACACACTAACACACTCTCAGACTACTTTCTGGCAGTGTTCTCCCTCTACTTTCAGTTGTCTAATACAACCAGCTTTGTTGGCTGGTATTCTGATCCTGTCTCTGCTTCTCTAAACACCGAGGTAGCTTGGGGGACATTTAGCCCGTCCGCAGGCCTTGACCTGGGACTGCAAGCATTCAGAGACATGCTCATATCAAAGCACCAAAGCAAACCTGTTCATGTTGGTTTAACAGGCTTTAACAAATGGATGATTACATACCCTTGTTTCACAAATGCAGGTTTGTAGGTATATGAACTGGTGGCATTTTTTTTTAGGTTTTAGGACTTGTAGCAATCTCAATACAGAGCTTTAATAAAGTGGATATTCTGTTTAGTTGGAGTGGGTCCAGGGATCAAACTTGGTTGCATTAGCCATATGTTTAAGGGGGGGTATTTCATTCAGTTTCTTGGATCTGAGCAGAAAATACTTTTTTAATACACGTGAACCCCCTGAAAATGAAGCTGAAAGTTTAATTTGAGGCAGCTATAATTCATATTTTTATACTAACAATATATCAGATGATAATATCAAAATAATGCAACACTATGAAAAACGTAGTAATGAATGCTTGTAGTAATGAAACTACAGAGAATGGTCACCCAAATCTGCAGCTCCCATTGGCTTTAAAGGTCCCATATTGTTTCATCTTAGATATCCTTTTTTTGGGGGGGGGGGGGGGGGGGGGGCGGGGTGTTTCAAAGAAGGTTATGGCGCTATAAATACAGTGAATATGTCCGCCATCAGTACGGCCCACTGTCCGAATAAAATCACATCTATGATGAACCTGGGTGTGCGTCACTCAGAAAAGAAGAGAAGGTCATTGATATTAATGCAACTTAAAGAAAGCAGCTTAAGAGAGTAGACTTAAAAATATCCTGAGATGATTTTTTTTTTTTTAGTACTTCAACCAACAGAAATATATTGTTGTGTACATCAAGACTGCAAACAAAACACCAGAAAAGTATACAATATGGGACCTTTAATGAGCTGTCATTGAATTCAGCAAATTGTTTAGATCTCTGGCCAGCAACTTTACTGTTTGGGTTCACTATCATTGCTTTAATAGTGTCATTTTCAACCGCAGCCGGCAGCTGTTTTCAGAAAAAGAAAAAAAAAAAGCTCTACCAACTCTTGGGTGAAATCTTTTACTCTTCAGCTGCCAAATACTCCACTGTGTTCACCATCTAGCTGAGCGAGTCCTGTTCAATGGATTATACCAAAACCAGAGTCCTAACCAGAGCTAAAAGACAGTTAATGTTACATTAAATAAATAGCCAGAAACGACTCTAAAAGAATGATGTTATTTTGTATGCTTCATAACTGCTGAATGTGTAAATAGACAACTGTTTTGTAACAAGTTCATGTAAACCTGTGTGCTCACGGATGGAGTGAGCACCACAAAGATATCACTGAAAACTGACCGACTGCCTATACACAGACAAGGCAACAACCTTGTTCAGATTAGGTCAATTTACTTGATCTATATATTGATAGAATACCCTTTCTGTTGTCCTCCAGGAGCACCCAGTGGTCATCACCAAGTTCATACGTGGTGCCCGGGAGGTGGAGGTGGATGCTGTGGCCAAGGATGGCAAGGTGACAACACACCACTCTGTCCAGTTACTGAGGCTTTCATCTGACTCCATAACATTATGTTGTCCTTCTACGTATGTGAATATGTCCATGCGCCAGATGCATTATTAGTATATTTCGCCTGCACTAATTACACCAAGCAAAAAAAGTTAAACATTAAACAGCTTTGTTAGTTCCCAGTGGGGAAACTCATTTACCACCATATCAACTCGTACAGAAAGCAAACAATACAGACATCATCAGTCCAGAACAAATAATGAAATAACACCATAAAAAAGCTATTTGAGATTTAAATAATAACCGAAAGCTGCTGTGGATCCAGATCACATCTCAAAGTGCTTAAAAAAATATATATATATATCTGACTGCTGCTGAAACAGAAGACCTTCTGAATGTTTCAGAAGAATACTGAAACCTCACTAGTGCATCACTGAATGAGTCTGTTCAAAACAGTGTAATGGATGTTTTTTTAAAATACAGACGCCGTTTGAGTTTGGCCCTCATTCTTACATTTCTACAGTGACCTCAAGTGAGTCTGGGCCAATCACTGAGCCAACCTTTCTGAATCATCTTATTACCGGCCAAGGAGGATATGTTTTTGCTTGGTTTGTCTGGGAAGGTAGGAAGTCTATGGCATACATCTTAAAAGCCAATAAATGGTAGTAAAGTTCAATAGAGATGAAATATTGGCAATGGGTGATGTACTGGCCATCAGGAATACAGGTAATAAATTCCAGCAGGTCACCGCATCACAATTTATTTTTTTTACCGACCCTCTTTGTGTGTCCTCGTTGGGGGTGTACACCAGAGCGTGTTGTGCGTGCTTCAGTCCCAGCGGCTAAGTTCAAGGCTAAATTTCTTTCCCAGTACGTACGCGAGGCAGTTTTATAAATGTAAACCCACATTCACAGGTACCAGTAATCCTCTATGATACACATGTACTTGCTCAAACTTGTATACAGCAAGCAGTTGTTATAGAGCACTCTGGGACAGGTTTCATGTGGGAGAACAAAAACCGCAACAACAGCTGACGTGAACGTATTTTGACATCGTTCTGAGAGTTTTGGAAATATATTCAGACAGATATAGTGGTTGCAGGCACATATTTGCATATTATAGAGTGGACTATTGGCCCTTCTAGTTAATCCTGTTTTTATCATCCACAGTGATACTGCCTGCCCAGCAGAGCACAGCATAAAAGACAAGACTAGCAAAGATTCCCTGATAAAAGCATGAAGAAGCTTCTTTCCGAAATCAAAGGATCTAACTTTCTTTAAGAAGAATCGTTTTTACAGAGACTTTGTGAATACAACCTCAGTGTTCTTTCTCCAGTTTAATTTACTGCCCAGGTTAGACACAAAGATATTTGTAAGACTGGACAATTTATATCTGCTGCCCCTTAATTATAACTGGGAAGACTTCCTTCTTGCTTCTCATTTCAATTATAAAAACAAAAATAGTGTGGGGTCGTAACAGGATGCATCTTCAACATAATGTAACGTCATTCTGATCTATGTAACAGCCTGGAAAACATTTTTCCTCTTCTATTTATATTGACACCCTGTTTGACCATATTTTGATTTACTACAGTATTATTATTATTAATGTCTGTGGCATCATTTAGTCCTCCATTTTTTAATTTTTTTTATTTAAATGAGGTAGGACAGATATTGATATATTATTTTTTGGATTAGATTAATTTAGGGAATATTGAAATCATTATTGTTACAAAAAATGTATTATATATCTGAGCCACAACAGATTTGTCCTTTTTTCTTTAAATTGCTTTTATTGTCTTTGTATTTTCCTGCTGTGCTTTATGTTGCACTGTTATGTGTGATGTGTAAACATATTACCAACATTCTATTAATACTAAAAACTAGTTCTTTAAATTATCTCCGTGATCACAAACAAGTTCCCATATGATGAAAGATGGGATATGTGTTTTTCTGCAGGTTGCTGAAAGACATTCCAGGGAAAATAAAATTGATGAGGAAATTTGGGATGCCACAAAGAAAGTAAATTGCGAAGTTTATCTTAACATGACCTCTGAGACTCGCATTGAAAATCCCTTAGCAGTAAACCAGTATAACTTTTGAATACCTCTGAGTGTATCTGCAGTGTGAGTGGCAGCAGGTGACTGAAGCACTTAGGTACCTGTCCTGTCGGTTTCTCTGTTGTTTAGACTGTGAGTGTCATTCCAAGGGTGTCAGTTCGAACGTGGCCTCCAGTTGTATGGTAGATTTTCTCACTTTCTCACTCACGCCTTCTCTGAATACAGCCCATCCCTTATCTTCAGTATCACATTAACAAGCTGCTCATTCATTGAATACCAAACAGGCCTCATTACTCGTGTGTGTGTGTGTGTGTGTGTGTGTGTGTGTGTGTGTGTGTGTGTGTGTGTGTGTGTGTGTGTGTGTGTGTGTGTGTGTGTGTGTGTGTGTGTGTGTGTGTGTGTGTGTGTGTGTGTGTGTGTGTGTGTGTGAGAAAAAGTCGGAGATAATACGTATTAATTACAGGCTCCATCTGAAGAGTGCTAATGATACAGCAGCTCATTTACAGAGACACACTCACGCTCTCGAATTGCACAGAGATACAGATCTTCTTTCCTCTGGTTAAAATATTGGAAGTTATTCTTTTGACCCTGCAAACATTGTTTCTAACTGGAGTCGCCAACAAATACAGGCTCACAGACAGAGTGGGGGCATTAATGAATTTCCTCTGAATGCACCGTGCGGCACTGATTGTTTTTGAACTGGTTCAAATGTTGACACTGCATTTTTCCCTTCTATTTTTCACATAAGTCCGAAACATTCTCTTGGCTAGCAGACCAGGGCTGTGAGAAGATGATTTAACTTGAGTAGGCATTTCTGTCGCTTATTAGAGCCGTGACCTGCTTGCAAATACTTTCTGTGTGTCATAATCGGCGTATGTCTGTCCAGGTTGTGGTCCATGCCATAACGGAGCATGTGGAGGATGCCGGAGTACACTCGGGGGACGCCACCCTAATGCTGCCAACCCAGACCATTAGCCAGGGGGCGCTGGAAAAGGTCAGTTAAACCACCTCAAACATTCACTTAATAAAAAAAAAAAGTATAATTTTTCACCCGGTAGGGTAAAAATAGATGTCCACGTTGGACACCACTGAGTGGCAGTGGCTTTACACCGGCCAGGAGATTAAAGGGACGTGACTGATGAGGGATCAAATTCAACTTTTCTATAGCAGGCAGAGTAGACGCATTTACTTGGCAGAGTGTCTTTATAAACTAATTTAACCTTGGTGGTTTTCCAATAGTTCAATTTTGTACTGATATTTTACACCTTTTTTTCCCCCCAAAAGGGGGACAGGGATGTGTTGCAAGCCAAAGTTCCTTGATGTGCCTGATAGATGGCCAGAAAACAAGTATCCACCATTTCATATTAGCACTCTGCATGTATTATTTTTCAGTATCAATAAGAAAGAAACCCCAGCTCACTGGAAGCCCTGTGAAATACTGTTCAGACGTAAATTCGAGTGCTACATGCATCTTTGCAAGACATTTGTCAGTTCCTGGTCACTAACATGATGTTTCAGTGGACAAACGCAGCTGGTAGCAATGACATGAAGTTAGCTCCACAAGTAGAAAGAAATAAGCTGTGTCCAAAAACTGAAAAGCCTCCTCACACAATTAATGTTGTGACACACAAAAAAGGCTAGCATGCCATTTGTCTTCTGCAAAAGCAAAGGACACTGACACAATAATTGTGATTATTATATTTGAGACATTAGAATGACTAAAACTAAAAAGATGCTGAATATATGACAGCTGTGCTACATTAATGCAAAAACTCATATTAGAGATCACTGCACAGCTTCAACCCTAGCAAACTCTTCCTATACAAGATTTAATCAGTGTTATTGATCAGCCACACAGGACCACCAAAAGAGACTCCACATACCCATTTATTTTTCTCTGTGGAAAAGTTGGAGTGTAACAACGTGATGCATTTTCCATCCTCTCAGCTGTCACTGATTCCCAAACTGAAACTCAGATAAAGCTGAGCAATATTATTCAAACAGCCATGAAGACTCATTAGCTATGGTTTGTCCACCTCAAAAAAGCTGTTTATTGCTGCAGTTTTATAAAAAAAAAAAAAAAAAAAAAAAAAAACCTCTACATCCATAAAATCCATTGCTCTGACCAGAGCTAATAGCCAATTACAAGGTAACGGCCCAGGATCCTATAATGACCATTTGTCCATACATCATTTTTGCAAATCCAGCAGTTTTAGACACAAAACCAACTTTTCATGTTGAATTCTTGATGAGAAGGTCACTTTGAGTAATTTTCTGCCGCCTGCCTGCTTTGGCATCTCATCATGTTAGAGCTACTGCTGCTACTTTGGTATTTTGCCTTCAGTGTTACAAATCATGCAATACTATCTTATTAAAGCAGTTTCCACAACAGTCTAATTATCCAGATGAATCAATAAACCAGATTTCGATCAAAGGGGTATTTGCTGTCCAAGTAAAAAAACGTCCGTCACACGTGTGTTTCCCCGCTCAAAGCTCCTCGAGGAACTTCCTCTTTCCTCTCTCCTCGTCTCCTCTGAGACACATTTAGGGATCGCAACATCCTCGAACATGGCGGACGGGGAGCAATTTCTGGGTCACGGAGGAGCAAAGACGGAAGGAAGCATAAATTAGCAGAATTGAAAGCACCCACAGTGATTCAAACCACATCAATGTTACAATCCTTTTTCTTTCAATTGATATTCCGTGGGAAACGAGCAGCTTAACCTCATACACTGCATTTGAAACCAAAAGTACATTAAACCATCATTTTCACCATTTGTGTTTATACATGTATTATGAAAGCATTTAAGAGAGACTAATATTTATTCTAAGTGTGTGTGTGTGTGTGTGTGTGTGTGTGTGTGTGTGTGTGTGTGTGTGTGTGTGTGTGTGTGTGTGTGTGTGTGTGTGTGTTCTTTTTCTTTTAGGTGAAAATTGCCACTCGGAAAATTGCACAAGCATTTGAAATTTCGGGGCCCTTTAACACTCAATTTCTGGTTAAAGGCAATGATGTCATGGTAGGTAATAGTTCTCAGAGTTTGACTAAATGACAAATTGATATTTTCACACCTGGTTGCAGCGAATGCAGTTCACTCACAAATTGAAATCACCTTGTGTTCAGAATCATTTGCAAACCTGGATGGATTTTATGATCAATTTAGCCTTCAGTTTTGATGTTCCAAAACTGTACAGGTGTGTGCGTGTCAGGCCATTTGTACAATATGTTTACACATTGATCATGTACAGATCTGCACTGACGATATTTATTTTCTGATTAGCCTGAATTTAACCAAAGCTTGGATTAGTCTGAAAGAATGGAGATCTTTATATCCAGTTTTGAAATAACAGTATTTGTGTTGTGTACCCCTGTAGGTGATAGAGTGTAATCTGCGGGCATCTCGCTCCTTCCCTTTCGTATCAAAAACAATCGGTGTGGACTTTATTAATGTGGCAACCAAAGTGATGGTGGGGGAGCCTTTGGACGAGGCCAGCCTGCCCTCGCTGGACAGACCTATCATTCCGGTGGACTATGTAGGAATCAAGGTAAGAAAGGGAAATTAAAATGACTTTTTATACCTCGAAAATGACTCTCAGACTGTCCTCAGTCACAATTTATTTTTTTCGAATATATTCTTTTTAGAAATTGGCAATGCCATGAAACTATTTTGTAACATAGAACATACAGGGCATTGATGTATTTTTAAATAAGAAGAAAGTTAGCAAAAAGGTAACTACGGTGTGTTTTGTTTTTGATTGAACTGACTACATCACTTAAGTTTCACACTCAGCTGGCTCATGAACCTTTTCTGCCCGCAAGGTAAATATTTGATCAGGGACATGAAGGCACAATTGTTGTCCCAAAGAATACGCCCTATCCCCATGAAACCCTTCATGGTATTGATATATTACTGCCAGAACTGGACCCATTTAAACATGCACACGGCAAGTTTTACAGTTTATTGTTGCCCTATTGTCACACCAGACGGACACTTGAGTATCCCAGGAGCCCCTGCATCTAACCAATGGCCACAGATGTAGGTGGAAAATGCTCCCCAAGTGCCTCTGTGGTCAGCCTCAAGTACCTGTGCTTGATTCTCCGTTGGTCAGCCAAAGTTAAAGCTGGTCATCAACGGTTCCTGTAAAGAGCCAGGTGGCCTTGTTTTCAGCCACTGTGCCTTGGTAGTGAGCTCTAAAGCTTTTTGACAATCAGCCCCAAGTGGGCATCAAGTGTCCCCTCCCTCAGCACACATGACCATTGTGCTCAGTCCAAGTTGCTGGCAAAGGGCACAAGTGGCCAAAGTGCCTTTCTGATTGGTGAAAGTGTTGTTCAACTCAAGACAAAAATAAAGCAGCACACCGGGTAAGGAGCTGCCTCTGTTTGAATTATTCTAGTCCTTGTTCATGAGACCCCGTGCACACCACGCTAATGGAAGATTAAACCGTGGCTTCACAGTCTCTTGCATCAAATTCTTTAGTTTCAAGTGCTTGTTGCACCATTTAACAAAGCTCTCCAGCAGCCCCCTCTACACTCCCTCAAACCACAAACTATCGTGAGTTTAAAGGTACTACCTATTTGTTGTATAAAAGTGACTTTTGATTTGTATTAAATGTCTCTAATAACCTAATCTCTGAACTTCATACAGCCTGATGTAGTATGGTTGGGTAATTAATTCCTTTTAATAAAAGAGAAACCCTACATGCATGATGTTAATAGGTACCGCAGGTTCCACTAATATGGCTTCCGTTGGATCTAATAACAAAGGCAGCAATTACTGCTTCATACCTTTTCCCTAGGCATGATGAGGGGGAGTAGAGGGTTGCTGTCTCACGCCGACTGGGGGAGCTTACTTCTTTAGATTGGGTATGAGAGAGTTTACGTGTCGCCAGCTGTTCCAAAGCTATTTTTTCCAAAGTAATTTCTACCTCTAATTACAACAGAGCTGCTGTAACAATGGTTGTAGTTTGGAGCCAATCACGCAGGTATAATCCTCCACTCTTCCCCGCCACCTAAAGTTTTCAATTTCTAGTCTGCACAGTGGTGTAGAATGTTAATCGGGGCTCTGAATTCTCCAGGTGCCAGGCTTAAAGACTTCCAGAGTTTACTTGGAGTATATGATACAGACTTCATAGCCTCTGACTGATATGAGCCTTGCCTGAAACCATGACACTATGCATGTGAGTTGTTTCACAAAGTAATACTTATTTATTTCCTTCTTGTTAAACTCATTATTGCTGCCACAACATTAAGCTCGTGCTGGCATGCACAGATTTCTGAAACCATTATCCAGCCAAAGTAGCCTAAAGAGTGTTTGATCAATATATTCTGTCTGTCAGCCGTCATCCTTCGTGTCCTCGCTGTATCATCACAAGAACAAGTCACTGACGTCCAGAGAGAACATCTTCATTTATCTGTCTTATTCCCTCACAGCCTTAGTGTTGCTGCCCATTTCCACTGTCTGATAGTCCCTCGTTTGAAGCCATGTTGTTTTCTTTTCACTAACAAGTCCCTGTTGTGTCATTTCTATCGCCATATACAAACTCATAGGATCAATAACAGTTGTATTTATGAATCTAAAAGGAGAAAGAGCATAAAAACAACATTTGAGGAGGAGGAAGTTGACATAGTGGTTTGGTGTGGTTCCCCAGTGCAAAGTTATTGGCTGAAGAAAAATGCCTTCCAACTGCTGAATGTTTTGTCTCCTTGACAATGGCATTCATTACATTATGATAACTTCTGAAATAGACTCATTCGTGTGAGCATGGTTACCCATGAGAAAAATGTTTCGGAGAAACTCGGGATGGGTCATCATTTTTGAGTAGTTGCTAGAAAATAAAGAAATTGATTGTTTATGCGACTACAATCTTCTCTTGCTTAACTTGTTTTCACCAGCTCCTTGTGGTAATCCATTACTATTGCCAGACAGTGGTGCTAATTAACCTAAAAGCTGTTTGCCAACCACCATCAAACAACAAAAGGAGGAAAAGGAGCACATATTAGTCTCTGGCTCTAGTAAAACAAATGTGAAATTACATTCTACAGTACAAACAGCACAGACTACGACGACTGTTGAAACGTTCTTTTTCAAAGTTACGTAGTAAAATATATGAAAATGAGGTGCAGTGAAACTCTGCTAGGTAAAGCTACTGTACTATATTATAAGTCTAACACAGCTATGTAGTCATTTGAGAGTGAAGCACTGAGCAGACTGGGAGAGAAGACAAAAGAAGAGAAAAACTTTTAAACTGCACTATAACCTGCAATTTCTTCACAATCTTTACACATTATACATTTGACACCCAATTATTGTTTTTTGAACTACTATTCTTTGTCTCCAATTTTAAACAGTTTTTAGCTTCTGTTAAAAAAAAAATAATAATAATAATAGAGGGTTTTTTGTAATTTTGTGATCAGATTGAAACTTTGATACAGCACAATGAGTATCAAGCTGTAAGAAAATAACTTATTATAACTTTTTTTTTACGTTGCAGAAATGGATTTAACAATTTCTTAATATTAACCTCCAAAGATGTTTTTTTTTTTAATCTGCAAAGCACAAATGAATATCACATATAACGCAACGAGGTGATGTATATGCATCATTGCACTGTCTGCAGCAGCGTCTTTTTAAAAATGTCATTGGCAAGTGCCCCACATTATCCCTGTGAATGTCAGGAGAGGGAGCATTGTGTTCAATCTTTATTTTATTTTTTTTTTTTTTTTTACACAAGGGAGTTTGTGCTTGTGCCTCCTCCACGGATGGTCTGCCTCTCTTCGGGGAATGATTTGGATGGAGGTTACCAGCTGTGCCTGGGGAAGACTCCTGTTCATGCCTTCCTTTTCAGGGGATATGCAGAGTTCTAAAGTCACTCTTGAATTGCAGTCAAGCGCTGACCACTCCGAGAATGACGGCGTGCCCAAAACTTTTTACAAATACCAGCATGTGGACTTAATGTGGGACTTGTAATTGCCCAAAAAAGGAATCAAGAAAATCGATCCCACCTTTAGAACTGGTTGTAAATCTTCGTAATGGATGGTCTGCTCACATATAGACTTGCTGGATTTGTCCCACCAGTCAACCTTGTCATGGGCTGTGCGCCATGTAGAGTGAAAAAAAATTAGGCGCTCACCAGTTGTCATACAACCTCAAGTATGTTGAGATTTTGCTGTCCCATGAAGTCGAAGCTGAAAACTGTTCAAACAAAGCGAATTTCATGCTTAAGGACTTTGACGAGTAGTAGCACAGAAGTAAAGATGTTGTCTTCAAATACTTTGTAGTTTTGTCCAGGAACAAGTGTAGATTCAAGCTTTATGTGTCCCGGTTACGAGTTAATTGTGGTTGCCAATTTGCAACATACTCTCAAAATGGCATGGGTTATCACCATGACAACAGGACTACCATTACGTTTGCTGCTACTAAAAACACTAACTCTGGCATTGCTACTACTTCTGGCACAGTTGTACCCAGGTAAGGCACACGGGAAACCACCCAGAATCACCATAGCAACAACCCAAATGTCTCTAGCAACAATACTAAACACCTAATAATGCTCAAGAAACTATCCCAAGTACCGTCTGACAGCACCACAGCAGAACATCACTAGTACCAGTAACCAAATGACGGAGCCAAACGTACTCACTATTTGCTCCCTGGAATCCAAACTAAAAACACTAGCAACTACTCAGCATTGGACACCCACAAATGTAATAATAATCACATAGCAATATCTTAGGAATGACATAAGCCCCGGTGATAATCTCATAATGGCAGACACAAGTCCACATACATTTTGAGAAAACTGAGCCTTTGCGGAAGTTTTTGTTGTTCTTGCTGTTAAAAAATATGCGTCAGCTGCAACAGCCGAAAGAAAAAACATCGTAATATTGAGCTGTTAATTTCCATTTAGCTGTGAATATAGAGATATTTAAACAGGTGCTACTTCTGTTTCCAACAAAGCCCACACTGAACAGCAGTGTTGTGTGCAAATGTCTTCCTATATTCACTTCCTTCTCCACTGGAGCTCAGCTGGTGCCACAAGATAACATTGTTCCTGTTGTGGAGCCTCACAGTTGTGCTGTATCTTAGGACTGGGCAGTCAGTGTGGGATAGGGACACGAGGAAGTAGTGTTTGTGTGTGCTGGGACCATGTCGTGGTTGGAGAGGTTTGGTTATTGTGACACTCGCATTCTTTGTCAGAGACAGACCATTGCAATTGATGGACATACCATTATAACAGAGAGCTTTTCTTCATAGTTCTGTTCATGAAGGCTGGTTTCTCATATTTAGAGCAGTTACATCTCTACAGGTGCTGTTGGTCCCTTTTTTTTTTTTTTTTTTTTTAACTGCTTTTCTCTCTTTCCTGTTTGTTTTTGCCGATATTATATTTCCTCTTTCATTTCTTCATAGATTGAATGATTAAAATGAGACTGCTGCAGATTTGGTTCTGCAGTTGGTGTTGTCGATAAAATTGGATGATGCAGGTTTTACTCAGAAACCTGCAAATGTATGTCTTTGTGTCACTCTGTGCATTTGCATCTGTTTTGGTCTCTCATTAAAAGTTCCTTTTCATTGTCATTCCCTCTCTGTACAAGGTCCTCTTCCTGTTTCATTTTCTTTCTTGGTTAAATTCTGTCATTTTATCTCTGCATACTTTCCTGCCGTACTCTTTGAACAAAGGCATGATAAGCAATGCCGGTTCCCTGTCTGCATTTCCTTCTCTTCGTCATCTCTTACATTAGTATGCTAACATTACATTCACTGATTAGATAGCCTGCTTCAAGGATGAATCCCCCCTAGTGGCCCTTCCCACTACGTGTGTGTGCGGACGCATAAACCACACCACCTCTTCAAGGTAAGGGGGGGTTGTCTGATTTTTAAATGGAGAAATAAGAATGGCTTCCTACATGGCACACCACTATTCTTTTATCGTCTATAATACAATAACGAGAAGTCTATGTCTTCTGCTCCTGTCCCTGCACTTTTCCTTTCAATCATGTTCTCCTGCTTATCTTATTTTTTTTTATTTTCCTAATTGTATCTTCTACTTTCCTTCTCATTGCATTGTATTCTCTTCCCCTGTTCCTTTCCCTTCGCATTCTCCTTTTAACTGTTCCCTCATTTTATTCCTTCTTTTTGCATTCTCGCCACTCTTTTTTTCTCCTTTCGCTGCCTCCCCTGTTCTCTTTTCTTTTCTTTTATCTTCTTCTTGTTCACCCTGCTGTTGCTCTGTCACTCAGGCCACCACCTTTCTTTCCCCCCTTATTTTCAGTGTGGACACAGCATGCCAGACAGGCAGTTGAAGGGACTGGTGGCCTGCCGTCTGAAAAGCATCCTTTTGTTTCAATATTTTCTCTTTCATTCTGTCTGCACCACCAGTCGTTCCAATAATCTCTTTAACGCTCTTATATGTTACCATATCTCTTCATTTTTCATCTAGTAAAACCCTTTGTTTCATAGCTGAAACAGGAATAGGCCACCAGCGAGTTGTTTCCACATTCGCAGGCCTAAACAGATCAGAGCTCAATGCTCCCCGAGTGTGTTTCCACCTGTACTTTAGCTGGCCACTTGGGGTCTGATCACGGCCAGGTTGCACATGTCTGCATTGAAATAGCCAAATGGGAACAGCCTCTAGTTTGAATGAAACATTATTAGTCTATATGACCCTTTGTTTGTCATTAAACAGACGGCAGGCTGTCTTTCACCTCAAGGTGGCAGCGGTGTCATAAAATCCCTGAAATGATTCCAGTGGCCTGTAAATATAAGGTGTGATAGTGACCATTAATGTTTGAAATTGTTGTCAGCTGACTTCCACTTTGTTTGTAGTCATAATACTTCTATTACGACTGGCCAGCAATTTTTTTTTTGTCATGGTCAATGAACAGGAGTTTCAATGTAAATATGAGCCAATTGGTAACTCTCGAGAAGAAATGACCTTTTTTGATAGACTGATTCCACTGGTCAAATGATGTTGTGGGTGTTCTAACAGATGATTACAGATAAACAAAGAGACATTTAGAAAGAAGTGAATACGTTTTATCTGTAGCTCATATGCAGCGATACCCTGTTGCTTCAAAAGCTTGTCAAATCATATTCCTCCCTCTTCCCTTCTTTCACCAGGCGCCCATGTTTTCTTGGCCGCGGCTCAGAGATGCAGACCCTGTGCTACGCTGTGAAATGGCCTCCACTGGAGAAGTAAGCAAATACACAACCCAATTCATTTTTGTAATTCTTTTTGTGAGAAAAAAAAAAAGACAATTTTTCCTTCCTTTCCCATGTGATTAGTATAATCTGTGTTACAGTCTCTCTTGTGTTGTTTTATTGCAGGTAGCTTGTTTTGGGCCAAACATTTATTCAGCCTTCCTGAAGGCTATGCTCTCCACAGGCTTTAAGCTGCCGCAGAAGGGCATCCTGATTGGGATTCAGGTATGACTACAGCCATCTGGAGGTCCACTTGCATCCTGTTTCTGTTTTCTTTTCGTGCTTCTTGCCCACAAGCCATAAAATGCAAGGTGCCTATTGAGCAGGTGGTGTAGCTCTTTCAGCCTATCAGCTTCTTACGATTCCAGGTGGGCACTGCTTAGTCGGTTTCACACAAAATCGCACATTGATTCATGCAACTGTAGCAACTCTCATGCAACTTCAAACTATGAGTGAGAATGTGTGAGTGACAGTGCAAGTTTGAAATACATTTTTCAGAACCGATGACGAGCCTCAGACTAGTGGAGCTACCACCGACATAATACTCACACTAGTGAACCAAGTGCTCTGTCAAAAGAAGTCTTGAATCACCACTGCCGGATAAACTTACTGCAAGAACACATTTCCACTATTTCTAATCTCCAGTTAAAAGAAAAAAAAAAAAAAAAGAACAAAATGTAAGCCTTTGCACTGCATTGTTTTATGACACCACATTACGTGATTTTTTTTTTTGTAATGAAGTCTTGCTGTCGCCCTAAGTTACCAAAGGGCAAGTTTGACTAATGCAGCTTTAACAAAGCACTCACAATGCTAGCTGTGTAATTGGTGCTCTTGAGGTTCACTTCAAGGCAAATGCCTGCGGTCATATAAAAAATATAACATCGATGACAAGCTGCAACACTTTACGCCAGCTGAGCACGTACAAAAACACGGATGAGTTTTACCACAAATTGTTTAAAAAAAAAATTGTGGTGGAGGGATTCAACTATTCATTTTGATTGTAAGGACTTTTTTTTGTTGTTAGTTTTTTTTTAACTTCTAGTTTGAAGGCGATATATTTCAACTGCTCCTCACAGGCGATATCAAAGTGTTGTACTCTTGTGGTGACAGGCTTGTTTTCATGCTGACAATATATAAACTTGACTAATGCAT
This sequence comes from Brachyistius frenatus, assembly GCF_029030835.1. NCBI lineage: Eukaryota > Metazoa > Chordata > Actinopteri > Embiotocidae > Brachyistius > Brachyistius frenatus. The sequence continues at coordinate 1,545,179 of NW_027210626.1, forward strand.
CACCACCTATGCAGCTTTTTACATTCAAGTAAAAATGACATAAAAACAAGGAGTCGGGTGAAAAAAAAAATTTGATTTACTGAAGTAACTTAACTAACAGGTAGAAGACTTCTAGATCAGCTGTAGAGCCAAAGGTTTTATATAGATATATAAAGGTTAGGGCAAGTTAAGAAGACAGAAGTAAGGTCTCCAGCTATGTGCCAAAATTGCCCCCAAAATTAGAAACCTTTATGTTATACAGGTAGGCCGCATAATATACAAAGAATATCAAACAATATCATGATGCATTTGGTGAGACGGCAATCATATTGTTTCCGAAGTCCAAGGGCACCCACTTTGAGCTTAATCAGTTGCAAATCAGCAGCAACAACTCGGAGCAGTTCTCAGTCCTTTCAATGTGCTCGGTAGAATCTATAAAGTGGGTCATCTGAACCTGATGTCTAACATCATGAATGCAACAGAAAACGACTTTTTAGTTTACCTTTACATTGTGACTGTGTTGTTTTGTGAAAAATATGACTTGATTCATGCGTTTCCTTCATTTCTTTAACAATCTGTTGTATATACACAACATGTGCATGTATTACAGATTTCACACGATATTAAATCTATAGATATAATTTACAGTGTAATAATGGCCCCATCAATATACAGGGATGAAAACCTAACCGCACAGTCCAAGGCAACCATCTACAAAAGTCACATTCAAAGAAAGTACCCGTTGCAGCAAGATGGACCCTGAAATGAGTACAACCAAAATGTTTACAACAACAACTGTAATAATAAGTTACTTATTATAATGCAGTTATTGTTACAGTCCTATTTATCAAAAAAAGGGAAAAATATAAAGAAGGTGAAATGCTGAAATCATGGAATGTAATACTAATTGGAAAAACTTCAAAAAATGTGACTTTGGCACACAGTACTGTGATGTCAGTGGCTTCACGGTCAATTTTTAAAGACCTTTGATGACCAAGTAAAAGCCCGCCCTTCAGAGAACCTTGCATAAACTCTAAGAGTCTGGAAAATTGCTTTTTACCCGTGCGCTCAATCAAATTGTACCACTTAGTTGGCCCCAAACAAGCAAGTCAGAAGTAGATAAAGTGCCTAAGTGCTATTGTAACTGTTTAACTATAGATTTAAAAATGCAGAGCTAAAGGACAGAATGAAGGGTTCCCAGTTTGATACACACAAAATATTGTGAAAGTTTGGATTAAAAAACTATCACTGTAGCAGATAAAATTCAATCTTAAACAGTTTTGTACAGCACATATAACATTTTCAGCAAGTGGGCAGCTAGTTGTAAGTCGCTGTGGATAGGCATGCTGCATTGCCATAGAATATGCATCTGTTTCCTTTTACAGCATCAGTGGCATCAACAGACTGGCCCCAGATGGCAGCATTTATTATACGCAGTCATTTAAATTGAAGGATAAAAAAACAACAACACCTAAATAACAATGTCATCCTCGAGATAGAGCAAATAGTCACATTTGATTGGACTAACAATCTCCCAAAACTACAGTTGGCACCAAATCCAGATTTACCACGCAAATGTGATGAACCCATGAATGCAGCGATAACACAATATTCAGAGGTGTGAATGCATTAAGTTGATGGAAAGACACAAAGGAAGACAAAGACCTTGGATCTGCGCTGGGCAGTTCTCCTAATCACATCTAGACTATTTACCAGTCCCTACAGAGGTTGTTTTGTTTTGTTTTGTTTTTTTGTTAATGTTGCAATTAAAAATGCTCGATTTTACAGCATCTTTTCTCAGAAATTGCGTTGCAATTTGCAAAGTTTTTCTGGAAGGACTGATTGACTGAGTTTGGAAAATTTTCTTAATAATATGTAATATAGTTACTGTTTATTGTCATGGCAAATGCATGGACTGTCTTCCATTGGCTGACTGACCAAAAAACAGAAGGCAAGATGGCAGATGATGGATGAACAGAGAAATCTGCATGAAAACACTGTTTTGGTTTGTTGCTTATAATGTTTTTATGTCCCTTTTGTTTTGTTTTTTTAAATCTGTTTGCATTCTTCCCTTCCAGCATTCGTTCCGACCCAATTTCTTGGCTACAGCACACCAGCTGAAAGAGGAAGGTTTCAAGGTTAGTGCTGAAAATTGTGTCGAACACTGCAGACCAGACATACATACTGTATTTTTTTTTTATTAATGATTTATAATCCTAGTTAATGGAGGTATTTGCCTATCCTAAACAATTAGGCTTTCAATAAAAAAAAAAATTAAAAAAAATTGAAATTCTGTGTGTGTTTTAATGTTGCTTTATTTCTGTCTTTTAGCTCTATGCTACTGAAGCCACCTCTGCCTGGTTGTGTGCCAATGATGTGCCTGCCATTCCAGTAGCCTGGCCCACTGATAAGGGAAGAGACACCAGCTTGCCCAGCATTCAGAGGTTGGCAAGTGTTTATTTAGAACACTGAATTGAGGTTTATTTCTGTTGACACATTCATGGAAACCGCTAACGTGAAACTTTGAGCCTAGATCTTGCTTATGGGTTGCTGAGGTAATGTGTAAGAAATACATAAATTGTAATTCATTCAATTTAGATTTTTAATCAGCCCAGGATGCTGCCTTAAGATCTAAAACCATAGCCCCTTCATTATCTCTGAGATGTGGACAAGATCAAAGAAGATGAAGCAGATTCTGAAGTCCGGAGTCATTGCATTGACCAGAATAAGGCTTGAATAGGGAGGATGAGGAAATTCTTATGTCAGAGCTATGTAAAGTGACATTTGGGGAAATTAAAAAAGCAGTCATGAGCAACAAGAACACAAAAACGACTTTTTAAATTTTAACTTGACAGATTTCACTAATTGAATTAAAGTGAATCTGAATTTGGTATTCAGTATAGACTATACCAAATACAAAGATTTGTATTTTATTTGTAAAATACATTATGTATAAAGGCACAGTGTAATTCTTAATAAAAAAATTTTTAAAAAAAAAGCATTTATATTAACAATTTAAGTGCACAACTCTACATCAGTGCAGCACTGATGAAGTTACATCTTACTAATCAAGCCAACATCTTCCGACTCCAGTTTACCTGTCAGTATATAAAGTATGCAGCAACACCAGTTGTTAGATGAATGGACCTGATTTCAGGGCATACCGTTAAAATATTTTACTTAAAATAGGTGTAATGTTGCATGTAGAGCTATACTATGATTTTCTTGGTCAACTGAAAAATCTATTCATTGAATATCAATCTGTTTCTGTGTATACAAATGAATTCACAGATACAGACGGATTAACGAGCAACCGGTTATTGTAAATAGAGTTATTAGATTAATGAAACATGCAGTATGGTCATTCACAGCAACAGGATAAACTCCATCCTCTTTTCTTAACTGAAGAGTTGTCTTTGTTTCTTATTAAACATGTCTCTTAGTAGCTTGTGCTACAAAGTTAAGACAAGTCAGAGTCAGTGAGAGTCGTCGGGACAGAAGTGTGTGGACAGCAGAACCAAATGTGCTGAAAGTGGATGTAAGCTTCAAAGAGCGAAAAGCTTTGGTGTTGATTCTGTGGGATCAACACTACAAACAGCTCTGTCCCATATACATTTGCTTTGACTTCAAATATGACATGGTGCTTCAAGTTTAAATCTAATGCTTTAATTGTGTTATCTTTGACCATCAATGTGTGCATGTTTTTACAGACTGATCAGTGAGGGCCACATTGACCTGGTGGTCAACTTGCCAAATAACAACACCCGCCACCTGAAGGCTAACTTCATGATCCGCAGAATGGCCGTTGACCATGGTGTTCCCCTCATCACCAATTACCAGGTCGGTAAACGTTGTGCTACCAATCACGTAATGACATGACATCAGATGACATGTCTCATCTGATTGGCTTCCATTTTTTTCTGGGTATATTAGGTGGTGAAGCTGTTTGCTGAGGCAATTCATTACGCAGGCGAGCTGGATTCCACCAGCCTCTTCCATTACCGGCAGAAAGAGAAGCAACAAGGAGAGGCTAGCCAGAAGGGCTAGAGTTTTCTTCCCTGTTCTCCTGTAGCAGCTTTAAGTGAGAGCAACATTTTAACTTGATCCATTTTCCTATGACATGTGTCAGGAAGGTGTTCAGGTTTTAATAGTGGCAAAAGTTGCATTCTGCCAGAAGTTAAGTAGGTCAAAACACAATAATGCATCAAAAACAAGGGTTGTATTACTGGTCAATGAATCATTTCTCAATTCTTTACAGATCAGTTCAACTATTAACAAGCAATTTGTGTGTTCATCCTCCAGCAAAACACATCCGTATAAATGTGAAGATAGAACTCTTATAATAGTTCATTAAGTCTGTTGTAAAAGTTGTACATGATAATAAGCTGTTAATAAAATGGATTGTGGCTTAGATGCATTGCACATCCTGAACAACTAAAAAGAACAAGTGTAATGCTGGATGAGGATACACTTCATCCAAAGAGATATTTCTTTATGTTTCTTTTGTGGTCCTGTGTCAATGTGATGCAATGCAACTTTTGGACTTCTCAACTCTCTCCAAGTTCATTTTAATACCATCGGTTTGGCCAAAGGACTTTTTTCTAATCTGCTCTCATTTCTGAATTTTTGTTTCAGAAATGAAATGGTGCTAAAATTCTACCATTTAGTAAACATGTATTACAGGCAAAAATAAATGTCCATACGGTAGCTGTAATAAACGTAAAACGTTTTGGACAAGAAGGAACCTCCCATTTTTTTTTCCAACGGTACCAGCCTGGAACACCAGCTTTGAAGTTTGAAGTTGATGACAACTGCTCTGTTTATATATTTGGATGATTGTCTTTTTTTTTTTGTATATACTATATGTTTCAAACTAAGTCTCCATTTGAACCTGCTCTGCATTTTAATATGTCACACTGCAAGTATATTTAATTGGACACCGTGTATAAATAACACACTACACTGTTGCATGTTGTTGTTTTTGTTGTATAAGAATCCAATGAAACGCAGTGAGGTCTTCTGTCACATGATGCCTGCTCTGTGTGTTCAATGTGTTTGCACTGGACATGCATTAAAACCAGAGTACTTTCCCTCCCACACTAGTGTCTGCTTTAAACTGCCTGTTCACACGCAACACAATACTGCATCTGCCAAAAACCTGTGTTTTTGTCTGTTCCAACACCGAAAAAAGAAATAGCTTACGCGGCTATGATATTGTCATATTTCCCCCCATGTTTTCGCGAGCACCTGGTAGTGATGCAATACTACTGCCAGAAGGTTGTATTAATGCACCAACAGCTGTTTGCTGCCATTAAATTTAAAAAAAAAAAGCAGTCGAAGAACACGTTGCAACCATCAACAAGTTCTGTGTTCAAGAAAATAAACTTAAACAGGGTGCAGCGCAAACTCTGCCAGGTAAAGCTAGCACATCATAAGACTACCACACACAACGCAGACGGTCCAGACACAGATCAACAATCAATAGCTGGCTTTGTCACCAGAAGAAGAAGGTGTGATGTTGGGGGTGCAGAGCAAACAACAGCCCGATTCTCACAGATGATAGCTAAAGACAGGCCTCCCTTTAGCTTTGACCAAGGGGAGAGTTTTCAAACTTTCATGGCATTTGTTGAACCTGAGTTTACGCAAGTCTCCCTCTCCTTTGCTTCTTGGTGTGTGCGACGTGTACAAGCTCGACTGATTCCCCAAAAATATTGAACAGTATTTTTGCTTGAATTGCCCATCACCATCACCACCCCAAACATACAATGTAGCTGGTCGCACTACCATCTCTTAAACCTTTCCTTTCACTTCCGCTCGAGATTATTGCTCTCACTCCTCTGCCCAGCCTCTTCTCTCTTCTCGACTTCTCTTCCGTTCCAAGTTATTTGAACCATAGTATTCACACTTTATTCGGCTTCTCCACCTTCACTCCTTTCATCTTCACAAGTCTGCTGTCCTCACTGTCATTCACACACATTTATTCCGTTTTTGCTCCAACTGACTTTTCGTCCACTTCTCTCCGGTGCATTTAGTAGCTCCACCTCTGCAGGCTCTCTTCAACCTCCTCCCTTCTCTCACAACAGTAAACAATGTCGTCTGCGCACTTTGTAGACCAAGGAGACTGCTTCCTGGTCTTGTCCATCAACTTGTCCATCATTACAAAAAAAGAAGAAGCAGCGGATCCTTGATGTAATCCCTCCTCCAGTTTGAGCCCGTCCCTCACTCCAACCGCACACACCTTACCATTGTTCTCCCACACTGGTTTAGACAGTCTAGAACAAGGAAAAACCCAGGAATTAATTGTAAATTGATTTCAGTACACTGCCGAGCCAAAGCTACTATAAGCCCTGCACAGTTGGTCTACGCAGTTATTTTCTTGCTGTTAACTGTTTCAAGTTGCTTTTATAGACTAAACTTTCCAAAGAGTTCTAATATTGATTTGCCAACAGATCCTTGGCAGCCTTCCTAAAGCTCTTTCTTTCCTCTGCCTCAGTTTCTACAGGTAACTCCAGATACTTCAGCATTTTCCTTTGATTGAACAACATCCACTTCATAAGCCGAAAGCACTGTGAAATCCAGAAATAGCCCACCCCACTGTGATCCCTGGCTACAGAAAAAAGAGAATATGAAGCTAAAGGGGTTGCTCCTATACACACTGTAAAAATGTGGTCTTGCATTAGTCCACCAGTTAAACCATATTCATGACTGCCACTCAGTGGTGGTGGTTACATCTTCACCCACTATGTTTTGTTTTTTTTATGCACGTGTAGTGTAACATACCTCAACTTGTTTACTGATATGACAGCATGCTAATATGTGTTCTTTTACATAAGCAAGACTTCATCGAATCCTTCACTCCACATCAGAATTAAATTAAAGACACTGTAAATAGCACAATCGTTTATCAGTCAGTCGCTCCCACACATGCTGTAACACTGTGTGACGAATTATTCTAAATAAAATTACATTCTTTATCTGTACAGGAATTATATTCATTAATACAGCCAGCGAATATTTTGTTTGTTTAAAGTCAGGTAGTAATTGCCACCACTGAGATAATAACAACTGTGGGGGAAGTTTATCTTATTTACTGCTGACAAGGAAGCATATCTGGGGTGTGGGCACGTGCTTTAGAGTTTCACCCTGTACAAAGCATGTAACAACTTTTTGTTTGGAGTCATTTCTAGGCTATAATTACACTTTTCTTGGCTTTGGTACTTTTGGGAAAAGGTGTGATAGAAGGAGTGAAAGAGTGGGTAACAAATCAAATTATATTTACGATTTTGCAGAAAAATTCAAATTTCTTTTCTCTCTTTCTCATGGCTCTCCCTCACAGAAAAGATCAAATTCTGCAAAAGCAAAGTCTCGGTTCCTGTTCAGTTGAGCTAATTCTACCTCAGCAGCCCAGGGCCATCAGAGTCACGATTCACTGCAGGCATAGTAACCAGGCAACAGGGCTGCATTGTGGTGTTCATTGCTGACAATAACTCCCAGGTAGACCCCTGTGTGTTGAACGGTACGTCTGCAAATCCCACTTTGATTAATGTGTAATGTTGTTAAATTTAACCTTACTGTGTTATTATGAAAAACTGATGTTTTGGGTTTGCCGGCTTTGAACCCTTTAGGAGTGCACAGAGATGCTAGTTCCTGTATGATGGCAAGCTCCTCCATTGACAAGGAAAATTAAAGAAATGATTGCCAACTGACATTTTTTGTAAGGTTAAAGTTGGGTGAGATATTTATCAACGTTGCATGATTCCACTTCATGACCAGAAAGGAGGAAAAAAAACGAACGACTGTTATTTGAGAAACCGGAACTGCAATTCCTGGTAAGATCTGGAATTCCCCAAAAATAGGTGAAAATTTGCATTGGCTAAGGTGTTATGTGTAATTCTATGTCGTGCTGTGAATGCACGTGCTTATGTGTGTGTGGGGGGGGGGGAGGGGCACATATGTGTGCATTCTATGTCTTTGAGTTCTAGGTGCAGCTCCCTGATGAACTACTGAGGGCACCTGCATGAAGGTTTGGGTTTGGCCTATAGAAGTGTCTTCTGGCTCCGCCCACACTCTCTCTCACCTTGGTCTTCAGTTTGATTCTCACATTAATCTTATTTTGTGTTGTGTAATAAAATGCCACCTTTGTTTATCAGTCAATTCATGTGAAAAGTTGAGGGACCAAGAAAGTACACACCTTTTTTTCAACAGGGCTTGGGTGTAACTTTTTTTTCCCTAAACTTTGCTATTTCATATCAGAGAATTCAAAGTTATAAAAGTCAAAGAACTTTACTGGGATACTCAATCATTATTCTTAAAAATGAGTTATCAAAAACTGACATTGTATTTAGTGATGGAGCACTTGTAGATCAGGATTTTAAATATGGTGGCATACTACAGCTTCGACATATAAAATGTTATGATGGCAGTGAAAACACAAAAAGTCAAAATACTCCCAACTATTGCATTATGTTCCATCCGGCATTACCTCCAATTCCAAAACACTGTTCATTATTTCAGTCCTGGTCCAGGAGCCTTAGAGGAACTGAATGGATGTCAGAGAAAAAGTTGGTGCCAAGCCATTTAAAACTTAATTATATGTCAGACCTCACTCAAAATTCCATTCAAAATTTGAATCATAAATTGACCTGAGGTGAGCTTCTAGCTGATATGAATCACTGATTTAATTAAAGATTAAATTAGATTGTATTGTACTGGTCGTTAGAAGAATTGCACAGTAAATCAAGGGCACGTTTTTTAGGACTGGAGATTGGCTGGATTATGATCAAGAATAAAATGAGCAGCAATAATTATGGACAGTAGGAATTTTGGTAACTTTATGTGCAACATTTCTTAAGTCACGATGTTTTTTGATTAGCAAGTGTCTTGGTTTACACCTATAGCATGTTTATCTGTATTATTTCAACTTTTCGCCTGCTTATGTACACATATCTAAAATTCCTCTGTTGACTGAAATAAATGTGTAACCCACTGGAGGTATTGTTAGAGTCATTTACACGCTTAGACAGATAGGGAAAAGGAGAGCCAGTTCCTTGAACAGCTTCAATAATTACACTCAGCAGCCAATGTTGATACATAGAACATGAGAGCTTGTAAAGGAGTAATGGAAACTAAAGTCAATCACAGCTGTAACACAGCAGGCAAACCCAGTCTCTATACATACTTATGAAAAAAAAAGATGCCTGCTCAAATCAAACAGAATAATTGACACTGCCAGATTTTCCTTTTTTTTTTAAGAAGAAGAAGAATGAGGCCATGTCGTCTGAGCAGTCATGTCCAGAAATGCTAAATAATGCACTGTTTCACTACATAATTCCAGTCACTGGCATGAAGAGAGACCCGCTGTTTTTCATTGGAGGAAAAAAATAAACCTGGCTAATTGACATGCGTTTTTCATGCTGGGCTAAATGAATAATTTATGGAGGTAAGGAGCAAGCAGGGCTCAGAAGACAGGGCATCCATGTGGGAAGAGTCACATAGTAGTTGGAAGCCGAATGCCATGCAAGCAAGTCTGTGCATAAAAGAATGTTAAAGCCGCACTCAGTTATTTTGATGAAGTAAATACGAGGTATATTATAGGGCTGCAGATATCAATTATTTTCATTATCGATAAATCTGCAGCATAAAATGTCTTGTTTTTTCCCGACTAACCCAAATATATTCATTATATTACCTTATTACCAGGCTATGTATCAAGTAATATGAGCACATACTGCCTACTTCCACCTTCCACCATGAATACATACACTTTCTCCAAGTCCTTCTCTCTTTGTCACACATTAAAACACAATCAAAGAATAGAATAAGAGTTTTGTTGATCCTTCACTGAGCCTAAGCTCTTTGTCTGCCCTGTTTTGGTGTGTTAAATACCATTCTGACAGCAAGAAACCAGCCCATTAGCTGTAGCAGCATTTGAATCCAATAGTGACTGTGCGGTTCAATTGTTTCCCAGGCCATGAAACAGTTTGAGTTGCCATCTGTAAAGAAACGATGGCCATAATGTGTTACCACACTGCTACAACACAGTCACCCTGTTGTTTGACAGCCTCTGTTTACCTCATGAGATATTGAATCATTTACACGGAGTTATCTTGTCTCAAATAGCAGATAGAATTCACTCAAAGACCGGCACATAGAAATAATAGTTTGGACACTGCGCCACAGTAAACACTAAGTGAACGCCAAACACTGAAATGCCGCTTGCACGTTTATACTACGATGGGCATTTCAAGCAAATTTACTATTCAACATTCGCTCTGAAGTATTCCATGAAAAATTTATTTCTGCTTGTGCTGCTCACACTGTTGAATCTAAACTCTTAGCTACGCACACAGTTTAACCTGCAAAGCTCCAGAGCCTGGAAGCACTCTGTTCTTCTTCTCCTTGTTATTTAATGGCGGCCGGCAGACAGTTTTTAGGTGCATTACAGACACCTTTTGATGGGATTAAAACATTACAACCAGTTACTGGTAAATACAGGGGAAAGGACGAATGCTAGTCGCATATACTAATCGTTTTTCTTTATATATGTTAATGACTATCTGAATATTTTAACATCATGTCCCATCCCTAGTTTATATGTCAGAAACAATAACCCTATTATTCAAATGTTAATAAGACAATAAAAGTGCCAAGGGTTGTTTTTCTGTTAAATGCATATATTTTACTTTACAACTGGTTTATCACAGGTGCAACACAGTGAACTGATTTTATGGGACTGAGGTGTTCTCAGTCTGCCCACTGCGGCTCTTAAATCCTGATTAGTCGAATGTCTCTGATCTAAATGGTAGATTCTTCCTCTTTGTTAAGACACACGGAGAGATATCATGAGCCTCACACACTAATTACCCTGGCCCTGAATCGCACCAAATCCCCATATATGTAGGCTGGCTTGATGAGCCCACGTTTGAATTACTTCCTTGTTAACGTACAATTAGGAACACTTTGCGAGTGAAACGCCAGTGATGGCAAATTCCCTTTTGTTATGTTTCTACCTTGCACGTTTCAAGGGAGAACTTTGAGTGCTTTAAAGAGCGTGTTTTGCAATCAACATAACAAAACTTCCATTGAGGCCCAATCACACCCCTTATTTAGCGAAAGGGGGAGGCAATTAAATGTCGTGGTGGAACGGTGTTAGTATTCTGGTGCTGTAAGGGAGATTTCCCTGTACGGTCTGTGAAGGTTGTAACTGAGGCTTTGTCTAGAATGTCAAAGATAAGGTGTGCTGTCCCTCAAACACACACTCAAACTTACACACACACACACACACACACTGCAGCTTAAGAAAACCCGCGTAGTCCGCTAAAACTCACAGCAAAGCTCTAAAACATGCCCGAGGGAAAGCTCGACTCACAGTATCACAGGATTATGTTTCCAAGCCTCTAACCATTCGGCACTCCAGCATGAGTTTTACTAGCACACTACGCAGATAGAGTCGATTTTGAGCGATTCACAGAGCAGAGAAAGACCCACATCTAAAACAGGTGAGAGTTTTGAAGGGTAATGCAATATCATAAATCCAAGTTGACAGTGGCGATAGACTGAATAACGATGTGGTAACCAAACAGGTTTTCATTCAAATTGACTTGCAGATCACTATTATCTGGCTGTTCTGACATCACGCTGTAGTCCACTGAGGAAGCTTCACTCATTGACTTTACACAAAATGGAACTGATAGTATCATGATGAGAGTAAATTACAAGTAGTGTTATTACCGTTTGTCTTTAGCTGCATACCCAAATACACTTTGGTCGTCTAATGTCATCGATGTTTAAAGTAACTAAGTTCATTTTCTTGAGTTCTGTATTTAAGAACATTTTGAGGTACTCATGCTTTACTTGGGAATTTCTGTTGCACGTTACTTCTTTCTGGTCCATGTTAAATTTCATGAGGTAAAATATACGTATTGCTGTCACATGCTGTTTATAAAAGTGGAAGTGGTTTTCAGGTCTGAAAGATGAGACTAATGTGGAAGTACCTTAAACTGCAATACCACCGAGGGCCACCAGGGGCTGGCCCCAAAAAGCCTCTGGCTCCAAAATTTGGTTATTTGGTGTGAACACTTTGTTTCCATTTGGACCACAGACTGGACCTCAAACATATAATATTCTTGAAAGTCATGTTCTTTTGAGGGGGGGGGGGGGGGGGGGCAAGATTTGCAAAATGTATATGTCTTATATCAACATTAAAAGAGGTTTATGGTTTCAAACATAACCGGAACAAGTTCTTTAATATACGTTTCTTTTGAATTCTGCACCTGGGGCAACTGTATCATTGTTTTTTATTGGGGCTTTGTTGGTGCTAGATTGTTGATGAACATGAGCAAAGTTAAACTCCGAACAGAGACTGATACCACAAAAGCATATTTTACAAAGCATAGGCACTTAAGCTTCATTTCCTAAGGAACCAGAGGGCTTTTTTCGTGTCAAAGCAACTCATCCTATGCCACTTTGCCTTTAGTGACACAGACACATGGCCTAGGCAAAAAAAAAAAAAAAAAAAAAGGCCTTAGAAAAAAGAATCAAAAAAGCCTTTCATGAAAATGACAGATTTTGTTGGATTATCAGGCTCATCAAAAGCTCTGCCACCAGCTGGGTCTCTCTGTTTTATCCTTGCTTTCTATCTTTGGCCCTGGGGTAAAGATTTTCACAGATGAGTGCTGGGTGGGTACCTTTAAGTGTGGGACTTTAAAACAAGCTGCATGAATAGTGCTCTGTACACTCTCAGCTAATTAGAGAAGTGTAGGAACAATGGCTCACTGCTGCTCATATTACCAAACAGCTCCTGCTGAGACAGGCCTCATAGACATATGGAGGAAAACATCTGACTTATCAGGCAGCTATAAAAGTACGACTCACACTGCATAATTAATATTAGCAACAACACTGTAAAACATCTGAAGTCATTCAGCAGATGACATATTGGAGGATAAGCCCGAGTCTAGTATGACGTGACTCGAAATTTGATTTGGTCAGTTTGTATTCAGAGAATAACTAAGAGAGTGTTGCATAAGAAAGAAACTTGAGGATCTCATTCTAAACTTTTAACTTAAACTTAAGCTTTTTATGAAATGAAATGAACTCGTTTAAAGATGAGTGAGGGTCTCTCCAGTGTGTTCACAACAACACAACATTAAACATTTAACTTTGGCTCTGTTGCATAACTGGGTTTCGTTAAGCTCATTAGATATGAATCTAGGCCAAGTAAATATTTCACCATAGGCTACTGTTAAGTCTGATCCTTAGCCTCGCCTCTGTTTTTGAGCCACACTGAGAATGTCCCTCTACTTTGCTGGTAAAGCTTACGCTGTACACAGAGAAGCCTCAAAACCCTAAACGTATTAAACCAGACCACAGTCATCATTTTTATAGTTCATTATCGATGATTTACAACATTGGCTGATGTAATTTTTTATTTTAGCTTTCTGCACTTGACAGCAACCGCATCTCCTTGTTGCTGTCTGCCACTTGATTATAAAAGAGCTAAATACTGAGAAAGGTCTGTTCTATAATGTAATGCCTGGCAGCTTGTGTCAGCCATTTTTAATGACATTTTTCTGGCAAAGTGGAACAATAACATTTATTATGGCGAAGGTGTGAGGCGATGGGGGGATGACAGGTTACTAGTGAGGTGGCAGCAGTGCCCACAGGGGTAATGTCTGCTTGGTTAAAGGAACATAAAAACATAATGAGATACGAGTGCTCATTGATTACCCCTCGTTTTAATACAGATGATCCCTATCTGTGGAAGAAGCACAGGAGATGACACCCCTCCCCATTTCAATTTTCTCTCCCTCGACCACATATTGTGTGAATGCACACAGATGCATGCAATCAGTCTAGCTTCAAAGGGAACAAGACAGCTGAAAAATAGGCTAAAGGAAAAGCAAGTGTTGAAAGTAATTCAAGCAATAACAGGGCTAACGTGTGGAGCCAGACAACTGTATTTTGGGCAAGTTGCTGTTTGCTGTGGATTGATCTAAAACTACACAGAAAAGCGTCAAACTGTGTCTCCCTGCCAAATAACAACATATTTTTTCATAATGTTGATTATGACAAATGTTGATTATGGTTTAACGTTTGCTTTTTGAGGGTCCGTGTGATGTACGTTGCCCCCCTTAGGCACTTGGTAGGAACAACATCTGATAAACAAGTTCATATTGGAAATGCTCTCTCTTAAATGAGTGAGATTTGGTCCAGACAGTCACATTGTTCCAAGAGAAACTATCCAGTGTGTGTTTTGAGTAATCTGCCATTTCACAGCCTCGCCCTTGAACTACTCACATGCCTGAGTCAGCTGGAGCAAAAAGGGGTGAATGACAGTTTGATAACCTCAAAATAAAATTACAGGTTTATGTGATGTGGTGTAAAACATTATTTTTCTTTTTCATGTTCAGATTTCTTAAGAAGGTCACTTAGCACTTCACAGGTGGATGATTTTGTTTTGTAAGGTTTACCCTTTTTTTTCAGCTTGTCTGCTTTCTCTTTTTAGAGACGTGTCTCAAAAGCTCTTTTAAAACACTGCTAGCAACGGGTGCCGTCTGATTACACCATGCTCTGACTGGCAACATTTGTTTGACAGCACGACGTTGAATGTATGATGGATTTGATGTTGTGCAGCACTTTGGTAAACTTCAGTTGTGTTTGAATGTGATATAGAAATAAAACTGACTTGACTTCAGGCCCGAAAATACAAATATTCCAGGGATAAAGTAACTATGTGGAAGTGTAAATCACTGAGTTATACTTAGCCATATTTGGATAAACTTTTCGGCTACAGCATTTTCCTCTAATAATTTTATGTGACAAAGTCAATCAACTTCAAAATCTGCCAACAGAATCTTTTTGCAGAGTAGCAATCAACAGGTGGAACACTGATCGTCACAACTCAACATCCAAGAACAAACTTGTCGCTATATGTGAAAGTTTTTCCTTCCCTCACGTTGTACACAGAAAAAATGAAGAAAAAATAATACTCGAATTCAGAATAGAAGAATATTATTTTCCTCACTTGAGTTTGAAACAGTAACTGACAGAAGGACTGGCTAAAAAAAATTAAAAAATTAAAAAAAATAAAAATTCCTTTTAATTTCTTATTTTCCTGGTATGGGTAAAGGTGAATCCTGGTATCACCCCGAAGCGTGTAATACCCCTGACAGTTCCCTACAGGATGCCGTGTCAGTGTCACAGTTTGCCTCGCCTAAGAACAAAAACTGTACGCATGTGTGACCGTTGGTGGTTGCAAGAGTCAAACCAAGGACTTTCAACCAGGAGACCAGGGTTTGAGTCCATGAAAGAGTGACATGAATTTCTTGTAAGTAAGTTACTTCTATAATTTGATGCAATTAACTTACATAATGTACATTAAGTAACTCATTTAACGTATGTCTCGTTCATGACTAACCTGTTATGATCCAAAAACACAAAAATTGCCCACAAATACTACATTTAAAAAAAAAAAGAAGTTTTTGAGTCCAAGTATTATTTTAGATGGCTGTGACCTAAACATAATTTCCAAATTAGTTCTTGAGGTTTATTGACTCGTATTTGACTCCTAATTAAAACAAGTAAACATGACATTTTTTTCTAAATACTTATATTGATGTTTATGCTCATTAATCAGGTGGCACCATCTCCCCGGTGTATTTACTGCAAGCTTATCAAGTGAAGTCAGTAATTTCCAGCTCCCACAATTCAGACAGATTCAATATCAAAATCAATTTTGATAGTCTCCTCTTTTTTCCATTTCCTATTGTTGACTTGAGCATAAAATCATAAGTTAAAAAGAAAAGTTGGATTAATACAAAAATTAAAAAAAAATGTTTTGTTTTTTTCCTTCTTTTTTTTTTCCATTTTCAATTTTGGATTCTCAGTTGAACATAAAATAAATAAAGATTTATAAATTGTCCTGTCCTGTAAGGAAATAAAATATGCAGGTTGTGCATGTGTTTAAAATAAAGTGCTGGGAGGACACTTAGGTATTGATAATGTACTAACACACAGTATTGATTTTCCTGCCCTGCGGGCAAGCAGCCAAGTCTCCTTGATCTAACCGCTACACTTGCAGTTGTATGTAGAGTAACGGTTCATTAATTTGCTGGAAACTTTGAATTTTTCCCTCCAGCGTCATCACTGACTAATAGAGACTCATCTGACCCTAACTGAAGCTTGTTGTTAATTGTTGTGTGGTCATGTTTCATATTTTCCTGCCAGGAACAACATTATGACGAGCTACTTGGTGCTCCTCTGCACATTTCTCAATTTCACAGGTCATACAAAAGGTCAGGGAAATGTAATGAGCTCTGGAACAGAAACAGTGAATAATCAGCATGCAATACCATTGAAAACAAAGACTTCTGGATATGAGCAGAGTTAATTCAAGTGAAGATCGGCCCACTTCTGGAGTCCAGACCATCTCTAAACAGAGGAATTTTGTAGTGGAAAGAAGTCTCTTTGAAGCCTCAATAAAAGCTGAGAAGAGACATGGCTTCAGGGTCACGCAAAGAGATATACTTCGGTTTCTGGTTTGGAGGAGAGAATGCAAACCAGTGAGTTTAGCCTGAGAGGTTTTCTCAATTGTTTCAACTCATGTTGATGTTGCAGCATCCCTGCCATACAGCAGGCACTCATGCATTCTGTATCCCAGCACTGCTAAAATCCGATATTCTGATTCCTCTGAGGCATCAAAAGTTCATTTTTAGAGGAAATAGGTCCTGGTCTGTGGAAATAAACATGCAGAGCATTTTCCTGGTGTGTGAGTTTAAAGACAGAGCTGTGCTGTCTTGTGTTTTGGTATCTTGTACTGTATACAAATACTTCTTGTTTTGGCATTTTGTGAATCATTTATGATACAAAGCAGCTTCTAACTTATTACTATGAGTTACCACTTTCATTCCAAAACTAGGTCCGTGCAATATTGGAGAAAACTTGACACAGCAATATATTTTTACTGCAATATATTTGGGGATCTGAAAAAATACAACTATTTTTCCCCAGATGACTTGAATAGCTCTATTCGGAAATAATCAGTCATTCTTTAATATTGTGGTGATTTTGTAGGGAAGTGAATCTACGTAGAAATAACAAGAAGTGAACCAGGAGAGCACAGAATGGCCATTGTTTGATTTGCAAATCTGCAACCACAACCACTACATATGTCCTGATATATTTACAATTGTGCTGATGTAACCATTGTACCCGCTTCAGTTCTCCCGCATGAAGCCGCTGTCCTCGAGAGTCCCAGAGTGGTGTACTGGCCATTAGGGTAACCAGGACAAACAAACGTCAGAATTTTTTGTCACTTTACCAGCAGCTGGCAGGTTAGCAATGGGCACTTTTGGACAGTCTAACCTCTCCATTTGTTTGTGTCAGCTTCTGAGTACGCACTATTGACATTTTACCAGTGTATATATATATATATACGCTATATATGTGTTATAAGTGTGCATCCTTCAAGTCGTGGAACACCACTCATGTTTGATCACATTGTTCTGTACTTGATGTGCGCACATTGTGTCGCTAGAATAGCCTTTCTCATGCAGCCATACCCAAAACTTACAAGCAGTGGTGGAGGAAGTACTCAGCTCCTCTCCTTCAGCCAAAGTAAACAACAACAACAACAACAACAACAAATCAATGTTATACTATTAAATATTATATTATCCCATATATTACTAATGCGTCTTTGGTATTACAATGCTATAATACAAAAGCAGATTCAGGTCGATTAAGTTGTTAAACTTAACTCAACCCAAATGTTACAACAACCACAGTGAGGTCACAGGTCAGAGTCAGCTTCACAATAACATTTTAATTTAACATCTTCCTCATGGTGGCGGCTGATTGCCAACACAAATTTTAAAACCTGGATTGTCCAGTTGAATGATAATCCCTGCAGTTTTTTTTTTTTTTTTAACCAGCTGTATTAATCCTCCAAACTCACCTACTTGCCCTCTCTGTGCTGAAGGTCCTTAACTAAAGAGAGATAGTGAGATCCATTTTCCACTCTGAGATCTCCTCAATTGACCTCATCACCCCACTCAAATTTCTGGACTCTATCTTTATGAGACAGACCCCTTTTTTCGGGGAGCCAAAATCTTATAATGAGTCTTACCCTTATGGACTGAAAGTACAGCAACAAAAATCTGGGAGGCTCAAGCCCACTTTAGTCTGAGATTAAACTAACACATGACTTAACCACCAACTCCTAGGTTGAACAATGAGAAAGACAAACTGCTAGATGAGTTTTGCAGAGCCACTCTGCCACCACTGGCATATAAAAGTGGTCATAAGGCAAAGAGCTCAATAACTGCAGTCCATAAATGTTTTTTAATTAACGGACATGAGAAAGGAGAGATAAAGAGTAGTCGGGTTGGAAAGCTACAGGAGGCAGTACAGTTTTGGTGTTTTGGTGATTATCTAGAGCTTCACAGAACTTCCAAAATTTAAGTATAGTATATTAGCCAGAGATACAGGTAATGAGATAAAAGAAGTTATTTTGCACATTTTATACCCAACACACTGAATGAACTGCATTGTTACGCCATTGTAAATGTATCTTACTAATCACGAATCCTTCTTTAGGGTTGTTTGGATTTTGAATGAAATAGTTATTCATTGTGTTCCTCATTAAACTGTTAAAATTACCACTTAATGTGCTTAGGTTCACGCCACACACTCCAGCTATCATTTAAAAAGAGTGCTCAGGCACAGGCTCGTTGTTTATGGTTTTGTGTATTCCTCTAAAAGCTAGTCAAGCACAGCTAAAGGTGGGCCCATACTCCATATTTATGAAATTGGCTCTGTGTGAAATTGGTTTTTGCCTAATGGATCCCTGCATGGGTGCTCCGTCTGATACCTCTGCCTCAGCTTATTGGCACCGGAGTCATGCTGAGGACAGAGAGACAGAACAGGAAGAGGGACAAATAAAAAGGAACAAAGACATTAAAAAAAAAAAAAGTGGGGAATTTTATTTTTATTTTTTCAAAAGAGCATAAAGTGTACCAGCAGCACTCAAAAGAGCTTTCAAAGGTTCAGTGAATTCTTTTTACATTTTGATTTTACAGGTTAAACACTAGCTGTCTTAATTTTATAAGCTACAGTATACTGTTGACTGTTACAGGTGTAGAGCATAATAATGCAGCGGGGAAGCAGAGCATCAAACAGGACAATGAAGGAAATATACAGCAAAATACTTCATTTTCTCTTTAAGAACCTTCAAGATCCTCCCCGACATGCTGTACTCTCTCGCTCACACACTTCTGAGGACCAATCAGATGGCTAATGAG
Source organism: Brachyistius frenatus (assembly GCF_029030835.1). Lineage (NCBI taxonomy): Eukaryota > Metazoa > Chordata > Actinopteri > Embiotocidae > Brachyistius > Brachyistius frenatus. The sequence continues at coordinate 1,564,459 of NW_027210626.1, forward strand.
ACTGACGCTGTCCAATGCAGTGTGACACTGAAAGTTGTGTCAGTTTATGAGAAATAAGTCCCAAGACTTGTCGGATGTACCTGCAACTTTTTCTATAAAACGGTATGTCGTTAAACAAAAGATAAATCAGCAGTGTTAAGTCAATGACCATCGTAAAAAAAAAAAAAAAAAGTGGTGTGATGGACCTGCTGTTAGATCAGTGTGTATGTGTGTCTGCATGTTGAAAGTTTTTTTCATATTTTTTAAAATTTTGTTTCATTCTTTCAGTGCTGTTCACCTCATATTGTGTTTGTGGTGGCAACGGTTGTTTTCCCCAGCAACTTCCTCCAAATCCTCTTCAGTGTGTGACAGGATTGGGGATGTAAAACCTTCCCGGTTAGCTCTGAGTATGTTTTGGGGGCCTGCAGAAAGTGATAAAGACTAAGTAAAGAAGGCACAATAAGAGTACCACAGAGACTTAGTAAAACACTGTGTTGCATCACCAACTAATATTGGCAAACAACTGCTTCAATAAGCTGCCCATCAGCCCAACTTATACGCTGCCAAATTGTTGGCATAAACACAGACTACACTAGCAGTCTTTAAAAAAAAAAAAAAAAAAAATGTCAAAGGATTTTTTTGTTTGTTTGTTTTAAATGTCCGTGCAGAGTGCTTTGTCGCTTGGCTGAGGAAGCTTAAAACCTCAATAATAATTTAAAGTTACAGAAGTGAGATGAAGTGAGTATGATGTTGGATGTGCGGCGCAAACAACAGCCATCATCTTAAAGATGAAGCTAAAGACGTGCTTCTTCTTTACTATAGAAGGTATTATCACCAGATAGGAGCCGAGCATTGAGCATCACCTCTGTAAAAAAAAAAAAAAATAGAAAAAAAAGCCCAAGGCCTGTTTGAGGATATCGTTTCATTAAGTTAGACATCGCCTATACTTGATGACAAGGTAGTCCATTTTACTGTATGCATCTTAGCCTTACAATGTTGTACTCTATTTTTAGCCAGAAAAGTGGTTGAGTTCAGGAGAGGCATGGAGGGAGCATGCAAAAGAGTAGGGGTGGCTGGATGGATGGATGGATGGATGGATGAAGGTTGGCTGGAGCTGTCAGTCTCATCTCTCTCCTGTCTCTCCTCATCCATCCTCACCATGCTGACAGCAGCCTTCCAAGCAGAACAGCGCCTGCCTGCCAGGTAATTCATATTCCCTACCTGCACAGCCACCGGCACCACCGACACAAGAAGACACACAAGCGGAGAGGGATTGGTGGGAGAATAGAAAAGCAGTAAGAAAGAAAGAAGAGGGATTTCGAGATTTTCTCAAATTTGGATAGCAATCAATGTTCAGGAGGAATAATGTCTTTAGAATTGCTGATAATAGTGACTGCTAGTGTATGCTGTTGCCTTGCATTGTCAATCACACACACTAGTTTCTCCATTTTCTCTGTCCCAGGCAGAAGCAACATTGACAACAAATTATTCACCGCTCCATCCTTCTTATTCACCGAATAACTGCACAAAGACACGTTACCAAAAAAAACTGGCAAAATCCTCTGAGCTTTCTCACCCTGCTAACTACCAATTATAACCTCTGCCCCCTGTGATGTGCAGCTGGTCTTCGACTATCAAAAAAAAAATCCTGCTACAAGTAAAGTTTTTTTTCTGTGTGGTATGATTTGGAACTGTCTCCTACCTACAGGATATACAGTGGTATTGCTGCATTTATGCAACATGTTCTGAACATCTAGCAGCAGTTTTCTCTGTCTACCTAGACACACTGAGAATTATTATTAATGGTGCGGTATGCTATATTGATGTCTGTGTATGTGGAAAGGTTCTGCGACCATAGACTTGTTATCATTCCACACACTGAGAAAAAAAACTTCCATTGACTTTGGTTTTGTGGTCTTCCAAGTCAAAAGAAGCATGAAGCTGAAGTGTGCAGTAGCAAAGTCCTAAACAACCAATTCTTGCAACTCATTTTAAACTCTAAAGTTCATTTATTTAATTTTTTTGCAGAACTTATTCTGGTTGGTGGTCACAGCTAAAAACAATTAATTAGTGGACCAGTGTGAAGGATGTAAAGGGAATTATTCAAGATTTTCCGGCAAATATTGAATATAATATTCACAGTTATGTTTTCATTAGTGGATAGTCACCTAAAAAGTAAGAGCCCTTCAGATCTACATAAAGAGCATATCCTCTTCCCCAAAGAGCCATGTGGCGCTGTCATGTTGTTTCTACAGTAGCCCAGAAGGGACAAATCAAACTCTGGGTCTAGAGAGGGCCTTTTGTTTTTTTGATAATTCCGGGGCCACTGAATATCCTGTTACACACTTGAAATCAGACGGTGTGGATTCAGTTGGTTGCAATTTGTCACCTCACCTAGATGCCACTAAATCCTCCTCCACACTGCTGCATGAGGAAAAAGCGCCTTCCTCAGATTAGTGATTGGGTTGGTAACGTGTCATTTTGGTGAGTTCCAGTTTTTTTTTAAGTTGCTCATATGACAAAAGCATCAACCAAATGATTTTAATGTAGCTATTCAAATAGCAATAGCAGCAAGCTAAGATTTTCTGAAGCCACTTAGTAACAGCCAACAGTGTTACTATTTGCTAAGGCACATCTGCAACAATAAATCCTGAGCCTTGAGTCTTATTATTTAGGAATTTTATTTATCTTATATTCAGATGGGCAATATCACATGTTTATACATCAACCTGAACGTGGTAAAAATGATCAATACTGCCTTTAACATACAGAATTACAAGAATAGGGTTACCTTTAACATTTGAGTTGCAGAGGGAGGTGGTTGGGATGAATGGGTAGGGTTATTAAACAGAGTGACTTTGACACTTGAGACGGGGGTTCTCCAAAAACAAAACAAAACAAAAATCATATAAATAATTTTTTTTTTTTTTCATGGTCATAGAGGTTTTGAAAGTTACTGACAAACAACACCCCTGCTATAAGAAAACCACATCAGGAAATGCTTAAAAATAAAACTATAGCATTAATATGTGCGTATTATTCTTGTACTACTCTCTCTGTTCCTCCTCCCCTCTCACTGTTCGTCCTTTGCAATTCGAGAGACATCACAAAGAAATCTCAGCCATCGGATGAGGACAGATTGTGGGCCTCTGTAGCGTAGCGTAACTGATAGGTGATTGGATTGAGAATAATTCCCTCTAATGACGAGGCCGGCTCAAGGCTGTTAGTGGTAATGAGAACACGGTACGTGCACAGAAGTGGGCACTGCTTTGCTTCCCAATGCACCACGGGAGGCCAGGAAACACACACACACACACACACACACACACACACACACACACACACACACACACACACACACACACACACACATCATCATCATCATCACAAATAGAGACACGTGTAGATCCTGATACAAGGACAAGCGCTCACTGCCATAACACTGCTGGATTGTACCTTGATAAACCTTTAGTGTTCAACTGCAACACAAACCTGATAATGAAGGGTAGAAGGCCATGTAACGATGGACATACTGAATGCATGATGACAGTTTAAATTAAAAAAAAAAAAAAATAAAGAACCTGCAATATGCTCCTTTGTCAATTGTCTGAATCAGTGAAGGACATTCACGTCTACCTACCAGTGGCTGTTTCTCTGCCCCGAATGAGCCCCATAGCGTTGGCAGGAGATTGGCGTGGCTCCCCTCTGGTGCCTGGTGCTACTAACTGGCACATACCACTGGTGTGTTGCAAACCACCTGCCAGGCACACATGTTACATGTATGTTGCCAAGGACGGTATTTCCGCACCCCTGCCGTACGTGGTGTGAACTCAGCAGAGCGTCCCTCTGTCTACCTGTGTCTCCACCCTCCCGAACCGACATGCACACACACACACACACACACACACACACACACACACACACACACACACACACACACACACACACACACACCTGCAAACTCGCCGACGGACGAGCACACTTGCACACAATCCCAGCAACACACAGGTACAGCACGTCACTTTAAAACAAACCAGCAGACGCCGATGTGTATACAAATGAACACGCACGCACGCGCGCGCGCACGCGACAGCAGGACGATTGTGTACCATAGCATTGCGAGCCTGACCAAATGATGCTTGACTGTGGTTCTGTAATCATAAAACTCGTCTGCTGTCCCTCGTGTGCGAGTCACAGCAGAGGATGTGAAACAGCACTTCAGATGCAGGGCGTAATGACGGACCGCCAGATGCTCAATGGAATGCTCAATGGAGCTGATCACTGTTGAGTGTGATCACGGAGCTCCCTATATACCTGCTATTGCAGCCTCCACTGATGGGAAGACGACCAGCGATAACAGTCGAGCAGGTCGCCCCGGTCTCCAGAGCCGAGAGATACTGATCTCTTCATAACCACTTGAACATTCTGTGGCTTTGTTTTCAAAGAAGAGGATTTCATGCACACTCCTGTTAGGCAGCGCAGGTCCTCAGACTATATGCACTTGAGGAGTTGTCTGGTAAAACTGTCTCATCGCGAAGTCAGTGCCGGAAGCTGTTGCATTAGTTCTGACGTGGTTCATCCTAACCCTAACTTCTAAAGTTAACACACTAGTAGCACATTTAAATGTCATGGGATGTAATACCTTATTTGAATTTTGGTATATTTATATATCATCAGTTTAATGGAAAATAGATTGTGTCTAACATAAGTTTCAAATCAATGAAGGGTCTGAGGGCTTCTTTTTCTCTTCTTCTTATTTTAGTTCACTGCATTGAACACGACCCTCAGATCAGATTTAACTGCTGAAATGTAACCTCGTTAGAGGAGAAAACCGTTCCCTCCACCTTAAATCCGGCAGGGGGCGGTATTGCAGCTCTTGTAGACTCAAAGGGAGCCCACTGGCCCAGGACTTGAGTAAGAGTTGTGTTAAAAAAAAAAAGACTCACTACTGATACACCTGGATACAAGAAAAACACAATAATGATAGCAATGGCCAAAGGAAAGAAAGAAGAAACATGGAGAAATGTCAGATTGTTCCACGAATGTGCTGTGACTCAGCAGTAAACATAATTGGACAGGTACTTTCTAAATCCATCATACATTTCCTTTCATTTTGTCTGGTTCCAGTAAAACCTGGACAGTTTCAAGGTTTAGGTCTTTAAATTGTCACATTCCTCTTAAAAACATAACGTGAGACATCTTGTCTCACGTTACTTTGAAATCTATGCATCAGTGAAGACACATATTTATCATCTAAAGAAATCTATATATATAACGTTTTTTTTTTTTTTTTTTAAAGTCCATTAACCTGGAATATCCAGGCGCATACATTTTAAGTAGATGTGACAGCAAATACTTCAGAAGCATGGATTTGACGATTTCTAATGCTGCAGATTTGTAAATGGAAACTTCTGAAGGTGCATGCATAAGTGTGTATAGAATATTTGTCAGTTTTTATATGTTAGCAACAACCAGATCCTTCACATTTTTATTAATTGTATCTGACAAAAAAAGTAAAAAGAAAAAAAAAAGGAGTAGAAAGACAATGAACAGTCTGAAAACATCAATCTCCGTTGTGCCTCGTTCCACAATTCAGCTCCGGGTATCCGCCACAGATGATTAAATTAATACACAATTATAAACGCTCCTCATCATCCATCTACCTGCTGTGACGGTGATGAGCCAAAGGATAATGCTGCTACCCATAGTCATATTTAGTAAACATATGATGAATGCTTAATGGGTGGCAAACTGTTATAATAAACTATGATCACAGCTTGTTGCCATCCTAATCATTACACCTGTGTTAGAAAAATGTATAGTAATATTCTATCATCACAACATGATCAATGAGTCTCCTTTAGTAGGCAATAACTGAATATAGATATATTCTCTATGATAACCAACTGCCTTCAGTTGAGTCAGGTTGAACAGAAATACATTCAGACAAATCATGAGCAAAAACTGCCATAACTGATTTAGTTGCATATGAGAAGATGATGTTTCATTTAGCTTTTTTTTTTTAAACATTTAATGTGGTGTTAAATGAGAATTTCATAGTCTTTCTGCATATGATTACCTTTTCCACTGAAGACTCGCAGTGCTGCAGGGGCCTGTACAGTCAAAGTACTGCTATGCGTAGTCATGGATCTATTAATGTGCGGGCAGCGTGTGGAAGTACTTGTCTATTCTCCGTCGTGGAGATTAGAGTAGGCCTTCGCCCACTATAAATGTCTGGTTCAAAAAACAGTCGCTTGCAGGCCTGGACTGACCAGTAGCATTGCTTGGTGAACATCTCTATCACATCAAAGACAGAGCAAACGGTTTCCAACAATGAAGAAAAAGCAATAAAGCAGTGCTCAAAGTAAATCTGAAAAAGCTGAAGGAAATATCCATTGCTTGTTATTACTCAGCGTGCTACAAGCCAAGTCTCTGGCAGCTTTGAGATCACCAATGCCTGCTAGCCATCCTCGTCTATTACTGCAATCCAAATCTAATAAAAGGATGCAACCGCTGTTTCCAACAGCACCTCAACAAAAACAGTTATATTTAAACGATCTAATCCAATTTTGCTAGTTTAATGGCAGTTCATCAGAGCACTAACTGAGGCGCCTGATTCAGCGGGGTTGTACTTAGTCTGTTAATTAATCATAGGTGTGTTTTAATGTACACAATAATAATCTCTCACATAATAGTCTTTTCATTTGAACCTCTTTCATGTCCGTGCACTGCTGCACATCCCTATGTGTGTACCAAGCAGACTGTATGTGCTTTGTACACCCACCTATGTTGACGCATGTTATTATCTTAACAATAAGCCCTTAAAATAATAGTCAAATATTGCATTACTGACTTAAGATCAAGTTTTTGTTGGTCAATCGCGAAATTGCTTCCAGGTGTCGAAAGATAGCAATGTGTTAGTGTTAGAATTTGCAACCATTAAAGTTTTAATTTCAAAACCCATATCTGACAATTTACATCTTGTTTTTTTTTTTACAACAGGCAATTAGTATAATAACATGTTGTAATGGCCGCTCTCAATTCCATCGTATGTGGCAGATTTCAGAATTCACACAAAACGATGCAGAGCTGTGCTCCATCAGGGGAAACAACTATATTTTTTTCTTTGCTATGTTGTGTGCAAAACCCCTCACTTTCTTCTTTGTTATAACAGTAAACTCGTATGGCTGCACTGTAAAAACACAGCTGTTGCACATGTTGGTATTGTATACATAACATATTATGGGTGTACAAGTTGTGACGTCTCTCTGACACAAAGGCAGAAGATGAATGATATTGTTGTTGTGGTCCAAAACTGTTTGGGGGCAAAATTGAGTTTCGTGGAACCAACCAAAAATGTCATTGTGTATTAATACACCAGATTAGAAAATACTCTAATGTAGAGCTCGGTACCTTTATAACACTGATCGAATTGCTTCGGTAGTATCTCCCATCAAAAGATGTCTCGTCATTCGGTACCAAAGTTTGAGGGACATCTGTTAATTGTAGCTGTAGAGAGTGTTGGCTTTCACTCTCACCCTTTAAAATGCATGAACACTTACAGTAAGATTTGTACCATTAAGTGTAATGTAATTTATTTTTTCTTAAAATTGATTTTTATCAAATTGGCAGCGAAAAAAGTACCGGTATTAAAGTCAAGGGATCAACACCAGTATCTAACACTTTTAAACGTTACCCAGACTTACTCATATGAATTAATTAGTGAATGACAATCGAGCTATTCTATCAAGTAGTTTGGAGGAATTGATAACTTCAGACATGCCAAGATTGACAACCACAACTAATCACAACAGACCAGCAGAGGCATATCATCTACTTTTGCCCGACAGCATCTAGATTGTTTGAATTTGACTTTTCCACATTGCTGTAAGGCCCAATAAAAAGGTACAAAAATTATTTACCATTTGCAGTTTCCATACTTGGAATGCAATTCCACAAATAATAGCTCCGGGGTGTGTTTGATAAGTTTGTCCGCCTGCATTTGAAGTGAACAAAAGAGGAGAGCAAGGCACCTCGGAGCCAGTCATTAACAACAACATTTCTCAACTTGATGGGATAAAAAGAGCTGTATGGAAGATGCTTGTCAATCAGCCTCCAAAGTCTGCCTCTTCTCCACTACAAAGCTGTCAACAATGACAACTGACAGCAGCCAAACCCTGTCTGGTCCAGTGTGTGTATACTGTACACAGTGTGTACTGGATAAGTCTATTTATACTGTACTGGAAACTAATTCAACCTATCAAGCTGTGTGATCATTAATGTAAAGAGAATCTACGCAGATGTGCATACATGTACTGTATACAATTATGCATGCATGTTTCTCCGTGTGATGTTCATTCATTTGTTAATATATTCACTCATTCTTTCGTTAGCTAACAGGACAAGCAGCAATCCCAGCAATCTTTGGAGGAAAGGCATAAACACAGCGTGTGTATTGTGCAGTATGTATTTTATATTGTTATTCTTTATAATGGATGTCTCTTTAGGGTTGTATTAGCGGTCTCTACAGGTTGGAAAGCTTTTTTTGTTGTTGAAGAAGGTCTGCATGTTCATTGTATCCATCTTCTGTGAGTATCAATTGGATATAACAAAGAGCGACAACCTTACATTGTTTAAATTTGATGTCTTTCAGATAGAATATTTAAAAAGAAAAGTTCAACAGTTTTGATTGACTGACAATAACTTACCCAGTTTGAAAAACCTAACAACTGACATGCCACTAGAACTTGTAGCTGAAGGTTTAATAAATTTGCACATTGCTGTAGCTCATTATATTTTCTGATCCAACATACTTGTGCAATAACTTAATACATTGCCAGAAGCATTGCATTAAAAAAAAAAGAAAATACTATTTAAAAATTAAATACGTCTTTTTTTTGGTCATTCTTTCTATTTATAGTAATTTGATGTAAAAGTGACAACCCTATGACATGATCACATTGAAGAGAGTGCTACATTAGCAGGTGTTTTCTATGGGGAAGTACAGCTCTCCTCACAGGAGAACACAGCTAATGGAAGAATCGTGTATACTACAACAACAACAACAACAACATCATATGAACAAAAAAAGTTATCAAGTACTGTTCACCAGAGAATGTGAATGAAGCTCCTGGAAGTGGTTTTATTAAACAATGACCAACAATTCATCTTTAGTTTTGAATGGTGATTGTGCTTAGTTATTGTGTATGGCACGAATCTGCATTTAATTGATTAAGGGAATGGCTGAAAATGTGGATGATACATGTATCTTTGTATAAACACATCAACGATTTATTTAAATTCTACATGCACTTACATGCTCCTATTACTGTTGAGGAAGGTTTATGCCCACTTGGGGTTATGATGCCCTTAAAGGAAATTAGATAACAGAGGAAGTGTGTAGTGTACCCACATCTAAGAGCTTGTTTCTTACTTCCCTAAAATCTCACATCTAGGTGAGTGGCTAGTGGCTGAGTGTTCTTAGTACTGTGGAGAAGCTTTCTTAAAAAAGCAAAAACCATGTGGCAAAGAAGATGAGGGATAGACTGGTGAAGCGTATCCTCATCACTGGAACATTACATTTCATTTAGCTGACGCTTTTATCCAAAGTGACTTACATTATACCGATGGGACACCATCGGGAGCAATTTTAAGGGTTCAGTGTCTTGCTCAAGGACACTTAGGCATGTGGACAGGGGGAGCTGGGGATTGAGCCACCAACCTTCCGATTAGTGTGCAACCCACTCTACCGACTGAGCCACAGCCTCCCATACAAGTGGGATGATGAGCATTTGTTGGTAAACACATACTTGGATATATATCTGAGCATCAGGTGTTAGCCAGTATGGCTTCACTGCTGAGGCCTGTTTTCCAGGCTCAGCTGAAGAGGGTCTTTTTTTTAATGTTAATTACTTACTCTCTGCTGCACTGGGTATTTTCTGAATGCTGTGTTAGAATCGTTTGTTTCACTCTCAACCACCTGTCACAGCAAAGATGAAAAGTTGGAGAGGGGGAACGAGTGAGAATAGGCCAGTTGTCCTATCTGCTAGCGTTTTGCCTTTTTGAAGAGGAATCCAGGAGTCACCTCAGCTGTCGCCTCCTACTTGGCATATAAGGCCTGCCTGTCTACAGCTATTACATTAATCAAGTTGGGAAGATTATTGGCAAAACCTGCAATTGGCTCCTGATCCAGTCCCTAAAGATAGCCCTTTTTAGCTGCTGAAGGCAAAAGCGCAAATAAGAAGGGGACTGCGGGAGCTGTTGCAAGAAAAGCAAAAACGACCTCATCCTCTATTTGAAATGAACCCTTATTAATATTTCAAAATGTTGGATAAGCATGTGGCTTTGAAGAAATGAGCAGCCTTTTTCCAGTTATTCACTAGTGGAAAAGAGGGACCATGATTGGAAGCTATGGCAAAAAAAAAGAAAAAAAGGGGGGGGGGTGAGGGGGAGGATTAAACAAGAGAGGGGAATAATGGCTCAGAGTGGAGCCCTCTCTCACATATAAAGGGCTCAGCAGCATCTTGTCTGCACTGAGGATAGGTAGGAGAGTATAGATGTGAAGTGGTTAAAAAGACCTGGAAGAGGAAGAAAGGTAGAGGAAGCTACATTTGCTGGTGTCTCTGTCATTACCCCTTCATTTTGCACACTGCCAGGTCCATTACTTAATTTCCCTTATAGCCCTTCACTATAACAGAAGTTCAAGTGAGTTAAAAGCAAACCTTCAGAGGCACACTGTATCAGAGAGCTGTGATGAAAAAGTCAAATCAAACAATATCAGATTTGAAACACGGTCAGAGATGCTGCTGGTCGTTAGATGTAATCAGCCAGAGACCCAAAGGACTCCACTTATAATACATCACGCAGATAGCCATATTTTATATCTTCAAACCCTAGAAACCCACTCTGCGTATGCATGCAACACAGCGGCGCGCGTGCGCACACACACACACACACACACACACACACACACACACACACACACACACACACACACACACACACACACACACACACACACACACACACACACAGTTATGGACAGGAATATTCTGTACAGAAACCATTTCTCTGCAATCTCACAGATGCAGTACTGTGGCCTAAGAGATTTGTGAGCTCATTTGCAGGCACATTAAAGCTCCACTCACTCCAACTTAAAAAATGTCTCAGCCTTTTGACAATTTTTTATTGTGGAAGTGCAAAACTCATTTCGGTGGTTGACACTTGGGTATAGATATCAGAGATACATGTACTTTTGGAGAGGAGCTAGTGCGTGAAAGCAAGGTACGTTCGTAAATTGGATGTGTAAGCATTTTTGGTGCAGGATGTGTGGGGTTAGGAGATACAAGAAAAAAAAAAGCACACAATTTTACTATAATGATATAAAATGTGTGTCATCTGTAACAGTAAGTGAGAAAGTCTTCTGATGGGATTTCTCTTATGGAGGTTCAAGCAAGTGCTTAGATTTTGACAAAGTACAGACAGAGGGTAAAAATAAAAACTTTTATGAAGCATAATTTTCCATTTTAAGAAGTTTTATCTTGTCACTTAAAATTGCTGTTACAAAAAGGAATAAAAGTAATGACTTCTTGGGAAAACTAGTTTAAAGGAAGTATATATTTAATACACAGTGGAAGAAACTACGGGAGCTTTTGGATTAAGTCTTCTTTCTCTCTTGCTTTGTTCAACCTACGGCAGCAGCATTCTGAACTCGTATGTTTTAAAGCCTCTCTTTTGCCAAGCAGCCAACAAACGATTAGCAGGAACAATTACCCAGGCAGGGCCTGCCAACCAAATAGGGTAAACAAAAAAGGCCCATTAGCTTGTGGAGTGTACCTCAGCTTCACTGGGGACCCGTTGTACTGGGTTACTGGCAGACTTATGCAGACATAATGGAATGTTTTCATGTAGCCCCACATGTAAATGTAGCAACTTGACATGTTAACAAACCAAGCAAGCTGATATGCTTGCTAATTAGCTGCACGACCAAACAACATTACAAAGAAACCGGATCCTGGGAAAAGACCTGCATGGTGTCAAAAAGAGAGAGAGAGAAAAAAAAAGGCAGCGCATTGTTAAAAGGTTCTACCTGGTTGACCAAAAAGGAATATAAAAATTAGCTTCTTTTTGATTTTTAGCAGGTGGGTCTAAACCAAAATGTGTCTGAAAATGTCAAGGGATCTCAGCAATTATTTTATTACTTGTACCTTTTTATAAACCAGATTTCAATAAGTGTTGTAGCCTGTTACATTTGACAAGGGTGAGAAAAAAAAAGTACAAGTATTGAAAATTATTCAATTGACTTAACATTGTACCGTAGCACTTGTGATGGATAGCAAAAAAAAAGTATACAAATTCAACCAGTCTTTTTTATTCCATAAACTGTTCTTTCTTGTCAAAACCTAGTGCCTAAATAACCTATAATGCAACTCAACTGTTGAAAGTTTGATTAGAGATTCGGGTCTGTTTTGTAGCTTTGAACTGCGACCTCTAACAAGAGAAGAGGAGGAAGGCTTTTAGGTGTGGAAGGAAACCGTGCAGAACCTTTCTGTTGGGATTAACAGGCCACGGCAAGATATAAACTGCTGCTCCAAGGGAAGAAGTTCAAGTATCACATGGTCCTGTTCAGAAGTACGGGTAGACGGGAGCAAGATATCAAAAGCCTGATTGAAGGCATGTCTGCAGTGATTAGCATGGTGTATCGGTCTGAGTTGAGCCTCCAAGCAAAGCTTTCAATTTACCATTGATCTACACTCCTATCCTCACCTTTCTGACTAGTGACCGGAAGATTAAAATGGCAGATACAAGCAGCCTTCATCCTCCATTGGGTCTGTGGAGTCGTACTCAGGGACAAAGTGATGAGGAGCTCGGACATTAGCAGGAAGGTCTGAGTACTGCTGCTGAGGTGGTTCCAGTAGGTGACCAGAATTCCACCTGGAAGCATCTTAAAAGAGGTATTGCAGGCACATCCAACTGTGCCGTGAACATGGGGGAGACTGAGATTACACTGGAGGGATTACATAAACTGTCTGGCCTGGGAAAGCCTTGGGATGTCCCATGAAGAGGTGGAGGAAGTGGCTGGGACTTCTTCTAAGCTATTTTGCTTAGACTGCTGCCTCCACAATCCAATTCTGGACGAGGAGCGGCTGATGGTGACAAAGTGACAAGAGATGTGTCTGCGTTGTCTGCGATACTGACGGTCATTTTCCATTTGCTTACCAAGTCAGCATACTTATTGTTTTTCTTGGATAAAATTAGTGCTTCTTCAGTAAACTCTTGAACTAAGTTTCATAAAGGATGCATCTTTATTTTTGGTGTATGACTCTGGTAGAATGAGTCAACACGCTTGTGGTGTTACCTTATAAAAGGCTACCTCGCTGAACATCCACTCACTTCCCTCACCACTCCAACAACCTCACCTTCCACTTCAATCTGATTGGTTTTGGAGCCCCAGGAGTGGTGTGTGTGTGTGTAATGTCACAGACATACTTAATTCATGCAGATGGAGTGTTTGGGTGGCCCTGCCTGAGACAGGAACACAATCTCTGCTGCTGGTAAACACCAATTTAATGGGCCTGACTGGCTGGGAAGAGCTACAGCAGCTGGGGGAATATGGCATGTATAAGAAATGAACAACAAGGATGTGTCAGACACAAGCAAAAAGCAGCGAGAGGGGAAAAGTGGTAGCATAGCAAATGTCTTCGTCTGGAAAAAAGCTAAGGGGGATGACAATGTGCTGGCGTGAGCTCTTGCACCTCCCCCAGGGTGTAGCTACTGTATGCTGAAATGTTCTGAAATGGTTGTGCTGGCCCAGTTTGGCAGTCTGGCACAGTGATACTGACAAAATAACAACTTGTATAACTATATTTAGACACAACGTGGACTCGTCAAGCGTTTCAGCAACAAAGAATGATACAAACTCAATGAGTCTTTCGAGCTAGTATTTCTGTCTAGACTATCCACAACAGAATTGACCTTGAATGTAGTATGGGACAGACACACAAACCACATGTATACAGAAACTCCAGTACAAACAGGTCTTCAGCTCAGAGGGCATCGAAAAAGATGTCTAAAGCATCACGTTTTTGTCCTTTTATGTTCCACAGGAGCTTCATTAGTGCGGTTCGCATCATGGCTTGAGATAGAGGAGTGGATTGGGGAATGAGGAGAAGACAGTCGTTTGAGCTGAGAAGCTGAAAAGTCAGCAGAGCAAAGCAGAGCAGACAGTAACTCCCCACGCAAATCAGCACAGTAATGTCCATGAATAGAAACAGCTCTGACACGTACGGTCTTATTGCTGTGGAAAAAAAGCTGAAGGAGCTTTCCCCCTGCTTTTTTGTTATGTCATATTGAGATGATTTAAAGAAATACACACATGGTGTACCCTTCTGTGGTAGAGCTTAAAAAACAGTATGACAGCATTTGTTAGCTTGTGTCTCAGCGTGGAAAGTAACACATTATAGTAGCAGGAGCTGGCACTGTACTGATACTGGGATTTTGGCTCCTCTTGTCTCCTCTACTTTGGCTGTAGATTGTTCCACAAAACTGTTGTCAACCTCTAGTATCATCCTGAACCTGACAAGTTTTCACAGTCCTTATAAAAAAAACAATCTGAGGATGTTTTGAGGGGTAATGGAAATTGAATTAAAGTGAAAAAAAGCCAAATGAAATTGGCTGGGTAGAATTTGTTATTTAGAGAGTGTTAATCCAGAGCAATGCTGTCCAAATAAAAGCGAGGGCAGAATGAGCTGTTGCCTTTAAGCTAATGGGATATTAGCCAAATCCTCTTAGCCAAACTATTTTGTGAGGGTTCAGTGAGCGATTGCATTGCTGGCACTAATATGAATGAAGAACTGTGATTTTGTTAAGTGCCAGGCTGAAAGTGACTCAACTTGAGAGACATATTTACCATGCATGAATGAAGCAGCCAAGTTTAAACCTATTGTTTCTTTGAAGGAGGAGTGTGTGGCTGCCTGTTTGAAGAATCTCCTACAGGTGCCTGAAACAAACTAGAGGAACACAGTAAGTCTATACTAATATATGTAGTGCTCATATTATTATCGAAGTATGCCACTTTTTTTTAAAAAGAGAAAAATGTATGTTTTACAACACAGGATTACGATAGATACAATGAGACAAACAAGATAAAGAAGATGTGTATAAATAAAATTAATATATTAAATGGTAACAGCTTGCATTCAGGTGAATGCTAAAAGTTTACAGAAATATTTCTTCTATATTTTGCTTTTAAACACCTATGTAAATAATTTTGATCTTGATAATAACCCACTATCACTCACTGTTGTAGGTTTATTCCAATCATTTCATGTTTCCTGTTGACAGTGTTTGAATACCTTTTTTTAGGCAAAAGATTGAGTGCTAAAAGCAGGATAATATCACACGTATAGTATATTGGATCAAGTCATTAACAGGGCACTTCTAATATTTGTAGCGGTTCAAATTTTCTTTTTACAATTTTTTTCTTGGCTGCCGGTTGTAAACTACAATGCCAGTTTTTATAATCGTCAGTTTGATAATAAGTATTAACCGAATTATCTCAAATCTATTTACACCTAACCAAAGGGATATTAGAACAGAAGAACAGAAGCTTCACAATAGATGGAGTCAGTGGGAGTATGAACAAGTAGGGTGCCAGCCAATTCTCCATCTCAGATGCAAAGCTTATAATAGACTGACGTGTGCAGACTCTGTTCCTTTGCCAAATTACTTTCTTTTCTACACACAAGTAGGTTTAACACCCGGAGTTGCCAAAGTGTTTTGAGTTATACAAGAGATTATGCAAATTAAAGGAGTAAATTATTTTCCTACAGAACACCATGTTATGAATAGAATAATGTGCTTAAATTCAGTAAAAAATTACATGGATGACTAAAAGTACGAATAATGTATGACTATAAGATTTCAAATCAGTGATGACTGTTGTGCAGAAAATAAGGATCTGAAATATAGTTGGATGCATTTCCTCTTCCTTGTCAATAAAAACAAGAAAAAAATAAAACAAGAAATTTACAATTGTATGTGAAAGTTTAGATTCAAGTTCAAAGACTAATCCTTAACCCCAACTTAACCCAAGCCTTTTAACTTTAGTAAATTCATCTGTCTACAACAGGCCTGGGTTCCAAACTTTGATACTGTATGGACTTTGGGGCGACCCACTCACACCGATAAAATCATTCTATTTCACTATTTAACAACACATTTTTGACCACAAACCTATCTGAGTTGCACGGGTAGTAAATGGAGGCTTCTCCGTGAGCAGCCGCTAGCTTTCGCAAAGCATTTAAACCGTTTTCACAAACATGGGTGAACTGTAATGCCAAGCAATATCTTCCTTGTGAGGCATCATCTCATTGTAGCTCCAGAAAAGAACCTCAGTTACAGTATCTTCCTTTAAAATCCATAAAAGGATTTGTACTGAAAAGTGTAAAGTATTCCAAAAATAAAAAAACAAAATTATTCAGGGTATCACAATCAAGCTATAAGTACTGGTATTTAACATTTTTAAACAATACCCGTGTACCAGCTATGTACTGTATGTCAAGCTTGCATAACCAATTTTGTGTCATGTTTGAAGTGGTAAACTTTGAAAACATTGATACAGATTTACAGAGACTGGTTATTATGTCGCTATCTTGTGATGATCTCCCTGTAGCTTTGTTTTGGTATCCACCAACTCTTTAAGGCTTTTTTATTTTACTTCTAAATGCTGCACCAAGTTTACCACCTGGTTGCAAACTTTGTTTGTCACCTATTTAGGGCATAACGTGTTTTTAATCAGACTGCAGCAAAACAGCAAAGTTGTGGGTCATTAAACCAAAACAGTACACTAAAAGGAGCGAACAAAAAAAAAAGTAGTAAAGCTTGGGGCAGCTGGATGCTTGATTAGCGTAGCTAATGCAAGGTGAGACTGGCACACCGTCATGCCACTACAGGGAGCAGCCGATTCTCTGGAGGTAACACTTGTGTTTCTCTGCTCCGTATGCTAATGATTTCTGAGGGCAAAAAAACAGGTTGATTTACAAGTTGACCCCTACCATCTCAAACAGTATTACAAACAGCTATGATTTCCTTCCCCCCCCGGTGTCGAAGAAGACCGAGAGGGCAATCATATTCATCTGTATCCACCCTCACTCTGCATTTGGCTGGTCTGACAAGAGAAACTGCAGGGGATGTATGGTCATGAAAAGTGAATAAATAACTAACACACACACACACACACACACACACACACACACACACACACACACACACACACACACACACACACACACACACACACACACACACACACACACACACACACACACACACACACACACACACACACACACACACACACACACAGAGAGACAGAGAGAGCGAGAGAGAGAGAGAGGTGGAAGCAAGAGTATTAATTTCCCACCTTCATTCATATTCACACGGTGGTGCCATCGCTCTCAGATGTGTGATCTTAACCAGATTTCTTTGCGCTCACCCCATCAGTGAATTTTCTCTGTCATGTATCAAAGCTGTCGTATGTATGAATAAACCCCCAAACCCAACGTCATATCCTGCCCTAGCTAAAGTGATATGCAGGGGTGGGATAGGGTGCGGGGTGGGAGTAAAGGCAGCGGGAACCCAGTGCGCATTGCAAGGATCGTGGCAGGAGACGACACCATACATCAGTGGGGACATAGGCTGTCAGAGCATGAATGGGTTTTGTCATGAATGAATAACTACCAGAAATGTGCGGTGAGGGGAAGAAGAGAGCTTTACTTGCCTAAGCCTTTTCATCTCCTATGATCCACACTTCAGAGTTGGCGTGAAGAAAGGGGGAGGTTGTTGCGTGTGGCTTATTGAAATAAACAGATTCCTCAGTGAGAGAAGATGAGGAAGGAGAGCCTCGTCTTCACAATGGGAGAATGAGAGAACAGTAACAGAAGGTGCAGTCGAGCCAATGTAGCTGGTGTAAATGGTGTGTGCCGTCTGTGTCGGCATTGTGTTTTATCTGAACTGTCACCTCGGGCTTGTGTCGTCTGAATGTCTCGACACTTTTGTTTGAGTGCAGAGCTAATTTCCCACCCCACAGGGAGTTCTGTCACAAGGAATATGCAATGAGACAAAGGCACACTAGAGTTATCTCACTGTCACTCACTCGCTGTCAAAATTTTAGTCGCCAGTGGTGATTTTCTCTCCAGTGCTTTAACTACTGGGATCTAAATTGCACCACTGTGTATGCGTTTTAAGCACACAGGAACAAAAAAAAAAAACTACCATAAAACTGTAATAGAAATGATGTTCTGAGTGATAAAGGTGATAGCTGGAGGGAAAAGGGATAAATAGGGAGAGACAAAAAAAGATGTAAACCCTCCTGGGGGATGAAACAGTCCATACTGTGAGGAGGTGGGTGAGACTGGGTGGGTGAGGGAGCCGGGCTGAAGTGGGAGGAGGAGGACGTGGGGGGGGGGGGGTACCGAGTCTTGCCCACCACACGTGTTTGTACTTACCGGCACTATCCCAGAATGCCGCCTGCTGATTTCCCATCTGCCCTGGCACTGCCTCTCATGGCAGCTGGCGTCCCTTCTACCCGTCCTTCCATTCCAAGTACGGCAACAATGGATGGGCTGAGAAACAGTCAAATATTAACTCCTCCCACTTCCTGGTTATGTTCTCCTGTCACCCTTTGAGCTTTTTGTTCTTTTCACCCGTGGCTCTGATATGCTAATGCTTGTATACTTACTCAAACACACCAAAGTGTCCTGTTGGGACAGTCACAAACATGTTTCCTCTGAGGGAAACAAAGGAGGGGAAACCAATGTGGTGAGGTGCAATCAAAAAAGATGTGAGACTGTTCCTGTTGCAGAGTGCACCAGAGTAATGCGCTGGTAGGGGCTGGAAAGACACCCGCATGTTATTGAGGAGGCGCTTTGTCATGTCGGAGAACCCAAATACCACCACAGAACAGTTCAAATCGTTTGCACCGAACGTTTTCACACTGACGCTTTAGAACCTCACAATCCTACTCTGGGGGACAAATTCATGGAAAAAGAAAACACACCTTGCTTGTCATGCTCCTGACTTCACGCCCCTTCTTTTGTCTTGGACAGTGACGTTCTGCCCCTCTTGAGACAAGAATGCCACTCAAAACACCTCACCTAACTCATTGCTTCATGGCCTCAGGCTTTCTGAAGCATTTTAGGGGGCTCTGTTTCTGATGTTGATCAAGTGACATAACTTGGAATTTTTACCCAAGAAAGTTATGCAAACCATAGGAAAAAAACATCTCTGTTTTTCATTTTTTCACTAATCTCCATTGGGCTGGTTCATTCAATTCAATGCAATTCAATTATATTTATATAGCGCCAAATCACAACAGAGGTTATCTCATGGCACTTAACACATCAAAGTCCTTAAAGCAGAACTCTACAATATTATACAGAAACCCAACAATTCAAGAATTCCCACATAAGTTAGGAGGGGAAAACAAACTCCTCTTTAAGGGAGAAAAACCTCCAACAGAGGGAAAGAAAAACTCCCTCTTAACAGGAAGAAACCTCCGACAGAACCAGGCTCAGGGGTGGGCGGACATCTGCCTCGACCGGTTCGGGTGAGAGGAGAGCAGAGAGAGAAAAGGACAGCATAGAGATAGAAGAGAAGAACTGTTGGTGGAGACGACAAGCACAGGGCCGAGACATGCAGCTCCATGACGGGACATCTGCAAAAGAAAGAACAGAAACTACACGAGCGAGGGAACTGAATGGAGCGACAACAGACAATAAGCAAAAACTATGGGAGAGAAAAAGATGGTGAGGTATGAGTCTAAAGAGAGTTAAAGAGTATAGGAGGAAATAAAATCATCTCGTGTCATTCATGGTTGTATTATGTCAATACCAGCTGGAATATAAGTTACAGTTTAGGCATATCACTCTCAGGCACTGTTTAGTCAGGCTCAAGCCCAACACACGTGCATATTTCTCCGTACTGTCCACTGTACCCTTGCCTGTACAAGGTGGAGATGATTTATGTATTTACAGGGACAGTGAACAATGAAAAACACTTATTAGGTGTCATGTTCTTCATCGTTCATGATCAAGGTTAAAGGAGGCTTTTAAACATGTGCTGCAGAATGGGGGTGTGTGTGCATTTGCCAGTTCCCAAAGGCCCAGTGGCTTCCCCTGACTAACTGTGTAATCGATCATAAAAAATGCTGAATAGCTCGGTCTGGCCAAGACACAGAGGCAGTAGTGTACAAGGGACATTGACTGAGTTAATGGTGGCTTATGTGATGGCCTGTGCGCAGGCTACTTTATGGTCACTGGTATTAACTCAGTCACACTTTGGCAGGATAGCAATCTAATTAGCATTTCATCAAAGACATTATACTCCTGGTTATGCATCATGTTCACAATATTTAAAATCTAAAGACCGTTGGTTGATTTGAATGCGAGAGCTCTTGGCTTCCTTTATTTGATTGCAAATCAGTCCCTTACTCACCTACATACTAATTCTTAAGGTTTAAAGGAACACCTTGACAATTTGGGACACATGTTTGTTTGCTAGCTTTCCTGAAGAAGAGAAGATCTGTCATACCTCTGAACAACGAAAATCTGATCTGCCGAGTCATTTGCAGAAATCAAGTCTTTTTTTTTTACTCTATCGTGAAATCATAAGTTTGTTTCACAGGGCTTTGCGATCTTAATAGCATACAATACCCTGTATCTGTAGCCTCTTTACCAACTGCAAGACTGGAAATACAATTACAGTTCCCCTCATTTTAAATTGAAAAAAAATCTCCAACAACATGGCACGCCACGAGAAATGCTCGACAGAAAGTCGTGAATACAAAGCAAGTTAACAAAGTTTATTTGGATTTGGTTTAGCATTCTGACAGTTTAAAAGGCCTGCAACCTCAATATAGTATAATAACCAAGCGGCAACCAATAGTGACACCCCCCCATTGGTTTGAGCACTGCCGTTATGATGCTTCGAGTTTGGGTTTTTGCCGCCACCATCTTGCTAGTTCGGAGCAGATTGGAACCAACCTCCAGCGACCCTCGATCGCATTGCATTTTATGGTACTTCCGCATTGGCCTTCTTTTTCAGACCCGTAAGCTACGTCCACTTTTATATACAGTCTATGATAAAAACAAGACGTTTGAGGTGCAAGATGTTATTCTATAGCAACAAAGTGACTGAGAATACATTTTGCCATTTATTGTGAGGAGGCTATGAAGCCAAACTGGACATTAAAACAGCATCAGCAACTGCATGATCCCATCAAACCTTCAGATGTTTACTGCACGGTACTGTGAGAATAAACATTTACTGGAAATGTGAATTAAAGCACATATCCAGTAGTTACCACATATGTTGTCATTCATGGGCATTATCTTCTTTACTTTCTAAAACAAGACATGTACATTTATCTGGATAAAACCGTTTCTAGTGACACTTAAGCGTTGATGTAACGTTCATATAATACACAGTACATAAACTTAAAGAGATTTAACTTGTCGGAATGATAAAATGAATGGCATAAAGTTTTGCGCAACTAAGCTAACCAACAAGGCGATATGGAGAAAAGCAACAAGGATTAAGAAACACAGCGACAAACACAAGCACACATAATCAAGCTGTGCATCCCTACTTAATCCAGCGTGGATGGGGCCTGTAATACAGTGACTCAGCCCTCGTGGTAGACCCCAGTTTGTCTTTTATCTCCCAGGGACTGTTTACTTCCAGTAATTAGGCCATTCATCACGCTAATGGGAACATCCCCCTCTACTAAATAACTTCTCTTTTCTCTGAGCAGGCTTACAATCCTGGCACAGCATCTTGGGAGGGAGGTGGTACTCCACCTGAACATGGTGCCAACAGGGGCAGGTTGTCCAATCTGTCAACATTTCTTATCAGAAACCCGTTCATGGTCCACGTGAGGCGGGTTGTAAGGTGAAATGAGGTCTGATAAAATAAAAAAAAAATGTGGACAAAAATATTTCAAATATACTGCTGATGCACTGCAAATGTATAATGTCTTGGGTAAAGGTATTTGTATGAGTAATTAGTAGTTGCTTGAGTTATCTGCTACAGAAAAACAGCATGTCTTTGGAAAGCCACTAGATGAGATGCCTGATGTATGTTGAGTTGCGGTTGCCCTTGAAACTTGACACATGTGGATGAGTCATTGTATTTGTGCTAACATGGATCTGCAGCTCACACATCCCAACTTGCCAAAGCCATCTGTGACTATCAGTTCATAGGTAGCAAAGAAATACCATGGGTTGGCTGTGTGGGTTTCCATAAGAGCTCTAAGAGGCCTAATTCATTCATAGCTCGCTGTCCTTTGACTCCTGAGCCAACAATGCAAGTCAAGGAGGTGGAGGTGAACAGTCTTCAGCCGACCTGTATAGCTTCACTCCAATAAGCCACAAGCACTTTGGGGTTTTCTTTTTGCAATAAATTCAAACCCCTTTTGAAATAAGTACATTTCACTTGGAAATGTGTTAAAACAATTGAGCAGCCTTGCTGTTAATTTGTCTCAGTGCCAGGCGGTGTTACAGCAGCTTACAATGAATGATACCACAGTGCCAGGCAATGTAAACGATATAGGCCTACTGCGCTGTATAGCTAAAAAGATAGTTACTCATGGCATTATGCATACAATACTTCATTTGTATGTCATTGGGTCAGGGGGTGGAGAAGAGGGGTCGGTTGTGGGGTGTGTTGGGGCTCTTCTGAATGACAGTTACACTCTACCACACTAATGAGGCAACCTACAGCGCTGAGGAGGCAACCCTACTGTGGCTACATATTTTTTCAGAAATGAATGTGTGAAATCATTTTATTATTAAGAGAGCTGGTAGTACAAAAGGAAAGAAACAGTACTAAGCACATGTTGTGATCAACCAGCGCTGGCACAAACACTTCTGCATATGCAGTGGAACAACTTTGATTTCACTCCTAGAATAATAACTCATCTTGGAACATGATATTCATCCATGTTAAACCTTTGATTTTTTTCTTGAAACATCTTAAGTCTCGAAAAATGCTTTCAGAAGCCCTGGAACTTCTGCATATTCTTGCATCTGAATTATTTTTTTACACAAGACACCACCAAATATAGTAAGCACGTAAATGGATGTTTTACCACAGAACTTTCCCACGTTTGATGGTGCAGGCCTTTTATCCAAGTGACAGGCTTGCTGTCAGTAAAGACAACCTGGAAAAAGCTCCAGTGGAGGTCAGTAAAACAACATAATTACAAATTTTCCCGATCAAGAAGCTCTAACTCTCTGCTTCAGAGTGAGCAATAGCTATTGTGGCATGGACAGACACCTCAGACAAAGCTATGGGAAGCGATTAATATTATTATTAATAATTCATATTAATGAAACACCGGTGGGAGCTGTGCCGATGAGAGATTGGTTAGTTGATGGCACCAGCAGTACTGCCCTTCCATTTATTACCCTATCCTGCTGTATCGGCGCAGGCTGGGGTCCAAAGCCTTGTCTTGTCCACTGGAGAATGAGTGGACGAGCTGGACTCATCATCTACCTTTCTGATCACCACTAACCTCTCTGAGGGGGCCATTGTGTCCTGTCCCTCTTCATTAAGATAGGCCTTAATGGACTTTTTGCGGGCCCTGTGCTTGCATAGAGCGCTAGAGTAGAGAGATGCACAAGGGCACATGAGGCTGTGGATGAATGTGTTCCTCTTCTCTTGTCACCTACACAACAGGTTCAATTGGCTAAAAAGATGGTCCTTTTCGATATAGAAAGGGCTCCCTTTCAATATTTGGTCTCAGAGAGCGAGAAATAAAAAGATAGGAAAACAGGAGGTGGTTTTCAGGGATCTTTTAATGGAGGCTTATTATTTGGGTCAGCATCCTAACCTTTTCCTGTGAAGTGACTCCTAGTTGTGAACTGAGCCATAGTAAAATCATAATCAACTGCAAACACGTTCCATATCAAACAAGACATTTATATTGTCTGATCTGTTAAGATGTATTATGTTTCAAAGCCTGATTTTTTTTCTCTGGACAATTCTGAACAGGGTATTTACACTCTCATATCTTATTCTATCTCTACCCATTCCTCTCCTTTTTTCTTTAAGTAGGACTGTGTGATTATATTTATACTTTATTTACTTGATATTAGAATTCTGTTTCCCCGTATTGTAATTTACAACCCTGCTCCCAAAAAACCCTGCCATATGCACTAATGCACAAAAAATGTCCCCTCGGGGATTAATAAAGTATATACCTACCTACCTACCTACCTAATGCACCCTCATATCATTACAGATGCTGGCTTTTGAACTGTGCACTGATAACAAGCTGGATGGTCCCTCTCCTCTTTAGCCCGCAGGACATGGCATCCACAATTTCTCAAAACAACTTCCAAAATTTTGAATTTTCAGACCACAGGACAGTTTTCCACTTCACCTCTGTCCATCTTAAATAAGCTAAGGCCTGAAGAAGGCGGCGGCGTTTTTGGATCATGTTTATACAATTTCTTCTTTGCATGGTAGAGTTCTAATCTGCATTTGTGGATGCATCTATAAACTTTGTTTGCAGACAAGGGTTTTTGGAAGTGTTCCTGAACCCATGCAATGATTTCCACAACAGAATTGTGTCCGTTTGGCCAAAGATCACCGCCATCCAACATTAGTTTTCTTCCTTGGCCCTTGTGTACAGAGATTTTATCCAGATTTTCTGAATCTTTTAATGATTTTATGAACCGTCAATGACAAAATCCCCAAAATTCTACTGAGAAATTCTGCCTGTCTGGGATGCTCTTTTTTTTTACCCAATCATGTTACTAATTTGTTGCCAATTAATGTAATTAGTTATGAGATGTTCCACCGAGTGTTTTTTTTTTTTTTTTTTGCATTACACAACTTTTCCCTTTTCCAGTCTTTTGTTGCCCCTGTCCCAACTTTGTTGTAACGTGTTGGTGGAATCAAATTCAAAATGAGCGTATATTCTTCACAGAACAATAAGATTTCCATTTCAGCATTTGAAATGTTGTCTTTTTTCTATTTTCAATTTGAAATAGGTTTACATGACTTGCAAATCATCCCATTCTGTTTTAAATTTACATTTTACACAGTCTCAACTTTTTTGGGGAAATTTTGGTTGTACTTAGGACTGCCCATGAACAGGTTGAGACACTCCTGTACTTCGATAAATGAAAAAAGCATATGATGCCGTTTGATACTGCAAAGCTACATCAGAGTGACACAGTCTAATTGTATGTAAATAGTGTACAAAATGTCTCTATCTGACGGACTTGATGAATACAGCACAGTCATAAAATACACAACTGCTTTTTTTTTTAAAAAAATCTTAGAAACAGAGCCATCTTGCATGGCCAAGCCCCACAGCTACTGTCAGACGCAGGTTTTGTATTCAGCAAAGGATTATTCTCATTAGTCAAATCCTTGTATGGCACTGTAATAAATTAAATTAGGTAGTTCATTAGTAAGCAACTGGGTGATAGGCGAATTCATTTGAAGAGCATGTGCCTTCTCTTGTTTCAAAACTGATGAGGATGTTACAGGAATAGGAAGGTGTTTCACTGGGAGGTTGTTTTGCTGCTCACCTTTGAAGGTTTTACACATGGAACATGAGTGAAACCAATTTTCATACATTTGATCTTGATTGTTGGAAAATACCGGCAGCATAGAGAACAATGCTAAAAAAAAGAAAGAAGAGAAAAATGCGAAGACCACAAATGCACTCACAATGGCAGAGCAGCTTCTCCTCAGCATTTTGTTGTTTTGATGTCTGTTACGATCTAAGATTGAAATCACACCAGAATGACGAAGAAATTCATAGGAGGTCATAATTTACAGGTAAATGCTCCTGACTACAATACTGCACATATCCCTTATGGATCAAATCAAGCTGAATCCACTGACTGAACATAAAAACGGTGCACCTCTGTTGTTTTCTACATTTCTTTTCATCAAGACAAACCAACTTCACACTAGCAGGAAAAAGAGGGAATAACAGATTAACACAAATTAAACTGCAGCATATATGTACTGTTTTTAAATCACTATCTGTGCATTCCTAATAAAAGAACACCCATTTCACGAATATAGGACAGACAATAGGGGAGTGCAATTGCATTTCCAGGGTCTGATTAATGATCCTATGTTTATTCAAAGCAGAATTATGTATAAGCACTTATTTTTAGCATTAGCATGCACACTGCAGCTAAAACACACGTGGCGCCTGACACTGTCCAGACTGCCCAGATGAATCGCTGCTCTGCCAACAAAACTTTCTGTCCTTAACTGACACACAAACACAAGTCTGTTTACATGGTCACACCCTACCACAAAATTACTATAAAAGTGTGACCATTCAACGCTGACCTTATATTAATGACAGTAGAGTGGCTGAGTGTCGTATTGTTGCATTGTAATCCCAGCTCAAGGTCCATTTACCAGTTATTTCTGGTGCTTTCAACCATATCACTTTTCCTTCAAGTAATCCAACCATATAATTTGATCTTAAAATGGTATTAATGTCATTGGTAACCCTTCTGATTCTTGATAGTGGAAGTTTGGGCAAAATGTCAGATGAAGACTGGAGTCAACTAAAAAGCTAGTGAGCAGACCTTGAGTTGGGATTTATTTTCCAGTCTGTAAAAAAGTACTTTATTGACATGACACATGACACGCCTGACACTGTCCAGACTGCCCAGATGAATCGCTGCTCTGCCAACAAAACTTTCTGTCCTTAACTGACACACAAACACAAGTCTGTTTACATGGTCACACCCTACCACAAAATTACTATAAAAGTGTGACCATTCAACGCTGACCTTATATTAATGACAGTAGAGTGGCTGAGTGTCGTATTGTTGCATTGTAATCCCAGCTCAAGGTCCATTTACCAGTTATTTCTGGTGCTTTCAACCATATCACTTTTCCTTCAAGTAATCCAACCATATAATTTGATCTTAAAATGGTATTAATGTCATTGGTAACCCTTCTGATTCTTGATAGTGGAAGTTTGGGCAAAATGTCAGATGAAGACTGGAGTCAACTAAAAAGCTAGTGAGCAGACCTTGAGTTGGGATTTATTTTCCAGTCTGTAAAAAAGTACTTTATTGACATGACAGCCACAAATGTTAAGTGCTGCGCTTTCATTGCTATGCCTTTAAAAAAATTAAAAAAAAAAATTCCCTCAATATGCAACACCGTTATCAAAACTACTACTGGCTTTTAGTCCTATCAATATGACCATAGTACTTATTGATTTACATTCTTTCCCTGGAGATTAATGTACAAAAAAAAAAAAAACATCACATGCCTAAGGCCAACACTTACTGTAACCTCATCCAAGAAACACATCTCAAACCTGAAATTAAATCATTTACTGAAAGGGTTTTGAGCACAATTCGAAGGTGAGCCCCAAAACTGTGTGAACTTGATTAATACACACAAACACACTCTCTCGCTCTTTCTTTTTTCCCAGATTGCTGAAGTGCCTTTCACATTGCTTTGGCTGGTCCAGACGAAGGACAAAAAATTTAATATTTAAGTGGTGGGGCGTGCAGGGAGCACAGCTGAGGTCCTGTTTACTCCATAATTATCAAAAAGGGGGTGAAATAGAAAGAGGGGAGAGTGGCTTTCACGGTGTGAGAGACTTATTTGCTCCTTGTTTACCATTTCCAGTGAAAAAAAAACCCTGTTTTCTGTCTCTTTCTTACTCACACACACACACACACACACACACACACACACACACACACACACACACACACACACACACACACACACACACACACACACACACACACACACACACACACACACACCACAAGGACAAAATGCACAGTAATCAGAGCTGTAAGTATCCATTATGTTATAAAAGGGGAAAATGATTGATGCACATATGAATTAAAGTTCAATTGAAGGACGCAGCACCCAGTTATGGCAGCTATTCATCAATTAGATCCTGAAACACCGCCCTTACAAAGAGAGAAGAGAAGGCAGCACAGAGTTTCCTTTCTTTACCGTTATATTTTCCTCTGGATGGACACAGCAGAACTTATTAGCTAGTTTAAATATGATGAGGAAAGGGCAACCATCTTCAAACATTTTTCACAATGGTAGAAGATTATAAATAAAAAAAATATATATTTTCCTGAAGAAGCGGACAGAATACTCATTTGAAATTCTGCTGTTTGCTTTAAATGTTTGTGATGTTCTGACACCAATACACTCTCTGTGTCTCTAGTCTAGTTTTCTGTAACCTTTAGATACATTTAAAGTTGACAAAAAATTAATGCATTTATCCAGCCATGCAAACTCAAATGATATGAATAAAGTAATGAGCTAAACTAACGAAATGTTTTCTGGCTGAAGTGAGGTTTTCCTGCTTCTCTCCATTTCTCTGTAAACATATATTTGGGGTCTTGGCCAACAAAATAAATCATTTAAAGACATGGCCTTGTCTTCTGGGGTATTAGCCTCTAACATTTTTCTTAACTATCATCTGTCCTTTTATTATTAATTAGAAGTGTAACCAACAAGAGCAAATATATATATATATAGCTTTAACCAACCTGTCTTTTTTACCAACATATTAAGAGATTCTTATCTCTGCTTAGCCATTATCATCTTCCTTACTCAACCACTTCTCTCTGATTTAGCCCCATTGTTGCTGTAGAAAAAAAGGAGTGCAGCAGACTTTGGAGAGAAGAGCAAAGTAGTTCATGAGGACAAGTAAGCTCTAGTGTACTTTTTACTGCATTTTCAAATACCTTGTTCACCATATTCTATACTCGCATCCTACACCGTTTTGACTGGAGATTATCTGTTCATAAAGTGTGAAGTTGTGTTGTTGGTAGAGATTGGACATGATTTAAAAATATTCTGATAGTCGTTTCAATATTTAAAAAAAAAATTCATTCCTATATCGATTCGTTTATGTATATCATAGTTTTTCCTTATTTCCTCTGTTTTTACTGGCGCCTGATGTAATGCTTTACTCCCCTCAGAAGGTGGCGGTAATGCACCTCAAAGCTGTCTGCCAGAACATGAACATGTCGCTATCAGGATCTGAAGCTTCGCAGGCAAAATTATGTGGCACTGTGAGTTTTGATGACAAAAGTGCGACGAAGAGAAACCTGCAAGGACGGTTACAGATGTAAGAAAGTCCTGACTGGAACTTCCAAAAATAAATGAAAATGACGTGCAGTGCAAACTCTGAGCTAGTATATAAGTGTAGGTACCGACATTAGTTAGGCACCGAGTAGTTGATTTATCCACTGATCAATAATCAATGGCCAGACGAAGTGAATTTGATGTTGGATGTGTGGCGGAAACAATGTCCTTCATCTCAAAGATGAAACTTAAGCCGTGTTTCTCATCAGCTCTGGCCAAGACGATGGTTTTAGAAGTTGGATGACCTTTGTTAAGCCTGAGTTAACAGCACAAGTGAGTCCCTCCTTCTCTATATTTTTGCTTGACATGCCCATCCCTCGTTAGTGGCACACTATCATTTCTCTATTTATGCTGCTTCTGAAAAAGAACAACCATACTGGAAAAATATTATATTAAAATTCCTCTAATCTTTCATGTCTCCAGTCATTTTTCCCTCAACAAGACATGTATGCAGTCAAAAGTCATATAGTGCACAGTTGGAACAACTCTGCCCAACTGAGACGACAGGCTGCATGGCGGACATAATGACAGTTCAGCAGCTTCGTTGGCTCTTAGAATGGCAAAAAGCTTGTAGCTTCATATTTGTGGGCCTGCTGGTAAAAACAGACGACATCCTCGGAGCTTTTTAAAAATCCTGACACGTTTTTCTACCGTGGCAGGTGATGCTCTCTTTCAAATACCCTACAATGTCTCTCAGACTTTTACACAACAATTGAGCTGAACACCAATAAAGAACCAAGCTTCCTTGACATTTTGCAGCGTTACCTGTGAAACATTGTTTCTGAAGAAGGTAATCCGTGACGCAGAGCTTTGATCAGGTACTTGTTTATGGTGCCGAAATCTAAGGCCTTAATCTGCAAGGGAGATTTCAGATAGTGTCATTCATGGGTGGTGTTGAGTGGATGTGAGAGTGTCTGGTCGTGACTTTATGTGCATAGGAGGGGATTAACTGAGAACAAAACAGAGAAAAGTAGAGGAACAGAGAAACTACAGTATATAGAGGTTGAATGAGGACTATGCAACATATTTTAACAAAGAGATTTACCATCACATTAATTAAATGACATAAAAGACAGGATTAAAAAAAGTACATTCTGTAGTTATTAGCTTAGACTATAATTAAAGTAATAAAACAGCACTAACAAGGAAACACAACACTTGCCTTAAGCTGTATCAAAAACCCTGCAAATAAAGTTATGCTATGTACACATGTAGGGATCATTTCATACTGGAAAGACAATTGTATATGAGCCATATGGATTCTTTAGATATTCAAGTTAAGGTGTCATTGACTGAGCAACTAAAGCTACTTTCAGGTTCAAGGTATTATATTGTGCACTATTCTAGGGGTGAGCGATATGGCCCTAAAATAATACCCGGGTATTTTTGCTATAACGGTATTCTTGACGATATGATAAAATACTCTCACTTATCTCTCAGTTTTGAAGTTTGTAAACAACAGTCTCCCAAAGTGAGAGTCAGACTGTGTATACAGCACTGAGGGCTGCTCTGCCAGGATTCTCATAATCAGCAGCACAGCTTTTAATTATTTCCTCACCACTGTCTTTAGAGTTGGTGATGTTTAGGCCTGATTTTCTGAAGGTAACTGCAGTGTTTGTCCATTAATAGCTTAGTTTTGGGCTTTTGTTGCACTTATATTTTGTACCGAGTGGACTCGTTCACCGGAGCTTCCGCTCTGCTCCGTGTGTGGATCGAGGGCGGATGTGAATCACAGAGAGGACAGTGGAGGAAGGGAGGAGAATCAGCGTGACTGCTAATTTTCAGCCACGTATGCTGCTGAATAAGATGCAAACGCAGGTCCTACGCTGCGTATCAGTACTACGTCATTAAGTCGAAAGGTTGGATTATTGTCATTAAACTAATATTTTTCTCTATTGTATTAAACATTTTACCGTTTTATTGTAAAGGATATGATATGGCACACCTCGACACCATTCTTTGTATTTTGATGCGCACATTGTTATGGGGCCTCGGGTTGGTTTACATCAGGATGCCCTTACAAATACCTGAATTTCTATGTGAAGTTTAAAACAACTACAATCATTTCATGCTGTGCATATCCTTGGATCATTTGCATTCACATAGTTACAAAGATGAGAATAAATGTTGATCTAAATCAAATTTCTTGTACAAGGCAGGTGATGGATTTCACCACTTGGAACTCAATGTTTTCCTTTGATTTTAAAATTATTATTAAAGAAGAATATTTCCTGGAAATATATCACTCTTCACACAGCTGCAGGTTGACAGTTAGTGTTGCAAAAAAAAAAAAAAAAGGTCAAATTGGGTTTTGTATGTGAAAGTGCATTTGTTAAAGAATGATTTTTTTTTTTTGCAATGGAGAAACAGCAGCATGAGACGGAAAACAAAAGGTCTCCTCCACACGACTGCACATACTGTATTTACAAATCCAGTGAGCGAATAGGAACACATGCACATTCTCTCTCTCACACACACACACACACACACACACACACACACACACACACACACACACACACACACACACACACACACACACACACACACACACACACACACACACACACACACACACACACACACACACACACACACACACACACACACACACACACACACACACACACTCTCTCTGTATTCGCTGCCTACATCTTTTAGTGCAGCAGCGCATTAGTAGAAGCTATTGTATTATAGCAGGGGACTCACATCTCTCATTATGCATCACCATGCCGCCACGCAAGTAGGAGAGAGATTAGAGTGCAGATTAGCGAGACTCCATTATTCTATGTCCCAAATGGTTTTGGAATCAATGGTCCAACCCAAGAATGTGATTTTCATTTTAACACGGCCACATTCCAAGACAATTAGTTTTCAAAAGTGATGCACTCTTAATGGTTTACTTTTCACTAGCATAATACATCTAACCTTTGGCATTTGATCATTCTCTTACAAATCAATTACTGTGTGGAGCACAATAACTCAGACTAAACTGCTTTTTATATCTAAAATTTTAAAAAATAAATACACAATAAAAAGCGATCATTTTGCGATGTTAGATTACTGACATTAATTCTAATCTATTACAACCATGGCCAGTGACAAAACTGTCAAATGTGTTACAGCTACAGTGACAAATATCAACTGTTTCTGATAGTTTGAGTAGCTATGCATGCTGTTTGTGAGTAAACATGATGGACTATGGGCAGCAGCTGTTTAGTTCTCTCATACTGTATGTCTGAGGAGAAGTGGGATCCTTGCAGTTAACTCTTGTTTTCGCTCCAGTAAAATTATTATTCAATGTGGGCTCATCTTTTACTGCACCAGCAAGTCCTGCACATCTATGGAAACAGTACAATTATGGCTAGAAGTAGGGAGAAATAATTTAAAAAAAAGGTCTTTTGTCCAGTAAGACACAGTTATAATGTCATAAATCATAAAAAAAAGAAAAAGTTTAAATTGAATTTCTCTGACTAGATATTTTACACAAATTTAAAATAAAAGAACATCTTTATATATATATATATATATATATATATATATATATATATATATATATATATATATATATATATATATATATATATATATATATATATATACAACATTATTCCATGTGCCCACAAGTCTTACCAACACTGGAACAAAAAGGGTGGGGGGGGGCCCATATGCTATAAATTTGAACTAATTACACTTAAAAATGTTTACGAACCTCTCTCTGTACTCAAGGCTGTTGTACAGTCGAGAATTTGATGATTTTTTTTTTTTGTCATGTGACTGTTGGTCTCTGCCAAGTCATTTAAAGCCGCAGAGTGAGGAATTCGTTTTTTTTTTTTTTTTTTTTTTTTTTTTTACAGAATCTAGATAATGCAAACAATTTATTTTTGCTGAAATTTTAAATGAGACTAATAGAACACAGATTTAGGTAAAATGTCACCATTTAGATTTAGTTATTTTTTTCCTGATGGAAGCGATTGGTGCACATGATTAGTTCAAAGATCATTGAAAATTCTGAAAACCTGATGGTAATTTAAGTTTTCACTGTTTAAATATATGCCTTTCAAACCCAAAGGCAGATTTTGGGGTTCAGAGGATTAATTCAGGACTAAAAAATTGTTGGAAATTATAGGGGGCAATGTCTCTCTGTCCCCCCTTCAAATTACAACTTTAGTCAAAGCACATCTCATGCACAACTGCACTGTTGAGATTATGAGACTGGAAAGATATGGAGGGGAAAGTGCCTGAAAGAACAGACAGAATTAAAAAAAAAAAAAGAAAAAAAAAGCTCATCATTTTTCAAACTGATGTTTTCCTCAGGACAAGTCTGGGAGGAGGACAGAGACACAGCAAAAAAAAAAAAAAGAAAAAAAAATCACAATAAGAAATGCTAATATACACCGAAATTAATTAAATGATGTCAAGTCTGATTTTATCTGACAGGGAGGTAATTTCTCTCTCTTTGGCTGCCTGTGGACTATGGCTTTGTAAGTGTGTGCGCATGTGTGTATGTGTTAGTTTTGTAATTGCTTTGGGCCAATGGGGCACCTTCTCTGCGTTGTATATGACTGTAATGTGAGTATTTCTGATTTTGAATGTGCTTTCCTGTGATTTTCAAAAGAGGGATGTGTCAGCTATATCACACAGATGCATTACATAGAGTGCACACTCAGTTACAGGAATGTCGATTTTAAAGCTAAATATATATATATATATCCACAGACAAATTAGCATGGGGGTCCGACCCGTTGGTGAGGCGGCCCACACTGCCAATACAATGGTAGGGGAAACAATGCTTTTGTTATATCTCTGTATCAATTACATCTAAATTACTCTGATTGAATTACAGTTTCAAGAATACCGCTCAGGTCATTTAGTTTTGAGGGGCCGCTTCCTATTTGGAGGTGGGCTAAGTGTGGATGAGCCACCAGAGCACAGTGGTCTCATTAATTGTACCTATCTTTGAGGTTTAGAAAGTTTTAAGTGGTTTAATGGATGAGCCATTACAGAGGACACAACTTAATAAGCAAATCAGGCAGTCAACTAAATAAGTAAGTAAGGACTAATTTTTTTTTCATATTTGTTTTTGTATTATTACTATAATACAAAAACAAATATGAAAAAAAAATATGAAGGATTGGAAACAAAGAGTTAAATGGAATAGGTTGTGAAGTGAAATGCTTCTGGTCTACTGGGCAAAAATGCTGTGAAGAGAGAAAAAGTCAAACTGCATGATGAAAGAAGACGGTGACAGGGCTAATGACACTTTCTGCATGATATCAAGATGTAATGTGTTTCTTTCTCTGGCAACAAAAAAACACAATTGTTTGTTTGAGAAATGTGAGGGAACAATAAGCAATGCTTCTGTTGACATGGTGATGAAACGTGTAGAAAGCCTATGTGACCAATCAGTACAGACTGTCCACTTCCACGCTGCACTCTGTATCTGTGCTCCCAATCCAATCCTAGCTGGCACAATGACGGTACACTCATTGTGGGAGCTGATTGTCATATTGTCATTTGAAAGCAAATAAAGTTACTAATGAACACACTGAAACATGGTGGACACATAATGGCTGTAATCAGCCTGGCTTTGATCATGTCTTGTGTATTCAAGTCAGGCAGCTACAGTATCTTTTTCTGTTCTTTCTTGTCCTCATATTATTGCTTGAAACCAACGGCTGGGTGAAGCAAGATGATGAATCATATCAAGTTTGAGTCGGATATGGAGAAAAATAAGAGAAATACACACATGCATGTATGAACAAAGTTTGTTCCCATTAACTGGTCTCTTCCTCCCACAACTAGACCGTCTGCATTCATTCCTCTCGGGCATACAGGTCTTTGGGCTCTTTATTAGTGTCTCACACTAAGTGGACAGAGGAAAGGAAAAGCACTCAACAAAGTAGAGATCCTCACCAAGGCCAAATAACCTCCCCAGTTACCTGTCGCATTCACAGTAAATGTTTTGCAGTCTAGATGGTACAAGGAGCCAAAGTTTCGTTGGATGGTACTGGTAACAGATCATTCCCATGGTGCCCAAAAATCAGTAGCTTTTTGCCTGTTGGGTGAATAAATGTCATCAACAAAAACTGTGTTCAGGTTATTGGATATTCTTCACCAAATGACCAAATACCAACTAAACTAAAGGCATTCCCCTGAGCCTCAGCTAATTAGTGCATAATAGCATGCTAACACACTGAAATCAAGTGGCAACCAACAGTGACGTCACCCATTGGTTTGTGAACGGCAGTTATGAAGCCTTAAGTTCGGAATTTGGTCGGCGCCATTTTGCTCGTCTCGACAAAAACAGAAAATATATCAAGAAAGTCGTAACCACAGACAAGTTTTCTTTCTGCTATTACTTCAGCCATTACTGAATGTTCCAGCTAAGAAAAAATGCTTCTTAAAATCGTCGAGAACTGTCCAGCCTATACACTAAAATACTGATCACTCAGACTTTGGTCGTAAGTATCTTGACATGTCTGCAGCACTCACCAGCATCACAAATATATGAGACTTAAAGAAAATACCCATGTCCATTGACATGAAAGCAAGAAAACAACCCTGTCAACCATCTATTTGATCTGTGGAGGACCTGGTGTGTTTATTAGCATAATAGCAATACATAATGTCTGTGTGTTTAATAAACCTTCCTTTTTAATGACTGTAAAACTACTGCTATGATGCATTTATATCAGACTGAATATGGTGGTCTGCTAAAAAGTTTTGGTTTAATTGGGCTGCAAAAGCTCTGCTTTTGATTTTAAAAGTCTTGTTTTACTCAGAATTCATGGAAAATATGTCCAACTAAAAAATACTGAAGGGCTAGAGATTCTTGCCAAGTCTATCTTTCTCAAAGCCCTTGGTGGAGGTAACTGAGGCTCCGGAGACAAAGTGTAATTAACAGAAAGAATAAGTTGGAAGGAAAGAAAGGCAGATTGCACCTGGATCCCGCAGAAATGCGTCACGACAAAAACGTAACAAGCAGCACTCAGCTTTAAGTACGGACTTAATGCTCTGGCAGGATGAACTCATAAACCTTTACCTTATTACTGAATGAGTGTTACTTTGAGTCAAAATGTAAAATTGAGACGTGTTATTTTTATGTGTGAAAGGACACAATTATGCCTCCGCTGTAAGCCAACAAAGAACCATCATCAAGCCATTATGTTACACATGAATAGAGCAGCATAATTGCAATGGAGAGTTGACTCTAACAATGATGCCTCCTCACTTAAGACTGCAGCTTAATTAAAATGCAACGTTGCCCACAATTGGTCTCATTTATCATTGCTCACATGTTATTAGTATTTTCCATGAGAGGAAGTCATTTTAAAATCTTACTTCATTGCCATTAACTTTTCAGACATGAGGAAATGCTAGTTTGCCTGCTGTGTCCTTGATTAATCTTTAATGAGAGTAAGAGGATGCTCTTACACAACAAGAAATTAGCAACCGTTACCATCACAATATGGCCATATTTCCATATTTGGAAAGACTGTGTGCTCAACTGTGTCTGACAATAAAGTAATAGCTCCAATAAATACCAGACATGGAAACTTGCAAAGCCAACCGAAATAAACTAAACATGATTAACCATTAAGCCAAGCTGAACATGATTTTAATTTTAGTCCTCACTGCCTCTGTAATATTGAAGCAAAGTTCCACCAAGTGTCATGAAAGTTATGGAAGCATTTTAAGAAAGAATAGAGCAAAATGATATTTGCAGTGCTGTAATGATGTACGAGATAATGTGCACAAACGGTGGTATAGTGGTGGTTTGAGGTACCTCTGATACACCTGAAACTTTAATTAGAGATGAGGGTGATGTTACTAAATCTAACATTTCTAAAATCCCAAATACCTTTTGGAACAACTACTTTTAGAGAAAAACAAAATCAGATTTTTTTTTCTCCATGAAATTACAAAGACTTACTTGATTTGTCTAATATTTCTAAGCATTATTCTACCTTAACAGTCAATCAAAACATTCACTATTTAAAAGTCGGGTCTCTGTGCCCACAATATTTTGTGCCCACTGTAGCAGTGAAAGTTTTCTGCCAGACATTTATTACTGCATCAGACTCATAGGTTTTACACAAGCATCGCATTATATACAGATCTCAAAATGATGTCAATAAGCACCAGGCGTAACTAGTCTTACAGGCCATACATATTTGTACATTGTGTGGCAACAATAGACCTTTTTATCATAGCCGAACCGTTGACTTGTCATTGCAAGAAAAACACAAATGTGCCCAACAACATTAAAAATGGCTGCATTCCATTTAGAAAAACTGGCTCCAGGGTCACGGTACTGTGTATGCTGGCTCACAGTCCTGGCTAACTGGACACTCGATGGAACGGAGCCATCATGAACAAAAACGGTTTCACCTGTGCTTCTCAAGTCAAAATGTCTGTTCTGAAAAAGGTCTACAGGAAACAAGGTTATAAAAGGACATATTCGATGTAAACAGCAGAAACTGCTTTATTAACAAAAATAAGAATAATGCAAATCAAATAATAACCAACTAAAAAAAATAATTATTGTGTGTTTACAAAAGTAATATGTAAAAACTGTACACAAAACTATGACCTTGATAGGAAAGAAAAGTAATGTAAAAAAATACCGTTTATACCAATACTAATTTGGAGATTACTGACGCTATTATGTAAGTAAAGACAGAACTCACAAGCTAAACAGCAGCCTGGCACATCAGCCAGATAACATGGAGTCTCTCACACACACACACACACACACACACACACACACACACACACACACACACACACACACACACACACACACACACACACACACACACACACACACACACACACACACACACACACACACCAGCAGCGATTGACAGCTGAGCTGGGTGGATATCACCCGGGCAGCTTCTTTTATCTTCTGTGGCCAGGACGTGGAGGACGTGGAGGACGTGTAGGACATGTAGGCCATGTAGGACACCAGTCACACCATCTGGGAAACACGTGTAAAACAAAGTTAGCAACTTTATGATGTTCGCCGCCGGAGAAAGGAGCTTAATTTCGGCTACTACTACTACTACTGGCGCAGCTTCGACAATAACGGATGAATTCTTGCGTTTTGTGTCTGTTGACAGACTTGGTTTGTTTGTATCGTTATATAAAACATTTTACGTTCAGTTGAGACACGGTCTAGAGAAGATTAAAAAATAACCACTGACTGATATATTTATTAATTCATGTTTGATCGTTGGTGATTGAAGCCCTGTCATTGGGTGTGAGCAGCCCACGTGACCGGCTTGCCGTTATATATAGTATTTACACATTTTTCTAATCTGCTGAGAAAAAAAATTGAATTGGGCGATAGCTACAGACAGAGGAGGAAAGTAATTTACTGCAGTAGGCCACTATAATTAGGTACAATTTTGAGGTAGGCTACGTTTCTTTACTGGAGTATTTCCATTTGATAGTACTTCATTCTTCCATGTTTCTGACGAAAATACTGTCTACTTTCTATTCCACTACATTTATTTGACACCTTTAGTTATTTTTAAGATAAAGACATGAAAGAATTAATAATATGACAAGCTTTTAAAATACCACACAGTGTTAAAGAGTAAATCAGTGATTTCCTACCTGTTTGGCTTTCAGTGTGTAGTCAGGGTCACCTTTAAGATGTCTTTGTTGCAGGAGTTCTGGCAAACTGTTCATGATTACATTCAGACAATCATTGGCCAAGGCTCCCCTTTCACTCCAGGCTTGTATGTTTTGGGAGACCCCGCAGTGCTGAATGATTTAACTCCGGCAGATGCGGACTGGGTCCAAACTGCTCTCGTGCTGGGACGGAAACTCATTGTTATGAACTGGAAAGCCTCATCCGCGCCTGTGGCTTCTCTGCAGTTCATCCAGTTGGGTAAATTAGCTGCATTACAAAATCTATCGTTCAGGTAACTCAATAAGGTGGAACTTTATCTCCGGATACCGCTCCATATGATTATATGGAGAAGGGTTAATGAGGCTGAATCATCATTGTACTAATACAAATTAATAAAACTGAAAAAAAAAAAAAGCGATTTGTGTATCAAAGCTTGTTTTTTCTTCTTTCCTCTCCTAGTAATCATCTGATGATCCTTCAGATTTTTCTGCTGTCTCTGGATAT
Source organism: Brachyistius frenatus (assembly GCF_029030835.1). Classification (NCBI taxonomy): domain Eukaryota; kingdom Metazoa; phylum Chordata; class Actinopteri; family Embiotocidae; genus Brachyistius; species Brachyistius frenatus. The sequence continues at coordinate 1,603,772 of NW_027210626.1, forward strand.
AAAACCGTATTTAAAGTAGCTACACCTGCAGCAGCTACAACAGTCATTGTTTACACACTTATATTTAGTATTAATAATCTAATGATGTCATATAGGCTCTAATAATATGCCAGGTATGTCAGGGACCAAACCAGTACTTTTATTAAATACTTTAATCACATTTTGCTGCTCATACTACTTTTACTTAGGAGTTCGGGACATTTACTTGTAATTAAGTCTTTTACATTGATGTATCGGCACTTTTACTTAAGTAAAGGATCTGAACACTTCTTCCACTACTGGTTTCAGACTTAAGTGGTTGGCCACAATGTAGTGTAGTGGTTGCTACAGAAAAACAAGTAGCTTGTTGAAATGTATTCCCTGACTGATAAGTGATAGAATCCCTATTATACCAGAGACGCTAAACCATTTTAAGAAAGACAACAAGAAGAAGAATTTCTAAAACGAGGGCACTTCCTGCAGCTAACATTTGACTGCAGAATATACATTTTATTTCTAACACGCTGATGCTAAGAGGAGCATTTGAAGGTGGCATGCATTTAGGTCAGGAATAACTGTTACTGTGACATATTCAGTCATCGCAATATATCTTTCATTATTGGAAGTGAAAGGAAAATAGACAGTAAATGAGTTGTAATGAGCGCTTTCCCATTTAAAGTACCAGTATAGTTTCAGTGAGAGCTTCTCTGTGTGAATATTGCTTTGCCTAACAAAGTGAGAGATAAACATTAACTGCTAAGTAGCTCATATTCAACAGTTATCAGCTGAGCTGTATTTCACAAGCGGTATGCAAATGACCAATGCGATTGCCTTATTAATCTTAATGTTTGCGTTGTCAACCACTACTTGGTGAAATGCTGGACAGTTTTAGATCATACCAAGCTTGAAATGACAATAACCGAATGCAGCCAAAATGGAGTAGCTTGTGCAAATCTTGAACAAATGCTGATTAAATTCTAATGCTCCCTATAAATCATTAAACTTAGATGGATTTGGGGTAGTTCATGTTATGAAACTACTTAACCATTAATTGGTTTGATATAAATTGTGAAACACAGTTGGATACATTGCCTCCGGGGTCATTTCACTGAAGGTGAGTTTGTTAAAATGACTTTAAAATAGAAAACTAAATATTCAGGACAGTCCTCCTAAAGAACAGCACAATATGTAGCAACTTATCATGACAGTCATGTGATCACAGTTCATAGGAGCCATGAAAACATGTCAGGTAATCATGGCAAACACAATACATCTGCGATATTTTAAGTGTGTGTGGTGGTGGTGGTGGGGGGGATCCTCTTCCAGCTAATTTTCTGTCTCTGGTTGTGCCATATTCCCACTGCAGATCCATTTATTATGGATCTTGGCTGACTGCAAACACCAATAATTTTGCACAACAAAGAAATTAGTGAGTTTTCCATCCTAACCTTCTTCTGTTGTTTGACTCATGTTCATATTGAAAACTGGCAGCAATCTTTCTCCAAACTTTGTTAGCATATTAATCTTAGACCCTTTTTGAATAGTATGCTAGTATGGTGTTTCCTGGCTGATCCGTGGGCAGACCACTTACTGTAGAGGTCATGTGAGGCACTGGCAGAAACAGTATCAGGGTCCAGTTATTGTGTCTGCACTGTAAGACACCAGATTCACAAAGAATCAAGCAGGATTTACGTCCGAGTTGTCTTCATGTATGATGCTTTGTATGAGTGTGCATTCCTGCAGAGACTGCAGCCTCCAGAGACAGACAGCCTGTGAAGAGAATCCAATATGCTGCTCCATAATGAAAGCTTTCAAGGGGGATCGTAACACTGCTTAGTGGGCTTTGTACAGTCCAGTCAATCAGAGGCTGCCAACATGCTGGGATTTAGAGGCTTCCGCCCTCGACAGTGGCTCTCAGAAGAAGAGATAGCAATGCCAAAACAGTGGAAACAACACAAAACAAGTTGCTCAGCCTTGCCGTCATTTTAAATTTTAAATTTAGTGCTGGAACGAAGTCATCTGCTCTAGTGAAACATCCCCAGCATGTACCATCTACGTTTAAAGTTGTACTGCGACAATTGTTTCTCTATTGTGGAACAAGACAGTAAAAACTTTAGCAGCAGACAAGTGTGACAAATGACATCAAATGGCATTTGGTAGAAACATGACTTCTTGCCGGAGCAAGCAAAACTGCAATTCTGGCACACAGCCAGTTTTTAAACCTCTGTGTTTGGAAGTGTTTACATCAGAACATCTAGAAATAGCTGCACATGTGTGGACAGTAAAGTTCTGTGGTAAAGAATGATGCACTGTCAAATAGAGCCTTCACTTTTATTTGTTGAAAGGCGTCAGTCAATCGATTCACCTAAAGACATTTAGGATCATTTACATTCAGCTGTGCCCATCATCGCTCATATCAGGTAAAAATCCATACAGCTTTGTCGGGGGGGGGGGGGTTTGGGCGTGTGAGAGTGAGAGGACAAGCGGTGACAGATTGTTTCGATCACACTCTATTACCGTCTTAAGGCAAGTGATATGACTTTGCATGGGACAAGGGCTCTGAGATGCTGATCTTGTTATTGGATTTCCTATGATAATGCTATAAGATGTCATCATCTGGAAAAGAGAGGCATCTATCATGCATGAGCAAGTGTCAGAAGTAATGACACTTTATTATTGGTGCTCCCGTGTGATTCTCCAGCAAGTGTATAAGTTTGTGTGTGTGTGTGTGTGTGTGTGTGTGTGTGTGTGTGTGTGTGTGTGTGTGTGTGTGTGTGTGTGTGTGTGTGTGTGTGTGTGTGTGTGCACGCGCGCACGCGAGTAACTGTTAATGTGGGAAAAGATGGCTGAAGAATAGAGGTTGTGGCGATGGCAGAGGAGCTTCTGTCTGACTGTGCTCTTGGACATAATCTGCTGAATGGTGAGAGATGTCTACAGTTTCATCTGGGCAAAATGAAGATGTCAGGCTGTAACTACAGGCTACACAACACTCCCATGTGTCTGGCTGAACCACTTGAGAACAGGCTGACATTTGAAGTAAGGAGGTGCAAAGAGCACTCACAACTATGAGGGCTGAATTGAAAGTATCTAGAAGGGGATAAAGACGGATAGCCATACAAAGCGAACGGGTTCGAAAGAAACATTGAATGATTATTGTGCACACTGAATTTCTGACTCTCGAACACTCAGAATAAGTGTTCATCTCTGCAGACATCCCCCCCACAACCGAATTTCCATTTAGTGGTCCATTTGTAGGATGACTTGGGAGCCCAAAGCGACAGCAGTGACTTCATCTGTTGGTTTGCGAGCTGCCGTTCTGAAGCCTTGAGTTCGGACAGAGGTGACCATATTTGGAGGAGCTGGGAAGGAGCGAGTGAGGGATCTGACTCCATCTGAACCCGAGGAAACAGCAAAAAAGACACACCACCAAAAATACCTCTTTTTGAGGCCTAATATTTAATTAATGATGTTTTTTTTTTCAGATGGACCGCCAGAAAACTAATAAGAAGGAGTGACTTTAGTGAATGACACCTAAACAACTTGTAGAAAAAAACGTATTGACTTTGTTCTTAATGACAGAAGTTGAATGGGAGTCTGTGCGAGCCCTTTTGGAGCCAACCCCTTGTGGCCCTCGGTGGTATTACAGTGTAAGTCACTTCTGCCTTGACCTACCTTTTCAGACCCCAAAGCTATGTCCACTTTTTTACACAGTCTCTGGTTTGCTTAGAGGTGCAAGTTGTTGTTCAATTTGGTGTCATGGCAAAGCGTGTAATACACCCGTCAGTCCACTAAAAAACAAACATGTCAGTTTGACATTTTGCAGTGCTTGTAGGTGAAGAGTAAGGTGCCTTTGGGTTGAGCCTTTCAAAAACCACGTGGTTAAGTTGAATTTCATCACATGACCTCTGTCTTTGCCCCTGGTCACACGTGTATGCACTATTCACGCCTCGGCGAGGTAAAACGTGACCCTGGCACGGTGCCCTCATGTGGACTGATGAGTGTATTACAGATTTTGTTGTCACACCGGGGTGTGTCGTTCCACTTATAGCAATTTTAAAGCCTTGAAAATGAGCACAATCCATTTTTAAATATTGACTGATCTTTATTCATATTGAATTAAAAATATAGTTTTGACAGATTCATGTAACAAAACACAGCGAGTATGTATTTAAATGTTCTAGCTTGGGAAATGTGTCAATTAACCAGTGAAAAGAAACATGTAAAACTGGTATATGTGACAAAGTACAGCCTATAAAACTTAGTTCTCAATCATTCTAATGAGTCAATACAAACAAAACTATAATTTATGCTAATTTTATGGCAGAATATACTTTCTTCCGAACTTTAATGTTCTTCAGTGAACAGATTCAATGACTTTTGAGGAGCTTGCCAAACTGACCATATTCCCAGATATGTAAATAAATGCTGGACATTTGCCACCAAAATCATCGAATGCCAATACACTTTCAAATGGTAAGTGTACAATTTGCCAACAGTATTCCGTGAATATGGTGTAAATATACAAAAGTTATGACACATATTTAAGTAATCCAAAGTTCACACTGGTTACAATTCTGACTTTTGAAAACAAAATCTCAGTAATTTTTTAATTAGTAAACGAGACAGTGTTATCAGAAAACAGCACAAAAACCTTTAGTTGTCCTGTATAAATAACACAAGTTGTGCTTGAGTCTTTTACAATTGAAATCTGTATTGCAACGAACAGTTATATTCCAATAGTCAAATTGTGCATCCATACATTTCTGCTGGTTTGAATTGTAAATTTAACAAACCATTCAGAGTGTCACTTGTACTGCACTGCTTCATTGCTGCTGACACATTTGCTACAATACAACAAAGAAAATAGTTCACCATGATGATTTTGGTGGCAGTATTCACCTCAAATATTAGGCGACTAACGGGCCCAACTCCCCAAAATGTCCAATAAAGATCCAGTGAAAGAAAAACATGATAACTTCCTTCAAAAGTGCTGCTTCTGGAAAAGAGTGGCGTCCTGATGAGGCCACAGTAGTACATACTAACTTATCTGCACAAGCAAATAGCAGTGATTTAAATGATCAATCCAGCCCACCCAAACTGTCTTCCACTTTGTTTCTCAAACGTTATTAAATCGCTCTCGGGGTTGCAACATGATATTGCTACACCATTCAATCAGTATTGCCCCAAAGGGATGAAAGTAAACAAAGACTGAGCTCAGTGCAAATGAAAATGAAAATACTCAAGAAAATACAGTATAGGTCCTCAAAACTCAGCATGTAAAGAGACACTGGTGGATTAATAACATCTGTTAGGAAAAAACGGGGATGTCATATTGAATATTCATTAGTATTGCAACAGCATCTTAAGAGTGTACAAAATCTTAAAAAAACCTCAGAAGGTGGATAATACTGAGAGAAGTATGGAGCAGAGTGAGGATATAATACACCCAGTTGAAAAATAAAAGAGAAGAAGAAAAGAATACACTCCTACAAAGTGAGCAAGAGCAGAAATCGAAAACACAAAACCCACCAAGTTGTGCTGGAAACACAATCACACAATCACAGGGGAAATGGTGGGGTGGGTGGGGGTGGGGGCAGGTGGTGTGACAAGGAGACCCTGCAAGCGGTTTGAAAGTCAGAATTCACTCTTCAAATTACATTTACAGAATATATATATATATATATTGTATATATATTTATATACATACAGAAGAGATATCCCCAAAGAAAAAAAGTAAGATACAGAAGACCACTAAAAATGCAATGATGCAGGGAGAAATGAAAAAAAAAAAAAAAAAAAAACTTCAGCTGGAGAAAAGCATCATTGTCCTATTTACAGATGCACCAGGCCACCTTTTCCCTGCCTATAAAAATATTTTCCAAATTTTTTTATATTATTATTTTAAACAATGGTAAAACTGTTGAGCAACCCATTATCTGAATGTCAAAAGACAATTATCTATTCTGTTTTACAGTTTTACCATCACCTCAATACATTGTAAACTGTGCTTACTAAACCACTCTCATCTACCCCAGTTCTGATGGCATTGTAGAATGTACACAGTATATGAATCAGTATAAAACCACAACATGACAGCCATACACAGTTTGATTCTATTACAATGGTAGAATGTGTGTTCATCAGCTGCTTTGTGTTTCCCTTTAAAAAGATGATTTGTTTGATGACGCACTGAATATGAACCATTTCCAGTTGATTAATTGTGTTATCTGAATGTCTCTCTATTACTGAGACCACTTACACCTAAGGTGGATTGAATTTACTTAAACTGTGAAAATAACTCATCCTCATGATATGAATAATCAAAGCATAGATAAAAAGAAATAGAGCACACGCTATAAATACAGCCACTGTGTCCCAGTTCAGGAGCTAGACCCTCCAAAGTCTTCATTTCTAGGACGGATAGGTCTTGACGGACAGACGAAGGCTGTCCCATTTCAAAGGCCTCCCAAAATATGACGGTAAAAATAAGCCAACTTTTGCTTTGGGGGACCTAACTGGTTTATCGTTTGCAGCCTTTAATATCCCACAGTCAGTTGTGCACCAGTTCATTTGTAACCTGAGTGATCGGGGAATCCTCGCCAACTCATGAAAACTGGGAAATATCCCATGATATAATCCAATCACATGAACTGAACCAGTTAAAAAAAACACTGCAAGGTGTAATTATTAACTGTTCTTAGTGACAGCCAGGACTTTTTAATCACAGGGTGGTTAAAGAGGAATATTTAATATTTAACCTCGTCAGATTAAACCCGGTCAGATCTGCCAGCATCCATCATGTGCTGAGGCAAAATATGCAAATCATACCCTAAAGTGAGATATTGTGAAACCTGTCCTTGATAACCATTGGTATTCAAACCGTCTGAGAACAACTGCTTGGTGAGAAACTTAATGAGCATCATGACCACAATAGATTTGCTCTTTGTTTATCGATACTCATTTGGCCCTACAGGTTCAATCTTGAAAAAAAATCCAACTCCTAAATCGATCCAGTAATCCCTCTAAACATGACAAACATAAAATAATGAAAATGTATAACAAAAAAAACTCACAATGAGACCCTGAAGAGCAGAAATGGGGAAAAAAAAATACACTCAATTTACAACAAATATGATTACACATTTTGTAAAACACTCAACGAAACAAAACAAAAAACACCAAAGGTAGATGCATAAAATATATATAACCGTTACCAAAAGGCCGATTCACTGGGTGAGCAGTCAGTAGTGAGTGATTGTGCTCCTTCAAATAACTACTGCACCTGTGAGGCTTACTTTCACAGAGACGATAAGATCTTTTCACATGAAGCGATGACTTAACATTTGATCACTTTTCCTTTTCCGGGCTGTTTTGGTCATGTTCTCTCGACAAAAAGTTGCGTCTCAGTTTTCCCTGCTTCAGCTACAGAACAGTGTTTGCTACATACAATCCTACAATCACCTCTGAGCAGAAAAAAAGAATGGCAATTAACTCTGGTCTCCTCTGCCAGTTACAGTGCACTTGCACATTTCCCCTCCAAGCTTTTGTAACATTGATGCATTGGTCGGGTAACATTTATTGAATGCTAATACCGTAGTTTGAACCTCGCTGCAGGATTACAACCTATTGCCTGTCGTTCAGGGTTTCTCAGCTGGTGCAATGGGTGAGATGTGGGGTACCATGATTTCCCCACAGAACAACAGGGGAAAGTGGATGAATTAGCATTCAAAAAGCTAAAAGCCCCTTGTGATGGTTGCCGGCTGAGAGCATCAGCAGGTTTTCTCCTCCAGAAGATTGGCTTTATTTTTCCATAGAGATCCATTACAGAGCCTTTTGGTGACACTCTGCTGCTCTCGTTGCTCTTAGATACACGCAAATACAGTCGTCCACAAGCACGGACACTGAATCCTTTTGGGTGATGGTAAAAATAGACCTATATAACTGACTGTAATAACATAGCAGGCACAGTTACACTGCACACATTTACTCAAAGAATGTATACACAAGTGTAAATTCAAACTAGTAAATCTGAAATCAGTAGAAGGATCATGACCTCAAACGGTGCAAGACAGCAGCTGTAGTGCAGGTAAATCAGATTAGTAGCAGAGCAAAGCCTATGCCAAAGTGATACACAATAAAATTCACTATAAAATTCACATTTCTGTTGAGCTGCACATTTCATCAGTGCATCTACTGTGGTATTACGCCACTAATCTATCTCCTATTATGCTTTTATTTCAATAGGTTAGATGTCCCTTTACGATGCGGCAACTTGTGCCTCAGCCGGAGCTCAACTGGATGATTATTATTCCCCCATAAAACCTGAGAGGCGGAGAAAACATTGTGGCAGGGCAACATCTGTGTTTTGGACAATAAATCATCAGCATCGCTCATCTGAATCTTTAATAAAGAGGCACAAGGTTGTGTAACAGTGCTTGTGTATCGGTACAGGGATGAGGCAGTCTCCACCCTCTACAACACCTTCAGTATGACTCATGGTGTCCAATATGGATTGAATCCTCTACTAGGTATGTATATGGCAATATCAGTTTGCAATATATCATGATGAAGTAAATTTTCTGGAAATTAAGTCAAGATAATCTGGAGAATCGCAAAGTTTGTGTTTTGTTAAAGGGAAACACCACCAATTTTCTGTTTACTTGACAAGTTAAACTACTCTGCCTGTGAAAACAATCCCTGGTGATGTCATCGACGATGTCATCTCTGTTTACACTTATTTATTAATTCTACTAAACAAAGAAAAAACATACCTGCATTATCCTGGAGGTTTGGGGTTGGAAAGAAGCATTGGGAACATGAGTAAACGTGCTATAGAGTGGCATTATGGGAGTTGTAGGATCCGGGGTGTGTGGATTCAGGATATTTTAGCTGTTGATGCTTCCACTTTAATTTTGACCATACATTTCTCTTTGATTCTGTCTCTTGTGCATCCCCAAACTTTATAAAATTGCTATAATACATCACTGGAGTACCCATTTAAAACACTGAATTACATATGAAAACTATCAACATAATGTAAATGAGATATTGCCGGCATTGCCTGCAGTAGTCTAGTAAAACAAGAGATATCAAAGTGATAGCTACCTGGGTAAAAACAGTATTGACAGTCTGACATGTATCCCCTGATCACTTTCACTAAAACCTACCTATTACTATTATGATAGAATGGGGATGCTCCTTTGTTAGGAAATTGCCTATGAAACTATCTGTTGTTTCACTGTAAATTATAGTCGCCACATGATAAAACTTCATCAAATAATTCAAGCGAGAATAGCAGTAAAGTAATTTAGCTGTGCCAGAGCATTAAGTGCTATTAAATTATCAACCACAGCCTAAATTAGGCTTCAAAGTCATTTGACGACAGATGCTAGTGGTCTCCATCAGAGTTTAATGTAGCATCTGGCAGTAGTGTATGACTACAGAAAACTAGCCATCAGTAGATTCAGCGATAACTTGTGAGTTCTCCCCATTAATGTCAAACAACAATACAAAAGAAAGTGTTCCATTTTCACTCGTAAAGGAGCCTCTTTAGAGTTCTGACAGTCCTTCGCCCTGAACCACCTCAACCCTAAGACACAGAGCAAATCATGACTATGTGGTCAAAGGTAATTTTTTTGTTTTTATGACGCAGAATAGTATAGAGACAGAGTTGCAAAACAAAAATTGTCTTTGATGTACTTTAACATCTTTCCAGACACAGCTTGGTCCACAGAGCCTTTTTCCACGACTGTGTCTGTGTGATAATGATGTGTAATTGGCTTTTTTACAGCTCTGCAAAGCTCTTTGCCATCTCCACAGTGCTCTTTCAGGGCTGGATATCAGTGCTGTTTATCCCCTCCTTCATTAGTCAAAAACACTGATAAGGTGTCAAAGTAAACAGATCCCTGATGAATAAAAAGAACAAAAACTGTGTTCTGATAAAGATTTTCAAATCTTCTATTTGACCCTCACTTCCTGTTTAAACGTCCTCCACAATCACGTTCTTTGCCCGGTAAAAACAGCGGTCTGTTCCCAGGCACCGGTTCCACTGAGACGTTATATTTCTTGTACTGCAGTGAACATTGGTCCTGCCACTCACAATACTGCTTGCAACGATTTCATGGAGGTAAAACTGAATTGGACGGTTTGCTGGCGCTTCGAACTGGATTGGAATCAATGGGAAACAGGACGTAAAACCAAACTGGGAATTAAAGGGTCATCTTCTGGGCGATCAACCTTTTACATCCCAACCTAGTCATGCCAATAATCTGTCGAATGCTTTCAAGGAGGTACTGGGTGATATCACAGCTGCGGTGACATTTACTTTCCCATTGACCCTTTTTTCCTGCGCTGCACCACTGACTGCCATTATCAGCACACTGTGTCTTCCAGCACAAGGTCAATTGAGCTTCTCCTCCAGAATATATTTCAGGCTTATCTGTCAGTGTGTGTATTTACGTATGAATTGATATTCGGTCATTATTGGTGTGTCAAGCCAACAGGCATGTTAACATGTTTCTGGTTTGATATGAGCTGTGTGTGATACATGATACTATTATGGCTGCAGCAAAATGTAAAAGTCAAAGAAGCATGTGGGCAGGCATGCAAGCCACATCTGGGCTTTTGCAGCACAACTGCGGGTTTGCTGGTACATCAGGACACAACTCCATGTGCATGTATCACTTAATAGACTGCACCCAAGCAATAGCAATTTTTGAATACCACAATGTGCAAATTTAGCTGGGTGGAAAATGAGCTGAAAGGACAGGGTGAACAGTGAGTCGTGGGTGTACAAAGAAAAGCATGTAAGGTCATGAAAATAATCCGCTTTGGGCTCACCTCAGTTTATTCTCTCGTAAAACATCTATTTTAAAACTTTGATTGTGTGGTTTATGTGCCTTTCTGCTGCTAAAGGCTGCAGGACAGTTTTCTCGAGGACACAACCGACTTCAAAGTGATGTCTCTCTGCTTTAGCGGTCACGGTCAAGGATGGAGTAAATAAAGATGGCTTGAGTGTCATATGAGGCTGTCAGTGACTCCTATTGTTGTTCTGTCATGAAAAAGCAGAACCTTAGAGTGAGAATACAAGATTTGCAATCAGACATGACAAAGAGAAGTGTTCAGGGAAGGTGCAAGGAAAACTCAGTGTTGAGAAGTACTGCATGGAAAAGAGAGGACTGTCTGACGTCCATTCATCTCACCCATTTCCCTCTATTCACACCTCCAATGTGCTACAGGTGGGTCACTACACCACAGTGTTCCTCTGTCTGTATGGAGGGGGCGGCAACACATTGCCTGCTTTCATAGCCGCTTCGGACAAATATTCCTGGTTTTCGGCCACAGCGGGGCGGATGCGTCCGTTCTGCCGGTAGAAGAAGCGTGTGCTGCAGTCCTGCAGGTACTCAGGGTTGTGCAGTGAGGACTTCGGGGGGAGACTGTGCTGCCAGTATTCGGGATTGTCAAAAGTGGCTTTCTTGCCTTTCTTATCGAACATGATGGTGCTGCTGGTGATGCCTGAGTGCAGGGCGTGTCCTGAATGCCCTGGGTGCAGGGTGTGCGATGGATATGACGGGTGGGGGAGGTGGCCTGGGGGAACCACGTATGCAGTGGATGGAACGGTGTGGCTCGATGTCGATGGGTTGACTGTCTGCAGTACCGAGTGTGCAGCAGAGGAACCGGGGCCAGAGATGGAGACGGCGCCGGCCAATCCGTTCTTGTCCCCGGGGTTGAGGAAGGTGTTAAGGTACAGTGGCTCGTTGATATACTCGTCGTCACCGTGGGTGGACTGGCTTTTGGGAGCAGCAGCGGCTCCGGCCAAGTGCAGCGTGTGGCACGTGGCTCCATCGATCACCGTGTGGGCATCGCCATTCCTACGACGTGTGACGAAGGGGTTTTCCTCTACAGGGTTCAGATAATCTAGAAATACGAAGAGGATGGTAAGATTAGCTCAAATCTTTTCGTTTCAATTGTTGAGTGCTATGAGCTAATAAAGATACTTATGAAATGTTTTTAACACCCTCAAAATTAAAGTGTGTATACAATAAAAATACTGATTTAAAAGTAATATAAATTTACCATTTACAAAAACAAAACTTATGCAATTTCACTCATTTGATCCAAACATTTTCTGACTCTACAGAGACATTCAGAAGTTCTCTAAACTGTCAAAGTAACCTGAGTGGTTCTTGTCTCTCATGGCAGTCATGAAGCCGTCCTGGTCCTTGTCTCCTTTTGCTCCTCGCTCTGCTAAAAGGCCAGTTGGATCGGCGCTGTAACGCTGCCCACCATTGTCCTCCCCTCCGCCTTGGGAAATAAAAAGAGAGGAAAGAAGCAAGACATGAATTTAAAGTTTGAAACGATAAAAACCCTACAGGTACGTGAATGAACGAGATGATCCTGGATACGGTTTAGTCTTTTAGTCAAAACTGTCGGGCAGGGTTGCAGCTCATATCAACAACGTTTAACTTGTCTGGGGATTTGGGGGTTTTAGTGACTTCACAAGACCTTTACTTGGAATTTCTATTTACTAACAACAGAAAGATTACTATCAGTGGTTGAATAGGGCTATCGCCAGTCTGGCTCACTAATACCCTTTCACTTTACTTCTCACTGTCTAACACCACTCTCATATGAATGCACAGGGACTTTTCCTACCCAAACTAATCTCAGCAGGAGGCATACATGTGCTGCTCAGTGGTAGAAAGGTTGATTGACATCACAAAAGCCCTGTGTCACATGTTTTGGGCCAGAAATTGCAATGTTTCCAGTTTCCAGAGTTGCATATGTGTATTGTCGTATATCACTCAGTAAGATCAGATGTGGTCACTTGTGTGTTTGGCTGTGGAATTACTATGGTGCATTCAGGGCCCAGCGATTTAAAGTCAAGTTTGATCTTGTTTTTGGTTTTGTTCTGACTACATATGAGAAGAACTCAAATAATGCTCAACAACTGGTGTTTAGTCCGTGTTGTATTTGTCCACGGCTTTTAACTGTAGTCCAAATTAAAAGGTCAAATCAAACACAAAACTCTGTTCCGAGATAGAGCCGAAATACTAAACTAAACTGAATGCAATGATTTCTGCTTTTGTGTAACATTTTGCTTCACCTTGTACTGCAGTGAGAGCTGAGGCAGCGACCAGCGTGCTGGACCTCGGAGATGCCTGCTTCCTCAGGGTGCCGTTGCAGCGAGGGTCATCCTGGTTGCCACGACCGAACCCCCCCCCACCGATCTGCCCCCCTGAGATGAGTTCCTGTGGAGGCAGGCAGCCTCCGGACACGGGTGGAACAGAAACCACTCTGGGGAGGGTAGCCAGCATGTCCTCCATGCTGAAATTGGGGTCCTGGCAGCCGTACTGGTTGAGTAGAAGTAGAATAACGTTCAAAAAGAGGTGCAGGGATGTGATCAGGGAGACTGAATTACAAGAATATCAATTCATCAGGCTGAAGCAAACCTCATTAGTCAAATATAAATGGGGAGAGTCATGGTAAAGTTTTTTTTAACTTGTCTACGATTTTCAAAGTTCACCTTAGTCTCCAAGTGAGGGGAACAGTTGTATTGTCCAGTCTTTAGTCTACACACTAGTTCAACTTTCTGGTGTGCCAAAAGTACAAAAACATTTACACACATAATAAAAATAATAAAACTAAGAATTCCATCCATAATATAACTGTTTATTATAGAATAGACAATGCACGTGCTTTGAACCATTGTTCATCTGTAAAATTTAAATGTAACAGGCAGGGGGGACAAACAGCAGTGCCAAATAATGATATGGCAGCATGACAGCAGAGGACAATTTAATTAAAAGGATTTTAATTAAAAGGCTCCACGCAGCAATGTCTTAAAGTAGCCATATCAGTGCTGCCATGCTGTGTGCATTTGTGGCGATGCTCAGGACAAAAAAGTGCTTTTCAGAACCACACCAGGAGCTTCACTCTGATTTATCTCAGTTCCCCCATTTTTTCTGCAAGAGGTTTGTTTTCTGTTGCACGTTTCTATCCTTACGTTCACTTGCTCTACGTCTCAGAAGTCTGTAATCATACTAATAAGAGAGAAAATCTCTAATTTTCTTGTTGGACTTATTTTTTCCTTAATTTGACAGACTGACAAAGAGGATTTGTGGTTTGTGAAAGAAGATGTAAATCTGACTTCTGATTAGAAGTTTTTAACAGGTGTCATTATATCAGGTTCCACAGTAATCAAGGACTTTTTGGTATCCGGGAAATCACGGGAAAGTGGTTCCTCAGGCAGGTACACCCAAAGCCTTTTTGTAAAACTGAGAGATTGGAGTTTTTAGTTTGTGGAGTTCTGTCGCAAATAACATTGTCAAGTTTGCAGTTTTTCAGTTTGCCTAAAACTAAAACATATTCTCCTCAGAGTAAATGAAGAGCAATACTTTTACTTAAAGGGTATTTAAAAAATTTTTTTTTTTACTTTAAACTAGAGGTTTTCATGTCACGTTACCGCGTGACGTCATGTCAAATCATTCTGCGTCGAGTTTTGCTGTCCGCCATTACCTCGCTTCGGAAGCCAGCACCTTCTGCGGGGTCAACTTTTGAATTTTGTTTTTTTGAAGGGAATGCGTGTTTTCTGTGAACATTTGTGGTTAGTGGCAGTGTGGACAAATACTTTACAGACTATCTTTGTATTTCGCACGTGTGGGAGCAAATCGAGCTAAACCACGTTAGCAGCATGGCTGTCTCACCCTAACTGCGAGGCTGTGGTTGCCTCCAGTTGACAAGTGCAAAGTTAATATTGTTGCTAATGCTACTTTGCTGTCACGGAAGCACAAAATTGTGATGGTATGATGGTTCGCTTGAATAAACTGGCAGAAGGCCCATCGCGGCCCGCGCCCGGACATGTTTTACCCGAGGGAGGGGCTGGGCTCCCCCGCCACACACTACGGTGCAGGGCCGGCAACGTATCTCTGCACTAAAATCTTTAGAGCAGATCCAAAGTTGTAACACTTTATTGAGTAAAGCAATCAATTTGAGTAAATGGTGGACATTATTATTCCTTCTATGCGTACAGGCACTTCACCTAATGAAAGAAAAAGACAACGTTTTCTGCCTTTTTCAATGCAACAATTGGACTCTAAAGATGACATAATGCCTTCGCAGTTTAACATACACAAACATTGATTTCATAAATAATAAATATTTATTGTGAAATTTCTTTCTTATTCACCAGAAGTGTGAATCAATGAATCTGTGAGTGTGAATTAGTTGAAAGTCGTGGCCAATTTTTTTACTGCAACGAATACAGTTTTTATTCTCATTTTTACTAGACCCGCTTGGACGGGCTGGCCGGTCAGTGAAAAGGCCAGCCAAGGTGCAAGTTATCCTGAACCTTGATGACACCAGGAGGCTAATTCTGCCTGATTGAATTCCTGACAATGGAGCAGCTTATGGATGAAGTCCGAAAAGTCTGTGAGTTATAACTGAAATTTAAGATTGCAGGACCGAGACGGACATTATGAAGACGCACAAGTGAACTTCACATCTTCTTTGGCAACTGTACGGGTCATCCCAATAACTGATGATTGCAGCAAAGGATTTAATGTCACTGTCTATGATGATTTGGAGTCTACTGTCAGACGACACAGAGCTACTCCAGCTCTGTCTCTACAAGAACTTCTGTGTCAGAGAGTTTCTGGGACCAACATCCTCCTATGACACTGAACCGCAGTTAGAACATAGAAATGTGGTGTGTAGGTCAAATGTGTCAGAGTTCAAAAACAAAGAAATTCTGGAAAAGCCAGCTTCAAGTACAAAGATTACTTGGATGCTAACTTCTGATCTTGTATTTGTCATGGTTCAATATAAGGTAACATTCGTTATGGTTATTTTATAAAGGGATAGACACGTTTTAATACCAGAGGAAACTTTTGATGGCCTTTGCATTGCTTATCTCATGTTTTAAAGACAAGATGTACCATGTTAGCATTGATGTGGTTAATGTTACAGAATGGTTAAAAACAGATCAAAGACCAGAATTTACTCATTCTGTGTTTTTCCTCAAGTGCTGATATGTGATACACATACTAGTTAGCTCTACTGACTGCAAATGTCAGGTTTTATTTGTGTATTTTTGTTTTATTTTTTAATACATAACAGAAGGTGATGCATATTTTAAAAACATCACAATAAAGATGGTCTTTTGAGGAGAATCTTCCTGTATTTGTTTATTGTGAGTAAACAAAATTGAATATTGACTGTAACAAAATTTCAGTTTCATCTTAAGTGAAAATTCTGCTTTTATAATACAGAAGATACTGTTGCTGTTAAGTAAAATTTAGGGGGTAAAAAAAAGCAAAAAATGTTATTGTATTGACCTACATTACGTAACATTTTGCTTGTGACAAAAGAAAATGTATGTACTTAAGATAAAGTTAAATTACAGTTTGTACTCAGTCAAAAATTTGACTCGAGAAAAACTAATACATTTGATTGTCAAAAAATTTAGTATTTTAATTAGTTTATTCTAAAGTAAAAACTTTACTTAGATGTAATTGTAAATATTCATTTTTTTCTAAAGTGAAAACATTTAGTTGTAACAAAGTGAAATATGGTGTATGGTCTTTAAACTAAATCATAATTTTTTACTTTCTATGAAAGTAATTTTTTGTCTTGGGTAAAATATATATTTTTTATTCATGTTAAATACTTTTTTTTTTTAAGTTTTGCCAAATCCTAAATATAATTTGAGAAAAACTAATACATTTAGCTATAAAACAATTTGAGTATTTTTTTTAATTTGGTCCAACGTATGATTTTTTTTTTCAGTGTACCTGATTACTATAATGTATCTGACAAAGTACCTTATGGGACATATTCATTTTAGATATTTATATATAACTTAATGTACTTTAAATAACTTACGAAAACATATTGAACTCATGTAACGTATGCTAAGTAACTTAGTATCTTAACATAAACCATGATCTTTTCCTAAACCTAAAAAATAGATTTTGGTACCTAAACCTAAAGCAGTTTATTTTTCACACGTGAGACTGACATGGTATCCTTTAGTGGACTAACAGGTTTAATAAGATAAAACACCAGCACAAATGATCAGAAAATAACAGCTTTAAACCAAAGTGTGACTACGGTTCAGACCCTGGATGTATGCTACTTAAAAGAACACACAAAACTATCGGGAAGTTTAAAAGGACTGTTAGAGGGACACGCTCATTTTCTGTGTAACTGCATCATTATTTTTCATTCTTCGTCTGTCACTGCTGGAGTCTTCCTCACTTTCTCATGCAGTGCTCTCTACTGTAAGCCTGAAGCGTTTAGTCAAGGCTGCAGAGCTCAGGCTGTGTTCTCATTACTCTCTAACAACAGGTATATCTATGCAATTTCCCTCTTTCAGTCCTCATTTACACCTCATCATCCTTCATCTTCTCCTGTCTCTGTATCCTAACAGAATGTGCCATCATCATCCTCAACACAAAAATAAAAAGTATAGTTTCTTCAAACGCTATTTGAATATAGACACAGTCATGCTATTGTTTTAAAATCTTGACCCTCATTACACTTGCATATTTAAAAGGACCCCATTCAAATGTCCCCGCCGTAGAGCACAAGGATCTTCTGCTCAGTGTTTTTGTCACTATTAAATCAAAAAGTTTTAATGGCCACCAACAATACAATTCTGAAATGTCACGGTTATTTAATAATGACGGTTCCACATTGGTAATGTGTGTCTCGGAGAATGTGGAACAGATTTCTTTTAGGTATGCTGTGCAGCTATTCAAGTGAAGATTGTATGTCTGTGTAATAATAATATATTATTAATTATTATTAATAATAATAATATTTTGTTGGACAGAATAATTAAGTTCATTACAATCATCAACAAGATTTATGTAGATGAACCCAACTGTATGAAATTAATCAAATTCATTTTGTATCCAAAGTAATACCAAAGCGCCAAAACAGAGGAGAAGGATTTTTACAAATATTATGCAAATAAATCTTTCACTGCCTGAAATGCACCAAACCGAGTTGGAAATGTGTCTCTCATTGACATTCAGCAGGCATTTTTATCCTGACACAAACACAGGGATTGGAATACAAAATGGCTGAATTCCAGCTGTGTGACTGGTTTTGTGATAGATTTAAGTCCAAAGAAAGACACCAAACATTTGAACAGTTAAAGAATGGAGGAGCTCTGGCTCTGAACCCTAATTTTGAAGAAGGCAATTACCATAGTTTCACAATGGAGAAAGACAAAGAAAAGCATATGGAGAATGGGAACGCAAGAGGAAGATGAGAGTGAAACTGAGAAAGCTGTGTGAGTGCAGTTTTAAGACCTCAATCTTTTGTGCTTTAACAGGAGAGTCCTGCAGGACACGCTGAGAAAACTCCTTGCCACATCACTTTCGAGGCCATCTAAATGATCTGAATGACTACTCTGACTTTATATTGTCCCCTTTTTCATCATGGTTCAGTGCCAGTCACCCTGCTGTTACACTCCAAAAGAATTGGTAATAAGAAACTGTGCTCAAGAGTCCATGACAAATGAACAGATAAGCAACTATATATAATTACGACAAAGAAATAAAAAAATAGCATACCTAACATCAGGTTTAGTGGAGATAAATTAATTATGTGCAAGTATGAATACTGACTGAGAAGAGTGCTGAAATTAATTCAGTGCAGACAGCTTTCTTGCCTAAAACGTTGTTGGACATTAAACTAGAAAAAAAAGTTTGTTATAAGGGGTTTGGTGCTTTACCACGTTTTATGTTTGGGTCTCCTTCAATCACACATGATGAAATGACGTGTGGATGTTCTGAAAAGATCTTCTGAGATTAGGAACTTTTGACCTCTTTAAAAATGCAGAAGCAAAAATGCAGTAATTTTTTTTTTTCTTTGACTGCTTGAAAAGCTGATTTGATGGTGTCTGTGATATATAGTCTGTGTTATAGACATTAAAATCCTCAACTACCACAACAAGAGATACATTGAGTTTATGGCTATGATCCCATCAGAGATAAACTGAACTCCAGTTTGAGGCTGGTAAAATAGTGCAATCAATCAATAAGGTGCTCAGCAGCACTTTTGCACTCAAAATAGCAGGTGTAAATACAGAAGAATGCAAATTGAGACTCAGGGATGGTCATGTTTTAAGATAGTATTGGATCCAATGTTTCAATTTAAATACTTTATCTGTCCAGCTTTAGCTCAATATTTGTTTGTATGGAAACTGGTGGATCTCAGCGAGAGTACAATGAACTGAAACAAAATTAATACATCTGGGACACATGGATGGATCTCTCGACAAAAATAATTGTTGTTCTCCAGTCAATTTGGACAACTATTTTCTCTTATAATCCTTCTTTATATCTGTTCCATAATTCACTTTTATCAGATGGCTTTTTCTTAATTCATAATATTTGTTGTAATTTAAAAGATTTGATCTGGTCTCATGGCCTCACTTTTACAATCTGTTTTTATTGTGAAGTACTTTGTAACTTTTTTATATAAATAAAGTTTGAGCTATTATCGAAATGAAAATCCATTCGTTTGAACAACCCAACACTAATACGGAAGCACAATGTGCATTTTATAGATATTTTACCGTGAGTCATCTCAACATCTAACTTTAGACGTACCTACTGTATTTCTTTTCCACATCTAAAATGTTAAAACGTGCCCTTTGCTTTAAGATCTAAGATCTCTGCGCATTCCTTAAATCAAATACCTTGTTGGAGTCCATGCGTTGGTGGGGGGTATATGCCAGTGGAGGAATGTTGAAGTTGTGGGGCACCAGGTACTCCTCGGCATCCATCAGGTCTTCCAACTCCTCCTCATCCAAGAGGCTCTGGAAGAACTTGCTGTCATTGGGGCTGGGCAGCTTCATGCGGTCATCGCCCTGAGAAATGTGGCGTGTTGATGTGTGTGTGTGTGTGTGTGTGTGTGTGTGTGTGTGTGTGTGTGTGTGTGTGTGTGTGTGTGTGTGTGTGTGTGTGTGTGTGTGTGTGTGTGTGTGTGTGTGTGTGTGTGTGTGTGTGTGTGTGTGTGTGTAGGGGGGCGGGAAGGGAGCACAAAGTTGTTAACACTTTAGAAAGCGAGATCTTTGTTTTCTCCAAACCATGCCAAATATTTACTGAAATCCAAGTGCAAAAAAATGGACTGATGATCACATAATTCATGACATACAATATATGTAAAGACTGATATTGCAGTCACTGTTTCAATCTGGTAATTCAATTGTAAATTAATAATGCTTTATTTATGCAACATGTAACATCCATGGCCTTTACATCTTAATTGCCATCATATTTTCAAAAATTTAACTACTGTTATTTTTCAAAAGTCGCTTTGGAAAAACAATCAGTTCACACAGGAGCAAACAAATTGTTAGTTCTAGATATTCATTAAAAAGCTTAAAATAAAGATTCAAGTCACTACTGTTTTGACTTAGTGGTTGTGACTGGTGTAAACCAGCTTAACAGCATTTGTTAAGTAATTCAAACCGAGCTCTTTTTTTTTACAGAGGAGCCAAGAAAGCAAAGTACAATTTCGAACAGATACTATTCATTTCTGACGACAACCATGTATTCATTTTTTAAACGTAAAACAAGCACAACAGAAGACGGGTTATAAAGGTAACTTATTTCTTGTCCGTCACCGAGATCTACCTACCTGGATGACCAGGTATCTTTGGGGATCACGAGCCATCCGTGTGAACTCTGCTGCCAGCTCCTTGAACTTGGGTCGACTGTCTGCATCAATCATCCAGCCTGAAAAAAAAGTATTAGTTACTGACCTGTATACGGTTCCAAACAGATATATCCTGATATTTAACCCCATGATATTTTTCCAATTGCCCTTGATTTTAAATTTGACCCAAAGTGCAACTCTTCCAATTTGTAATTTTTCTCAGCAGAAAACAAAAGCCTCATCTATATCCATAAAGATCTATTTATTACCTGACTGTAAACTTACAGTATCTGAATTTAAATGGGAGGAGCAGTGTGTTGAGTGTGTGTCAGTGGTGATCAGGCAGTGCAGTTCAGTAGGTTAGGTTAGGTTAGGTTAGGTTAGGTTAGGTTAGGTTAGGTTAGGTTAGGTTAGGTTAGGTAGTTACTTTATTAATCCCCGAGGGGAAATTTTTTCGCTACAGCAGCATACAGAAGCAATAAGATAATAATAGAACAATAGAAAAGCAATAAAATAGCAGTAAATAGCAGTACAAAATATAAATATAAAATGCACAGTATATACAGTACAGTATATATCTATATATATTATATACAATAGTCCTCACACTTTGTGGTTTTCCCATATGAAACCATTTTCCTTTATATAGGACATTATTATTTGTTCCATAATGAGCAAGCACAGATTTTTAGAAATTAAGTTATCTTTATTGTGATAATTTTTTCCAAATTAAATACAGTCTCATCACTTGAATGGCCATATGGAGCAATGTGCCCTTCTGCCAATTTCCCTGTGAACACATGGGTACATCGCCAAAGCAAACATGTGATCTGGCCTTGAGTCGAGCCTGTCGACGTATCCAGGGAAATAAGACATAGAGTTCAGAAAAGAGAGATGTGGCTTTAGACACTATTGCGAACACAGATACAAGACATTTCACATACAGAAGGGATCATCTTTTGTCTTGGTGCTTAGTTTCTAGCTTTACTGCCAATAAAACAACGAGAAGGAGATTAACTGAGGAAGTACGTCTTCCCCAGTGCACCATGTGTGTGTGTGTGTGTGTGTGTGTGTGTGTGTGTGTGTGTGTGTGTGTGTGTGTGTGTGTGTGTGTGTGTGTGTGTGTGTGTGTCTCTGCATGCCAGATTGGCACAGGTTCAGGGTGAAAAGTAAAAGCCAAGGTGACAGTGACGGCCAGAGGCTGCAGCTTGGAGAGCAGAGGACACGGCTGGGGTGACGCTGGCACCGAGTCTTTGTCCTGGCAGCAGTGGACAGAGGTTATAGTGCCACCTGTGACCCCAGAGCCTGATGGCATGACAGCAGTGACTGACCAATCGGGCCAATGTGTTGGTGCTGGAGGGTCACAGCCAGTCAGGAATATTAGTCCTGAATTCATCTTTGACTAGAAATCCTTCAGTAAAATTTGTGATTTTTGCAGGATTTCTCAGTATCACTTCAATCAGAGAGATGTTTCACTATCTTTTGCTTGGTAATGTTACATTATAGAGTTTAAAACAAAAAACAACAAATCTTTGACAACACCTAGACCCTCTTGTAAAAAACAGCTGACCTGGCCTTTTGAAGATCACTCAATAAAAGCACAATTATTTTTGTCTAGTTTGCATAAAAAAAGACAATTGGCTCTCCTTTTAAATTCAAAATGAATATCCACTACCTTGACATCAGTTTGTAATAAAACACTGGCACAAAACTCCTAAGTTCTGCAGTAAACACATCTCCCAAAGCCAGAGCAAACTTAGAAGGGCATCTGACTTCCCCCGCCTTTATTTTAATTTTGTTTTGCCTTTGCAGGAGAAGGCTGTCGGAATCCAATCCAAACCTTCGGACTCAATGGATCAATATGCCCACAGACAAATGACTACAATATATGACACAAAACAAAGGAGACCAGGTGGGAAGCTTGCAGGACTAAAAACTTCAGATATTGTGGTTGACAGGACAGGACCAGGACAATGAGGTGTAACATGTCAGAAAAAACAAACAAAACACAAATAGGCCACAGCCAGCGAGAGGTCGGGGTTGCTACGACGTCCTCAGTATCCTTACTTCTTATAGACATATCTGAGGGACCATGTGGATCTCCTCAGAACCAGCTGTGTTTCACTCAACAGTGTTCAGCAAAACTTTCCTCATTACTCTCAAGGACTTTGCACGCATTGCGGTAGTCCTTTTTTCTGAGGCTGTAGTTTGTGTAGTTCTATTTATAATATTATCTTTAAAGGAGGTTTCTGTTCTTTCTGTTCACCCTGGGTCTCTACTTACACTTGACCATGACCATGTAGACGTCAATGGTGCAGATGGGTGGCTGAGGAAGGCGCTCTCCTTTCTCTAACAGATCTGGGATGTCTCGGGTAGAGATCCCATCATATGGCTTCCCTCCAAAGGTCATCAGCTCCCAGATGGTTACACCTAAAAAGGAGATGGAAGGACGATGAACACAAGAGCGGAGAGATCAGTACAGAAGAGAATAAAGAGATGTTCAAAGAGGGAAGAACAAGTGGAGAAAAGAAAAGGAAAATCAAGATGAGAGGAGAGTGACGAGAGGAAAGAAAGGTAAAGAGCA
Organism: Brachyistius frenatus; assembly: GCF_029030835.1. NCBI lineage: Eukaryota > Metazoa > Chordata > Actinopteri > Embiotocidae > Brachyistius > Brachyistius frenatus. The sequence goes on from NW_027210626.1 coordinate 1,627,008, forward strand.
CAGTTAAGAAGGCAGGGTAAGGAAGAAATGAGTAAAGAGAACGAAAGAGAGAGACATGGAATAATTAAAGTAGAAAATTGGAAATCAAGCAAAAACACGAAAATTGAGGCGAGTAAAAAAAAAGACAAAAATCAAAAGATGAGAGAGACAAGAAGAGATCACAGGAGTTGAGATGAAGAGAGAGTAAGAGTGTAAAAAAGAGAAAGCAACAAAACAGTGGGTAAAGAAGAGGTCAAGATAAGAGAACACAACTCAACAGAGGACAGACGATGAGTGGAGGAGAGGAATTAATCACAGCCTTGAAAGTCATCTGCCACTTTGAACTTTCAGCACTCTTTAGTTTTAATCACATTAATCAGCTAATAAGTAGCAAGGAGAGTAAATGCACACAATAAGATGGAGCTGCAATTGCTTCAGGTCACAGAGGACAACTGGGGACACGAATGCATGAAGCCATACGGATAGTTTAAATCAAACGTGACTCAGAATACTACTAATGACCGAGCTGGTTGAAAAAGGAGTTTTAAAAGCTGAATCAAGTATGATGCCAGCTTTATTTATTTTTTAACAAAAAAGGCTTAAAAAAAAATCTGCTACACACCTCGAGCAATTTGTAAGACAAATAAAGATATCTACCTCATATTCTGGAGAGCATTTTGACCGACCATTTTTTTGCCATTTTGGTTATCTAAATAAACTTTGTGTGATTAAGATCTTAGAAGAAGTGCTAAACTTGAATGGTTATATCCAATCCGACAAGTTCCCCTAAAATGAGATTTGAAGCTTACCGTAACTCCAAACGTCACTCTGATGGGTGAACTTCCTGTAATGGATACACTCCAGGGCCATCCATTTAATGGGCATCTGCCAGGTAGGAGCACAGCGTGTCAGGATTACATAAATGCAACATTAACAGGAGTCCAAAATAATCTCTTTCTTTTATACTGAGGAGGAAAATGACAGCGACTGGATCATCTGAGTTTGAAACATCTGTTGGTGAGTTGGCAGAACTGTCTGTGTCAAACACACTGGAGAGAAGAGAGGGACAGCAGAATGAAAGAAAACTAGGTCTGATGAAGACAAACATTCTCTCTCTCACACACACACACACACACACACACACACACACACACACACACACACACACACACACACACACACACACACACACACACACACACACACACACACACACACACACACACACACACACACACACACCAGCTGTACTGAAATAAGCTGAGGCAAAAAGCAGGGCGGTCTGGGATGCAGCTTAACACTGTGATTAGATTTGAAGGCCAATTCTATTGATTACAGTGATGGAGGTTGAGGGAAGGGGTATGTCGAAGGTTAGAGTGCCCGTCTTTCACTCAGCTGAGGGGATAATACCACAGCGCTCATCGTTGACATAAACCATGATGGACACGCCAGGAAGAGGGCTAAGAGAGGATGAAATGGGCTTTCTTGAGAAAAGCGGGTTGGAAAACAAAACACAAAAGAGGCAAAGGATAAACAAAGATTAGAGGAGGTCAGAAGCCCATGTGCACGCAGCACCAAGGACATATTTGTTTACTACGTTTGTGGGGTTTTGAGATCTCTGCTCCCCAAAGGTAAATGAAACGGTCCAATAGAGCTGAATAGTATTTCACTCCGCTGAAACGGTCTTTTGTGATGGGCTCAGTTCCTCCCTCAGGATATGAAACCCTCATTAATGTTAATGTCTATTGTTGTCTTTTACAACGTGTCAGTGGTACGGACCAAAGTAGTAATTCAACAATATTGTATCTCAAAACCAAATACCTTAAACATCAGATAATAGAAGTAGATAACACGGCCTCTTATTCAAGGCACAAATGATCATCCATGAGATATTAGTATGGTAATAAAAAGCACAAACAATGCTCATTAACAAGACCAGCAGTGATGCTACAAATATCAATATCTACACAAGTTAGTTTCAAAAGTTAAAGACAGAATCATGAAATGTAATTCTTATTAAAACATTTCATCAACAATATTTTTGATGCCTCACAATTGCATTTCAAATTCAGATATTCTTAAATGAATATTTCATCATTGTATTTATCTGCTTTTTTGCAGAGTTAGCTCAATATGAGGCTTAGGCAGTGGGACACTATATAAGCTTAAATGACTGATCTGGTGGGTCTGAGCTGTTCAAATCTGTCAATCAGATCCACTAAAGCTCACAAATTAGGTTATATGTCAATCCGGGACCTTAACGTGGAGCTCAAAACAACCAACATACCAACTGCATTGATGTTCACTCCGAACACTGACCAATATTCCCATGTGTTTGTGTTCGGTGGAAGTTTGATTTCAATCATTGATGCATTAAGAGCTGGATATGACAATGAAAACAGGATCAACAATGATGGCAACTTTAAGGTCTAATTGCACGTTTTGTGTGTTATCTCAGTTATTGTAAGAGAATGAAAATGGACCGTTTTTATATAATTGCAAAACCAAATTTTTCTACCGAATTCTCATCTTAAAAGCTTTTCACACAGTACTCTTTATGGACATGCAGCTCGATAAAACAGTTAATCAAACACCCAAGGTGTGCAACCAAATCTTATATCAGAACTCTGAGAACAACTGTATGATTAGTGAAAGTAATGAGGTTCCTTTGTTTTTGGTCATTGTTGTTTTTAATAATGAGCAAACTTCACAATAAATGTCACAGAATTACAAAAGCTAGATTTCTGCATGTCCACAAAATGAAACTAAAGTAATTCCAGGGATGCAAAAACAAACCTGTCGGATTGCAAAGAATCTGGCCGGGACTTCTCATTGACATCTCATTTTATCTTCTCAACTGGTAGGTCTGACAGAACTGTCCAGAAACACTCGGATTCCTTCTCTTACATTTCTCCAGTTAATTTCCTTTTTTCTTCTATATACGTTCATATGACAGATTCATAAAGCCGTCATACATGTGAGAATCACCGCAGTCCACTTTCCCTTCCAGCCCTGACTGTAAACTGTTACTCTGACTCTTGCATACAAAAAAAAGTTTCTGCTCCCCCCTAGAAGTAATTAGATATAGCTTAACAGCTGCAAGCAGTAGCTTCATATTTGGTCATGATCCTCCTTTCTAAATCTCAGGAAGAAAGTGAATATGTGAACAAAAAGTTCTTTAATGTATGAGTGAATAAATATAGGAGAATTCACCACTTGAAACAGTCAGACATATTCCGGGGGCTCATTGTATCTACCCCAGTCCTACAGTTCATTGTGATGATCGAAGACGTAAAATGTAACATACAAATTATTCGATTTTTTGTGAGACAGTGTAAATAAAGTTTCTAAAAGTGATGCTATGATTTACCTTTCCTCCATCAGCATTATATTCTTTCTCATTCACATCCAGCAGGCGAGCCAGCCCGAAGTCGGTGATCTTGATGTGGTTCGGAGATTTGACAAGAACATTTCGGGCTGCCAAGTCTCTGTGGACCAGCCGCCGCTCCTCCAGATACATCATTCCCTGCAACACACACACACACACACACACACACACACACACACACACACACACACACACACACACACACACACACACACACACACACACACACACACACACACACACACACACACACACACACACAGATATTATTTATTATTTTCTATTGAGTTTATTTGTATGCAACGCAGATATCAGTAAGCTCAGTAGTGTGCTCAGCAACATGCAGCACACACACATGCAGGTCTGACTCCCATTCAACATCACCATCTGTCTTCATCATCATCATCATCATCATCATCACGACCACCATCAAGTCTGCATTAGAATTTTTATAATTATTTGTGTCATCATCATTACAAGCACACTGTTATTTTTATAGTTGTAATTCCCATCAATCAACAACTAGACTGTGGAAAAGCCTTCGTAATTGCCAAATGCTTGGCGATGCAATAAACACAGCATCCATAAGCATCAACCCAGGGGCAGGTTTTCAATTAATAACAGGACCCACAGGGGCGAGGAATGTTGGAGTAAAACATTCCCTTCAATACATTTATCGAACAATTAAGAAACCGTGTCTGAGTCCTATCTTGCTGTCCCTACTTTAATTAATAATGATTATCTGCCCTTAAAAATGGAACATACATTTCCCTTTGATATTATCAGCTGTTTACATTAATTATCCAAGTGATAAAACCATAACACAAATTTCTAGGTTATAACTGCCTCATTTTTCACTAAAAAGTACAGATCAACTAAAAACACATTTTGAATGTCATACATGGACAGCACTGGAGGAGTGAACACGAACACGAACACGAACACACACACACACACACACACACACACACACACACACACACACACACACACACACACACACACACACACACACACACACACACACACACACACACACACACACACACACAGCAGATGCATTTCTTTGCCTGGAAATGCACATATTGAAATTAATATATTACTTATTATTAGAAATATAATATAATAACCCACTGGCAGTATCGACCCCTCAGAATTTGTATCACCACAAAACTCCAATAGGACAAATTCAGACTGACACAAAATGCCAATAATGCTTCCAGCCACAAAAAAAAAAAAAATAACACTTCCGTATGGCTTTGTAAAAACCTTTCAGTTCCTACATCTTGTGCTACACATCTACATTCTCCACTGCCTATTGTGCATCGCTGCAGGAGTGGACCTGGAGAGAAAGAAAGACGGGGGAGGGGGGTGGGGACTATTTCAAATTGGACGAGCAATAACAGAAGCCACTTTGTTTGAAGTGGCGAGAAGACAGAAAAACGAGGTCTTATTTGAAACCATAACAAATTGGATTTAGCTGCAATGGGCTGGAATGAAAGGAGGAGTGGATGGGAAGGGGAGGAGGGGGAGGAGGAGGGGAAAGGTGGGGTTGAGCATTATGGTAGTCTAAGAGGTGAGATTACATTGGTAAGGCTATAATCACAACGCCTCATTTGTCTCCCCCTCAGGAGAACACGTGGTTTCAATGCACACCTGCACATTTACATACAAGCTCACACTCGCACCTGCACACATGCAACTAACATGCAGATGCAACTGCCTCCTGTGTGTCAGGGTGTCAGTGGACAAAGTTAATAGATAAAAGACCGCAATAAAATAACACACACAGACTTCAAATATCCACCTTTTTTAGTTGTTATATGAATAAATGTCTATATCACATAAATGTATGTTCACATTGCCAGTAATTGGCAATTTATTCAACTGCTGTTCACTTTAGCTTGTAGGAATGCTCAACAAGCACTTCGGAGACAAATGTTTACTGAGCTGCTAACAATCGCTGCTTGGCAATATGTTACTGGATTAATCTGACAAATGAATATGACCGATACAAATAATATACAGCTACCACGCACTGCCATGCACATGTGTTGATCACCCAAAATGTTGGTGATAAATGTACAATATGACTTAGTGTGCAAGTTTTTGCGACTGCAATGTTTAATCTAAAGCCGATCAATATTCATGTGAATCTTTCAATGACCTGACAAATAAATAATTTCTTAGCGCCTAATAGCTGACCTCTGTAAAGAAAATAATCTATTCCCATGTTGCTTCGGGTAATTTATTTAATCTAACAGAGTTATGTAATGAAATTACAAAACAAATATAACCCTAATAAATTAGTAAGAAAACATATCTAATCAAATTACAGTTACTGTACAAAATGTTGGTGATTAAAAAGGGGTTTTGTCAGAATATATTATTTTTGCACTGGAACATGTGGAAGACAACATGATGCTGCTGCTTTGCATCTTTTTCTCCCTGCAGGAATGCTCTGTGTTTATGTCTACACAGGTCACCATTCAATTGGCACTCAAATTTGAATTGTTGTTTTGAATCGGTTTTCCTGTTTGAATTTGCACCGCCTCTCTTTTGTCAATCAAATCAATGTGTATTGGTCAAAGCAACCACACCCAGGCAGTTGACCATGTAATTGAAAAAGAAGGTGCGATATTTAAATTAGAGCCGTTCAGGAACCAGTGTTCAAAAACTGAACAGCATCCAGCTCTGTTGATAGTTTTATCATCACTTGGAGTTGACCTGAATATAAACATGGTTTAAGGTTATGGGAGCAGTCAGTTGTGATCTACACACTTGTGATTTGTTTTGGTGGTTGTGCTTTAAAATCAAAACAGTTCAGTCTTAATTCAAGTAATATAGAAGAACTTTTAGTAAATGTTTGACAGTAATCAGTGTTGAGGTTTGTTGTGAGGTTTACACTACTGTGTTTAAATAGATTTTTTTTTTGCACTTTCAGCTTCATTTCCCACATTTTAAGAAAAGTAATCAAAGTTACAATAAGTTCAAATACTTATTACATTTTTTAACATCCAGTATACATGGCCCAAAGTGCTGCAGACAGAGCAGAACTGAAAGAGATAAAGGTTGGGATTTGAGGTATCCCATGCCCGTGGCTCCCACGTCGTCAACTCCATGTGTGTGTGTATGTCATGGTATCCACTGCCAGCTTTCTGACAGATTCTTATTTGTACATAAATCGCGCCCAGTAATCTCCTCAATTTTCGAGACAATTAAGCAGTGGAGGGAGAATGGATGGCTTGGCAACCCGTGAATTTTAATTTGCCTGCACAATGAGATTGAGAGGGGGAGGTGATGGAGTGTGTGCGGAGTGGGAAGTGGCTGCAGACGTGCGTAAAGAACAAACTTTTTTTTTTTTTTCCCACTCGGTTGCTCTCATTCACTGGCCTCCCATGTGGACACGATGAGAACGACTCACTGCCAGAGGTTTGTAATTGCTGCAAACCTGGATGTGACAGCCAGGCTGATGTCAGTGGTGAAAGCTGTATTTCAGGTAAGCTTGCCACCAGAGAAAATCCACGGGCTTCAGACAGACTCTGTTATGATCGCACCTCCAGACGAGGGCTGCTTTCCAATCAGTGGAGATCAGGCCTCTGCCCTAAACCCTGAACATGGAGGTTTTACATGGGAAAGCAGGCCAAGAGGGAAAATCTCTAGAATAACTAGAAGCAGAGGAGTCAAGGCTTTGAATCACCACCATCAGAATTTCAGGAAAGTACAAGTGTTACAAAAACCTATAGGTAGAAGTTTCTGCACCGGGTGACAGCACTACGGTAAATATGAAGGTACTTTGGTGTCTTAATGGTTTTGAGATCAAATTTCTCACACTGCAATCAACAATAAAGTTTGTAAGTACAAATATATGAACTGAGACTGATATTATCTGGATTGCAAACAAATTCTCCCTTACAGTCTTGTTGGTTTGGGTCATAGACTTGAGAATTTTGCTTCTGCCACAAAACGTTTGAGTTGGATGTAATGGGTGGGATAAATACTCATGGGTGAGAAGAGTTTCTGTTGGTGGGTTTGTCTTTTATGTATAAAAAGACACAAAAGTACCTTCATAGTTTTCAGTAGGGATGAGCTTTTCAAGCGAAAATAACCCCCCAACGAATGCTTAACGAAGGCCATCAAACTCCGAAAACATTTACTTTTGACAAAGCTGATGGGAAGCATGTCTTCGTTGGCTCTGGATGTCCAACATCAAATTTACTCCGCCAGGTTAAAGAAGCCAGAGACTGATTGATCATCTTGTGGATGGACTGTCTGCTCTGTGCTTTAGAAGAAGAATGTGAAAAGGGCATAAGCAGTGCTACATGCGGGGTCCTGAACCGCCCTCTCAAGAGTCAAGAAAATTGCTACTCCCTCGGAAACCACTCTGACCTCCCGCCACGGTTATTTATGCTTATTCCACAGAGCCACGCGGATGAAACACAAGTGGACGGTATTGTCCTCAGACGTGTTTCCCTGAAGACAGATTCGGCGGCGAGGTGGCAAAGGGCTGGAGATTAAATCAATACGAGGAGAGTGAGGAGAGATGGTGCCCATTTTTCACTGACTGGCACTTCCCACTGTTGTTTACTCTGGCAGGACACACACACACAGACACACACACACACACACACACACACGCACAGACACACTCACACAGACACACGCACCCACACACGCACGCACGCACCCACACACAAACACAGGTGCACACAGAGGAAACTGTCGTCACACACACACACACACACACACACACGCACGCACGCACGCACGCACGCACGCACGCACGCACGCACGCACACACACACACACACACACACACATTATTATTCATGAGGAAACACTTCTAATGAGACTGAACATCCTACAGAGGCTCTATAAACCTCTTGTGTGTTCTCTTTTGTGTGTGTGTGTGTGTGTGTGTGTGTGTGATCTGCCCACTATACTGGTGGAGGAGTGACGTCTCTTGCTGGAGATTTATGCCCGTATAGTGACACAAGAGGAATTTGTTGTTGGATCTCCTGGTATGCCACCATAATTTCGCTTGGTAGGGCTCACCTGCTTTAAGATATTCCTTTCAAGTTCGGGAAACTAGAATCCGTAAAAAACGGTACATTGAATGATTTTAATTTTATAATACTAAGTAGTCAGCAGCAAGAGAGCCTGACTCATCTGTGCTGTTTTGTCTCTTTTATGCATCTTGGGCTCATTTTAACAAGGATGCCAGTATTTCTGGAGGGCACAGGATGTTTAGTGACTCTCTGTTTTGTGTTCTGATATTGTGAATAACTGTGCAGTTTTATTGGAGGTTTGTGACATCAGTGGAGCATCTGTTTGACGCAGGACATGTTTAATGTATGTTTTGGATATAAAAAGATCCCAGTGGGCATTGAAGAAAGTGAGTCACTGTTTAAGGAATGTGGTGAAACAAATCAGATCAATGTGGAGGAGAGACTGAGAGAAAAGGGGGGAATGATAACACAATAATGATGAAAGCGGGAGGCTTTCATTTCATTTTGTGTCAGAGTGAATTTAGTAAACAACATTAGGGGGCAGATTGAATGTGAACAATTTGTCTTTGCTCAGACTGGGTTAGCAGTTTGTGGGGGAGGGGGGAACCTTGTCCATATACATTTATTCTCTGATGAACACTTAATGCCAAATCCACCACAGCATAGGGGGGATCTGTCCCTCTTATATGAACACAAACAAACACACACATGCACGAAACCCACACAACCAGTCTCATGAGTGTAACTGAATGAACACCATATGCAATCATCAGATTCAATTCCCAATCACACAGTAAAATACTTTACAGAGCAATAATATGAATTTCATTTCAAGTGTGAGTAACATTCCAAACAGTTATCAGACAGAAAAATTCAGGGACACTTTTTATTGCATTGTGTACTGGGATGAGAGCATAATACCAATGTATTGTTTCTTCATCTTCACCTTATTCTCTAGACATTTTTGTGACCTCAGAAACAACATTTGGGATACTGTGAGAAAAGCAATATTTGCGATGGTTTGACCTGCACAGATTCTAAAAATGTTTTTTAAAAAGCATGTAGGTTTCTTGTGTTCTGTGTGACACACTACTGTGTTTCGAGTGCTCTACACACTCTGTATGCAAATATGATATGCTGTTAAAAACAGATAATTTGGCATGCATGCCAGCAAGTGTTGAGTTTAGAATTATTACACATACTCACACGCATTAGTACGCCCAGACAATCCTCAATTGTGCGTAAAGAATTCACGGATGCCTCAGAGCATCAAGCTGGCCTTAATCTTTTTGCAGAATTAAGTCTCTAGTCTCTCTATTGCTGCTGTCTCAGGTTCAGCATTAATAAAAGGGGTTAGAGAAGTGATTCAAATGCCAGCTGGAGTCAAGTTAAGGGCTTCACTCACCAAGTGACCTATTATACTGCATCTATTCTCTAACCTGTGCTCTGACAGGCAGAGCTGAACGCTGTAATAATGAATGAGAAGATGAGCTTGTATAAGCATCAACCCTCACAAATTCCATCAACTAGTATCTCAGCAAAACATTTGTATCCTTTGAATTATTTTAAAATAACAACCAATATCAAAATATGTAAAATTAACCATTTCATTTAATGGCCAATTTGGGATGAGTACTTATTCTGGGAGCAAACGATGTGAACTATTGTTATAAAACAGTCAATTCATAGGTAGTAACGCTGAGTGAGGTGTAGAGATGGACAGTATATAAAGTGTACTTTATGACAACTTTATGTAAAGTTACTTGGAAAGCACTGGCATTTCGACTCACAAACAAAACCTTTGATAAAGCAAGGTAACTGTTTTTTCTCAAAAATGTTTCCACTTATATTCTCTCCAGCTAGTGACCAGGGTCAAAGATGGAGGTCCTGTGACAAAGTACAAAGAATGATAAAGTTTTTATGCCTAAACCTAACGCAATTGCTACCGTGTAACATTTAACCCAGACCGTTATATTTTTCTCAGCCTAACCCTGTTTTCAACTGCAATGCTTTTTGGTGTCCAAAACCGTTAACACTGACTCGGTACCCTCTAGAGCACTGATTCCCAAACTGTGGTACGTGTACCACTGGTAGTGCGCAAAGATTATTGCAGTAAGGCCTATCAATTGCATTCATTTTAGCACTTCAAGGCTCATTTGCTTCATAATAAAACTATATTAATGCAGGGAATTTCAAGGTTGTGAGCAAGTAGTGCTTGAAAAAAGCAAATTGTGCACTTGTAAACAGAGCAAATACAATTATTATCAAGTATCTTATATAATTAGATACTTGGTAATAAAACAAACACTATTCTTAACCTCATTCACTGGCTTTTACCCCAGACAGCAGAGCTGTCTGCACCGCTACCAACAAAAGGTGTCCAACATAAAGGGAGCATCTGTGATTGACAACCAATAGATCCAACATTTATGAATAACCACTGTGTAATATTACAATGACATATGCTGGCTACCATTTAGTTTTGGTTACTCTGTCTTTCTCTTTGACTCGTTGAAAATATTGTTTAGGAAACACATGGAGTGTGTGGAAACCTTGTTGGAAGTATTTTTGTTATCTCTAGCAGTCATGTCAGGCATCTGGCTCACCGAAAGATTCAGCAAGGGTTGGTGGGAGGGTTGAGACAAGATTCTTTAACTGAAACACAAGACTCGCTGTACGTGATCATCATGAATAATCACTTCCTTTAGCGAACACTACAGAGGGCAACGTTTAAAGACCAGCGGGCACATGCAATGTTGTAGTTTTAGAATGATGATGGATAACTGAGAAATGATTTGTAACTGACATCAACTAACTTGGGATGATGTAAGAGATTTAGCTTTATTTCATGACAGTGGTATCCTAGAGTATGTGAGAGATGAGGATGTGATTCCAGGGGGGAACGGGTCACTATATTCTGCTGCTGAGGAGCTGTCAAGCAGCCATCATTCTAAAAGGGATTCAACCTCTTCACTGTAACTGCCACTATGGCAGCTGAGCAGGGAATGACCTCACTCGAGCACGTCTGTAGATTTATTTTTAGTTACAATTCTCTCGTCGTCAAATTCATTTCTGTGGCTTCCAGCTAAAAAAAAAATCTATTCAGAATTTAATCTGAAATTCTGAAGTCATTGGATTGTTCGGAATCTGACAGAAGTGTGATGTTTGTTGTCAGATTTTTTTTTAAATTTAATTTTATTCATGTCTTTTCACAGGAGATGAAGATAAAGAGCAGGTGTGCCTCATTGGTTGTGTGAGATAAGTACAAAATGAAAACATTTGAGAGACTGGGGGAGTAACAAAAAAAACAACTCTCCTCAATAATCCAAGTGTTTTATCCAAACTTTAACAATGACTTTACTTGTAGAAAAAATATTTTATCTCGAGACTATTAGGCAGTTTAAGCACATTTTTATAGACTAATGCATTTTAGCAATGAGGAGAGAAATTTTCTTCCCTGTTGTACACATTAAGAATTCAGATTTTGTTTTGAATAAGTAGAATTCATTATGTTCACATAAGCGGTGGTATGAATTAAGTGAAATAAACAAACAATAAAAGAAAGAAAAGCCTCCAGAGATCTTTTCTTAAGAAAAAGCAAAGAGTTGAGCTAATATTTTTGAAGCCCTTCATCCAGCTGGCTCTTATGAATGAATGTATGAAAGGTATCTTTTGACCTCACCACCCACAGAAGGAGGGACAGGAAGAAATGCTCCAGCAGAGAGAGAGAGAGAGAGAGAGAGAGGGGAATAAAGAACAATGGTAGAGCCATGCAAATAAAGCAGATATATTAAAAGCAGCTTTATGGGGAAATTTTATTTAAAATGTAGCTTTGAACGTCCACTATCTGAGAAATTCATAGCAAAAGCCTTAATTTTAATCAATAAAAACATGCCAGCTACAGTCACTTGTGTACTGGATGTGATGAAGGCTACTTTTTTGCAGCTCAATTTAACCACATTAAGCCTGAGGCTATTTTTCTAACTAAGGAAAAAACAAACATCAACCAAAAAAAACAACCTATTCCATCAGTAACAGCTTCACAACTTCACGGCCAAACTGACCAACCTTTGGGTCTTGGGGTAAGAGATAGAATTCTAATGAAATATATATATATAATTAATTATGATGAGTCACCTTGTTCCCATCACCTAGTCAGAGTTGAAAAACTCCAGCAAAAGTTTAAATTTTTACCTCTGCCTAATTCAAATTTCCAGAAAACCGATTGTCTATTATCCGGATATGGAGAGACAAAACTGTTTGAGATGACATTAAGATGGACAGGTTATTACCATTTTTCAGGTATGGGTGGAAAATTTTAAAGGGCGAAATTCTTGATTTTTAATTAAATAATAAGTCACAATATTGTCCAGAGAAAGTGGGACTAATCAGAGCCATCATGTCTGCACACCACCGTACACCCTAAGATTGGGGGACATTATAGTGAAAATTCAAGAGGTTTCACATGACCATTAAATCAATTGATTTATGCATGTTTGATAATTAATTATGTTTGTATTTTTCTTTTATTTGGATGACGAAAAGCTCTGGGTCAACTGTGACATGATATGATCGACCTAATTTTTGTCATTTAAAACAAAAAAGTTTGCACTGCCAGAACTATATGATGTATAGCGAGAAAGCATAGAGATTGTGATGACAGAAAAATAAGCAACATATATGTACTTATGGTGCATTAGAGGTTTAGGTAAGGTTGGGAGAAGGGTATATTGTGTAGACTAACACATTTAAGACCAGAAAAAAAGAATGACACAGGACACAAAAAGCAGGTGTATGCATGGAGAGGGCAGAGGGATTTAAACACTCAGCAGAAATACATCCATCGTTCTCCTTTTTAACCGAATCAGCTGACACTGATAGGTCAGAGTGAAGGGCTACACAACGGTTTGGAAATGGCTTGTTTCAGCAACTCACTCTTCATTTGTCTCTCTCTGTCTCTGCAGGGGCACCGGTTCACTAAACTCTAACATTTACTCTAGCTGATGTGATTGTAATTTTATAATGCATGATTTTTAGTCTCCATCATAACAAGAAAAGCACAGCATGAATGCACTTGAGGTTTGCAGTGTTAATTTAACACACAATCTACTCTGTATTTCTCTGTCTTCATCTTATGGAGTACCTCCTTTTGTCACTCTCACACATGCCATGTGTCTTTTTACCTGATCTTCAGTTAATTATGCAGTATTTTACTATTATTTTAAGAATGGATTATTAAGATAGTAATATGTGCTAACAGGGCACTCATTTCCTCTGCTTATTACTCACACAGGGACATACAGCAGTGCACATTGTAAATATTATAAATAGAAAGGTTGCAATGTGTAAGATTATTAATGTGTACATCAATCTACACACAGGCAGATCAGTTTCCTCTGTTTCCTCTACTTGGCAAACCCTCTAAAGGAGCAAACACTCTGATTTAAAAAAAAAAAAAAAAATTAAATTCTTATGTCTGTAACACACCTATAATTAATTAGGGCACTAAGAAACACTTGCTTTGCGCTCAGATTTGTACACACCTTATATGCAAATGACAAGTGACCACTACCCACATAGAACCTGACAACAAGAGTGCAGAGACTGTCAATACCTGCAGAAAAAACACATATCTACTGCTGAGTGTCTTGTTTACCATGTTAAATGCACATTAAACAAGATGAATACATTCAAATTATTGTTGCAATATGAAGATGAGGAAAGACAAGAACAAACAGAAAAGAGCAGTTAAACAGAGTTAAAAGAAAACCCTAGAAATAAAGAAAAGATGATGCCGCTTAGTGTAAATGTGATTATTTGTGCATGTGTGACCTGGATTGTACCATCCAGTCTTGCTTCCTGTCAGTTTACCATTACAGAGTCCCTACTGCCACCCTGCCAGCATGCCGGTGCGCCAGGTCCCTACAGGCATTTTTGGGATCAGGTGGCAGATTCATAACATACGCCAACAACATGACCTTGTCCTGGACAGGCCCACACAAGCCCAGTGATAGGGGCAGCAGGGGCCAATGGGGTGAGTGAGAGTGGAGGAAGAATGAGACACCAGATGGATATGTTAATGTATTTGGCATGCTGTAATTTGCCTCTCTGTCTTGCTTTTTCTCTTTTTGACTTGCTTACTGTCTTTGTCAATGAGTACACGCAGCATAAAATGTCATTCTTAAAAAGCTGCATAAAGAAGCAGCAGACTTTGTCAGCCTCTTTTACCAGCCAAAGAGCTGCAGCCACGTAATCAAGTTTGTGGCACAGACCCACTCAATTTGTGTCCTCTCCAATTACAGTAGCCTGTAATTTGCACAAGCAGTAAATCAGAACAGAGGGAGCCCAGCACGCTAATTAAAGCTGAAATCCATCAAAATATCCGCTAAAGCATTATTACATGTTCAATCCTCTAATAATTATTACAGATGGTGCATTTGAAGGGACAGTTTTTTTGGAAGACATGAAAGTGACAGCCAAAAATCTCAACAGCTGGCTCATTGGTATTGAGTAACAACCCTTAAAGCCCTTACAAAAAAAGCGCTTTTATTGTTGGTTAGATATATGTATGATATGTCTACTTGTGTGTGTGTGTGTGTGTGTGTGTGTGTGTGTGTGTGTGTGTGTGTGTGTGTGTGTGTGTGTGTGTGTGTGTGTGTGTGTGTGTGTGTGTGTGTGTGTGTGTGTGTGTGTGTGTATTCAGGGCCCCAAACTTAACACTTTTTTGAATAGTGTGGACACAATAGTAAAAAGTTAAAGACATGTAGGCCTACATAAATTTGTATTTACTTGGTGTGGAAAAATACCCAACATTATGTAAACAACTAAGCAAAGTAACATGCACAGAACTGATGCACATGTTATAACTATGGGCATCAAATTATATAAACCTGATGTTTTTCTTTTATTGCATGCCGTTAAAATGTCTTTCTACAACTTTACGTTTCTACGATCTTTTTGACATGCCCTTATAAAATGTTTGCACACTCATCAGTACATATAACTGATTTGTGTGTATAAAACTGAAAGGTTTTTTGGTTGGCAGTCCATTTGTCAAACAGTTATTCAGTTGATTTAGCACTATTAGCACATTTGCTTGCATATATGTGTTTCTGTGTGTTTTGCAATGAGACCAGAGGTACTTGGCCAGCAGCAGAAGTAATTCGTACTCCCAGCACTATAAATGAAGTAATATTGACTCATTGGCAAATAAACAATATTATAAATGAAATCCCCATCTGAATGTTTAAATGTAGTATGAGTCATACCTTAATGCTGAATAAAATATGCTGTGCAAAGCATCCGCACAAAGTAATACAAACACAGTTTTGAAGTCAAATGAATGACAAGAAAAGGGATGAAATTGATGAGGCACACTGCTCATTTAGTGGCAGGTGAAGCTTTCAAAGGCATTGAAAACCTAAAAGGGATTGAAAATGGTAAACAGAAAAGGAGTGAGCTGGTAAAAAACAAATGTATCTGACCTCTTAAGGAGAGAAATCATTTTGTTTTCTATCAGGTTGTTTTGGCCAACAGAAAATTAGGTCCCTCACTTTGCTCTTCTTGTTTTTTCTGAGGCCATCATTATAATCTTTATTTATTGGTTTGTAATCACATAACCTGAAACTGAATTTTAACTATTTCACACATTGTTTAAATTGAGAAACACTCCTATTGTCCCAGCTTCTTTTGTGATTTACTAAATTGAAATACATGTTTTTGTTTTTTAAGTAAAACTGAGTTCTAAGCTGTGAATACTGAAGTCCAACAGTGAACCATACAGTTCAATGTCAGGGTTTTATCCGTGCGTATCACCACGGCGACGCCAACTCGATGTCTCACACATTATCAAGCTTATCAATCTGAAAAGAGGCAGCCAATCAGAAAAGAGGGTCTTTGTTATCAATGAGCCTTTAAGACACAGACACAAAACGGCCTGTTCTTAGTGGACATCCCGATTACTTTTGACTTTTTTTTATTCATTAAGCCTTTATAAGTTCATGATAAGATATGGATCAAAATGAATTTCCACAGAAGGGAAATGATCACACTCAAGTGTTGTTCCAAATTACATCACACTTACAAAATAATTTATTTATTGCATTTCATATCACATCACTGATGTCATACTGTGTTACTGTCCTCCAGAGTATGTGGTTTTGTGTGCCTCCATGAGCTGTGAACAATGTGTATGACTCTTTGGCTTATGAAACTATTTCACAGCTTATGGCTTTATTTCCTAAAATGCATGGTTGTCAATCTGAACTTAAGTGTGTATGTCTTGACTCATAAAAATGTGACTTTTCTGGAAATAAATTCTGCTCTACCAACAGCGGCGTGACGCGACATTCCTTTCTGTCCTTAATCACATTGGTGAGGCTTGTTCACCTGGCATACAACAAACAGCAGGGGTTATGAGTCAGTTGCTGACTAAGGTTGCTGACTGCGAGAGACAACAGCTATTTAGAGTGAACGTTTTTTTTTTTTAAATGTCTTCACCTCTCAGAGATGGGACAGTCTCCCTATCAAGTGAGCCATCCGTCTGCTTGTGTTGAGAGTGTAAGCAGCCCGGGTTGTTTGTGCTTTCCAGTGAGGGAGTGCATGGAGATTGCCTGAGGTTGTTTGCAAAGGGGTGGGTGTGTTGAAACACACTGCTGAGACACCTCTTGAGTAAACATCAACTGTGCTCGATTTGAGCTGCAATGTTGCCCATAGGAAGGGCCTTCAAGTGTGTACACTTCTTTATTTTCAAGCAGATATTGCTTGGTAGTTTTTGAAATCTCCTTCAAATGAGACTTGGACAAGGTGGTGAGTCCAATGCACATGTTCAATACAGCAATCAGGCTGATGCAAATCTGGCTCAAGGCAATACTTCTGTGTAAATATGTAGTGTGCAGAATTGTACGTCAACAACCTGAACTCAGTTTTTGAATAGAAAAAAGCATAAATGATTGATTTTGGGAAAATAACAGATTTACTAGCAGGTTGCTGTTTAGCTGCAGAATGTGTGTTGGTACAGGTCTTTATGCCAACCTGTCTGTATGCTTGTTTGAAAAGAAAATGTGCTCATTTTGATAGAGGATTAAAGATTGCTTTTATAAAAAGAAAAGATGAAGGCAATCTTCCTTTCAATGAAAATATTTGTCTGCAGGCCTTCTCTTTTAAATTTTGAGCACAAAAGCATTCTAAGGTCTCAATTTCTCTTTAGTAGTTTTGTTGTTGTTTGATCGTCGATGGCCGCAAACTGTGATAAAACACCCTTTTTTTCATTGCCACAAGATTGCTAAACAGCACAGTTTCTCTGCATTGTAAGTGTTGTGATTGTCTTCCCCCCTTTTTGTTATTTTGTCTGCTAATTTACAGCCCAATTAGTCTGACCCGGCGATAAATGGTCGAGCGGCCTGTGAGCCTCATCAGTGCTCCGACAGCTTCAGTCAGGAGAGAAAACAGCGTGCAACAAGATTTGCACCTTCCCACCAATCAATAAATGGAATAACTGCCACTTAGGCCATTATACCATCCTTTTTCGGCTCTGGAGTAATGAACTGTAATAGGGAAATGATAATAATGATAATAGTCATAATTAGTGGGATAATAACAGGGCAATCACAGGGTTCCGTAACGGGAGACATTAACTGTGATCTATGATTGATCTGTTGCGAAGCTGGCAGCTTGGTAATCGAGCAGGAATTCCCTGGAATGGCGTGATGCAAAGAGTGTGCGTTGAAGTGTGTTTGTTGAGTATTAAATGTCTAATAAAATGTGTGTGCACTGCGTCTCCATCAGCTGAGTTATGATGTCCTGCAAGTCATATTCAACAGAATATTCTTCTGTTTTATCACTCCCCTCTTGACTGTAAACACACTCTAAGGACCTATTTTGCTATAAATTTTGAAATGTAACAAAGTACATTTATTTAATTGTATTAGCACCTTCCACTTTTGATTTTTGTTATAATTCTAAGTACGGTTTTGAATGCAGGACTTTTATACGCAAGTCAAAGTTATCAGTACTATTGTTAATAACATTCACCAAAACAAAAATAGTATCCTTATACCGCAATGTAAATTTAATACTAAAAGTATTTTCTATTTGATTTGGTATGTATAAATACCAGCTGATTTTTTAGAAAAGGTTCAATACTCTTAATCAGGAATCAAACTGCCAGCTCTGTGATTACTGGATTATTTAATAAGAATATATAAGATTCATTTTAATGGTTCTTTCATGGTGTTTGTTTCTGATCATGGACCTGGGGTCTGCACTACAAAGCTGCTTCAACATATCCAGGATATCTTTCTGTTAGCTGGTTTCACTAAATCTAACAAATGTGATCACACGAAGGGTGTTTTAAACTCGACCAGTCAACCCAAGGTTTCCAACGCAGCTATGAGCGCATTCACATAACAGAGGCGGTGTTTGCAGCCGCTGACCAATCACAAGCATGAACAACTGTGCAGGCGGCATTTTACATTTGTAAAGCAAAGCAAAGCAAATCGTGACATTAGACAAATATGAAGTAGTTAAACACATTATCCAGGCTGAAAGGAGCACAGTTGCAGCTGCCAAATGCAGGAAGGAAACGTGGCAAGTAAATTGCCGACTGTGTGACTGTGTAAGTGAAAAGACTTCTAATGTCACTGCCCCATCATAAGGCACTAGCAGATCTGATGATAATTACATTCCATTAAGTTACTGTGTTGCTTAGATGTACTTACGTAAGATCATTGGAGCCTATTCTTTTCAGCTGCAACCCCGACGGTGTCAAACAGACTTGGGAGCAAATAAGAAATAGATATAAAAATGGAAGGTAGGCGTATTTTCATATATGACAAAAAGTACAAAGCTTTAGTACTTTAATCGCTCTCCACTGTAAGACAATATCAGAACACAAAAAGTACCATAAAATAGAATCTATATCGGTTTAAACAATCCTTGGGGAGAGCAAAAGAGGTTTGCTGGTCTCTGAAGAGTCTTTCCACAGCGAGCTCCATGGATCTTGTATGATCATGATTTTCCAATAGAATTGATTGGTCAGCAGGCTGTGCTTTTATATGTTTTGATTTTAATGTGTTATCTCGAACATAACCTGCTCCAGAGCAGGTCTGCAGCATAAATTACCACGGCGATGCATACCGGTAAAAAATGAACTGCCATCGTAATCCTGAAAGCCGAAGGTTAAACTGTCAGTTACCTCACTAACCCCCAAATCCTGCTGTGTAGCACAGGACCCTGATCTTTTGAAAAAAAAAAAAATACAGCGACAACAACCAAAAAATAACAAACCCAGTAAACCTACCCTGCCTGCGAGGTGAAAACAAAGCTGAATCCATACAAATAGAACTGCTTAGTCCATTCCTCAAGTTCTCGACTCTATTTCCATCCTCCTACTTCTCTCCTCCCTTCCCAGACAATGCCTTCTCATTCTGAGTTTGCTTTGTCCCCTGTAGTTCCAGTAAATAATACATACGGTATCTCCTCAGTCCAACAGGTATGTGTGTAGGTGCACATATTTGTCTGTATATCATGGTGTGTGTTTGAAACTCCCTGCAAGTGTCTGCATTCACACAATAACTTTTTATTGTGTGTGTGTGTGTGTGGCTGTAGGTGATTGCGTGGCAAGCCATGGATAGACTGAGGACTAGAAGCTGCTATAAATATTGTACTTCTTTCTCTCCTGGGCTTTGGGATGTGTCGACGTGTGTGAGTGTATTAGGCCTTTACAGCTAGCCCAGGTTTGCCAAAGGGAGTGTGAGACGTGACTGCATTCCGTCAACGAGTTCCAACAAAAGCAATATTGAAACAGGAGGATCCTGTCTCGGCCATGATAACAGCTTCAACAATGCCAAACCTTGAGTCCTGATCAGGAGAAATGAGCGGGACAGGTTTTTCTATAGTTTAGATTAATTTGCTTTATTTCTCAGATGACACTGATGACTCCCCAAAACAACCTTGAGCTGTGACAATTGCACAGGGGATCTCTAGAGGGTTTGAAAAGAGCTGGGAGCTTTCAAAATATGCTGCTTTGGCTTTATAGATGTGCTTGGATAGGAATCTGCATCAGCTGGGTCCACAGGCACCGAGGTGCATGACTGGTTAAGGATATAGAAAGTGAAAGTAGAAACAATGTGGAGTCATAATATGACAATATTCAGATTTGACTCAAAAACACATTTGCGTGCTTACAAGTTGCCACCAAGATAAGCAGGCTTATATACGCATGCGAGAAAGTTATCTACTTCATCATGGCACTTCACTCTTCTTTTAATGTACATTAAACAACTGTATGCATCAAATAATTACTGGCAGCGAGTCATTGTTATGAAATGACAGGGATGCATCAATGTCCCGGACTTTATCCCTGTACGAGTAAAACACATTATTGCTCATGAATAGCTCACTCCAAACCAAAAGCTACTCACACACACAACTGACAGCCAACCTCAGGTTTTGCCACAACTGCTAATCAGTCACCTAATCAACCACCTTCCCAAACTCCTAAACGTATGAACAACTAGTACTGGAACAACTATGCCGTGTGTAAAATGCATACTTATAAAGCTACGTGGTGTATCCACATCTAATTTACACTGACCGATGTAACGCTTCCATCACGGGAAACTGGGAGCTACTGGACCAGCTGGAAGTTCAAAGGAGTGGTTCAGCTCCAAAACAACAGCAGACCAGAGACAAGGGGCTTTGGAGGAGTTGGTAGTACTGTATTATGATGATTAATAACATCACATACGCTTTCAATACGCAAACAATATTTTTACTGCTTGTGGAAGAATTCTAAACATTCTTTTAATTCATGCATTCTTGCTCTCATAAGTGCATCCAGTTCGACTTTCTTCATTGCGAACGAGGTCATGCGATTCATTTGGATGTGTCCAATATGAAACAAATTGACAATTTGAGCACACAAATAAATCCTTACAAGGGATAAACCAATAATTCTCAAAGTTTGAGGTGAAAAACTTCTGCCTCTAAACACACCTTTTCTCAGCTTCCTCTCTCTCCGCCACTGAAGGTGTCACATTATTCTGTTGCAAGATGCCACAAACCAGTTTATCAAACCCACATGCCAGAATTCTTGCACTTCCAGGAAAATTATAGTACGTTAAAAATACAGCATCGAAACTTTAATTTGCACCTTCAGTATACAGCGAGTGCTCCGAGGTCACTCCCACAGTTACTTGTAACCTCTGTAGATTGATTTAAGTGGAATAACATTAGATTATTCGGGTTACAGGGCTCACTATGCATTCTTGTGTTTAACCAAATTCCTTATAGTTAAATATTTGTGTACAATAAATCATACCAAAAAAAAACCTTAAGGATAAGGTCCTTTCTCTAACCCAGGGTTGTCGTTGTTTGTACTCAGGCGTATACACACCACAGGTTAAGTTGGTATTCGGCTAAAGCCACAATGGACCCAACTACCAAGGCACCACAACACCACTGTTCTAATTTATAACCTGCATGAAACCAACAGAATGGGATTATATTTCTATATACATGATAATTACTGCTTTGTTGGGAACCTGGGTTACATTGATCTGTAGAGTGTAGATTATTTTTCACTTTAGATGGGTGGTTTTACTTAAATTACATTTTCAGAAAAACAACTGCACATATGCATACTTGCAACCTATAACAAAACACAACTCACGACAGTTTTCTTATGTCCTACTGTGTACTTGACTTAGTTTCTTAAAACCAAATTGAAAAGAGAAGAAAAATAGGCACTTGCAGCGTTTACAGTGGCCTCTCTATGAGTCAAAGACCACTGAAAATAACAGATGGAGCAGGTCGGTATGAGCAACCGTGTGGCTTGACCTGCGCTCAAGCAGTTACATCATGAGTCCCCTCCCGTTAAGAGGTTTATTGCTAATTGCAGTGAACTGGAATATGGAGAGGTTGAGATCATTAAAAGGTTTAATGGCATGTTGGTTGTACTTCACTTTGATTGCTTTTTTTCCCCTCACAGTTACTCTCTCATCTTGCTAAGTGCATTATTAAAACACCAAAAAGGTTTCATAAATTGATAGTTTGGGGAGCATGCTCAACAGAGTTTGGGTTTTATCTTGCACTGGCTGATATATGTTGAGTCAAAGACTCTGTAGAAGATGAGAAATATGTCCATCTGTGGTCATAGCTTTAGGAGTGTTTCTATTACAAAAAAACAAGATGCAGTAAACCTGCCTAATGTCCTGCCTCAATCACCGTGACATAGCAACTATCTTTAAAACAAATGATGTTAGGCTAATTAATGAAGCAATTATCACATATTTCATTATTAATATGGAATCCATATTTCAAAGCAGTGGAGAGTAACAAAATGCATTAATGCCAAACTAATGTGCATGTTTGCAGAAATATGGAGGAGAAAATTATTATTTAATTTACTCTACGGAGATTGTGACTAGAGGATTGATAGCCTCACCAAATTTAGACACTTTATAGTCCATCAGATGATAGAACGTTGTACCTGCAAAAGCGTTACTTGGACAGTAACCTGTGATGCACAGTAGAGCTAAGTGCAGTTGAGAAGCAACAAGATATATAAGCGCATCTCATGTCTATTATGTCCTTTTTGTTTGTTTGAAAAAAAAGAAAAAAGGAAAGAAATACATCTTTTGTCATGCACGCCATTTTATATCTTCCGGTATTGATGGTTAATTTAAGACATAAGATGTGGCCCAACCTAAATGCATACACATACTGTCCCTTTACAATTAACCAATATACTCCAACACTAACTTCATCGTGAAAGGAAAACAAGACTAAGCAAACAAAAAGAAAAACTATTTAAAAAAAAAAAAGAAAACAATATTTTCAGATCAGCTTGTTATACATGATACTAGATATTAGTTGGTCCAGCTTCACCCTTCATTCCATTAGTCCTTCCTTCACTGGTTTAGCAGGTGTGTTGCAACCCAGGGGTGAGATGTCACAGAGGCTGGCAGCTGTCTCTGGCAGAGAGGTGGACATGTCAACCAGACATCCTCACACATACTCAAACTCACACATTCAATCATCTACACTCTGACCACATAACGCACATGCATGTGCACACCTTTATTTATTCCTATTGCCATGCACTTCACACACAGTTGCTCTCTTATTGTTACACACACAGGCAGGGTTTGAGTCGGGTCCAGCGAGGCTGGGGAGGAGGAATCTACAGTGGCAGGCGACTAATTGAAAGAGAAGTGGGTCCAAGCTGTCGCAGCACTGGCTTAGAGATGACAAGCTATCCATCAGCAGCCTAAACAGGCCAACTACACACACACACACACACACACACACACACACACACGCACACGCACACGCACACACACACACACACACACACACACACACACACACACACACACACACGCACGCACGCACGCACGCACGCACGCACACACGCACGCACGCACGCGCGCGCACGCACACATGCACACTTGTTTATAATACATTCACATGCATGCAGTATGAAAGCATACATATAGCCAACCACATTTTCATGTCCAGGTATTCAAACTCATGTTTATGTAAATGAGTATAATATACTTATAATAATATAATAACAACACTCATAACATAAGTACATTTTAATCACATGCAGGTAATGAAACATTAAAGCAATAACATGCGCAGCAATTCTGGTGGCCAAAGATTGACTTAAGCGTATTATATTAAGAAAACAACAAACAAGGATGCTACGTAGAGTGAAGACGAGACTATTTTGAAAAGAAGCAAATGTTGTGTCATTTTTTTACGCAACTCAAGCAGTGATTAATTTGATGAGTAAAATTACCAAATAATATGCATTGGACCCATCGTCAGCAATAAAACTGCCGGGAGAAACAATGGTGCTAAATGACTGAAAATAGGCAGAGGAGAGCATTTGTGTTTCTTTTCATGTTTCTTTTAAGCGAAAATAGCATTTCATATTTTATTCTAATAATGCAACTGAGTGGCAATGCTGTTGTATTACATTTGACCAATGAATAGATTAATCAGCATTTTATTTCCATGTTATTTCTGTTTGTATTGTAAGTTGCTCTACACCACTACAACAGTATTATAAGTTCCTGAAGAAGCCTCTTTTAATTTGTTGAGTTGTTGTCATCATGCATCACCGTGATTGGCTCAGTAGTTTCAGAGTGATGAGACCAGTGATGTGAGAGGCAAAGAGTGCAATTTTAACACACACCTGCCGGTTTATATTCCGCTTCAACAGGCCCTTGCTCCCTTGCTGTACCTATAGAAACTAAAATGGTGTATTTGGAGACCACACAGTCCGTGCACTCAAGATGTAGCGCTTTGCACTTGTCCAGTTACAATAAAGTCCTATATCTTGTTTCTGAATCTCTGAATCCAAATCCATAAAGAAATCTGTCATATTTGGGGGAATGTCACCGCAAAGATATTTAGTAGAAAAACAATGCAGCTTCTTAAAAGATATGTCTTTACAAAACTCCAAAAAGCAGCTGAAAGTGAGCAGTTTGTGTTTGTTAGATTAATATTGACTCAAGTAAGCCAAGGAAGGACAGAAATTTGCTGATACAGTCAAAAAGTTACAAATCAAGATGCAAGCTGAACTTTTCAGTGGTACTGTAGGTGTATTTTATTGCTGTATTGACTCAAAATATTTACCGGTATTTCTGGATCACTGAGCTGAAATGTATAAAAATTGACCAGAATACTTCTGTGACCTTCTGCAGCTCCACATTGCACAAAAAGAAGAAGAAAAAAGAAGCCCACAGAAAAGCTTGGCAACAGTTTAAAAACACACTTGATGCCACACTTCAGCGGATCCTTATGCTTAACATCATCATTGCAATGACACTCCGAATATTCAATAACAATTTAACAATAGTGAACTGTAGTTAATTGTTATTAAAGTGTACAAGCATTTCCTCTACATCTTGGCAGTCTCTTGGCTAGATCCCACCATTTTTTTCAAATGTAACAAGGGAGCCAACTTCTACAGCCTCCAGGCTGCATAATGATACAAAAAGATGGACATAGAAAGGCTACACACACACACACACACACACACACACACACACACACACACACACACACACACACACACACACACACACACACACACACACACACACACACACACACACACACACACACACACACACACATTGCTATTTGCAGATGTGAGTATTGGTGTTTATGTTTCCTTTGCGAAATAGATATAAAAACTGTGGGTGAACGTGTTCTGTAATGAGAGGTGAGCGGAGGAAAGGTTTGACATGAAAATAGAGGGTAAAGACAGATACATACTGTTTTATACAGTGTTCGTGTTGGAGCCAGATCATTTGTAGTTTGACACTGACACAGACTGAGAGGCAAATTGATGTAAATACACACAAAAAACGATTACATACTTTGAACATCAAACTGAGTCTGAGGGGACGTGATTGTTTGTTCACCTGAGGGCATCACAATATGTGTGTGTGTGTGTGTGTGTGTGTGTGTGTGTGTGTGTGTGTGTGTGTGTGTGTGTGTGTGTGTGTGTGTGTGTGTGTGTGTGTGTGTGTGTGTGTGTGTGTGTGTGTGTGTGTGTGTTACATGCATCCAATCAAATTTGGAGATTTTTGCTTTGTTAATATTTGTGTTTTCAGGTTTGGATGTATACAAGTCTTCATTTACCTGTTTGTGTGTGTGTGTGTGTGTGTGTGTGTGTGTGTGTGTGTGTGTGTGTGTGTGTGTGTGTGTGTGTGTGTGTGTGTGTGTGTGTGTGTGTGTGTGTGTGTGTGTGTGGCAGTCACTCATTAGTGTGGACCTGTCTCCCTGAGCTGCCTGTCTCATCCATTGTGTGGGCTGCTTGCAGACATCCATTTCCCCCACCGCCCTACCTGGCCACATCCATCTCCACTCAGCCAGATGCTGTTAAAACTGTGTCACTGCTGTAGATTTGTGTGTGTGTGTGTGTGTGTGTGTGTGTGTGTGTGTGTGTGTGTGCGTGCGTGCGTGCGTGCGTGCGTGCGTGCGTGCGTGCGTGCGTGCGTGCGTGCGTGCGTGCGTGCGTGCGTGCGTGTGTGTGTGTGTGTGTGTGTGTGTTTGTGTGAGAGAGTGAGTGACTGAGTGATAGGCACAGGGAAAACAAAGAGAGAAAGTATTCCTCTTGGCTTGTTTGTGTGTGCTTTTGAATGACAACATGGCAACCATGAGTCAGTGGAGGCCAAAGAGTATTTGTATATGCTTCTGTCCTTTACAGGGAGCATTTATCTGTCTGCTGTCTTGAGGTTTGTGCACTCAGAGGTCAGTCCAGGTGACCAAGTTTCACTCCAAGGACATTTTTTTTCTTACGTCTTTGGAAAAAATCTACCATTTTCCGGGCGGAAAAAATGCTACTGTGATTATGACTAAGACCACAAGGCCAGGCGTCTGTTCAATTCCCATCTGTTCATTTTCCACTGCTTATCTGCTTTGGGTCATAGTGGCAGCAGACTGAACAAGGTAGCCCAGATGTCCTTTTCCCTCCTCTTCAGCCAAGTCCTCCATCTCTTCCTGGGAAAATCCCAAGGCGTTCCTGGGCCAGATGGGATATGTAATCCTAACGTGTTCTCGCCTATCCTTCTCGCAGTTGGATGTTCCAAAAATGCCTGCAGAGGGAGGCATCCTAATTGGACTCCCAAACCACCTCTACTGGTACCTTTCGACATGGAGGAGCAGCACTTGTACTCCCAGAGACACCTTTTGGCTGCTCATATGCAACCATGCTCTCATTCTTTCTGTCACCATCCAAAGCTCATGACCAGAGCGGTGAGGGTTGGAAAGCGGATCGATTGGCAAATCAAAAGCTTCTGCTTCAGGCTCGGCTCCGTTTTCACTGCAACGGGCCAACAAAGCATCCAGGCTCCTGCTGATGCTGCACCGGTCCGCCTGTCGGCCTCATTTTCATTCTGAAGATACTTGATATATTTCACTTGGAGCAAAGACTTCATCCCAAACCATGTGTGTGTATAGAGCATTTTCTGGGAGGGTGCCATGGGCACGGCCACAAATAACAATAGTAATATCATTTTAAAGAAGAAGGACAGATATTGAGAGCCAAAAGTCTGCAGGCTTTTCAACATCTCAGCAAATTTTTCCTTCTACTTGAAAGACAGTTAATTAATGGGTGGAATCTGTAGTTGGAATAAAATTCAGATTTTAAATCTTTAAGGCATCAGCCATCATTTCTGAGTATTACTGTAGCCAAAAGAATGACTGTCTACTGTTTGAAGCCCCTGTATTTATTTTTCAAAATTGGGAAGAGGCAAGTCTAATGAACCTAATAGAAATGGTTAAAATTGATTTGTTATTCATCAGGCAAATAATGAGGCGTTGACTTGGCATAACAATATACTGAATGCATTCGATGTGCTCCAGCCTGAGCATTGCTACCAATAAAGTGCTTCCAATGCAGCAAGAGTCAGGTGTTTCTCAAAAGGATACTTTGAGCTGATTGATGCAGCAACAAATATAATAGTCAGAACATGTAATTAATGAAGCAAACTATAATTTCAAAAGACAGAGTGGATGGGAGTGAATTCTCATTAAAGATTGCCCCACATCAACAGGCCAATATATGAAGGCAGTTTGATCCACTTCTTTGTATCAATTATGACTTCATTTGTATTATGGATTGCTGTAGGAGCTCAACAACATGCTATTGATTATACTGCACAGTGTGCTTCATAAAAAAATACATCTAAAACTCCCCCAAAATTGTGAAATTCCACCTAACCAGCTCTCCACTTTGATGGGAATTGCAACTGATGAGAACATGTACAAAGCTGCTCTCACATATTTACCCACGGGAAGGGAGGTATCCCCGTCACTAACATTGAATCATACGCTTATTTATGCAATCATGAAAGACCACCACAAAAAAAGCTTCAGAATTAATTAGTTTGGACATGAAAGGGAGGGAGACAGTATGAGCCAGAGATAGGGTGAGGGGAAAGGAGATAGGCGGACACTTGTTGACATTTCTAAGGGATGGTAGTATCAAAGGCTTGGCGCCTGTGATCTGCTCATCGCTCAATGTCTTAACATGTGGTCTCGGAGCACGGATGCTATCTGCCAGCAATGGTTGGAATCAAACATCTGAATGCAATTTTAATGTTTTCGACAAGAGACTGAGTGGGAAAAGAGAGAAGTTTGCTGAGTACAAGTCGGTTAAAAGTCACAGCGTAGATATAAAAATCAACAAGTTCTCCAAACCGTACAAATCGTAAGGTTGCCTGTTCGTCCTCACCGCTGGTTTAGCCTGGCTCAACCCATCTGTTGCTCACAGCTTCAATTTTCTTTGCTGTGATTACAGTCTGAAACCCTTTTTGCAATAACGTTTGCTCAGCCATGCGGTGAAGTGTCGCTGGTAAAGTGCTTTGGCTATCTTGGTCAACCTTTTTGACAATTATCACTATTTGAGGTTGACCATAGAAATAGGGGTTTACAGAGTGGACACAAAGGCAAAAATAAAAAAGATCTGCAACATGACTTTTTTCCTGACATGAGTGGTAGTACAATATATATAGCAAGGAGGGGTGTGCCATATTGTATTGTTCATAACAATATTGGTATAATCTTTTATTTGATAAAATTAAAAAAAAAAAAATGTCATGATAAGGTAACCTAGACTTGTTCATGTATTGATATCAAATCATTATGAAGCATAATGATATGACATACGTTAAAGAGCGTAACTTACGCACAACAGCAAAAAAGCATGGATTAAATCAGCTTCCCGGTGGAGGAGTTAGTTACAATAAAGGGAGCGACTTTAGTTGTGTGGAAGTGGTTTGGCAACAAAAGATCAGATGTACAACAAACTGCAGTTATGTTACTTTTTACTGAATATTTGAAGGCGAACTGTTGAATTTACAGCCCCATGTCACATCAAAGCGTGTAATACACCAGTCAGTCCACTCAAGGACACCATGTCAGTGTCATTGTTCTCTTCGATTACGCGTAAAAGTACGTTGCCTTAAGTTTACCTCTAAAAAATATGTGGCTATGTTTATGAAAAGATCATGTTAGGGTGGAAATAAGTAATTGATTGAAATTATCAATATAACATTTTTCAGTATTTTGGCAAAATATTGTTATCGTAGAAATACTATGACATTATTTTTGGGCTAGATCGCCCAACCCCACTACTACCAAAAGCTTGAAAGCAAAAATGAACACCCCTGGGAGCAGACGGTACATTCTTAATGCTTCAATGTTCAGAGATGTGGAAGGAAAGAAAAATAAGAGATTCACATACTGAAATAAATACAGACAGACATAGAGGAGAAACAAAAGAGACACAGCAGACTGAGAATAGGAGGGAACTGAGTTTTCACTGGAACCCTAGGGATGTATGTAATGAGTTGGAGAGAGGCATGTTTGCCTAGTCTGGTTTACACTGAGAAACGACCCTGGGATACACACTTGTGGGGCCACACACACACACTTACACACACTGCCGGACTTAGAAGCAACAAAAGCAGTAATATTGACGAAGGGAGCAGGAAAGATTTGCAGCTGTCTTTGACAAACAGTTTTCACTGTAAAGCTCAATTCAAGGTGCTCCTTCAATTTAACTGACTGTCATGTGGTGTTGAATCAGTACAATTAATATGCATCATCCTGACACGAGCCGAGTGTCCTTTCAAAGGCAGACTGCGTGGGATATGTAATGGGAAAATGAATAACGACAGAAACCGTTACTGCTACGTACATCCTGTGCAACCGCAGTTCATGATATCATTTCCCTTCTCCCTGTATCTTTTGAAGAATTTGTGCCCTTTTATGAGCGGGACCTAAAGTGTCTTACAAACAGGCCCATTTTTCACACCAGAATGCAGAAGCTAACTGGAACAACTGGAACATCAGCAGTGTTTTCACATGGAGTTTGTTAACTTTACATGAAATGGATTATTACTCTCATCTGTGTCAAATCATGTTTTATCTCAACTGACAAATTCACAAATATTAAACTTGTGAGGGCTAACAAAGCCAGTCATAATCTGGGACCATACATTTATACAAAAGTATGTGCAAATCCACCTGGTGGACGTTTACATGATTCAAGAGAAAAATTAAAACTATAACCTGCTGCATGGCAAGATGAGAGGTCGCCAAACTCAGTAAGAGTACTTATGTACTTGTACATAGATTATTTCATGGCAATTAATCCAATATTTGCTAAAACCAGTCAGTCTAGACCAGGGGTGTCCAAACTATGGCCAACTGCGGCCCGTGGTCCATTTTTAATTGGCCAGCAGCAAATTATAAAAATATAATGGAATACGACCCACACATGAAATTGTCACGTGACTGTATTGTACTTCTTACTTGATTTTTACTCGATTGCATGTGATGGGAGCACAGATGCCACAGACACCGCGCAGCTATTAATTTTTTTGCGGGGAGTTGACGGTAACTTTTGCATTACGGAGGAGCTGCTTGACCTCAGGAGTCTAAAGGGCACAACAACGGGTAAGGACATTTTTTAAGCTGTGTCAGATGCCACTGACAAAATGGAACTTAAATGGGATAAGCTGTGTGGCGTTACAACGTACGGGGCTCCAGGGATGACAGGCGAGCACAAAGGAATGGCCTCAATGATGTGTGCCAAGGCGCGGGAGAGTGGAGGCGAGGCTGTTAAAATGCATGTGCGAAGCTTTGTCTCTGAGACACAACTATGCAACTTCAATGTTGTGCACTTCCCCACGTTGTCTGAAATCAAATGTGCTTTTCCAAAGGCCAACCTTTCTGCTGAAAGGGGGACATATGTGTCTGTGATCACATCTCTTATGACAGAATTCAGTCAGCGCTTCCGAGACTTTTCTGTCATTGAGAAAGAAATCAAGCTGTTCTCGACTCCCTTATATGCGAGTTACAAATATATTACACAGTATTCATGTGTTGAAAAGCCCAATTACTTAATAAATTCAGCCAATTAAAGTTGATAACATTTCCCAACAAACGTTAGTTGATGTGTTAACAACCCCAATGACTGATTTGCATAACTAACTTAAATATACCCATTCCCTTGTTCCCTTATGTTTCCCTCTTTATATAGGGCTGTGAAGGGGGATCACCATCCTGACTAAACAGCAATCTGAGGCAGCTGTTTTGAGAATGAGCTGTTAACCCTTTTTGTAACAAAATTAATGAAATCCCGTTAATGGAAAGTTGTAATGTAGGCTGTTTTTTTTTTTTTTAAGCATATTCAATTACCAAGCATAATTTACCTACATTTGATTGCTTTTGTTAACTTTAATAGTGGCCCAGCCTTTTGTATATTTTTCTGTATTTGGCCCTCAGTGAAAAAAGTTCGGACACCCCTGGTCGAGACCAAAGAACTCCGAGAGCAAAATTGGTTGCATCGCTAAAAATAACACATTGACTATCGTACAACATAAAAGTTTGTTAAACAGGTAATTGATCACAAAACACAGCTGTTTTCTTTCTTAACTAAATTCATCATTAACATTTCATTTCCACTGTCTTGCATCTGTACAAGTACGTCATTTCTTTATAAACCCTTGAAAAACACTGAGGCTGTGAATTTTGCCAGCGGACATATGGAACTGACATGTGTGCTGTTGTAATTACCACGTCGGGCAGCACACTGGGTTAATTTAAACTTCATAACGCAAGCAGCAGTGCCCCGGGGTAAACAGTTGTATGGACTACCAATGAGGTAATTCCATTGTAGCAGTGATGGAGAGGATGCAACTCTATGAATACAGTGCTCTTCATTTCACAAGACAATGCCAGGAACATGTCAAGTACATTTCCACTGCTTACTAAAGTTCAGTAAATCTCAAAGCGGACACATCTATTGTTATCAGAGTAATATTGGTAGTGACAGTACTCTGTATTTTGGTAATGGTGCTGCTATCATCAGTATCAAGCTATCCATGCGACTGAGAAATGTCAACAGATGACCATGTCTGCAAGTCGATTTCACGTCCCTTGCTTGACAACTTAATGTCAAGGGTGAAATGTGGAAAGATTTCATCGCATAAAGACAAACCGATATATCGTGTCCCTTGTGAAAAGCTTCGAGAGGAAGTTATCCAGATTAACTGAAATGCACTGTGTTTGACATTTCCTGTTCTTACCATAGCACTGCCGCAGTATAATATTCTGATAGATCATTTTTACTCTGGCAGAAGCAAGTCAAAACTTGTGACATTCTTGCGACACAACACTGTATATATATATATATATATATATATATATATATATATATATATATATATATATATATATATATATATATGTATAGAAGAGTTGTTGAACTAGGAGATTTAAAAAGCAAGCAGACATAATGAGGAGAAAGTGATATATTGTAAGGGAATATGGAAATATAAAACACGGTAAAAAAGGTGTTCGGTGGTATCAGAGCTCTCCATGTGTAGTGGCTCTGATGAATCTGCTCATTAGTATGACTCTCATGGCAGATCACTCCATTAATAATCTATGGCTGTGATGGTGGCCATGACAGAGAGGGAGGGCCAAAGGGACGTCGCCTCAGAGTGGAGCCCCTGTCACTTGCAAGAGCTTTGAGAGCCACGTGGAACCCTGCGAGATTGCATGCATGAATCCATGACCCGAATAATGACATAATGCGTATTATGAGAATTAGACGGGGGAATATTGATGGCGTTAGGCTAAGTGTCCCAATTCACATTGTTCAGATGAATTCAGATTTAGATTGTGAAGGGCTCTTTGTGTTGTTGTGCGCACCACCCCAAGTGTTGGCACCTTATTAACCGTTTCCCCTGACGGCTATTTGTGTCCACGGGAGCTGGAGCCAATTATTGAAAACACTAAACAATACATGAGTGAGACACAGTAACACAACACAATGGTAAATAATAAATCATTATATCTATCCTTTATCAATAATAATTCTCTCCATGTTGACAACTGTTCACAGCGGGCACATATTTATTCATGTGTATATTGCCGAACCCCATTCTTTTTCCACAAAGTAATTTGTGTGATCAATTCAATATCATTAAAATATGTGTTACACGGTACAGGAAGTTTGTCAGCATGGCAAGACTTAATACAAACTCTGATCACCATTAGTATATATATATATAAAAATATATATATAAAAAACTCACTATGTGTGGTATGATCATAACTGTCTCCCAAATTTAATTGATGATTTAATATTTTACTGTGGAAGCTCACTGGAGCACTGCCTGCTTCTGATTTAGCCAAAAACGGCAACAGAAATATTTGTCTAAGATATTAAATCTGGGACTGCGGCGACGGCTAAGCCATTTTCCCTCTGCTTTGGAGACAATTATATCATGATATATGTAGGGGTATAACACAACCCAATCCAATGGCCATACAATGAATATATTCGAATACATATTAAGGAGAAACATAAAAAAATGTTTTTGTGTAGCTTATAATTGGGGCTATCGGGGTTATTCCACCGTGTCAGAGAGATGCTGCTTCACATCTAAGGGGAAATGTGAGTTGGTATATTTCCATCCACAGACTAGACAAACAGACACAGAGAAAGAGAAACGATTACTACGTGTATCGGTCACCTAATACTATTGACAGCTACATGATAACTAATTACGATGCACTCCTGCATCCATGATCCTGTAAGTCTGAGTTCCCTGCACTCCTCACTTCCCCCACCAAAGTCGAGCAAGACTGAATTATTTATTTCAGTTGTTCAGGGAGGCCGGTAACGGAGGCGCCGCTGTCTGCTGTGGAATCCACCAGCATACTCACAGACACTTTACCAAATCTCCACTCATTGTCTCTGGCTTGCGGCCATGTACTAAAGACAAACATAAACATAATTTGTCTAGGAATAATGCAGCAATTCACTCGGCCTCTATTAGTTGGGACATAATAGAGCGATTTGGTAGTTATGTGTGAGTGTGTAATCCAAAGCAAACACCAGTATGTATGCAGCAAATACCCTTCTACTAATCTTTTGATGAACAAACCTGCTAAATATCCAACTAAGCACCTGGAATATCACCAAACAAATCGACC
This sequence comes from Brachyistius frenatus, assembly GCF_029030835.1. Taxonomy (NCBI): domain Eukaryota; kingdom Metazoa; phylum Chordata; class Actinopteri; family Embiotocidae; genus Brachyistius; species Brachyistius frenatus. The sequence continues at coordinate 1,661,424 of NW_027210626.1, forward strand.
ACTCCGTCAACAAGTAAATACACCGGCCATATCAACCAGCCATCTATGCAGCCACTCAAACAACTAATGAATGATTGTTGTCCTTACCTTGGCAATCTGGACACACCAATTGAGCAACAGCTGTGATCCGATGTTGTCCTTGTGCTCGTGGACATAGTCGAGCAGGCAACCGTGAGGCATCAGTTGTGTGACCAGCTGGATTGTGGGACTCAGGCAGACTCCCAGCAGTCGGACCAGGTGGGGGTGCTCCATGCTAGCCATGATCAGAGCCTCCTGAATGAGACAGATGTACACTCAGGCATGTGGGGGAGAAAGGTTGTGGATGGCAGTTTAAATTAGCAATAGTATGTCAATGTTATTCCATATAATATTGTTCATTTCAAACAACAGTTGTCAAAGTAAAACCCAGGTCATATAGTACACAGGTAAGTTACCTCTGTCATTATGGAATATTGGTGTGACTTTATACTTTATTAAGAAGTTCTATACATTTTTACCAGCATCAAAAGTCCTATTAAGATATGCAAGATACAGGATAATGCAAAGTTAATGTGAATAGAACAAGCATATAAAATGACAGGCACGTCCTCAGTTGGTATCATCCATCAGAACCACTCTATTGTTTGAAAATGCTGCTCTGCAAAGTTTTCCTCTTTGCCAAAGTCACACCAACTTTTTTATTTCACATCCATCAGTGTAGTGTGTGTGTCTGTGTGTGTGAGTGTGGGTTTTTTCCTAAGCTTCTTTATTAAAAAATTGGATAGACAAAATGTTGCAGTCCAGTATATTTTGCATTATTTCATGTTTTATTCTGATTGGTTGGTTTGTACAGATTTTGTGCAGCAGCACCCATTCTGTGAGAACTTGGTACTAGATTTCTGACACCATCTGAATATTTGCCTTTGTTCATTAAAGCTCCAATCAGCAGCTGGTGGACATGTCTCAGTGTGACTCCCGCTTATAAGCAGCGCAAAATTACTCAATGTGAAGGGGCCTTTAGGATTTTTTTCATTCATTATTTTATAAGTTGTTTTGCTTGTTGCATATTAAAAAGCAAAAACATATCTTTGTTCAGATGAGTACGTCGCTCTACTGTACCCAAGTAGTCATCCCGTTAATGTGAAAAGACAAATGCCAGACCAAACGCTCAAAGACTCACTCAGTGCGAGAGTTCATCATGTTTACAAGTGCAGACTGAAGCGCCAAAGATCACAGGGCACCTTATTCTGTTTCAGGCTGAGGTTCCTCTTGAAGTGAGCTGCAAGGTTGCAGTCGTTCAGAAACAGTAGAACTTGACTCAAAACCTTGACATCAAAGTGACTCAAAGCTTTAAGACCATCAGCATTCTTTGTAGTGAACTAAAAATGGAGTAAATACAGCAAGGTGAGATTGCTGTAAATCATCTGTCTCTGCCCTTTAACACAGTGAGAATGGCTTCTTTCTTGTGGGTAATGTACTATTTGTGATATAAATAGCTAGTATAGAGTATGTTATTGTATAATATATGTACATCTGGATAAACTTTACCTATGCTCTTCAATATCGCATATGTTGTAGCGTCATAAACTCCACAGACACCTTATTATTCAAATTATTTAGAAACTACCAAAGACAGAAATACGCCTCATGAGTTCTGCACAACCATGCAACTACCTAACACACATGTCAACACACACACACACACACACACACACACACACACACACACACACACACACACACACACACACACACACACACACACACACACACACACACACACACACACACACACACACACACACACACACACACACACACATCATTGTGACTACAAGGGTTATGGGTTAAAAATTATCATGAGATGGATAGCTGTGCAGCAAAATAGACGAGACAGTCAGAGGTGTGTGTGTGTGTGTGTGTGTGTGTGTGTGTGTGTGTGTGTGTGTGTGTGTGTGTGTGTGTGTGTGTGTGTGTGTGTGTGTGTGTGTGTGTGTGTGTGTGTGTGTGTGTGTGCGTGCGTGCGTGCGTGCGTGCGTGTGTGTGTGTGTGTGTAGTGTGTATTGTATACAGTGTATAAAGCTCCACTGGACAGTGACAAAGAAATACAACCACTTCACAGCCTAAAATTTATATGGCTCACCTATCACTATGCTTGCATAATCAGATCCCTGCTCGTGTGCTGAAGATGTCCAATGATGGCAGCGGATACAGTAGAGATGATAAATCAGGCCAAAGTCAGTAAGAGACAGGTTCTTTCTGCTCTTTGGCTGTTAAGATCGCTTTCAAGAAGATCTGAATTATTCTCCCACTGTGATGTGGTTTCCTGAAAAAGGTTAAAATATCCTTGTATCCAGTATATACGCTCTGTGAGCTATGGTTCATTATAAATGAACCCCACAGCATTTTCAGAGTTGCATACATTTAAAATAAAAACAGCAAAAATATGAAATAGTTATATTAACCGAATGGCATGTGGAATTATGGCAACATATCTTAAAGCCATTAAATGTAGGGTGGGTGGAGATGGTGGGGCTGTGCTGTAGAAGAGAGAGTGTTTGGCTGTGAATAAAAAAATCCAGAGGGAAAAAGTAGATCTTCAATAAAGACGCATCCCTTTAGGCTCTGGAAACACTACTATTGAGTGAAGATAACTGTTCTGAAGCACAAAAAGGCCTTTACAAAGTTTATACCCCCACTCAATAGTTCTCATTTTGCTGTTACAATGAAATAAAACCATGTGGAAACAAGACGTTTTTGAAGTTACGATTCTCTATAAAGTTACACTGAAATAAATCCTCAGAATTATATTAGAGCGAAACATTTGTAAATCTTAATACAGTTTGCTTTAACAACCTCTGTATACCACCGCTCACCTCAAATCCACCCACATTAAATCAACTTAAATACCACTGACTTAGACTGAAGGTATTTTCAAAAGTTTTTAAACGTGAAGTTTTTCTTTTCACAGGTTATGGATAGATTTATCCTTCTTCAGCGAAAACAAGTCTTGAGCAGGAGTTTAGCTTTCAAAAGGATTGACGAGAGGTAGCGACTCTTTCTTTCTGTAGGGACTACTATTGCTGCATACCTACAAAAACATCCACACTTTTAAATGCATGTGAAAGCAGTGTTGGGGAATAATTAGTTTCATGTAAATACATTACAATATATATGTAACTGTAATCAGTTACAGTTATTGAGCAAAAGGAAGTAATTTGATTTCAGTTACCAGTCAACATGTTGGTGATTACAAAGCGGTAACATCAGAATATATTATTTTTTGTAAAAAGCTGATATGTAGAATATGACATTCATTGTGCTGCTGTGCATCTAGTCACCGCAAAGGAAATCCTTCTCTTCTATGTCTAGACAGGCTCCATTTATTTGGTGGTATGCACTCAAACTTTGACACTTGTTCTCTTGGTTGTTGTTTTTTTTTTTTTTTTTTTTGCACCGCCTCTCGTCTGCCAATCAAATTAATGTTCAGGCAACCACACCAAGGTGGATGGCCACGTTGATGGATAAGACGAAGAGAGCAGTACTCAGCCCTGTTTACAGTTCTTTCGTCCTTCAGCATGGACTTTACTGCAGTCAGTTGTGATTTGTGATTTGTTTTGGTGGTTGTGCTTTAAAATGAAAACATGTAAATCTTATCTCAAGTTATACTGAAGTACTTTTAGTAAAAAAAAGAAAAACCTTTTGTAAAATATGACAGCAAGCAGTGATGAGTACTGTTGAGACGTTTTTTACAGCCGTGTTTAAATTTTTTTTTTTTTTTGGGGGGGGGGGGACTTTTCAGCTTTATAGCCCAGTTACAAAATTTTAGTAATACAACAAATTATGAAATGTAATAAGTTACATGGCTTTGAAGGAATTAAAATAGTTCAATTAAATATTACTTTTTGCCAGGTTAACTCCTAACCTGTAACTCCTAACATTTCAAAAGTAACTCCGCCGTCACTGCATATGAGTCTGACAAGCACTTACAGCGGGAAGGCAGTGAAGGCAATGAAGGCAGTGAAGGCATTTTGTTTCTAGGCTCAACATTTTTGCCCATTTTATAATGTTTAAAAGGAGAAGCTTCTCCTCTCTGACTGTTCCACACGTAAAGAGCGGGAAACACACACACACGCACATGCGCGCACACACACACGCACGCACGCACACACACACACACACACACACACGCACGCACACACACACACACACGCACGCACGCACGCACGCACGCACACACACACATACACATACACATACACGCTTACACGCTTACACACTTACACTGGAAGACAATCAATGCTCTGTGACCTTCTTCAAACAGTCAGTGGTAAGTGAGTGTGGCCTGCAGCTAGAAGGTCACCAGTCAGAATTCCCAGTCTGGCTGGGAAATAATGGATGGCTAAAGTAAGTGAATGGCACTCTGGTTTTTCTTTGTAACAACCACTGATGTTCCCTGGAGGTGAAGCTGAGCCCCCAGCTGCTAAACAGTCAATAGAGGTAGACTGTAGACCTAAATGAAGGTGAAGGCAGGTCTCCTTCAAAAATATGACGAAATTCAAATAATTCTACTGCGATATATACAAACCCTGGACCACCTTTATGACCAGTTTCAGTTTAGTTTATCTCTGTTTTGTTGCTCCTCAAATCACGTTCTCATTCTCTCCTGCTGTTTCCTTTTAAATTGCACTCAGGACCCATTCTCATTATTTAATACTATCACTGCTTGTTATTGAAAAAGCTCTTCAGTCTAGACATTTACTCCGCTCCTCCGCCATTTAGATGAACCCTGGGGGCTGGGACAGATACCAGATTCTGATGGAACATGAGTATGCATTGTTTTTTTGTTTCACATCTCTCCCCCTCTAGATACATTATGTCCCTGAATCACCCTCTTCTCTATCCCCTATATGGTGTCCTTTTAATGCTGTATCTGGCTTTCTGATTGTCAAACAAGATCCCAAAGCACGTACAACATAAAATTAAACACACGTGGGATGTTCATCAAAGGCGTCCTGATAAAAATAGAAATGCTAACATTAAAAAACTCTTCCTTTTAGACTGTCAAACTAAGTGCAAAACATGAGCGCAAGTAGGTCGCTTTCGATGTGCGCGTGTGTGTGTGTGTGTGTGTGTGTGTGTGTGTGTGTGTGTGTGTGTGTGTGTGTGTCTGCATGCCTGCGTGTGTTGATGGGAGTTATTTCATCTGCATTGCATCATCACAGGGTAATAATTTGGATTTTTTTTTTTTTTTTCACTTTTCCTTTTGAAATGAGCCAAGCTGTGAATGTTTTATAAATGGGGCCTTGTGCACTGTGCTGGGAGCCTGTGGCATGGTGTGTGTGTGTGTGTGTGTGTGTGTGTGTGTGTGTGTGTGTGTGTGTGTGTGTGTGTGTGTGTGTGTGTGTGTGTGTGTGTGTGTGTGTGTGTGTGTGTGTGTGTGTGTGTGTGTGTGTGTGTGTGCATATGCAGGGCTCCCAGGGGCCCCTGATGGTTTCTAGTCTGGTGTCAGTGCTTAATAGCTGTATTTCACCACTTATCTTGTAAGTCGGGCTTTCTTTTGAAATAACTGAATAACTGAGATGTGGTTTGGTTGTTTTGGTGACTGTTTTTAAGATCGTCACACCCCAACACTGAATGAAGAGTCACAGTGTCAATACATAATTTGTATTTTTAAATAACAATTGTCAGTGGCCAAATCAGATGCATTCAGTAGTGAAGCTTCCCCCACGGGTGACAGAGTTCTGTTGGTTGCTCACCTGTGATTTACATTACTTCCTTGTAAATAACATGAAAGGATGCTAATCGGTTACCTCAGTCGTAAATCAAAAGACTACTGAGCTATTAACCTTACGTGCAGTGCAGTGCTTGGAGGTGAGTGTTGTGCTGAACTTAATGGAACAGCTCTGAATAGCAAAAGACTGGACAGTACTCCTGAACTAAAGACCATAACAATCAGTGCTGAACGTTGGGCCATGTGATGTGTTCACTTACCGTTGTATGTTTTGAAGTGCATTTGAACAATGATACATTCACCCACTGTTGTGTGTACTGCAGTGCTTTTGATTGGTGAAGTGTTGACTGACTGACATACTGTATGTAATGAAGTTTAATTAAACGGTGATCTGACTGCTAAAATTGGGAAAAAAGGTGACCAAACGGCATAATGGTGACAATGAGTCTTTAAACTGTAATGAACGCCCATCGTTCATTTCTGTTCAAAGACTCATTGTCACTCATTGTAAAGTGATGTCAGGTTACATTTTTACTGACGTGACCAAACACAGCTTGAATTATGTCTACATAACCAAATATAACTAATACGGTTTTAACTGCACCATAACAAAACCAGGGACAAATAATACATCTTTTACTCTTTTGTTTTCAAGATACTCACGTCCATGAACTCCACGTTCGCCTTGGGCCCGGTGGCCTCATTTAAGATTTTAACGGCGACAGGAATTTTCACAGTTTCACCCTCTGGGACCCAAATACCCTAAAGTAGAAACACACACAAACATAATGAGTCATTATTCTGATTGAAAACTCACAAATGTCCAGCTCACCAACATTGTTTAAAGAAAAAGATGGTATAGATCCTTGAGGAACAGGAGGAATTAATAAATTGAACATTTTTCACCCTGAATTTCTACGTTGTCAGCTTTTTAAATAAACACATTCTATATTCTCACTGGCAGAGTGTGAGAATGTACTGTATGCTGGATGATTAAGGTTATTTTGCCCTTCAAAAAGACTAAGGTAAAACTATTTAATCATTTTGAAGTATCTAATTTCAGGCAGGAATAAAGTGATGTAGCTGCTGCCAAAGTGGACAAAACAGTTAAAGGAGGAAAGATGTCAAGTGCCTTTAAACTTTCTCAGCGTTATATATACTTATATATATCTATATATGGTGGAGTCCAAGATAACTCTGATGCTTCCTGGCCACCAACAAACTGTAAGGGTCCGATGGCTCATCCACCAGACTCTGAAGTGACTATCTACTAGGTGCTTTAAATTCACCATGGGAGAGTGCAAGACATTGCTTTGAAAAAGGACATCTGCGCTCATACTCCAAAACCTCTGACCTAAAAATGTGCTATAATGTGCGTGGATGGATCTACAAAATGACCAATTATAATTTCAGGGACAGAGATTCTGTTCTTTCTAATTTCAGCTGTGTTTTTCCCTACCTCTCCCCAACCCATCATTGCACTGGTGGTGACCTCAGCTACCTCTTATTTCACTGTCACCCCAGGGGTCTGGATGTCTGCTATTACTTATTCTTTTCATCTCCCACCTCCAGCCTTCCATCTCATTTCCTGTCATTAATGATCCAGCAATCTGTCTCCTTTGTCTTCCTCTCATGATGTGAGACTGTGAAGACGATCCCACGTCATGATCTCATATTCAGTAGTACGTTAGTTTATTTGGCAAAGTACCAACTGAAATGCAAATGGTTAATATTATTTGATCTCTGTGTTTTACCTTATAAACAGTCCCAAAGGCCCCGGAGCCGAGAATCTTGACTCTTTTGAGTTCTGTTTCTTTCAGAATGCGAAGCTGAGCTTGATTGGGTGCTGTTCCGCTGGGCGTTAAAGGTTCCACCAACTGAAAACACATCCAATAACACAGAACATTTAATCAGACAGTACTACAACACCAACTACATGATGAAAGCTCCAGGCAGGGAGAGGAATAATTTTTTTCCTGTATACACAGTCATTATCTCATGTGAAAATTCAAGGAAATTGATGGAATATCAGATAACACTCATATTATTGAGTTGTTGTTACATACAATAGCTGTAAGAGAATCCTGGAAACATGTACCCAATTCATTTTCAAGACTTACAATTTGCAATAAACACACAGGCTGTTGATAAGAATGGCAAAGATGTCTGCTTTTCAAAAAACTGTGACCTAATTTCTAAGAAGTCATGCTGGGAGACTCAGCTTTTATCACAGCACAACTACAATTACCGTGGAGTTACTTGAAATTATGACTACACAGAAGTGGTTCCTCAAGAACAATCATTTTTAAAAACAGCTTAATTTAAATGCAATGCACACCTAAATACTTCAGTTGACAGTAAGGTTACAATGACGTTTTTTTTCCAACAAGATAAATTCAAATCGTGACGTTCAATTTTCATATCAGCAAAGTTAAAGTGAGACATTTAATATGTGAACAGAAGAGAGAGAGAAGATAGGTGGATGAAAAGTGAGAAAAAGATTGGGGGAATTGGATAATTGCATAGCCTGAACAGGAGTTGACACTTTTTACTGCTCAAGTGGAGGAACAAACAAATTAAATAGTAAGAGAAGGAGAGAGATTATATCTGACGAGGAAGGAAGATGTGGAGTGGGAGAGGAACTCTGGCAGAAACAACAACTAGACAGCGATGGAGAAGCGAACTGCTGAATTAGTCAGAGGATGCAAAAGCATAAATGAGGGGGCAATAAAAGGAGAATTGCAGAAAAGAGGTGGTAAATTAGAGAGGGAGGGAGGGAAGAGAGAGGAAAACAGAGAGAGTGTAAATCAGCCTGGCTGTGGTCGGCAGCTTCTGTCCCTCTGGCTTATGGTTACCATTTGATTAAAAACAATAGCCATTCTTCATTTAAATGGAATAACAAATCAGCTTATGCAGGGTGGAGACAAGAAGGGGGTGCGCTCGACAAACACACACAAGACAATACAGTTGTCTTTAAAATGATCCACCCGCACACAAACACAAATGCAAAAACAGCACCCTATGCTATCTGACTGTGCTGGGAGCTGTCCAGCATTAGTGGTGCTGAAGATGTCGAGACTGTGTAGCATCCACAGAATAGAACAGTGTAACTGTCCACCCTCTTGCTCTACAAGACAGTGCTGGAACCAAATCAAAAACCGTGCAGTCACACAAACCATTTACACAATTCTACATTTATTCCACAATTGCTTGATCGCAATTATTTGAGCTGACCACAATCATTTTGCATAATCGTTTCCATTCATCTGTATAAAAACAGCAGGATGATACGAACAAAAATGTCATATTTCTGTCACATTTTCTACCACGTGTTTTACCGATCGAGGTTTAAATGAAGCCATCTTGTTGCGCCCCTTTTTCTACTCTCGTTTAAAAACACGATTGGGGAATTAGCACCTCCAACTATTTATCTCGAGGTGCTTAACTTAACTAATATTGGACTGACCACATTTTGATGAGCATCTACTGCAATGGAGTTGCAAAGCCAAACACCACAGCCAATATATGACTTTTCATAAAATGTACATTACGTGTAATCTGAAACTATGAAGAGGCTTAGATTACAATGATGGCATAAAATGAACAGAGAAAGACTTATAAATCGTTAATTGCAATTATTTGATTGACAATTATCATCAATTAAAATGTGAGGATGTTGACAGCCCTAGTTCTGGCATTAACAGACCTGCTTAAAAAGACACTAAACTCCCAACTTTAAGAGGTAAAATGGTGAGGGGATGTGCTGTCTAGTCTACAGGCTCAAATATACTGCATGTTGCGGCCTCTAGTAAAGCTACAATTACTGTGGTGGCCCATTCAAACTGTGAAAGCATTAAACTCATGGTTGGTGAGTGTCCCCTCTGATAGTTGAAAGTATCCAAAATTGGGTACAGAAGAACTTTTGTAAATGCGAGATTTCCGTTTTTGATTTTAAATACATTTGCAAGTTTTACACATTTTCTAAAGAGTGTCGATTTATGGTCAAAACATTTTATTTTCGCAATTTGAAATGAAATCAAAGTGTGTACAAAGCAAAGTGAAAGTTTCTGAATCATTTCTAAATCCAGGGTATGTAAAACGCAAATGTTTTCCTGTCTGAAAACATTTCTGAGATTGCTCATTTTACGGACACATAATTGAGTGATCTCTACAGGATGGATGTGAAAGTGATGTGCAGCATCTTAAGCCTCACTAGTATATGTTTTTAGACTTAATTTTATAATATTTAACTATCGTCCAACACGCACAACAGGATTTGCACCGTAACAAGATAAAATACATACATGAATAAAGAAATCTTTAACGATTAACGATTAAAAAGGAATTCTCTTTTTTGGTGCCAGGAAACAAATGCAGGCAGTACGATCTCAATCAGAGCATTATAAGTACTCATTTTGAAATCTTAGGCTTTCATTTCCACTTCCGCACCATCCTTCTGTTTCTTTTTATAACCTTGGTATTTTTGAGTATCTCATTACAGTGTGGCCCTGTAAGTGTAGTTCTCATTATTTGAAGGTAAGAAAATGTCTAAGCTGATGTTAACATCATGTTGACTATATATTGTGTGAAAATAATTCTATCTGAATATATCTATGAAAACAAAACATATATACTTATGTAAGTACAGTGAGAATATAAGTGGGGCCCAGATGTAAGAGTAATTCAGTATGATAGAGGAAGAATGATAGACTGTATTCCATCAGTGCTATTATGTCAAGATACTTCACTGATACTCATGTGCTCTAAAGAGAGAGAAAGCAGTAAAACAAAACCTTATTCTCAATGTAGACACACAAGTGCATTAGATGATGTACTCGTTTTGTTTTAACACAAAGGAAGAGTGCTTTCTCCTCTTCTAATGGTATGGTCCCTTCCCTCTTCTGAGAAGAAGTGTCCTTTCCAATATACTATGGCAAAGTCAACACCCGAGCCTCTGAAACTTTCTCAACTTTGGCAAATTCAATTTGGAAACATGAGGTCTGAATCTTTTTCTTTCTTTTTCAGTGTGAATTTTCTATTCACTCACAGCTACACAAACAATTACTGACAAAAAATGTAATCAAAGAAATTTAGACAAACGTCCTTCGACATTTCCTTTGATCAAATGTTTCTTCAAAATTGACACTATGCTGACCCTAGAGACTTTATGTAAAATCCAGACCAGTGAAATCCGTCAAATATACGAGGCTGGGTCAATTCTGAGACTGCTCCTGTTGCGACCACGACCGATGCGCAGCACCACTGTGTGTATCGAACAGGAGGAAGCTTTAACTCAAATAAGTAATTGTTGCAAATTTCGTTGCTTGTTCAAAATTAGCACCCGAGTTACGCACGTTTTTGTGAGGGCATGTTGGTGCACACCGCAATTTTCTGTGGTCCTGACCAGAGGGCACACGTCAAATCTTCTGTCAAACTCTGGACATCTGCAACAGTAAATGCTTCAGGAAGCCTAAGGCAATGAAGAAATATGCCTGGAGGTGTTTGAGTGACATTGGCGTTTCCAAGGGAGGCACTGTCTAAAACCAGGTGAGGTTGTGCACCGTGACTTTGCATAGAACATCTCAGAAGCACCCGGATCACTACTCACAAAATCATTTGTAACTCAGGTGCTGATTTTGATCAAGTAAAGAAAGTTGGAGTACTTACTCATGAAGGTTACAGCTTTTCTGTACTCTGTGGACATCGAGTTACTGCACAGCGTTCGTGCGCAACAGGAGCAGTCTTGGAACTTATTGAATCACCCTCGTAATTCTGCTCGTCTTTGATTGAAGAATTCTACTATTTTTATGATTTCATAGAAATCCTTGGTACATACGTTCCTATAGTTTTTTCCACATTCTATATCTTCATTTATTTCTTTAAATTCTCCAAAACTATATTGAAATCATTTGACCAATTTGATACAATACCAAATGGTAATACTGTGTGGACTGCAAGTAGATTTCTTGAGAATTGGATTCACTTTGGTTACAGTATGTCTTCTGCTTCTCATTATCGTTCTGTGTAACCCACTGCAATTTTTCCCTCTATTCAACATTTACTGTCCTGCTTACCTCTGTCTCCAGGAAGCGCCGAAGGGCCCTCTTCTTCTTAATGTTCTTCCGGCGCACAGACACTGCTATGCTCAGTACCATGATCACCAACATGAAGAGGCCACCGATCACCCCCGCTGCAATCAGAGGGGTTCTGAGGACAAGAAAATAGAGTGGGAGTAGGAGGAATATGAGTAGATGGAGGGCGGGACACACAACATGAGATGACAGAAGGGGGTGCAGAATGAGCAGGTAGAATACCAGTACAGAGGATGAGGCCAATAAAAAATACAAGCATCACGTTCATACACACACGCACACACAATCAAGAAAACACATGGACAAACAAACCGAAAACATGATTGTAAAGTGAATGTGTATGTGGGCGATCCTTAAAAATCCCCTTCACGTTCGGCTGTTGGTCTATTTTTCCACCAAGCTTGATCTGGTAACAAATATCACTCCATGGCCTCTTATTAAAATTGAGGCTGAGATCAAAAACATGGAAATCACCATCATAGTGAATTCTCAATACTCATGACTCTGCCTTAAATCAGTCGGGGAAAAAAGGCTGTTTTTCAGAAGTGCAGACTGCAAGGATATACCCCATGAAATGTTATCTCAGTCAGTCGTCTTTATGGGAAGTGAAGAATGCTGTATCTCCCCCACATCTCTATCTTTGGCTGCACATGGAGAAAATCACTATACTTAACTGCAAGAGTGGCATCAATCCTCTCAACTAACGCTCAGCAAGACAGCGAAAGAGTGGACTCCACCAAATGCCAACCTATCGTTTAAACAAATTGAACGTAGAATGGTAATTGCTATTATTTTTTTTTATAATAGTGGTAACTTTAAAAATAGTCATTAGCTAATTTATGGACGCCGTAAAAGCAATATCATTAAATTTCAGAGCAGCGAAATGAAGTTTGTTTGTCTGCCATGTATGTGTGTGTGTGTGCCCATATGAATCCCTTGAGTGAGAAGACAGCTGATGGCCAGTGATCAAAGGCATACAGAAGCTACAAATAGTCACATATCAGTAAGCGAGTGTGGCCACAGACAATTTTACACAATACCAAATGTCATTTTAGCATCGTGATATACAGTAGATGTCCAATTCATTCCATATGCTCCACTTCAGTAGTCTTTCCAGCCGACATTAACATGTCCCCCGAGTGTTCGCATGAAACTCAGCCGTGCTATAAATACACTCGAGACGAACACTTCTAAAGATCACCCAGTAAGCCACCTTTGCACATGACCACGGATGCATTTGAACAGATTAAATGCAATCTTTCTGCACCATTACAATCTAGAAAATAATAAACGAATCACATGTGGAGCCAATCAGGAAGGCTGAGATAATCTTGAATTAAATGAAAAAAGATACCTCCAAACGGGAACATGTTAGATGAGCTATTAGTCAGCTTTATCAGACAAAATATTACATGAGGAAGTGACAGGAAGTGATTAATCCAGCTTAACCAGATATGCACACAATCCCTGCACAAGATGTGAGTTAATGCCAGGTGGAACAATGGCCTTAGAAGGCTTTGTGTAATCACATATTTCTGATAAGACACTTTCAGCTGCGCTAAAAAAATAAAAATACTTCCAACAGGTAACAGATTTACAACACGTGTGACACTTCAGAACAGGCAGCTAAACCTGATAGCTGTGGCCGGGATACAGCTGAATCCCAGCCGGAGCTATCGGAGATCTGATAAGAGGTGATCGGTTCGCAAGGTTGGCTGATAACTACACCCCCCTCCCCAATCTGCTGCAGTTCCCCTTCATCCTGGTGCCAGTGTCCCAAATACTGTTTCAGGAGGAGATGGGTGGAGTTTGATCACAAGTGGTAGTGAATATTGATAAGTAAATACCAAGGAGAAGATGTCTAATACTTGACTGATTATTTATCTTTGGATTTAATTTATTCACAAATACAAACATGTGTTCAATTGTCTAAATATGCATTCATATTTTAAATCTGTGTCACACATTGACTTTTATCATGACTCTGTTCTTTTGAAGATTTCCTGAAGTGTTGGCAGGTTCTTTTAACTCCCAGCTTTAAAAAAAAAATGTTTTTAAATGTTTAATCATTCCCTTAATGCTACCCAACAATTCTCAGCTCCACTTGCTGCCAAACTGATTCCCTTATAAAGTCTTGAATCCATTCGCTGTAAACTCTGAGCAGCATTTTCTCTCTCCTCCTCACAAAAAAAACCTGAAGTGCTATCAATTTATCAAGAACCAGGCAAACCGCTTGTGCGCACACACACACACACACACACACACACACACACACACACACACACACACACACACACACACACACACACACACACACACACACACACACACACACACACACACACACACACACACACACACACACACACACACACACACACACACACACACACACACACACACACACACACACACACACACGCAGAAATGCATGCACGGAGAGGCATTAAGGACACTAACAGGGATTTTGTGCCTTTCAGCGAGCCATTAATCAGAGATGTTGCTTATTGTGATTCCTTTGTGTAGCTGTGTGCTGCTGTGTAGGTGTGTTTGTATGCAGGCACTCCCCCCCCAAAAAAGGCAATTTTTTTGTACCTGTCCATCCAGCCAATGCAGTCTTGAAGTCGTGGTCCAATGCACCTAAGTAGAGAAAACAGGACACGAAAATAGTCAAGCAACAGTTCAAAGATTGTGTCTATAAATGTTGACTTTGAAGTGAGTGGAGCAAAGCAACAACAAGCAGGCAGTTTAAATATGCTGCAATGTGTTGATTTTAAATTAGGAATTGTTCAGAGATATTTTGGTTTATCGATGTCAAACATATGTCAAGACAGCACTATGATGGCTTTGTATGCTTAGCTCATCGTGCCTGCAGGTAAACTTGAAATGTGAAATGAGTTCTGAACTAGAGCCTCGTTAGATCTTCTTCAGCTTCACGCTCAAACTCAGCGAGAGTTCAGTGACAGGTTACAAAGCTACACTGTCTTCTGATGAAAAGCAAAGATCTCTGCTGGAAACCCCACCAGTCGCCCTGCGTTAATGTTTCAAGCCTCCCATGTGCAGTGTGCGTTTGTGGCATCACATGCCACATATTGTACACTTGCTCCGGAATGTAGCGTCTCTTTTAGATGTTTGGAAGTCTCCCTATCTGTTTCTTTCCCTCTCCCTCTCCCTTCCTATCCTCTCCGTCAGCTTGTTTTTTTGAGAGGGGGACCTGCTTATGAAGCTGTACCTGTGACAAAGTGTCAGCCTGGTGTTTTCCATTTACGACTACATTGTTATGCTCAGGCGAGCTGGAGGCTGTCACTCGGGAGAGGTGAAATGACACACGAGGAAGGGACATAAACTCCCTGTGGAGTTAAATAGAAAGTGATATCTTGGCAAACCTCGTTGAATGTTACTTGAGCGATCAGCGGCTATTGGGCGGTGGAGAGGGTACTTCGTTGACGCCTCTCACTTCTTGTTACTCCTATTTCATATTCTCTGCTTCCCTTCTCTATTTATCTCACTTATCTTTCAAGATATTGGGAGTATAATTTTATGTTTGTGGGATGCAGATAGTGGGAGCTTGGTGCGCAAGTGAATTTCACTATTCATATAAAAGTCAAATTCCCCTGCAGTGAGTGAGGAGATAACGCAAGAATTACTGTGTATTACAGACAGTTTTTAAAGAGGCACAGCAAAATTCATTCACGTGTCCTTGTGAAAGAGTCAGTACTAGAAAACTGGTCATATAGTGACTACTTGTGTGGAGGGTCAGTAAGCTTCTGCAGCAGATCTGCACACATGCGGGCAAATCCACAGATTGTGAGATTGTTGTACAGAGATTATTATTATTTTTTTTAAACTGGAGTGCCTAGGCCTTTAGGGTTTGGTTCAGGACTGGGTTTAGGGCAAGGCTTATGTGTTTAGCATTAGCTAATGACAGATAATGTAAAGTTTGGAATTTAGATTTGGCTGGAAAACTAAAACGAAGTTTAGATTACTTGATTTTTCTCAGAATAAGCAATCATTCTCTAAAATTAGTTTGGGTTACAAATAGTAGAAATATGGCATATATTTTGGTTTGCTCCTTTTACTTGGTATCATCAAGTGTAAGGATGAAAACACTGGAAGCCACTGCTGTTTGCTTCAATTAATCTTTTACAGGTTGGACTGTGATTTACTATTTTTGTAACGTGTCCTTTGCCTGGCTGAACTTACCCTTGGGTGCAGTTGGCATGGCAGGGATGGCATTCATTATTGACTTCGGCGTACTTGAAGATGAAGCTGTTCGCACCTTGCAAGCCATCGGGACACTTTTCCACACAGTTTGGACCATCCTTGAAATGAAGACATTTCACACAATGCTCTGGGCCCTGTGGACAGCGGAAAAAGAAAAGAAAAGAAACAAAAATGTCAGATGTCTATTTTCATTTTGAAAACCTGGTCTGTATGATGAATGTCCGGATGAGTCAGAACATGTTACAGCACAATTTCAACAGTAATGGTAATGGATGACTTGCTTCAAAAACAGACAAACGTTTCCATTAGGTAGGAGTCATGAAGACTCCCACATACTGACAAGAATTACCTGGAAACATTGGTTTCTATATGACTGCTGAGTGTGTAAATGAAAACATGTTTTTGCAGCAGGTTCAATTATTATTGTTGAATCTATCTTGGTCTAGGCAGCTTCCTCTCAGGTTTTTCGGTGACCATTTTTGCTTCAAGTCTATTCCCAACTTCCTTTGGCAGGTAGAGAATATACAGCAGCCAAACCTGACATCCATAAGTCAGGCATAAAGGACAAATCTGTAGTCTCACAGGTTTGGGGATGTCTGCTGCAGTCTCAGTCAGTCAGTCTATAGAGTGATTGATCGCTCTATTTATACACTAACAACTTATGGCTAAGTACGGCTACTTTTCACAGATAAAACTGTTGTACTTGCATCTGTGCGGCAGTGAAAGCTTCAGAGTGAAAGAGAGATAACAGGAGGCAAAAGACAGAAGGTGAAAGTGATGAGAGATGAATAAAGTAAAACAAAACAACAAACAAAAAAAAACACTATCAAGTAATAAGGGAAGTGTAGGAGAAGAGTGTGGACGTGGATGCAGAGGAGAGAGACACTAAGAGTGAGTGAGATATAGCAAGAAAAAGCGTGACAGAGAGAGAGAGAGAGAGAAAAGAGGAACAGGAGGGAGAAAGCAGACGAGACGCATAAAGCAGTGTGAGCAGAGCAGGCAGATAATAACCATCGCTCACAGCACACACAATGACCATAACAATCCGCCTAGAACAGGATTTATGGAGCTAATATAGGCGAGGGAGGTGGGAAGGGGGAGGAGAGGAAGCTCTCCCAGACAGGCCTCGTAACATCAGCAGGCCTGAAGAACATCTCACTGACAAACAACACACACACACACACACACACACACACACACACACACACACACACACACACACACACACACACACACACACACACACACACACACACACACACACACACACACACACACACACACACACACACACACACACACACACACACACACATAAACACAAGAAATGGAAATCAAATCACAAACCATACCTTGGAGTCACAGAAACAATAAGGATGTCCAAATTGCACACAGACACAATAATTAACAGATACACATACATTAACACACATTGTATACTTGACAAACACAGCTGAGAAACACACACACACACACACACACACACACACACACACACACACACACACACACACACACACACACACACACACACACACACACACACACACACACTGCTCACTAAGTAAGGAGCCACTATGACAAAATGATGATAGCGAAGGCAGATCACTATCCTATGACAAGTGGAAGAGTGTGTGTAAGTGTGTGTTCATACAAAACCCAAAGTAGTGTTTTGTAGGGGCCTGCATGCACAAATATGTGTGTGTGTGTGTGTGTGTGTGTGTGTGTGTGTGTGTGTGTGTGTGTGTGTGTGTGTGTGTGTGTGTGTGTGTGTGTGTGTGTGTGTGTGTGTGTGTGTATGAGTGTCTATACACTGATGCCTCTACGTGTGCTCTTTACAGCTTGTGTGGGTATGTGTGTGAACATGTATTCACCCTGGTATAATTATGCAAATTGAAAGTCTCGCTGCTCTTGCTGGCTTTAGCGTTAAGCCTGGCACTTCGCTTTTATGAGTGTCTTCCCACCCGTGGCTATTTGCGTGTGTGTATGTGTCTGCAAGTCTCATCACATCAGCCAGCAAATGATGTGACAGAGCAAGCAAACAGTGTTTGGTCCAGCAGGATATTTGGGCAACCAAAGCTCCCTGCTGTACATTTAAATTGGTCTGCTTGTGTGCTTAACACTGAAGTTTGTGTGTGATGTATGTATGTGTAAAATAATTGTTGCTTTTCTTCTTTACACGAGGATTGGAGGGTGGATTGACCAATAAAGGTCTAAAAGATGTCAGAGCTTCAAAAAATTGTGTGTAATGACATAAAAGTAGAAGTCCTCCAACTCATATGACCATATACATAATCTGTTCCTACTCTAACAAAATACGACACACAGGAGCGTTTTCTAAATTACAGCCTCTGGTAAGGTTTCAGAACAAAAACCACTTAGGGTTATGAAAACTTTGTCGTCATGGCAACAGTAAACGTGGTTTTAAAAGACGGTGGTTGGAAATGGGAAGCAAACATCAGTTTCCTGCATCCAAGTTCACTATTGTACAGTATGGAACCATCTGCCAAACCCTTCTCACATTATATAGACGCCATTTGAACTTAAAATGTAACAGTAAATCGTAATAAGCTGCTTGTGCAAAATATTTTTGGAGTTATATGTGTGTGTCCATTACGGTGTGTTCAGACAAAACGCGAAGCAAATTATTCCCACGGCGTGATAACATACAAAGTCAATGCAGTGACGCGAATGTCTGCGAATTTGCACCAGGCGTCTCTAAAAGATGAAAATTCACGTGAGTTGAAAATATTTAACTCAAGTGGCCGTACTCGCGCGAGTAATGTGAGGCACAATTTTGCTCTGTGTTTGGTCTGAACACGCAATTATGCTCATACATGGCCACTGCATATTACCTGAGAGAGAAGTAACATATGTCAATCTCAAACATGACGTGAAGAGGGGGATGTTGTCATCAAACAAAGCTGACCTTTGCATTAGCTGTCATTTGCAGAAGACTAAGGTACCTCAGATACCTGAGCTGGACTCAAGCTTTTAGTGCCTGTTGTGAAATGTAAGCACGCTGCACTCTACTCCTCTTTTAGTAAAGACGCCAGAATAGATGAGCTTGCTGGGGATGATGAGCAGGTCAAGTGTGTTTGTACCACTGATCAACGACTGCAACCGCTCCAGATCTGCCATCATCACCTATTCTGTCCACAACGTAGCCTGTATTTATGCAAACTGTCAGATCTCCGATCTCTCTCCGCAGAGGGCATTAGGCCTATCAAATCACTGTGTGTAAGCTGTAATGTAATTGCTATGGGCTCTGTGGCTATAACATGATTGCTGTAATCCATTTGTGTGCCTGTGCCGCACATGTGACGTCGACACAAGGTCCAACAGGTTACCCTGGGACATTTCCATTATACACGGCTCTACAAGGTACATGCGCATGCTAACACACACACACACACACACACACACACACACACACACACACACACACACACACACACACACACACACACACACACACACACACACACACACACACACACACACACACACACACACACACACACACACACACACACACACACACACCACACACACACACACACGTTCAGTACTTGTGCATGGAAATAAAACTGTGCTGAAAAACAACAAGGTTATTGAATGCAACCATATACAAACGTCAAGGCTTTTCAGGGAAAATCTATATAATAATGTCAACACAGACCAAAGAAGACAACAAAGATGTGGACGCAACCTCTACTGAGTTTCCATTCCCTCTAATTAACTAGTTGAAATATCATTTTTGAGTGCACAGTGGCCATTATAAGTCTGTGATCCCTTTGTTTCTCAAAATACTAGAATTAATTTACAGGTCTTTGTACCCACTTTACAGCAGCCACCTTCCCATCGCTTGTCTAAGAAAGCCAGGTGCAGGACTGTCAAGTATCAAGTGGATAGCCAAGACAATCAAAGCAACAAATCTCCTCCAATAACAAGAAAAACTCTCCACTCAAGCCAACAACCACTGATGTGCTAACTTTGGTGTTTGCTTCCCACGCTTGGACACTCACACACAAACATTAGAGGTTTTGGGGGAGAAAAAAGTTCCACATTTCTGAACTATATTGAGAAAACTATCCGACAGCGTGTGATGGGACACAAAAGACAGCACATGGCCCCTCTGGCTTGCATCTGTCGCAAATCATCCCTCTCTATCAAACAGCGAGATAAGATTTTAAGAGAAAGCACAGGGTCAGGGGCCCCATGTGGCTGTGGGTGTAGTGTTCACACGAGGCAGACGGAAATGAAGGTCAGGGATTTCTTTTTTTTTTTCATTGCATTTTTTTTTATGTGCAGCTGCTGCCAAACAATCTTTCAACAAGGTCCTATAAAAACTAGTGCAAAGCAAAAGTTTGTCGGGAGTACAAATATCTTTCAGTTAAAGAAAACATATAGAACAATTACTGACAGGAAAACAAAGACTGAAGACTTACTGTCCCTGCATGAATGTTTGATGGTTTACAAAAATTTAAAAAAAACAGAATCATACAAGGACACAAATGTACACGTTAAATATCAACCCACAGCAAATGAATGTGCTAAATAATGATGATCTTAGCTTAAGCAATCAGTTTTATCTTTGAGCCACAACATGAGAAATAATCAATAGCCGAGCTGGAAGGTACACTTTGATTACTAATATAACAATTAATCATATTTCTAAGACGACCACAGGGAATGTCTGCAGCTCTGAGTCATCTGGTTTGTGGTGAGTGAAGCGATACTTTAATCTCAAGCGCTTTTGTTTGGGAGGCCAAACACAGAAACCAAAGATTTGACCTTTTACAGCTGATTCAGCTTTTACTGCATCTGGATGAATTAATTGTTGGTTTTTGACTGAAGTTTTGCAATAGGAGTTGTTGACAATAAAAAAAAGTATAGGATATCATTTGGTTCATCCTGAATTTGAATGAAAGTATGCTTACCTGATTTGATCTCAGTACTTTTTTCACCCCTGATGTTTCAATGTAAATGAAAATGTTACCTTAAAATAACAGTCATGACCACATGTCATGTCACCAATATGACCACATATATCGAGGCCAAAATCCACAGTCTTTGCTTTGTGTGAAGATGTGTTTTGATTAAACTGGGTAAATGTAAGACTTTAGCAGTCTAAGTTAGTCAAATAGTATATATTCCAAAGTTGTTTTAGTTTATGCGTCTGTTTTCCCTGGACAATTTCCCTCAAGCTGCAGTGGAGGAAGAGCAACTAAAGGAGGGAATTTTACACCAAAAAGTCTGTTACTTTGGGAAATGTTCACTTGTTTTTTCTTATTCAGTTGGCTGAAGATGAACATCAGTCTCAGATAGAATTCTTAATACATTTCTGCTCGCAACAAGAACTGCTCACTTACAAACTAGGAAGAGTTCTGGGATGGCCTGTATGAACCATAGAAAAACTTAAAAATGTTCATTCCTGATTATTGTTTTAAAACTGACCTGATAATATATGAAATTAGTTAACCCTGTAATGATTTACAAAGCCAGGTATTCTTAAAGTAACTATCTTGAAGACCTCCGTTTCGTTCTCTTTGACGGCACCTTTGGCGAAAAGTGGTAATTACAGAAGTGCTTTTGGATTTTCCAGAGAACGTAAACACGGTCACTCCTGGGATATCAGCCAGTTGGCAATTGAAATGTGAGCCTGGTTTGTTACCTGCATGTACTCTCTCTAGCAGAACAACCACTGCTGGGTGACAGAAACACACGTCACTAACTTTGGGTCGCTTGTGATTTTTCCTGGGAATATCTCAACAGACACACATCTTGCTCAGTTTCTAATAGTGTCATTGCAATGACTTTCATCAGTGAGCCGAAGGCTCAATCAAAATTGTATTACCTCATTTGGCAATAGATAGTGATTTAACAGACAATTATTTCCGGAAATCTTTGATATTCTTACTTTAATTCACCATAGTATTCACTGTCATATTATATTATGGCTTCTAGCTTTAAGACAGATGGAAATGTAGTTCAACTTTCATTGACGGAATAATTTTACCATATGTATTTCTGTTTATCTTGTATGATATTCCTCTTTAATGACTAGGAAAAAAAAGCAAATGCATACAAACAGCTTAAACAGCGCTCTTCTCCATGTTTATGAAGAAAACATACATGTGTAAAATTAATGCTTCAGTCTGCCTCAATATTTCAGTCTATAGATGTAAGCTTACCGGGCCATGGCAGGTCAAAGAGTCATCATCAGCACGCTCACACTGGGCATCACACTCCACACACACTGACCCATTGGCATACTCTCGAATATCCCTGAAAGAGATGGAGGAAAGAGAAGGAGGGAGGGAGTGTGATGGAAAGAGAAACAGAAGTGAGACACAAGTGGGGGAGTGAAACATTATTTGAAAGATTGAACAACAACATTACACATTGTAAAAGAGACCAGATACACCTTGTTGTACTCAGTTTCATGTAGACCTTTTAATAAAATATGCCTCTTTGCTGGAGTTGTAGGTATGAAGGCAGCTAAAAAGCTGAGCGACAAGACTACATTCACCTCTATTCCATTTGATCAACTCATTCAGCACTTCTATTTAATAAAAATCTATAATAACCTGAGCAATATTGTGAAAAATCTGTATTTTCAACCAAACTGTCCTTGTAAAAGCAAAGAGTGCCTCAAATTATCATTTTTTTTATCCATTGTTCTGGTGTCAGGGTTTAGCTAGTGGCTGGCAATATCAAAGCAATATTTTAACATCACTCTCTTCAAATACTCAACAACAACAAAAAAAATCCCCAAAATATATTGTATTGCACAATTCCAACACCTACAATTTTCACAAACATTTTCATGTTTTTGGTTTGGGAACTCAAATAATTTATAATATAAAATACTGCACTGTTCCTGCTAAAAAGGCACCCATATAAAAGAAATAGCTCTGACCAAAGATAACATGTTTTTGAGGAATAATCCCAGTTATCTATGTTGGAAACCAGCACTTTGGGCAATTCAGGTTTGAGACAAGAAATTAAGTGTAATTCAGCACTAACATAACAAAAAAGAAAGCTATAAAAACATTCACTGGATTTTGACAGAAGCACATTGAAGCTTCATGTTTTCAGTCAGATTCTAAAAGTCTCCAGAAATATATTTTATAACATCCATGTAAGCAAAGTAGGAAAAAAAAAAAAAACACATTGGCAATGATCTATTGAAATCCTGCTAAATACTAATTACAATCTCAATGTCATCCTCACATTTTGTTCATAAAAATGTTCCCTTCAAATGTTTTTTTTATTTTTTATTACTGAACACGTGCTTTTTTAAATGATCCTTTTCAATCAATTTTGTCTGAATCAAACCAGAGCAGGTACAACACATGGAGGTGAAAGAGAGATAGACAAATTATTAGTGGTAGGGGATGACTAAAGGTCAGTAGATATAGCTATAGCATGAGCAGAATGTACAATACACACACACTCGCACACACACTGTTACACCCGCAAGCATTGTAGGTAATTAGCTAACCGTAATACTGATACCATCAGTCAGGGGGTCGCCACAGTTGAAAGGTGCAGTGCCTGCGAGGAGTGCAACAGTTTCAAAAATCAATTAAATGAAGTGCCTTGTTATTCAATTTCTGCAATCCCCTTATAATGGTAGAACACCGGAGTGGCCTGCAAAAGTCATTAAACCTGACCACACTGCGGCTGAGTTGGCACTTTGCCTTTTTGTCACTGCAGGAGAAGGAGAATTCATTTTGGGTACTTGTCTTTTGGTCAGTGAGGAAAAACACAATGTTCTCAGCAATGGGAAAAAAAATATGTTGCTGTCCCGGTGGGAACCAAATCAAATTAGTATTAATTATGCTTCATCTGGCCTTCATAAAACCTTCCAGGAGGCAAGGAAAGTAAGCCTTTGTCTGTGTGTGTGCTGGTTGAAATAATAAAGGCTGCAGACATCACAGGACTTCAAAGCTATTGCATGATGTTCCTGTACTTTCCTGTACTTTCTTTGTAATAGGACGCAGATAAAAAAAAATACACTTTTACGTAAAGTCTATACTGCCAAACCTGCGTGTTCACACAATCAAGTAAAACTGCATGTTTGGTACTTTGAACTACAATGTTCAGGTCGTTTTGACTTGACTAAAAATGTTCAACAACCAGTAACAAATCACTGGAGACACTTCTTGTTTTGCTGATATCTGACCCATGCCGAATTCGTATTACTCCTGGGTATGAGATGAAAAAAGTAACAATGAATACTGTATGTTGTGAAGAGAAATCTTCTGTTTCTGGTTTTCATGTGCTACTGAATCTAAATTACCACAAACTAAGACTTACTGGTTTTGTTCTAGTGCAGAACTTTGACATACAACTATTATTATTTCAATTTAAACCTGGAGGACACAAAATATTGAATAAAGGTATACCTGTCGGCAGTGTATGTTCAACTCAGTTTCCAAGTGCCTTGATATTAAGTCCTCCGCACTTTAATGTTATCCCTGTTGAGGTAGACATGCTGTACTTGTGCTGCCTATCCACAATCAATCCACATTGGAGTGAAATTGATGGAACAAAACCTTGAACCACAGAACAACTTGAGGACTTGATTGGACTAATACATAAATACTGAACAAAGACCACATAAAAGCACAAGCAATATATAAAAAATATATATATATTTCATGTCGGAATCATGAAACACAATGTGGCTGCACTGAGATGGTGAAGGGTTAGAGTTGCATTCACTGAATCTTTGTGTTGGGTGGATGAGGTGCCAGTGGTGTTGGTGACGTGGGCGGTGTGGGTGGTGCTGACGTGCAGGTGGACAGGTAGGCAGGGCGTGGCCCCGTGCGCAAGCGGTGACTGTGACACGCAGTGACACGCCTAGCCCCCCTGCCCTAACGGCACCTTCTGGTCCTCCTCACTCCTCTCCAATGCGGCCACCAAAATTTTTAGATCAAGTTTGGACTCTGAACTGTTACGTAACTTTCCAGCAGTTTTGTGAGAAAAAAACATCTAAAATGTCATTAATAAAACTCCCTGAGGGAGCAGGTCTCGTCACCTTTTATTGGCAGGTAGACAGCATCAGGCTAAATTTCCTTTTAAAGTTAAGAGACCCCTGTTGTTATGACACTCAGCAGGAGTCTCTTTAAAACCAAAAGTTACCCCCACTTTTTAAATTGTTATTTTCGCCCCTGGCTCTTCATATCATCCCTACTAAACAGAAAAAAAATTATTGCTTAGCTTTGAAAAGTGCAACAAAGAGCCTTCGGCAGTTCTTGAAAACTTTTGATAAGCAGGTGGTGCAGCAGGTCTTCAAACAACAGAGGATTATTTTAAGTCCACCAAACCCTATTCATATCTGCACAGGATGAGCCGACTTGTATTTTTTTTTTTTTTGTATTAGTTCTTGATTTGATTTCCCTGCTGTTTCAGTCTCCTGAAACCAATCTACAATGCTTCTGCAGCGGGTCAACCTATGTAGGGATCAGTTTTCTCTTTCCTGCACTGCTAACCTTTAAGTTATATTTCATTAATGCTTTATATTGGATATCTAAGACAAATAAACAGTAAGCAGACTTGAAATTTATCCGAATTTATTTTCAAAAAGTGGGAAAAACAATGTTAAAATCCTATTATTTAAAACTGTGTATTATGTCTTCCCATTGAATGGATTAATTAGTGGCTTAGAGGGAGTTTGTATATCCTGCAGAATAATCATAAGTTCCTGCCTGTGCTCAGCTGACCTCGCCACCAGAGGACCCAGTTCAGTGCTTAGTGTGCTTAACAGCCTCCTCTTAGAGGAATAAACAAACTCTTACTAGATTTGAACACACAATTTGGATCAAAAATATCTATTGCCATAAACTTCCTCCTGCTGTGAAAATGTGATCAATTTATAATTGAAAATTACTACTTACATTTAAGATATCAATTGTAATGGGCATTTTTTGGTTTTGAAAAGCTAACATACAAATTATAATTCATATTATTTTGTTGTTTTTTGGGGCCAAATTCAAACAGTTCGTAAGGCACTAAACAAAACTAAACGTTCTTCATTCGTAGTTGAGGAGTGCATGTTTGATTGTGTCCATGCAGCTGAAGTGAATTTTATTTCCTAGTAGAATTCACAAAGTGCTGTAGTTTTTCTTACTGTACTGGTGGCTGGATGAGGTGAGGTACATACAGTTTGCTTCACTCACATCCATCACTTCAAAAGCCTCCTGTTGGTTACCATAGATTTGACAAACATTTTCTATTGCTGCAACTGTATTTATCTCTATATATAAATGTATATAAGGTCTGTGTCTGAGCATACATAATGCTGCAGATGGAACATGGTGGCTGTGTTCTTTTTTAAAATTAAAGCGTTCTGAATCAAGGGGAAAAACAAACCTAAAAAAGTGAGTTTTGAAGTGGCACTTAAGAGCCCATGTACAGTGGAGGGCAACTTCCCCATTCTGTAGGTCTCATGTTTTTGGTACATGCAGTAAGCAGCAGAGAATTGGTGGATCTGATCCACACTGTGAAGATAAAATGGGCTTCTGACATGCAGCAACTTATGATAGAGACTTGAGTGCACCTTTGTGTGTCTATATGCACATGTTTAAAAATGCTAGAATACATAGGAACACAGCCTGACCATCTGTGCCAAGCCAAGTCTCAGAGACAAGCATACCCACCCTGTTTTTTCACATTATGTCACAGATAATTAAAGGCCATTTTATCAGTGACGCACTGATACCACGTTGCGTGTTGCAGCGATGTCATGTTGATGCTGCCTAACTTGTACCATGAATAAGTTTGGA
The DNA here is from genome assembly GCF_029030835.1 of Brachyistius frenatus. Classification (NCBI taxonomy): domain Eukaryota; kingdom Metazoa; phylum Chordata; class Actinopteri; family Embiotocidae; genus Brachyistius; species Brachyistius frenatus. The sequence goes on from NW_027210626.1 coordinate 1,688,252, forward strand.
CCGACTTTGTCCCACATGTGAACCTTGCACCATAAAATGAATGAGTAGGGACAGGATCAGTGGTGATACTGATGAAGGCTGGAGTGTCAAAAGCAAGTTCTGCCCCCGGATAACGCAAGAAGCTTCGTCAACTGCATTACATATTTGCCCAAAGATAGTAGGTCCCAGTGATCTATGGGTGTTTTGATTTATCTGGCAGAGAAAATATGGTGATATTAGAGATATGCCATTTTTATTTTTTATTTTCTCCCCACTTATATTTGTTTTTTCCCTTATTTACCTGGTTACTAAGATGGAGAGAACAAAAAGGGAAAAAGTGCAGTTTGGTTATGAAATGTTTCATTCTGCCTTCAAATGGGGTAGTGATCATCATGTTCATGAGAGGAGTCAATATTAACGCATTCCTCTCTTGTGGTATTGAACCCAAAGTTCACAAGTTGTGACATGTTTGTTGGCATTTTCAGATATCGTAGCGGCCATGTTGGATGGTAAGTTAATGTATTGTCATTTTAGTTGCACATCTGGAAAGGCACCATTAATGCTGAACGTTATGTACAACTTTGTGAGCAACATGCGTTGCCATCCACGTCATTTTCAGGGAAGGCCTTTCTTATTCCTGCAGATATTATAACAGCATGGCTTCGTAGTAGGAAAGTCCACCTGCTATACTGGCCTATCTGCAGTCCAGACCTGTCACACATTGAAAATATTGTTGCATCATGAAACAAATTTCACTTTTAAAACTCCATCGACTGGTCTCTTCAGTTCCCAAAGTTTACAGTGTATTTAAAAGAAGAGATGATGCAACAAAGTGCTCAGTCAAAATGAACTTATATTTTTCATAAAACTATAAGATGTCTGTTTCAACACTTGATAAATTATCTTTAGTCTATTTTCAATTAAATATGAGTTCACATGATCATGTTCTGTTTTTTACATTTTATATGGCGTCCCAACTTTTTTTTTTTTAAACAGGGTTTTGTTTAAGTTATCACATTTTAATTGTATAAGGGATACCATAGCACATTATTTCAATCAATGGCACATCTGCTGCCTCCCTCAGTCAGTGCAGTAGCAACAGTGCTACCCAGCCTGCAACCTTACATCCTTTTATCCATCTGCTATTTATCCATCTGTGATGTCGGTACTGTGTTTATGCACATGCATAACTCACCCTTCGTAAAGGTTGCAGATATCCACACAGGTTCGCCCGCGGCTGAAGAATCGGCAGGTCAGGCAGTGGTCTGGGCCAGGACCCCAACACCCGGCATCTGAGCACAGTGGGTCACACACCATGCGTTCCTTGGCTGCTCAACACACATATACACAAAGAAAGACAGTGTTTAAGAGTAAAATATTTTATTCATGTTAAATGCAGTTCTGACTGAGGATTTAGTGTTTGTGCAAACACAAAGAATAAAACCTAAATTCCCCCCAAATTAGCTGAGTATAAAATTAGCCCACATAATAATCCCATTATTCATGAAAAGACACACAGCTAGATGTACTAAGGCACATGCAATTTGCGAGGGCTTGATTTTGCATTATATTTCTCCGCCTCCACAGAACAGCTGTTCATTTGCGATGGCCTATAAAGGCTATGTTTTTTCTGAGGACAACTTTCCTAAACAACAGCAGGAGTAATTGCAGCAAGAGAGGGATAGGTGTGTGGCTGAGAGACGTACTGAATGATTATGCTACCTCTCTTCAGTGAACAATAACAACACACTGCAAGCAGTCACAGAACAACAACCCTTCTGGCTGAACTGAAAGAACTGAAAGACAAAATACTCCCCTTCTATTCCGGAAACTTAAAAAAAAAAAAAAAAATCACATTAATCATCGCAGTTTAGTTGAGGGCTGCAGTTCAGTGTGAGTGTACATACTATATGTTCTGTATATATATACACATGGTCTCTATGTGTAGTGTGTGTACAGTGCTGTGTGAAGCAGGGAAATGTGCTGCCTTATTATGAAAATGCTGAGCAAACAATGACAAATCACTGGTGAGACCCAGAAAACACCTGCAGGTGCAAAGCTAACTTGTTGTTACAAGAAACATCTAGTACATGAAAAATACTGAAAGTTTATTGTCTGCATTAATATGAATGATTTCCTCTAAACACAGCCTTTCAGCTTTTTTTCTGAATATTCCCTGGTCTAAAACCCCAATAAAATATATAAATAGTGAATATTCAACCAAAAGATATTCTATGGGTTTAAAAAAAGGAAGCAAAACTCAATGTGCTTTGAACACAAATCCCGCTCTGCACATGAACAAACAAGTATTATTGGCTGTTTGACAAGCCACAATAAATATATACAAAAACACCCAGTGTGAATTTTTTTTGGTGTTTTTTTTGCTTTGTATTCATCCCACTTGTAGCGAACAGTATTCTGTTCTCTTTGTTTCTGCCTCAGTGTTTTTCATATAGTACCAACCAACTCTGGCCACTACATCTGCTCTGTAATGGCTGTGATCTCTTATCTCTTTGTCTCTCTTGTTCCCCTTTAGCACTCAGTTCTACAAAGGTTGGTACATTTTGGGAGCATTACAGTGACAAAATGAGAGTGCTGAAGTAACACAGGGATGACACTACAGATACACTGGGAACTTTTATCATGCCATCTGCCTCTGATGTGATTTTCTCTCTTGTCGTTGGATTTTAAAAGTCTTGTCTCCTCTCCTCTCCTTCCTCTTTGTGTCCATAAACATGGTTATTAAAAGGCCCCTGCTGTTTTCGCAGTCCTGGCCATAGGGGGCAACGCCTCTGTGTTACAGCCATGTTCAGAATACTTCAAAATTCTGACAGCAAGAAGCAGATAGATGGAAAAAAAAACTGAAATCAAGCCTTCCTTTTGAGAACAGAGGATCAAAGCTTTGTCTTTCACATGAGACAAAAGCACCTCTCCTCCTGTTGGGCTTCCAGTGCCATAGGTGAACTGACCAGGCTGACTGAAATGAGGAAGGATGGGTGCTGAACAAAAGACATAAACAATGGAGAATAGAAGTTGCGTGTCTTTTTAACTAGCAATATCAAAACACTTTAGATGTTTCTGACACGGTTGGGGGGAAAAAAGCACTAGAGGAGACTTTTTGAGTCCCAAGGGAAAGAAGAGAACGGAAGAAAGAAAGAAAGAAAGAAAGAAAGAAAGAAAGAAAGAAAGAAAGAAAGAAAGAAAGAAAGAAAGAAAGAAAGAAAGAAAGAAAGCAAGAAAGAAAGAAGGAAAAAAGAAAGAAAGAAATAGACAACAACAAAAACCCAATATGACACAAAACAAGACATTCTCAGTGAACAAACAAAAACCTGTCTGTGAACTGTGGTGATTAAACGTGTCGAGTTGGAACTGAACTGTTGCCTCCAGTTTCCTGCACTCCTCTCTTCTGTATCAAAGGCAGCATTGAAAGCAAAGCAGGGCAGCCATTGAAAAGGCTAACAAGTGTCGAGGGGCAGCTGGGCAGATTATCTTTTCCCTTTGCAACATGGCACAACAAAATAACGATATAATCTAGGAAACACATGATTTTGAACCCTTAATCATGGATGAGTAAGAGTAGTGTCATCATGAACCAACATGAGAAACTCTGTCTGATTATGTGGGCTAATTTTATCAATAATATGCCTTTATACGCAATCAACCGAGTAAATCAAACAAATCTCTGAATTACAAGGGTTTACATTGCAATAGGACAATGTTATCACTGTGGCAACTGCTGATTGGTCAAAATATAGTCATGTGATTCAGGAATCTTATTTTGAAACTGGACTACATCGTCCTATGTTTTTTTTATTTTATTTTTTTATGGGTCATTTACAATTTGTATATATATATATATACTATTTGACATTTATAAAGCGCTTGTGAGTCCTTTTTCTCAACATTTTGAATTGTGAGAAAAGCTGTTCAGGAATTACAAATAGTGAACTGGACTCCAAAGTCAATCTGCACACATTGCATCACTCAGACCTGAAAGGAGCTCAACACAAGAGAATGTACCAGGTATGTGGAGTGCAGGGCCGTTAAATGTTAAGAAAACAGTGGTTAAAAGCCCAGTCTATGCAATTGAGCTCATTGATGACGGAGCAGTTTTGAGTCAAAGATTTGACCTTTCAAATTTGTGTGTGAAGAAAAAAAGATGCTTCGCTTACTCATGTGTCACCACACGGCCTGCACTATAGAGACATCATTATAAAACACTGACATTGTATTACTAATGGGCAATCACTCAAGAGTTACTGTGAGGACTCTATCATCAGCTCTGGGATTCCCTTTTGTCAAATATTTGCCCGGATGAAGTTCTGGTGACTGAAAGCTCGGCTTTATTGTTAAATACTGGAGCTAAGTGAGAGGAGCTTTGAAAATGTCAACACAATGTAAACATGTTTGAAATATGTGTCAGTCTGCACACCCAGTTAAGTAAAACCAGATATTGACTTAGTAGGCTCGTTTGTGTGCTGCAAGTTACAGAATTATTTTCAGTCACAAGTCAATAAAGCTTGTTAGAGATGCAGCTCAGGACCAGACTTCATCTGAGTGCTCACTGTCAAATTATAGCTCAATTAAAATAAATGTAACAGTCTAATGCAGAACCAGACATACTTGAAGAGAACACGCTAATTTAAGACAAACCTGTCAAATAACAGACAGATCAGTGAGTTTAGCACTTAGTTAGTACTTCAGATACAGTAAAAACTGGCTGCCTTGGTTTTAGGTTTCTCCAACTACCTAATGAATTCTATATCACTGCATATTTACATGAAAAATGGCAGAGTACAGGCTCCTTCTCCTCTGTCTTTGTTGCCCCGTAGCAGTGCGATGCCTGCCCTTTACCAGTCCCTGCTAGGCTCCGTCAAGTTTAGACACAGTTAGACACACACACACACACACACACACACACACACACACACACACACACACACACACACACACACACACACACACACACACACACACACACACACACACACACACACACACACACACACACACACACAGAACCGTGTCAGGAATGTGACTGACTCTCACCCAAAGTCTTCAAAGTCTCTAAAATTGTGTGTATGCTCAACAATAAGGAACTGCCCAGGGGAAAGGAGCACATGAGCAAAGAAAAGGGTTCAACTCAATAATGCAAACACCGGCTCTTTAATGAATATTATACATAAATGAATAATACCTTAACACTTGTGGCAGTGATATAATAAAAGCTCTTCCATTTTTAGAAACACAGTCTTTACCTCATTAAATCAGTTATTTGTCTAATTTGATTTGGCCAAACCTCACAATCTCAGACTGAGTTTGGACAATGGGTTTAGGATTACAAGAGACAATGACAATGGCAAAGGAGGTTTGAGAGTAAAACACATTTCACCCAGAAAAAGGTATGGAACAAACAGAGCTGGTAAATAAGCACTCTGGCACTGTGGCTCCATTGTTGGAAATCTATTTTTCTCGAGCTCAACCATAGGTATGTTTTTTCCATAATGTATTGTGCTGTGGGATTGATACTCCTTGGTTACCAATACATATTTCATTGTTAGAGTTTTGTAGTGTTTTAGGTACATAATCCAGCTGTGGGTGATGCAATCAAATAGTTTGTGTCTTCGACCTCTTTGCCCTGGCAAAGGAAGGCAAAATAGTTTTTTCCATTCCTGTTTTGGTAAATGAGATGTGTTCATTTTTTGTTTTGGATGTTTAGTGTCGTGAACTTACAGCACTCCTGCGGGCTTCGGTTGTTGCGGACCAGAACCTTTTGGTTTGCAGCGCGGAACAGTCTCGTCCAGTTGACAGTGCTGTAGTAGCAAAGCTGGTTGTTCTCGGCAATGTGGACGTTCCCGGCACTGATCTCCCTGAGAGACTGAAGCTGCAGTGACGAAATGCCCTGCTGCTTTAACACCAGCAGGGAGATCCCGCTGAGAGGAGAGGATGGGTGGAGGTGAAGGGAGGTAGAGCCAGACAGGAGCAGGGGAAAGGTGAAAGGAGCAGGAAGAGAAGAGGTGAGGTGGAACAGGGGTGGGAGGGGAAAAAGAAGGGAAAGGAGAGAGTATGGATTCATTTCACCAGTTTGGTTAACTTGGTCAGTGCTTTGTGACAATCCAATCTATCTTTTATCGTGTTATCAAATGGCATATTAATGAAGTTTATATTCATACCCTACAGCATTTCTAGCAGATTATGTTTATATGCTATCTAGCATTTTAGCTACTTGGAATGCATTATTTAAAAACAAATTGTTTTCAAGATTGATTTACCAAAATGTCAATATTTACTTATACTCATATCAAAAAGGCTTTAAACACCCAGAGTCCCAGCTAAGCCTTTACATAAAGAATAGACAATTGTAGAATAGAAATCCAGAGAATCCCTCTTTGACCTGTGAGTGCAAAATAAATAGAAAACAAACTGTTTGCACATGAAACAAATATGTAATTTTCTCTCTTCCCTCTTCGATGTACTCTTCTAGCCACTACAGCCATTCACAGTAGGGACACTTTAAGCTTCTCCAATGTTCGCTTCATCACATCAACAACACATACAGATACAATCATTATTGTGTCAACAGTACTCATAGCACAGTATCATCAGTTAAACATGATACAGTATGTTAATGTTTAATCTGTTTCATTTTACTGTTGCCAAAGTAATATAACTGATCCACTGCCTCTGGTTAATCATTGATCGTATATACATTTTCTTGTGTTGTTGCAACAATGTGACGTGAACATATTTTCCAAACAAGCCTCTCTTTCTTTCTTTGTATCTTCACAGCCTACCCCCAACTTTCCTCACATGCCCCACATGCACAGTTTAAAAATGACAGGAGGCCAGTGGGATGTCAGAGCCATCAGAGAGACAGAGAGTCTTACAGGATCAAGCACGGGGCAAGGGGGGTTGGCAGGCTGTAATTTGTACTGCAGCCTGCTGTTTCCATCTGCAGGCAGGTGCAGCGCACATACACACTGTCACACACACAGTCAGACACACATATAAAGACACACTGCAACCCACAGTCCCTACCAGATCACCAGCCAATTTGTTTCCATCTAAATGCCACTACAAAGTTTTAGAGCACTCTTGTAAAAAACACTAAAATCTAAATGATAAATAATTATGTTTTATCAGCTGGTTTAAAGCAACAGTTGTCTCCTTAAATGTCAAAACAAAACCAGGACAAAAATGGGCTTCAAGCACCATGTTCTTTGGCAGTAAATAATATTGCAATTGGTGAAATTAAAATGCAGAGCACTAAAAAAATAGAAGCACAGCTAGCCAAACCATATTCACTGTTATTTTTCATTAAAAAAAATGATTTAAATATGTAACCTCAGCTACGTATAAGCTACTGCTAGATGTAGATTACAACTGGGAAAAACACCGCTCGGTTTAAAATGTTAAAGACTGTGAAACAATGGAACTTTCACAGCATGTCTCACCCTGTGCGGTACCTTCTGTTAGTATTATTTATTCTTGTATTAATTATCTTCTTGTGGGTTACAAAGAAACGGAAAAATTAATGTCATACACTTTTTGTAGAGAATATATGCACCTTGAAATGCAATGCTTCGAATGTTTGCATTTTATATATTCAATGTTTATGCTGCTGTTTTTAGATCTTTATAATGAGCTCCAGTTTCAGAGATGACGGATCTTTTACCACATTATGCGACAAAATAAAATAAAACCCCTTTAATACTGAGCTCATTTTGAGGTATTTGTTACATGACAATGGAATATATTACACTCAACTGTCTAAAAAAAAAAAGGATCACAACAGAGCTGTGATGATAGCAGGTACCTGTACAGGGCTCTTCCCCCAATAGTTGCCAGGTTGGAGAAAACACTCAAGTCTGTCATGTTGTCAGGCCAAGACTGGATGTTAAGAAAGCCTAAATGGGGACAGACACACACAGAGGCACACGGGTTATAATGAGTCAACAGGAACTGACAGACCAGAATCACCTGTCCATCATATTGTCCATTTCACACAGTGACAGGACTGGCATCTCTGTAGAGCAATATTCAGGGAAACACACCACCTGAGTCTCATCTGAAACCAGCCAAGTATGTCGAAGCCAGAAAAATGTAATAGGCAAGGTAAATCCACAGAAGAGTTTGGTAGCAGCTATACCAAGTGTAAAGTCTGACATATCAATATATTTGCATTTCCTTTATCTGCCTCTTTACTGTTGAATCATTTAGAAGATTAAATGAAAAGCTGAGAGGATGGCGGTGGCTCATTTAGGATTTTCAATAATGGATACAGAAATATGAAATATTTAGTAGAGGAACAGTAGGGGAGTACAATCCCCAAGCCAGTACCAGAGGACAAACAAAACAGTAGGATGAGGCGATGAGACCGAGAAAAAATCCACAGTCGGAGGAAGAGGAGAGATACGGAACGAAGGAAGTCTAAACAAATACGATGACAAGAAGAAGAAAATAAAAAAAACACAACAGTTTATAAATTACTTTAGCAGTAAAAGAAAACAGAGGTCACAAGCTGATGTTGTGTTGCCTTAATGAGAAAAGAGAGAGACAGAGGACGGTGTTGGGTGGGTGGACCTTGTGAGTGTGATAAGCAGTATGGTGCATTCTCTAATCAATGAACAGTATCTGACTCCATTATGTTAAACTGTGTGATTTTCTCCCCCAGGATGCATCATTTTGTCTGTCAGGGATAGCAGAGAGAGGCAAGCGGAGTAGTGAAGAATAAAAGGCCACTCTTGGCTTGTACAAGAGAGCAATAACCTTCAACAGCAGCTTTATCAGTCCGTGGACGTCGCTTAGTTTGTTATGTCAATCCCTGCTGAGCAGCGGCAGTGTCTGAGCAAATTCTTATTAAGATGGTTTGATGAAGAAATGGGAGAGAAAAAAAAAATCTGGTAAATGTAAAGAATCACACACCAGGGCTTATGCAGATGGACCTGAGCAGAGTTTGATACTAATCCTCACACGAGCATTTTTTTTTTTTTTTTTTTAATGCACGAGTATAGTAGTTACAATCGAACAGATGGGGGGGAAAAAAACAGAATTCTGTATTATGAAAATTTTTCTAAATGAAGAACGATGTTTCACTAAGTAATATAGTATAGTATATAATACTCCTACTTTGTGTACTCTTTATACTCTCTTGATTTACTTAATGGCTGCCATTATATAAAGTAGTTATCAGAATTCATTCCATAATTAAGTATTATGACATATTTACATTCCTAAAATACTGTATATTTGTGGAACCTGGTTGTTTGTAAAATCCAATTGCAGTTTTGGTGTTTTTCCGTTTTGTTTCTCGTGGTGTGCAGTTTATGGAGCTGTGAGAGCCTCTTTAGCCCGGAAGCAGCAGTGCTATAGAATCTTTAGCGTCGCACTTGTCGACACTAAATGACAAAAGGTGCAGCGCTGAGGTGCCTCACAGATCTGCCATACAGGAGCACCCCCTCTCCCTCAAGATAACAGCGTCCTGCCTCCTGCACACTTGCCTGTGCTAATGTAGTCATGCGCTAACAACACATATATACTCCACCTGCACGAGGTAGAGCCTCAAATTCTAGTTAATTCTATATAATGCCAGTTTATACTACTTTTAGATGCAAGTCAGGTTTTTGTTGAGAAAACGGGAAATGGCCGGTTGTTGTTACCATCTTACCACTAACTGATAGTGACTTAATATAAATGAAGGCCCCAGCACAGCATCTTCATATATTGGACTTCGTTTATCACAGCACATTAAGTTTTGTCGCCGACTTAAAACCGTGAACTCATCTATGTGTTTTGTTCTCCATAGTTGGCTGGTATATTATTATTCATAAAGCCATTCTGGAAAAACCACATCAATATACTGCATATACTCTACATATAAATATTTTCACAAAGTTTTTTCACTGAGCTCATCTACTGATCATAATCTTACATCATAAGACACGTATCAACTGTCTGTACCCAGTGTACAGACAGACAGGACAGAAAGCTTTTACTGTGTTTTCTGCTGTAGTCACTTGGAACAGTTTGCAAAATGAAATGAAAGTAAAGAACATGGTGTCTGAATTCAGTTTTGGTTGTGAGCCATATTTTGTGTTGTCCTGTCTACAACTTAAGATTCTGCTGTCTCGGTCAGGTCTCTCTACGTTCGGGCCAAAAACACCGGTTTTCCCTGCCTCATTCACTCAGGGAGAGAGAAGTGTAATCAGGGGAAGAAGGGAAACAAGCAAGCTCATCGAGACCCGCTCGGCTACTCATTGTGAAATAAAACAAACAAACAAACTTGTGCCTCTCGTAGCTGCATGACGAAATCTGACACCCAGCTGGAGGGGCTAATGCGATACTGCGACTCCCGTCAGACCGTCACACGACATGTGGTAAAGCCAGCAGTGGTGGACTATGTGTGCTTGTCAACAAAGATTGGTGTACTCATGCTGCTGTGGTTGTAACATACTGCTTCCCACCACAGGAGTTTCCATCTATCCATATATACCTGTAGTTTTTGAGTTGGCTGTTTTGAAACCTAAAACTGTACCAAATACCATCAAGGTTGTGTGAGAGGACAACATACAGGACTTGGTGTACAGCATTGGCCAAAAGTTTTGAGAATTACACAAGTATTGGTTTTCCCAAAGTTTGCTGCTTCAGTGTTTTTAGATATTTTTGTCCGATGTTACTAAGGTATACTGAAGTGTAATTACAAGCATTTCATAAGTGTCAAAGGCTTTTATTGACAATTACATTAAGTTTATGCAAAGAGTCAATATTTGCAGTGTTGACCCTTCTTTTTCAAATACCTCTGAATTTTGACCTGGCATGCTGTCAATTAACTTCTGGGCCACATCCTGACTGATGGCAGCTCATCCTTGCATAATCAATGCTTGGAGTTTGTCAGAATTTGTGGGTTTTTGTTTGTCCACCCGCCTCTTAAGGATTGACCACAAATTCTCAATGTGATTTAGGTCTGGGGACTTTCCTGGCCATGGACCCAAAATTTCGATGTTTTGTTCCCCGAGCCACTTAGTTATCACTTTTGCCTTATAGCAAAGTGCTCCATCATGCTGAAAAAGGCATTGTTCATCACCAAACTGTTCTTGGATGGTTGGGAGAAGTTGCTCTCAGAGGATGTTTTGGTACCGTTCTTTATTCCTGGCTGTGTTCTCAGGCAAAATTATGAGTGAGCCCACTCCCTTGGCTGAGAAGCAACCCCACACATGAATGGTCTCAATGTTTTACTGTTGGCGTGACACAGGACTGATGGTAACGCTCACCTTTTCTTCTCCGGATAAGCTTTTTTCCAGATGCCCCCAAACAACCATCAGAGAAAATGACTTTATTCCAGTCCTCAGCAGTCCAATCCCTGTACCTTTTGCAGAATATCAGTCTGTCCCTGGTGGTTTTCCTGGAGAGAAGTGGCTTCTTTGCTGCCCTTCTTGACACCAGGCCATCTTCCAAAACTCTTTGCCTCACTGTGCGTGCAGATGCACTCACACCTGCCTGCTGCCATTCCTGAGCAAGCTCTGCACTGGTGGTGCCCCGATTCCGCAGCTGAATCAACTTTAGGAGACGGTCCTGGCGCTTGCTGGACTTTCTTGGGCGCCCTGAAGCCTTCTTCACAACAATTGAACCTCTCTCTCCTTGAAGTTCTTGATGATCGGATAAATGGTTGATTTAGGTGCAATCTTACTAGCAGCAATATCCTTGCCTGTGAAGCCCTTTTTGTGCAAAGCAATGATGACTGCACGTGTTTCCTTGCAGGTAACCATGGTTAACAGAGGAAGAACAATGATTTCAAGCACCACCCTCCTTTTAAATCTTCCAGTCTGTTATTCTAACTCAATCAGCATGACAGAGTGATCTCCAGCCTCGTCCTCGTCAACACTCTCACCTGTGTTAAAGAGAGAATCACTGACATGATGTCAGCTGGTCCTTTTGTGTCAGGGCTGAAATGCAGTGGAAATGTTTTTTGGGGGGATTAAGTTCATTTTCATGGCAAAGAGGGACTTTGCCATTAATTGCAATTCATCTGATCACTCGTCATAACATTCTGGAGTATATGCAAATTGCCATCAGAAAAACTGAGGCAGCAGACTTTGTGAAAAGTAATATTTGTGTCATTCTCAAAACTTTTGGCCAGTGGTGTACAACCAGATCCAGGGGGCATATGAAGCCGCCCCCCACCACCACCCTACCCACTTCGTTCAATCTGACTGATATCTATAACGTTGACCCCGGTATACCAACCACTACTTAAGTGGTTTCCCCAGGGCAACAAGCAAATAGGTCAGAGTCGGGCCAGAGGGGGGACACTTCAGCTTTACAAGATTGCTTTTAACACACAGACGGGAGCATCATCACATAGACATCGAGGAGTATGTTGAGGTGGAGACTGGTCACTGCCAAAAGCAGAGAAGATGTCACTGTCATGAAACAAAGCGCCATCTCATCATCCTGTGGCACCTGCTTGGAGGGGCTGGTCAAAAAGTGACATCACAGCCAACCTTCCCACCTCGCTAGATCCTGTTTAGTTTGGATCTCGCCCCCTGTTGGTCCTCAGAAGATGCCGTTTCCTTCACCCGTATTCACACTGTATTCTAATCTAAATCACACAAGCACCTTAAGGTTCTTAAGATTTTAGTTCAGTGTTTCCATCATCTCACAACCCTGCTTGCGCTTACAATCCACCACAGAGAGAGTCAATAGCTTTAAGTTCCTCAGAGTGCATTTAACAGTAAATTGTTAAATTGTTAAGTGCTCTCAGAAGAATCTGCATGTAAGGAAACTGGATCAAGATAGCAAGGCCTGATTAATTCAGTCGATTACCTAATTCACTGCTGTTGAGAATTTAACCAATTAAAAATGCATTAACCAGTGATGTATGTTTTCATAACTCACACGTACTTAATTCTACACCACAAACAGGCAACATAGGAAGAAGAGGATCATGGGTAATAGGAAGGCCAGCCCAGCATGGGGGCATTGCAAAGTAAAAAAGGCTAGTGCTAAATGTAATGATGCCTATAACTGTGGTGGACAGTGAGGGTGTTTGTGAGCTGCTAAACTACACTGAACCAGGCTATGGCATGGTACAGTACTACAAATAACAGTACAATTATTCGCCACGGTGAAAAATGCCACAGCTAAAGAAAGCGGGCTGTAATCACAGACTGTTGGGCTCCGCTAACTGCAGAGAGTTACATCATAGTTACATCCCACTACATCAACCAAGGCGCACACATCTGACACAGTCGGTACATATTGTGTAAAAAAACAATATTAGGTATTACGTCTTAAACCAACAGCTACTCATTTTTAATACAGAGTGATAGCGATCATGTGGCACACAACATGCTCTTTCCTGTGATAACAGAATGACAGCTTGGTAGAGCCACAGCAACACAGTTCAGGAAAACACAACAACCGGCAAACTTTCCAAAAGACAAGAGCTACTAAAAGCCTCCTCCAGACTAACACACAGCAAACCGGTCGTTATGAACAACAGCATTAACACACTGATTTACATTTTTAGTGTGTGTCAGTAATACTGTGGTGAAAAATAACTGTACAGAACTGTAAGTGATCAACTGTGCGTAGCTCTGCTGAGGATACAGAATGGACAAACACTCTCTGTTGAAGGTTGAATGTGGGTTCTGTGGGATTCCAATTTGTTTTTGTAGTTGAAAAAAATAGATTTACTTTAGCCTCTTGTTTGTATTCAGTGACAGACTTTTTTTTTTTTTTTTTTTTTGTATAAAGTTAAAGGATAAGTCTGGGGATTTCAAAAATGTCTCTGACTGTCACAAAAATCATACAAAATGGCCAAAACCAACATTAATGAATGAACATTACGAACATCAGGTTTTTTTTTCTTCTCCCCTCTATTAAAGAGTGCTTCTGTGCGATATATTTGAAATGAAAATATCACCTAGCAGGGTTTTATGTTCTGTTGAAGCTGCAACACAGTGATGTGCACAGCAAATTACACCGTGGAGCCACTTAGAGAAGAAGGCCATGAACTCGCAAGCAAAGGTTAAGAGTGCTTAAGTTGTGGTGATTACATTCTGAGTCACAACACTGAGAAACCCACTTATGCTAAATTGCAGGAGTTGATCTCCCATGCTTTGTGTGAAACCTGACCCAGTGAAATGTCTTTGAAGATCCTAAAAAATAGAAGCAGGATTCACTGAAAAACAGAAAAAAAAACCTTGAGAGGAAAAGATGGATCTGCTGGTGTGCTCGATGAGAGCTGTCCTCCTACACAGCTCATTTGAAAGCTAGAGCAATGCTAGATGTGACCCTGGGGTCACAGAGGCAGGTTGGCTGCCTCTGCCAGGAGTCACGTTCTCTTGACAGCTTGGAGAGATGACAAGCTGAGCTGACACACATGTCTGAGTACACGGCCACTGGTTTATGCCCCATCACCTGCTCTCAAACTGTCATCACTAAGCACAAGAGAAGAAACAAAAAAAAAACTTGGAAGTTAAGTTTTGGGTTTTAACTAAGCCAATTTAAATGATTACATTTAGCATTTTCAGTCTTACTTTATAATCGGACTTTCATCAGCCACATGCAAATTCTGTAATATCCATTCAGGAGCACATGCACACTGGGCTTTACTGTAGATATCATATTTTAAGCTCCCATTTGGAAATTAATGTGTGATTTACTAAGACAGCAGCTAATTACTCTGTAATGACTGAGACTGCTTGCTAATCACATTTTATCAATGGACGCAAGTTGAAAATCATTTTATCTTTCTTGCTTTACACCTTTGTCAAAACACAGACATCGTAATTGGAGATGCCCACTCAAGGTTCTATTCAACGGTTTATTTCCCCTTACAGGATGATATACTTAACTTTGTCTTCTGGATGTTGTGTTATAGATTTGCTGTCATTAGACCTCCACATTATCTGTGAGTGACATCTTTGGTCAGTTGCTATTCTCCATTAAAGTATTACAAATATCTAGTTATTTTTTATTCAGAACTTCCAGTATCAGTTGGTACTCTTCCAAACCTGTAATACTCTCTTGAACAACAACCAAGCGAGTGCTTTTCTTAGCAGAGCATTGTGCTTTTACTCACACGTAGATAATGCAGACAGATGTGGTGGCAACACAAAAGCATGAGCTGCATAACGAGCAACTTGGGAAACTACCACTACACTTAATTATGTGCATTTATCACCGCTTATTTTACATCTAAAGAGTCATTACCATCAATTATAATAATATTTGCTTCCTATCTGTTGTAGATAAAGTAAAATGTCTTAGAAAAGTCATGCATTTAAATGTGAATTCCAGAGATGCTTTTTACTCGCTTTTTACCAACTGATGTAAACAAATAAGTAATTCTCAGTGAAAATGGTTGTCCTTTTTTTTTCTATAAGGCTTCTCTTTTTGTAAATCTTAGTAAACCAAAAATACTTCAACAGTATTTCCCCATTTTGTAAGAGAATATGACACCAAAGATTCAAGGTTTCTCTTTGACGGCATTGTCAAATGTCTGTGCTGGAAAGATGACAATATCCATGCAGCTCAAAAGTGGCGGTGGGATAGGGGAGCTCGAGGATTAACGATGCGCACCACATGTTCTGGATCTTTTCTTCATGGTGCGTGAAGGGAGAGCTGGGACAGTGGGACTCAAGGCTAGGGACTCCCCGAGGGAGAAGCAGCAGAGAGAAAGAGTAGATTGAAAGACTCATATGATATTCATCTTATGTTGCAATGTCTATCCTTGGTGTGGACAGTCTCAAGGGGAGGGGGTGAGGTGGACTTAAGCAAACGCACACACACACAGATACAAGCCACACACATGTGCAGTATATATGGCTTTAAAGCTCAAAAGAAAAGTAAATTCTATTCATTAATATATATTTTTTTGTTAATGCTTATGCATGTGCAGAGACGTACGGTACAAGGATGTGCTCACCTGTGATCTCTCGAACAGTGCGGAATACATTGAGTTTTTCTGGATCCAAAGCTTCAATATTGTGATAGACGTCTCTGTAAATAATAGAGAGATCAGAATGATGCAAACAAAAAAAAAGAAAAACAAAGCATCTGCTTTTTATTTATACTGCATGGGTACGTTATTATATATGTGAAGGATATTAAAAATAAAAAATAAAACTGAGCCACACCCAGCAAGACAGACAGCAAAATAATCTAGTGTTACACCATTTTGAAGTACTTGTGAATGATAATTTGCCTGCACACATACAGTGGTGTATATCCATTCAGAAATAATACATTGTGTTTGCTTTGTCATCTACAGTCATCCTCTAGACTCTTACAAACCACATTCCCCGCAGCAAAATCCTTTTACACCTCTTAGAGTAATTCATGAGCACATACATACTGTATACCCGCAGTGCTCTAACTCTCGAGGCACTTTAAGCATACTCACTTTCCACTTGCCATTGGTGACACTGCTAACATATTTCACATTCATTCAACCAATTAACAGCTTGCTTCAATTTTTATTCAGGCTTTTAGGTGGCACACTTATCTTTACATCAAAATGGAATACATAAAAAACAATTCTGACAATCACAATTTTCTCACTTATGTGGATATGAAGGGATTCATGCTGGATGCATTATCTAATGGTGGAAATAAACAATTACATTTACTTTTGTATCATGTACTCATGGCTATTTTAGAACCCATTAACTGTTTTTAAATAAGAAGTATAATACCTTGCTACATTTAAAATTGCAGCCTTAAAAGGGTCACGAAAGAAGAGGAAGATGTTTGAAGAAAAATATGTGACAATAGAACCAAAGAAAGGAGTCACTCAAAAGCTAGACAAAAACGAGACGGAGCAGATGGTTTGTCTGCATTGACTCGGAGGGCCGAGCTTCATGTCCAGAGAGGTGACATTGTCAGGTGCTCTCATCTTACTTCTCTAAAACATAAATACCCTAAATGTGTTCAAGAGGCATGCGGTTACACCTGGACTGAGCCTAGCAGTCTGTAAACAATACAAAAGCTCCATCGTGCCGTTAAATTAAGAGTGCCATCATTTCTGTAGTCATGATTAAGAAAAGAATTACCTCTGCTGGGTTGGGAAAAAAAAGAGTTGCATCTACCTTAATTAATCATTGATTTAATGCACCAAACTGAAAGTATGCTAAGTGACCCAAATTAAACACATCCACGATGTTGCGTACCACCATCTGTATGCCTAGTCTGGTTATATGCTAAAATCCTCATGGTGGACCTTGCAGCTGTGATTTTTATGTGCAGGAGCAAACTTCACTGATGTGTGTGCTGTTTTTTTACAACCCGTTGTGACGGCTTAGCGCACATCCACCTCCATGTTTGAGAACTTGGAGCGTTGTGGGATTGAATGGTTGAATGGGCTGCTTATAAGCTGTTTTGCATTGAGAATGACCGAGCAGAGAACCTGAGCCCACAGCAACCTCAGGAGGTCTTCATGGAGTGCAAGACTCATAAAATAACAGAGGTGAGTACAACAACAAACTCACTGATTTTTGTAACTTAGCATCCAGAGCAAGGTAAAAACCACCGCATTTCCTTACAATGTACAGTTTTGTTTGCAAGCACTATGTTGTGTTAATAAATCACTGCAAATAAATCACCAGAAAAGAGTAAATTGTTAAATTGTCTGTTAGCAATAGGAATGTTTACTCTGCTGTTAATTATATAAAAAGTGGCAGTGTCTGTGGTTTATATAGTTATATATCACTACACAAGATCTGTGGATCCCTGCTGTGGTGGTTTAGTGCTTTTTTTTCTGGCTAATTTTGGGAAGGCTACACTGAGGAATACGGTTATATAGTATATTCATAATTAATAATCAGTTACATGCAGAGGCAGCAAAGTGCTCGTCTTCAGCTAAGGAATTTAATGTGGCTTTGGACATAAGGGCTCAGTGCGGCTCATCCAGAGCGGCCTGATGACGTTCCACAAGATTATACATTGGTACTTTAATGCACTTTATTTTGTAGCATAAAAGTGTTCTTTAATTTATTAGTTACACAATAAGGGATTATTACCACCATTACTACCATTATTAAATGTTTCTTTAATCTCTCCCTAACGCTTTAAAAATGTTTCCTCATGGTAGATTTACCTAACTTACTTTTTACATTGAATAATTTTACTTTTACTTGAGTAAAATTCCTATAAATTAAGAGTACTTTTACTCTTTTCTACTCCACTAGTCTTTCCATCACCAGCAGTTGCTGACGTGTAGTTTCAGATTAGAGGGGGAAAAAAAAGATTATTGTTTATCTGAATTCCAACATTGACTATATTGAATCACTGACAAATAAAATCAAGAACTCTTGAGTTTTTGTTTCACAAATTCATAAACATGTTTCACTTTAATAGCATCCATCCATCACAAATTTTGTTTTAAAAGCTATACTCTTTAGAAAAGACATAAAATGTCCAAACATAACAACAATCTTTTCTCATTATAATATGCTAAATGATCTGAACTCTCACCCTTTGATTCCAGTAATGAGGAACACCAGGTTGCCATTGATTTTGGTGCAGTTGACAAACTTGTCAATGTTGCTGGAGTCCACAGTCTGAGCTGTCTGCAGGCTGGCTGTACCTATTCCATCACATGCTGCACAAAAAACAGTAAAAACAGCAAACTAAATTAATATATTAAAAAAGGCTTAATAATGCTAAAATGCAAAAACAATGTAGATTAAGGGTGTTGATGCAACATGCAGTATTATTAAATATCAGTATAGAATTTTTCATTAACCAGTATATGTTTCTCTTGTATATGAACACTAAAAGTCCTGGATATGGCATGAAAAAAAAACACAACAGTGTATTACAATAATTAATTATGACTTTAAACTGTATATGTAGTTCCTATATTCTTGATCATCTGTTGGTGTTTTACCTTTAGGACAAATGTCAGTACAAGGGATGCACATCTTGATGCGGTTCTCCTCCACCTCCATCTTGTTACTGGGGCACGCTCTCACACAGGAGCTGTGGTCCACCACAAAGTTATCTGAAAAAATAAATAAATGTCAAATGTAAATGTCAAGTACAGATGGCTGCAGTTTGTCACACAGGAACATACAGTACCATAAATGGCAGTTGAGTGTAAGAAATCACAAAAAAAGTGTTGAAAGTCACGTTGGTTCCCTTTTGCCTGACTGGTGCTTCCATTACTGCACATACATTGCATTAGAGGATACAACTTTCATATACAGAGGTTTTATATTGAATGCATTGTAATATTCACTAATCACAGAAAAAACATTGAAGTGATTCATATTTTTAAAATAATTATCAGAGCTACGATTATGTGGTAGTGGGTGTGGTTTGGCTCAGCTGCAGGGGGCACAGAGTGGGGGAGTGGTTCAGGGAACGGTGCCGCGAAGAGGCTTAATTAGCCCATCTGAACTCTGTCGCTGATTGTCTCTCTCCCCATATAGACCAGTAGTGACACACCGGAGAGGAAGCGGGAGACACGGACGGACAGAGAGACAGACGCTGCGGGTGTGCTCGGAGGCACGGCAGCAGAGCGCACAGACTGTGGCTGATCCAAAAACGGTAACATAAAGCCGATTGAACTGTACCAATGCTGGATGGTGTGATTTGTGCAGCAAGAACCCACTGAAGTAACAGACGTCCGTTACAGATTATTATAAGACTCCGAAAATTAAAGTAAAAACAGGTTTTCTTTAGATCACAATATATTAATTTGCTTTTTGTAAAAAATTATATCAAAAAATACTTATATTGACTTTGATGTGTAATTTTCAATTTTTTACAGTCAATCCAGCTCACAATTTGTGTCTGTTATTTGGACCTTCTGGTGGTCCAACTAACATGGTGATAAAAGGAGGTCATATTCATAACTCAGTAGGCTCTGGCAGGTCACTACAGTGAACATAAAGACTACATAATTAGAGGTATACAGTATATGTTATGCAACCTAATATATGGCTTGCAATTAAGTGAGAAGTAGGAAGACTTAACAACTGACCTAATCATATAAAAATGGTATTCACACCGTACAGTAGGCCAAACATTGAAAACTACCACAAAAAAAGAACCAGTAGAGACTGACTTTTACCCAACTAAGGATTCTACTGTATCTGATGTTTGTCTAGAAATGAACACTGCCTGAAAGCACAAACCTCATTTTCCTCCCTGCTGGTTGGCCTTTTCACTGATGTTGTGAACAGCAGGTGGTTCCCATAATTAGCTTTGGGCGTGGTGAGTGGTTAGCTGAGTAGTGGTAACAGAACAGCACAGTAATACCAGGACTAATGTCGCAAAAGCAGTGAGAGGAGATAGAGTATGGTGGTGATGCAGACCAAATTCTCTGGCCCCTTATCACCTGCACCGGCTTTTGGAAACACCAGTCAGCACAACCTCAGGCTGGATACGGACTGTTTAAATGTAGACAGCTTTTTAAGATAAACCAGTATTGGGTAAGGGTTGACCAAGAATACAAATTTAAAATGTGTGATACAGAATGAAGTATATTATAATATATATTATATATTATATTATAAGATAAGTATATTTGAAATAATATAGTAGTATAGAATAGTCTCTATTAAAGGATTTGTTTGCTGCTTGTTTGCCTGGTTTCTACCACTTGAATTTACTCAACATCCTTTACACAACGTGACAGCTGGTTTCATGGTTTAATACTGTGTATGCTCAAAATATTAGAGAAATTCTTTCAAAATACCAATTCAAGGTTTGACTTTTATTAGACATTCTGTCTCGCAAGTTTGAACTGGTATGTTATAGCAATAGAGTAAAAACCCAATGAGTTACAATTTACTAAATCAGTGTCACAATCAACAGGACTGAATGCAACTGAATGAGTCAAAGGATTTTACATTTTTAACATGTCTGTGTCAAACTGATGAAAAATACATTTTAGTGTACGTGGGGCTTCGGCTGGATATGTTATTCTGCAGAGATCCATGGCCCAATGAAAATGACAATTTTAAGATTTTAAACACAAAATATATTACTGGCAAAACACATGAAAGCAGAGTTAAATAGTAGTTTTCACTACCCCAATTAAAACCTCAAATCGGGGCTTATCTTTTAAAAGAAATGTGTGTCTGTCCCTGCAGTAAGATGCTCACAAGTGAAGAATCGCTTCAGACCCCCGGGAGCTATTTTGGCAGCACTGGCTTTTTTAAAGACTGCATGATTTATCCATAAATGTGTCACCATACTCTAAACCTGTGGTGCTGTCATTCATCATAAGGTAACTTATAGACTGTGGGTTCATTGTTTAAACTATATTTTTTTGTTTTTGTGAGAAATGTGTATAAACACAAGTAACGTCCCACTTCTCACTCCAGGATCTCAAAGAATTGGCAGTTGGGCACAAAGAATACTTACTGGCCTTACATTTTTTTTTAATGAATAATGTACATGTGATACACTAAGTTTACACCAAGTGAATTGAAAGACAGGAACTTTGGACTTGACAACAAATGTTTGTTTTATGCAGTACTTGTGAGAACCCTCACTGACATTTACCTTGACCATAATTAAATGCCACAGCTGGTCTTAACCAGCCTAATTCAACCCAAAGGTCCTTGTTGAAATGAAAAATGTCCTCACTTTGCAAAAAACCCAATTCCCAAAGTCTAAAACCCAAGTTGGCCCTTACAAAGATAGAAATACAAGAGCACCCTCACACACAAAGAGGTTATCTCAGACAAGCATAAAACAAACTGTATTATACCATATTAGCAGCATTTGCCCTGAAAAATGATCTACCAGCAGTAATGACAAGGTTATGAGAAGCTTGAGGACTAAATTCAAGTCAAGCTCCCCAAGGATGTAATTGCTGTTCTTGTTCATGGCAAAACATTGATATGTATGTGAAAGCAAAACAGGAAGAGGTGTTTATATTTATTGTATCTGCCCACATCCAATGCAAATGAGGAATTTGAAGAACATAATCTTGCTGCTGTCCACACACTGCATGCATGTGTGACAATGGCAATCACTCTAGGAAAATGCACATGGATGCATGTGTCTGTGCGTATAGACAGTTATGATCTTTTAAGTATTATCCTGGCATTATGTAAATAGGAATATACAGGCGTACTTTGACAGATGTGCTGCAAATGAACATGTTTGCCTGCATACAATTGTGCGCCATTCGTTGTTTTCTTCAGCATGCTTCATGTATCAACTAACCATCTTTTATCTAATCCTCAGAGTCAGCAGGGTGGGTGGGATTTAATGTCTTTTTGAAATTGGGTATTAAAGTTTACTGGATTATCATACATTTATTTGCCATGGGAAAGTTATTTAGCCTTAGCAGGAGAAGAAGCCATGCTAAGATAGGTAAATATATATACTTTATTGATCCCAGAAGGGGAAATGTTTCCGCTACAGCAGCATGCAAAGATACAGCGTAAGCAATAAAAATGACGGAATAAAAATTTAGGTAAAAATATAAAATATAAAAATGTAAAAAATTAATAGCACAATAAAATTGAATACAATTAAACAACAACACTGCAATGGCCATCAGTTTGGTGCATCTAGCAGTTAATAACAGTAGTAAACAAGCATCACCTTTTTTTTTAACCTAAAAAATAAACAGCATTAACCATTTGTATTCAACTCAAGCAGTTATTTTGTACTGTAGTTTTGTACTGTAGTTTTTTTCTTTATCTTTAATCACCAAGTGTATCAACCAATTTTTTCTTGCAGCGGGGAACACAGACTTGTGGGTACGTAAGGAAATACATCATGATGAAAGTTTGCCTCAGCATGGCTCAAACTTGTCTGCTCCAACGAACCAATGTTTAAAATTGTCACAGTATTGACAGAAGAGTGAATGTTAATCTCTCTCTTTTAGAACCTTAAAGTGTTGTAACTTTAAAAATGAAGCTAAAATAACATTGATCACCCAAGTTAGCAAAATCACCAAAATGCTTCCCTCGTGTAAAGCTGCCATCCCCCTTTCCCATCTCCTAGTGGCAGAGGGAGTGCAGGTGCAGAGGGGTTGTTTGGTTGAACATGTTAATCCCCGCAATCGCAGCTCTGAAAAATCCGTGGCCTCACTGTGCTGTGTATTGGTATATCACATTGGATTGATACATTTTCCCACTGGGTCATCCAAACAGATACAAAAATAACAAACCGCATACTGACTGTCAACACAACAACCTTTTGGCTAAATGGCTTTTAGGTTAGGATAACAATGAAGGGGTTACGATTTACGATTAATGGTTAGAGAGTTCAGTAAAGCAGGTGTGTGTGTGTGTGTGTGTGTGTGTGTGTGTGTGTGTGTGTGTGTGTGTGTGTGTGTGTGTGTGTGTGTGTGTGTGTGTGTGTGTGTGTGTGTGTGTGTGTGCGTCCAGGCGGTGACACTTACGTGGACACTTCTTGACACAGAAGGCTCCATAAGTGTACTTTGCCCTGGGATTGTGCTCTAGTTGAAAGGTGGTGGGGTTGTAGACAAAAGGCTGGGGGCACTGGGTCACACATGCCCCACTGTCATTGAAGTTAGTGCAGGCCTGCCAACACACACACAGAAGTCCCTTATTTAAAGGGATATTTCATTCAAATCAAAAACCTATTTGACTTCTCCCTCGTGGTACTGGAGTATGCATATAATAAAGGAGGTTAATTGGATTTTAGAAACATGTAGGTGAAAGGGTGCCTTTACGAGTATACAAAACATACAACACTAAAACCTGTGCTGAAACATGATGAGAGGATACAAACATGACATTTACTTCACACCAGATTGAGAATTACTGAATGTTGCAGACAGAAAATAATCTGCATTCACCCAGTGCAATTACCACTGGGACAAAATGTTGAGTTTTGTCACTGGTGCATAGGCCTTAAAGTTGTCTTGCAAAAGTCTGTGGTCACTGTGGAAAAAGGTGGAGGGCAAAAGCTTTTTATTGACAAGCCAAATTTCCAACAAAGTTTTTCAGGAAACATAAACAATGAAGCATTCAAAACCATTCTGTCTACTAAATGTATGTAGTTTAAAAATGGATATTGTGTCCCTTCATGGGTCACACCCTCAATGCATAAGAATGAAGAATAAGTTTATTGTCTTTCACAAAGTAACATCATTTTTTTCTGTCACGTAGCTCGGCAGGAAATAAATCATCCTCACTTAAAACGAACACACATACATGTACATGTAGAATAAGACAGGATGGAACTTCAGGGCTCCTTAATGGCTGTACAAACTAACCGAATATGAACATCTTAAACTGCGTTGCTAGTGATAGGTTTAAGTTTATTTACTGTATATTTAGGAATGTGCAAATTTGATTTTTTGTTTTTGTGATAAACATGTAGCATGACTTCTTTTTTCCTTAATAACCATATACCAACATTTTATCACCGTAGTTGTCATAACCAAATGAACAGCAAAAAAGTGTTATCTTTTCCTTTTCTTTTTCTCCTCTGCTGTCCCACAAACACATTAAAAACTGCGGCGGAAACCGAGGGATTCCCTGAATCATGGATTGCATGTATACCTTATTACACTGCCTGATAAATTCAATAAGAATCAATCAAGGCCTTACGAAGAGATACAAAAGTAGCATCAAATTAATAATAGCACTTACTGGACAGTGTTTTTAGTTCACAATTTTATGGTTACACTTATTGTAACTATGCAGTTGTGAATGTAGTATTAGCCGCATTCATATTTTAGAAATATGGTCTTTTATCTAAAGACAATTAATAAACTTGATAAAAGACAATCATGACTTTGATGTCTCATGCGGGGGGTCTTCAAAAGGACTTGCTAATTTATTGCAAGTTAGAAGACAGAAGACTCCAGAAGAACAAAAGATCATGAGAAGGAACTTGCCTTTCATAAGTCAGACAGAGGAGCTCCAGAAGTGATGTACTCTGAATTACAACCGCAGAAACAAATTTAACATGCAGGGGGATAAAGATAAAACTGATAAAGCACATGGCGAAGAGCCTGGTGAAGTCTATATTTAACAGTGACAGTCATCTCAAGAAGAAATGGGAATTAAATGTCATCTAATCATATTTGCCATACAAGTGGCATTTTAAGGTAAAAGATTTAGTGTGCAAGGAAGACATCCTTTTTCAGAAGTACCCTGAATCAAAAGAAGGAAAAAGTCACCAGGGAAATGTGTCCAATTTTTGAAAAACAGGAAATGTGAAGTACGTAATCAGGAAATGTAACGCGGGTTACCACGTTGATGTTGTAATATCACCAGGAATACCAGCATTTTCAGAAGTTATTCTCGTTCCCCAAAATGATGTAACGTGAATGTGTGTGTGTGTTCACTTACAAAGCAGTCTGTGTCCTTTGGGCCATAGCAGCCACCTGCACACTCACGATGGCAGCAGTCACTAACATAGGGGCCGAAACAGCGTCCATCGCACTGCTCGGCACACACTGTCTTAGTTACTGTGGAGGGACAGAAACAAAGAACATGTCACGCCAAAATTAAAATGCATTTGATCTCTTAATTCATATGGCTGGTGGCAACATAACATTTGTGAACCATATATAAACTACCTTTAGAGCAAGATTGGGGGGAAAAAAGTATAAGTCAATGAAAATGTAAAAAAAAAAAAAAAAAGAGCAAATATTCTGATTGAAGAAAGGCATCAAAAAGATGGATAATTCGCTCTTTTATCACTTCTTGACAGCACTGAATGGGGTTCAATTAGTCTCCTTCTGCTCTGGCAGTCATGTGATCAAGGTACATCCAATGAAGGGTACTGAGGAGAAATTGATTTAAACAAAAAAAGCTTTGATCTAAAGTGTCCATGCACGACCATAATCTTCCACAACCACTGTCACGCCGCTGGCTGACCTCTCACAAGTCTAACTGTCCATATCTACACTGCTATTGTTTGCGCTTGTGTGTGTGTCTGTGTGTATCTGAGCGAGGTAAGTCCAGCTGAAGCCTTTTTGCCACCTAGTAGCTATCTTTAATCATGTTTGGGTCTCCCTGTGTGCTCCCCTAAGGGTCGCTCGCTGGATGTGACAGAGACATGGCGATTCCTATCTGACTCGGTGTACTAGCATCAAACTGAACATCTGTCCGCCTTTCCCTGGTATGCCTGTTGCAATCATATGGGCTGCCGTATGCCTGTGTGCCTCTCCTCCTGACAGCCATATGTAAATGTACATAGGACTCTGCCATTTCATAGATAAAGACAGCTGGTAAGAGACACAGCTTAAGTGTCAGCAGTGGGATTTATATGACGAGCAGGGAAACTGAATTAGAAGCTATTTGGGAAGGATAAAGCGGTCAAATTAGCTCATGAAACAGTTGCATACAAGTGCTGCTGTGTCTAAATTATGCACTTGTGTTTTATATAGAATTTATAGTATAGTAGTAACAAATAGTGCATACTATACGAATGGTAGAAGAACCTTACAGTGGCTTGCCTGGTGCTACAGCCTGTGTGTCCATACCAGTGTTGGGGTTGTATTTTCCACAAAACAATACCCATTCCAAGAAAAATGCTTGCTGCTTTTTATGTAAAATAGTTTACTTTATTTTAGCATCTGGTTCACAACTTGGGAGTCTATTCCTCCATCACACTTTCAAAATCCCATTTTGCCTGAAAAATCAGTACATTTTCCATTTCCTGAGAAAACCAACAGGCTCTGATAACTCATTATCTAACTCCCCTGGTAGTGGAAACTCAAGTGGTGGCAATAGTTTTTACCACCAAAATGTGGATGTTGTAGCATTGTTTGTGAGAAAAAAACACAAATGATGAAGTAAAGCTAAATAAAATGTAGTCATACCCTTACAGAAAAAAACGCATGTATAACACGTTTACCACATCTTGCAACATATGATAACATTGTGAAAATATGCAGAAACGATTTCACATGGGAATCTGCATGGGCTTCACACAGTACACCATGAAAATGTTCCAAAACCACATGATTCCCATGCGCAAAATACATGTTTCACATGTTTTCAATCACGTGTCATGAGTTTTTGCACGTGAAATTCATGTGGAATTCTGTAACGGTAGATTGTTCAGCTTCATTCTTCAGGTCAAATTAATTAAACTAGTAAAAAAAAAATAACAAAAATAAGTAACAGTAAAATCCAAATAGTCGGAAAAAAAAAAAAGTTGTAACAGTGCCTGTGAAAAACTAACAATGTTTGTGTACAACAGTATAAACTTAATGCTGCTGTGTGACAGTGCATGTATTGGTGTGTGCATAGATTACACATAGTTCTTTGGTGGGTGCTGATTTTCCCTTTTAGCATGGCTTTGACGAGATACCATCACCGTGATGGATACAAGCCACGGACAAGTCGCCAAACAAACATGCCAACACACACGCACACTTCACCCTTCGCCTAACGTACCATCAGTGGCATTCCATTAACGGTGCCTGGGCTGAAATGAAACGGTCTGCTTTATTCAAAAGACACTCTGTCAAACAAATGACCTTGCTGGAGAAAGACGCAACACTGTTTATCAATTTGGCTTTAAACTTCCACTTTGATAAAAAGGAAAAAAAAAAAGAAGAAAAAAAACTGGCTGGTGACAACAAATACAGAAGGAATCCATCTCATGAAATATGCCTGGAAGCTTCCATTTGAACAGGCTGTGGACAGCGGCATCAGTCACAGGAACCACTGCCTCTCACTTTCCATTTACATAAGCAATTTTTTTTTTCACATCTGGTTTCCAAAAGAACTTCATGAATATACATCTCTTTTTTTCCTCCAGTGGAAACTTTAGTCCTAATGAAATTTTTCTGAAGAGTCTGTGTAAATAGTAAATAGGTGTAAAGGGTGCGAACTGCTCAACAAACCAGAGTTTGTCTGTTTAAGTCACTGGCTCTCTATCTTTATATGGGATATAATATATTGTCCATGTTTAAATTCACTCAAAGCTTACTTCTGTTTATACATAAAGAACACATTTTTATAGACTATGGATGAAATTCTTATAAAAGTTGCAGCTGATGGGCAGTTTCTTACATTTCCAATGGTGAAAGAAAAAAGATTTCACAAAGCTAATTAAAAATTAGGACATTATAAATATTGTGCTTAATCTGACTGGTGGACATATTGGGTCTCATCCATCAACTGTTCTTAAGAGGAAATTCCTTTTTAAAAGCACTTACACAGTTTTCACGCAGATTCTGGCATTCATCAATGTTTTCTTATTTGGGATTTGTTCTTAGGTAAGGTTCAGACATACGCACATTCAAGAGCACACTTACGCACATTTGAGTGCTAACATGCCAGTGCGAAATAACTGGTTATTGTGGTATCTTAAATTCTACACCAGTATACTATTCATTTAGAAAATTCATTTGACTTTTACAGTGTGATTCTTTATATACTAGAAGTAATCTCAAGAAGGAAATGCATCACTAACAAAACGAAAAGGTTTTATTGTATCTTTACTTTTAGCATTTTTATGAATTCCTTGAAGTGTTTCTAGGATTGCAACCAGTGTTGCTAATTAATGCTCTTGATAATAATTTACACTTAAACAATGTCCTATTAATTAGATGTGGCTAGAATAAAATAAAGAAAATGCCATTACTGCAGATCTTTTATCTTCCATCTGGTCCTAGCGGGATGGTTGAGCCGACATATCCGTTATTTCTGTCCGACAGATATAACAGATAAAGATTCACCACTTGAAGCTTGAGTCTCCCTGTGTTTCTCTTCTGAGTGCATCAGAAGATCCAATTCTCCTCCGAGCTTTGTTTCAGTGCTGTTCAGCAGACACCAGGCAGACACAAAGGGTGATGAGAGGTTTCCATTTTCTCTTTTGCATTCCCCAGAATTTATGCTTTGTTCTGTCATATCCCAAAGTAATCACTGTGCTGACTGTGACCTTTTTACACCACACTTTTTTTTTCTCTACATCAGTATATATTCACAGTAGATTTTTCAGTTTTCAGCTACAACAATGCCTCACTACAAGACAAAGTTATTGTATTATATTATACAAAAACAATGTAATTGGTGCATGTATTTGCGGCACAAAATGTTTAGCAATTATCTGTTTTACTGTCATTCATATCCTGTATATTTTATTTTCTGAAGACACAATGAGCCACAAGGTTAGTTGGTGAATATAGTGGAGCATTTAGCAATGAGCCAGATGTCCCCCTGAGGAGTTGGTAAAAACCAACAGATAATAGAGAGTGAATATTGAACTTAAATTCATCAGGTAGACAGAAACACAACTTTTTTTTCTTTTCTTTTCTTTTTTTTTTTTTTTTAATAATGTTGCTCTGTAAAATCTTGATGTGTAAGTGAACAAATGCTTGCTAACGAGTTTCCTATAAAAGCTGATATTTCTTAGGGAAGATGAAAGGGGCAGTGGACACTGGATATTTTGAGATGTGATCTAAGTTATTTATTGTGAGTGGTACCATTTCTTAGCTTTGGCTGCAAGTAAATGTACTTGCCAGGGGTTGGGTATCGTTCAAAATCCCAAAGCCAATAGCAGCACCGAAACCATGAGTTTGATACCGGTTCCTGAACAACAATTTTGTATTGCCATTTTATAAAATATATTTTAAGAAAAAGGACATTACATTTCACATTACACTACAAATCTTTAGTTTTCAGGTAGAGAGCGTAACCAAGGTTATTTTGTGTAGCTACAATTTAAGACATGCAGACAAGTTCCCAAAAATTTAGTGAAAAGATTAAAATAAGGCATTCTAATCAGATTTAACAAAGTTGAAACCAAATCATATTATCTAGGTGAATGGGCTGCCCAAGTAGAGCTTTTGTACAATGCTGATTCGATTTTCTCTTGCGTAAACGTAGCAAAAATTATGCATTTTAGTGACAATATTTTAGTTTGGGTGTAGCATTGGTACTGAAATTTGGTAACAAACATCAAGGTATTTTTTTGATACTAGTCAGTATCGAATCAAGTTGGTTGGTGCTGATAAAAGCTTGAGCACTAATTTAACGAGATAAAAGTATCTACATTATACCCAGCCGAGCACTTGCCAGAACTCCTAAGCAGGCTTTGCAAACCCCTTCCTGTTTACCTGGATGTTGCCTTGCAATGCACAGGACAGAAAAAACTAAAAGTAAAAAAGAGATCAAAGCTTTATTCGTAATCGGTGAAGACCATATAACCCGTTGTCTATGAGAAAAACAAGTTTTTACTTCTACTCGTAGGGTCGCCCTCTTCGAGAGTTAAATCGGCCTTCTCAGTCCTGTTAGTTGTCTTAGGTTGTAATTTACTTGAGTGTATTCATTTTCCTTCAGAGTTGCTGACATTAAAAGCCACTGTTGAATAATTGTTAAGGTAAATGTCACAGAAGACATTATTGAAGTAATTTTTTATTTGACAGTTTTTCTACTTATTTGCTCAATGTATTTAAGCACAACAACATTAAAGGTTGTGTGGAAAACAAGGCAAAACGAGGAATGAATCATGACATCCACAACGGATAAAGATGGAGAGATAGTGCTAAAAAAGAGGCGGACGGGAGAGCCAGGGCTTGTCTGGGCCTCGTCTGTGACGTTTTGTTAACAGGTCCTGGTCAAACAGTTCATCCCTCATTATCTTAATGAGATCGCGACTGCAGAACAAATAAGACAAGACATGCCAGGGTTGGAAGGCATTGATGAAGTAGTCCACGCACAGAGTGATGGAAAGAGAGGAGGAAATTGATGGAGAGGGGAACGCAATCAAACTGGGAGAGAGAGGAGAGGAACAAAGAGGTATGTAATGGACAAATAAAAAATGAGTCTTTTTTTTGTCTGCATGAAGTCACCTGTGTAGTGTGTGTTGAGTTTGGTCTTATCCACTATAGAAAAGCTAAACATTTTCAAGATGAAGTCTCCCTATGTAAGGGTGGTAAAATGGTGGGTTAAACACAGATGGAGGGTTTAGTCATTATTACCTTATAATAACTTGCAAAGATCTGGCCATTTAAAAGGCTGCAACCTGCCTGAAAGCTGACTATAAATTGATCTAACGACTGTGTGTTAGTAAAGAAACACAAACTGAAACTAAATTAGGTCCCCTGGTGGTTAACACACACACAAAAAAACAACACTGTTTAACCAGTGGTTTGCTTTGCCTAAAATTTAAATGACTTTTATTGGAGGCAAAATACATTTCCATGACATAATGGAAAAAGACATGAATGTGAATTATTATGAATTATGAAGTTCCTCTCTTGGAAATACCAGCCAATATCATATATCATATCATATAGTGTCAGTCAACAATTATAAATCATTCATAAGACATTCATTTCTAGTCTAGCATCTAATGCCTGGGAAACACAAGACCTTTATTTAGGAAAGTACAAGTGTTATTACCACTATCGCCAATGCCACAGATGACTCACCAGTGAATTTTAATACAGAAATTAGAATTCCATTTTGTGCAAAAATGACATTTTTATTGCCTGCTTTGAAACTGGAGGTGTCTGGAATACATTTAGTCACAGATTAGAAAATTGTGCACATAAGAAAACTCATTTTGAGATTGCAATTACAACTCTGTGTTTTAGTAATAATTTGTAAAATCAATGAAAACCAAACACGCAGATCACCCTACACTTTGTCTAAATATCAACCTGAATGGATAAATGAAATACAGGTATATAGTTTTTATTCTTCTGTATGATCTTAATTTTTTTTATTTAAAATTGCAGTATTATGTACTCTTGTATAATAAAAATAACATTGCCATTATTTCACCTCATCTCTGTGTGGCATACAGCAGATTCAGATATTATCAAATTAACTGTACCGCCAGAAAAATTGTTCCATTTCTAGTTAAGATTTGTAAAAACAGATCTGAGTAGGGTAAATTTAGCTTTTTGAGCATAATCTGACCTGCTTTTATGTGATCACATTCTGTCAACTTGGAAATTGTCCCTGGCTACGGCCAGATGTATGCTAATTGTCACTTTTGACCTTCAGAAGTTACTCAGTTATGACACATACTACATTAGTTGGATCCAGCTAAGTTCATACTCGTATGGAGGAAAGTCAGATTTATCACAATCAAGCACTACAGTGTAAACCCATATCCGTGATTTCAGTTTTGCTGTTTTGAGTTTCACATGAATTCAGATAGATCTCATCACAAAACAAGAGATGCACAAGTCAAAAAGGAACGAAAAGAAATAACTTCACTTGTAACCATAAAAAGAAAATCTATATTAATGTGAACAATGTGATTAAATATAAACTATATGCATGTTTGCATATACACAAAATTATTGGTTACCTTTTAATGGTGATCTAAAACTGTGCTAGATGGCAATATAAGGAAGCCACTTGTGGGTCTTCATCGAATATAGTACTTACAGCTTTGACACTGGTCCTCTTTGGGTCCCCAGCAGCGACCGTTACAGGAACGATGGCATTTCTGACCTGCACACAAGTTCAAGTAGAGAGGTGATTGGTATTTCAAATGGTAATTTAAAAAAATATGCTCAGCATCATCCAAAATTAAACATTGGTTGAACCAAAAGGTGTGTTGGTTGACAAAAAAGCCAGAGGCACTGAGCTGGAGTCCCTCCACTGAAGCCCAAAGTGAAGTGAGAGAAATGTAGTTGATTCTTTGGCTTACATTTGTGTGTGTGTGTGCGTGCGTGCGTGTGTTAGTTTGTTAATGCAATGACTAAATAAGCAGGAAGTATTCTTGAGACACAACGCTTGATAATGATAAGTGCATTGTGAATGCTTGATACTTATTATAATTAAAATCTGACAATCAATACAATTTGCAAGAACTGAACGTATTGTGTAGTCATTTATATGATGATATGATTTTTTTCTGAATTGATGTAATCAAAATAAATTTCCATTCTTGTAATAAACAACAAATCTTATTTGACATTCACTTGAAACAGGATGTAACAATGTGCTTTTCAGGTATTTTTTATTTTAATGCAAGAAAAATGATGAAACTCAGTTTTTTGGAACAACATTGACTGGTACATGTTGTTACTGTAAAAAAAAAAAAAAGTCTTAAATAAAACTATGCACAGGTTGTTTTGCGAAAATATGCTGATTCTTTTTGGCACTCCACGCTCAATCAGCCCAGCATGCAACCAGCACCCATCAGTTTGAGATAAAAGCAGTAAAGAAGCATAAGCAGCATCATACCCTCGGAGCTCTAGCCATTGCTTTTCTGTGTTTTTTAAGGACTTAATTTACTGTCTAGTGATTGACTGCGGGGGGAAGTGAGTCTGAATAAGTGCAGAAGTGCTGTCCTCTGTCCATCAGCCTCTCCAGATGAGAGCTATTAGCATCGGTCTGACTCTATTGGCCAACATGAGCCTCTCCACATTCTGCCCTCCTCTCTTTTTCTCATTTGGGAGCCTCTCCACCACACATTTCATCTCTTTCATCCTCGATCCATCCTTCGCTGATTCATCGCTCCTCTACAGCTCTCTTTCACTTAATGTCTATCCCTGTCTGCTTTTGTCTTTTCCCAGCCTGTCCTTCTGTTTTTTCTGCATCTCCAGTCTGTTTCCTCAAACTAGCACTTTGACAACGCCCGCGAAAGAGGTCCATGGCCTTGACTGTATGAAAAGCAGTGCACAAACAGAATAATAATATAAATGTCAGCCAGCCATAAGTGCTTGTCCGACAGTACCAAGAGTACAGAACCTCTGCTGTACTTAGTAATATCTCTGTTCTGCTCTGAGCTAGGTGCCCTGTGAAGTCAAAGAGTTTTCATTCAGTGTCCAAGGCCGTTACTATGTGAACTTCTATTTTCTCAGTGACCTAGAATAAACCTGTCCCACCCTCTTCTGCACCCTAATCTTCAACAGCTTTTTAAAAAAAAGTTCCCGCAGGCTAAAATGTTGTGACGGCTGCCATACCAGTGATGGTGCAAGGCAAAAGACAGACTGGGGGGAGGGGGTGTCAACTGAGTCAACAAGGCATGAATTCAAAAATTGCAATCCTGTTTTTGAAAAGAAACCAATAAACACAACACAATCAAGGCACAAATAGGTCACAAGTAATAACAATGTAAAGCTTGTGTCGCCTTAAGAATGAAACAGAGATTATGTTCTCAGTTGTGGATTACAAGTTTGGAGACCCTTGATGTGTTTGGCAGAGGTAGCAGACTTGCCCAGGAGTCGGGGTCGATCCAGGGCTAACAGGGCTGCAGGGAGGATGGTGATTGAGCAGAATATCAATGCCTGGAGCTCTTAATATGCATCCGAGGCCTTCAGCAAGTGCTGTGAGACGATATCCAAGGATGTAGGCAGAGTTATTTTATGTTGTTGCATAATGATAATGCATTTTATTATGTAATTTGGTATTTGTAGATGAATAAAATGAAAATGCTTAAAGAACCTACTGAAAAAGAAAAAAAAAACTGATTTAAATGTCAAACAGCTTGAGCACTAAATTAATAACGAGAGGAAAGGAGCCTGTTAAGAGGTTTAGTCAGTGAATGAACAGAAAGAGGTCAGAAGAGGTGACTTAATGCATTGTTACTTCACTGGCAGCCAGTTACACCCTCCCCCCTCTAACCTCTGACAGATTAAGTATGTTTATTTCACCCTAATAAACTCTAAGCTTCCATTAACATGTCTTCCAGCCAGCTATAGTAGGGCATTGAAGTGACATGAGCAAGCCGTCGTTGTGAATTATAATGGTAAGCAGAGTGACAGAATGGGGTCAAGGGGTGATATTGTGATGACAGTGATTTGGTGCTCACACCCCGGCAACTTGTTGTGAACGGAGCAGGTTAAGATGTGGTGTCTCCTTTGAACCATTTCCCTAGCCACAACTTACCAGACACGGCCACTTTATGAAAGGCCAATGGCAAGTGTGCAAGTGAAATGGCTGTGGATATTCTTTTTAAAGCTGAATTTAGAGTGAGCTCAGATTCTTGTATATTTGAGTGCCAGGAAGTGTCAGGTAGAGCTAGCTATGCTTTCATTCAAAATTGTTAAAGCAAATGAGTCATCAGCTGTCCTCATTAGCAGGGTAAAGCAAACTTTTTTTTAAGGACAAGACATATATTATATGTCATGTGGAAGAAATTAAAAGAAGGAAAAGGTTGTCAGTGTTTGAAAAGTAAAAAAAATAAAAATAAAAATGTTCATAGCTAAATTTGCTTGAAAAAAAGACCCGGACATGACATCTTTGTGGTTCATAAAGTGCAATAAAAGCCGAGCTGGCTGACTGGTCTATCACAGATATCGGTATATACTGTATGGTATGTTGGCTGATATAAAATACATTTTTACAAAACAAATGCTTGGGATAAATTAGAAATTGATGTATTTGTGCTGTTTTTGTTTTTAATATTTATGTATAATTATTAAGTTCCTGGTGAAGTGAGGTTTACTGTTTCTGCACTGACGTCAGTGTAGACAATACATTGTATAATATCCTGCTTCCATTAAATATGTTTCTCACAGGTGTCAATAGTGTTGAATAACCACGTTTAAGAGATCATTGCAAAAAAAGTGTTAATGTGTAACATGTATGCAGTATGTATATATTGAAAGAGAATATTGGCCCATATGTTGGTAGTGGAATTCATTTTTTCCAAATATCAATTGTGTCATGGCTCTAATTATAATAAGGAGAGTTTGGTGAAAAATGTAAAGAAAAGGTCTTGGGTAGCAATAATACGTGTTAAAACAAATTGTATAAATGTGTATGTGGGGTAAGAGGGAACTGTGTAAAATCTGGTAAATTTCTGTGTGATGAGCTCCAATTGAACTGTCAGTGGTCAGGTTGTATTGTGGGAAATGTAGGTTTAGACAAAGAAAAAAAAAATGAATGGAATAAAAACACCAAAAGCTCTGGTTCTGCCACATTGATTTTTTTTTTTAACAATGCATCCAACAGGGTTATACTGTAGAAGCACAATACTCAATCGATGCAGTACCCTATTAAGCCCCAGAGTTGCTGTGCAGTGCCAAGCAGATCAAACTGGAGTTGTACAATGCAGCCTCAAGGTGTGTATGAATGTAACCTGAAGCAGGCTGATTCTCAAAGAGACAGCATTGCTCTCAGACCGTGAACAACCCTGAAAATACAAGCCAATGTCAATCACATCTTTTGATCTTCTTCATGTGTGCTTGTTGAGTTACTTACATGTGACACTACTGTTGGTGGGCACCACCACAGGATGGAGCCGCGGGTTCTTCACAATGTCCTGCCAATGGATTGTGTCTGCATGGCATAGGAACTTGTTCTGGTCCACATAAACACCTCCACTCAGAATCTCTGTGGGAAACAAAGAGAGTATGATGTCAATAGAGACATACAGAGGGCTTTCTCCGTATATACCTGTTTTTGCATTGAGGATGCACCTAACTCAGGAATCACGCCACCCTTCTTCTGATATGTTTTTAAGTGATGGCTTTTCCTTTCTCATTTTATTTCAATTTACAACAGACCTGACCAGACTCTCCATGTTGATGTCTGAATTATTAGCAAACCTATGGACTGAATTGGACAGTGATTCCCAACAATGCAGAAGAACAGGATAGGAGTTTTGGGTTTGTTGTGGATGAAATGCCTCTAAGAACTTAAGAGCTCGCTGTGTGTGTGTGTGTGTGTGTGTGTGTGTGTGTGTGTGTGTGTGTGTGTGTGTGTGTGTGTGTGTGTGTGTGTGTGTGTGTGTGTGTGTGTGTGTGTGTGTGTGTGTGTGTGTGTGTGTGTGTGTGTGTGTGTGTGTGTGTGTGTGTGTGTGTGTGTGTGTGTGCGTGTGCGTGTGTGTGTGTCGTATTAAGTTGGAGAACCCAATTGCCATTGCGCCACAATTCAGGTTGTTAGCATCGAACGTTTTCCCTCACCCACCTTAGAACACCACAGTACAACTCAACATTGACAGTGTGATACTGGGGGGACAAATTCACAGTGCACAACTCTGTGAAAATGTGATGTGCGCTCTCCGCTACAGTTTGCTAAAGGTCCATAGTGAATTCACAAATGCACATGTTGATGAAAACGTACTTACATTACTGTGGTGAGCTCTGTTCACGCGCAACATGAACCGTCTCAGAGCTTTTTGATCACGCCTTGTATAAGGCTATGAACCCTCCTAATATGCTTGACTTTTGACCTCTCGTTGTTAAACCAACAGGCTGAGACGAGAGTCACATTTCCACTGTGGTTAAACTTTACATAAACATATACAGCCATGTAGTTATTGAAGGTGCAAGAACATGTATGTAATTGATTATGATGATTATGAATCAATGATAAACATATGACTAAATGATAAACCTAAGTTTAAAGGGTTAACAGCTGATCTTAAGTCACTCAGATCCGATAATGGCTGTCGTTGCGAGACAGTCAGGTCAAAGTGTGTCATATTGTTGTTATTACAACAATTTTTTTCCATTTTATTGTTTTTTCTTATCGTTCTCCTCCCATGCTGTGAGCAGACAGAATCAATTAAGCCCCACTACCATCACAACATTAAATCCATGTGGGATTTAAGCAGCAGTGAGGGACAGCAGGCCTAACAAGTTTGTAATTTTATGTTTCATCAATGTCGTAATGTATCCCAACGTTATAATATGCCTAGCCTTGTCATACCAATGATCATCAGGCTTAGAGGGAGGATTGATTCCTTTTGTTCTACACACCCACACACACACACACACACACACACACACACACACACACACACACACACACACACACACACACACACACACACACACACACACACACACACACACACACACACACACACACACACACACACCCCCACACACAGTCTGTAGAATGATTGGACACGGAGGGTGGTTCAGATTATTGTTGTGCGGGAGTTTAGAGAATGCTTAATCCTGACTTTTATGCGAGAGAGAAAAAGTGGGAAAGAGAAAGAGAGAGACAAATAAAGATGGAAGAAAGCCACAGAGAGATGGATGGCGGGAAATAAAGAAGAAATGAGGCCCAGTGGCAGATTTGCATTATTTACAGAGCTTGTGTGTTCTCTATCTCCCTACAAACAGATTACTGACACAGGGCTGAAACCGACGAGACACATAATCGTACATGAGGCGCCCAGCCAGCACCACACAAACCCAGCCAAATACAATATTGTCCCACAAAGGCTCGATTAAATGATACTCCTTGGATAATAGGCGGTGGTGGTGGTATTACCTACACAGGTACCCGTCCCCCATCCTCAGCGCTCCCTCTCTATCTTTTCTGCATGTGCGGTGGGAGTTCGGGAGAGAAATTAATCCTGCTTCTCACCACAGGAGGGATATCGCTCGACTAGGAGGAGGCCATGTCTCAAATTCAAATAGTTTGCACAATAGGATGCTGCCAGCAAAGTAGGGCAATGGACAACCCAACAAACAAACGCAAAGTAGTTATTATGACAAAACTGCCAGCAGGAAATCTCAACCCAAGTTAGCCAAGATACATGTACATCCTCCAAGCATTATCCCCTTCATCCTGGCTGGATGAAGAAAGAATAGATCAAATTTTGTAGCAAACACATCCAAGACACATTTGGCCACATGGAACAAGGAGGGAAAATGTAGCCACAATAAAAAACAAATTACATTTATTTGTCACTTGCTCTTCAATGACAGTTCGAGATGACCAATTTCACTCAACAATAATTTAAAAAAGACAGCAAAGACCTTGAATTTGATATTTGTGTGGCTGACATCTTCAAATCAAAAGGAAATACTACTCCTCTGCAAGATGTCCTTGTAAACATGAGGCAGCAAACAGGAATAGTAACTTTAAAAATAAGACTGTGTACTTTGTGGCAATTGTAGACTTTATTTTGCTGTATTCCAAGTGAGCACTGAGTAATGGATGTAGTACTGTCCATCATGAAAAGCTGTGGTTCTGACACCAAAGGATACTTTGGCCTATGGATAGGAGGATCATTGGTGGTTCCTCCTGTCCACAGGCCAAAGTGTCCTTTAGCAAGACACTGAATGCCAAGTTGCTCCCGATGGCAGGCAAGGGCCTTGCATGAAGCTCTGTTGCCATTGTTGTATGAGGTGACACTTAATAAGAACCAATTTAGCCAAGAAGAATGTGGGATTCTTGCATGTGGTCAATAAGTGTTTCCACTGATTCCAGTTGAAGCTGAGCTGTATTCACACTCTCAAACACACTGTTTAAACCCCTCACTGTCAATAGGAGACCCATAATACCATCCCAAAGGGCTCCACCATCATTTGGACATGTACATGTGCACAGACAAAACATTGATTTGCAGTGTGACATGAAAAGTTTATGATGCTGGATTACAATTTAATTAGCTCCTTGCTGGCGCTTTGCCCAGGACAGTTACAATATTTCCCGTGGCCTCTCTTGTCAAGATGTGAGTAATTAACATATTACATAATACCTACGATAACATGCAAGGCTCATGCAGGCTTTGCTCTCATTAGAAGTAAATGCTTGGCTTGCATGTTAGTAGGGTGTGCAGTTGGTGGCCAGGGGGAGATCAATGGTGAAATCCTGTTGTTGATTGTTTAGCGGGTAGAGAAAATGTCTTAATTAGTTTGCTCACGTAGCCACGGCTCGTTTTTCCTGAACCCCTCCCCCCTCCAAAAAAAAAAAGCAACTCCAAGAACCTCTCAATGACTGTATGGCTTCACCAGGCACAGCAATCTTCAGTATCAGGCTGCATGACCATTGGAGAAAAACAATATGAAATTCAGGAAGGCAGAACAAATGTATACAGGCAATTATTTTGATGGTAAGAGCTTGTTGTGATTTTTTTCCCCTTTATTGCAGTGTTGGGATGGGTTTGATTAAGGCTGGGAGGCAAATTGAAAACCAATGATCAGAAAGAAGACATTAATGAGTCTGTGAGAGTGAATTAATAAAGTGTTGTGTGGACTGTTTAATGAAGAAATATGTAGGACAACAGAAACCCCATCATTAACAGTTGATTTGCTCTGGTGTTTGAGGATTGCATTGTTGAATATCCCCCAATGGAGTTTATTCTCCTGTTGACTGAACTATATTCATGTTCTGAATTACCATCAATACATACAAGAAAAAAAAGCATTTACATATGTTGCCCTTAGTTCGTCTTCAAATTGTCTTCCAGGGGCATGAAGAATAACATACTAGCTTGATGGATAAGTGAGAGCAAACACAGTCCGCCTGACTGTAGTTTGAAAGATGGAGAAGCAGCAGGAGATTCCGAAAGACACTCAAACAGGCAATTAGAGCAGGTAGACAGGTATTCAATCAAAAAGACAGAGGCTTTTCTTCTCTCCTCTAGCAGTGGGACAGGGGATTTAACCCTGGGTCTCCACTGTACTGTCTCATTGACTCCAAGAGCTTCAAGTTGGTTTCTGCTCAGCACTGCTATCAGCTCAGTGGAACAGAGGGGAGAAACTCTGTGGGAAGATGAGGATGCATTCTGGGTCAGAGAGGCTAAATGCTCAGGCGCAGGTCCTGCAGGACACCCCACCAGCACTGGGAGGCTGAAGTAGTTGCTAGGCTGCACTCCATAGACAGACTGACAGAAATGCCAAAATAAGAGATGAGTGTACACAGGAAGTACACACGTACACGTACACGTACACACACACACACACACACACACACACACACACACACACACACAGAGAAGAAACATGCTCACACGTCCACATGCTTACACACAGATCAGACTTGCAGTAATGAGGCCCTCATTACTATACGTGCCTTGAGCATCAATTAAATTAACAATTTGCGTTATCAGTGGGCTTGTAACCAGAAGGTCACTAATTTGAATCCCAACACAAAAGTTGAGCAAATGTGTGTGGAGAACATCCGCACTACTCAGCTCTCCTTTTGCAATTTCTCTTATGAATTTTCTTTCGAAAAATCCTTCACTAATAATGGTACCATTGACAAACAATCGAT
Organism: Brachyistius frenatus; assembly: GCF_029030835.1. Taxonomy (NCBI): domain Eukaryota; kingdom Metazoa; phylum Chordata; class Actinopteri; family Embiotocidae; genus Brachyistius; species Brachyistius frenatus. The sequence goes on from NW_027210626.1 coordinate 1,729,072, forward strand.
GAGAAGTGGGAGACTCTCTGGTTCAGCTTAGGAAAACAAGCAGGGTGTTGGAAAACCTCATGGAGGTATGTCAGCTCTGCTCATTTTGTGCAGTTTGTCAAATTCCATTTAAGCCGTGTTACTAAATACAGATCGAGTTTTATAAGAAGAAAAAATAATACATTCAGAAAATAGTCCTTAAGAGATTGCAGAAGGCTTGACATAAAGAAATGGTATTCAAATAAATCCACTCCATGCTGCTGACTGAGCTGCAACTTAATGTACAATGAAGGGGAAAAATAAAAGAATGAATGGATGAATAATAGTGCGAATGAAACAATGTAGGTGCATTTTGGATAGATGATGAATAAATGGCAGGGAGTGACGAATGAATGAAGATTATGGGAGAATGAATGCATTCAATTTGATTAGCCATCTATCAGAGTACAGTATCGATACATCTGTCACAATAGATGATGGCTAGCGAGGAGGGATGGAAGAAAGGAAGGGAAAAAAAGGAAAAAAGGAAAGAAAGAAAGAGACAAAGAAAGAAAGAAAGATACAAAGAAAGATACAAAGAAAGACACAAAGAAAGAAACTGAAAATAAAACTGTGTAAAATATGGTTGCCAAAGTTAAAGACAAGACAAATTAGTGAACTTTCAAGTAGCCACCCCAGAGGCCTCAAAATACACCCTCAGCATCTCTACCAAGAAGACACATGATTTCACCACAAATAACAACACCAATAAACAATAAACTTTGAGGGAGGACATTTCCTGAGTTTTCAGATGCTGCTCATTCTGCCGCGCAGTGTTGCGTCAATCACTGTGCTTTGAGCTGCTCGGTTGCAGACAGTAGATGTCAGGACAGCAAATCTCTGCCTTTGCTCTACAAGTAGGTGATCCCCACTCCCATCCATCATCGGCTGCTACCACACAGTTCCATGCTCGCCCTCCAGTCCCCACTTTTGCAGAGGAAATGCGGTGGGGACACAGATGTAAAGTGTTCGTCTATGTTTGAATGAAGGTGAAAGATAAGGAAAAAGGAGTATGTGTATGGACATGGAAGAGAAAAAGAGAGGGTCTGTGTATAGAGCAATAGTGAGAGTAAAAACTGTGTGGGAATGTGCCATTCTATAGGTGTGTCTGGATGTATGTTATTTCTATACTATACAACAAAACTTGTTGTGAGCAAATTCTACTTCGAATACCTCATTGGCCTCAATATAACAATGTATTTTCAGCAAATACTGTTTGAAAAAGTGGGGGTCTTATAGACATTTTTGCACCCAAATGTAGGTTGTGGCCTTAATGTTGCTGGGTCAGTGTTCCAGTCTGTTTAGTGAGTCAGTACAAATGGTTCTTTGTTTCAATAGATTATCATCTCTCAAAACTTTTCTTTAGGGAACAATCAAAGAATCTTAAAAATCAAAGCAGTAGAACCCAAGATATACAAATGTACCTCCCAGTCAAGCTCCAAAAACACTAGATCCTACATTTCTTATAATGCAACTCAATTATGTCTTTCACAAGATGTTTTACAAGAAAAGACTCCTGCCTTTTAAATGTCCAATTCTTTTAGAAATCAAATATTTAACAGAGGCTTTAATGCCATCCCTTAAACCCAAAACAAGAAAATCCGAATGACATAATCAGGGTTATTTTTTCAAACATTGAAAAGCTCCCTTCAGTAAACAGAATTTATAGTTTTAACTCTGTATATAAATCGGCAGACACACTAAAGGGGCTGTTAATTTGAAATCAGAGCTTTTAATTTGAAACAAAAAAATTAAGTTGCTGCATTCAGTCCAATGGAGTGCCAGCGGGAGGCTTTAATTGTGAAGCAGTTACAGGAAATGCTATTTATTTGTAATAGTAAAAAAAATGGATAGTTTGAAACAAGCAGGTATTTTAGGCTATTTTGTAAGTGGACCAGTGGTCAGTGTATCTGCAGCCATTGGCGAGTGGCTGCAGGCTCAAGGTAAAGTTATCCCTTCACATTCCGCTCATCTTTAAATATCACCATTGTTTTGTATTCGGCCGATATGTTTTATTTGTAACCAAAGATTATAGTAGTTTGTAACTTTTACTCACACATTGTGCTTCTAAATTCATTTTCAATGTTTTTGCAAGTCTATTTTTTTGGTGCAAATGTGAGTGAAATACTCACTCTGTATAACCCTTATACAGTATGTTACACCTTGGGGGTGTGATCGGGACATACAATATTGCTTTCTTATGTGTGACCACTTTTTTAGATATATTAAGGATTTTAGTGGAGGAATAACAAACTTAAATTTCCTCAGACACAACCTCAGTCAACAGGCAAGAAACCCTGGCATCATTTTAGACTAAGAACGAAGGCTTATGTGAGGAATGTCATCACATCCGAACATCTATATCTCTAACGACTACAGCGTACTTTTACATTTGGCTGGCTTAACCATTGTAATACTCTAGTATGTGGTCTGCCTTTCAGTTCATATAATTATAATAACAAAACCAATTCAGTATTTTTCTGGTAAACAACGAATTTGTAGATGTAAGTTCCATTGTGTGAATTGTATATCACAGTATGCATCACAAACTTCATTTCTTCTATAAGGTGGAGCACCTCCCACAGGAATGGCATGCAATTTTAACAGCGTTAACGCAATTCCCTAGCAAAATGGTGGTACCCATTCAAATGTAATTGCACTTTTATGTGTTTAACTATTGACCTGAAAAGAACAACTGCATTAATTCGACCACATAAAAGTGCTTCACGAGAGGTTCACCAGTGAGATGGTAGCAGTGGGATTTCACTGTCTCTGAACATACTGCGGCCAGGAGCAGCAGCGTGGGCAGTGTGTGTGTGTGTGTGTGTGTGTGTGTGTGTGTGTGTGTGTGTGTGTGTGTGTGTGTGTGTGTGTGTGTGTGTGTGTGTGTGTGTGTGTGTGTGTGTGTGTGTGTGTGTGTGTGTGTGTGTGTGTGTGTGCATGCGCGCTTGTCTCACATTGTTGGGTTGGTGGAAGAAAGATAAAAAGCGTGAGAAAAAACAGAATGGAAGAAAAAGCAATATATTAAAGATTGAACAAAGACAAACATAGACGGCCATAGATGTGTTTTCACTTCATTAGTACACATGTACAGCATAGAGTGTGCTTCACATACATATGTAGGCTCATGTATTAAATGCATATTTCATTTTAACATGGTGAATGACATTCAAGGCTGAGTGGCTACACAGCATCACGTGCACATTGTTGCTTGTGTATTTCATGTTCTTAACAGACATGAATACATTGTATACTGCACAATTTTTTTGTTGATCAAATTTAAGTAGCTGAAAAAGTTGTGACTTAATGAACAAGAAAATATGTGGGTCTTGAGACTTGACCAGTTGAAAACCTCTATTTTAGCAGGATAGTGAAACATATTGTCTTATTTCCACTCAATACCATTTTAGTGTAACCTGCTGTCTGTGCTCTGAAAGGTGTGCAACACCCAGAAGTCAAGTTACTCTGATCAAGTATAAACCAAGGAGGAATACAAGATGAACCCCCCCCACACACTATATGCTGTATAAGCTCCATTTATTTGTGTTCCTTTTGTGTGGTATAAAATATCACTCTTTTCTCTGACAGAGGGTCATTTTAACCTAAATGGACACGAAAACACGTAAGAAATAACCACCAGAATGTATTAAAATGTCTTGGATTGAAGCTGTCAGTAGAAAACCATTTAGAACTAACATTCAATCTGTAAAAGTGACATATTACTTATTGCTCATCTTAGAAGTCACTTGCGGCTGTTTTATCCTTTGTCACTCTGAAGGAGAAATGTTGAGATCTTTTCTGAGGTATAGTCATGGGGGTGTTGGCCGTGTCCCCCTTCCCCCAAACATTCGCCTCTCCTCCGCCAGGATAATTGCATTCACAGGCTGCTGATTAAATTTGGCCCATCCCTTGCGCAATTGTTTCCTGAGTCTTTATGAAAAATGGCTGAGATTTAAGGATTATGGAATTATACCCGAGCAAGGCAAAGCATCTGCTTAACATGAGAAGAGGGGAAAAAATAAAAACATGACAGAATGGTTATGGAGGGGTGTGGGGTTGCATCCTTGCTTATTGTCAACTTGAACGCTGATAAAACCCTGGTAATCTGAGCTTTATGGATAAGATGGAGGAGGATGAGGAGAACATGATATTACAATATCTTGAGATAAGACAAATCGACAAGCAAGAAAGAAAACAAAACCAAGAAAACAAATAAGGAAATAGACCAAAAAAAAGTAAGACAGAGAAGATTATCAAGGGGACATACAAGTGAGTGATTAAAAAAAGAGTAAAAGGACCTTCAATCGGTGATGCTGAGGGCCACTTAGCTTATCAAGGCTGATGTGTGATCAGCCTGCCAGCTGAATTGAAATGAGCCACGCTCTCTGGAATGGACAAAACAAACCAGGGTCTGAGAGAGGCCCAGAGAAAGAGAAGGAAATATGGAGAGACTGAGAAGAGGGAGCGCCTATCTTACCAGAAGCATACCAAGTATGGTGGTTTTTACCACAGAGGAAGCTGGCTTTAGTCAGTGCATGGTTTGCTAAGGCAACAACACGTTACTGAGGCTTTGTTTTTTCAGGTCTACTGAGAGACAGTATTAACACACTGCAGGCCATGGTTCTCACTTTGTTCACACAGCTCGAGTATGTGGTAGGCACCAACCACGGAGCAAAAGTCCGCCCGGAGGACTGTAAAGTGGATTTAAAGTGAACCTACCAAGCATTTAGCGGGGACACATCTCTGCCAAGCACCACATAATCATTAGAATGTGTCAACTTAATAACATATTGGTTTTAGTCATTTAGTTAAAAAAGTGTTTTGGAAATTACAGGGTGACACGAGAGGAAAACAGATCAGACTTGTGAATAGCCACTGATGCAAAGCCTGGAAGACTCCAGAAGAGACACAAGGAGAGTCAGTAAATTCTGCAAAATGTGAACTTGTTTTGAACTGCATAACATTTGGTATAATTTTCCCAAACAGACAATCCAAAATTCACACCCACTTCACACAGTGACTGGCCAAGCATGCTGAAGTGAGAAAGTAAGGACGGTTTGAACTTCTCTATCAAGCTCTCTTCTCATTACACAACTATTTCTGGCACTTTATGTGTGTACAACCAAGTGCAACACTCTGAATGCCTTCCAGGAGAGATTTTCTGAAAATGACTGCCATTATCCCCATATTTAACGATTATCATGTCTCCCTCTTCTCTGCGACAGTGTGACCATTTGGAACAACTGTAAACAGCTTTGCCTTGCTTCTGGTTATTGCCAAACTACTTCTTTTTCCTATAATAACATGGCCCTTAAAACATATAGAGGATGGACTGACGGATACATCAACCTTGCAATATTGAGGTTCTCATGTTGCCAGCACGTTAAGTAGAATAACATGTTTCCAAACCTCCCGCAGTGTAACAATATAAATATTTTTTAATTGGGAACTTTTTTTTTAAGGTATTATCTTTGAGATGAGAATTATTGGATAATTTGGAGTCAAGTAGTTCTTTTGAATGAACAGGGAAAGTAGGAGCTGTATTAATATTGTAATTATGCCTTACTGCAGTGATATCCAAATGATGGCATAGGTACCACTGGTGGTCCACAAGGCTCCTCCTAGTAGTGCACAATGCAAGAGTCTTGCTAAAAAAACTTCACAATTGCAGTCTAATGGGCTATAGTTTAAAAAAAATAATTTGATGTCATGTTATTACAGAAATATAGTTATTACATATACATATTGCATTACAATGATGAAAAAATTAGTTGTTTGCTTGTACTTATATTTTAGAAATAAAATTTGCCCGACAAAGCATAACACTAACATTAGCTTAAGACAGTCATATTGTGATCTCTGATTCATTGACTTCAGCAAACAGATGAGTGCAATTTTAGAATGAAAAGCTCCAAAAAGCAGTCGAGAGTCAAACGACTACTGACTGAAAAACAAATTCTCCGATTTTGAAACAGTAGTCTTATGCTGTTTTTTTTGTTGTTGTTTTTTTTTGCCTGTGCGAGGTTATTGCATGGTCATCTCAATAAATTTGATTTCTGGTGAAAACAAATTGTTGGTATCTACAGTAGGAAGTGGTTTTACCCAAATACCACCGTGATATTCTTCTGTTTTTATCTGCCTCACTGATGTCAGGCATCATTGTCTCAGAGACAGAACTGTGGAGCAAATGATTTTAGACCTTATCCCTGACCAAACTGATCTCTTTGTTTGGGCAATAAAATGGTTCCTACAGCCTGGCTGTTGCAATAAGGGTCTATAATGAAAAACAAATAAATAAAAAAAATAAAAAAAACTGAAAATGACAGGAACACCTGGCATATGTGGTAGAAACAGGACACAGAGGTAAAAAAAAAAAAAAAACTATGGAAGTCCAATATCTGTAGCACCATAACAACATGTACCATGGAGAGGTGGAAAGGAAGTCAGGACATGTTTAAATAAATATTTATATGAACTAAAACCATGCCTGGTGTTGCATGTATTAACCACCATATTTCTGTGGAGACGTGAGATGAACAAAAAAGTCATTTTCATGTCCCATTACCCACCACTGCCCCCATCAATAGCTGGTCCACTTACCCAAGGCTTCGACCTAAGAGGCAAAAATAAGCATATTAATTATTAAGCAGCCAGGGGAGAAAAGGGAGGAGTCGCAGGGTTGGAGGGTAATGTGTGTGTTTATGTGTGTGTGTCGGCACTGTTGCAGGGTTATTAAATGAGTTTTGGGAGCACAGCTTCTCCTAAACTCACGGAAAGCAAGCCTCAATGCTAACAATTTAAAAGCCCAAAAATCTCAGGCCTTTCATCCAGCTGTTGAAACATGTACTGTATATCTTATGAGCATGTAAGTAACCACTGTCCCAGCCACACCTAAAGCCATGTAGTGTTGGAAAATGGATGAAAAACACTATTATATTAACAACACAGATACAAAAGCAGACAGAACAGAACAGGAACAATGTTAGGCTAGTAACAGCCTGAGAGGACACAGTGCTGCCCCTGTGATTTCAGAACTTGTTTATGTTGATGTTAAATGCCTCGTGTCTTGAACAGTGAGAATATCTCATCTTCAATCCATAGTTGTCCATTCAGGCTCATAACTAAGTTGATAGAAAGTGACATTTTCCTCAGTGGCTTTTGAGACCCACCGAGCTGCCAGTCAGCTCCTATTTTATTTGCTTTCCCACTTATTTTGTTCCTCCTCTGAGATGAGCACCAAGCGCCTCTGACATCAAAGACCTGTCTGAAACATAGCCTGGCCTTCCGAATCAAAGTAAAAGACTGCACGTCAAGGCTGCACAGCCATGCACTGACCTGATGAAGCCACGATGACAGCGAGTCAGTGACAGAAACTGAATATGACAATCACAGTGTGATTGTTTTGAATCTGCAGTCATATCTATGGTAGACTTTTATACATGCAAATAAATAGAAAGAAGTAGGTACAGGACAAAACAGACAAACAAGAAAATTTGAATTCAATAAATTATAAATGTGTCAAGCCCTTCATTTGTTTATTTGTAGGTGTGTGTCCACTTCAGGTCTGGGCATTGTGCGGTTGGACAAAGTAGTGTACACAGTACTTTCCAACAAAGTACAGGTTTCATAAGTTGCTGAACATTTGCATTGAGCAATGTGTACCTAGCTTATTAGTAATAGAGAATAGTTTAGAGAGAAGAGTACTAGTGGTGTTTAAGTTGTCATTATTCCAATTTTTGGTCCAATGACAATATACTATAGTACGTAGAAAGGCAGGAATGAACTTAAAAGCAACAACAGTTATTTGCTTAGTTAATATTTTCTTGCAAATTTAGGGAAGATGATTGGCCATACAATGCGTGCAACCGATTGCTTCCCTTCATACTCCAATAGTTGGTCTCTTTCAACCATGAGAAACCTCACTGCATCTTAAAAGGACCAAATAAGCAATATTCCATATTTTTCTCTTTGTAAATAAATTCCATTAAAAGAGCAAAATAAATAGTAAAGATAATTATTTTTATAGATCTTCACTGTTGTCTAAACACTATAGTGGACCAGTCAAATCATCAGTCAGAAAACCCTCTGTTGACTGAGGTTCTTCAAGTCGAGTCATTGTATTTTGTTCTTTCAGGTGGAGGACAAGAAAGGAGATTCGGGTACCATGGGAATACGGAGGTTGACCTAGTTTCAAGTGGCAGGAAAAGATAGGGTGTTCCCAGAAGGAGGTCCCTCACCACCAGTACATGCACACATCCGGTTTGTCAGCCCTCGGAGCAGGCGGCTTCAAGCGCGTTGCTTAGGTTGAGGCAGTGGGGCCACAAGGTTGTCCCGTTGGGAGTCAGGCCCAGAGTAGGGTAGTTTTGACCACAACTGTCCCACTGGCTGCAGCCTTCACCAGGGAAGGTCCTACATGGCTTACCATGAGAGGCCAAGGCGATGAACTTGGAAACCTCAGGGACCTGTATGGGACCCTCGGGGAGAGAGACGGAGGGCGACACCCAAAAAAAGGAGTGAGCAGTCGAATCTTCGTGTAGAGCAGACAAATCCTCTTCAACGGACAAATTCGGATTTGGGTACAGGTCGACTAAAGACCATTAAAAACATGACTCAGGTGTTTGTTTGCTGTTTTCAACTGTATAAATCTTTTGGTGACAGTAACAGTGAGGCTTGCAGAGCTTGGAGATATGCCAACATTTTGCATTGACAAGTCTGATGTATACTACTTCTTTATTCTGCAGTAACAGTGTCTGGTTGTAAGCATTGCGGAGTCAAAGTGGCTGAGAAACACATGGGAATTTACATACTCCAGAGCATATTAATCCCCAGCACACAAACTCAAGCAGACCCAGTCACACTCGGCGGTTCCCTCTTTCCTTCTGGAACAACAGGAAAGGTTTCAGACAAGTGAACAGTGTTTTACTGGTCTCTGAGACAGTTTTACATTTACATCAAGGCGGATCTTGGTCTGATCTAAGCCATTGCCTGGGGGGATGGAAATGTTGCAGAAGGAGAGGAGAGGACTGTGTTTTGATTATTAATTGGTATTAAAATTCCTTCCACGCCTACTTTAATTTTTAATGAGGTGAAAGTCAACTCACTTTCAGCAGGCCGTAGAGGTTCCGTTACGAAGGAAAATTGGTAATAAAGAGTATGTGGTCATGTTTGGGCAGGTCAAGTTGACAAAAGAGGAAGTGAAAGTTGAGGCCTGTGTTGGACAACATTTCTAAAAAGTGAGGATAGTTCTCAGGAACAGGGAAAGTCAATGTGGAAATAAAAATAACTAAGCCAGACATGGTCTCCAGACAGGAAGACATGATATTAGTTATTTACTCCTAATTTAAATATAAATCCAAATAACCATTCTTTTCCAAATTGTTTTCCTAACATTTATTTGAAATACCTCATATCAAACAATTTGAAAGAGTTTTTGACCAAAGAAGCATTTTGCTGTCTCTTGGGGAGTACATCCAGGGAAGGATCCAGGCTGCTCTAATAGTATTTAGTAACAGCCACTCCATTTGATCTTAGTGTAATTATCACCAATCTGCCTTCCACTTTTCCAAATACTGTCAAATAGTTATAATTTGAACTCCTCCTTACTCTTCTATTCATAATTCCTTAGGGCTTTTTACTCTTTGTCCAAACTGTTCTTACAGTCTTCTGTACTCTGGGGGCAGGTAGGGGAAATGTTCAGGGCTTATCTGCCAAACATTAAGGAGGAAATGCAGTGCACATAAGGTGGTGTGATAATAGCTGCCTTAGTGGTTGTTTAAACTTAGTAGTTTTAATGCTTGTAATGGGTTTAAGGGCAGTTTGAGCCAGTTTGACACATGGGAATTTGAGCAGAAACTTGCTGCAGACACACATTAATTAAATATATAACACACACAGACAAAGACATACACATGTTTAATTGCCAAAGATCTATTTCATATTATTATTTATCCTTTCTCGTGGCAGGTTGTGCTATTGTTGTCCATTAATATTTCATAAAGCAGTTATTTTCTGCTTATGAAATCTCAGGCTTCACATTATTAAAGAGGAGAACATAACAAATAACAAATGCATAGAAAAACAACAATGCCCCTTTAAGGCAATGCTGTGAGGGACTTAGGTTGATAGTCCTGGAGAAAAAAATCTGGTTAATTGGCCAAGTTATATATACACTTAAAAAAAAAAGTAAGAAAAGAATGGAAATACTTCATTTGACAAGTAAGAAATTAAGGAAAACGTCTATTAATAATTTGGGAAAGTGGGTCTTTATGGGTAGAGGCTGCCAAAGTCAAAACAAATTGAAGCATTCAAACCAATATAAGTAAAAAGTATCTTGCCATGCTCACGGTATTCAGTTATGCTCTCATTCAAAATATTAAAACTATTAAAATAAACTTTTTTTTTTTTTTTAATTGAACCCTCCTGGCCCATGGCATTAAAACATTTGGCTCCAATGGTCTCACTATCGCTATCACACAGGGGTATTACACAGCATTCAATTAACACCAACCACTGATAGCCCGTTCTGGACTTCGATTTAACATGTGCTTCCTCACGATCCACATTAGGGGCTCACAAATGTGACAATATGAATGTCGTCCTTTAGAAAGAAGTCCCTCTCGCCCCCTTCCTGGAGCGCTGAAATATTGAGTGTGACACGGGAGTAATTGCATGGGAAGTAATCAATTAGACACACAACTGAAGGAGACCTGAGGTCTGTGGGCTGCCAGGCAAGTGGCTTGACTGAATTCTGGTGACGTGCACCGAACCAATCTCGCCTGCCTCCTGTGGCAGAAGTGCTCTCGCATCTCGTAGTAGTTAGACGGTGAATGAAAGTCTCAGGGATCAGAAGAAGGCAGCAATTTTACGCCCCTCATTCAGCCGTCCCTTTTCAGGGGGAAACACAGTGACTCAAATCGTCCCTTTCACCTTTCCCCGTCCTATCCCATCCTTTCCCATCCATCCGCTCAGCACATTCCCGTACATTCCCTGAGATTTCCACCCATTGAACGTCTCTGGAGAACAGAGAAGGACCAAGTGCATAAAAGAGTTTTGCATACAGTACGCAGCGGTATAAACATGACATTACATGTGTTTGTGTGAAAGGCATCAGTGTGACAAACCCAAGGCAGCCAACTGAAATATGATGTCAGACAGAGCGCCAAAGAAAGAGGGATAAAGAGATGGAAGAAAGACAGAAAATGGGATAGATAAAGAGAGAGCAGATGGGCCATGAAGGAGTGGATAACGCCTTGGCGTAAAACGCAGGCCTGTGTACATGCATGCGATGAGAGAGGATCATTCAGCAGATGGGGCCTCAGATTGGATGCTTCATTTTGGACAGACGCAGTGCAGGCGTAGGGTGGTTAGAAAAATGAATCAACAAACACTAAACAAATCGGGAAAAAAAGAGATACTGAATAAAATGAGGGAAAGGGAGGGGGTGGCAGTAAAATGCGTTAAATCAGAAAGCTCATCTGTGTTGTGCTCCTTATTGAGGCTGTTATTATTTTGCCAGGAAAACAGGCTGTAATTATCATGTGAAAGCCCAGAAGCTGCCCAGGGTTCACGTGAATCCAGACAGCAGTGCTGAAATTGTTTGCCTAAGCAAGAAGGAAGACACTGTGGGTCAGAGTGAGTGAAAATACAGATTGGGAACTTTTAAAATGTCAGGGGGCAGCTCTGTTTAACCTTTATCTTGCTTGGATATGAGGAGAAAAAGTAGAATGAAGTAGACGCTTCTCTTAACAGCAATCAGAAGGCTCACTTGCACATACAATAATCTTTAATAACGTGCAGTGTTTTAGGGACCAGCTTTTTGTCTTCAGATGGCAGATGTGTCCACACTGTCAACTTTTTAAACTGGTTTTTTTTTGTCCCCAGAAAGTGTTGTCAAACAAACAACACAACTCAAACTTTCCACACTTAGGCATAGAGTGCCCTCTTTATATTTCTTATTCTATACACCCTGTGCACACACACCATCCCTCAACTTTTTCCCAGCTTGACTGTGCCTTATATTTCATATTCATGAGGATAACTTAGCTAAGCTTGATTGAAAGGTGCATCAGAGGGAGTCCTATCCCTGCTCAGCCGGAGACCTCCTCCGCCCCATCCCTCTCAAATCCAGAGAGTCCATTCACAGCTTGCAGAGAGAGCACCCGGAAAATCAATAAGTGCAATGCTACAATATACTAGCGACAAATTGATTTCATCCCAAGGCAATTTCGACCCAAGTAGAAATGTGTGTGGGTTTCAGCAGTGAAGGGGTCTTTTACTGCACCTTCTCTTGATTAGCCCCTTATGTAGTTAATACGTTTTATCCTCTTATATATGTTGCTTATGGATTATATTGATCATTTTACACCTCTCCTGGGAGCTACTGGCAGAGGAACGATGGACTAATATGACAGCAACATCAAAGGCCTCGTAATGAATAAGACAGCGAGCCTAGGACTCACTAAAGAACTTCAAGGAAGGAAAGTTTGATGTGTTCTGCTTGATGTACAGGAGAGGATCTTTCTTTATGGTTCAGGCTTATTTCCTTCCTCAGCAGCACGCTGTAGAGTGATGACAACTGCAACAGAACAAACTGGGACACAAGTGACTTTTCTCTCCCCCCCAGCAAGAGCCTGTTTAACTGTCAGGTCCATCTGTGCAAAAAGCAGTGATATGATAGACCCTCCAAGACAAGTTACTCGTTATGAAGTTATGGGGCCACAGTTTTGGATCTGATCCTAAACAGTCCTTTCTCCCCTAACTTTGGAGGCATGTACAACAGTACAGAAGTTGTAGGCACTAAAAGTAAGGTCCTTTCAAAAATAACTCCAATGTGAATTGTTTATATTAAATTAGCAATTGGTAATAATATGTTTTGTTCTATTTGCTAACCTCGTAAAACAGCAACAAAATCAATATTGGGTGAAACCATTGTTTCCCTTGAAACAACATCAGTTTTCTTAGGTAACAGATATCAAGGCACTTGACAGGTAGGTTGTTCCAAGCATCTTCGACAACTTGTAGTTCCTGTTTGGATTTATTCTAATTGTCTTCCGTTTCTTCAGGTAATGACTGTGATGACTCAACCATCATCGGGGCCCTGTGGGGACCATACCACTTCTTGTCCCTGAAGATGGTTCTTTATAACCCCTTTCTAAGAATGAGAGATAGGTTAGGATTTTTGAATTTTCAAATTGTTGTCGAATAGTTTATACGATGATCGCCTTGTCAAGTTTCCCTCGATTTACCAGCACCTGATAGAAATGTGTTACTGCCTCCAGAAGGTGGTGGTACTGCACCTAAATACTGTTTCCCAAAAGCCATTTAACAACAAAAGGAAGAGAAGAAGAACACCTTGCTACCAGGCTTTGGTAAAACGTGTGTGGAACTGTGAGATTAGATGCTACAAAAATTGGCAAAGACTACTACAGACGTCAAAAGGTTCTGTGTGGAACTCCCTCCAACAAATAAACAAAAATGAGATGCAATGCAAACTGTGCCTTGTAAAGCTAGAATATCATAAGTCTACCACCACTTTGCACAGTCCATTGAGAGTGAAGCACCAAGCAGATGGACCATCCACACATTACAATCAGTGGCTGGCTTTGTTACCAAAGTTTGATGTTAAATGTGCAGAGAGCAAACAGAAACCTTCATCTCAAAGATGAAAGCTACAGACATGCTTCCCATCAGATTTGTCAAAGCTAACGGTTTTCTAAGTTTGATGTAATTTGTTGACCCATAGTTTACGATGTCAATTAATCTCGCTCTCTTTCTGTGCATGTGCGGGGGCAGGTCTTGGAATAATAGTTATATAGTTCCCAGCACAATTCGAATAGCATTTTTTTTTTTTTTAAATGCCCATTCCCACTTAGCACCAAGGGCACCACTGAAGATTTTTGGTTAATAAGCTGTAATAACAAAGAAATCTCCAAAAGTGAAACAATCGCACTACAAGAAGATTTTGTTTTTTTTTCACTAACAAAAAAGTGAGAATATTCTTTTTAATGTATTTGTTAGCAAAAATATAAGAAAAAACAGTCAGTTGTGAAGTAGAGCAGAGTCAGGCCGTGGCTGTTGTGCATAATTCCTCTCTACTTCATGGCTTTAGGCCACGGATGGCACATCAAACAGTAGCTTCTCACAGAGTCCAGCCCCAGCTCCCTCAGCACTGGCTTCAACTTGGCACCACAATGAAAAGGACTTGCTTGGCAAAAAGCTTCTGGTGGTGCTGGACAAACGGAATTCCCTAAGTGTGGCACAGCGTGCGAGAAAGAATAGAAAATGGAACGTAGCACAGAATCACACAGCGTAGCTGCACATGCAGACTGATGGCTGTGTTGTTTCCCTCGACTCTGGGGAATCACCAGGAAGGAAGAGTTGAGGAGAACAATGAGAGACAACTGAATTATTTAAAAAGGGGGTTTGGAAGAGGTGGAGACACAGGCTCAGTGCCATGCTTTTTCCCTGGAAATATAAATTAATTCTAGTCACGAAATAAACTGTAATCTTTCAAAATAGGGAGAATTTTTGATTTCTAGTGCAGCTTGATGACGTTGTCTTTCTCATGGTACCTCGGTGTCGTCTTGGTATTCTTTACATCATGCGTATTCATTTATTAATTGAAAAATATTTTTGGCTTTAGTCTAGTTTTCGTCAGTGACATTTGAGTCTAAATGTTTAGCTTTAAATTTTCATATATTCAAAGCATTTTTTGACACCTTTGTGTATGGTTACATGCGTTATTCACGTTGACCAGGATGTTGGTATCCATGTCCCTTTGCTCTACAGCGATCTGAATTCTGACGGCTTGAACAAAACCCTTCTGTCTAGCCTCCTCAACTAACATCAGCATTGACATTAACACAGGGTGCCGTGGTGTGGTTCATTAAAATAATGTTCATGGCCTGTCTTTAGCTTGAGAAGAGATGCTAATTTGTAGGATAACATTAATACAGTGCTATTTCGTTAACAAACATCTAGATAATTAATTTGATTGCCATCCTTAATCCTGGAATTTATTAATTCCCTCTAATAACAACATTAGCAGTATTAGATTAACTTTATTTCTAAATAAATGTGTGGGACCTGCTTGCATGTGCGTAGTTTATCTGGTTCACGTGGACACATTTGCATAGGCCCGGACTGATGACATTTACTGTTATTCGACCAAAACACAAATTGCTTCTCTCTTCACGTTCACTCACTCAGAAGATTTGTACGGCTGGATTTAACTTCAAAATGAGTAAATGACACCTTTGATCTTGAGTTGCACACATCATGCGCTGTCCCTGGTCTGCCACACATAGCCCTGAAGTGGAAAAGCTCTACATCTTTTTTGCAAGTCAAGAGCATAATTTTATGCGACCTCAGGGTCAGGGCTCCTGAAGAAAACCAAGCAACACAAGAGCCCTAGCTTCCCACGCAATGTTTTCCTACTTTGTACACTATTTATCAGCAATTGCATTCACTGTCTTCTCCAACTCCTGACAAAACACGCTTCGTTTGATTGCAGAGTGGGTCGTAATTCAGATGAGAATAGTTTTTGTGGGAGTGATCGGCAGAAACGCCAGAAGAGATAAAGTCTTTACACAACACTGTGAGTAAACATCATATCCTTTGGTGTGCAAGGGTTAATTGTGATAACAGCACCACTCGGGATCTTGGGAAAAGAAGAAAAGGCTGACCGTCTGCATATTCTCATCTTGTGTGAAGGTGACAGAAGCCGTGTTGTGAAAGTAACAGTTAATACTTACATCTTTCAAAAGAAATTGAATTACTTTGCAGATTACTGCATACAAATATAATTTAGTTACCTAGGAAAGTAACTTTTGCGTCACTTTTAATGATCTGCTTCAATTCTCTCAATGCACACGTATTATCAAGTGATGCGAGCAGCGAGCTCTCCTTTGTCTCCCGACTGTTGAGGGTCTCTCCAGTCTGCTTTCGGTTTGACATGGACGAACCTCCCTTACTTCAGGTCGGGGTGTTGGGGAAGCTTCGCGCTCCATCACTCTCCCTGTGGCTTCCGTGCCTGTCTTCTAAAGCATGTGAGCACCGCATGCCTCTCGTTGTCCCCATTGGCATCCAAACACTTGGTTGAGGCTGCAGGAAGGCAGGGATTGATGGTTTCCCTTGCGAGATAGGATTGAAGTAAAAAACAACCAAATCCTGTCTGGGCCTAGATTCCAACCAGATGACTGTTGGGTACTGATGATGAACTGTCCACCTCCATCGAAGCGATGCACTCCCGGTTCACGCAAGATGGAAGTGATAAGTAACAAGCCCACTTCGATTTCAGTCATTTTAATTGAGTTATTTAATTTAAAAAGGTAATTTGTTAAATTACTAGTTACTGCCAAAAGTAGTAGAATGCCAGGTAGTGACAACACTTGACTGAAGCCAGTAAACAACTACCAGCACAGTGGCCAATTAATTTATTTCAGTCTGCATTGAGCCCTCCAACCTTTTTCTCATTGCAATTGTAGCTTTGTCCATGTTTAATTGTGGCATGTGGTAAGCTCTTTGCATGATTCTGTCTTTGTGATACTGGAGATATTTTTGACATCTTACTGTTGAATTAATTACAACTAATGCTACCTGTTGCCAGTCACAATTGTTAAATCAAGAAAAAGGTCAAATAAGTTATCTTGTGCAGGACAAAAGAACTGGTTGAACAGCTAAGACTTTTTATCCAACAAGGTAATGAAGTATATAAACAGTTTCAGGTGAGAATCTGTGAAGCATTCCTTTTAATCCACCTCCTAGGTGTTACCTTTGAAATTGGTAGAAATATAAATCAATCTGTTTTCGTTTGACCATGACCTTCAGTTATGAAGAGGGTCACACAGTGAATTGCTGTCATTTGTTGCCTCCAACTCAATTATAAATTGAAATATAAAAGGTAACTTTATATACAAGATTTAGAACTGTTTGTTTTACTGACTCTGGGTGGTGTACTTAAACATAAAAACAAAAAAAATACCATAAATAACCACAAGACACAACACAGACAAATGTGAGCAACCAGAATATAACTCAGCCACTTGCCTGTCAGGTTCTTCAGACCCAACTGCCGCAGGCCGAAGTTTCCATCACGTCTGTAGTTGAGGAAGATTGCGAGAGAGTAGCGGTCCTCGTATAGCTTTGTTCCTCGGATGATCCTCAAGTTCTCCAAAGGCAGGTAGTCAAACTGGTTCAGAGCCACCAACACGTAGCCAGTCACTTCTCGGATAGACTGCGGACAGAGTTATGGAGGGAGTTGTTAGTTTGTGTCTTAACTATGGAGAGTATGGAAGCAAATCCAATTTGAATGTGAAAAATATGAAAGGGATTAAAATATGCTTTTCCCCATGGATCTGAAATGATTGATTCTGCAAGTGAGTTAGTGCAAGGATAAAAGGTAGAGGGGCATCATCGCTTTTTCAGCATATGAAAACTTCAGGGTTTAGTCCATAATGTTTTCAGGCAAAAATGCAACAAAAAATATGTTATAAAAAAAGTTTTACAACACATCTGGATAATGAAGAGAAACTATTTGCTGAAGCTAACAAACTGCATGTCTCTACATTTGGTTTTCCTTCACATTGTGTGGTATGTAAAGAGAAATTGTAGACTGGCGTGGTGGTACACTTGTAGCAGCAGATGTCAAATGAAATATACTTAGTCACACCACTGAATCTCGCTACTGTGACTTTGAATTAGACAAAATGGCTGATCAAAATGTCTCCTTTCTGTGTTTATTCTTAAGTCACACTGTGATAAGCATTAATAATTCAAGAAAATCTTGTTTATTTGGAAAGCTCCAGTATATATGTGCTCCTTGCCCCAACAAATAATACGTTGCTCTGTAAAAGTCTTTGTTTAAAAAACTAAAATCATCTTTTGAGCTTTAAATATATATAGAATTGAATACAGTTGCCTCTGAAAATAGATGCACTCAGAGACAAAGCGAGTGGTGGTAGAGAATGCAGTACAGAAGCAGAAGAAACAAACAAAACATGACAGTCTAAAAAAAAAAAAAGGAAAGTCACGAGATCATTGACGGCATCTATCTTCAAGGTCACTTTCCACAGATTCAATAATGCCAGTGAGTTGAGTTCGAGCATCTGAGCGAGGCGAATTTGCTCCAGGGTTTGTGACCTCACTGCAAAACTTGGCCCAGGGTTCAGCGCTCATGTCCGGGGCCCGGCCCGGAGTGACTGAGCCACAAGGACAGCCATAGCTTCACACTTTAAATGTCATTTAGGAGGGGATATAACGACTGTCGAAACTTTGGCGGGAGCCACCCAGTTGGAGCTGTTGTTGCATGAATCAAAGTGACAGGCAGTGTCCTCTTTCTCCCATCCACCATCATGGTGGCTGTCATTAGCAGACAGGCGGTCAGAGAAGTCTTTCCACGCCGGCCCGCTTATTCTCATAATCAACAAGTCTCTGTGTGAAGTGCTGTTGCAGCTGATGTACTGAGCTGAAATAAGTCCTAAGGAGGGCCCTGGCAGTGTAGTCATGGCGTCTGACAGCTGTCAGAGAGCATGGCCATCAGCCACCAGTCACAGCTCCGTCATCATTACCCTGCTGATTACCATTAATAGAAACAGACGGGCCAGAGTCTGGCGAGTCTGAGTATATTTATATGAATGAGTGATGGAGACTTTTTATTCAGTCTGTGTCTGCATGTGTTTATTGGTTTAAAAACTAGCTGGAAAATAAATTTAAAAAAAGATTAAGTTAGCTCCTTTGTGTTACTGAAAATATTCTAACAGTTAGAGAATCTCTGAGGATCATGGTGTGTCCACATGTCAAAACTTGATGCATTATTGGAATTTATAGGTACATTTGTCATTGTAAATCCTGGGTGGATGTATAGTAGAACTACAATATGCGGAGCGTATTCGATGTGTGTGCATGAAGTACTTTGTGCCATCAGTGTGAAACACAGAGTACAACACAAGGTTTTTTGGATGACTCACATTCGCCCTGCTGCGGGTTTGAAGGTCTTTGCAGTCTTGCTCAACAACCAAATAAATTCAACTCTGTGTAGTACATTGACATAGCCTTGGACACTCTGCCATATCCTCCTCATCAACAATCCTGTTTCTTCCACCCAAAAAGCAGAGGGTTGCACACAAAGGTAAGGGCAATCAACTCTGCCTGCTGAGCACATATACAGTAGCTAATAATTACTTCAGGGCACACACCTCATGGTTGCTTTTATACATGTTTTTTTTTTTCTGAGGCTGTTGATTACTGCACTCACACAGTTGTCGGTTTGTTATTTTCAAGCCATTGAATCAATACTTTCCAAAGTGCAGCCGTGCAGAGGGAAATAAAATGAGGGAGAGAGAAGATGGCAGATCCACAAGCTTTTCTCCCCACAGATTGTTTGTTCAATAATGAACTGCATGAAAAAGGGGAAACAACTTGTAGTGATTACAGGCTCTTGCTGAGCTAATGGACAAATCTGCTCTGTGCGTGGTCACTTTCATTAAACACACATCAACAAAACAAGCAACCCCCCCGGTTACACCGCTGGTGCAGGCCAAGTGCACGGCATGCCCGCTTCATGGAAACAGGCACCTGGATAACAACGAGCTTTACCATGAGCCCCACAAAGGAATAGCGCTGAAATATAACATTCAAAAGGAAAGAGTAGAAATTCAAATTATAACACAGGTGCCACTGTAACAGCGTTTAAATTTTTTGTCTGTGCTAGCAAGTCATATCCTGTATCTAGCTACAGTGCAATTAGAGCAGTAAATTACCTGCTAAATATAACTGCGTGACCTATTGTTGTCCTGGATTTCTCCCAATAAAAATAGCTCTGCAGCTCTTTGGATAAAGGTGTGTGAGGCACATGGAACAGAGACACGGCCTCATCTTACTGAAACCAAAGTTGCGACATCTTTGTGCTTATTTTCTATTCCTGTTGACATAACCTCATGTTAACCTCTGACGGTATCAGATGCACTGCCATTCCAGATTCGAAGAGGTCAGTGCAAACTGTTGATCATCCGTAATCCCTTCAGTGAATAAGGATGGAAACGTGTTGTGTAGACACTCGGAAGTGGGACCTTCTTACGACACTGTGTAGGAACCCCCCAGTTCCTCCAACCTCCAAGTCTCCCAAGAGATCAAGGTTTCAGGATCTCAGCAACAATGAACAAAAGGGAACGAGAGAGCCAGATTCACTAGATTAACAGGGATTTCTCCCTCCTCCCAAAACGGGAGCATTTGTGAACGGAAGTGTGGCGGCGGAACAAACCCCTCACTTGAGTCACCGAGACGTGCACAGTTTTGAAATCAAGTCCTTCAATCCCTGACTTCTAAAAGGAGGAAGAGAGGGGTGTTTTTTGGGGTGGAGGCAGTGAAGGGAGGAAGGAAAAAGGGTAGAGGAAGAAAGGGAACCTGAAGAGGGAGGAATACACATTGCAGCAGAAGCTCGGTGAAGTGGACTGGACTGGGTGTACGTATGTTTTAATGCATAATTAAAAGCCCACCTGTTCCAGGTCAGAAGACACGGCAAAGGTTCTGAGGAAGGGTGAAATGTTGGGGCAATGGACACCATTAGCATGTTTGAAGAGACTGAACACACGTTACCATGATTGCCTCTCATTACCATACATATTGAAGCACAGAAATGTGCTCCGCTGGGCTGCGGTCATTGAAGTCAGATACACAGGAATGCACTGGGAGGGCTTAAGGTTTGCATCACTAAGCCCTCATCCTCCATTTCCATATCGCTTCTCTAAATCCGCTGCCTGAGCTCACATCCACATCTGTAAACAGACACAGAATCCGGATGTAGTGTCTACAAGTGTAAGTAAGAAAATCCTCCGGAGTTTTCCAAAGAGATCATCCTCAATGTAACTGACAACCTAATGGAAATTTTACTGGTAAATGTCCCATTTTGGAAAGTGAAGGCTTCATTACTGTTTTGACATTAATTTCTGATATTAAATGTTAATAAATGAGCATTAACCTCGACTGTGTATAAATCACACATATCTCTTAAAAAGTCAGTTATAGTATGACTCTATTATGTCATCATACTGGCGTTGCCTGAGAGCAATATTTCCCAGCAGGAGTGGTGTCCCTGATGGAATCTGTGAGCTATTTTTCAGGCTTTTTTTTTTTTTTTCATATCCATGTTTTGGTTTAAGTTGCCCACCTCCAACCTGCAAGCTCCCCAGTAACACCTCAATCCCTCTGGAGAGGCTCAAACCCAATACGAGCCACTTCAAACAACTGCAGGTGATGCTGCCTTTGATGTGTGTGTGTGTGTGTGTGTGTGTGTGTGTGTGTGTGTGTGTGTGTGTGTGTGTGTGTGTGTGTGTGTGTGTGTGTGTGTGTGTGTGTGTGTGTGTGTGTGTGTGTGTGTGTGTGTGTGTGTGTGTGTGTGTGTGTGAGTGTAGGAGTGTATGCGTGCAAATCACAGAAGTATCTTTTATTGCTTGGACAAGATGATTATGATAAATCATCTCTGAAGATGAAGAGAAACTATCCCTTCTGTTTCTTACACCACAATTTTGATGCTCTTATAAAACAAATGTGTGTGTGTGTGTGTGTGTGTGTGTGTGTGTGTGTGTGTGTGTGTGTGTGTGTGTGTGTGTGTGTGTGTGTGTGTGTGGCTCTACAAAGGAATCCTCGTGAGATTAGACAGTTTTTTTGTTTTTTTGCTGTTGTCGACCGTGGTTAAAAAAAAAGAACAACAAAAAAAGAACAAATGCCATGAAAGCTGATGAAACCCCTCTGTTAGCGTTCCATGTCCTTCTCTTGCCTCTACGGAGGGTCAATGCCATCTGCTTTCTAGGAACGCTGTTCTACTCAAAAAATTCACTGAGGAAAATAGCATTTCAATTCTCTGCACAACAAGGCAAGAAGGACTATTTCACTCACTTAAAGTGTGATTACAGTAACAAATAAGTATACAATAAATCAATACAAGACAATGCAACAGAACAGGAGTTATGACATAAAAAAAATGTATGTGTTTGGCTTTTGTTTGAGGTTTTGAGAGGTTGTAGCTTGCTAATGATATTGGCAAGAATGGGTGACTTTGAGAAGTCCCTATTCAGGGTGTGTATGTCATGTACACAGAGGCAATGTTCAGTACTTGGTTGATGTTTGAGTGTCATTGGTTGCGACAGGATGACAGTTTACTTGCCAAGCCCGATGACAAAAAAGCCCTGTAAGGTGCATGCATCATTGACAGAAAACACCACAATCGTCAAATACAGAAAAAATAGGTTGGATATGGAGGGAATCATGTGAACGGGCAAGACATAGACATAATACATATAATGTATAAAGGAGAGGTTCTCTTTGAAAAAGCTATGATATATGTTTATTTGGCTGAAGCCCTGTGTACAAGACAGGTGGCTGTTCATTAGAAAAGGCAAATCTGAGGATCCTCTCAATTTTGAATTCCAGTTCTCAAAGAGGCAACTTAAAGGAGCATTTAATTTGACTTCAACTCATGTACTTCCTATATACGTGTCTGTAGTGGCTCTGTGGGTCGTGCTGACCTTGCTCTCGCCACCTCCTCTAAATTAAAGACATCTGGATAAGTAGCCCGAACTTACTACAGCTTTCCAAATAGGCGCAGTTCCTGACTTCAACTGAAAAGAAACACATATAGTAGAGAACAGACATTTTGGCGTTGCCAATACCTTTTGGAGTCTCTGTGTGGGTAAATATGCTGCAGTAAAGCTAGCAGTTCTACTACAAAAGACTCTCTGTTGTATCTGTCTGTGTGTGTGTGTGTGTGTGTGTGTGTGTGTGTGTGTGTGTGTGTGTGTGTGTGTGTGTGTGTGTGTGTGTGTGTGTGTGTGTGTGTGTGTGTGTGTGTGTGTGTGTGTGTGTGTGGTGGTGGTGGGGGGGGGGGCATCAGTTCATGGTTGTAGCCCTGCAGGTTATCGTGGGTAAAGTTACTGTTTAATCCGCACTAAGTATCTTGTTAAGCTCTGAAAACAGGAGTTATCAGTGGGCCCATGTTGTGTTCACTGCCACTGCAGAGACATACATTTTTTTTCGGGTACAATATAATTTCCCCTATCAGGCTTGCTCATACTAAACACAAGCCGGGCTTACTACAAAAATCTGTGATTATCTGCACAGAGCAGAAAAAAAAAAAATTCTAACAAAAACTTCTAAGGAGCTTGTTGAGTATTATTCATTTGTTTTAATGAATTCTATTTGTTGTGATTTTTGTGAAGTTGTGGGGTCTCATTGCGCCTGAATATTTTCTTTAACAGCCTTTCCACATTTTAAGCAATGTGGTAGAAAAGGCTACTTTTGCTTTGCTACCATTTGGCCAGTTAAGGGTGTAATTTAATACAAATATCACTCCACAGTGTAGCACACACATACACAGATAGAAAACACAACAAATACACACATGCGATGGGTATTATAATGTCTGATATCTCCTATCTGGTTTGAAATGGATTTGACCTGTTTTATATGAGTAAGACGATTGCTTAGTGTTACAACACAAGACATATGAGGGTGGATCAGTAAGTTCTGCTCCTGCGCATGAATGATGCACAGCCACGTGCAAAATACACTGTTTTTCAAGCAATTATGACACCACAGTATAGTTTGTGTCCATAGTAAAACAAGGTATTTTGTCAGGTGATGTTTCTGATGGCTGCCGTCATTGAGGAGAGCGATAAAAAGGAGAGAAGTAAGATTGTCTGTGACAACTGTTCCCATTAATTCGCTTTTTTTTAATCCGGGCTAAGAGGTGTGATTATGCTGATATGTGGCTGATCTGTGTAAGTCTCCTAAACTCTCTCTCACCTTATTTAACACCTCTCCCATCGTCTCAACTCAGACAATGAATCATGACACATCTCTTATTGATTTACAAACGAAGCCATTGAGAAAATGCAAGTCTCTTTCTCTTTTCTTCTTTCTGTATCTTTCACTTCAATCTCTTTATTTTTGTGCAGCATTCTGAATGCATTTCTCTCCCTTTGTCTTGCACTGACGATTTTTACTAGTGTTACATTGATGAAAACCAAATGAATGCCTTTTATTATCGTAACAAAATTGTAGTATAGTGTACTAAGGTACAAGGTATATCTCTAATTGCATGTTGACAATTGTATTAATCTTTTTATAATCATTTGGATTAAGTGAAGTCATTGAAATGTTTGTTTTTTTCTTCTCCATGTTAGAAAAGCACAAAGCTTCAGCGAAAGTTCCCTTTATTGTTTGCTGCCATTGTCAGTTTCTTTGGTCAACTGCCTATGCAGCATTGTGAGAGCAGGAATTCAGGAATTAAATCTCTGGCCAGGGATCAGTTTTTGGGTAAAGTCCCTAAGTGAAGCCAGGATGAGATGCATTATTTATAAAATGTATGTCTTCTGCCATGACTAACACTTCTCTGAGCCAAACAATCCTCCTTAACGGCCAACTGGAGGGTGTGAATACATGGCAGCCGAGCGAGTCTAGCATGAACCAGGCCTTGGTTGATGCTATCATATTTGTTGTTGTTGTGTCAGACCGTATACTGGTTGGAGAACTTTTCAAAGTGGCCAAACTTTGAAGCTCCAGTTTGGTGTGAACCCCAAACTCCTTTTCTTGTTTTGTGACTTGTTGGAAAGTGAAATACTAATCAATCAACTGTTCAGATAAACAATGAAAGCAGAAACCACCCTTCTAAATATTGATGGAGAATATAGGCTGTATATAAAAATGGATGTTGTCCCTGGGTCTGACAAAAGAAGCCAATGCGGAAGTGCTTTAAAGTGCAATTCCTCTGAGAGCCACTGGGGGCTGCTACAATAGACACCCACTCTGCCAGGGGTGCATCAGGTTGTTTCCATACCTATATACACTATGCATCACTTCTTCAGGTACCATACTATAGCTGATATTGATGCTCCCCAAACCCTAAACACAATGGAAAACGTTCTGTTTAGTTTTAGTTTACTCTACGAGTACTGCTGTCATACCCTACTATCCTACTGTGACTGGGAAACAATTCAAATATTCATTTGGGAAATCAAATCAAATCAGAGCATTTAGCTTATGACAAATGTTTGATTCTGCCTTTGAGAGAAACACATGATCAGAGTGTGAGTAATTCTGGATAATGCATTCCAAGGGGCATCAATCAGGAATGAGTCAAATGTGAAAATTACCTTTTGAATGAAATGCAAGTGGAAGCAGAATGTAACAAATGAGTTCGGCTTAATTTTTACTTGGGACAACGTCCCATTTAATCATTTTCTCAGACTAAGTCAGTCCCTGTACAATAAATTGAACTCCAACCACAGTACAGGCCACTTATTATTATTTTTATAAATCAAAATGTGACTGTCATCAACTGTAAGTGTTCACTGGATTCACTCCCATTTTGGGCAAGACCTCAGTTTTGCTTTTCCTTAGCCAGGACCCATCATTCACTGACACTGATGCATGAGTGTTGCTCCATAAAGTGCCACATTCTTCTAGCACTGCCTTTATTGCTCTTGATCAGATGTGTCCCTTGAAATTTTAGGATGACTTTGCAATCCTTGTGAAATATATTCCTATATACACTCACAGGGTACTTTATTAGGAACACCTGAGCAATATAACGTAATCCAATACATCACTAAATACTACTTCTACAAAGCCTCTGTTTTTGTTGATCATGTCAGAAAGGCGATTGCTCCATTTTATGGTTATTACTGAGGTGGGATACTGGACTGCATTATTTTGAAAAGTCTCTCTCGTATTCCCATGTATGTTAATAGGGTGGACAAAATGTTAGGAACACTCGGTTGGTGCAGCTATATTTGAGTATAAGAAGTACTGGGAATATATCATATCTTTCTTTTCTTTTTTTTTACATCTGTTCTGTTTACTGAATTCTGCCTTTCAAGGGTTTGTGGGCAGGAAAATATAAACCACACATACACAAACACGCACACACGGCCATACTTTCTCCCACTGTCTCTCATCATGGCAGCTCTTTCCCATTTCACCTTCTTGACAGTTCCTGAATTGAGCTAGAGAGCCCTCTGTCATTTAGACCGACTCTCACCTTTGGCAGGAAAATTAATAGCATGGTGTTCACCTTTTGTTATGCTATTGGAACATGAATACAGAGTGAGGAGAGAGAGCCATATTCTTTACAAAAGCACTTTCCTTCAATACCAATTTAGTTAGGTATACTTCTAGAATTACTGTAAACTATCCACTGCACTGTTAATACATACTTATTTAGCAGCAGTGAATAGCAAAAGCACAGAAACTAATATAAACATTTACAAAATGCTTACAACATTACATGTTGTGGAAAATGTACCGGCTTTTAAAGCTGTACATTGAGGGGTACCTGTATAGTGCAAAGTCTACCTGGCTTGATTGCCACTAGCCTGGTGCCACTAGCCTCACTCCACTCCACTAGACCTCGGGTTCATTTTAATCAATTAGCATGCGACAAAACCATCTGACTCCCTGCCTCAGCTGCAAGTACAAAGGGCATTTTTTTTCCGAAGCACATCATTTAAAAAAAAAAAAAAAAAAAAAAATTGTTTTTAATGAATGGCATCAGCGTGACAAGGTGCTGAGTGTTTATTCCGGGCTGGGCGCTAAACGTTTTCTTCCAGCCACTGAGAGTTAAAAAATGTCAAACTCTGCGTAAAACTCTGCACTCACGTACACCAGCCATCCAATCACAGTGAGGGAGAGGCAGGACAAATGCACTAAACCGCTGACACTTGTTGCTGATTGGTCCGCCCTTCAGAGCGGCTGAGCAAATTTAGGTTAGGTTAGGTAGTTACTTTATTAATCCCCGAGGGGAAATTAAAAAAAAAAAAAAAAATGCTCATTTGAACAGCGTATCATGACTAGAATCACATTGAAGAATACTGAAGCTTTGAGCAATAGTATAGCAGATTTAGGCGAGATTTGTCACAACGGTGCCAACTAATGGTATCCCCTCAGCTACCTTCTAAAGGTGCCATCATTTGTTTTAATCAGCTTCATGCTCTTCTCTAGTTGGGAAATACCTGTAATCTACTGTTGTCTAGCTGACATTTTAATTTGCAATGTAATGCCAAGTTGCAGGCAGAATTAATTTCCTCCTCTATTTGTCTTCCAAATCCTACCTCGAGAAAAGATAAAGACGGACAGTAAAGGAGAACAGTGAAGTGACACACCTTCCCATGAGGAGAAGTTGCGACTCCATCAGAGCACTGGTAATGAGTGGACTCCTGTGGGGAATTCCACAAATTGACTAATTTGTAATTGATTCAGTGCATTAATTACCGGCCTGGTTACGCCTGTGTCATGGTTAATATTGTGGCGATCTGAGGAGGCTGGGAGGCTCATCTGCATTGGGACTGTTCGGGTGGAGGCAGCCATTATTTAATTATGCCGCACATATCTGCGGTGAGGCAAGTCTTAATCCGAGAGTAATCACTTCCCTACGCTCCCCTACTATGTGCTGATGTGTGGCCTGGGGTGGGAGGTGGCCCTAGATCCATGTAGCCCATGGTTAGCTCTCTAATCAGGCCTGGGAGCCAAATCCCAATGGTGTTGTAAAGTTTTCTGGAAATAGGAGAAAATTTGCACTGTAATGAAAGTTTATAATGATTCTGTGATATAGCTTTACACCGTGTTGGTGGTAAGCATCTTGGTTCCACTTTTCAAGTTCGACTCCTCAGCCTTTACACTACAGTTTCTATTGTTAGTGTTTTGACTGAGATGCAAATTTACTGTGTGTATGTTAACCAAACGGATCACTATAACCTAAAACTCTTTTTTGTGTATTTGCACAGCAGCTGTACCACATAAATATCTACAAACCTTTAATGAAAACAATGAAAAATGTAAAGAGAAAGTCAGTAACCCAAAGTGAGGTTGCAAGAGAAACCATCCAACTTTGCTACTATTTGACACCACACAGTCTTACATTCCCAGTTACATACCCCAAATTTGTTTGTTTTTTGCCTCGCACTGACTGATAAACATGAACATGATGTGTACAGTTTACTGGCAGATGACAGTTCACCTGGGATCAAAAGATGAACCAACACATTTTGTCACATTTGTAACTTTTATTTAGAACTTTTCAGCCAATATTGGCCTATGACAGATACATCAGTATCTGCGTATTTGTAGTCCAATAGGAAAACTGTTTTTCTGCAAAATAATGCAGAAAAAATGCCTTGGGCAATTCACAAACAGTTCTATTTGTGGGTCTTTCTACAATTATTACATTATAGTTCATTGTTTCAATGCACTGATGTCATTTAGGACATTGAAGTTTATCCTTAAACTTTTTAAATATCTGGCCTTCATTACATATCTCTATCACAACTTTTTGATGAACACATTCTCATTGATTTATCATTACTGTATTTTGTATTTTACTTATTAATATCAGTATTGGCCCCAAATGCTTCATTATACAAATAACTCAGATTACCTTTACTGCTGAAGGGGTGATTTGTCCATCCAAATGTTCTCCGATTTTGAGTGTCGTTCTAAGATTACAGGGTAAAAGCACGAGACCTCTTGGGTAAACTTCTCTTCAGTGCTGAGGTAGAAATACCTTTAATTACAAAGACACTTAAGTGTGATTGGTTGAGAATGGATTCCCCCTTTGGAGATGTTGGAAACAACCTAGAGGATTCTGTGAGTTTTTGTGTGTGCGCTGTGATACTCAGACTTGTTCTAACTCATCACCTACAGAGACCAGATGTAAAAAATGGATAGTCTTTTAGTGGTTTTAAGTGCTTTTCTCCCTCCTGCAAAACAACTTGATGCAACATGATTAAAAAGGGTAAATACAAAGTAAGTTTTGCCTCAGATTTGCCTCCTCATGTTTACTGCACACCATAAAAATAGACCTCATATTTTAAGGAAGAGTGCTGTCCATGTGACTCATCAAAACAGACTGTTCCATTTGTACTTGAAAAGCAAGTGGAGAGCACATACTGTACACTCCTTTTTCTCTTTATCAACTTTTAGTTCAACAACAGTCTGTTTTCAGCCCTGAGCAAGGAGAGAAGATAAAATAGAGGTCTCTCTCTCTCTCTCTCTCTCTCTCTCTCTCTCTCTCTCTCTCTCTCTCTCTCTCTCTCTCTCTCTCTCTCTCTCTCTCTCAGTTGATTATATTTCTGCTTTGATCTACAGAGGCCATCCTCCAACCATTCTCTAAGAGTTTGGACCTCGCACAGCACAACAAAAACAACACCCACGGCTCTGGGAGTAACCAGACTCCATTGTGCCTTTATTTTAGTGCGGGAATCTGAATCTGTGCCTGCAGGAGCTTTAAATCATCTACAGTCTGCTCTCTATAGGGCACACTTACCATCTATTTTGACAAGGCATCTTAACACAGAAATGTAGAAAACAGTCATTCTCAAACTGAGGTCCAGGTGTCTTTGGGAATGCGTATTACAGCAGGTGACCACAAATAATCTCTGGATGTTAGAATTGGATTCTGAGTAGGTCTCACTCACATCCGTGCAATACAGGCTATACAGCTCTGACAGATCAGAGTCCCTGAGTGGGTCAAAATCTTTCTTCTTACAACTTTACAACATTAAAACAGTAACAGTGCTCCTTCTACTGAAACACAAACTTTAAAATTAGTAAAGCCAGACACAGCCTACTGTCTAAAGGCACAATTATTTTAGCAAACAACATTTTACCAGGAGTCATTTTAGCCTTTTCGGCTACATTTAAGTGACATACCAATCACCCTCTGGGGGTTCTATGCTGGTCTTAGCATCGTCAAATTAGAAGTCTACTCATACACTTCGGTGCAGGGGGGTTGTCACACAGCGGTCCTGTTACTTCAGTCCTCCAGTAGTGTCCCACTGAGTCTCTTAAGTGTTGCTGTGGGGGAGTCTCAGCCACGCTTAATGGCCATAACTGCATTATTAGCTAATAAAGGTTGATGGGGCTGGCGGCTCTATAAATTTAGGAGGACAGGATAAGAAGAATCAGTGGCCGTGTTAAGGTGAGGTCTCAGTCTGGGAATGTGTGTGTTCCTTTTTGCATTGCTCTAAGACACATCCTGCATATGGATCATGGTTGGATTCGTAGAGTAAAAACTTGGTGGTTTGTTTATGTAACGTGTTAAAGTCACAAGAATGGTATTCATGAGAATACTGAGAGCTGATCGTCTTAAATCAGAGCCTGGAAATACCTGGATTTAAACAACCAGCAAAGTTGCTCTCTTTGAGGACAAACAAGAACATTGTTGCAGTAGTTCTACTTGGTATTGATCCACTGTGATGGGGCCTTCTATCTGGGTGTTTCAGGGCTTTTCCTAAAGCACTGAGTACTTTACTGCAGGCCACAATTTTGTTTAACTCAGGATTGCAGCCTTTGCTTTGCTGAATTGAAAACAATTTAAACTCAACTAAAAGTGAGAATATGCCTTTACCTCAACATGTTGCACATAAAGTGCATTAGATGTGACAATCTCTTGAACCTTGTTCAGATATTGCCAAACGTGTCCAAAGCTTTCAGGGCAAACTTTGACTACTTTGCTATTCTAAAACAATAGGAGTTATTTATTGGTTCTAATGTCTTTAGTATTGCTCTATACTGTATAAAATAGTAAAAAAGAAAAGAAAACCTTTTGAATGACTGGTTGTCTCCAAACGTTTGACTGGCACTGTATTTTTTACCACTCTTTCTGTATAGAAACTGAAATAATTCGTTGAGATGATCAGAACTTCATGATAACTAACTCACTCACATACGCAGACGTTTAGCAGGCTGATAATCATACTGTTGTACTGTATATCAGAGGCAAAAATGATCCCATTATACATGTAATGTGCATGTTCTGTAAAGAAAGATACATACCTCGTGGCACTATGAACGTAGGAACTGAATCAAAGATGATATCCAGTTAGGATAAATGTGTCTTTGACTTAAGTAAAAAAAGTAACAACATCTAATTTCTATATCTTAAAAAAGTCCTTCTAATGTAAGTGAAAAAAAAAAAAATACCACAGCAAACAGCACTTACCATAAAGAATATCAAAGTCCAAACAACAGAGGTAAATCAGTGTGGCTAAGGGTAAAGAATGAACAGCTGGCAAGACAATACATCTTCTAAAAATTGCTTAAAAATGCCCACTTTTTATCGACTCTTGTCTTGTCTGAGTTAAGTGATGGCCCAATAAAACAAGTATAAGAGTGGAAGAGAAATAGGTGATGTGGCCTCTTATTCTGACCACAGAGGAAATCTCTGAAATTGAAGATAAAGGTCTTGCCATCTCTACGGGAAACCAAGAAATCAGTTTTCTGACCCATTTGGCAGTGCTCTCTCGCTCTTTCTCTCTTCAGTACTGAGACACACACACACACACACGCACGCACGCACGCACGCACGCACGCACGCACGCACGCACACACACACACACACACACACACACACACACACACACACACACACACACACACACACACACACACACACTGCAACCAAGTGGCAGTATTCAGTCCGTGGAGTTTTACTTGGCAGCGAGACCCATCAGCATTTCTAAGAATGAAACAAACCCAGATAACAATCATGTTTAATTAAAATGCTGAAGTGTTATGGTGGAATTACAGCAAACCACTTTGCGTGTTGCATGTTGCTTGCGGACCACGTTGAACAATAAAACTGAGAAGTGACATATTGTGTTTTTTATTGAAGCTTTGCTCCATTTGAATGTCTAAGTAAGTTTCCAGATCCAGGACTATTACTTGGAACTGGGAACTATATAACTATACAATTACTGGGCTTCTGCAGGGTTCACTAAGTCAAATTGAAGACTTTTAAGACCTTTTACTGCCACAGAGAATGGGATTTAATGCCTGTTTAACAGTCACACTGGCCATTGTATAGGAAATATTAATGGAAATCAGTTAGGATAGCCTAGATTTATGAACAAAACGCAAAGATTTACAAATATGTCAGCGATTCCCAGCAATCTATGACAATATTTCCTAATACTTTCAATGAAGAATCTCTCTTTTGGAAAGGACAAAAAGCCTTCCAATTATTTGAGAAGTAAATCTTTAAAGGCTGATTTGTTTGGTTACAGGTGCAAAGCTGGACAACCATCCTTCAAGGGTTCAGCCAATTTTCAAGTACACAGTAAATTTAATGTGAAACTGCACAATAGCCATATATGAGGTGCGATCAAAAAAAATCTGAGACTGTTTCTGTTGGCGAACACGAACACAGCGAAACACAGTAATGTGCACGGACCTGGGGAAAGAAATAACTTTTGTGCGTAAATATTCCAAGTTATGAAGCTTGGTCGACATCAGTACCAGAGTTATGCACCTTTTTAGGACGACTGATATGTGTGCATTAGCAAATACACCATGAATCTCAGAAACTGCAGAAAGCGCACGCCAACATTTTTGGGGAACATAAAGAAGTTGCAAGGAGCCCAGTCCGGTGAGTAGGTGCTTGCAAATGTCAAAGAAAACCACCAGCATGCTCTTGGTTGAGCTCCTGACCTGATATATCTTGGACTGTCACTGTTAAAAACATGAATGCCACTCAAAACCTCACCCAGCTCATTGTTTCATTGCTGTAGACTTTCTGAAGCATTTCAAGGGTCTTTGTTGCCGATCTTCTGAGTTTGACATACATTTTTGTGATATATATATCCAAATGTTAAACACACTCACAAACTAAATCTGGAATATTACTAACCTGACAAATCATCATAACCATTCTCCAAAGACGTTTTTCTAATACCATCTTTCCATTCAAATTCACTCTACTTCCCATATGTCTCTCTTTGTCTCTCTCTCTCTCCATCTTTTTAGTATGACGTCTCTCGCTTTTTTTTGGCACTTGCCCATTTACTGTAGATGTCAATGAAAGAGATGTAAAAGTCAGAGCAATTTTCACTTCCCAGATAGTTGTGCAAAGGGCTAGACAAAAGCCTATGTAATTACACTAGTAGTCACTAGCCCATTACTGATGAAGATACGATGGCTCACATGGGTGGAGCTGGCACCGTTAGCTCCACACAATGCATTCATTTCATGGTAAAAGCTGTAATTATACTAAAAGAGAATCTCTTTCTAATCCTCTGTCTTGCTCTGTTCTTTATGCTTCTCTTTTTCTATGCACCCCCGTTCTATTCCCTCTCAACCGTTCCTTTATCTACACTATGTCACTGTCACGCAATGGGATATAATCTACATAAAATAGTGTCATCAACTCTATGAGCGATTAAATTATTCTGTCGTCTGTTTAGAAGAACAATCGGGATCTTTCTGAGTGGAACAAAAAGAAAACTTTCCCTCACCCACCACCTCTGTCACATTTGTGTCTGAGCTTTTTTTTTGGCTTCTTTTATGTTGCCTTCTTAGATAATACAGCAGTAACTTTTGGAAGACAGATCGTAACATTGGAGCCTCCTGTTGCATGGATCTAAGAGAATCCAGGCCTAGCGACAGTTGTTTCTATTCCAGGCAAAGTAAGTTTGATGTCCCGGCCAGCCTAAATAAGTCATGGCTGCACTGATTGGTTGAAATGCCCACCAAGTGAGGGAGGATGAAACAAGAGCCAATATATTGATAGACAAGTTAAGCGAGGATCACCCAGTCGAGCTGCATTGAAGACACAGATATGAAGACAATATATTAAAGAAGCCCATGAAACTGTGAACCATATAAGAGGATAATTACTGACTGACAAAGAGTAAAGCAGTCAGGAGAAAATTAAGTGAGAATGATTTAAAAAAAAGTCCAGGCCACATCAACCAGATCAGGACCAGTGAACACATGAAACGCTGCAAGAAGAGTATACAGTAGTATCATCTTGTATATGTCAAGCTGTTCCTTCAGCATGCAACTTTACTTAAAAAAGACATTTCCTGTACCGTATTATCTTAATTGTTTTCAATAATGTATGTATTAAACATGAACAAATAAACATTAACTTAAATGTTGCAATTTTGAGATTTACTCATGTCAACTATGTTGAGTAATATAAAGTATATATACTTTTGAAACATCAGTTTATTTAAGCTTTATGCCACTGTGAGGTTTACACAAGCTTTGTCCAGCAAGCATAATTTACTGTAGATTGTATTGACTACCATTCAGGCTTTAAATTTATAAAAAATAAAGAACACAAAAGAAAATGGAGGATTAAAAGTGCAATCCATGTCAATATCATACAACAATGCAGCAGACATGCTGTGAGCTGAACTGCAGAAGAGGTGAACAAATTACATAGAAGACAAAAAATAGTGCGGGTGAAAAAAATAAAATAAAAAAATAAAATAAATAAACCCCAACAAACACAGTAGAAGAAAAAGCAAATTAAAGTGAAGGAGAAACCACAACAAAGAGACATAAAAACAAATCTACTGGATCGTGACCTATGATTTCAGCCAGAGATAATGTCAAAAATTGAAGTAACACAGTTATTTTTTATATGAGAGTGAAATTAAGGCTTTCAAAAACAGCAATAAGCCTGAATTTTGCTGCGAGTGAGCTGACTCACCAATCTTAAATATTCTGTTCTTTTAATCATGTCCTTTGGCGTTTAGTAGCCTTAAAAAGCTTGACGCCTAAATTGCAGTGAAACCACCAGTGAAAGAATAATTCATGAGGGAAAGAGGGAATGCGTTTTGAGCTTTAGAGTCAATGGTCAAATTCCAGTGCACTGTCCTTTGGTAACTCCAAAAGTTTTCTCATTAAGATTTTCCATCTTTGAAAAGAGGAGATATGAATGTTTTCTATGTTCTGGGCTTAATGATGATACCCTAGTGAAATAGGTTTATTAAAATGTGAGCAAAAAAAACAATATAAAATGGCACACATATTTTGTTAATATCCCATAGCACTGGCTTGCATTTGACATATATCCCTCCATACTGGCCATCTAATTGTGCTTGGTGCAAGATGTTCCGTGTGACGAGTGTGGGTGGGTGACTATCAGACAGAGAACGAGAGGGTGTCCAATAGACAGGGGCAGAAAGTGATACTTTCTGTGTCTTTGACACTTTGTTTTCATCCCTTCCAAGTTAATTTGGCTTGCATGGGTCAACGACCCTGACCGCAATGCCCTCCAAGGCCACCCACCAACTCATCACCCCACCCCATCTCCTCTGGCTATTTATTCCCAAAACCCACTGGTGAAATTGGCTGACAGCTAATCAACATTTAGCTCCTCCGAGTGTGTTATTACACAGCAATTGATGGATGGTACAATTACACCCTATGTCACTTAGCTAAATGGCTATGTAATTCTAATGAGTTTTTATTCAAACACTGACTAGTTAGTGCAAGGAGAGCTGAGGGTGGTTGGAGGGGTGGGGTGGGCTTAGGGGGTGGGGGGAGCAGAGATGGAAATAGAAAAGGAAGCAACACTTGCATGCAGAAAAGAAAGGGGGATTAGGGAGACAGGAGTATAGTGGGTAAGTACGATAATCAGGTAACAAGATTAATGAGTGTTGCTTTTGTCGAGGGGAATTAGAAGGGAGTACAATTTTGGTGGTTCAGATTTTGAGTTTATTAGCCGGAGTTTAAATTTAAATGCAGGAAGCTAAAGTGGTGTGTTGGAGTGAAAACTAAAACTCTTCACTGGACATCATAGACATGACCTGATGAAACATCTCAATATCCCTGGAGATGATGTCCATATAGGAAAATTCTGTATCTCCTCACTAGTGTTCAGTGCAAACACAGGGAGTTGTATATTCTACATATGGTGAGGTGAAAGGAGGTGGAGGTTGTGTGGTGGTTCCATGCTCAGCTAAAAAAATATAGACAATGTGAATAGGTACTCGACAGCAAGTCATACTATTGTGATGTCCTGTTTAAACAGCACAAGATTATAGTTTACAAAGTTTGAAAAATAAAAAAAAAACATGCAAAGAATAATAAATTGACAACCAGGCAGAGAGATCACTCTCACTGTTTAGACAAGGCAAGCCAAACCCACAAGGTCCCTTACTGTCATGCATAGACTTCCCAGCACCCCTCCGAGAACCGCCACCTTAACGTCGGCAGCATAGATTAGCTCTAGGGACATGGAACGTCACCTTGCTAGCGGTGAAAGAGCCGCAGCTGGTGCGGGAGGTGGAGCGGTACAAGCGAGATAGAGTTGGACTCACTTCAACGCACAGCACTGGCTCTGGAACCAAGCTCCTGGAGAACAGCTGCACTTTGTCCTTTTCTGGAGTTGCCCAGGGTGAGAGGTGCCTGGCAGGAGTGGGGATACTCAGGAGCCCCCGGCTGAGCGCCGACGTGTTGGAGTCCATATTTCCACAGTTCTCCTGGGAGACTTCAACGCTCATGTGAGCAACAACGGAGAAACCTGGCGGGGGGTGATTGGGAGGAACGGCCTGCCCGATCTGAACACGAGTGGTGTTTTGTTATTGGCCTTCTGTGCTGGCGATGGTTTGGCCATAACGAACACTATGTTCGAGCATAAAGTGGCTCGTAAGTGTACCTGGTACCAGAACACCTTAGGCCGGAGATCAATGATCAAGTTTGTAGTTGTATCATCTGATCTGCGGCCGTATGTCTTGGACACTTGGGTGAAGAGAGGAGCAGAGCTGTCAACTGATCACCACTTGGTGGTGAGTTGGATCAGATGGTGGAAGAGTCGGTTGGAAAGACCTGGCAAGCCCAAACATGTAGTGCTGGTGAACTGAGAACGTCTGGCGGAGGCCCTGGTCCGGGAGATCGGATTGCTTCCTCCAGGTGGGGACAGAGTGCCTACCCCAAGCGAAGGAGTTTAGTATCTCTGGGTTTTGTTCACAGTGAGGGGAGGATGGAGCAGGAGACCGACAGGCGGATCGGTGCGGCTTCAGCAGTAAAACTGGTGCTGCACCGGACCGTGTTGGTGACGAGTGAGCTGAGCCGAAAGGCGAAGCTTTCCATTTACTGGTCGATCTACGTTCCGACCCTCACTGATGGTCACCAGCTCCGGATCATGACCAAAGGAACGAGATCGCAGATACAAGTGGCTGAAATGAGTTTCCTCCATAGGGTGGCCGGGCTCAGCCTTAAAAAGGGTAAGGAGCTCGGACATCAGGAGGGAACTCGAAATACAGCCGCTACTCCTTTGCGTCGAAAGGAGTCAGATGAGGTGGTTCGGGGATCGGATCAGGACCCTCCTGAGCATCTCACACTGGAGGTTTTCCGGGCATGCCCAACTGGCAGGAGACCCTGGGGAAGACCCAGAACATGCTGGAGGGATTATATCCCCCAGATGGCCTGGGAACATCTCGGGATCTTCCAGGATGAGCTGGAAAATGATGCAGAGGAGAGGGAAGTCTGGGCCAACTTGCTTGGCCTGCTGCCACCGCGACCCAATCCCAGATAAACAGAAGAAAATAAATGGATGGGTGGATGGGTGGATGGATGGATGGATGGACTTCCCAGCACAGGTTGAATGCATAAAAAGTGTGTGTTAGGGGGGGAGTCTAAATAAAGCCAGAGAAAATTAAATGTGCTGTTATCATTTGGGTTTTGTTAATGAGGAAGACCGAGTCAGGTTCCAGAGGAACAATTCTCTGGCAATAAGCCTTAACACCTGCCATTCTTGAAAAGGACTCTCTCATCTCAGTCACAGTGGGTGGAAATTGATTTCAATCCTCCTGAGAAGTTGGTCTATATCATTCACCTTTTTTTTGGCAGTCTGCAAAAGAAGGCAGATATGGAGTTTGAAAGGCATCAGACAAGCAGGGTGGGCTTTTGTCACAGCCCGCTTCTGCTTCAACTCTCGTCTGCCTCTCTATTCAGTCTGGCACTGCTATGTTACGATAAGTACTATCACCTCCGGTTTGTGTGTGTGTGTGTGTGTGTGTGTGTGTGTGTGTGTGTGTGTGTGTGTGTGTGTGTGTGTGTGTGTGTGTGTGTGTGTGTGTGTGTGTGTGTGTGTGTGTGTGCGTGCGCGCGTGCGTGTGCACACAGTGCAGTGAGAAAGTCTCATGCATCTACTGCTCTGTCTGACAGCATGATTTTTAAAGCAGTAGCTTCTAAATGACTGAAAGCCATGGCCTTTTTCCAGTGATGCATAATAAAGGAGGCATTACAATTAGGCAGAGATATTTGACCTCATATTCTCTGAAGATCACCATACAATCACAATAGAGTTAAGATGGAGTGAAGCCCCATTTGGATAGGATTAACATTACAGGGGGAGGTGGGAAATGAAATATTCACCGTGCTACTCTGTAATTTAACTCGTCCTTCCACGATTTAACGGTCAGGAAATTGCAGGCTGTGGTTTGTAATAATGTAGACATGGACGTTGGACAGGACAAAGCCCTAACAAAAAGCCCCATGTCTCTATAAAATCAGCACAAAAATCACTACATCAGAATAAAGTTCCTGTAGATTAAGAAGACATCAAGAGGTTTTGTTTCTGTGCTGGATGCAATTAACTTGTGTAAAAGCAAAATGTCTCATGAGCTAAAAAGTTTCACACATTGAGGGTAGCAGTTTTCTGACCATTGACATTCAACACAGGTTTCCTTTTCCACAGTAACTATCATTACAAAACAGGTCAGCACAGGTCTCACTGCCCTCCAAAGGTCTTCAGGTCAGCGCTAATGGAAAATTGTGCATTGGCTCATTTGAGGGAAGAAAATGATAATGCCTAACCAACATCAGGAAGGGGAGCAAGGAAATGTATCTGCCACTCAAACATTGAGACAGGTCCTAACCCTGTGAACAAGTACAAACACACAAACCTGCAGACACAGAAACCACCAATAGCTCTGATCAATTTGAGGGAATGTGAGTTTAAAATGAATGTCACATTTCATATGAGCCATAGTAACACACACACACACACACACACGCATGTACACAAATAACAACTTGCAGAGAATAACGCACAAACATGGCACATCATCAACCTCTGACAACCATCTTCCGCTTCTTCTGCACAAGGATGCAGAATTATTCATTTTGAGGTGCTGAGGTTCCCGTATCTCACACATTCATCTCTCTCACACATCCACTGACAGGCTATCTATTTGGTGAGTGTTGCAGGTGAGAGAGAAAATGTAGGAAGTTAAATACTGTTATTAGGCAAACACTTAAAAAAAAAAATGCAAAACTTCAGAGCAGAAACTGCAAGGTGGAGATCACATCCTAGACCCAGCTTAAAGGTGTTAAGGTGAATTTGACTCTAGTACAGAGTTCACTCCGGCTGCTACTGTATATGACAAAAAGTAAGAGAAAAATGTACAAAGTAAGGTGCAGGAAATCGCTTCGGTGTTCTGCAAAAAACTTCCAGGGACCTGTACGTTTTTTGTGTTTGCTAAAGCGTTTTCTTCCTCTCCGCTGTCTAGCTTTCAAACTAGTTCCTGGTCAAACTCTTTCACCCCATTTTCCCTCGCCAACCTTTCTCCTCAGGACTTCTTTCTCTCTGTGGTCTCACTTCCAACCCCACACTGTCCTTCTTCATGTCAAATTAAAGTGATGGAAATGAACTTGAGGAGACGCTAATTGCGATTGTCAATCCAATCTAGGTCGAGGCTGAAAGACAGGGGCTCCCTAGCACTTCATCAGTCTTCATTAATATTGAAGGAGTTTGCTGAGGAGCAGGGGGCCAACGTAATCTGCACTCATCTAACAGTGCATCAAAAATTAGGGAACTGGGGAGGGCACTGATGGCGCCTGAGGGACAAATATGCCAGTCAAAAAGAAGTATGAAGAGAGACATCAGAAGACAGGGACATGCGAGTACAGGGAGAGAAATGCTGTTGGAAATAGCAGTTAAAAACAACTCTATATACACCATTTAAAATAGCAGTACTTTGAATATGAATGGCCAACAAAGAAGGAATATAACAGATGGAAGTTGTATTAGTAATGGATCATTAACAGTGTAACTTTACCTTGTCAGACCTGCATAGCAGTAAAACCGT
This sequence comes from Brachyistius frenatus, assembly GCF_029030835.1. Taxonomy (NCBI): domain Eukaryota; kingdom Metazoa; phylum Chordata; class Actinopteri; family Embiotocidae; genus Brachyistius; species Brachyistius frenatus. The sequence goes on from NW_027210626.1 coordinate 1,768,962, forward strand.
ATACATTATTTATTTAAAATAATGAATTCAGTTCATCATACTGTATAATGATAATATCAATATGATCAGGCTGATGACCACCCTACAATATAATACAGCCAATTTACACTTATAAATATACGAAATAACAGATTTGACATATTGCAGGTGAGTTTAGTCAATACCCCTTCGTAACAACAACAAAACATTATAGTAGGTAGTATCTGATTGCATCCATTTCTAACCTACTACGTACAATGTATTTCTATTTTATGTGTTGATTTTGTTGTGTTTTTAATACCTGTGCATGCCCAAATTTGGCCTTTAACATAATATATATCTGCATAATCTATATCTGCTGCTGAGAATGCACTGCTACTAAACTGACAGAAAATAATAAACGTGTGTTGAGCTAAAGCAAGTAAGTTCAATTCTATCTTCACTCAGGATAAAATGCTTGAAAAGTAGTCCTGCTTTCTGTCGTTATTTAAATATTCTACATATCTACACCTGCATTAACCATCAAACTAGTCATGGACAATCATGTAGCCTGATGACAGACAGAAGAAAGTAAATGATCCACGTGGTAAAAAAGTAGTTACCTTTTTTTTAATGTAGACATAACTAATATAATGTTTCATTATTCCCCACATCAAATTTAAGAAGTGAACACACTTGTATTAAGGGGATTCATGATCAAATATCACACCATTATCTCCTAATTAGCCTTGATGATATCTGACATTTTCAGTAAAATTAGAGACTGATCTGTCCACTTCTGTAATCTTAATGTCTGTGTTGCCTTGGCTGCAGTGGGCTTACATCTGATCTGTGGCTGCCTGGGATCCGAATTGGGACATGGAATAAAGATAATGGAATTTAAGGACATTGCAATTTGTTTACACATGCATTTTTGCATGTATGTTCAGATTTAACACACATGGTCCATGCATATCTGATGCATTAATTATTTTGCTCTTTATTTTCTCTTTTTCATATTAGACAGTATTTGAGGGATACAGTATATTGTTGTGGGGTATATGTAGCAGATTATCTAATCAGGAAATTATGTGATATTTCATCACAAACTGACCATAAAAACAGGGGTGTGTTCACTTGTATTTTTTTACCTCACTTTATTACCTCTAACTGAGTAATCATTGGTTGCAATTATGTCAGTTATGTCTACATAAAATACATTAATACTGGGAAAAAGACAGTAATGTGTGTTGGTATTTTGTCGATTTTCTGTTCCTTCATTTTTTTGTATTTTATTTTAACTTATTTCTCTAATTCAATTAGTTATTTCTGTCAGTACTGTTGTGACTACTTGAATACTTGTTTCATAAAGTGACAGTACTTTTAATCAAGTACAGATTTTGGTCACCTTTACCTTCTTTAAGAGCAAGGAGTATGTAACCACAGGCTCTCTAAATTTTCATCAAAGCATCCTCCTCTGTACAACCTTCAGCTTGCAAACATTGAAGAACGTGCTGTAAACTTTGTTGCATAACATTTCTGTGATGGCTCTCAGTCTAGCTACAGCTGGGGCAGGATAACAAAGCATTCAGCCTCAGAGGTTTATATCAATATTAGAGCAGAGAAAAACAGCTCCAGTTAGACCCACTGCGCTCCAGCTTTTCCCTTGGCCTTAAATGCTCATTGCAAAATACTTGCATTGTCATTATGTGAGCATGTGATTCCCTTTGGCAAAATGCTGGTTCACTCCTCAATCCCTATTAACCAATAACCGGCACCTTCACTCTAAAGCACAGCAAGGTCAAGTCAACTGGGACTCCACGTGCGGAGCATGAGGACACTTCTGATGCCTACAGCAATGCTCTCCCACCCCACCGAGAATTACTGCCAGTTTGAACAGATGTAATGGTATCTATACTGTATATTGCCTTTTTTCAAAGACTTAAGTGTCTAAATATCTTTAATCTCTACCCTTGAGTCAGCTCAGTGGTGCAGTCTCTGAGTAGTTTGCATCATGACAACACCTGAGAGTTCACTGAAGGAGTGCAGGGTCAAGTGCACACTTCATCCAAGTGTTACTGAGGACCCCATTAACAGACCCCCACCATCATTTCCTAAAAGCTTCTATAGTGCCAGATGTTAAAGCAGATTAGGCATTGAATTTGTTCTTGTTTTACTATTTCATGGTTTGCCTCATCCACATGTTACATTTATCGACAGCACTGACATACATTGTATTGAAAGATATTTATATAGCAGTTATTATATACATTGGAACTGAACAACAAATGTTGGAAGTATGAACAAGGTATAGGGGGAAGAAAAGAAAAAGGAAAGAGGGAGGCAATGGAGCAGTTCCTCTTATCTTATAAGCTATTTTTGCAATACTCAGTGTTTGTTGTCCATATTTACACATTATTTCAAATTTCCCTTTAGTCTTTTCTCGTACCAATAACACGAGGCCTGTTGGAAATATTACATGGTTCTGTTTGTAGATGATAATTCCATAATGTATTTACAACTACAGAGACAGAGGTGGGAAGTCAGTGGACTGGTACTGGGCTGATAAACCAGCTGATCACCACATTAATATTGGGGGGGTGGGAGGGGTAAATTCCATGTTTACTAATGGTTGCAATGGCAAGACAAACAATCCTGTTTGACTGTGTGGTTGTGGGTTCCCACTGAGACTGAGGGGGGAGGGGAGACGAAGGGAAAATTAATATTTTATAATCGCAGATCTGTTTATGAGCTCACATGCGAAAGTGACATGAGGGAAAAGAAAGATGCACAGTGTGGCTTTCTGTGCTTTTCTTCTGCGTCCCATTCACATAAAAAGGGAAACATCACACGAGACTAGGTTGAGCTGCGTACAACTTGTCATTTCAATTTCAGTATGCAAATGTACATTGTGCTTATAATATGAGGAAAAGATTCAAAGGAATGAAACTATGGCTGTAGTGGTGATTTAAACACTGACGATGTAAAACACTGCATGCGGTTAAAGCTCAGTGTCGGGCTGTTTGTGTGAATGTGTGCACGTGAGAGCGGGGACAAAGCCTCAGTGCTGAAATGCAGTTATTAATCAAGGTGCGAGCGTTGATTCATCTGCTGTGGAGGCAGTTTGGAAGATGGACTCTATTTACTGCTAAAGCTGTTTGAGGGGCTTTGGGAGGCAGCCATCAATCTCTTGGCTATCTTCAAAAGAAGGAGCCAATGCACAGGGATCAGTTTCAATCACCTCCCAGAGACAGGTGGTACGTTAAGCTGCGGCACAATAGTTTTTTTCTTCACTTCTCCTCTTCTTCAAGGTGAATTATTTTTTGCCCTCCCTGGGGAAGCATGTTATTAATATGTTTTATCATAAAAATAATAACATCCCCTAAAATACACACTGCACCCTGCCCTTTGGCTCCCTTGCTGCCAAGCACCCTGTGTTCCAAATTAGCATCTTCAATTAACCCATGCTAATTGCCAGCCATGGAAAGGTGCAAGAGCCTGGCAAGTTGGTGCCACAGGGAGCTGTTTTGCAAATGATTGGAGGTGTAATGTAGGGATGTAAGGAGGGGATTGTACTAATGGACTTTTAACCTCAACCTGCAAATACTGCCTTCTATGTAATGCTAGCTTGTACAGATGACACTGTAAAAAGGCACCGCAGTGGTGGGGTTTTCAAAGTCTACAATGGTTCTGTGTAGTTAAACAACAATCACAGTTGGTTTATGAACTGCCTCTTCCTCTCAACCAACTATTTTCATATAAGGCAGTGGAGCCTATTACCTCTGCAGGAGTCTAATGGCAGCACTTTACCATCCATTGCTCCCACTTTCTTAATATCATCTTGGTTTTGTTTGGCATCACAGGGGGTGTTATCAGAATTGCTGTGCACAATGCAGAACACTTAATGACTAAGCTTTGTTTTGGTGCTTTGATCAATCTTGTTGTTGTTTTTCTTGGTCCTTACAAACTAAATAAATAACAGAAGACAAGTTAGCTCATTACTTTTACCTGATGTAAACAAATCATTTTGCCACATTAACGTTAAATCATCGCCGTAAGGAGCGATTTCTGAAAGCACAGCTTGCTTTGTTGGGGGACTGCCTTCTCTGCAAAGACTCCTTAGCCCAGTTCATTCACCACAGCAATATTGGCCCATTAGTGCAGTCAGCACTTTAGTGTAACGACAGGGGAGCTCCCAAGCTCCCCAGATAGACTGGAATCAATTGGAGTTGGATGGCGTTAGCAGTGCAGAGTGCAGCCAGCCTAGTCCAGGGTGATGTTCATGAGAAGTGGAGGGGCTGACAGGGGTCACGAGGAGCAGCTGATTTCACTAAAAACAGGCTATGTTTTCTTTCCCCTGCAAATTTGTCTGCGGTAACCTCCTTCCAACCTGTCATTACCACACTATTACTGCTCTGGCCTCATCACCTGACACTGTGTTTGTGTGTATCCATCAAACAAAAGTCAAACAAAACATTGATGTAAGCAGTTCTTCCTCACCTCCCTCACCCAAGCATGTACTGACTTCTGCATTAGAGCACAACAATAATTTACTGTAACATGCTGATGTGTGCAAATAGGGCGGGATATCATTGAAAAATATTTGATACCAGTACTGGTTAAGTTCAGATCAAGCGATCGTATCTACCTGGATGGGCCACCGAAGTAAAGCTACACATGGTAAATGCTGTGGCTTACTGACACTGGTGAAATGGAGGTTCGGTGACATACCACTTTTCTTTTTTCTGTCTGTGACTCATGTTACAGGATTTGATTATTTAATGCCTCAGACCACAGTAGTGCGAGCATACAATCAGTTTGACACTCTAAGAAGAGAAGAAGTCTGATTATCCTTGATTAGAACATCTGTCGTTGGCTATATAGATTAACATGAAGGGTGATTGGTAGAAAAAGATCTGAGCACAAGGCCTTCTCTTAGTAACAAAGAGGGGTGAGGAGATGGTGATGACAAAGTTCACATTCTGAACTTCTTTGTCAATTACTTATACAGGCACAAATGTGGATGTCTGGATGGTCATTATTATTGGGCACAAAATCAAAGTCACAATCGATAAGTATACTGTATCATGGTGTTTTGTACTTACTCTGAGGAAGGTGAGGTCACGACTGCGGTCAATGCTTGTGATCTCAAGGTTGCCCATTACGACTTCACAATTCTCGTAGTATTTCCTCAGAGTGCGGTACTGCTGCTCCAGGTCCGAAAGCGTGCTCAGCTTGTTCTCAGTGCCGGCACATACTGTGACAATAAGAGACAGGGAGAGAGGAAAAAGACATGGTCAATACAGCTGTATTACATGTAGGTTTGTTTTTTTGGTCCCAATCTGTTTTCTGACAGTTTCTGACTGAGAAAATGTTCTCACACCTGTTCTGGAAAATATCTAAACTGTGGTGTAAACATCAGTCCATACACAGTGACTGTGCTGGTCATGTAAGACGAGGGCTCCACCGGACCCCAATTACACCTCAACCCCTTCTTGCTTCACCCCTTGGCGCTCACAGGGTGGATGAGAGCTCTTTAGTGCCGAGCTGGGCTGCTCACTAGACAAGTAATTAAACAGACCCATTTCCGCCCATCACACCTTGCCCACCCTAGACGACACAGGCCATCTGCCCAATCAGCTGGTGTTGTCTAGTCTAGCATGAAAACACACACATATGCCTACATGGACACAGGCTGAGAAACAGCCCATACTATAAATCCCAATGTTTGAATCTTGAGTTTGTGCGGAATGTTGTCTCCAAACCAAAATAACAATCAATGGACAACACCCTGTAACTTCTGGAGTTGCTTTACTGCCCACTGAAGTGTCCTCTACTGGACTGCAAACAGAAGCTACAGCATTATTCTCTGGTGGTTCAGATTCAGTAAACTTGCTGAATTGCAGCAGACATACAGATACGGACACTGACATTTGCTTTTCTGAGGCATTGGTGTCATTTGTATTGCCATGGTGGTTTCTCCCACCTGCACCCTCTTCACGCTTGATGACAGAGAAGCCATCACTGTGACGAAAGGGTGACGGGTCCTTCCCCCGAGTCTTGTCACACTGTCACCCATGAGCTGTTACCCCTCTCTCTGAACACCTCCACCTTGAAAGATCGTCACTGATGCTTTGCATTTTAATCCAAGATCCATTACACATCCTACTATGGTCAATAGTGTGCTCTCCATTATACACCTTACATCCCCCTTTAGTCCAACCTGCGTGCACTCTACCCTCTCGGCTAGCAATAAGCTAGGCCAAACTCATTTACCCACTTCCTTCGCACAGCCTCGCTGTGGCAAAATCTTTTCATTCCATTTTCTATTCACTACCCCCGTTTAAACAACAGATACATACGAGAAAAAGACGATGCAGCCTCAGGGAAACTGTGTTTAAATACTTCCACATCTAAGCAGATATTAGATAAGTGGAGCTATTCCAATGTGACCTGGACAATACCCGTACGAGCTGCTGCTGATTAGCGAGGCTACACATAGCATACCGCGCTGCTCAGGAATGATATATGGCAGACCTGGGTGTTTTCAATAACAGTTAGCGTGGGCTTGAGGAGAGCGTGGTGGAGGTATGAGGGGGGGGGGTCATAAAGGGAAGATAGGTGTAATAAACTTTTATTGCACCCTTGGGGCAGGGCGATGGGATCAGAGGAAAGGGGCATTGTGTCACGTGATGTCTGGTGAAATTAACTTTTTTTTTTTTTTTTACCGATTTGATTCCTCAAGCATGCCTCCAGTGAGCCTGCTGACTACTGAACCCTGTCTGCTCCAACGCTCAGTACATATATGTGGCTTTTTTTTTTTTTCTTTCTTTCTTTTTTAAGCATGTGATTTCTAATGACACACCATGGAAAGATAAAGCTCTCTATGTCCTTGAGATGGTGCTGACTGCTAAGTGAACCACAACAAAACCATCTGTGATGTGGGGAGCACATATAGAGGACGTGTGAACTGTTACAGGTTTTTCTGCAAAGCTTGGTGATCCTACTGGTGATATGTCTGCATGTGTGTGTATGAACGTGGGCAGGCTGTAAATAACAGACCTTAGGATGTATTTTCACCCTCTCACTGCATGATTGAATCCATTTGTATCCATGCTCAATATGTTACATCTGAGACCGCACATCACTGTAAATGCTGTATAAAACATGGTCTCTGCTCTTTATATTGGCCAACCTGCTTACCAAGGACTGCACGCTATAAGACACTTGAGTCTTCGACTGTTTAACATACTGCCAAGGATGCAGGAATAGACTGCAGGAACAGATGAATCTTCATATTGTTTAAAGCTTATGGTTGTACCATAAAGGAAAATCTATTTTATCTCTTTGATGGATTTAACTCTGGCACATTAAAGATGAGAATGCCAATGATATTCAGTGTCTTTGTTCCATACAGTACGTGTAGTATATTTGCCCATGTGTGTAAATTGATTTAATGTGTTTGCAGGGAATTTCATCCCAGAAGTGATAGATTAAGGCAATGAATCATAACAATTCAAGATCTTCCAATATAAGTAATTAATGATAGTATGAGCCAATGGATGGGAATGCATCTGGCTTCATTTATATGGTCTAGAGGGGAATATAAAGGTTTTTCCTGCAATGCTCCGTCATAGATAGCAAGCGTGTGAGTAGCCAGATAATGCAAAAGTGCACATTTATCAGACAGATAGATAAATAGACAGATAGCTCCCATGTATCTCCAGCAGACAGCCAATAGAAATGACCACAATACATCTATCACTGTCTCTCCACAATCACCGCAGTCAGCTGTTCTGACATAAAACCAACAAATGTTTAAGTGTTTGCAAACAGATTCAAATGCCCCACAGCCGCATTTTTAAGAATTTTCATTTCATAAATATCCTCATCAGGGTTACATAGCGTCTACATAGTCATGATGTCTGCTCTTTTCCCATTTCATTTCATAGGTTGTGCCCACAACAACTTCATCAATAGTGCCTTGTGCGATTATTGAATGCCTATAAAGCTGGCAAGTCTCTGAGGTTTATAGGCTTCTGCTTGTGAAGCCAGCAAAAGGTCATCCCAATAGCCAGTAACTGACTGAATTAAATAAAGTTGCAAATGTCACTTACATAAGTAAACACTGTCAATAGCTGAGCTTGGCTAACGTGCCTGGAATAAACAGGGCGACCTTGTAGAAATTAAGCTGTAACACTGCCTTGCACTGAGCAAAATACAAGATTTTCTGTTCGGCACACTGAATGAAGTTCTGCATTTGAGGTCAGAGCTGTCCTTTGTCCCCTAATGTCCCCAGATGAGCTTCGGCGGCTAAGTATGAGTTACAAGCTACTGCCTCTGATGGTAATCACGGCCTAGATTATTGTCCATCTGCTGAGCAGCTTAATAAGCATCAGAAACAATAACTAGATGAGTGTTCGTGATGACGGCATGGTCCAGTAACAGTAACCTCGCACTGCCCTCGGAGCTCTGGTCACCAACCAACAGTGCTGTCGCTGTTTCCATATGGTCGACCATAAATTAGCATTCCTCCCCTCACTAGAGCACACAGTACTAACACCTTGTGGCAGTTTTATACAGAGGATCGCTTGCAGCTGCCGGTGTTCACCTTGGGCTTACAGAAGCTGATTGCATGGCATACATCTGATATAATACAAATTATTACGGGTATGATCAGTACACGTTCTGTACTATTCAGTCTCACCTTCCCATTAACCCTTTTTCGGTAAACAAGCCCTGATAAAAAAGACTGCGCTACCTGCCCATCACCAAACGGTAGACAGACAAGTCAATGTTGGATAGAGAAAAACAAACATGAAGTAAGTGTTGGTCCTTTATATCTCAGGAGCTGACAAATGCCAAAACAGAGCTAAAAAGAGAAAGAGAGTAAACATTCATCTGCAGGTGAACAATATGATCTCAATCTACTTCAAATGTGTCGGTCCAAGCTCATCCAGCAACAAACACAAACAACCAAACAGCAACAATATAAAATACATACACCAGATTTTTCAGAGAATAACACTATGAAGAGTTTGAAAAATAAATACCTTACTGGTTGTTGTGGACAAACTGGAAATGGTCTTTCTGTACAAAATATGATTTTTCTTTTTCTTTTTTGTACTTATTTCTGGTAAATAGTGACAAAAAACATTTTTAAGGGGAAACCTGGAGAACTGGATAATGCCTTGACTTCACGTCAATCCATATATTCCCACTGACCACCTCATTCTCAGACTTTCTGTGAGATTTAAAGTTGTCTTCAAATGAGAAAAATCCATCCATGTCACAGGGGAGTGATTGGCAGACACGGACACACACCTCATTACCCCAAAACCTCTGGCTACTTCTTCCTGACCGAGTGCACAACTGACATTAGGTGTGGGGAAAAGCTTTCTCTACCTTACATTAACCAGTAGAAATGTGTTGGAGGTTGTGTGTGTCTAAATGCGCACATATGACTCAGCTCTCAGATGTATTGACCAAAATGTGAATTATTTTGCAGAAGACAGTTTAGGATGCAGATTAATAAGCCTCTGAGGTACAAGCGCTGTAGCCTAATTTAATGTTCTGTTATTTAGGTATGCGAGTTTATAAAAGTGTAAACATTTGAAATTAGACAATAATATACATTTTTACTTCATTTTTTTGAACATTGTTCTGTGAGTTGACATTACATCTAGTTGTTAGGTTTTTAGGTACCATTATAGTTTTGCATCGATGATTATTGAAACTATTTTCCAAGCACTGATTTTCTCTTCTATGATTGTAGAGAACTGATAAGTTTTGAATGAGTATGTTCAGGGAAGCAAATAATGACTATGAAAGCTGTGGTTCTGAGTCAATGGTTGCTTTGCTTCCATGGAAAACAAAGACTTATCCAGTGACTTGTTAATAGGATGCTATATGACACAACTTTACTTTGGAGGGTCTTTGTGTTTTCAGGGGGCACAAAGGCGATGACAAAACTATGAGTAGAAAACAAAATTGAATAACCATTAATATAGTTTCCCCCGCCTGTTCATTAGCGCATTGTCGAATAAGTGGGATATGCATAGTTTGCAATGCTGATGACTTTGTTTACTGTCAGTTGCCAAAACTAAGGGTCAGTATTGGGGCCATTCTTGATATTTTTTTGTCAGTATTGGCCAAAATCCTGTCATGACCTGATTGTACTCTGTGGTGTTTTCCTCACCTCAGCCAACTGGTTTTGCAGAGTTGTTCTCCAGTTCAACTGCCAGGTGTTACTGTTTTACCTTTTTACAAGTCAGTGAAAATGAGTGTGTGCAAATATTAATGAATTTGTGCGCAAAGGTGCTAGTCTGACATCGCAGGTGGAAAATAATGTTACACCGATTTATTAAGTCCCGTCGCTTATTCGCTCTCATTTGCAAAGAGCAGTAAACACAACATTTACACAGCGGCTTCTCATCTCTAGCTGATGATGACTGTTGCTCTCGCTGCTGAAAACAAACTGCGGTGTTTTTAACTCCATCACTAACTGGATGGCAGGTTGGTGTCCTTCGATAAAGAACCCAAAAATGTTGGTGCGGTAATAACCTCCTGCTTGAAAGGCTTTGGACGCAGCGCTTACGTCACCTGTGCACGGCGGCCTTCACCGTGAACTGCTGCGGCTCGCTCACAATGTGTGTACCACACCACCAGTGCTGCTGCTGCCAGCCCTATCTCTCTACACCGTGTTTGCCTTTGATAATGGCCATCATTAAAAGAATGTTTGATTTAATTTCATTACAAATTAAATGTATGTGTGGTTTAGACAGAGAGCATCAGAAAACGACTGCCCCTCACCTCATGTTCTGTTAACTTATTGACATAATATGATTGTATTGACATAATTATAGCCCACATTGGGTTCCTTCAGTGACTATAAAGTACACATGTAGCCTGCACTTTCTCTCTTTATAAATTGCTAAAATAGTAAAAAAAAAAAAAACATTCATAATTTTTCATGTCTGTGACATATTCAGGAATGGCCTAAACATTGAAAATATTTCAAGTTTGACTTTATTGAATGCTTACAGCTTTCATTCTACGGGCTAACAGGGATCATTAAAACCTCACAACAGGTGTACAGAAGAGAAAACAATAGACTTGAATGTGAAATCACTTACATTTATTCGCCATGTAGCAATAGCAGGGATGATTCAAGAATGAAATATGAACAGCTTAATTTTGTTGGAAGGTGGAAAAGAGTTTGTAATGCACAGGATTACCCTCATTACCAACACAACTTCAGTACACCGAGTCATAGCCTGCCAGTGTTTAAGGTGCACGGTGAACTTTTGGAACAGCCTGATATCGGTGCACGTGATTGGATTTAGAACAACATGGTGGGTGGCCATGTGCAATGGTATTGCGCTGTGGTGCCACACTTCTCAAAGGTGGCAGACGATTTATCAACATATCTGTTCTGCTGCCTCCAACAGTTTCAGGGATTTAGCTGTATGTTGTAAGAGTCAGTCACATCCATTTGTTTTCGAAAAGCAGAATGATTTATCAACATTCTGCTTTACCCACATTAAATAGTTTGTTCATGTTGATTTAAACATATGCAATGGATTAAAAGTGTTTCATTAAACTAGTATGTTCACATCTTGAATATTATTCTGCTAATGAAGTGTATTTTTTTCCAAGTATATAGTCTTGTTGAAAAAAATCCACAAGTCAGCAGACGACCTGCGGAAGAAAAACAAATAATAATACAGGGCTATGATATATTTCACATTTATAAATGTCGGAACACTGGAGTTTGTGAGCCTAATTCACAGCCTGAAACGTTCAGCTCTTAGACTAATTAATTATTAATGAATTATTGATCCACAGCACGTCTCCGCTGCATCTCTCCCACTGCTATGGATGATGTGTGTCGGAAAAAACATGATATTAACTAAAAGAAAAAAAGATAAATCCAGAGGAGGCTTTGGTGAAACAAGCATCATGTGTGTGTTTTAATTCACTAACCAGCTGCTTCATAATGTCAGTTTGCAGTAAGTTTCTCCTGCTGTCAGTCGGCTACAGTTCAGCTGCACTCATCAGAATCACACAGGAGATTAAATAAAAGCAAAACAGTCAGAGATCAGATCAGGTGAAAGACTGAATTGAGGGAAAAAAAACAAAAAACTAACGAACCTGCTGTAACGTGACAGTAACTCACCGGAGCGTCGGGTCAGATACCAACACAGGAATGTGGAGCTGCATTTATTTTTGGGGATATTTAGAGGACGTCAGCGGAGTAGTCTTACAATGCGTCCTCAGGACAGATTGTGTTTCCACTGCTAAACGATTGTGGACCGATGCGTGCCAGGAACACCTCTGAATGTGGCATGAACAGATCAGACCTCAATGCTTCCCGGGTATGTTTCCATCTGTACTTTTGCTGGCCAGTTGTGGTCAGATCGCACATGTCCGGATTGTAATAGCCAAATGGAAACAGGGTCCAAGACCCATTTTATACTAAAAATACTAACTCACATCAGGCTGCTTTTGATTGACCCTCACATCTGTCTGTATTTCTCCTTCTACATGTGCACTACATACTAAAATACCATACAGACAGACAAAGACAGTGGTAGATACAGTCTGACCATTGTTTGCACTAATTGCATGGCATGAAAATAGTACCCACAAATTCCTCCCAATATGGGAAATTGAAAGATGTAAATGATGGCTGCAGGAAAGACAGTGTAAGAGGAGGGGGTTTAACAATTAGGCAAGACTTATGAGAAGAGGAAAAATGGAGTGACTCAGATATACGCATGTGGACTGCATGTGGTAGCATTTTTTTTGTACCTCAATAATTAACTTAGGACAATTGTCCCGGAGCATGAGTGCATGACCTGCAGCTGTTGAAACCTCACACTTACACAAATTATGCTTCAGCCACTGGAGGGCAAAATTAACCAGATTTTAGTGAAATGCTGACAACAAGATATGCATCATTTATGATGCATTTTAAAACTAAATAGCACTAGAAACAGCTTCTTCAGTCTAGTCGTTACGAAGGAAGAGGCTGGATATTTTCTTTACAGCTGCTGCCCCAGTAGACCAAAGCTGCCAGTGAAGAACTCTGCACATGGCTGCTTTGGGTGCTTTAAGGTCCACTCGAAACGGGTGTACCTTTACGTTTTTAGGGCTTGGTTTTAATGTCATTAAGGTGGATGATAAACCTCCTCTGTGATTGGCCAGGTTCCTCAAAAAGCAGGTGTATGATAATCTCAGTTTGTTGAACAGAGGGATTTTTGACCCTACTGGCAGCCATCTTTATTCTACTGGAACAGTATTTTGATTAAATATCCTGCCAGGAAGTCCCACTGATTAAGTTTGAGATGCCAGCTTGTTCTCACCTAGACTTCCCAAGAGCTTTTACAGCACAGCCAACCACAGCAATAAACTCACAGCTGACTTTACTCACGTCACTCATGTGAACGTAGTTAAATGGGAAATATTGCCAGATATAACTGTAGCACAGCATAACTGTGTACCAAAGAGATGTTTTTGAGTACCAAAATTAATCAATACAGTACTTTTAAGTCTAAATACGATCAGCTTTTCGGGTCTGGTTTTTAATTAGTTTACCGTGTCTTAACATGTCAGTGTGAAGACAAGTGAGGAAGAAGTCACAGAGCTGATATGACTGTCGGAAACAGATGTGAGGAGTAATTTGCAGTTGAACTTGTTCACAAATCTGTTTTAAAGTCAAGCTGAACTGTGTGGATTTTGGGGGGTTTATGCAGTACACAGACAGTGTATGTGTGTGTGTGTGTGTGTGTGTGTGTGTGTGTGTGTGTGTGTGTGTGTGTGTGTGTGTGTGTGTGTGTGTGTGTGTGTGTGTGTGTGTGTGTGTGTGTGTGTGTGTGTGTGTGAACATATCTGCACTTGTATATACACATACATGTATGACTTTCTTTCAGCTTCAGGCAGAGCTTCTCCAATCATAGACACATTTTAAAATATTCCTTGGTGGCTTTGCCTTTGCTCCTGCCGTCTCAGAGGCTTCCTGCTAACACAGGATGTAAAATGTATGCTCTTTATGCTGTATGCCAATGGTAGAAACAGTAAACCCCTGAGGTGGTTCATTTCCCAACAGTCTGCTAAAGAGAGACGGTAGATAAGCTGAGCCGTGGGGTCAAACGACCAGCTCACACACTAAATTGGTGTGTATGTGTGCACTTTGCTTACAATGTTGGGAATGTGTGTGTGTTAGAGTGACATCAGTATGTGTGCATTTCACAGGGGTGATCTCTAAAGTACAGAGGCTCACACGCACATGTTTGTGAGGATACTCGGTGACAATACATTCCCTGGTCCCTTTCCATTACTTTAACCATTACAACCTAGTGCCTACCCCAACCCTTACTCTCACCCTAACCTAAAACTGATCGTAAGTGTTAACCCTCAGATCGCCCTTTAAAGTTGTGAGGAGCAGCCTGCATGACCTCTCAACGTGTGTTTGTCTTCAGGTATGTATTTTTTTTAAACAAAAATTGGTCTACAAAACTGAAGAAAGACATACACGCACACACACACACACACACACACACACACACACACACACACACACACACACACACACACACACACACACACACACACACACACACACACACACACACACACACACACACACACACACACACACACACACACACACACAGCTACTATCTAAAAATCTAATTTGGTTTTATTATATTTTGGCCCCCATAAATCATGGGACAACATAAATAAACAAAATACATGTGTGCCTTAAATTGAAAAAGGATGACAAAATAAAGAAAATTAAATTAAACACACGTACACAATCATTCCATACATGCACACAAACACACTTTCACAACTGTCATAAACAGTCCTCAACAGAAAAATGACAGCATCAGTCATTTGTTCAAATGCTATAAACAAAGTATGTTTACGTTTTCCTGACAAGTGGCCCCTGGTGGTCGAGTGAATAATGACTGTTCTCTTTTCAAGGCAAAGATGGAAGGAATGATGATTTTATACCGCAACTACACTGATTGAGGAGGTCAGTGGGGGATTGTTAACAGTACAAAGCGTTTGCCTTTGATAAAGTATTGATTTCTATTAAAAATCCCCTGCAGACATGTTTTAAGATGTACATGGATCAGGCACAAAATAAAAACCACTGACAGATAAAGCATTAAGTATAAAACAAGAGCCCACCAATAAATTCTCCCTTGATGAGGATTATAATGTTCAGTGGTGATTCACCTGGAGGTTTGGATTTATTTTAATGACCAGCACCAGTTGATCTGTGGTTCTGTTAAACCAATATTTTGTCCATACCAATAATGTGAATAGGGTTGACAAAATTGTAAACACTGTGATTGTTAACATTAATTTAATTTTAAACACTGCTGTGATACAGAAAGTATTACATTTATTTATCACTGTCAAGTTAACTACTACTGAGCAATTCTTAATATTAATAAAAAGAGAGAATGATGCAGATAATTCCACATCAGTGCTGTCCTATTAGTAGTTTGCCTTGACTGATGGGATGATTATAAGCGCACTTCTCCGTATTTCCATTGAGATTTTTAATAAAGCAAATTATGCAGAACAAACAATTCAAAATGTGACCAAATCCGGTGGATGGAACACAGAAATTATACGTAAATTGCTCCTGTACTTGAAGCATTTGTCTCTTCTCATCTCCTGTCAGATTTGACTCCTATTTTTCCATCTCCCTTTCCCTTTTGATCTCTTTCATTACAGATTTTGTGCATGGCTTCCTTCATATTCTCAAGCAGGCTTCCCATTACAGTATAAATCATTGTCAGTTCAGTGGGTCAGACATTTACCAAGGGTGAACCTGCAGACTGCTACTGGAAAGATGGCTCATAATAAAAAGTATTAGGTGTTTTATTGCTGGCCCGTTTGTGAGCTATCTGCCTTCATAAAGCTTCAAAAAGTGGCCAAAGGTATGGCTGACAGGTATTCCTTGAGTAAGACAGTGTTATGTTTTAAACATAAGTTACGCTGTTCAGGAAAAGTCTGATTGGCTCTGCTCACTTTCTCCACATCACCTACGGTATTCACACAAATAGTCACATTCACAGCAGGAGCTGTGCTGTACTTTATCTTCGATTGCTGGCCACTGTGCAGCTCCACCAGGGAACTTGTCTGTTAAGCACACTGCCAAAAGGCTCCTTGAGGGTAGTAGATGATGAGTGGAAATATGTAACGCACACTTTCTTTCTTTTGCAGCCTGTTTCCAGCTGGTCTAGGGATAGGAACTACTGACCTTCCACATGCAAACCTGCCTCTTTTGCCTCTGGGCTTCCACTACTTTCTTTTTCCCCTTTCTAGCCCTTTTCTCTCTGTCATTCTTAGTTCAAGTCCAGGTGGTGGAATCCATTCCAGCCTGCATTCTTGAAATGATTGAAATCCTCTCTGAGCGTTTTTCTTTTTTACACTGCATCTGGGACGACACTCTATCAATTAAAGCCAGCAGGGCAGTCAAAATGTTACCTCATATCCTTCATGCCTTCAGCACATACCGGTTTTCCAGCCCCCATGTGTGATCCTACCCATGAATCTTAATCTTGTACCTAAACAGTTGCCATCAATTATCCTGGTTGCTACTGCTAACTCTTCCCCTGCCTCCCATTTTTCCCCATTAAAAAAAGCCTTTTTTCTTCCTTGCTGTGACCGAATTGCCTCGCTCGCTTGCCTGGGAAATGATTTCTCAGCAGGCCTGTGGACCCGTTGCTTTCCACGGGTAGGACATGGATGCACGTGTGTATTTCGGTATTTATTGTACTCGTGCGTGACAGCCTATGTATTTCTGTGTGTGGTCTGATTCTGCAGTGTGTTGCTGAAAATAGTTTATCCCACAAAATTGTTTTGCAAGAAAAATAATTGGGAGCGGAAAGCTCACCGTGCAGGATGGTCTTGATAACATTAAGTTAGGAAAGAATATTTTCATTTAAACAATACAGAAAAGCAGAACAAAAATTCAAACATTATGTGCTTAAAAAAATGGACATGTGGAAATATTTCAGTAGAACTAGGATATTTATTAGAAATGGATTCAATAACTAGTAGTATTTGCTACAGACATACTATGTAGATAGGTGATTAAATGTCATATTAGTTTACTGAATGATCGTCACTCCATTTTAATGTGTCACTGTTCTGGTTAGGCAAACAAACAACTGGTATTTAACCCAAGGTTTATTAAATTATATATTTTTGAGGGCAGATTTGTTTTGTTTATTCTAGGTTTGATGTTTAACTTTCCCAGGACAACATAGACAATAGCTGGAATTGTTAATTAATTTGACTCAGATGGTTTCATTAAAATTATGGTTTGAGGCCAAAAAAAAGAGCAAAATTTAGATTTTCTTACAATTAATCATCTCATGACCCCACGATGAACCTTACGACACTTTAAGGGAGATGTAGAGCTTTTACTGGCTGTCAGAGTAGATTTACATTGTAGGTGTGGTGCCAGTTCTTCCTCCATTACTTATAGTGACGGTCAATAGAGAAAGGTTGACATTGGCTTCAACATCGCTTGATTGCAACTGCTTTAAAACATTACATCTTTAAGAACAGTAGCTCTCATCCAGAATGCATGTTTTATTACGCATGCAAGCATCTCGAGGTATCTCTTCTTTTCTCAGCCTGTCAGACAGTGACACAATTTGTCATTCAGGAGACTGTACGTTACGTCTAAAGCTGTCAGCAGGGCAAGACAATTTATTCCATTCAACTGGTGGAACACAATGAGAAGCAGACAGGTTGAATGTTTACGTGTGAGCCATCAAGATGACAAGACGACACTGCTGAAAACATTTCATTGTCTGAACGTATTACTGTTCCTCATTGGTCCTTATAGGGTATCTTTGTTGTCAGTGTATGATTAGGTTTCCAATGGGGTTCATGACAGGACTGTAAATTAAGCTTTATTTTAATAATGAATTAATAACATGTACCTTGATGACAGTAGCATGCCAAACTACGTTATTGATCTCATTTAAGGATCTGCACTATTGTTGTAAGGTTTTCTGTGAGAAGCATTTCAGTGAATTCAGCTTCCTAGAGGCATCGCTTGAGGGCAAAGCCGGTGAGAACACAGAAATCCAATGTGTTAAAGCCCCAGTAACCCTAAGCACAGACTTTTGAAGAGCAGCCTTTCTTAGTTGGAAGCGTAGTTTGAGTGTACACAGATTTTTTTTTTTTTTTACTTTTTTAATGTAATATTAATATGGTGTTTTCTTTTGGTTTGTTCGGTGGTTGTCCTCAGCCAAGTACTCTGTACTCTGTACGACATGAATTTAAAAGAAACCCTAAAATATTTTACTAACATTACTTACTAACACGTTGGTTGTACTTCATTCTTCATATCGAACATGAGATTAAAAAAAAAGGTGTTTAATTATATGACTGTTTTGTAGCAGTGACACAAGCGCTGTGTCTCAATTTGCATTTATTTGTCCGTGCTATTTTAAGACCATAAGTGCATTCACATTGACAAGTATGGCAACATGCAGTACGCTATGAGGAGCCATCATAATGGCCAAAAGAGTATGAAACGAAGGACCACTCATATTTTTAAATGATTTAAAGTGGCTGCTGAGGAAGCTGCAGCTGTTTTGGCAAACACTGCACAATACCAATGCAAGTTGTACACATCTACCAAGAAGTCATTCTTTTTTTACTCAGTACCACAATACTGTTGTCTGATAGAAGCCATCAATATGATTTTTGTGTGTGTGAAACAGGGAGCATTGAAACATGTTTAGGTTTTTTTTCTAAAATGAGCAAACAAAGTCACTTCTGCACAAGAGCTGTCCAACCCAAGCACAATGCAAGCAAGTGCTGTGTAAATGTTTATCAGTACAGCAGAGGAGCCTCCACAAATTATCTTCCAAAACTAGAACCACTGTTTAAAATTACAGTAAATGAAAATACTCAGTCACATAATGCTGAGAGCGAGGGACAAAGTTTTAAAAAAACAAGAAGCTGATAAGATGCTAAATCCCCTCCATGCAGAAAGTCCACAGCAAATAAAAACATTAGATTATTAAATTATCTTTATAACCAAATTTCTAGATTTTCAACATAATTATGGTTCCAGTGTTTTGCTATCATAACAGAAACTTGAAATTATTGCAATAGTGATTTTACCCGGGTAACAAACAGTTTAAATTATTTTAACTTTGACCAATAAAGACAACATGGCAGAAAGAATCCCATCTCTACCGCTAAATTAATAAAGGACATGAGACGCTGAAGCTCTAGATGCAGAAGCTTTAGATGCAGACTGATACATCTGTCATCTGTGAAGCCGGTTGGTTTGCTTTGCTGCACTTTTTTTTTTAATACTTTTTTCTACCATAGCCAGCACGCAGGAATAACAATACATGTGTATTTTAACTGGAAAATCTCTAGGAGGCCTTTGTGTGCTTGTACATCTCTGGACGTATGGTTAAAGTGCTTTCTTTTTTTATTGCCCCACACACTCTGAGAGGAGCTGATTGTGATTCTGCCGTTCTTGTCGCCTTGCATTCTTTTTAATTTGCAGCAGGACCACCCTTTTCATCACGCCCTAGATCGATTACAATTTGTTTTAAGGCTTAGTGGATGAATGTAAATAGCCAGGCATCAACGCTTAAAAAGATATAAGCTAACACGCAGGCGGGCCAAGCAATCAGCTGGGATGCAGATAGTGAATTCAGTGTTGCTTGTAATCTATGTTCTTATTAGAGGGGAGAGCAAATACATCTTGTAATACAATATCAGACTCTGCAATAAATTACCAAGTGACAGAGAGTTGCAGTGGTCAGGCGACATAGAGCAAGCTGTCTACGAGTTTACATGTATGTATTTTGTAGTATACAGTGTGTTTTTTTTTAATCTTTTGTGCGTTTGAGGAGTGAGGATGGCTTACATGTCTCATACAGTCTCATGTTACCTGAGCCACCATCTGTATATTTATTTTCGGTACTTAGGTGCCCTATTGAATGTTACGTATCGTACATAGTTTGAGTGGCGTTTTCCTAGTTTGTTTTTTTGTTGTTGTTGCTGACCATTATTTCTGAGCTGCTGATTATGTTAAAACAAGCTGTATCCAGTCTTGACATGTCAAACCAACTTGATTCGTAAGGTTCCTGACTGAGACTGATAAGTTGTTTTTGTGACACTTTTAAAATATGGATTAACATTTTTTTTTTTTTTTTAAACAGTTGCAGCTAGCATTAGAAAGCTGTGTCTTCACCGTATTACAGTTCGCATCGTATTCTGAGTACTTACAGTGCGTGTCCACGTTAATGTGCAAATTGATTATAAAACACCTACACATTACAAAGCAAGTCATGGACATAACAGTGAATCAGAGCTGAACAATGTAACAGACGCTGCCTTGTCTCTGATGAGTATGATATTAATGACACTTGAGCAGTGAAGAGGACTGAGGCCCTCATTTTTTTGTTCAGTCTGTGACTCTGTGTGAGCCTATCTCCCTATCTCCCTATCTCCCTCACTCCCTCCCCATTTCCTAAACAATAACGGGTGCCAATGGATGACAGAGCAGCGGAGGTGTGCCTGAACATAATGTTACCCAGATTGTTCTTTTGGTGGAAGCTCATTATAACCGTTCATTTATTAGTTCTCACTTAAAACACACATTGGCTGAAATATTTGTTCAAAACTAGTTGGAGCATTTTGTTATGTTTTACATGAAATGTGGGAGTTGCAAATTTATGAAACATACTTGAGTCTAATTTGTATCTTTATGGCTTTTTTTTAACTGTTTACATTTAAATATATATTATTCATACATTTTACAGTAATTGTTTCAGAAGGCACACAAAGTTTTTATTTGACGTGAAATAAAATCTTACTTCAGTTCAATTCGTTCACTAGTGGTTGTTTTCTTAGGTACAGATACAATAAACATACATCTGATGTAATCAGAATGTTCAGAAAATAATGTTGAGTTTAGATTGATATGGAAATTAAAAATGTTACTGTATGTTTACTGTTGAGTTTGTTCTTTTCTTTCTATTTTTTATTTTTTTTTATTTACACCGTAGAACAGAAGCATTGCCACCAAATCTGCCAGCAGTGCAACGGTCAGCGAGACTTCGAAAATGAAATTTTAGCCTGAAACACCGCATCTAAAGTCATATAGCTTTTTTTTAATCCCCCTTTTGTTTGTTTGTTTTGACAACGGAGGGTAACTCCCTGCTTGCCTTAGTGACTACATGTCCAATTTCCTCCTGTTGCTACCTCTTGCTTTATAATATCCTGTTGATATCACTATATGTACTGTGTGGCACTTCGTGACAAACTTGCTTGAAGTGTAACTGTTCGGCCTTCAAAGCTAATAGCAAGAGATGCCATCTCCCAGTCCAACCATTTCATATCTTGCTGAAGATAATATGTCTGACTGAAGTGTCCAGCTGCACAGAAACTAAGCTGATTACAATTTGAAGTCCCAGTTAAGAGATCAAAATGTGATTTTGCTATTAATAACTTCAAAATCCTGTTTATATATTATTGAGCGATTATCAATTACATGACTCTAAAACGTACAGAGGCCCGTTTAGCTAATTTTTTTAAACATATGACGGGCTTTTACGCCTGGTTCGTTGTGTGGTCTTTTTTAATTAACTAATATATAGATACCATGTAAACAGAAGATACGGCAGAGTGGGGGGATGAAAATGATGAATTCTTACACTCCTGAAACAGCAAAGTCCTTCTCCATGAACTCCATCGCCCACTGAACTCAAACAAATAGCCTACCGCTACTCCATTTTAATTGTTTGTACAGCTAGCAGATAGATGCATCTTTGTTAGAATGTGTACACTAGGCAGCTCCTTAGTTATTCATTAATTGTGCTCTGGTGGGCCGTTGTGTAATTGTTTCTCCCGCCACACTGGAAGTGGCTGGCCAAAGGAGCTTAGTATTAATTTTCCCCGGCCACAGCCAAGGGATTAGATGTGCTTTCCCCTGGCAAGGCTGTTTGGCAGCCACACTTATCTGCAGCGACTTACAAGGCTTATTGAACATTAGCATGCAATTATCTTTGATGGTCTAACTTTCCTGCTGGCTGACAAGACCCAATGATTCCCTGTTAAGGCTTTTCTGAGGACATGACATGAATATCAAGGTGCACGGAGAGCAGAGAAAATAAAAATGTCATCTAGTTGAAATGGACTCTCAATAAAGTTGGTGACGCACGAGAACACGTTTAAAATCCTAATTGATTTTGAATGCTTTGCATCATTCATCATACACAGCTATGGATTTCACAGTCTGTTTTGCTTCTCAGTTGTCAATATGCTCAAACTGTTTGACTGCTGTGTGCAAGCAGGAGATATTGCCAGTAGCACCGGTTGCCGGGAGAGTTTGTGCCATCAGTCCTTTGAATGAAAATTTTAGAAGCATCACCAAATTCACTTTTAGACTTTTAAATAGTTTAAACATTCCCCTTCCCAGGGCTCATAATTATTGTATTAAGTGGTGAGAAATGAGGTAAGGAAGTGTCATTCATTTTCAATACAGTTTCTGCAGAATTGAGAAAGAAAACAGATCTATAGGTCTAGAAAGATTAAATGCAAACAGGATTCAGATCCTTTAGAGACATTAGCTGCAAAATAGAGTTAAACCATTATAGCATAAGTACTAGTTTGATTAATTCTGACCGATATATTACATATTACATCATGAGATTATGAATACTGAGGCATCAGCATGTAAATATGTTACCATTGTAGCTGCTGCAGGTGGAGCTGGTTTGAACAACTTAATATCCAGTTTTATACACAGAAGATAAATGTGAGGTGTCGTCAGATGACTACTGAGAGGAAAGAAGAAAATAAGTTTTGATACACAAATCTGCTTTCACTTTTAGACTTTTTCTCTAATCTTTGATATTTGGTGAGATATTGGATCATTTGAACAAAATCCTGAGAACTTTAGAAAGGAAAATCACTATTTGGTGGAGATTTTAGCAACTCTTAGATTACATTAGATTAGATATTCATTTTAAAAGTAACCAGCTAAAATACATACAATATGTCCCATTAAAATATACTGGAGTGGAAGTATAAAGTAGCATCAAAAGAAAATACTCAAGTAAATCACAACTACCTCAAAATTATACTTGAATGTAGTACTGGAGTAAATGTATTAATGTGTTCTGCGACATATAAAGCAACCTCATGTAGGTTATCCTTTTTTAATTGTACCATTTACTGTGAATCACTTTGTAAACTGCTGTGACATGAGCACCAACAACTAAATCAGTCATTCAAAATGTTTGATGATAAATTGATGTAGAAGAATCTGTGACAACGTCCGTAGCTGTACTTTTCGGTACACCATGGTGCTGTGTGGATTGCACACTGGTTTCAGAAACTGCTAATAGTTTTATCAGAGCTGGAGTCAGCTTTTCTTCTCCTTGATTACCTCAGAGCCCCTAGATGCCTCCAATTAGAAATGGCTCTACTCCCCTTTGGATCGCTTAATTCCCTTACACCTATCCCTCTCTTTGTCTCTCGTCCTCTGCCTATCACCCATTTCCTCTGATTGCCTTTTGCTTACTGCCCATGTTAAGTCACCTCTCAGTAAGAGTGAGCAAGAGAGGAGATCAATTCTCTCCCCCATCAACACTCAATATCTGGTCAATGGAAAGAAAAGGGGAAGAGGCAACTCTATTGATGATTGAGGAGATGTTGTCACACCTGATTTTCTCTTTATATCTTGCTCACCTGGGGCCCTGTGATAACATTGGTATTGATTCGAACTAGTCAGTGCTGGCTAATTCAATAATGGTGGAGGTGTAGGCGAATCAAAGGCAATTACGTTTATGCATGTTTTTTTTTATTGTGACTGCAGACAAACTGGAAAAAGCTGATGTTAAAATACCTTAAACTAAGTGACTGATTAGAAAAACTGTGTGTGTTTGTGTTAGCGTGTATGACTGTAGTGGCAGGTGTTTTGAATTTTTTTTTTTTTTTTTTTAAATGGCTTGTCTCTAGACTGCATAACAGCTAATTGCATCCTTTCCTCAAGTGCACAAGTACTCTGTCTCTCTCTCTGTCTCTCACTCACTCACACTCACTACCAGCAGAGGTACAGTATATGACCAATGACCCCTCACTCTTAATAAACTGGATCTTTAACTACATTTTAGCTGTCAACACAGAATGTGAAGACAAAAACCCTTGTAACTCATACGGAGGGCATTCGATAGTCATGTGTATGTACACACGTCACATGTTGTTATTTTTATCCTATCCTGTTTTAGATTGTCATGCCCTCTGCTACTTACATAGCTTTTGTTTTTTTTTCTGTTCTGAAGACCCCATCTTGACATTTTCTAGGCTGCTCATACTTTACCCTTATAGAGAAATTGATACATACCTCATAAGTCAGTCTATGTTAAAGTATCGCCTAGCCTAAATGTCAAAAGTGTGACCGTCGAATGAAGACAGGGCTGACAGGTAGAAAGACGCAGAGACAAAAAGGGAGCCACAGTTAATGGGACACAAACAGGATTTTGGTGAGTAGTATAATACAGATATCATGGGAGACTTAATGGGAATCGTAAATCAGAAACTACTGACTCCTGCAGCAGTCATTTATCATCACGTCGCTACAACCAGTGAAAGCCTGTCAAACAACAGGAGCTCTTTCCTCCCTATGCAGGTGAGAGAGGACTCAGAAAATTGATCCTCAGTTTCCACATTATTCTGAATTTGGTGATATTTGTGGTGATACAGGACAATGATGTGGTGTTTTTGAACTTCACACAGATGGCTTGTCAACCAAAGTGTGCAGGATCCAGTTTATTATTGAGGCGATAAAGACAAAATTTATACAAAAAATAAGTGGGTGCAGGATTCAATCTAGATTGTCTATATAAAATGATGAAAAATACATTTAATTTCTTAATTCATGATAGCAATGATAGCACCAAAGTTTGTTTTCTTATGCCACACATTTAGGTAAGAATACCACACTGCTCTTGCCAAAAATTAAAAAAAAAAAAAAACACCTCTGCTGATGCCGACTGAAGCCCAATTATATGAACCTAAACACATGTTAAAGACGCACTTGTTTTTCAGAGGGTCAGATTTAGCATTTTTGTGAAAACCTTGTCACAAATGCAGCCGTCAGGTGCGCAGAATGAGCAGATTTAGTCTGGCAGACTGTGTAAGACAAACACAGATACG
The DNA here is from genome assembly GCF_029030835.1 of Brachyistius frenatus. Taxonomy (NCBI): domain Eukaryota; kingdom Metazoa; phylum Chordata; class Actinopteri; family Embiotocidae; genus Brachyistius; species Brachyistius frenatus. Next base: position 1,794,156 of record NW_027210626.1, read on the forward strand.
CACTGATGCAAGACAAAGAGCTTGTTGAGCAATAACTGCACTACAGCACGTACAAGTTATGCTTCCTGACACATAATTTGATTTTAATGAACAACAAGTCACAAAGAATGAAGCTCAAAAAGCCTGTTTCCATCCGCGTCCATCTACAGGGCTGGGCTAATGAAGTGTCTGGCACATTGCACCTGGGCACAGAGAGGAGGAGAGTGTGTATTCAGTCTGAGTCGAGCACACAACCTTCTCTCCAAACCGCATGTATACATACAATAAACACATGCAGGTGCATCAGAGAAGCGAAAGTTAAAGTTTTCCCAGACTTTTCAGAACACAGTGGTAATGAGCATTAAACACAGTTTTAGTTCAAACTATCCAAAACCCTATTTCCTCATTGATTATTATCACACACATGCTAAACTAAGGAGATGAAAATGGTCCTACCAAAAATAGGAATGTTGAGGTTCCCATATTTTAAACTTTTTTTTTTTTTTTTTAATTTTGAAGTCTTAATATCCGTAAGAAGATATTTTCATGTTTACCAATAACAGGCTGTTTTGTGTCTGTGTAAACATGAACTTATACAACATGGGACCTTTAAAGTTGTACATGTTAGCATGTTGAGGATAGCACTCAGCTCAAAGCACTAATGTGTTAGTATGGCGGCAGGCTCTTAGTCTTCCATTAACACAAGTCTACTCCACCTACACAAGCAGATTTTGTGCGCATGACATATCATCCATACAAGGTGGTGAATAGCCACAACAGCATCATATTTTCATTCTTGTCATACTAACAATACTAGACACAAAAGCCCAAAGTGATAAACCATGGCACATTTCAACTATTGTTAGGACTTTACTGTTACCATCATGGATAAACGGCTCAGGTGGGCTGAATCCTCCTCAGGTTGAAATGACTGATTAAATGAGATTGATGAAGAAAAAGTGAAGAGAATAAACAAGAGGGAGAAATGCAGCCAAACAACTAATCTGCCAAGTCGGCCCAGCCAAGCTGTCAGAGACTTGGTTGTGTTTTGCATGCACTGTAACAGATCACGCACTAATGTTTTTCCATGGCATGGCATGGCATGGTGTGTCCGTGTGTGTGTGTGTGTGTGTGTGTGTGTGTGTGTGTGTGTGTGTGTGTGTGTGTGTGTGTGTGTGTGTGTGTGTGTGTGTGTGTGTGTGTGTGCGCGCGCGCGCGCTTGCATTACTCATGCTGTGGGGATATGAATCTGTTTATGCAGTCACATGGGAGGGACACTCTCTCCCTTTTAGGCACAAAAACCTAATCCAAAAAACCTAAATCAATATTTTTTAGCATGAAGACTCAGTTTAGGGCCATGTTTAGGTTAAGATTACGGCATGTAGGAGTTATTATTAGGGTTAAATTAAGTCCCAGTCTCCAGCAAACCGGTGCAGGTCAATGTAATCTCCTCCGAAGTTATGGAAACATGACTGTGTGTGTGTGTTGATGTGGGATTATCAGCTCCGACTATTTTAGACTGTCAGACGTTACTCTTCACATATCTGAGTCAGTGTACACATATTCACACATGCAAGCAGACACATTTATACATGCACTTGTCTCGTAGAAAAACACACCATCCACCTGTCACACAGTCTCTGACTCTCTCACACACAAACATATGCACATTTGTCTGTCTTGTGCCTTCCTCCCTCCCTCCCTCTCTCTCACTCTCACACACACAAACACACCCCCAACATCCACGCACATTATGTAAACAAAACTAAACAGCACTGTATGCATTCATCCAAAGTGACAGCTTTTCTGAACACAGAATGACTCAAATCCTCGCGTTCCAGACGGCAGCTTGCAGATTTATGACAGATCGCATCTCTCACACAGATGAGGCAGCGAGACACATTTTACCAGCTAAGAAATCTGTTTTATCTAAGGGCTGTGGCATGCCAAACCGGCAGAGATAATGCCTCTGCGTCCATTTAACACACTTTTTAATTGGCTATAACTACACATTCTAATTATCTACAAACTGCTGGATCACCACCATCAAATATAGGTAAAAGCACAGCAAATGTTTCACTGAAGTTCTGATTAAAAAAAAAAAAAAAAAAGGAAAAATAAATACGTCATTGCAACAGGTGAGCATCTTCAGCTGATGTTACACAGAAAAGCATATTTGGACAGTGAACAGAAGACCCTTTCTTATTTTCTGCAGAAACTGAGTAAGAAAAGTAAGTGCTTACCAACTCCTAGTACCTGTGTTTGTGGCCTTAAACTGAAAAATAATAGTCCAGAAAAATCTTTCTTAAACATCTATTGCCCATAAAGATGCGCTCAGTCATGTAGCCGAAAGAGAAGCCCACACCACTGTGATAACAGACCTAAGCAGGAGTGGAAAACAGCAAAGCAGACTCTGCCACACAAACTGCGATGGTCAGAAAGTCAGAACAGACAGCAGAGTAGACTGCGGGATGTGCTACATGACATGCTAGACTTTAAAAGATACTCGTGCATGACTTATCTGGACCTCAAACAACCCGGTATGATTCATCAGTATCTTTTTGTTTTCTCCATAAAATAACACTGATATACATTCCTATAATTAAAACACTGAAACTGAAAACTAAAGTGCAACTATCACCGCTTTGAAACTAAAACACAGCAGATGACAAAAGGACATTTTACTACTGATACTGAATTTACAGAGCTGGAGATGACAGAAGATTACACTGTATATTTTACATTCAAAAAGTGGAGAGTGGAAAGCCTCCCAAACAGAAGTGGTGGTGTGTAACTGTGGGTGTGGTGTTTGATTATGTGGCAAAGCTGTCATGTTGCTTTCCCATTTAGATTGCATCTCCTCAGGGGAAAACACTTGTTCGTGCGTCTGCCGCGTACAGTCACGGCATGGCAACCTCGATCTCATCAAAGAGATGGGCAAAGAGAAAAGAGAGAGAGAAATGAGTGTTTGGAGCAAGTGTCGGACCGCGTCGGTGGTGTGTTCATGCTCTTTTTACCCTGTCCTTGTGTGTGCTGATGCATACCTTTTTATGTGTACTCTGAAAATATGCCTGTGAGTGTGTGAGCAATGAAAATTTTACGAGACCAACTGGTAGCGTATGATTACAATACATCATGTTTCCATCCTTTCGACACTGCTCTGCTGAAAGCAGCTTCTCCATTTTGGAGTCAGTGTTGAAAAGTTCAGGTGCGCGCCACAAAAAGTATTGACCTTTCTGCCCGAATGCTGTCAGAATTGGTAATCAAGGAATTAAGTGAATTAGAGGCTGGCAAGGGCATTTAGAGAGGGTGAGGGATGGATGTGTGAGAGGGACTGTAATGAAGTCAATGGTGCGAGAGTAATGCCCCATCACCCGGCACCGACAGCACCCCTGCCACCCACACACCACCCTACTCCTCCCACCCTGCTGCAATACCTCAGGGCATCGGGGCAGAAGATATTAAAAAACGGTGGCATATCCTTTTCAAGGACGATTAGACATTTCTCCCCTTTGGTATCCTAATTTACAGATTGCCACAGACTCTGCTGAAATGGCTCAGGAGCAATATTTTGCAAGATAACATTCATATCAAGGTCTTTATGAGGTGATGCCTGGCATTTCTTTCTATTTCCAACACAAACAAAAAGGCTTCCCTGTCTTCACAAGCTCATTTTGAGCACGCATTAAAGCATCTGAGATGGCAGCTGCCTCTGACAACCATATGCTAATTGATGATGACACTCAATGAGAAACCACAGGACACCTCATAGAGCAGCTCTGCAGCATGCTGAGCTACGCAAGCTGTACACCTTACCATCAACGCCCATTTACAGTGAACCTATAGCTGCCTGCAAAGCACGGGCATTCCCATTACTATAAAACTTGCCATTTTTGCTTTCAGAAAAGCTCCATGTTACAGCCAGTGTCAACCTTCTAAAGAGCTGTTAGAGGCACGTAGGTTTGGATCATATTTACAGGTAAGCCTGAGATTAAAATGTCCAGGTGTGTGAGGAGGATAATGTAACATGAAGCATTTCAACCTCCCTCTTCTGATGACTTCAGGAGAGGAGAGGAGAGGAGAGGAGAGGAGAGGAGAGGAGAGGAGAGGAGAGGAGAGGAGAGGAGAGGAGAGGAGAGGAGAGGAGAGGAGAGGAGAGGAGAGGAGAGGAGAGAGGAGAGGAGAGGAGATAGGAAGACTGACTCCATACTGTTTTGATTGTCAGTTTTCTGTGTTTATGTTCTGTTTTAGGCTCCATTGCGCAAACACACACATGCAGAGAGAGCCGGCCCTACAAGCTAAAACTCATGATGGTGACACTGCATCAACCAGAATGCTCTGCAGCAAGCAGTGCTCTAACAGTTGTCCTCTCAACAGACGCAGTCATCTCTACCAGGATGGGTAGACACTGAGCGATAGGAGACCAGACTCCCACCCACTTTGTGTAGTCCACCACATGATGCATTGTAAACCTTTTTCCCCTTTCAGTCTGGGCACACATGCACCTCCTCACTATGACATTATCTGGTCTATCCTAAATTTAAGAAAGAGACTGATAGTCTTAGGCTAACTTTGCACTGCTGCTCATCTGACTCATGACATTGTGGGCATAGGGCACTTGTGGGCACAAATGAAGCAAACAAAACTGAACAGACTTCCAGAGAGTGGAGTGTGTCTGCCTTGTTCAATTAGATATATCTCCACTATGTGCTGCCGTGTTGACTGCGCCCTCGCCTGCTGAGCCTGTTCAGTGAGTAACAGTTACAGTCTTGAAGGAATACTCTCCCCAAATATGTGTCGAGTAGAAAACACTCAACCCCTGTAGGCTTGAAAGGTGGCTCTGACAAGTTTCCGCTCTGTGGTTAGTGAATCCACAGTCTTTGACAGACCAAGATAATATTAGTTTGGGAAAATGATCTCTGAAATTACACTGTACTCCTGATTGTTTGCGAGTACCAACACTGCCTTTTTTTTTGGCTGTTTAATTGTTTATCTGTGGTCAAATTGACCTGGGTCAGACTGCCATATGGCCTCACTAAGTTCAGTTTGATTAAATAAAAAGGCAGATGAAAGGGGGTTTTGTCCTTGTACTTTGGACTCAAATCAAAAATGCACTGTCATCTTTGAGAATGATTCATCTCGTAATCACTTGAAAGCTTGCTTTGATTCTTTTAACTAGGAAAAGCAACCTTCTGGAGACAGAAGAAGCAACACTGCATGTGCACAGTCTTGGAGGGTGGGAGCACTGCCTGTTAAGCCACCTTCTGCCTCGCCAAACTTTATATTTCTCGAAGTTATTTTTTGAATACATTCACTCAACCAACTTGTAATGTTCAAATCAAAAAAATGTCCCAAGGAGTTAAAAGAAAAAACAGAATATGTGGTGATGAATGAGTCAGCTCCCCCTCTGGCACTGAGTCTGTTTTTCTCTCCCTCTCTCTCTCTATCTCTCTCTCTCTTCTACCACTGCCCCTCTCTCCATCTAATTAGATTTGTCTGTAACCTCACTGTTCCTGCCCTGCTTTCAGTTTTCTTTGTCTAGCAGCAACGCTTGATCCCATGTACCACAGCTCACTTCGCAAATGGGATTTCAACCCACCACGGGGAATTTTTTTTTTTCCTGACTTCTTTCTAAAACTAGCCTACTTTAGCACAATGGAAACTAACATGGGGTAGGAAGTGGAGCGTTTGAGGAGTGCAGAGAAGCTGTTGGTGTTAAAAAAAATATATAAAAATAAAAATTCACGCCTTGCTTCCATTATGACTCTTAAGAGAACTTGTGTAACAGCAGTGTGTAAAGGGCAAATACGTCAATGAATCTCCATTTCGGTTCTTGTAGTGTCTCTGAAGGCCCTCTCTTTCATCTCGCTGACTGTATGTATTTTTTTTTAAGTCTAAAGCCAACAACAAAAAATTGAGCGCTCATCTGCTCAGAACAGTCAAACAGTGAAGTCCTGTGTTTCTTGAGATAAATGCAAACCCCCCCAGCTCTTACAGACAGACCATGTCCTCCTCTTCCACCTAATGTATATATCTTGGTCCTCGCACCTTTTCCCTTCCCCATTTTATTACAATGATGATTATAGAGTCATGGTGACTTACGTTTTAGCTGAAAATGCAGTTTAATTAAGCAAGGCAAATTAGTTTTGAAGGATGTCTGACTCCTTTTTGCTACAGTCACATGTAAGAAATTGTGTTGTAAATTAGGGGTCGCCTAGTGGCACAACTATACCTGCCACAAAGTGTGTATGTCTGTTGATGGCAGTTGAAAGACTTGTACAGTGAGTATCTCGTCTTTGTATAATCGTCTTTCTGGCTTTGTAAAGTTTTTATTTTACGCTTTCTGTGGGCAGGAAAATGGTCATAAGTGACTGTGGAGTTTCAATTCTTTGTGGGGAAGGGGGACCTCCTTCTGTTTTGAGCATGTTTCAATGTACAAGGCCAAATTTGAAATTCTTCCCGCAGTGATCAGCATGTCCACAACCTAAATGATACAGTACCGTATACAGTCAATATTTTTTTTACTTTGGATATTCAGAGTAGATAAATACGTAGTTGTCATACTAGTCAGAGCAGCTGTTATCTGTCATATTTTTTTTAGATTAAAGAGCTGCTTTTTGCCCCCGATTCATATTGTCTGAAGTAAAAAGCACTCCCCCAGTTCACCAGTAGCCCTAAATGAGTGCATTTCCCCATCCAACGCCGCTCCTCTTCTAAGTCCATCTCTCATCGTCTCACTGTAAGCAGGGGTGATGAGATTGCGGGTGAAAGGGCCTGCCAGTGGCTACTGATCCCATCACTAAACCCGTTTCCCCAGTGCTAAGGTCAACTGGCTCGAGCAAGCGAAAGAAAGGGAGAGTGTGTATGTTTTGTTGTGCATTCGCGTGTGTATTTGAGGACACACACGCGGTCTGATGTCAGTGTGTTTAGAGTACAAGGCTGTGTGTGTGTGTGTGTTCCAAAGATTAATGGGCTGTTGAGGTCCACCTTTGGTCGAGGCTAACATTAGAGAGCAGACCACATATTACTGTTGAAGCTCTCCTGGTCAAAATAACAACCCCTGTGTGTCGAGATACAGTTTTCTCATTCAGGTGATGGACTCTGCTGGCCCTCTTTTGATAGAGTTTAGAGAGGGAGCGAGAGAGAGAAACACAGCGATTGAAACATAGAGATACAAAGAAAGAAATATTGACTAGCAGGCACGAAGACAAAGAGCAATAAAGAGCTCGAAACTGAGACCGAGTGAGAATAAAAGAGTGACAGAAAAAGAGAAAAACAGAATAACAGAGAAAAATGTTGACAGAGTCCACCCGAAACCCATAATTTGTCTGCTGACTGTTGCTAAGGAATTATAAATCTATCACGGCAAGGCAATGCTAGCAGCAGGATGCCACCAACACATAATGAACTGCCTATGGTAATGGAGATAGAGGCACAAACAATGTTCAGTGTTAGACTCACATTCATCCCCCCCCAGCCCCTCACTTCTCCTGCCTGGTTTTTGGCACCAGAACGAAACATTTCTCCACTCAATCTCTGCCTCAAGGTGACAGAACTCTCCCCATTGTTCTGGCATCCGATGGTCTTTACTCAACGCTTGCTGAGGGAAGTGTTAGCGTGGTTTGTGCCTCTATAATGCTGGATGTCAACGGAAGGAACACAGACAAGAGATTTAAAGAGAGAGCTGGAGGAAGCCGTAAAAACAGGTATTTGTACGAGTATCGCTCGTATTAATTTTTGAGTCATGCATTTAAGTTACTTACAATGCACATCTATCTTTAGTGTTTTTGACGGAAACTGCACACACCTTGTATCGCACTCACACACACGGATAGTCACACTTCAATCTACTGTTCTTTTAGCCAGGAGGGGAGGATATGTTGCCAACACACAATTCTCCTCCCTCTGCTCTCTTCTCCTCTCCTCCAGATCTATGTGGAATGCTTTTGAAAATGATAAACTGCTATTTTTTGCTTTGCCCTCTGCAATACTTATTCTATCTTACAGCTCTTTCTGGTCCAGTCAGACCAGCAATCACATCCATGCATGTAGAGATGCGCAGGGCGTATCGAGCCAAGGCTGCACCTTCAGGCGCCATGGTTGGCTCTCCGAACTAGCGACCAGGCTGTCAGGCTTGACCCTTCCAGAGCCCCTGTCACATTATCATCCCCTATCACTGGGAGAGGAAAAAAAGGATGCAGCACAAGGAAAAGGACAAAGTCGGTGGATGTAATCTATTCAGATATTTAGCATGCACACGTTTGCTGGGGCATTTTTCTTTTTTAAATAATTTTTCCTCCAAAAATAAATCTCGCAATTTTACCACTAAAATCAAACACAAACTTAAAAGAAAAAACATGTTTTCTCATTTAGCTGAGATTAACGAAGATACAAGGCAACAGCAAACATGTCATCATGCCTAGACGGCCCTTCAAAAAACTGCAGGGAAATGTATGTAGTTGAAGAAATTGCATGATAAGAAAAAAATAGCTTCTGCGGTGATACGTAATGATTTTCTTCACTGCAAACAATTGCACACATTGTGTGCATTGATTATTTCCATTTTCAGCCTCAGGCAAACATAGAAATGAGAATGATCCTTAAGAAAGAGTTCACTTCCCCAGACAGGCTAGGCAAACGCAGAACATTTCCCCCCAATCACTTGTCGGTGCAGTGTGTGTGTTAAAGTATTCAGTAAGCGAGTGTGTGTGTGTGTGTGTGTGTGTGTGTGTGTGTGTGTGTGTGTGTGTGTGTGTGTGGGGGTGTGTGTGTGTGTGTGTGTGTGTGTGTGTGTGTGTGTGTGTGTGTACTGTACTGTTTGTGTTTGTGTGATTTTGAGTGTGAGATTAATCCTGTGTACGTGTGGGTTATATATCATTTTCTGTACTTTAGGAAATGTGTAGAAAAGAACAAAAGAAAGAAGTGAGTTTGTAAATGTAGATTCATGTGTATGTGTATGTGTGTGTATGAGCCTGAAATTACCGGTTTCCACCTGAACAATCTATTGCAATGTAGTAGGCTGATTTTTTTTGTTGACACTGAGAAGCTTTGATTCAGCTCTGGTCATCTTGAAACTGTAATGGTGTGTTGGAACCAAACGCATGAGACAATAAGCACAGGTTGTCCCTTTGGATAATTTGATATTGGCCACATAAGCCAGACACTGCAGGAATAAATAAAGTCAAACTCTGTCTGCAGGCCAGTTTCATAGCCTGCTTCTTCACTACCTGTGGAGTCAATCCACGCTGTTAGCTCAACCTCGGGCTGGACAGGGTAAATGCCTTTCAAAGGTGAAGAGCTCATCAAGATGAGTGACAAATGTTGGTCAGAAACCTAAACAGCTGAGAGTCAAAGTCAATTCACATCTGAGCCGTTTCAACCTCTCCATGACCTTCATTACGCAATCTCTCCTAATAATATTCCTCTGCTGCCCACAACTTAAATAATATCAAAATACAGCTGAAGACGCAGCAGACTGAACTAAAGGGACTAATGCATTTCCAGTGGGCAGACAGACAGAACGATTGGCAAACCCACTTATCTCCATCTGAGGCAAAATGGGTTGCCAGGTTGAGATGAGGTCACACATGGTCTACAGCCCAACAACGGGGCCCTGGCTCTGCCACACAGCTCTAACAGTGGGACAGACATACCCCCCCCCCCCCCCCACACACACACACACACACACACTCACAGGAACTGGCAGCTCAGAGGAATGCTCTCATTCAGCACAGGGGCAGCGGAAGTCTATCAGAATGAAACTGTCGTACTGAGCCATGCACTGATGTCACTACCAGAGCTGGCAGTAATAGGGTTTCCAGTTCAGTCTCACGCAAACAAACACGGACAGACACACAAACAGTTTGAAATATACTTTTTGTGTCTGCCAAAATTACAATTTCTAGCTATTCCGCTAACACTGACATACAGTAATTCAATGTACATAGAAATGAGATATCATACAGGTTTGCGTTTATTTATACTTTCTCCTGCCGAATCTCCATTCACTTCTCTCCCCTCCCCACAAATATTTATTGGAATGAGCAGGGGAAGCCAAATAGAGATGCACTGATTGACAAAACCACATCTTGGGCCTTAAATGACAGTTTATGTGCATGGCAGGCATATTTACAACTGTTAACAAACAGCCTTAGGGGAGAGAAGGAGCACCAGATAGAGTCAAATGAGTGGGAGATAGTAGAGGAATAAACTTTATGGAAATGGTGGACCAGCAGAGACCCCCGACTACAATCTGCATAATGCAACAAAAGAAGGGGATGATGTTTGTGTCAGAGTACTTTCTAATATTCATACGTTACATTTTCCAACTTAATTGGAATCTGTCAGGGCGCATTGGCCGTGAGTGGCATCACAGTGGCAGCTGGGCTGTTTCCCCACGGCTGATGAGATGCAATAAAAAGAAAGAGAGAGAGAAAGAAAAAGGGAAGTGGTTTGCAGAGCGCTGAATGAAATGCAATTCAGAGTCAATGGGAGTCAAAAACACATTACTGCAAGCATGGCTTGAGTAAACCTGTAAAGGGAAGATTGTTTAAGACAAATACTTCCGTCTATTCAAACCCTTCAACTGCTCCCTCTGGGGATTTTTCTCTCTCCAATCATCTCTATCTGTCTGTCTGTTTATCTGCATCTCCCCCACCCTCCGACCCACGCACACACACAAAAGCGCACACTCACACAAACCCATGTGTAGTGTTTTATAGAAGGCACAGCCAACCTATGCTGGATTTTTGAGGCTAACAGTAGTCAGTAAAATGTATTATGACTTCATTTTTTTTTTTTTAACATAAACACATAACACAAACAATATAACTCAACAGGCATACACGTAAACATTTGTAAGCTGATATTCAGAAGCAGTTTGTCCCCATATTTCTCTACCTGATGATCACAATACTGTTTCAGAATCAGCCAGAAAAAAAAAAAACGAAAGAGAGAGAAACCTAGATATTTAATCGAGAAAGACAGCTGACAAAAGTCTGATGGATCACAAACACAGGGCGGCTTCAAAACACAGTAAATTAACTCAAAGCTATTTCCTCAACTTCCTTAGAATAGAACAACTTGATCCATGAAGACTGCAGTAAAGCGAGGTGGTCAGTTCTCAGCTCAAATGGCCCTCTTCTCACTCTACTCTCGTGCTGTGCTATAATGGCAGACCATTTACTGAGAAGCTTTGCATTCAGGACCAAGAGCCTGAGCTCCAGCCACGCAAATCACTGAGCTATAAATGCTGCCTCACCTCACACCACAGAAGAGGAGAGTACTCACCCCTCCTCTGTGGGTTTGTTAGGGCTGGGAGAGGAGTTCACAATTAATAATTACATTTTAATAAGTACTGTGGCCAATTCATTGGTCAGTGGCATTAAGCAGTAAATAGTAAAAACTAACTGGGAACAGAACAAAATGCTTTATATGCCTCACACACTCACACTGTGTCGGCCTACCATGTGAGGCACTAGCAGTTAGAATTTAGTATGTAGCACAAGTATACTTTGTTCAGCCAGCACATCTTGGATGGATTATTAGGTAAACGAGGGCAACATTCAGTGTCCTATAATGGTGTGGTCATAACGGTCACAAATTTTAATATGAAATGCTGGACCCTTTTGCAACTCTCAATGGTCACTATCATGACTACATAGCAGAATGGGAGGGACAACCAACCTATTTCCAAACTGCGTGGAAGCTGCAGCTAATGTGACACACCGCGCAATACCAATGGCAGTTGTACACATCCACAAAAAAGGTTTTATTTTTTACTAAGTATTATTTTACTGATATTGGATGGAAGCCATCAGTTGATTGTGTGTGTGTGTGTGTGTGTGTGTGTGTGTGTGTGTGTGTGTGTGTGTGTGTGTGTGTGTGTGTGTGTGTGTGTGTGTGTGTGTGTGTGTGTGTGTGTGTGTGTGTGAAACTGAGGGCACGACATTTTTTATTTTTGAGTAGTATTCAAATATTATTTCCAGTAAGTGCACAATGGCCGTGTGCAAGTTGAGAAGACACCACCCTAAAAGTACTAACATGTAAGTGTACTACATGTAGGTGATGGAAGTACGTAAGTTGAGACATAGATGGCATTGTGGCTTTGTCACCAGCTGGCTCTCTTAAAGGCTGCTTTGTTAACTAAAAAAAAAAAAACATGCTCAAATTTACCTTTGGAGGGTCAATGGAGACCAAAAAAGAGAAATACATTACTGCAACTATGAGACGTCCAGTTCTCCACAGATAACTAATAAAGTACTAATAAATAATATAATTTATGTATCAATAAATATACTAATAAATTGTAGAATGTGCAATATTACCCTCAACAAATGATACACCGTAAAAATGTCCCTTAATTGCTTAACCTTTACTAGAGATCCACTGTAGTTGGTCTGCCTTAAACTTTACAACTATTCTTGAGAAAGAAATATCTCAAACTAACATTTTTACACTAAAATCATACTGTTAAATTAACTTCAGCCACAACTATTACAACTTCTATTGCAACAACATTAGGAGGAGCAGATAAGCTCACATATCAAGTTGTGACATTCAATATGCCAAGGAGTTATGACTTTTTATGTACACACAACAGTCTTTTATAAATCCCCAGAGAAGCTGTGAACCGTACAGTATAGATGGAGAATACAATGATGATATTGAAAAGGTGAGGTTTCTTTTGTGGGTTTTTTGTCAGCAGCAGATTATGTTTTCTTTAAACTACATTTAATGGTACATCAGCCTCTTCTTTGATGACTTTTTCCCTGCCTGATCCTTGAATACAGAGGGAAAATAGTGCCCTTTTTCATTTTTTAGAAGGAACTGATCTGTCATTATTATGACGTGACATGTTTTGTGCTATCAAACACCTTTTTGCTATTTGACAGAAATTGACTGACCACTCCGAAGACATCAATGCAAGGTGAAAATGAAACAACAGCGAGGTGAAAACACAGTCACGCATTAAACATTCTCATGCATATTTGCATATGGTCACATCCACACATTTATAGCTAAAATCCAGTTACACACATACACACACAAACACACCAGGCATATAGCTGGGAACATCTGGAGCTGAAGTCGACTGGAAGTCAAACCACAAAGCTGGCGGTGAACCAAAGCAGAAGGCCACAGATCTAGGCAATCACAGCTATCTCCAATCCGCGTCCTCCCAAATTCGCCACAATGACTTTGAAAAAGAATCACAGGCTCTCTTCACCAGCGCTGCGGGGACTTGGAAGGTCAGGACCAGAGTCAAACCAATGGCATTAAAAGTGAAACTAATTTCGAATTTTAACTCTGATGGCACCTGAAGCAGTGCCTCCTGAAACACTGCACAGTTTTGCTTTTATTTTGTATATAGCACATATAATATATGTTTTATAAACCACAGACTGGAACAGACTGGTGATGCCCCTAACACTAATACTATCCAAAATTCAACAAAGTCCGTTCTCGTTACAGGAGATTTGCCTGTGATTGCGTTAGGGGTACTTGGTCTGACATTTTTTTCTGGTCTGTATACAGACTGAGAAAAGTATGTGCGGGGATGAGAGCATATTTTTTGGAGCAGAAAATGCATTAGCAAGTGAAGACTGTGATTATAGTAAATGTCATAAGGTAGAGGGCAAATAAGGGCTTGCGATGGCCCCAGCGACATGGTTATTATTCATCTCCCCATCCACCTCATCTCCTCCTCTTTCTTTCCGCTTCTGTCACTCATAAAGGTATAATGTGCAATATAGCAGAAATGACATCAAACTAAACTACAATACACATTGAAAAATAAGGCACATTTTGCATGAATCTATAATGGATTCAAAATCATCCTGTATGTTTATGTGTGGGCAAAAATATTGAGCGAAGACAAAGTACAGATGCATCAGTAAGCTTAAGTTAAAAGCTTTATGACTTAAAATGTCTTTATCGGTGAGGCCCTAAAAGACAGAATTGCACTTTCAGCTCTTTCTGGTTCACATGGAATAGAAGTTTCCCTCCCACAGAAGTGGCAATTTGATCGATAAAATTACACTTTACTTATGCCTAAATGTTCGGTGGTTGACCAAATCACTCGATGCCATGTCCCAGGTGTGAGGGCGCAAGTGCAGCATAACATCATTACGTATCTTCTGTCGAGCGTAAAATAAGGTGCAATGACGTGGCTTTCAAAGGTGTTGAAGTAAGTGTTCCTTAGGTGTCGGAACAGATGCAAAGTTGCTATTTGCAATAACCGCCTCAGGGAGAGCCTCATCCACGCCTGTTTAAGTAGGATGAATCTTTTTTTTTTTTGTTAAAAAGAAAAATATGGCACATTTTGCATAACCTAAGTGATGTCCTTCAGCACCTGTTAGAGGTTCAGAAAAACTGAAAAATGTGTAAGCTAACATAGCTACGAACTTTTATCCACATAAATGTAATGTGAGCTTACAATGTGAACCAGTAAACAAACATCACTTAATTTAATTGCCAAAAGCATAAGTAACAGCATGGAAAATGCCAGTGGCCGAACAGCTATTGAAATCTGGATCATGCTGGTACTTCAGCTGCTTGCTTGGATATAATACTGATGCCACTCCCACAGCAGGGCACAACCCAGACAGGGAGCGGCTTCGTTGGGAAGACAAAGGTGTCCGAGTGACCTGCCACAGAGTTGGACACAACAACAAATGGAAGCCGTGCAATATTTGGCTTGAATTGAATAGAGAAAAGCCAGGATGTTTTGTCTGCAGGAAACCTAAAAGTTGGCAGCTTTCTGAGAAGGAATCATGGGTACACCTGGCAGAAGAACTGATAAATGGAAATATTTGTGCACTGGGTGCAAGGACCAACAAGTTGCACAAAATTAGTTTTGCTCATGAAAGAACAGTGGAAACGGCACAGATGAGGCAAAAAGACACCCTACCAAATCAAGAACGGCATATCTTCTCTTTTACTTGTGGATTTTAAATTGGCCAAAGCATCTTAAAAGTTTATTTTGTTGTGACCAGGGTGCTGTGCATGAGTTTCAAGTTTTCCACAGTTAACTGGAAACACCATTTGCACAATGGAAGATCCATAACAAGCAAGTGGCTGCCATTATAATTGTGGAACATGCAAGTCAACGAGTATTGCTGTTTATACTGAAGCCACTTGCCAACAAACAAGCAATTTTATCACGTTAGAAACAATGTTGTTTTCACTTTGATTAATTTGGTTGTTATAAAAATCTGATTTCAATTTTGAAATAATTTTTTTTACTGAATATGTAGTCTAAGAATGCGAACACACCAAACTTAGAAGGGCAGACAATATCACACTCCACAACATTAATATAACTATCTGCCCAGTAGAGATACCTCTCACAGCTGACCACTGGTTCACCTCCCACTGTTACAGTACACACACACACACACACACACACACACACACACACACACACACACACACACACACACACACACACACACACACACACACACACACACACACACACACACACACACACACACACACACACACACACACACACGCACACTTTAGTGCAGTCTCTTCACTTCTCTCTGTGTGATTGAAGACATGTTAGCTTGGCTTTCCCCTGAAGTTGCTATCGATTCAATCCAGAGCCTTTCAAATATCAGAAAATGGTTGAAAATTTGATCCTTTCACTTGTTTGTTTCATTTGATTTAATGATTACTTCTTTTTTTTTTAAGTTTCATCATCTATCATGCTCCCAATTTGTTTTTCTTGTGGGGAATTTATGACCTTATATGACTCTTACAACTGCAGGAAAGTTTGTCTCAAGAATATATTTACCTGTCAGGTTCAGGTAAGAAAGAGATTTAAACTCAGCCAGCTTGTTTGTCTGGCTATTCTTTGGGAAAGGCTATGTTTAGTTAGATGCTGAATAAGAAGTAAGCATATGATATATATATATATATATAGGAGACTCTTCATAAGAAGTCAAGGTCTCACTTCTTAAGAAAGGATAGGAGAACATTACGAAAACAATTTTGGCTTTACAAGACAAAAGCACAGAGGAAAAACAGTGGTGCCCCCAAAGGTAGAGCAAGCCTACACAAGATGATAGAGCCAACGTTGGGCTGGCTGACAAAAATATGTTTAAATCTCCCACGACAGTTCTTTCACACAGCTATTTTTTCCTGTGTCAGGGGCCAAGGCTCTCAAGGTATGTTATCATTTAGTGCGGTGAATAAGTTTTCTGCTGGTGAATTGATTCTGTGGGTTGAAGGCTACCCGTCTTCTCTGCATCCTCCAGCTAACCCAGCCAGACCGAACCTGACGCATTTGTGCCCACATATTCTCTCTGTTCTTGCCCAAAAACCGAAAGGGGTGAGCACGAAAAGCCTCCTTGAAGGGAGGAGTGTGAAACCCTCCTTGAAGGAAAAATAGGGCCTTCTATCGCTCTCTTTTTACCTCTCCCCAGCTTGTGCGTTGCTCACAAAGGCAGCAGACAGGCGAGTAGAAATCAATTCCATGGAGCCACCAGATGAAAGTAAGGAAGAAAAAGAGAGGAGAAAGACAGAGGAGCTGTGTGAAGATTTCACCAGGCAAAAAGTAAAAATAACCAATGGCTGTTGGCTGGTCTTCTACTTGTGTCTACACACACTCACAATACAGTATGAAATATGACATCGTAGGTGGCAGGATACACAAACGCTTGTAATCTGACAAAAAAAAAACAAAAAAACATCCCCAGTCATTGTTTGACAACCAAGAAAACTCAGTTAAATGTGTTTTGGAAAAATAGAGTTTGATGTGATTCTGGAGTAAAAGTTAGGAGTGGTGGCTCCTTTTTTGGAAATTAACTACAAGATAACTCTTGTACACTGTGTGCTATACACCAGCAATCAATGTGCCTCCTTTTTTAATGACAAAATTCAGAAAATTAGACAAGCAGTAAGTGCCTCCACACCAACCGCAGGATATGTGTTGTCCCCATATCTAAATAATATCCATTCAAATATCATGCCACAATTTCATTCAATCAACCATGGAAGTCTGGAAGACATTATACAACATCTGAAGTCCTCCTCCTGCTGCTTGGATATTATACCAACAGACTTTTTCAAAAATATTTCAAACTGCTTGACCTCTGATCTTTTACAAGTTGTAAACACGTCCCTTCTCTCAGGTGTCTTCCCACAGGCCCTAAAAACTACAGTTATCAAACCACTGCTAAAAAAGGCTACTTTAGACTTCGCAACAATGAAAAATTATTGGCCAATATCAAACCTCCCATTTTTAAGTAAAATAATTGAAAAAGTGGTTTTTCAACAGCTGAACAACTTCTTGGCCGTAAATAACTGTTTTGGTGTCTTCCAGTCAGGCTTTCGACAATACCACAGTATTGAAACTGCTCTTGTTAAGGTTTTCAATGACATCCACTTAAACACGGACAGTGGCAGAATTTCAGTCTTGGTATTACTGGATCTGAGTGCTGCATTTGATATGGTCGACCATGACATACTACTAGACACACAAAAAAATCTGGGTGGGACTCTCTGGCACAGCACTAAGCTGGTTTGAATCCTACTTGAAGGACCGAGAATACTTTGTGTCTGTAGCTAATTACACATCAGAGCGGACTAAAATGACATGTGGTGTTCCCAAGGTTCAATTCTGGGGCCTCTTCTGTTCAACATCTACATGCTTCCACTTGCTCAGATTATGGAAAGAAACAAAGTGTGTTATCATAATTATGCAGACGACACACAAATCTACATATTGCCAGAGGACTATAATCCTATACAAGGGTTGGGTAAATGCATTGAACAAATCAACAACTGAGCCATGATTCAATTAAACAAAGTAAGTAAAGTGGTAATTGTTTTTGGGGCCAAGGAAGAACGATTGAAAGCCAGTGTTCAGGTTCTATCACTGATGTTAAAAAACACAAACTGAGCCAGAAATCTAGGTATAGTCATGGATTCAGACCTCAATCTGAACAGCCATATCAAGACAATTACAAAATCAGCCTACTATCACCTGAAGAATATATCAAGGATTAGAGGATGTATGTCTCAAGAGATTTGGAAAAACTTGTCCATGCATTCATCTTCAGTAGACTTGATGTAACGGTGTGTTCACAGGTCTCTGTAAAAAGTCAATCAGACAGCTGCAGCTGATTCAGAACGCTGCAGCTTGAGTCCTCACTGAGAGCAAGAAACTGGATCACATCACTCCAGTTCTGAGGTCTTTACACCGGCTTCCTGTCCAACAAAGAATTGACTTTACAATCCTGCTGTTGGTTTATAAAGCACTGATTGGTTTAGTGCCAAAATACATTTCTGATCTGCTGCGACCTTATGGACTATCCAGACCCCTCAGGTCATCTGGGACGGGTCTCCTTTCTGTTCCCACAGTCCCTCCAACTAAACATGGAGAAGCAGCGTTCAGTTTTTCTGCTCCACATACCTGGAATAAACTCCCAGAAAGCTGCAGGTCTGCTGAGACTCTCAGCTGCTTCAAATCAAGATTGAAGACCTTTCTGTTTGCTGCTGCCTTTATTTGAACCAGATTCAAGGATGTTGATCAATTTCCTGTATTTCTGCATTTTCTACTGTATTTTATTTCTTAAACTGCTCTGCAACTTGTATTCTATTTTTAGCTTGTTTAATGTTTTAATGACTGTTTTTAATGTTTCAATCAATGTTCTTAATTGTTTTTAAATGTCCTTTTCTTTTGCCTTATGTTTTGATGCTTTTAATGGTTTCATGTGAAGCACTTTGAATTGCCTTGTTGTTGAAATGTGCTGTACAGATAAACTTGCCTTGCCTTGCCTACACTGTCTGGGGGCTGCACTGTCAGAGTTAAGTTCAGCCTTATTTGTTCCATCAACATTAGACTGGTATTAGCAGACGCAAATTCACTTTAGGAATAGATAACATCTGGCCACACTCAATTGGCGATTGTTTCCAGTTGTTTCATTGTAATGGGAATACATGTCGGGATCCTTTTGAAGCTATTGTAGCAGCCTTTAACCAATTGGCACTGATCACTATGACGTATATTCTGAAAGTCAACGAGCTGTAAACAACAGAGCACAATGTGAGTGAAACAGAGTTTCAGTAAATTGTAGAATTTTTTTTTTTTTTTTTAATTTAGGCATTGTTCTTCTACTGACTTCAATTCTTCAATATTTCCTAGTGTTTCTAGAAGCGTTTGTGTTGCTCCATCCATCTCTACCACCGCTGGAGTCTATCTATTAACAAAATAAATAAACTCAGAAAATGAACCTTGATCCACTGAGCAGCATCATATTACAGAGATAAACACACTCTGATAAAGACTTTCTTATCAAGAAAAAAACTCATAAAATTACCTGCTCGTTTTCATTTAACTTCTAAATATTTTGCACAGTCAAAAGACTCTGTTTAGAAGTTAATTTTTAAAGAATGTATAAGGATCTCTCGTGTGTGTGTGTGTGTGTGTGTGTGTGTGTGTGTGTGTGTGTGTGTGTGTGTGTGTGTGTGTGTGCGTGTGTGTGTGTGTGTGCGCGCGCGCAAGAGAGAGAGAGAGAGACAGAAATATAAACAGACAGATATATAAATATAAAGTAATGACAGGGAGAAGCCTAAATCCAAAACCTGACAAGAAAGGATGAGACGAGAGTGGAGAGAATCACACACACACACACACACACACACACACACACACACACACACACACACACACACACACACACACACACACACACACACACACACACACACACACACACACACACACACACACACACACACACACACACACACAAGCAGCTTCAAGCTGACTCGCATTCCAAACAGCCCACTTACAGGCAGACTTTTGGCGCTATCTACAATCTGCATCACTGCTCTTGCGTGTGTGTGTGTGTGTGTGTGTGTGTGTGTGTGTGTGTGTGTGTGTGTGTGTGTGTGTGTGTGTGTGTGTGTGTGTGTGTGTGTGTGTGTGTGTGTGTGCGCGCGCGCGCGCGTGCGTGCGTGCGTGTGTTTGTTCACTCAGACCAGAGCGTGTCAACAGCTCTCACCCAGTATTAGGATTAACCTGCTGATCGATCCTGGCAAAACCAATAAAAACAGGGGAGGGAGGCAAAGATGAAGGAGGAAGTGAAGGGAGAGGGCATCCTTCAAAAATTGGAATGTAGAAAGAAAGTAAGAAGGAAAAACAGGAAGGAAGAGGAGGAAGAGGAGCAAAAGTCTGGAAAGAGAGAAAGAGTGAGTGAGTGTAGGTGCGCATGAGTGGAAGGATAAGTAAGAGAGGAGATGGACCATGGCACCTTCCCGACAATACAGTCATGTGTGAGAGCATGTGTTTGTTTGAGACCATTTCAGACCCACCTGTGCTGCTCATTGCCAGTAAGAACTAAAACTAAACACACACTTTAGGTCCATGAAAAACGAGAAAACCGAACAGTAGGAAAAGTTGCAGTTTGTGTGCATTGCTGTGTGTATTTTAGAGGTACTGTGTGTGTGTCTGTTTGTGAGTGTAAACGCACACCGAGTTGATTTGCATGACTTCTGAAGTGAATAAAAGTCATATATGTGTGCAGTTTATTTCCTACCTGTGTTAAAATTGTCTATCTTTTCGGTTTTCTGTCTGTATGGCTTTGTTTTGATGTGTACAAGCGTGTGACACATTTATACCTTTTTCCAGATGTATTACTCTCTCTCTGACTCTCATCGGCCCTGTGACTTGCAGTCACTACCCCAATATTTCCCTTAGCTGTTCGCCTGGCATTCCAGCACATTAAAAAAAAAAAAAAAAAAAAAAACTTCACTTCACATCCCAGGCAGCAGATTTGAGCTGACAATATATCATTGGATTACAAAGCTCATTTCACCGTAAGTTCGACGCTTGACACACTGGCGCCTGGGTTGGTCAGGCATGCAGATGGTGATGGAGATGTAGCTGCGGTTCTCTTCAACCCACCATTGTCTGTGGCATTTGCAAAGGGCACTTGCAGGAAGCCCTAGACATGACAAGCTCCGGCTCCATCTGCATCCTGTGATTGCTCTGTGGGCTGAATATAATAGACGCTTTCCAAACCAGTGGAGCGACGGGACACTTTAGCGGCAAGCCGTGAAAGTTACACTCAGGTAAAAACCATTAGTGCAGTAGCGTTAATACTGTTTCTCTGTCGCCCACATCCTCTCCTACTAAGGACGGAGGCCACTTGCTGACTAGAGCACTGGCCTTTATTGAAAAAAAAAACCAAAAAAAACACAGTCAGTCAAGCGAGATAAAACAAAGACATGCTTGAGGGTAATTGGACGAGCAGGCCGGGCATTGCTCGGCTGGAGATGGGGGGGGAAAGACGAAATGCATGAAGCTACAAGGCGAGGAAAGGCATCAAAGCTTGATTAGCTACGCATTAGAAAGCATGCCTACTTTTTTTTACCGCAAGTACTTAGCCTTTACGGGGACCCAAGAGCCTTATGGCCTCGAGCCTCTCCCATTTCAAAGAGAGAAAACTTGTGTTCTCCTTCATGGTACATGTGCACATCTGATGTGTAGCGGGGATTGTAATGTTGCTGATGGCAGACCTCAGTGATTTGTCAAGGATGGTACATCTGCAGGAGACTGTATTAATGATGCACTGGTCTTGGTTACAAGCTCCCTCTGTGCTGTACAAACACTGAGATCCCCACACACAGTCAGTGTCACGTATGAATTACACATACGCACTCACACAAAAGTGTTAAGCTACCTTTCAGAGAGTGTACCTGTGACCTTCGCTCATTTTGTTAACATGACTGAAAATGACGCCTATCCAAGTCATCAAATGTAAAACAGATGAAAGGTTCTCTGGAGACGGATAACTTGAGTACTTTATAAAGATATGAAACAAGTCATTCAAATTGATCAGCTGAAATTTTGCATTTAATCTATCAATAAAACTATCATCTAACATTTGTCAATTTGCCTGTTGATTTTATATCATTGTAAATTCAATGTTTAGATTTCTTTTCTTTTTTTTTTGGTTTCTTTTATATTTTATAGATTTAGTGATCAAATGACAAAAAACCATGGAGAATAATCTATTGAGAACAAAATATTTAGCTACAGTCCTTTAACTATATCTGGGTGAGGGTACAAAATATACTTTACTCAGTGAATAATGAAATTAGTTGTATACTTGGTTGAAATTCCAGAGTGAAAACAAACCCAGACTTTGACTGCATCCAGAAATTCAATGGGGAAAAAAAAAAATCAATACTTTATTCAATACTCAATGTATTATTTAAAAAATACATCTTAAGACAACTTCACTTCCATGAAATTTTTGAATGCTGAATAGAAGCAATATACAGCAGACAGACAGGACATAAAGAGTAGACAGAGAAAGCAGGCTAGGTCGCTAAGAGGTTAGGGAGGGTGTATGGAGTGAGTGCAGTGGGTAAGAGGGCGGCAGGAAGGCCTGGGGCATCTGTCTACTGTTTAATTTGCCATCTGCGAGGCATACTACTGCCAGGGTCTCTAATCAGGCAATCCATCACCCCCCCCCCCCCCCATAGAAACAGTGTCAATTATAAGCCGTCCTAATGCTGACAGTCGCCCTCATGCCATTCAACATCGTGGTTGTCTTCCCATTCATCCCTGTGTAATGTTTGGGGTATTTTTTTTTTTATATTCAACTGGGCTCCAGTGAAGCAGATTCAGAATCACTTCAGTTACAACTTGTTCATCACTGCCTTCTCTTGTCTAGTTAAAATTTTAACTGCAGTTTTCAACACCACCCCAGTTCCCGGTGCTAGCACACATAGTGTTGTGAGGGGGCCATTAATATTAATATTTACATTAACTGCTATTACATGTGCATGAGTCTATCAAGATTTTATGGGTTCCACATATACTAACCCACTTACAACTGGGCCAAACAGCTTATTAATCAACTAAAGATGTGTTCATTATAAAACATTCATTGTCTTTCAAATAATTTCTTCCTTGTCCGCTGTCATGTTGCACTATCCCGAAAACAAAGGTGGAATTATTAAAAAAAAAAAAAAAAAAAGCTGAGGATGAAGTCTTCTGTGAACCCCGAGTTTGCTTGCAAAACATCCACCAAACCCACATGACAAAAATCCACAGCTGTAGGCCTAACCAGGCTGCCTGTAATCATGATCTTTCATAATTATATTTATATCATCATATAGTTACATGGAGTTATAGACATAGTTAAGCTTGAAAAAAGACAATAAAAAAAAGGAAAAAAAATACTATTCTCTGTTCCATATTTAATTCCATTTCTGTCTTCACATTAAGTCCCCTTCTCAAAGTTAGAGAGTCAGCTAGCTAACAGGCTGAAGTACTCCAGTAAACACAAGGTGTGACATTGGTAATATAATGAATCAGAATTAAACTAATTAATATAACATACTGACAAGCCAAGTAAAGCCACAACTTAATTGACAGAAAATGCGGAGTCACATGGGCTCCTACTTTAGAGCTATGCAAACGACTGACTCAGTTTGTAGCAAAATGAAAATACAGTTACTTTCAGTTTCAGTAAAGTTTAAAAATGAAGTGCTTACTGGCAGAGTTGGAAGCAAGCAAATGGTGTAAGATGAAAAACTGAGATGGGAGAAGGCTAGCAGGCTACTTCTGCTGCAGACTAATTGCTTACAGCAGTTTTAGCTCATAAGTCCCAGCCTGGAAAACAAGCTCTCATTAGCTGCTATGCGCTCCAATACAGAGACTGTCTTTCTTGACCGGACCTCAACAGTGTACCGAGTCCTCTACAGGTGAAAGCCTGTCACTAACGGAGCACGTTTACCTGCTGGTCAGCTAAATATGCTTGACTGACAGATGATGTCATCATAGCCCAATGCCTCGACTTCAAATTAAAAACGTAGATGGCTTTTCAAATCAAATTTAATAACACCTTTCCTAATTTTTCACTATCTGTGTAACTGGCACTGGGAGCTTACAATCAGTATTTCAGATATTTTTTCACAAAAAACTGGACAATAAAAATCCTTCTGCTGCTAAAAAAAAAAAGCACTGATATGACTGAACAAAAAACAATTTGCTTAAGTAGCTTGCTTTACAAAAAACAGGAATATCACAAGACATATAGTCACAGAATAGGTCTTATTTTCAAGGCGAAGTGTGGTCAAACTGAAAATGAATTTGATTTTGTTCTATAGTAGCTTATATCTTGTATAAAATGTATATATTAAAATATATATATATATTGCTGGCATTATTTTTAAAGCAACCCTACCTTATTTTAGTGGCTAATGCTTTTGCACAATATCATTAGTAATAGGACTATGTATATATTCATCTGTCTATCTGCTCCACTCCCCTCCCTGTTTCTCTCTCTTTTTTATAGGTGTAAACCAGTTCTAATTTGGAGGCCATCAGCTTGCTAAATGCACTCTAACTCTCTGGCACTGAGGTCACATACACCGCTGAGCACACTCATAAACAAATTAATTGGCTTGCCAACACTATTTATGTGTTGTACACACACAACACCAGATACACACTTCCTCTATCTCCTCTGATATAACCCAGGTAGACTTCGGTTTGGAGAGTAGTGAGTAGGTGTGAAACACCTCCGTAAATGAATAACATTTTCCTCCAAATGAACACTGATTTGAAAGGTACAAACATCCTGGAGCTTGTTAAAGTGCAATTTTGATGATGAAGGTAAACATCGTCATGTTTGGCCTTTGAGTGAAATATTGAGATATGTTGGAGATAAATGCAGTAAAGGCAGTTTTCCTACATTTTTCCTGTCATTAGCAATGGATAATATGCTTCATGGTACAGTTTACTTGTGAAGGATCAAAAGTCTGAATTATGTAAAATTCCAATATTTAAACTTACAATGAAACAATGAAATCAGGGTATTTCCCAGAAATATGTATGCATGCACTGTGTGTATGCAGCAGTAAGATATCTCTGTACACAGAGCTAAGGAGAGGTGGCACACATAATGGCCGAAGCTTTTCAGTGCTTTCACCTCACGCAGTATACCGGTTGACATCACATTAGAGGACTTCTGTGTTTTGAAGTGTCACTATTCAGCCCATTACATTTTGCTTCTACTTTGAGCTATCATTGGAAACAGTTTTTTTCAGCTTTAACAAGTATATTTGTTACGGATGGAAAGCACAATGTTATTTAAAGATTTTGGTCACCACAGTTTAGCAACTGCTTCCTTCTTACAGTTTTACATCTGTCTCAAAACTTGTGTTTTAACCAATAAGGAAGACTGTATTTACTCCTTCACTTCCATTTGCAGCAGGTGCACATGTTCCATTAAGTAGGTACATAAGAGAGCAATTAGTCGCCTTCTTAAAAGGAAATCTTCAAAAACCTAGAAAAAGTTATTGAAAGTACAGCAGAAAGACAATCCCTTTGTCTTTCCCAGAAGACATTTTGATGCGTAATATCTTTCATACTATTTTTTCTTTTTCTCGGAATATGAGACTGAATTCAGAATTTCAATTACAGCCTCTAGTAAGTGGTAGCACAGGTCAGGGATCAGAGTATAAAGCTAGATTCAAAGAAGTCATCTCTACTCCAAGGCAGTATAAGCATTGATATCATACACCAGCAGAAAATTGTGCTGAGTTTTAGTTTCCCATAACACAGGCTGTGTGTAGGTGAATGATCTTCAGGCCTGCACATATTCTCCAGGACACACAGTGAAGTCGAGCTGAGGCTTTACTCTGCAAGTTACACCTGGATGTTGCAAAGACAAGAAAGTTTGAGCAGTGAGGAAAGTAAAATAAGGGCACCAACTGAGGTAGAAGAACAAAGCTAAATGAGAAAAAGAAAAGTAGATTTCCATTTATCATGCTTCCTTTCAAGATAATGCATTTACTGTATCACATTTTTGGTTGCTGCTTTAGATCAGACTATACCTGTCTTACAAGCTGTACAAAATGCTGATTGGTGCCACAATTTATCCCACCGTTATGCTGACTTAAGTGGTCTAAGCTTTAAGAAAAGACTCTCTCTTGCAAGTGTAGAAATTCTCAGTAAAACCCAAACTAGAATAATC
Organism: Brachyistius frenatus; assembly: GCF_029030835.1. Taxonomy (NCBI): domain Eukaryota; kingdom Metazoa; phylum Chordata; class Actinopteri; family Embiotocidae; genus Brachyistius; species Brachyistius frenatus. Next base: position 1,820,144 of record NW_027210626.1, read on the forward strand.
CAAATCAGAAAGTTATATTTCTAATTATCAATACCAGTCTTAAAACTTCAGCCATTACCAGAGTTAACCCTCCAGAGCAGCTGTCAAAAGGTCATGTGTGGGTCCTATTTGTTAGAAGCAGTTCAAAATAAATCAATAATATACACATCATTGTGAAAACATACTATACCTGCAGTTTGTAGTTGCTCTACCAATTAAATATGAATTTGACAACAAATCAAAAGTATTTATGCATGGCACTCCCACACACACTCCTCAGAGCTTTACAGCCTTGTTTAGCTTGTTTTGTTTTTATAGCCCACATATTTACTGTATGGTCTCTCTCAACTCTTTTCCGCAAGAAAGAGCTGGCGCCTGGATTCTAAAAAAAAAGCCCTACTAAACTAACTGCTACAGGTACATGCCCAGAGCCAAAATGCAAAAAAGGAGGTAAAGTGAACACGAACACCATGTTCACCATAAATCTTGATTAATTAATGTTAATGGTTCTTAATATCTGCAGTTTGGTAACAAGAAAGTTAAAACAATTTAAAGTGATATTAGGATTAGCTCAGTATTACTTTAACACTGAAGTGGCCCAAAACAGCAATGAAAATATTATTATTAATATAAATTAATAGTTTGTTTGAGGTCATTTTCTAAATTTTCCTATTCCATGTTTTTCTTATAATGTCAGTATTTTCTGAGGTGTCCTTGCTGAAGCCCTTCACTAGAAGCTGTGGTGCACAGTGTCCTTGCAACAGGAAACACAAAACATTTTGGATTAATGAAGGAATAAAACCTAGATGGAAATTAGATTAAACCAATTTGCTGATTATTAAACAAGGACATGCACACTATAAAACAGTAGAATCGAAAACAATGGCATTTTAATAACAAGCAAACATTTGTTCTTGTTTTTTCTCTCTTTTGTTCCCCTTTCCGCAGTAACGCAAACACACACACAAAGGCAAACACAAATTTACAGTGAATATCAATTAACACCTACACACATATGCACCTGTGAGCACACTTATGTGCCTGATAAACGTGCAGACATGAACAGACTAAAGCACTGGGCTAGTCTCAAAGTATCATTTTTAACACACACACACACACACACACACACACACACACACACACACACACACACACACACACACACACACACACACACACACACACACACACACACACACACACACACACACACATACATCACCCTGTCAGCTTGAGGCAAAACGGTTAACATGAAAACTCAAATTTAAATTGGCACACACATTCTTGATCAGTGCATGCCCGGTCTTGCTGAAGTAGAAGTTGAAAAACAGCTTGATCAGGAAAAGAGATGACTCTCACACACACAAATAGGATGGTGTGGAGCCGAGCAGACAGGAGGTGTGGGACATTTGTTCATTTGGAAAAATATGTTTATTTGGATAAACAAATGCAGTCAAGTGAGCCCTCTGGCCTAAGGGCAAAGAGAGTCAGGTTTAGGATTGACGGGTTGAAGTTAAAGTCAAGAAGTAAGGAAGTAGGACTTATTTAACAATATGGTGGGAGGTGCTATCATTTTAGGCATTTTTTTTCATTAGGGATTTGTTTAGTTCTCAGTCTTTCGTGTTTAGTGGTAATCGTTTTTGCACTACATTAGATTATGGTTTTGTTAGCAGTGGTTGTATATAGCAATAGCAAGTAAAAATACAAGATTTAATGAACTAAACATGTTTGTAACAATTTTGTGATATGTACATGATAATAATATGTGCAGTGCCTGTCAAAAGTTTGGACACCCACTTATTCAAACTTTTTTTTCACCAATATCAGTGGAAAACAATAGTGAAGACATACAAACCATGATATAACACACATCGATTAGATTCCTCAAAGTGGCCACTGTTTTCCTTGATGACAGCTTTACACAGTGATCTCTCAACCAGTTTCATGACGTAGTCACCTTTATGGAAGTGTGTATCTGGAGTTGTTTTATGGTTTACAATTAAAAGGTGAGCCTTGTATAAAGTTAAGTTGTGGAATGTCTTGCCTTTTCAATGTACATGTAACAAATAGCTCGATATTCAACTGTGGAAGCAAGCTTTAAGATGTCTATAATGACATCAGCGTGGCTGCATTGTGATTGACATTTCCCTCCATTTACTGACATTTAACCTTTCATTCTCTGACATATGTAAATTATGAATCATGAGCATCTTAAATGCACAGAGGCCTTAATCACAGAGCACTCATAACTAGTGTAAAGCGAATACAACTGACTTTCGGTATGCACCTACGGTAAAAATGGAACAGGTTCTTTAATAAATAAAGGAATGACACATTTTTCAGGCAGCAACAAAAGGAAAGAAAATTATAACTCTGGCAGTTTAAAAACACTGAATGAGGGTTAGAATGACAAAATCAGAGTGTAGTGATGCAGCAAGGCCATTAGCAGTAGGAAATCAAAGATCTTACTGGTGTTTAAATGTTCTTTCTTGAAAATAGTGAATGTTTGCACATGTCCATGTGACGTCTGTGAATGCATCTGAATATGTCCTCTTTCTTCAAATACCAGAAAGTAAGTAGAAGTAAAGATGAAGAGATTTTTTTGGACTGAAGCACGCAAATGTACAATTACTACAATTCCAGCCTACACTCTAAGATCACGTAATAACCAAGCCACAGCAGCTGTCTGAAGAAGGGAGTGCTGGACAAAATGTCCTCACTTTTCAAAACCCACAGTGTGAAATTTAAAAAACTAAAACTGTGTCTCACAATTATGGAAGTAAACGAATAAACAAGTCCACACAGCGAGCCTCTGCAGCTTCATACCGACATCGTAACTGCATACACACACGCACACACTCTCTCACACATCCATACACAGAGATGAGACCATCTGGCATTGTATCAATTGAACGTGAGCCCAGCATCACTCATCCTACAACCACTGCCTGCACTGGCTGAAGTGGGGAACACGTAAAGGCTACACTTAAAGAATGAATACACATAATAAAGACCCAAGCGTGCAGCCACCAACATGAATAAACACAAACCCTCTCAGCAAGCACATATTTAGTATGCATAAATGCCTTCATTAACTCAAAGATGCATTTGAGCCCCTCTCATGTATGTACATAAATAGGCCATGAGAACGTGGTGTACAGCTCAATATGATCCATCCTCATAAAGAAAGAGGGGAGAGCTTTCATCAATCAGTAATAAATCAATCCGAAGATGAAAGAGAAAGGCACAGAACACAGGGCACAATCAATCCTTTTACCCCAAGTTAAATCTTCAAAGTATTGCCATCTTCAGAAGCACTCATGAGACCTCATAGAAACCTTAACAAACCGGGCTGGTGAGAGTTCTGCACGTCATCCTGTTGCAAAATAGAAGAGAAAAGTTTGCCAAGCTTTGTTTGCTCTCGGTGATCAGAAGAGGGGTAATGATGACAAAGATTATAAACTAGTTTTTAATGCATTTCATACGAGGTTCACAAGAATACCAATGTGTTCAACTTAATTCCTCCGTTCACAGATTAAGCACGGAGCCCCTCTCTGTGTCTGGCCTGTAGTGGCCTTTCAACCTTCAGCCACACTGCTGCACATAAGAAACATCACCATCTCTGCTGGGATACAGTCCAAACCTCTGGTATGTTATCAGGTTTAACAGCCACAAACAATGAGCGGACTAACAAACACTTATTTTCACGTCATGAGATAGTGGAGTTTAAATTAGCACTACAGTAAACTCTGCATTGCTTGGAGTAAGTTAAAGAGCACAATGTACAAATTAAAAAAAAAAAATACAGTTTCTGTCATCCAACAAGGCAAAAATATTGAAGTTAAAAAACCTAAATTGAACATATCTCTGCTCTGTAACATTACAGCAACATGTCCTCCTCTCTGGACAATGAAAGGCAAATATGCTGCTGTGAAAGTTTTCTCCTCAAACACGGCACGGGTTCTCATGGACCCCAAAACAAGCCTGAAATATATCGTTAGCCACCCAAATTAAAATCCTAGAAAATATTGTGGGAAATATAGTTGTAATTGAGGCCCTGAGTTAATCAGACTGACAGACAGGACGAGGGAGAGATTTGAGAAAGAGAGAAGCTTTTAGCTTCCTGTACTCTTTCAGACAACCCTCAGGAGCGTCCAGACGAGAAGGTATTCAAGTGCTAAATCCCTTTAATCTCGCACATCAAAAAGCAACTCACTTGCAGCACTTAGATGTCTGTAGCTTCTGAAATAACCAAGGACCTGCAGCTTCATCTTTTCAACAAGCCACCAGAGTTTCCAGGCGATAAATCAGGAAGCTTTTCCCTGGTAATATACTGAATATCTATCTTTTTTTTTTTTGTGTGTCTCTTTGGTACAACACACAACATTTATTTTCCACCACCAAAAGAATATTCTCTACCTTGTCAACATCCCTTGAACACAATACACCACTTTCATGGTCATAATATTCTCCACATTGTTTACTCCTCTGTTTGCAGTAAGATGCAGCTTTTTGTCAATGCCTTTTCAAAGTTCTCATCAGCATCTAATATCTTTCTCCATATTCCCCTGCAGAAAAAGCAGGGTATGGTAATTTGCGGCAGACAATACCACTGCACCCCAAGCTTTTTGCAATACAGGGAAGTCAGTCAAATGGATAAATTAGTGTCACCGCTCTTGTCCACCTCCCTATTGGGGGTTATCTCCTCTCCGCATCGCACCAACATGCATCATGTTTGATGCCTGCAGGGTGCTATTCATGTCAACTCAAGCCCACAGTTCTACAACCCTGGCCTGTGCGCTATCAATCATGGCATCCTTGCAAACACACACATAAGCAGCACATAGTCCATACTCGACATGCATGCGCTTATACATTCATATCGGCATATTCACACAACAATGCACAGGCACAAGGTCAGGCATTTATCATGAGTCTCGGTGGTTGATGCTAAATCAAACAATCAGTCACCTGCATCGTGTGCATGTGTGTGTGTGTGTGTGTGTGTGTGTGTGTGTGTGTGTGTGTGTGTGTGTGTGTGTGTGTGTGTGTGTGTGTGTGTGTGTGTGTGTGTGTGTGTGTGTGTGTCAGCATGGGCACTGTTATATCTCAGCAACCAATGAAGAGTGTCAGTCAGGCTCCTATCAAATTAAAAGGATGGAAGGAAACCATAACAGATGAAGCTTCACTCAGACGAAGGAATGAACAAAGACAAACATGTCAGCCAACAGCAGCGCGCACCTCTGTGATCGCACGGCCTCGAGATGACGGAAACATTTTGTAGGATGTGATGTGAGACACTTCACATGTAATTACACCAACAACAAAAAAACAGGCACAGGGTTAGCATTGAACTCATGTGGTTGGGAGACACTGGACATGCAACAGCAAAATAAAAAATTATAGGATTATTTTAGACCCAATTTACTATTCAAACAAAACCCAACCCACTTCACTAACAGCATAAAATGAGAAAGACAATTTTGTCTTATTGCTTATTGCTTGTATTGTGTGATACCATTTTGAAGTTCATTCTCATTAAAAAAAAAAAAAAAAAAAAGAAAATTGACATTAGAGTTCAACAACAGAAGAACTGGAATAAGGTAAAAACAAATTAGACACTGGAATAATAAACATTACAGATTAATATATAGTTTTATTGTTTGACATTTCTTCAATATTCTGCGTGTAACCCTAAACACCAATAACAATATATGAAGGAATAAAACTAAAACACACAGCACACTTTTAAAGAGAGATTTTTGTCATCAGGCAATCAGTATTATGCACTGATCAGTGCAGTTGTGTAGCAATAACCACTAATTTATGTATGTATTTTAGTGCATACAATGGCTAGAATTACATATTGTAATACATTCATTAATTATAATAAATGAAAAAAGCCAGATGGTGAGAAGACATTTTTCTCACATATAAGCCTGAATGGGTTTTTGAATTACGTTGCCCATTACAGGTGTCAGTGTGACACTGAAAGAGGGACATGGAGACCTCACCAGTTGTAACGCTTTTGTGAATATAGAGAATACTTTTATCTAGGGCTATGTAAAATAAGTACCTGGCCAAAATGCTTGAATTCCCATGTCACTAATATAAAAAGCCAGTCTATGTCCCCCAGGCTACTTCTCACTCTGAGTCACCTCTCTGACTGATAATTGCTAAATGGAGGTCATCAATCATTACAGTCAACCAAAAGCTTCTGTTGAAAAGTTCTGCTTTCATGATGCATACATTGCCATTCTTATGATATTCATGAAAGAATCTGCCTTCCTTCATCTTTGAGTTTATTTGCAGATATCCAAAGTTGGCTCAGTTCCTTACAAATTAGCAGTGACTGTCTCTTTCTATTTCACAGTTTGTCCTTTTAATTTCACTCGAGATGCTAAGTAGAGACCGATGTTCCTAGATCTATGCAGTTCTGTCACTCTTCTTTGTGATGATTTGGCCGCCAGGAAAGATTCACTTTAGAATAACTGATGAAAGTCTTAAAGGTCATTGGTAAATTATTACGTTTGCTATACACACTTATTAATATCAGAGGTGAATGCAGATGAATTGAGCTACAAAAATGAAAAGACACAATCCCAGACCAAGGACAAAGTAGTAGAAAAGAGCAGCGTTCCACAAGCATCACTGAATAAAGAACACCTGATACTGGGAACAATGTAACCTGGAATAATAGGACTGAGACATAGGGCTCACATAGATGTGGAAGAAATGAAAGATCTTGTATGAGGCCAGACACTGGAAACAAGGAAATGACAAGTGTTTGAGAAGGATCAAAAAGATTTAGACAAGTTTTCAGTGATGGGTGATGGGCAGCAATATGATGGAAGGAATCTCAAAAAGAGTGATGTTGAGAAGGGAAGGAGGATCTATTAACCTGAAGAAGATTCTCTTTTACAAGAGGCCTCTCCCAACTCCTTCCCTGCCTCACCTCACCTTTGCTTGGGTTAATATGCTGTCTACTATCAGGCACGACAGCACATTGTTTTATTTAGCATTAAAGTGGACACATGAGCAAGACCTTGATGGGGTGGATCTGTTGTAATGTGTCCAAATGTGTCTGTCCTTGTGAAGCCAAGTAGAGCTGAAACAAAATTGGCTTCCTTTGCTTGCACCAGTGAATTTTATTGATTGTGGCATGTAGGCTGGAATGGGTGTGAAACTGGCTTCTACTGATCGTGTGTATGTGTGCAAATGACAGGTCTCCCTCTTCTGTGAAAGCGGATACAGATCAAGCCCTTTAACACTGATTCAACTCGGATATATAAATCGAACCATTCTCTTAAATTTTTGTATGTTTCTTTTATGAAGAAATATGCACATAAAAAAAATCAGGAAAACCAGTCGTTGGTATGCATTTTATTGTGGAGGATTTAAGTGTACACACAACTGTATCCGCATTAATTCATTACTACACAAGGTAAAAAGAATTAAAAGCAGAACCTGAGGATACAAGTCTGCAGGGAGGCTTAGAATATGCAGGAGTGAGGTGCTCTGTTTACTCATATGCTAATTTATCTCCATGCTAAAGCCCACATGTAAAATGGATTTTCTGCACTCTGCTATTAAATTATGAGCTCTCTCTATCCAGCTGTTTCTTGCTTTATTTCCTCTTCGCTCCTATGTGTTCAAACTTACTCCTGGTTTATGCACAATGTTCTTCAGTCTCCCCTTACCTTAATGTATGATTGAAACAAATTATCACTGTTGGTGAGGACTTTTAAGTCATTTTTATTTGAATGTATCTCAATGATGGTGTTTGATAGCTTGTTTACTTGTATTTTAGTCTGCGAACCAATTTTATGGCAGTTTTTTATATATTTTCAAAACCCTACGGTGAAGTTTAACAACCTCAAGGATGATTTAAAATATCAGGTGTTTTTATAAAAAATGCATTGTCCTGATTCCAGGTGAATCTGTTGCTGTTACTGACTCCTCAATAGCAGCAGAAGAAGTATTCAGATCCTTTATTCTGGTAAAAGTACCAATACAGCAGGGGTGTCAAACATACGGCCCACAGGCCAGATCCGGCCCGCCAGGGTGTCCAGCTCGGCCCGCCGGATGACTTTGCTAAGTGTGAAAATTACAGAAAGACATACATTTCATTTCTATGAGAATATGGAGGTTTACGAGTACAAACGTTTTGTAATTGTTTTTAATCGATCCAGTAATTGCTTCAAAAACAGCGTAAATGCGACGTCTGCTCCGGAGGCAGAAGCGCTCGCTGCTCGCTTTGTGACGCGTTTGACGTCAAATGCGTCACAAAGCGAGGGAATCTGCAGAGGAGAGCCCAGCAGATAAACAGTGGGCTGATGTCTGAGTTTTTGGTCTTTATGTTTCTAGTTTATTGCAGAAAGACCTTAAAATAGGGTTTATCATCCAAAAACCTTCACCAATGATTTGAACATAGAGAAATATTGTCGTCATGTATGCGTTATTGTGCTATGATTTTACTGGTCTGGCCCACTTGAGATCAAAATGGGCAGTATGTGGCCCCTTAACTAAAATGAGTTTGACACCCCTGCAATACAGCAATGTTAAAATACTACATAACAAGGCACTTTTGGTTGAGCTGTTAACAACTCAGACATCTGGGCGGCACAGTGGTGCAGTGGTTAGCACTGTCACCTCACAGCAAAAAAGGTTCCGGGTTTGAATCCGGTCCTGGGCCTTTCTGTGCGGAGTTTGCATGTTCTCCCTGTGCTTGCGTGGGTTCTCTCCGGGTTCTCCGGCTTCCTCCCATCATCCAAAAACATGCACCTCAGGTCAGGTTACCTGGCGCCGCGCTAGTGGCAGCCTGCTGCAGCATCTCCCCCCTGAGAGCCCCCCCTGCTGTAGTGAAGAAATTTCCCCTCGGGGATTAATAAAGTGTATAAAATCAACAAAAAAAAAAATCAAATCTGAAATGTGACCCTGAGTGCACACTGATTTTTGTAAAAAGCCAGAAAGATTTAACGATTTAAAATACAAGCAGCTTCAGGTGCTATCAGACCCAAGTATGATAGATATGTAAATGTTTGACAACTGTCTGGACACCCACATCATGTCTGAGGGAGAAAAAGTGAGCTTTTTCTTAGTATTATTAAAAAAAAATAAAGGTGGTGGAGATGGTAAATGGTATTGGTAAGATTCGTTTTTTTATGGGGTTATTATTCTTTAAAGTTCAGTGGTACTTGGAAAAAGTATTATTTTACTACTAGTTATTATATATAACTAGTTGTTGAAAATGAAAGTGATTTTCTTTCATAAAAAGGAGATACAACTGTTTTTCAAAATGTTAAACTATTCCTTTAACTATTTTAACCCCCTTGTTGTCACATATTGCAACACTTCATCTGTACACTGTAGGTCTACATGTAAAATATTGTCATCCACACATGTCTGTGATGGTCCAGTCAGACCCTTCTACAGACATTTGCAAGCAGCCCAACATTGTAGAATGTGCTGTCAACCCAGCAAGTGCGAATGTGTCACAAAAGTAAAGTGAACATACTTGTTTTGTGCTCTGTACTGTATATATTTCATGATGCTCATACTGTATTCCACATCTTTGACAACATTTTTCTTTGTGTTGTTGTCTAGCCGAACACAATAAACAATACAGGTCTTCTTCTTCTTGCTGTCTGGAGGTCGCTGTTATGTTTTCTTGTCTGAATTTGTGGAATGTGTGTGTGTGGCTCTGAAAGGCTTTGCTGTATTATGTCAAAAATTCTGGCTCGTACTAAGCTTTGCCATTGACAACACTGAAATAATCCAGAATGGATAATGGTCTGGACATGCAGCATATAAGTATGTATATTCAAAAGACTGCCAGGAAGAAACTCCGTTTTTTTTTTTTTTTTTTTTAGCACAACAGAGCTGGCTGTCTTTCAACTCGGATAGATCACCATGGAAACACACAATACCTGGCTGACCTGCTCTGGAGCAGGTTCAGTTGAGAGGATGGATCAAAATGGATCAAATGTTCGCCAACTAATCAAACAACTTCCTGAAAAACGGATTCATCATTTTCAAACAGACCTGACATAGAAATGTTACTACTGCACATACACTAAGGTGACATGTAGGAAAGAGCACAGTGTGACATGCACGGATGAGGAGAATCACTTAACCTTAACGTAACTCTGACACACACAGAACTTGTTTACTCTGCTATTCAACAGCAGGAAGGTAGCCGACCATTTGGTCATCAGTGATGAATGAGACAATAATTAATCGTACTACAACTCTTGTAACAGTAATGTTAGCACTGTATTCCATTACTGCCATCCATATGAACAAAGAGGGACTGTGTATGAGAATATGTTTATGAACTCACTCTGATAATCGTCACAGTAAAGATCCACATCCTGGAATTAAACACCAGTAAAGACAGTAAAGCAACACTCACACCGTAACCTAATTTTCCCCCACAGGAATAGACACTTTCATGTCATCTCGTATAACACACTGCTCTTCATCTGTTGATACTGCATGTGATTGTAATTACAAACTCTGACACAGACCCAGCTAACAACCGTCTTTGAAAGAGCAGCAGATTGCGGATTTTTATATGTAGGTAGGCGAAGGATAGGAAGCCTGAATACATTGAATTTGTTTGGTGATACGGCCCTCCGATCCAGAGATATTTACACAAACACAATGGTCCTGATTTCATAAAAAGTTTTGACCTTGTTCTCCTGAAATGGAAGTAAGGAGCAGAGAAAAATACATTTGTAGGAAACAACTCACAAGGCCGTAGCATACTAAAAGAGCATCCCAGTAATCCCCAGTGGATTACGAAGATCAAGGAACATAGTTGCAAGATAAAGCCAAATGCCTGTGCAGATTTGAGATAGCTATTAGATGCACTCACCCTCCTGTGCTCTCGCTTTGGATCATGCAACCCAACCAACAGCCACTTTAAAGAAAAACTATCATCAACGGAATGAAAATGGAAAAAAAAGAAAAAAAAAACGTGAAATATTTGTCCCATGTTATCACAGGTTGCAATAAGTGGTGTCATTCATATGATGTTCCCACTATGGAAAACGTGTGAAACTCGTGTTTTTTTCTGAGAGAAAATACAAAAGACTAGGCTAAGGTATAGACTGAAACAAAATGTGGTTAACAAATCCAAATATTTGCAAAAATTAAGAGCTTTTCCATTATAATATGGATTTTGCCTTAAATTGCCACAAAAAAAAAAAAAAAAAGTATTTACCGGCAACAAATTCAGAGCACACAAAAACTATAAGTCTTAAGTTGTGCAAAGAAGCTGAAAAAAAAACCCACAACTCTACAACTTACAGTTCAGGCACTTATGATAAGTTCGTAAACACCATGTTCCATCTCTTTGTGCATCTGCACGTATGTTTATATTTATGTTTATGTATATCCAAGTGTTTTTTTTACTCTACTTAATGGTTTGAAGTTAGAAGTTGTGTGTCTCATGGCTCTGTCACTTGCTTCCTGCCCCTTACATAGTTACTCAGTCCAAGCAGACATACAACAAGCTGCCACTCAGGTCATGACCCTTCCTTTCACCTCCTCCCCAGCCAGCCATGGGTCAGCACTAATGAGTGGCAGGTCGGTCGAACAGGAAGCTGGGTCACCCGAAGGTCATAGTGACCTGCCGCTAACACGCACACACCTTCGCAAACGTTCCTAACCAGCGGGAAGGGCAAGCCTTTGATGTTGTGGTTGATAAAAAAAAAAAAATTAAACATTTTAAAAAAAAGAAGGAAAATCAAACTGGAAATATGCCCCAAAAACAGCTGAATATGGATGGAGTGATGGGTGTAAGGTGAAGAGTGATATTGTAGGTCAGGTCACAGCAGGGAACAGGACACAGAGAGAGAGAGAGAGAGAGAGCCACACAATACATTTTTAACACATTTGACAGATCTGTCTGTGCGACCGTGTGTTTGAATAAATGGTCCAGACTCGGCCATCAGTCACTAAGCTAGATCTTTGTAGGACGTATTTGATAAATGGTGCGTGTTGTGTCATGAGAAACACCAATGCCACATAGGCTAGAAGTACTGAGGGTGTGAGCTCATACGTTAGAACAAACACACACAAATCATATTTCACTATTACGTATTGCAAAAACTGGTTCATCAGTGTTGCTCGCAGTTTACAATCGTTCAACCAGTCCTCAGTGTTGTCGCTATGCCAAGATTTACTCGCACACCATCAAATTTCTCCCGAGTCTGCATAATAAGGAACTAATTTATTCAGGTCCCATATATAAAAATTACAAGGCTGTTACAGTGTTTCCAATGAGCTACGTAACAGTCATAACGATGCACTGATTTTAAACATCTCCTACAAACTACAACATGTTTCAAATTTCAGATGAGTTGAAAAATCAAATCAAAGCAAACTAGCTGTGATTGAGTTTGCTTTACACCTTCTCTCCCCTTCGCTCTGCTTTTTCTTTTTTTTTTTTCATCCAGTTTTTTTTCCTGACAGGATGTAAAACGCTGTTCTGATCTCTTTCTGCTTCACTGCTTTCACTGGAGCTTTGGGGGTTTGCACACTCACTGTTTACTTTTCAGCAGACACAGACATGCATAGATGCAACGTCTACTGGCTAAGTGCCACGTAACCATGCCAACCGTCAACAACTGGAATGGCAGGGTATATACAGCATGTGTTGACATCTTTATGAGCTACAATGACTAGAATTACTGTTTCAACTCCCCCACCTCCTCTCCTCCACCCATCGACGCCACTACACACACACACGCACACGCACACACACACACTAAGACAAACAAGTGCAGTCCGAGGGCCTTGTCAAACACACAACACACAATGCTGATCCAAAGTCTGCTGTGTGTTTTGAAAATGCAGCGGTAGAGGCTGGAGTTGGTTGGTTGGGCTTTCGTTCTGTTTGCATATTCTGACAACAGTTCAGTAAAAAAAAAAAAAAAAAAGAATAAAAGCCTCTCTAAATTAACAGCATACTCATTAAAATTAAATTCAAAAACACAATCTTTGTTGTGTTTTTTTTATCTACTGAAGATGCACACCAAACAAACAAACAAATGTGCTGTTTTTATGCAAAATCAGGGACTACAATTGTAATATACATGAAAATAATTTATGAAACATGATCTCAGTGATTTATAAATTGTGTTTTCATAGGATGGAGCAATGTGCGCAATGACTGATGACTAATGTTTGTGTTCTGTCGGTGAGTGAAATAAGACAAATAGCTGTAAAGTATGCATGGAGAAGTTTGACTATAAGGATGTGTGGGCAGAATATGTGTGCGCCATATTGTCAGACAAAATCTAAAACAGTTTTACAACTTCTTTGCCATCACCTCCAACTTCACAGGGTACAACCACAGTCACAGTCAGACACATACTATACACCTCACTCTGCTGTAAACATGTCACAATCTCTTCTCAGCTTATGATGCTGAAAAAGACTGATAAGAGAGCAAGCGATAACTCCAAACAGCAACAAAAGTTAAACCAACTCCAAGGCTTCTCTGACACATCAGAATCTAAAATTTTGATCAAGCCTGGAGACTTTCATACAGCAGCAATGGCCTTCTCTGCTAGTAAGCCTAGGAGGCTAATATCAACGTCAGGTTATCGGTCACGCTCTGTGGTGAGTTCACTAATGCTGCGTGGCTGAGTGCGGCCCAATACAAGTGAGATTCAGGAAACACTATTCTCTATCGGGCATTACATTATTTTTCCCACAAAGCTATAGTGTTGACACACAATGCAGTGTCGGGGAAAAAAAGGCATGAAGTTGAGTTGGACACATTTTGTCTGTTATCTTATACATTATCTGTTTCAAAGCAATAGTTGTAAATATACTTATATGATGTAACTTCAAAAGTGACACGACAAAACTGTTTTCAGTATCTTCTCTTGAAAGTTTCTCTGCACACCTAAAATCTGAGTTAAAGTTACCTGCGAGCAGGATGAGTGACATCACAGCAGGTTTATATTTTTCAATGTTGTAGATGTTTAGATGAAGGCATGTTAGGGCCCTTGTAGTTTAGAAAAAAAGATTACGTAGCTGGGGGGTAGGGTCTGGCGGTGCTGTGAATAGTCACTGAGATTAAAGTCACAAATTTAGCGGAAAAAACATTTGGAAAAACAGTTTTGTTGTTGTCGTTTCTGTTTGTCAAGAAGCCACACCCCTTCACTGTACAAGGATGAATTAACCTTATCACACCATGGATGTCACTGCTTGCCATGTATCATTTCTTCAGTGGGTGACCTAATTAAATTATTTGTCTGCAATCAGTTTTGTCAATAAAGTAATTTTAACCCAGAATCATCATATGGTCATAAGCTCCAGACTTAAGGGCCTAATAAGAAAGAAACATAATTTCTTTCTTGCAAATTTATGACTTCATAAACTCAGAGAATTTCTAATTTTTTTCCCCCCATATATTACTGACATTAATCTTGAAAAGAGTTTTTTCTCAAGATATTACCCCCTGGCCAAGGTCGATTTATCTTTATTTTTATTTTATTGTTTTAACCTACAATGACTCTAATACACTGTTGTAGGTTTTTATGAAAAAAAAGACAAAAAAAAAAAACTATCACAAAGTTTTATGCAAAGAAAAGTGTTTTTATCTTTCTTTGCAGAGGTCTGGAGGCTATTAAAGTAGCCGGCTAGTAATATTGTCTGGTTGCAACTTCTTAAAGGGTTCCTTTGGTCATCCATGATGACATTCACAATATGAAATTAAGACATTTTAGGCTGCACTTTGGGCTGTTCAACATGTTTCACATTTTCTGGCATTTGAAAGCACTCAGCTAATCAAATAATCAAGACACTAATTGACAGATTAATCGATAATGAAAATGATCATTATTTGCAGCCATGGGCAAACCAGTCTTTATGCTAAAATAAGATAATCCACTAGTGGGTCTGACTGCATACTCAGCAAACATGAAAGTGGAATTGATCTTCTCATCTGAGTCTTGGCAAGAAAAAGCAAAGAGGCATATCCTCAAAATGTTGAACTATTCCCTTAAATAGCAATTAAGTTAGAAATCAGTGAGCCGCAGAAACTTTTAATTGACTAGTGACATTTGTATTAACTGACAATTGAAGCTCGATGACAAAAATGTTCTTCTTGATTTTATATATAAAGGCTACTTTGAAGATGACCTCTTTTCAACTATTTTGAAGTCATATTTTTTGTATTTCTTTCTTCTTTTTCTTTGACCTGTCTTTACTTTCAACCAAAGCTTATTAGACACTGTCACAACCTCCAGCGTTCCTCCTCAGATCAGTTCAACCTAATCACCTTGCCTGTCTGCCTCTGCCTACAGTCAGTCTCTGTACATACACCTACATGTACGCTCTGCAGCACCTACACAGCAATATAGATAGAAACCGGATAAAATATCTCTACTGTGTCCTTATTGAATGACCTGTTTTTCTTGCACGTTGGCGTGGATTTAGTTGTGCAACTTAGAGAAGTGTATCATTTTCTATCTGCATCTGAGCCGAGTGAGCAGGTGAACAATCACAAAGTCAACTGTAAAAGAGGAGAAAACAAGAGCAAAGGTTCACGCAGCCTTGAAGTCTGCAGGTCAGGCTTGTACAAGTCAAATCAGTTACACTGTACGTCCAACCAGTTACACTGCATTACAGTGCAGAGAAGAAAATAACACGCTGTCGGTGCGTGTACGGTGAACTCCCACAAACACCTCTGACTTTTACATGTGTTATGTATGGTTATGTAACGATATCTGTTAATCAATTTGTTAATTACAACACTTGTGGGAGCCTTGTAAGGTAATAAAGACTGATTTGTTTGATTATTTGATTTACTTATGTGAAATAAGTTGACCAACCCAAATATTGCCTGAAAACATAAAAAGAAACCGATCACACAGCAAAACAACTTGTCCCAGTGTAAATCAAATGTGTGTACATGGACCACGGTATCAATAATCACCCTTTTGAAACAAATGCAAGTGCAAATGATGCACAACACAATACAAGTTAATCCTGGCTCTTTGTCCCTTTGTGCTTCTGCAGTGTGTTATGTCATGTTGTCTGAAAACATTTGATTTATTCATTGATATATAAATTCTAAATGCTTGCAGATAAAAGTAAATTGTGAATTCAATAATATTTTCAATCTGGCAAAGCACAGACTTTATACACCAAGACTTAACATGTATTTACGTGTCATGTATGTGCATGCATATGTGTGTCTCCCACAGTGTGTTGCCTGCATATGGGTGTGCACAGGTGAATGCGGAGGGTCTGAGATTCACTGTGTCTGTCCTGCTCTGCCTACATAACCAACCGTTGTCAACAAAGTAAAGCCATGTTACTCATCACATCTGTCGTCGTCATTGAAGGTGAACCCATGGGGGATGAAAAAAACATTTCACGTTACCTGTAAGACAGAGTGAGAGAAAAGACACCATTAGATAACAGAAGTCTTCATCAAAAGTGTTTGCACACTTTACAACTGGATAATATTGTTATTGTAATAATAAATTGAAATGCATTGATAAAACATGAAAACAGAACAGAGAGTGGGCATCTTGTATTTACAGTAAACATGGCTTGGCAGATTTAATTTCTGTTTCAATTAATTGGTGCAAAAATGTGTCACAAGCAAAAGGCAGAGCAATCTGGACATTTTTTTTAGCCAGGATTTATTTTCATGTTGGGCAGCAAAAGTTAATTGAGCGCAAAGGGTTAAGACTGTCAGGTAACAGCCTGTCTTTTTTATCCTACTTTTTAGTTTTCTGTCTGCCTCCCTTCCTTCGTTCCCTGATTCTTCTGTAACCAGACAGACTGGTTGCCTATTTGGTTTGGCAGCAGCAGCTAAATGCAATCTCCCTGTAACAGAGGTCCTGGTGATGTTTAACCCGTTCAGGGCAGTGAGACGGGGGAAATCAATCACCTGGTAAAAAAAAAATAAAAAAAAATAGGGCTATCTTGCCAGCTGCCCTCTTAACACCTAGGCTGGCTGACATGGAGAGGAAACCCATGGGAGGGGGGAATAGGTCAAACTCATTTAGGCAACCATGGGAAAATGTCACACAAACACTGTGCGTTTAAATGGGTGACCCCTTTCTATGGTTGTTCTTTGGTCTTGTTTCAAAAATGTAGCAACCATGATACAATCAGACAAAAAAAAAAACAGGTCTTGAAATGTAGATTAAAAAAACATTACCAGAGCAACAATTGTTTTAACCTGAATGTCTATAGGTTGTCTGTCCCTGCGCTTTGATATAACCCACTGGAGTGTTTCCTAAATTTGTGCTTGCTGTGTGCTTTTTCAAAACAAACAGAGGCAAAAAAAAAAAAAAAAAAAGAATTCCTGCTGCTAGTTGGTGCATAAATTTAGGAAACACTCCAGTGTGTTATATCAGAGCGCAGGGACAGACAACCTATAGACAACATATGCAGACATGTGCAAGCCTAATACAAGTCTATCAAAACAAAAACATGAGGCACACATTTTCTCCAGTGCACCATGCTTTAGTCACCTGACGTTTTAGGCTACCTCAATTTAATCAGGGTGATGATTGAGGCCATTTCAGTTTTTTCATATACATTTTCACAAACAAATAATCATAAATGCAATATCTAAAACACAATAGGCTCAGACTTCGGCACAGAAACAACTTGATTAGAAGTAGGGACTTTCGCTGTCTTTGTAACAATAAGGTTAAGAAATGGTAATAGTTCAAAGAGTCTTTGAAACAGGAAACAAACAGCAGCCTCTTGTGTTAAAGTCCAAAGTTTTGTCGACCCATCAATCAACCCCAAATTCTTTCCTATGCAGAGTTTGTCCCTCGATAACTGTCACATCACATCACTCCCTCCTTTGTTGCTATATGGCCACAAGTCAGCACTGTCACAATGAAACATAACAAGGGCCTGTAATAAGCCGCTGTACAAACGATCTACGGAGTTGTTTCTTATGCGAGGACAGGCTCCCCCAGAGGCTTTTAAGTTATATGCATAAAAGGTCAAAGTTGGTGTATCTTGACAAAGACAGAATCACAAACATATTCACACATACTGGAGTGTTTGAAGAAAAAGTAAATTGTATGTTGTTGTTTTTTTTTTAAATGTGAGTTGTGTCAAAATGCTGGATTTTTGTCCCTCACAGTTTTAAAAGACAGCACTACTAGCAAGGTAACAATGATAAAACCTCCCTTGTGCAAGTATTCGGCAATTTAGCCTGAATGTCATGTCACTGTCACAGGATGCTACATTTTGGCACATACCTCAATACTTCTGGCCTTGAAAATTATTTGAGGTGAAGACAAAACAGACTCTTTGAGGCACACTGTCACTTCAGAGCGCTGCCTTTGAGCACAGGTTTATTTGAAAATAGTAACTTCTGAAACTCGACAAAAGAGAGTCGCCATCTGTAAATGAAGGGATGTCAGGAAACAACACTGTGACCCTCAGCCCATCATCAGTGATGTGCATCTCTGCTTATTTCAGAATTATGTTTATAAGTCTAGTTCTCTCATTGGGTTTTTTCTCTTTCATCTCCATTTCTTTCTTCTGCGTTGATGCCTCTTGCAGCACTAATTAATTGTGACTCAAGGCCAAGAAACAAGCCGCTTCATTTGAATATCGAGCAACCCACTGTCCAGCACTCATTGCATTTGGTTTTAATGAGTTTCTCTAAAGACGCTCTACCTCTACCTCTGTTACATCTTTTTTTTTTTTACCTTGCACTTCTTAGTTAATCTTCCTCTGCTAGTGTGCGTCCTTATTGCTTTCCCAAATGCATCCATATGAGTGTTTTTTTATTTTATTTTTATGCCTCTATCAGCAGAGCAACGTCATCCACATTTGTGATATTTTTTTTTTTTGTGGCGTATGACTATAAAAGGGATAAATATTACCTCTAATTATAATATTATCAAAACATGCACCAAAGAATCAAGGTTGCCCTCCTGAATGCAAAGGAGATTACAGAGAAATACGGGATTTGTTTTTTGTTTGTGCTTTTTCTGGAAAATGCAAAGCAACACTCATTGTCAAAGTTGTCACAGTTCAATAATATTGGCAAGAGGAGTTAAGACCTAAACAGAGACAAACAGGCAGAGGGAGCTAAGTTATTGCTGTAGTTTTCCGCAAAGGAGGAGGCGGCAAAGAGGCAGTCAGGCAGAAATGATAGGAATGCAATGGCGTTGCAATATTATTGTGATGTCGGGAGCTAATGACTGAGTCAAGTCATTAACAGCTGTTCAAGCTCTCTAATGGGTTTGGTAGACTTGTCCACTCTCACCTGCAGAGCTGTGAAATTTGCATAATACAGTATTAATTTAGCTAATCAGGATAAACCCATCATCTCCCGCATTACAGTACAAGCTGTAAAAATGGTTATCGTACTAAAACCAGTACCTATTAGCAACCCAAAGGTCACCAAGATTTGTCTGTGTTCAGTTGCAGTTAAAGCACTTGTCTAGGGGGCATAGCAAGCCAACACAATCAAGTCCAAATGTGGTGTATAATGCACTTTTCTAGCACTGGATCTGCCTCTGGGCATGTCAGAAGCATTATTTGGGACCACTGGGAACAAAGCCTGAACAAAGCATGGAGTCCCCAACAGTCACACAGGACTTGCCCCTCTTCTGCCCAAGGAAGCTACAATCTGTTTTTCAACAAACATTAAGTGGTGTGACGTTCTGAAATCTATGAATCTTCAACTACAGATGGAATTATTTAATGTCCCATGTGCCTCACAGCTCAACCCATAGAGGAGCCTTGATGATGATGTGCTGTACTATAATGTACAGTCTCGATTTAACCTGCCAGTTGGAGACATTGTCTTAGGACCTAATGGGCTGTTTTCCCTTTGTTTTCATGCACTGAATGTTTTATTAAAGCTTTTTAAAATATTAAACAATCCCAAAAAGGCAGCCAGCCATAAACCTGACATTTAACATCTGCTAATTTGCCTCATTTTCATAGTTAAACCTGAAATTCCAGAGAACTTGTTGTACAAAAATAACTGTCTTAAAATAAGCCATCAACTGTGGAGACTTCATAGTGATATATCTATTGTTTAAAAATGTTTACGTATTCACCGGTAGTGCCTTTTAAAGTAAAGAAGCAGTTTACATCTATTTCCTATCAAAGTACAGCAGCATTACCGGACACAAAATGGCTGTGCAGCTGCTGTAATCCTGTTGATCGGTACTTGCTGGGATACTGTAGGAGAAACTGAGGCCGCCATGATAACATGAGTTAGTAATTCTGCCCTACCGCCACAGCCACAGAAGGCCAGCCTTGGCCCCCATTCCTCCTCTCCTTCTTTCTCCCTTTACACAAGGAAGACAGCCAATATGTGCCAGAGCGACATATCCTTCCCCCAGATAATGGAATTGCCTGGCTGTAATAATAATTTGAATTTCACACCCTGCTGCCTCTGTGCGGAGGGATCACCGTAGCGGTGGCATAAATTAGCCTCCATGCACTGAGCTGATCGATGACTGCCCCGTCCGCCACCTATTGATCTGAGGCAACTCCTGGGGATGCAAGTAACCCGGCATCTGTGCACACGTATGCACTCCGCAGTTGGCTTCATCCAAACTTATCAGGAAACAATGAAAGATATATTTAGGTATTTTAGCTGCGTGGTGCTGGCCTTTTGAAGGTAGAGTAAATATTCATTGGAAAACTTAACAGCCAGCATGTAACATGAATGGCAGATTGGGCAACTAAGTGTTTTGCTAAAACAATAATGTTTTTAAATTACAGTGACACGATGAAGATACAAGACAAATATTTTCTCCACAAATGCCTCAAAACATATTGCACTGTAACTTTTCATAACATGTCTTTAAACCCATTTTTCTTCAGGCCAGAATGTTATTCAGCCTGCTTGGAAAGAGAAACTCACTCTGAAGTAAGACACCAAGTCATATGTATTTGAAAAACCCACTCACTCCTGCAGGTTTGTAAAAAAAAAAAAAAAAAAAAAAAAAAAGAAGGAACCTTTACAGTGAGGAATTGCAAGAATTGAGTCATTTCCGTGTAAACATGTTTGTCTGCCACCAATCTTGAATTTTCCAGCACTTGGAGGAAAAAAAAGAAAATTAGTTGGGCAGTTTTTTATGTACAGCGGTTGCCACCAAGACTGAAAAGATTTTTAAAAATGCCACCTACAGAAAATTCACCATGAAAAAATTTCATCAGCAATGTTTAAAATGATCTTCAAAATGAGAGAGAGAGAGCTCCTTCCAACACAATCATGCAGGCAAGCATACACATGCATACATGACACAGCAGAGTCCCACTCAAAAACAGACACACTAATTAACCAAGTTTCTCAAATGAGCCACTATGCTGGAATAAGCACATCTGAGAGCATGTTCAAAGCATCGACTTTACAGTGGGTGCACTAGCCAAACGGGAATGCAAAAGGCTGCTGATGGGTGATTTGTCCAAAAATACAGACAAAAAAACAGCACATACTGAGCCAAAATCCTGTCCTCAAATATTGAAAAATTCATCAAATTCACAAATCAATAGACCCACAAGCAGCCAAATCCTTCTGACAGAGAGACAGGAGAGGTAATTTCTCTGACCTTTCTACAGGTCTGTGACTGTGGGTGCAGCAGGGAGATTGGGACCAATAATGATGAGAATCAATTGTCTGTTCAGGCATTCATGTGTGGGGGTGAAGTGGGTGGATGTGGGATGGGGGTGTTGGGAAATCAATGACCATCATAAAAACTCCCTGCATGATGGAGCAAGTGAAGTGCTCACGAGTGTCCAGGCAACACATCGGGGGCAATGGCTTCAGAATCAGACTTGTCCTGAGGCAAAAACAAGTCTCATTCAAAACCTGCTCATTATAGAAGAACCAGTCATTTCATGGGTGCAGTTATGTAGTACAAGCTGTTGCAAATAGTAGGTTGTATAGTCACTGAATATAGTTCCAGCCAAATTCCCAATTGGGGCTGCTGTGACCAAACTTTAGCATGGGGATCATTAAAAGTTTAACCTATTCACACTCTAAATCAACCGTGTAACACAGAGAGGCATTTTGTGGGGTCAGAAATTTACCCAACTTGCAAACTATATGTATAATTAAACACAAAACTATACTGAAACATAAACGACACCGAGAATCATTCTGAATTACGACACTATTGTTGAGGGTGGTAAACAACCTTTGTTAGATAAGAAACTAGACCTCGTCAGTTAGATGCTTTCCCACACTTTATCTTCAGAAATATCACCACATTCCTCCGTGAGAGAGACACGGGCAGACAGAAAGTCAGTGAGACATTAAAATTGACTTCCCACTCTCTGCCCACCCGAGTTGGTTGGAATGTCTGGAACCTGAACAGTCCAACGGGCGGTTATGCTTTTTCACTCCGTTGGCATCAGCAAGCTGTTTTTTTTTTTTTTTTTTTTTAAGAGATGTGAAACTCTGTGACAAAGGTACCAGGAAATCATGGAACCTTTCTTCAGTAAGAGACACCATCGTTTCTGTGTTGAGGAAGCAATACAGAAATTTATATTTATATTTTATTTTATATATTTTATATAATATAGCTGTCATGGTATGACATCTTCTTTTGTGGATATTTGGATGAGTGAATATATGACAGGACTTCAGGAAATTCTCTATTCTATGACCTGCCAGAGCAATTAGCCACCATTAAAAGTCACAGATTATAGAATTTCTTCCATACAACATAAACTTTGGCATTTTTCTAAATTAGCTATAGAATCAGTCTGCCCAAATCCAGGAATAGACAGATCTCATTGATATAGATATAGTCTTTACCTGCATATTTTACATTTAATTTTCACAAATGCTCATGAATAGCATCTCAGGGAGAAAATGGAAAGTAATTTTCTGAAGCTGTGCAGAAAACTGCAATTGGGCTGCCGGTTCTCTCCGAAGCCATTTGATAAACTTTTGATCTCTGCAACTGTGAATGTTACTTTTACACTTACAAAACGAAACACAAAGACTTCACCAAATGCCATCATGTCTGAGTGATGCAGCTTACTGCAACACCGGTCAGCTAAGATGGATGTTACGTCCTCTGCGATCATGCCGAAAGAGATTGGCTTTTTTTTTTTTTTTACTCCAAAGTCTCATTATCTATCAGAGGAGGGCTGAGTTGTTGCACAATTAATAGCCACTGGGTTGAACCATGAAAAGAAGAGATATGTAGACATAATGCCAACCATATTATTATTTTTCTCCCATCTCTGTCCGACAGGAAAAACAGCTGAAGGGCACGAATTGTGTTAAGAATTCTCTTTCAACCTCTGAGCCATACTGGGCCACGTCCCCACTGTGGATCAAACAGCAGCAGAATCACAGAATCTTACTCACAATTACAGACGACAGTCAGAAACCCAGAAAACATACAAGAATAAAGTACAGTGCACGTTACCAGGTAAAGCACTCGAAATAGCATACATTGAGTAGAAAACATTTTTATTCTTTTACTCGGCTAGATTCATTTGGCGTTTTACATATTGTGAAATGTTAGGTTAGAAAAAGAAAGACTTGCACTTCACGTTTACTACTTCTTACCCTCCAAATGAGCACTTCTGTGATTATTTTAGTAACATGCTATCAAAGCATAATGTTACAGCAGGGACGCAGTGTCCTTAACCTCCCATCTGGCTGTCTAATCAAATCAAGGATGGCATCAATTCACTTTGATATTGCATGCTTCAATTGTAAATTGAAACTGTACTTCGCATATGGAAGAAAATACCCTCAATCCAAAGAACTGGATGGATGGAACATAAAGTCAAAATCCCAGTTTGAGTGTAAATCCTGATTGAAATTGCCCAAGACTCTTCAACCATGATGATATACCTTTAAAAAAAAAATCCTCCCACCAAAAAGACATGAGAATGACTTAATCAGGGATTTGTAACACTCTGGCCCTGATTTCACTAAGAGGTCCTCTCTCTCTACTTACCTTACTCTGGCCTGCTTAGCTGAATTTAAAGATGAAACTTTTTATCTTCGAAGTCTCTTCATTTACAGAAAAGCCTGACCATTGAGGTTTCAAAGTTAGCAAAACATGCACCCAGTTGCGGGCTTCAGCTCACTGGCTTACAGGCTTCTGTGTGGTGATACCATATGGTGTTTCCTAATGAGGAGGTTCTGGGTGCTGGTATCAGTATTCTACTCTCACTTCCTCTCCCCACAGGAAGACGCCCCCTCCCCACTCATAAGGAATTCACTGCACATTGTCGGCCCACTTTGTAAGAGAAAGTCTCCCTGAATCATTGAAGCTGTGAGTCTCTGTTTCAGTCAATCCTCTGTGCACTGTGGGAAGCTTATTAGCCAAGCTGAGGCATTACAAAAGGATTTATGAGAGAGAGAGGCAATTGTCTAAAGCCCTCTGCTAGGTGTTGTTTTTTTTCTTTTTCTAAACCCCTAACTTAAGTCAGGTGCATATCCGGGTGAGAGGAGTCTCTAAACCCTCCAACATTTCCTGTAAGCTGTCTTTTAAGGAGACTACCGTACAAGCTGCAAAATTATTTTACACATTTACACGACAATACTGTTGAGATTTCAAAAGATTAACTGCAACAAGTTAATTATTTGATGCTATGTTACGTTATGTTATGTCCTGTTTTTACAGATCTAATATGCTTATATCTGAAAGTGGTAGAAATGATTTTAATTCTTTTTTCAAAACTGAAATTTAAATGGCTGATTTACATGTCTAACACGTACGGCATGCCAAGGTGCTTCTATTATGGATGGGGTCATTCTTTGTACAGTGGGAACTGAAAGGTTATACACACACACATGCTCGCACACAAACACACCTTAACCCCCCCCCCCACACACACACACACACACACACACACACACACACACACACACACACACACACACACACACACACACACACACACACACACACATTTATAGTTGGAGTTTTACTTTATTTTGACCAACTGAAAGGGTAACGGCAAAGGCAGAAGTAAACAATTATCTGAAAAGACTTAAACCTACTTTAGTCATTACATTGATGTATCTATTTTCAAATTGTTCACATTTACCAAAGATTGTTAAGGAACAATAGTTTACATTTTAATATTTCAAAAGAGGTGTTATTAATTTAAGTACGGGCTTGATAATTGACAGCTTATCTCGTGTTTAGGTGCGATGACTCTGCGAAAACCAGAAAAAAATACTTTCCCCAGTCTACTGGCTGTTCTTATTAACAATGTGTACCTAAAACAGTTTGTCTCACCTTTCGAAAAGGGCAGTTTAGAAATATTTCCATCACCCCCGCCCCCTTCCTCTCATAAATAACCCAGTTGAATAAATTACCCTGTTCATTTGACGTTTAACCAGATAATTATGTGGTGCGTTGCAGAGCCGAGAGCTTGGTAGCAGGGCAGCGCTCTTCTTGGCTTGCCAATGGGCTGCTAACCCAGCCATGACATTGGGCGCTCCTCATCAATCTTAATGAGGCCGGTGTCACCACTGGACTTAACAATGAGACACACTCACACACACGCAAAGACATGAGTGACACACTCATGTATTGTTGAATGAGTAATGGACATGTAGAGACATACAGACAAGCTATTGTGATTATTCTGCTTCTGCATTTGAAACTAAAAACACTGAGGAATGTGTTGCTGTTTGTAATGAGTGACTGATCCAGAAAATCCATTTATAAATCCACTTGTGCACACAAATGAAATAATGATTCAGTAGGATTCATCGATGAGTAGAGGGTTGTACTTTTTCTGGCTTATATACATTAAACCAATACTTGACCGCCTGCACAGGAATGTCATTTAAAAAACCAACTATGAACATGTCATTTACATGATAAAGAAATATGTGATTACCTTGTTGTAGTTGTGTTTTTGTTCATGTTGAATTTCACATGCAACCTTCAAAGAAATCCAAGTCCAGGTCAGCATTTGTGAGCTGTCAACAGCACAGGCAGTTCTGTTCAACAATCAGCGCAGGAGAGCCTTGTTAGAAAAAAATATCTGTGCAACCACTCTTTTCTTTGGAATGGACCTCGGCCAAAATTTTAAGCAGTCAAATTATAATTGGAAGCCATTATCATAATTTGGCAAACATCCTTCATAGCTCTTTACCAAACTCAAGAAAATGAATAAGGGATTAAAGTACAGATCTATTTTTATCCTCAAGCTTAAACAGTAAGGATACAATCCCAAACCCTAATAACAGAAAGTCTGGCTGCTGGATTGAAATCGAGCTGAAGAAAAAAGAAAAATAAATGCAAGGGGTACGTGAAAGAGTGCTGCACTGTCTCTCTCAGTTTTAACTCTACTACGTCTCTACTAAATCACTTTATAATCTAGTCTATTGAAAAACTGAGTTTACAACATCTGCAGGATCAGGATTCAATGTTCAGTCCTGCAGTTTTTCCAGGTGAGCAGAAACGGGTTATTAATTCTTAGTGATGTTTACTGTAGAGGTTTCACATCCTCCAAAACGTTCACTCCAGGAAAAGAAAAAGTTCCTTTTGGGTATTCAAACCAAAATCTATTGTTTTACTATCCAAAAGGTAAAATTAAATCTCATGTGATTGGATTCCAAAATGTTGTAATGTTGAGATAACAAACATCTGATTTGCGATTCTTTGATTTGTTAATCTGCATTGCTCAACCAGGTGTCCTTTCTTATCAGTTAACGGCTATTATGATCAAGTAGCAAGTTTTCACAGTATACACAGTATACACAGTAGCCTATATATTTAATCATAATATGTTGGATGCCTTTTAGAACTTCAACAAATTAAGGTCTTTACATTATTGTGGAGGAATGAAGACAATTATCGAAGTGTGTTTAGTATATAGTTTAGTCAACAAGAAAAAAAAATTAATAAAGTGTCTCAAAATGATTGTAAGAATTAACACCCGGCCTCCTCACCGTGAACTTTAGCCGCGGCTGGCACACTGAAATACATATTTACACCCACACACACACACTCGCATACAGAAGCACAGGAGGTTTGTGCTTGTGTATGTTACATGTGCTTGAAGCAAATCGCTTTCAACTGCATTAGGTTGACATTGTTCGGCACCAAATGTGAACAAATTAAATGAGGCAATTAAAGAGTGAATAAGCCAGCGTTGATAATTGCGACCTGATATGCCAGCAGCAATCATAATGAAGCTGCCATTCTGCTCAGCTAGCTTTATAATGTTCCACAAGCAACCACAAGATAGCGCATGTGTGTGCGTATCATGCGTCACTTAGCTCGAACCTTACAAACACTTATCCTAACCTTCAGGGTGGAGTTTCAATATGGTCGTGTCAGCATGCATGTCATGTGGTGTACATGTGTATGTGTTTGGTGAGAACGAGTGTGTTAAATAGAGAAAGTGTGTGTGTGTGTGTGTGTGAGAGAGACTGACAATATGAGCTGAAATGAAAATCTGAATGAAGAGGATGTGATAATCTGAATAGGAGACACACACACACACACACACACACACACACACACACACACACACACACACACACACACACACACACACACACACACACACACAAAGGGGGGGAGGGGAAATGAGAGGAGGCAGTCTGGCAGAAAATTGAGACGGTCGGCCATTTTCGACTCTCCCTCATCCCTCTGGGTTTATGGCGCGTGAAGCCTCTTGTCATTGCGACTCACCAGAGAGCCAAGTTAACAGGGCCTGTCTTCGCCCCACCAGCACAAGGGATATTCCTCTTCATCATTAACCCACCTTAGAGACACCAGAGTACACAACTGAGGTACACAAAACATTTTGAATAAACCATTGCTGAAATAACAACAACAAAAAAATAATCACAGGTAAGGCAGGTGCCTGACCTGTTTGCTATGATTGCTTCTGTACAAAAACAGCAGTTACGCAGTTCATGCAGTAAGTCACGACATGTAAGATTCTGATCATGGTTTAACATAAATGAAGCTGCAGCAAACAAATGCGTGTAGGAGTACTTTTGTTGACGAGAGCTGCAACAATTTGTTGATTACAAAAACTAAAATAAAGAAACAGCGTGCAACATTTTCTATAATTAATTTAGTTATTTTGGCAAAATTGCCAAAAAGATGAGAAGGTGCTGCTTGTTAGTTTATTAATTGTGAATTGAATATTTTGGGGGTTTTCCACGGTTAGAAGGACAAAACAAGAAATTTGAAAATGTAATTATTGCCTGAGAAATTATAAGAGCCAGATTTTCAGCATTGTGTCACATTTTTTTTAGACATCGGCAAATCACTCGATAGCAAATAACCATTATAGCCTTGTTGTCAACACAACACTACTGGACTTGAACAAGTAATAGGGACAAATTTCTAATTCATGACATCAAGAAATAAATCACTAAAGAGTATAAGTTACACCAAAACATTGCGGCTTTGGAATAATTATTACAAGTGATGTCCATTTTCAGCCATTGCTGAAGTATTTTCAAGTCCATCTCAAAAGGAGGACACAATTACACAGAAAAGAAGTGCCTTCAATCCCGTTTTAACTTGCTTTAGAGCAAAATCAATATCAGATATGAGATAGCATTTGTAATGACAGGATGATAACAGAAAACAAAGATTTAAAAGAACAAGGTCAAATGCGCTGTTGAAACAGATTAATATTCATTGCGCAAACTGATTAGCTTTTTGTTACTTTGGCTTTTAAACAGCACCAAAGCAAGCCAAAAAAAGAGCTTGACCTTGCAAAGTTTCATTAAGATTTCATACAGAAATGTGGGATTGGAGGTTGTTTTGCAATAATTGTTGTGATGTGGTGAATCCATAAAAACATTTTGGGTTTAGTGTATAATTTTAGTTAATATGTGTATAATGCGGGGGTCTCCAATATTTCTTTCTTCTGAGAGCTACTTTGATAAAATGAAAGACACTGACATTAATTCACATAGCTGAGCTCCACCGAATAAGCTGAATAAGCTTATTTTCTGTGAACAACAACAAATCGACACTCAACGCACACATACTCAACCGGTGGCTAATGTTCAACTGTCCAACCAATTCCCTTAATTCCTTTAGTAGGAGGGGAGTTTTTCAAGCACTGGATGTGAGAGATGTTAAAGACAATCTAGACATTTTTGAAAGAAAGTCTAAAAAGTCACACCATGCAAGGTGCTGCCTCCATCATCCTTGGTGCACTGCCGCAGTAAACAACCTGGCCTTGAAACTCCCCTTTTTTAAGCCTACCACTTTCACACACTCTCAATCTCCTCTCCTGTCACAGGGGATTCGGGCAGTCAGTGCTGGCCAACCGCCATGCAGTCCCACTCTGTTTATCTGTTTGTAATCGCTGCCTTTCCTCTGCAGGGACAAATGGAATCCAATCAGTCTAGCTATGGAATGACAGGGTCACAGGCCCGACTCACTGGCCGGCTATCTATTTGTCAATGGTGTCAAATGGTGGGGTGGTCCAACGTGTTGCTGGGCCAACAGATCGGTCTGGTATATCACTGATGGTAGAAAGTGAGTGGACAGGAGAGTGGCAGAGGAAAGTAAGAAAGGAAATATGCATTGGAATAGTGGACATATGTTTATCAGGACAAGTTAAACATAGCACATCTTCCACCGCAAACTAAAAACACACCTCTTCCGACTTTACCTTGAACAGTAGAACTTTAGTAGCACTTAGAATGGCACTTACTGACAGCACTTTGTAGTTTGGCTTTCTTGAAGAAATTGTATTTTCTTGATTCTTGTCGTTCTGGATTTTGTACCCTCATGGTTGAAATGCACTTTGTGTAAGTCGCTTTGGATAAAAGCGTCAGCTAAATGAAATGTAATGTAATGTAATAAAGACAAACATATTTTCAGTATTTCCTGTCAGTGAATGCGACAGAGTCAGACAGAGCTGTCAAATACAAAAATCTAAAATACAGACAAAAATGTCAGGTAGTTTTAAATGGTGAAGTTTCACATGCTCACATGCACACAGACACACAAACACTACCAACACATACAGGCGCGCAACCTCAGTCACACTCTGCCGTCTCTTATAGGTCACTATCTAGAAGTGTGTGTGAGAGAGAGAGAGTGGTTCTCATCATCATAAAGGGGAACTGTTAGACACAGGAGTGGGTGAAAGCCCCACTGTAGACCCATCTCAATGTGACCTCTATTAACAACACCCAGGGTATCTCAGTGTGAAATGAGCACTGTGTATGCGTATGCGTGCGTGCGTGCGTGCGTGCGTGCGTGCGTGCGTGCGTGCGTGCGTGCGTGCGTGCGTGTGTGTGTGTGTGTGAAAGAGAAGAGTCACTTGAACAGATCTGGCTGTGGCAAAAAAAAAAAATGGAATAAAAAGATGGAGCTCAGTATTTGTTCTTCCCTCTCTTTCCATTCAAATTTAAGATGCTTAACAGATGAAAACATGATTGAAATGAAAATAAGCAAATGTCTCAAATTGGAAATTCTGTTACGTGAGTTTCTTAAAGTTAAGGGACTTCTACATAAGCTTACAGCTCGCTTATAGCCAGTAGGGGACAGTTTACCTTTTTTCTAATAGAAAATATGTCAGTGCATAAACAGACCTTGTGGCCCACAAAAAGAAAGGTTTGTTTTAATATTGAACACAAAGTAAAGCAAAAAAAGATTGGCTTTTATGCTGATATCACCTCTGCATTGGAACTAAAGCATCAGTGACACATACAAAAGGGCTCGAGACCCATTTTTTTTGCATCAGACGTGTGGCATGAGGTTCAAACGGTTATGAGGGTGAAGTTAAGATTGTGACGTTTGCTGATTAAAAGCACACTTATATGTCTGTTTGTTTCATGTCCCTGCATCTACTTGTATGTAATCCGTTATACATACATAAGCCGACAGTGTATGACAGTGACAAGGTAGCAGAGGTTGAAAGGTTTATCAGTGTGGCACCAGTAATTCCTTAGGCATTGGCAGCATTATAGGCGGTTAGCATCAATAATTAGCTTACTATAGTCAGTCAATACGCTCCCTTGAGATTTAGGAGGCCATAACCAAACGCCTTGTGACTGCTCGCTCTGCTGACAGACCTCAAACAGGTAAATAAATCATCTAGTGCTGGATGTGAATGTGATATGACCACGCACACACAGAAAGACACAAAGTCAGACGAGCACATAGAGGTGAACAGTCACATCCACAATCCCATCTTTATTACAGACAAGTGACAAATTAAAGGAAACTCCTAAAAGAAAATGAGAGAATACATGATAGTTAATATTCTCACACAGTAAAACTATGCTACACTTGTTTTATTTTGTTAATATTTGGTCTTGTGTCTAATTTCATCGACTTTGCATTGTATCTATTGTATTACTTAAATTACATTTTAAGATGTTGTTTTTATGTACAGCATGTAATTCTCTTGCTCTAAAGCACTTTGGGCTGCATTTCTTTTCTTGTATGAAAGTGCTCTCCCAAGGAGAACATTCTTCCGACATGGTTGCCTCCACCTGCCCTTTATGAGCAAAAAAGGTCACTGTGAATCAATACAAAGTTTTTCAGTGATCACCTTTAACCTTCTATACAGATCGGGAGGGCCTCATACTGACAACGACTCCCTTATTGACAGAGCCCGAGGAGTCACTGAATGGTTGGATTAGGATGAAAATGATGTGCATCGTATGCAATGGTCTTGAAAAGTTACAAGAATGAAACACAACTGCACGTCAATAAGGAAATATTTTAATCTTAAGAAATGGAGGAAGACCCATTTTGAGGTGCATTAAAAGTTTAAGTTATGGAAGTGTGTTGTAGCTCACCAACTTACTAAAACTTGTGTTTTACTGTAATCAGTCTTCCATCTATAGATTGTAATTCATTGAACCACATTAAATTGAGGGGTAGGTGTAACAATATTGTAAAAAGAGGGAAATGAAACAGGGACCTTGGTGAACCCTTGCTAACAGAATGAGATAAAAGATAGATCTAGATAAAGTTTCAATTCAGTCTTATTTTGAAGAGAAAAAAAAGTTTGATTTCAGCTGATAACATAAATGTAGTTTAAAAGAACCGTGTCCTGCCAAAATATATCTAATACATACTTTAACTGGGATTGTTAAAGATTTTATGTAAAAAAAAGAAAAAGAAAATTGAACCCATTAAAATCCATGTTTACTCCTTATCTTAATGGCCATTTAGGGTTGAGTATTTCCACTTCTAGTTGCCTTTACAAACTATGAAAATGCTTCAAAAAGTACTGCATGTAACAAAAAGAGCCATATTAGTTCAAGCTGCTCACTTTTAAGATCAATCTGTTCATCTCTCAGTGTCTGTCAGGGTGTCGAAACCAAAATATGAGGGCGCGTGTGCAAAAAAAACAACAACAAAAAAAACACTAATGAATTCACCCATGGTAGCCTGGTTGAGAGAAATATCAGTATTGCAAGCTGTTCCTCAATAAATGGCTTTCACTTTCTGAAAGCAAATTTCACTGGGTACTCAATCGTAAACAATTATTCCAGTCTTATGGGATGCATGGCGCAGTAAAGCAGCTATTTGGCTCAATGTGGAGGTTGTGCAGGAATAAGAGGTGGTGTCATATTACAACGATAACGGGGGAAGAACAAGATAACCCTGACTGACTGAACGGCATCGAGCAAAGTCAGGTGTTATCGCCTCATTTCAGACAGGAGCGTGAGACGGGCAGAGAAACAGACAGAAGGAGAAACAGAGTAAGAGACCGAGAAGAGGAGCTGACGACAAAGAACAGGAGGGAGAATGTTTAGGTATTACAGAAGAAACATGAAGGAGTGGGGTGGGTTAAAATAAACAAGAATGAGCGATAAGGAAGGTGACAGAGACGGCAGAAAGAATGAGATGAAAGGACGGAGAGTGGAGGGACAGAAGTAACTGGGAAGGAAAAAGAGCAAGAAAGAGACGGAGTGATAAAAGAAAAGCAAAAGAAGCTGAAAGAAGTCTGATACAATGCTGTAAATGGAACAGAAAAAGTGGCCTTGCAGCGTGTAATATGAAGGTAGGCGAGGGACGATTCTGACAGAGGATGATCATGTGTATAGCTCGGGAACCACTTATCATCGCTTCACAATTACACCGACCAAGGAAACCTTCAGCAGTTGCAGCTCTTGAATATCAAGTCTGAGGTGGTTTACTAATGACACATAACATGTCATTACATTTAACAGTCAGAGATGGTGAAGGAGAAGCTTGATGATACGTCTGCTTGGTTAGCCATGCAATCGCTTCTTTGGTATTCAAATTGCAGCAGTGATCATTCCCGTTAAAAAAGCCACAGTTGACCATAGTTGCATCCTCTGGCTGCATCACTACAGTACATCCATCACCAATGACTTAGACCACATTCGACAGTCTATACATGGTCTAAAGGTTTGGTTGTAAGTCACGTATGTAAATTTACCTAAGAATAGACTTACATATAAATGGATAAATGATAAAAAAAAAAAATAACTTGAATGAACCACTGCATTGCTTCTTTACTTGTACTAGCACTCATATTCACAAAAAGCACAGAGGGCTGGCTGTACTGAGCGTCTCAGCATGCTTCTGACTTCTGCCTTTTTACCCCTCGAGACGTTCTTTTGTATCAATTTTCTGATCTTAGCATGAAAAAAACAATCCCACCCCCTCCCCCTGAGTAGATAATGAAAGGAAGACATGGGTCTTTTAAATTTAGTATGTTGTTGGTAAGAGTACACACCAGGGGTCATTAGAAGCTTTGAATATCTTGCAATCCCACAATATTGCTCCTTTGATCAAATTAGGGAGATGCTTTGTGTGTAAAAATACATGCATCCCAGTGGAAAGAATATAGGGACATAAACGCTTTGATCAAGACATACAAGTACAAATGAGTATCGACATACCAATAAATCAAGTCAAAGTGAAGATGAAATGTTTTGAACTTCAAAGACAGAGAAGACGAATTAGAAACATTGTAATTTGGGTTAAAAGTGACAAAAAGGTTCAGTAAGTAACGACAATAGACCCAAGTCAATATCTACACTGCATTTCAAAGCCTATTTTCAAACATATAGATACACTACGTGCACCTAAAGAATCAAAATCAGGTCACTAGTGTTCGTTAATTCATTATTCAAGGGGATCTGTGGCTTTGCATTAGCATTGAGGATTGCATCTTCATTAGAGATCCAGGAGGGTTCAACAGCCTCACAAATTCTCTCTAGTCGGGTTTTCCTGAAAATAAACTTGCAAGAAACATCAAGAGGAAAAAGGAGCCTCTTCCAAATCCATGGACATCAGAAACAGTGTC
Source organism: Brachyistius frenatus (assembly GCF_029030835.1). Lineage (NCBI taxonomy): Eukaryota > Metazoa > Chordata > Actinopteri > Embiotocidae > Brachyistius > Brachyistius frenatus. Next base: position 1,854,374 of record NW_027210626.1, read on the forward strand.
TCTCCAAACAGCTGATATGGCAAAATGTGACAGCCCCAAAGAGATGACATGAATAGTAATAAGGCCTTCACAAGGCAAAAAAACAAAGACCTGACAAAAGGTATTTTGGAAATCTCTCAGGAGTTCTTTTTTTGTGTGTGTGTTCCCGAGAAGAAAAATAAAAGATGCCTTTGAGGAGTGATATTTCAAAGTTGCCAAAGTAAAGTGAGAGATTTGTTGTCTTTATCTTGCTCTTAGGTTTCTGGAGAACCACATCCAGCTGCACATAGATTGGTTTTTAGGTCCCAAGGCACAAGATCTGAAGAAGCCCAGCTCTTTTAGCCTATATCTATCAACATCGTGAGCGTTTTCAACACCATCAATTACTAGTCTGTCTGTGGCAAATACAACATGTGGGACCATGTCTACACAACATCATCTTTTAGGACTCTGACAAAATCCGACAGATTTTTTTGCTATTTTTTTCCAAAGGCTGTAGAGACCAAAGAGGATGTCAACTTTTACTTAATTTTCGATATATTAAACAAAAGTGTACAACGTATTATAATGCAATCAATAATACTATTTCAACAACTGTGCAATATAAGCAAACTTTGTACTGCTTTGAATACTCACAGCATTACAGAAGTTACTTTCTTTCAATTGTAATTATTCACCAAATGGATACCTTATAGTGTCTACTGAACTCTGTTTTCATTATTTTACAACTACACGCTCATTCTTAATACGTCCACTAATTTACTGGGATGAAAGTCACAGTTGCCATATTGAGTAATCAGTGCAGCAGCTGTCATGTCCTCAAGTAAACTGACTGGCATTTTTACTTCTGTAAGACCAGACCAGGCAAACTAATGATATCATTAACTTTGTGAAGACATATTTGATTCCTTGAACAAAAACATTGATTTGGCATGACATCATGCCAAAGGCAACTGTCATCTGTCTGCTGAGCTGGAAAAGCTCTTAATTTGTCCCAAAGTGAAACGCATGAATGAACCGATCAGTTAACTGAGTTACAGTAGTAAAATAGCGGTAGATCTAGAATTATAAAATATCCGCACATTGAAAAAAAACAGCTAACTTGCATTTTAGTTCAGAAGCATCTGTTGTAATATAAATCCACTTTGATGTATCCCAACTCACAAGTGGGAGCCATGCTCACAAGATCTTACTTTTTACAGAGGACACCCATGTTAATAATCCAATAATAAACCAAGCCAATGCATTTAAATAAAATAAAAGGTACTTGATGCAGGAAATTAAATGCCATTTAAAAATAACCCTATTTGTCTACAACAAAAAAGTCCAAGCTTACACAATAACCAACTGGGGCTGCCCTCCGAAAGTCCCACAGTCTTTTTTTTTTGTAAGGTTTGTTATTTTACCACACAGACTGTAGATTCCTATCTCACTCTGGAGGGGGGAGTAGAGTTGTGTAACAGAGGTGCATGAATTAGGGCCGAGGTGAAGCTACAGGACCAGGTATCACCAGACGGGGAACTCAATGTCATGTCCGTCAGCTCCCAGAGCAGGCCGCCAGGAGTTCATCACCTAGGCCGAGTCCGGATACTAGAGATAAATCTAGACTAGACAGTGTTTTTGAGGACGATGACTGACTACTGAGACAACTGCTGGATGCTGCCAACCGCAGTCTCCCCCAGGGGATGTCGGCTGTCACACATGAGGGCAAAGTGAGGCCAAGACAGGCTTCTGCTGCGTGCCGCCGAAAGTGGACAAGGCCTGAGACCCTCTGGAGAGCAAACTGTATTTGATGCACGAAACACATAAAATATAATTAAAGTAAATGACTAAAAAGGAATCGAAAAGGCAAACTATTATGCCAATTTTTTTCTATGGTTACATATGGTCTCCTTAAATATGATTTGATCTCATTTTATTGATTGTTTGTGGTGATCTTTTATCGCCACATTGCCTACAGTTGTAACACCCTTGCAGTGTCCCTGCATTTTGCTAGTTATTTTTATCTGGAGGATCACAAGTTGTAGGACAGCTATACAGATCTCAGTCTTTACTTTTCTTTCTCACTTTTGCAAAGACAAACTCTTGACAGATTGTCCGTGTATACATCTGACCCCATCAGACCAAACAAAAGCCAGTTGTTCAACTAATTTTTCACAACAACACATTCACACCTTGCTGTTCATTACAACCCCAGGTTTCTACCCATGGCCTAAGGGAGCTGCCCAGTACAACCATATTTTCACTGGTGGCCTCTTTGTAGCTCCACCAGGCAGTCTAAGGATTGATGCATTAGACAAGGACACCACAACAGAAGTTGCTGGGGGAAGCAACTTTAGCATATTCTTCCCAATAGATATGACTTATCCTCCGTTATCAAACCAAGTAAACAAGCATTATCAAAATCCACATTTCTAGTTTTCTTTTACCCTGGCCGAGTGAGCCGCGAGCTTCGCCCAGGCCTCCTCTGTTGTGGGTTTGTTTTTGGCACTCGATCTTAACAGTGTATAAGAAGTGTACAGACTGGTGCCAAGCACATGGGTATTTTTTGGCAAGGTCAACATACTGCTCACACAGCAGAACAGGTGGTAGTGAATTCCCCTACTGTACCTTCCAGACTGCCAGCGAGCAGGTGACAAGCAGGCCGTACTCTTGGGGGAGAGGATGAGTTGCAGGGCAGAGGAGGAGGTGTTTAGAGAGGTGGGGTTTGTCTTCAGTCGACCAACTATGGTCCCTACAGTCCCCACTGGACTCGCTCATTACAAAGGCTTACACTAAACTCTCTGAACAACACAACCCAAGACTCCCCAGGCTGTTGTTGTGTTTTCACACACACACACACACACACACACACACACACACACACACACACACACACACACACACACACACACACACACACACACACACACACACACACACACACACACACACACACACACACACACACACACACACACACACTCTAAGCAGCCATTATGTGTGATGATCACACACATATGAACAGCTGTATTCACTCATACTGTCTCACAATTCTCTATAGTCAAAGTGTCTGCCTGTACTGTACACGTGTGCAGTTTGTGTTAATGTTAAAGTGCTGGAAAGGGACTGCATGTTTGAAGATGTATGTGACATTTAAGCATGTTTGTGAGTCAGTTTGTGCAGCCACATATCACGCCAAAGCTTGTGATACACCCGTCAGTCCACTAGCGGATACCGTGTCAGTGTTTTGCTTTGCTTAGGGTGAAAGACTATACACATGTATGAACACGGCCGAAGAAGGAGGACAAAGTACACAGAGTGATAAAGGGCAAGTAGGGAACAAATAAAAGACTTTCGCCCAGAGAACCAGCATTTGAGTCTGTGAGAAAGCAAAAGTTAATTTATATAATGTAGGTATTTAACTTACGTAATGTATGTTATATGACTGCGTAGCATTATTTATATAAAGCCATAAAGGTATAAAGCCATTAGGTTCATTTACAGTATTTAATTACAGTTTGAAGAAATGGTACTTCAAGTTTTATTTAGCAAGGAGTATTCTACATTAACACATGCTGCACACATTATACATTTATACTAAATTGCACCTGAATACTTTTATAAAATGACTCACAAACTACTTTTTTGGGTAATTCCATGTTATATTTGACCTGAGACACTTTTGATAATTTAACAGGTTTACACAATTTATCCCAAGTTGTAATGAATCAAACACAAGAAATTGGCAAAGATGTCAATCAAGGTCCAACTTTTTATTGAATTTGCCCTTTGTCAGTGAGCTGCCACTAATTTGAGACAGAGTACTCTATGAAAGGTACAACAGGAGTCAGACTAGGTGGATCTGGCTTTTGACATGGCTTAACTGTTCCCGCTGCCCAATATAAAGAAAACTGACATAGTTACTCATTAGCAGGTCTCCCTAATGAGAGTCAATAATCCACAATCATTATAAAGATTAACTCCAACAGAAAGGTTAGCCATCCATTGTGTCTGGCATTTAGAAGTGAAACCCTAAAGCTGCATCAATCACAAAGCAACAGCAGTTAAGTCACGACTTCAGGGAGAATAGCAAAGGTTAACAATGATGGTAAACAACAACAAAAAAAGACCCAAGATTGTGGTTTCAGCATACGTGACTGTGACTGCCAGTTTTCAGTGACAACAGTAACTGTCATTTGTAAATTAGAATATTTTTTTCTAAGTCTGTGAACGGCTGCTTAAATCCTCATGAGACAAATAGTAAATCCAATCATTATTTGTTTGTCTTACTCTCTTATTATTCTTATTGTACATTACGCTGGCAAGCATCTGCACTGACAGCAGATGTGCAAATAAAAATGAGCAGACAACACTCTCTAGAGCTTCTGCAACAGACTAAACCATCTTTATGGTTCAAGAGTCATCATAAACCCTCGTCTCGTACATACTGTAAGGGGCTCGCAGAGTTTGCTGTGTATAGCAGGAACAGGCACAAAGATAATGTTGGACCATCACTGCAGTAGAGGAAAACTTAAAATGATTAAATGCATAAAATGCCACAGTAACTTTTCAGTGTTTGCATTTTAATAATAGTATTCTTTCAAACTTTTTTCTTTTAATTGGTTATATAGTTTTTCAAAATGTGTTATTGATTAGGAAACACTTACTCCATGAAGAAGATGATAACAGGTGGTGGTAAGAAGTTTTCTTTTGTACAGAAAATGGAGGCTGCAATTAGCTTGGATTCACAGCAATTACAACAGGCTTTCACAGCCTCCATTCTCCACAACTGAGAAGAATACAAACTTTTCACAGCCTTTCAAGTCTTCGACTGGAGAGTGATTCACATCCAAGTTTGGATAGAGAAAAACTCTAAAATACTACATTCAGAATCTGGGAAAACGATATCACAAAACGTAGGCACAGTCCCCTAATTACCAAAATAAGTATTGAAGGGAGCCGTGCTGCCGTTGTGGATGTAGGTGTCATATGCACATTCCCTTATTACAGCCCAGACAAAACATGGTTTGTGAAGATTTAACAGTGTATCTGTACACAGGAACTGTTGAACAAACACAATAGAACACATATAGCCTGGAATTGATTTATCTATGAGAATACTAGTAGAGGTGCGAGCAGCAGACACAAAGTGCTGTGTTAATTCACTTAACCTCTATTGTTCTGTGCTGTCATGCAGAGACTGTTATTGATTCCTTTGCAGCATGGGTATCAAACTCTCCCATGTGCATACATGCACACACGCTCACAAAATTCCCGTACTTACAAGCATGCGTGGACTCACACATCACTGAGCCCCAGCAGCGAGTAGATGTGAGAGACGGATAAAGCGAGAGAGGCATCAGATCAGCTCAGATAAGACCTGCGGTGGCCCAGAGTCATCAGAGTTTCACAGAGCCAATCGATAACCACAAAGAGTGAGACGAAGAAACACAATCGCATTAAGCAGGGATCTACTCTATACAGTCTTACTCATTAATAATAATACTTGTTTTTCTTTTAAAATACATTTAAAATGTAGCTTTTAGAGGTTGTTGCGGAGGATTGTTATGTCCTAATCAATCTCTCCTACCCTTACAGGACCTTCAAACCGTTTATTATACTTTTTGTTAGTATAACTGAAGTTTTGCAAACATGTGAGAGGGAGATAACTGAAAGCCCCCAACAACATTATAGAAAAGTCCTCTGACATCTATTTCAGTGCATATAGCCAGTTTGTTGGAAATACCAACAAATATGGCAAAATACCATCATAAATACGATCAATTATTTCATGCATTTCGGGCGGCACAGTGTTGCAGTCGCTGGCACTGTCGCCTCACAGCAAGATGGTTGGCTATGAATAGTTGTCTGTCTTTTCGTGTAGGCCCTGTGATTGACTGGTGGCCAGTCAGTGGTGTACCCAGCCTTTGGCCAAAATGGGATAAGAGTAGGATAGGCTTCAACCCCCACATGAACCTGTTCAGGATAAAGCAGGTATAGATAATGGATGGATCAGTGGAGTTTATGAATTTTAGGATGAAACAAGAGATATCAGTCCAGCATTAAAGTTGAAATGTAAGTGCAATATATTCCCCATTTTATAAAATATTCATCATTACTGATGGCAAGTCTGCATTTTGGGACAGGCTAAAAACTAACCAATCACAGCATAGAACAATTATGTTATTCTGTTGACTTCCAATGTTTAATGTAATTACCATTAAAGAAAAAGGAGCATTTGCAGTGTGTGTTTGAGTGCCTTAATTTAGTTTTTCCTTTGTTTAAAAAAAAAAAAAGAGATGTGTTCCATGTAACTTGGTAACTGTACAAAATACTAAGGTGCTATGTTGTTTGATTTTTATTACATAAAAGTGTTTATTCTTTACAGTCTGCATACTAAGTTACCTCCACGGTGTACAGTATGTGCTGCTTTCATAAAGTGAAAGAGAAGCTGCAAAAATTAAGGCGGCCCCAGCTGTACGAATGCTCCTGCAGCAGAGCGCACTGTCTAGACAGTACATCCACAGAGGAAATACAATTCCTGTGTCCACACAAATCGTGACAAATCACTTTGCCCTAGACAATGGAGCTTCTGCAATATAGGCTTTGATAACTGTGAAGGTTGAGAAGAAAACACAGGTAAAAAATAAAAACCAAAAGTCGCTGAGGGGGGCTGTGTGTGTGTGTTTGTGTGTCTGAATGAGTGTGTGTGGCTCTCAGCATGTCAGGGACAGGGGGTTGCTTATACGCAGGTGTTGGGGGAGGAGGAGGCTAGTGTGTGTGTGTGTGTGTGTGTGTGTGTGTGTGTGTGTGTGTGTGTGTGTGTGTGTGTGTGTGTGTGTGTGTGTGTGTGTGTGTGTGTGTGTGTGTGTGTGTGTGTGTGTGTGTGTAGAAATGCTCCCCACATGCTATTCATATCATTGCCTTTACTCACTCCCTAATATACTCACACACTCATGCACACAAAGCTTCCTTTCCAACTGGAAGCCCTCAAACAACTCACAGAGCACTCAGTGGGATCCATCTCTCCATGTGTCTCTCTGGGGATCTTGGTCACAGGCTGTGTTGGTGTTGCGGCCAGAGCCTGGTGGGCCTTGGGAGAAAACCAGTCTGTTACCGGTTTCCCAAACCTACCCCAGAACCCCCACCAGCCCTACCCCTTACTATGCCATCTGCAGCATCATCTGCTGCAGTATTCCAACACAAAGTCCCATACACTGAGCAAAAAACTTCACGCTCCGAGGAGATTTTCTGGTGCTACATTTCCTGCTATTTATGCATAACGCAAGGAGACACTCAGTGGAAAAGGTAAGGCAATGAGTTTTGTTGTAATAAAATCTCCTAGGTGTTACAGTCTGTGTTTTATGGCACCAGATAATTGTGTTTACTACAATGTCTTCCTACAGTTTGCAAAGCAGTGCAGACAGAAGCTCTCAGATTTTTGCTGATTAGTTTAAAACTATGCAAAGTGAAGAAACAAGTTAATGTGCTAAACAACCAAAACGTGTGGCACAAATGAGTTAATTTTAGGTTGCTTTAGTACAAACATATCAACTCTTCAAAATAAATACGAATAAACCAAATGTCTTTAAAAACAAGTTTGTCACTTTACAGCCACAAAAGGCAAAACATTTTAAGTACAAAACATTTTGAAACTTAAACTTGATCTGTATTGACAACAACAGATATAATTATAAAGGGCAAGACGAAAGAAGTAATACATTGTTTAGGTGTTCAATATTCTGTATCAGGCCTAGACATAAATGTAATTGGACAATAAACTGACAAAGTCTAGTCAGTCTAAACTGATCTTATAATCAAGGTGTTTATGATGTAAATCTATGAGGAGGGTTAAAAAGTCCTTGAGTCATGAAGCCATTTTTCTTCTTTGGGAAAATTGGTATATGGGAGATATGAGGCTCCCTTCTGCCAATAATATAAATATAAAGGAGTGCTTGAGAGGACAATACCTACTATGGGACTGCAAAAATCAATGCTGAGGGTCATTTCTTTCTGGAATTGGAAATTACAGTTCCCTCTCTGCTCTAACAGCAAAGTCCCATGATGCCCTGTGCTGGGGTTTAAACTGAAGTCGTTCTATCAAAGACACTGATGTAAGTGTACGCCTCAGATGAAGGCAGCCAGCCAAGAGTAGATGAGAGGCAAACAAGTATATGAACTGAAAAACAACATCCATCGTGAATATTGACTTCTCTGAAGATTCTGTAGTTCGGGACATACCATTTGACTCAAGTACAAACTGACTAGTTTTGGTAATTTCCTGAATTCTGGTAAATAAAAAATAAATAAAAAAAGGGAATGATGAACTTTGTTGTTTTCTGTTTCAAGAGGCTGGCATTTAAATGTAATCAATCAATAATCAGAGTTTGAGAGAGAGTTTAACTGAGAGAAATGCTTGATAGAGATGAACACAGATTTCCTTAAAGCTTTTAACTTATATAGACGTCAAGTCTGATTTGGCATTAGAAAGTGCATGCTATAACTTTTATTGCAATTATACCGAAACATAAAAACTAATAAAGGTATCTCACACTCACACACACACACACACACACACACACACACACACACACACACACACACACACACACACACACACACACACACACACACACACACACACACACACACACACACAATCTAACTCACCCTAAAACTCTCCTTCTGTTCCTCTGCTTAGCTCAGTAAGCATGAGACACCAGAGAATCCCATTCATCAGGTTTACTCGCAAGCTAAACAGATGGGGTTTTGAGCAAACTCCTGCAGTTTCCCCTGAGACACGTTACAAACCACATCCACGGAGTGTTCAGAGGGAGGGAGAGAGAATGCTTTGAATTTGATGGAGAAAGCTCGTATTTGGATTCATAGAAGCATTAAAGAGTGATTCCGGTTACTCTTGTCTTCCCAAACAGGATTCACACAAATACATACAAAATAGCATACCATTTGAGTACCAGGAAATTAAACTACAAAATGCCTTGTTGGCCCATTTCTTTTTCTGAGACATTATTTTCTGATCGAACTCCTCTCAGCTCTTATCAGCAACATCATTTGTCTTTGCCTTCCCAAACCATTTCACATCACCATGCTATCACTTGATAATACTATGGTTAAAGTTTGGAAAGTTTTAGGCACAAAACCATCTTTTGAATACCTATACTTGTCAGGACCTTCTCAAAACAATTGATTCCTTATTGCTGGGAAACCTCAGCTATACAGTTGTGGACTATCTACAAATCTCCACAATTATATCAGCAGATAGATATAGAATTGCTGCAGCCTGCATGCTTCTCCTAGTTGATGATTGACTTATGGGACTTTGGCACAACTGTGCCCATCACTTCCTCTTGCATCCCTTTCACAAACACACTGCCAAACAAAAGGCTAACATATTCTCAAGCGTGGCAAGAAAAAGAAGAAAAGTTGGAGACAACAACACAAGTGACAACATTCAGCCAGTGTAAAGCCAATACTATAAATATAAACAAGGGTTTAAGCGGACAATACCTACAGGGCAGCATGATCAATTTAAAAATTACAGTTCCCACTTTGTTCCTATGGCAGGGTCCCATGATGCCCTGTGTTGATTTTTACCTGCAGTCTTTCTCATAAAGACACTGTTGTAAGCCTCAGATAGAAGCTGCCAGGAAGAGTGGATGAGAGGCAAACAAGCATGTGAACTGACCTTTTCCATCCCTTTCACAAACACACTGGCAACCAGGAGTCCAACTTGTCCTTAAACTCGAAAAGCACAAGGAGAAAAGTGGAGGAAAACAACAGAAGTGACATCATTCAGTCATTGTTAACGTTTCATCAAAGAGACATCATGTGTTACTTTTGTATTCTCTGCCTTTGTCCACATCAGGAATGGCCTTCCCCTTGTGTGTGCTGTAGATTTGTCAACTAATGTGTTGGAAAACAATGGCAACTTTTGCACACATAAGAATGCAATTCGCCTGAGTGTGTACAAAGATTTTAATGGGCAGTGCATACACAACCGCAGTGCAGATGGTGGGGTTTTTGGCCCGGGGATCATGCTGAGCCCTTGATACTCATTCTAATGTTGCCCTGATCAAACTATGATCTAAACCCCTCGGAGTAGAGAGATGCCCAGATACAATGCCGTATTGGACATATGGAGGAATGTGCCACACTCTTAAGAAGATAATTTCCCTTCAGCTATTTAAATACAAGAGTCAAACACACTGGGAGTGGTGACCGACTGTGTATTCTGTGCCTGCAGATAATCTAGGAATAAGCAACATGGATGCTGTCTAAATTTAGAAATTGACTAAGGCTCCCTGACAGGAGTGATGGAAGTCATGCTGGACTTTCCTCACTCCGTTCAGTGACTCTCACCCACTCTTGACCTTGATTAGGACTTGAAAGCACACATTGAGGTTTTCTACCTCATCTTACAACTGGTGCACACAGCGTGTTTGATCAATTGAAACAATATATGATAATCTGAATGATAAAGAGAGAATGTACCACTATTGATTCCCTTCTTTGCAGTTGATAATGCAAAGTAGATTTTACCCAGAAACAGTATCAAGTAGCGACAGGGAGTCCCAGATGGATATGGTCATAGAGCCTGTATGCGAGTGGATGTGCCTGAGAGGAAGCCCTTGGCTCTCACTTAGCAACACAGCAGAGCAGCTTGACATTGTAACAGACACTGAGATCCATGTCAGCTTTAGCCTCTTTAGCTGGAGTATTTGTTCAGAAAATGCACCCTTCTGTTCCCTAAGGGAGCTGGACACAAAGGCAGACAGAGGGATTTCTGCCAAGCTCTGTCCAAAATTATACATCTACTCCACTCTCCTCTCAATGGGGATCTGTTAAAATCATTATGACATGTTTGCAGCTTTTACAGGAAACACTGTCTGGACAGGGCAGCCTCTGTGACCTCTGAAGAGAAGGTGGGGCACAGGTTCACATTGGAGGGAGTTGTTTTTTGACCTGAGGTTGAGTGCTTGGATAGAGGTTTGGGATAATTTATGGATCGTATATAGTTCATAATCATGCAGGGGTTTTGCTTACTTTTGACATGTTTCATAATGGGGCTGAATAAACTGTGACACCTTGACAGTTCTTTAAATGGTCTCAGAAACAATACCCATCAAAGTTACATGAACTTGGTTACAAGTAAGTATACCTTCTGAGATATTGTTGCCATGGTAGTAGTTATGGGTTGTCAAAGCAATCATTGTGACTCAGGAGCAAGACTTTTTCTTTTTTTTTATACAGTTTCTGACCAACAATCAAATTATTAGCTATCTAAGTGAGCGATGAGTATTTATCTTTTTCTAGAACAACGATCATGAATTTGTTTTTTGTGCCATTAATCTGAGGCCACGAACCCTTGGTAGTCTGAAAAACCTCATGGATCTGAGGCCAGACTGTGATCATGAATGGTGTGAATCTAATGGACATGCTTCCTGGACAAGCTAAGGAAGGTACCAGCTAGGCTCATCATTGCGCTGGCAATATCATTCCACTGGCATCATTTTATCAGATGTGCTAAAGCTTCATCCAAGAATCCAAATCTATAGAGACAACAGTTCTTATGTTGCTTAGCCTTCTCTTATTATTATTACCCTAAGGACATTGTCAGAAATAAAACTACCATCAGAATTTCAATAAATCAAAGCAGCTGCTGCATATTTATATAGTATATTTTTAATTCATTGTTGACTGGGCCATTACTTTTCAAACACATCACACACATGACTTGCCCTTGGCTCAATGCATGTGTTAAACATGTGACTTGAGGGCATGCTACAGAAACCTTTGTCGGTTTACAGCTCAGGATAAGAAATAAGGGTAGTTTACTTAGTTGAGTAAGCAACAAGACACTAGCTGGGTATGAGAACAGATAATAAGACACTGACAAGAGGAGTTATATCCAGGACCAATTTAGTCACCTTGGCGAGGCAGTGGAGTATGAAACCACCTGGTATAATGCTCTGACTACAGATCTGAGGACTTAGCGCTTCTAACTCTGCCAAATGAGGTCCCGTCTGCTAGATAAGAGAGGAAAAAAAAAAAAAAAAAAGCAGTCTGTGCTATGGATGGGAAATGGAAAAGCATATTTGTTACTCTTCTGGCTTTTGTGGTGAGTGAAGATGGTGTAGAAAAGGAGGATGAGGTAATTATGCTCTGAATCCTGAAATGCTGAGAGGTTTCTGTCCTTTTGATTTACATCTTCAGGGGAATGTTTTTGAATATTCTGTGGTCTTCACTGATGAATATTTACATATTATTAAAGCTGATTTAGAGAAAAAATATCAAGAAGATGGAAAATGTACCATCAGATGAAAAGAAGATAAATATCCCTATTCTCTAACACAGCTGGTGATGAATAGAAAGTGACGTTAGAAACATGAATTGGGTGCAAAAAAATGTTTGAAAAATATGTTTTAGGGACTCTTGATCATATGCTAAAAAAAAGAATGTGGGTGGGGCAGTGAAATAAAAAATGATTGTGATATTTGGTCAAATCCAGTGGACTAAAACATATAAAGTATCCAGCTGACACAATTTGATATTATTATTTAGACGCTTAACTGTGATCAGCACCTCTATCCCTCCCCTCTAGCCCCACTCTGTATTAATAAAATACAGTTTATTGGAGAAGTAGCAGTTTCCAAGAAATATTAGGAGCACTCGTTTTGTGCTTTATTAATCTAAAGCATGAAGTCAATGTAAGAAAAAAGCAAGGTTATCCATCCAGCCAAGCCATGTCTCTGTCCGCACTTATTGACTGTCTCATTCTCGTTTTAAATCTCTTAGCACAGCCCAATTCAATTCACAAATAAACCCCCCATTGTGTTTGATTATATATTTCCCAGTATTGACTTTGATTTCAATACTGCTAGCTCACAGTTCATTAAAAGTCAGCCGGGTCTGGGTCCATGCAGGAAGCAAGTTCATTTATATTATTAAACAATTGGTCTATGTGAAAAAGGGGGCTAATACTTGCAATATAATCAGCTTCTTAAACTTGCCAAGGCTGATTTATTGTTGTATGCATGCAGGGAGCAGGTTAATTTCAAGCAGGAAGTCCATTACCAGATCCTCTCTCCTTTTCTTGTTAATATCCAGTATCTGCTGTGTTAACAGGTATGAAAATTAACAAGTTGAAAAGACATTGTAAATTGGGTGCGGAAGGGAAGTGGGAGAATTGTGATGAATGAATAAATCAGACCTTGGCATTTTTTTGGACCCAGTGAGCAGGCAGAGTGCCAATCTCATGCATTCTGAGAGACACTCCTCACACTGAATCATAATTCATAAATAACACAAAGTCCCTGGATGGATCAGTTATTGCAGTTTGAATTACAGCCAAAACTGTGGCTGTTAAGTTGTTTAACCACAGCGATGGAGTGGAAAAGAATAAGGAAAATCTGGATGTCAACAGGTGTCAGAGCCCGATGCCATGTTTCTTACAAGCACACAAACACGCACATGTTCCCGACTAAAATACTTCCTCAATTAATATAATATTAATTCATTAATTTTCCACCAGCCAGTCCACAAGACTTTGGCTATGGTTTAGGATGTCAGTGATGTAAAGCCAGGACAGTATGAGTCACCCATCCAGCAGAGGAAAGGCCAAACTATTAGCAACTTTATGCTATGTGTGACTTCCTTTTTGTACCTACAGTACATTGCAAATAAGGGGTTGTATATTCACTTTATCCACTTGATAACTTATTGGCCTTGTCTTTTAGTTTAAAGCTGTCTGTATTTTTAAGCACTAGACAAATCAGGGTGCAGATTTGATATGCAAGATGTGTCTCGCATCAGTACTGCTGCTTCTGAATAAGTCAACCCAGAGCAGATGAAGAGCAAGCAAAGCGTCCAAGCCCATCTATAGGAGTACATCTGCCAAGCAACGTGGGTAATGAAGAGAAAAGAAGAAAAAAAGCTACCCCAACACCACAACTATAAGCACATCTGACATCTGACAAGAAATCCCCAGACTTAAAGGATATTCACACACCCACATGATCCATCCATTTATGACAAGAAAAGGATGCAGCACAAAGGAATAAACTGTTATACTCATGCATTCACAGGCACAATATCTGTGTGACATGTACACTACACTGAGGAATGTGAAAATGCAAAGTGTGATACCTCTCACCAATAGATATCATTAGCTGGTGATTAAAGGCCCTAGCTGGGCTCCGCTCATCCATTCTTTACAGCTTTTGTCTTCGCTGTGATGATTGTCCAGAAACCTTGACCGCAAGAAGGTTTGCTCAGCTACTCTGAAGGGTGGACCAATCAGAGGCCAGTTGAAGTCAAGCGTTTGTTTCAAAATGTAGTTCTAACAATGGCAGCAGTGGTAGAGCAAGATAAAGCAATAAGTTCAGTTGTTGCAATTCTAACAAATATAGAGGAATTTAAGCTGGCGCAAGAACAATGCTGCTTGTATCCTTAAGTCTACAAAGTCTGCAGTGGTCATTTACTAACATGGTATTGCACACTGCAAAATTTTTGGGAGAGTGTCTGTTTACAGCTGGGAAAGTTCTGGCTCACAAAATATGTGTTTTTGCAATGGTGGTCAATGTTGATTGGTTAGAAGCTGCTCCATTAGTTTTGAGGTCTATGTCAATTTAAATGCAAAGACTGGAAACAACCCCCCAATAAAGCATCGCCAGACCCAATCTATTCAGAGTGACTTTGGGTCCAAGCACCAGATGAAAATCTTAAAGAGAAAGATATTGTTAAAGCTGCTCTATAGTGACTTTATATTTTATTGACAATAGATTAAATAAGGTTCTCCCGGTTCTATATAGCATTTTAGCATCGTTCGACTCATTGTCTTGGTTTTAAGGCCCAAAAATGTAGTCTTGTATGTTACCTGCCACTGAATCTCGCTTCCAGCAGCGGCAGGCAGCTAAGATGCCCTGATAAACCCATTGTACACTGCATGCCATAGCAGCAAATGTCAGACAAAGTTATCAGCTAAAGAGCCAGACATTTTTCTCGGAGAGAGTAGATACAAAACAGTGGTAAAAGAAGAGTAAATACTGATTATTTCAAGAAATAAATAATGTTTTTCGGTGTAAGCTAATGTTTAAATAGGAGACAAACAACAGAGAAATAGCTGAGAGGCAAGGTGCAAAACTTAAACAGTCATTTGTGGAACATTTTCAGTATTCAGAGAGCGAAACATCCCTTCAAGCACAGAGCACATATTCACATACATCCAGTCATTAACAGTAGGACCTATTCAGTGTAAGAATGAGATGGATGATTCTTGACCACTTAGACTTTTTTCAAACATTATTATACACAAGTATGAAAACTGAACCAAGCTAATTTGGGCCCTTGCCCATAGTCCTGCTGAACTGAATGGTTTTCATAAACCATTGGACTTTAGCCACATTTTGTCCTGAAGCCAAAACAAGTTAAAATGTATGACCTTCTATGTTATGAATACTAATTACAATCTGCCTTGACGTGTTCGTAATTGAGGCTGTATGTTGTCATGCTCTTTCTTTACTTTATCGAAAAAAATATTTGTTTTTGTATCTGTGGCTTATTTAGGGGTGTCACAATATACTGGTATTGACAATATCCACGATATTTAAAAAAATTAAATGTTGATATTGTGTTGATTATGCACATACTGAAATATTGTGAGGAGTTAGGCACCGATATTTAGAAGACTTACAGTTCAACACACAAAGTGTTGTTTGTCACTTGCCATATCCAAGTTTTAAACAAAAAGAAAACTGCAGCATAACACCGTTAATTAAAGCCAATGGTTCAGTAGCACAATATAAATTGTACTTAATGTGAGCCAAGGCTTTATGACGGTCTCTAGCATTGATTTATTAATTCAGACAAGTTTTTTACCATTTAAAATGCATGTAATCAATAGCTATGCATACCACCTTCCCGCCTTGTGCAGTTAAAGCTTTGAGACAGCACATTTTGAAAATTGCGATGATATCCTTATCGTGAATTCTTTTGACCATGACAATCGTGTAGTCAGATATTAAGATAGCCCTACGTGTATTCTCCTTTATTTAACTTTTTTTTCTTTTTTTGCCTGAGTGGCTCAGGTAACCACAAAAAATAAGATGCTGGTCGTTCTTTTCTCGCAGTTTAGCAGCTTGGGGATTTTAGGATTCTTCTCTAAAGCCTCTATAGAAGCTCCAGCATTCTACTTGGCCAACTGTCCGAGCAGACAGATACACCATTGAGGATCTAGGTGAGTAATAACCCTTGTGACTTGTATTCACATGTCAAAGCCTGGCCTCCATCCAACCTGGTGTATGAACACAGTCCTGTGGGAAAGCTAAGGGGAAGAAAAGAATTGCAATATTTTTCCTCCTGGCTTGAATTAAGAGCCTGAGCCACTGCTTTTGTTCAGAGACATTTTACAATCACTCATTATGCTG
The DNA here is from genome assembly GCF_029030835.1 of Brachyistius frenatus. Classification (NCBI taxonomy): domain Eukaryota; kingdom Metazoa; phylum Chordata; class Actinopteri; family Embiotocidae; genus Brachyistius; species Brachyistius frenatus. The sequence goes on from NW_027210626.1 coordinate 1,870,780, forward strand.
AATGCAACAATTTGCAAAAACATCAGTAATGTACATTGTATTGAATATCAATAAGCCTTTTATTCACGATTACAAAACGGGCTGCAGCCAAAGCAGAAAAGCTACACTACAAAGATAAAAGGGTGTCTGTAAAACAACAACAGAGCGATTTGACAAAAGCTTTAAAATATGCCATACCTTTGATAGTGTTGCATCTATTTAAGAATAGTTTCTTAGAAAGGGGTGTGCTCATATGGTCTCAGTGGGTCAACTGATAATCCTTTCACTCATATCCGTAGCACACACGCTGGGACACACATGCCAGGTGACACAGCGAACAGTGCCAAAGGAGACATATTATTGCTTTCTCTACATATAGAGAGATTAAAATAAATGTTGATGACTGAATAGGAATTCCCCAACTGCTGGTGTAGGGGTAAAGTCATACTCATTGGGTTATAATTTAAATCAATTAAACAATAGTATTGCATTCAATGAGTAAAATCTGAAATATTCAGTTGCCATGACACTTTAAAACACATTATACAAAGACAGTCTATAGGTGCAGAGTGACATGGGTCAAATCATTGCGTTTCTTAAGTGTGCGTGTGTGTCTGTGCATATATACATCCACTTCAGTGCATATGTGGTAGGACTTGTGAGTAAAGAGGTGATTGGAGCTTATTGTTATTCTGAGCATTCCTCAACCAACCTAGCCTCTACCCAGATAGTCTCTACCACCCCCCCCCCCCCACACACACACACATTTGTAACTAGTACTAGCCAAATCCTAACCTTTTCTCTAACCTTAATTCAAGTTTTTACTCTAAAATTTAATGATTTATGAGTCTGATCTACTTGATTTTTTTTTTTCCCTGAAAAGGAAGTTGGTTTCTCACAATGTGATGGTATAAACATATTTTTGTCCCCACAACATGAATAATACAAGTACACACACACACACACACACACACACACACACACACACACACACACACACACACACACACACACACACACACACACACACACACACACACACTGCATGTTACTGCCAGGGCACAGTTACTGTGGTAACGGTGCATCTCTCCCATTGGTCCTGACTGAACTCTTGGTAAAACCAAAGTGTATCTTCACTGATGTGGCCTTGTTGCAGAGGATGATGATGACACATCAGATAAGAGGGGTAGTCTCTGTTCATTTGGTAGCTATGGCTGACGGAGGTATCTCTTTTACAGGTGACGTACACGGAATAATAATGACATTAATCAAACTGAAACAATTCAACATTTTTTTCTTTGCTAAATTTACAGCAGTAACAATGTTTGTCTTTTGAAGCTAATTTCTGATTTTTCTCAAATTATGTTTTCAAAATGGAGCAGATTTGGAGTTAATGACACTTTTCAACAAAAACAGATTTCTTTAAATCATTGCTTTCAGTAATGTTTGACAAAATTACCTTTTATGTTTGTATCTAAAAAGTAGACATGTAGTATATTATCATCTCTGCCTCATTTTAAGCAGGATATTGTATTTGCATGAATTCAAATTGTAACTCTTTTTTTTAGCATAACTTTTGGTTTCATGGAGACTGATTTCACATTTATCTATTTTGGGATTTGCTTGAAATCCTTGGAATTAAATAATGCCAACAGGAACCAGCTGTCCAGTGTTTTTTAGAATGCACATAATTATTCTTAAATATTTAAACAAGTCACCGTAGGGCATTACATCGCATTTCAGAATTCCAGTCCTGATACTGTCCTGAATGAAGCCTCTGTTCTTAATATGGTCTGTTAAGGTCTATACAGCTATTTTTTTCCTTCCCTTCTCCATCTTTTGTGACACTGTCCTGACGTCTATACAACTAAAGTGTCCAACTGCCCTCTGTCTGACCCTCCACTGCCACTTTGTATGGCTCATAAACCTCCATGCCTCTCAACCCCCCTGCAAGTACCACCGTCCACCCAGCACCACCATGGGTACAACACCGGCCTTAGCCACTCCAACACAACTGAGCGACCAAACTCAATTACATGTCCCATTTATCTCTACAGGGGCCGCCTAGCCCCGTGGCTCCAGTGTAAATCTCTGGTCCCAGTCAATAATCTATTCTCCAACTCGTCCAAGGGCCCTCCATTGTCATTAGACATCCGTTTGTCAGAGGATGGATGAATGGGAGAAGGGAGGGTATAATGAAAAAGGGAGAAAGTGAAGTGGTGGGAGGTGATAGGGGGCTGAAACCAGAGGCCATCCATCTATCCAATGACTTGTGGTCACAGTTCATTATGGGTCGTAATGCAACCCAACATCACACAGCCAGCATTAAGCCATAGCAATGTTCTGGCGAAGGTCAGTTTGGGGCCCCCTTGTCTAACCTCAAGTGTTTACCAGTTTTCAACACAGCCAGATGTAAAATATGATCAGATTTTCTTGGGCAATGTCAATGAGAACCACGATGGTGATGAGTCTTGAGCTTGGTTGTCTATTTATACTGTCTTCAAATTTGCTTGGACAATTGCAGTAGATGTTTACAGCTCGAAGTAACACTATTATACTTCATTTGCTGGACATCCAGCAAGAACAAAGCTCAATAGGCTGAGAGCCCCTGCCGCAGTCTGAGGAAGGACAAGGACTGAGAGAAAGCCATCTATCTCCCCAACTACCAGACAGACTAGCAAGTGTGTATACTGCAAACAGGGAGTCGATGATAACCAACAGTAGTATCCAATGTCAAACTAAAGATGTCATATTAGATAGATAATTACAGCTGATATAGCGGCGTGGGATGCTGTTGTGCTCTCTCACAAACTCTAGGCAAAGCGATCTAATTAAACGATGAGAGGGCATATTCGTCCTGTTGTCTGAGAGTCCACTGGTGATGGATGGGATAATGAGTTTCCTGAAGAGCAGCAGACTGGGATAATGAGTTTTATCCAGGAGAGGCTCACAGGGTGTTCAAGGAGGGCTGCTGTATCCCAAGCTGGGTGACAAACAACTCAAGACAGTCTGTTGAGTGTGCCTGCACTAGGGGAAATGGCATCATAACTGTTGGACAATGCAGCCTATTATTTTGTGTGACTGGCTGTTAGGAATGAAAACTGTCAGACGTGTTAGCATAGCAATCTGTGAAGGCGGTCATTCTGCATGATGGGAAGGCTGGCCTATCAGTCACAGACAGATTAAATGATGGTTCATTTTCTGTGTGTCCCCAGGAGTCACTTGCTCAAGCCTGTTGTCCCTGTCACAGCTCAGCGCATGTAGAATGCAGGTGAAGTTTTTTTATGATTAGACTGAATGGGTTCAAGGTTTTATCAGCTGTCCAGGAGGCTCCATCTATCCATCTATCCATCTATCATACTGTATATAGATATCATCGGTAGCTACAGTGCATCTTAACTGCTGTGTTTTGGCACTTTTCTGTCTGTATTCTGTTCTTATGGTCTACTGTTTTGGTGTGCTGCAACTGGTAGAAAACTTTTTCATGCCAACTGTGTGGACTTTTTCAGTCTTGGGCACAGCAGGCTTGATCTACTCTGCCGCAGGCGGTCGAGTAAGGCAGACTGAGACAAAGCTGAGCATATCTTTACAGTGGTCATAAAGGCACAATGAAGAGACTTCTTCATGCAGCTTTATATCAGCTGGCAGCTGCTGCCGGTTCCAGCAAGTGCAAGTTACGGAACGGCACAATAAACAAGGGTATGAGAAACAGACTGAGTACTTGTACATTTGTTTATGTGTGTGCATCGGTGTGTGTTAACTTGTGTACACACATGTAGGGTGGGGAAAGCTAATTTAGCTTCTCATACTGTCTGAGCAGCATTTAGTCAAAAGAAAGCTAGAGTGAAATGGCCGTGTTAAAAGAAAAAGAAGCGCCACAGATCCAGAATCATTTCAGAGTGAACTACTTGTGAGGTCTGTCACTCAAACTGCAGAGGTAAATGACGTGAAAATGTTTCCAAATTAGCATATTTTCTGAACATCCTCACAGTTCATCAGCTTACAGGCAAAGCAAAACGAATAGCTGCTTTCTGCAGAAGTGAGAGTCAATGATCAGGAAAATCTTTATTTACATTCATTGTTTTCGTGTTCTACTGCTTGCAGGTAATGAGGTGGCTTCCAATTCTCAACGGTGCAGGTTACTTGATCCTATGCCAATGCTACACACATTCACTGCAGCCTTTCTAAGCTTGACAATTACACATGTACACACATAATCACCCTGTCCCCTTTCCGTGTTGCCATGAGCTAAAATTAATCATCGATACACTGGTTTAATTTCTAATATCTTGGTAGATATCAAATTATGACAGCTGCATCACAGTCACATTTTAGTATCATTTCCACTATAACCAAACTATGGATTTCCTCCTATCAATTTCAAGTGTGTGTGTTGCAGCTATTGAACTGGGTCGCAATCAATGTCTTAACTAAACACCAAGTAAGCTACACTGCTGGTGTTTATACAAGCCTGACCTGCCTGGTAAAAAACCGATAGAGGAAAAAAAAAAGACAGATAAGGAGAGAGAAGCGCTGGCTGAAGTAATCAATAACTCGTACCTGGAACAGCAAAAAAAAAAAAAAAGGGAAAGTAGAAATAAATATAAAATGTGAAGGAGGAAGGAGTGTGTCTGTGTCTTGAATTACACGTATTTTGCCACAAACCACCATCTTGACATCATCTGTCAGCTTCAGGAACATTTCTGTTGAAACTGGCCTCATCTGAGGTCGCAGGAGTACTTCTGAGAAGTCTGACCTCATTTTGGTAGCAATAGGTTTTCCACAAAGTATCCCCACCAGCAGAAACAGTTTCCACAGAAACTCTCCCACTGAGATGATATTTTACTTGCTAAGTGGCCATCACAAGTGGGCTGAGACTATTCACCTGTTTAAAAGACAATTTGAAAACCTGCGCATTGATTTCTCACCTGAAGTCTTTGATAATGTCTTACATAATGTCAGCAGCTTCTCATTTCATTGCCTCATGTTTATCTATTCTATCATCCAGAGATGAATCTAATATGCTTAATAGACAGAGACTCTTAATAGACTTGTATAATAACTGTACACACAGTATCTTATTATATCATGTAGCACCTATCTAGTGGCTTTTTAATTACTCTGAATTAAATCGTACATTTCCCCCACCAGATAATTCTTATTTCTGCCACCATATTAAAAGTATTGCAGTGTCAGTATGAAGAAAAGTTTTCATCACAAAAAAATCCATTTGAATGCTCACTTGAGGTTTTCTGCCTGTATTTGTAAGATGTAACCATACTATACCGGTATTTGCCCAACACTAAACCTGCTTCAAAAACCTGATTCCCTCACCACCAATGTTCCTCAAACTATACATTTATGAGGTAACCTTATTGCTCTCCTGTGCCTCATCCAATAACCCATACAGTAAATCACTATGATATTTTCGAGCCCTTGCACTGGCATTTTGAGAGACATGAAAAGTCACTGTGGAAGCGTGTGTGCAGAAATAAAAGTTAATACCATCTTTGTGTTTATTGAAAAGAATACATGTTGACAGTACAAATAGCCTTTTGTCCTTTGGAATCAAAATTTGTTTTAAAGCTAGCTGAGGCAACTATGGCCTGGAGGATGAAAAGCATGCTTGGGACCAAAAGGTCGGCGGTTTATTTCCTTGTGCTGGCATCAAAAACGTTCATGGCTGAAATGCCAAGGCTGCTAACCGAGCCAACTGCTGCCCAGGTGCTGAAGCTGTGCATTGCTTCGGGTGTGTGTGTGTGTGTGTGTGTGTGTGTGTGTGTGTGTGTGTGTGTGTGTGTGTGTGTGTGTGTGTGTGTGTGTGTGTGTGTGTGTGTGTGTGTGTGTGTGTGTGTGTGTGTGTGTGTGTGTGTGTGTGTGTGTGTGTGTGTGTGTGTGTGTGTGTGTGTGTGTGTGTGTGTGTGTGTGTGTGTGTGTGTGTGTGTGTGTGTGTGTGTGTGTGTGTGTGTGTGCGCGCGTTCACTGCTCACGGATAGGTTAAATACAGAGGTCAGATTGTGTCAAAACATACTGTGTGAAATGCACTGGCAAACAAAACAAGTCTTTCCTTTCAATGTTCATGACAACTTTTTTGCTTGATAATCAAATTATTTTTAAACTATTTTACTGTGTTGCACAATGTTGGGTACCAAACATGGATAGTTTCATGCCACTGATCAAATTGCTTTAACATCTATACATTTTAGTGTGTACCGATAGTCTGTGCGTAATGCGTTGAGGGGATCTGTTAATTGTTGCTACAGAAAACAGCCAAGGTTGCACCTTCTGCCTTTAAATGCATGAAGACTAAAGATTTGTACCATAATTGAATTATTGCAGTACCATAGTGTTATGCAACTTTCTTTTATTTTAATAGATTTTTTTTTAAATTGTAAAACTGTCAACGAAATAACTACCATTCAGGAATGGGTATTGAAGTCCATGTATCACTATGGGTATTACACATTTTTGAAAGATACCTCAACCTTGCTACTTCCATAATCACTGAATAGTGACTTTGTCCATTTTATCTACTTTGTTGTATACAGTGTGGAGGAGACTTAAGGTAAGGCACAGTTTGCACTGTAATTATGTTATTGAATAGGTACAGGAAAGTCCAGTACACTCTGACCTGGCAAGTGTACACTTGTGTACACAAGTGTACACTTGCCAGGTCAGAAAATACCTTTCTCAGAATCAACACACGCACACGCACACACTGTTGCACAAGTACAGCCATGTATACACACAGCTAAAACCAACACATGTGATGTAGATGCACATAAGCACAAACTGCACTGGTGTCAAGTATGTGGAGGGGTCAACAGTATATTCAACAGTATGAAAGTGAAGGAACAGGACAGTGTAAACTCACCGTAGATTATTGTTCTGATTAAGTAGTTTATGGTCACAAACCTTTGACACCGATTAAGATTCTGTTTCTTTGAATACTTCAGTTTATCATCATAATTTCCACTAGCGTGGTATTGTTAATAGCTCAACAGCAAACAGTACATTTTATAATTTGACAGCTACTCTCACTAAGCAAAAGCAGGCTACTTCTAAAAGTTGAGCTACACAGTAAAGATAGATGTGAACGGTAAGATGGAACCACAAAAGTTGTGGGCTGACAGATGCTATAAAAAGCTCCATAGAGCTGAGGGGCACTGAAGTTGGCTGACAATTCTCTTTAAGTTCATGACTATGAGGGATCCCTTTCACATACCACTAGTCATGAGATCCATTGTTAATAAAAATTTTTTTTAAAAAAAGCAGTATTCAATATAGCTGCTTTACAAAGCGGGCTGAGAAGAGAAATCTCTGTATCTACCTATAAATGTGGTATTTTTAACCTCTCTTTGGTTGGACCCAATGACCTACTGATGCCGATCCCTTGAGAGGTGAACATGTAGAGCTGACGAGGATAGGGAATTACACACTGAAATCCAGGGACAGATCCATGCAGTGGTGTCCCACAGGTGCGGGGAGATTTTAATATCTCACTCCACACTGTGTATTTCACAAGAGGAAATAAGCAGCCTTTCCAATAACAGTGAAGATTTGTTACGTTTAGTGTTATCATGCGTCGCTGAGGGTCAGCAGAGCAACGTAGAAGGGCCAGATTTATTGGAGCAAATTGAGAAGATGAGTAACCTGCAGTGCACAGATGACGTTTAGTTTTTCACACCTCTTTGTTTCATTATTCCAATACCATCAAACGTTGCACTGTGGCACTTTGAATGGGGCAATTTATTCATTATGGAACCATAGACAATACAGTGCCTTGCTTGAAACATACAGGCTCTCTCAGCAATCTTAAATGTATCACACATCTGGATATACCACTAAACCTATGGGATTTAAAACAAAATATAGTCCCTTGCCTGACTATATAAAACATCTAATTAACTTAAAACAACATATTTTCCTCACAATATCCTATAAAGACGCTTTGGGACAAAGATTTTTCTTTATGGTTTTTCTTTCTAAATCTTCGTTCCATTACGTTTAAATTAACTTAACTAGGATTTGGTACTCTTTAATGATTTTGCTTAGAGGAGACATTCAAACTCATTAACAACCAATAACTAAACCAAATTAAAGGTTAGCGGAATGTTATTCAGCGTTGGAATAATATTTATATTTTAAAATGTTATAGGAAAACAAAGTGACATCATAGAGTACATGAGACTGAAGGCCAAAAAAATTGTGTCCTATTATTTAGTTCAAGAAGTTTACAGGTTACATGTTTATCACCTTGAAGAGCATACTAACATTTCCAACAAAAAAACCTCTGCAAAACTTTTTGTTTCTGTCCAGGTTTGCTATTAAATCAAAATAAACCGTGCTGCTACAGTTTACTGTAGTTTTAATATTGCCAATGCTGACATCTGAAGTCACAACAACAACTCTCAAGCATGACATAAGTGGTGGAACACAAACCAAACACAAGCAGAGAAATGAGTAATTCTGACTCAAACTTTATGACTCACATTGTGCTCATTTGAGCAACGTGACAAACGGCAGATTGGTTTTAACAGATTTTTGCAGGGGTATTACGCATCCAAACATTGTTGGATTTTTGCTAGCAATTGTAGAAATTGAGCTATGCAGGAAAAGAGAGTACTTCTGTTACAAAAAGAGAAAAAGAAAAATAGTGAAACAACCCAAATCACTCACTGATTATGCATCAAGTTCCATTGGGTAAGTAAAAAGAAAGTAGAGTACATTTGCTTTGCAAATTTTGGTTTTCAACTGTAAGCTTATGTGATTTCACCCATTTTTCCCCAAAAATAACACAATAACATTTTTATTTTGCAATATTTTAGATTTTCTCAACAACACAATATCATTCTTGTGTCACACCTTCTAACGTGTGACCTGAATTTGTCACCTAATGCAGCAGTGCCACGACAAGAAGGCCGAGTGGCTCCGTGTAGCCCCCTGTAAACTCATTACTTTGTCCTAGTTTAAGGGCGAAAAGTGACCATCACGAAGCCATGCATTCTAATAACTGTCCATGTACTGACAGAATCAGGCTGCTCATTGGCCTCACCACAGCACAGACCCTCGATCCTGATAAGCATTCATATTCACAGGGTTTGCGTAATCGATGCAAATCACCGTTTCTGCGCACACGCGATTTATTCTGTATTTTGAGTTCACTCCTCCGTGTGAAGGGTTAAAGTCGATGTCCTGCTGTATGTTAGTGTTTGTAAACATAAACATTTTACGTTTGTGTCAAGGATTACTGGTAAAATGTGTTTTAATTATTTTTCCTTTACACAGTATTCATTTTTTCCCTTTCATTTAACTTACAACTATTTGGGATATTTGTTATATTCTAGGTATTTTTGATACACTTTACATACATTTGATGTATTACTGTCTGTGTGCTTCAACTCTTTGGGATTCTTGTTTACTTCTCAAATTGTTGAATGTTGGTTGGATGGTTAACCACAGCTGTCACCGCACAGCCTTTTGATATACATTGTATATGTAGTGACGACCTGAGATCCAGAAGTGATGAAGAATGAGAGTGGAGCACTTTTTTCCTCTGTGCTCTTATACATCATCCTTCTAAAAAGTGCTTCAGTCTATAATTTAGTCTTAAAACAGCACGAACTAAAACATATAATTGAGAGCGCATCAAAAGGGGAAATACGGAGAATGACCACGTAGTGTTATACAAGAGAAACATCTTAGTTATTACCATGAATGCCGCAAACACAAATCAAACACCAATTTATTTTGTTGTACTCTGCTGCATCTTTCTGTATTTGTAAGAATAAGCAAAGTCAGTCTCCAAACAAAGGTTTAGGACAAACATAAAAACTGCTGTGGAGACTCAGTCATGGACAGTTGAACTATAGAGTATTATCATATATGTACAGAGGCCCCTTTGTTCACTGCATGTCATCCACGTTTCCCTCTGATCTTGGTGTCCTGAATGCTGCATATTCTGGAGTATATTTTCCAACTTCCTCCACTGTACGTCTGTCCATCTGTCTATGTGTTGCCCTCCCTCTCTCATAGGAGATGGTAATGGGATTTTAGCAGAAGTCTGATTAAAAGGACACTTCCTCCTTGGAGACCACCCGACAGTTTCTCTTTTTTCTTCCCTTCTCTTCCTCAGAGCGTCAAAAACCTTGGGTTTGGGAACAGAAGGGCCTGATAGCAGGCTCATGCAGTGCAAGCTAATTAAATTAGGCCTCCTTTAATAAAAGAGGAAGTGAACTTAACGCTTTTATCCCAAGTCTACCATCAAAGGAAAAGGAAAAGTAAGGCAATGGAGGGAGAAAACACACAACCTGAAGATATGAATTTCTTCCTGTTGCGTTACATTCATGCTACCCCTGAGCTACGTTCAACCTAATGCAGGAAAAAAAATAACACACAAAAAGAAGTAAATTGTTTTTTAAAAGAGTTCATGAAGACCATAACTCTTGAAAAAAACGTCACAAACTTTTTTGGTCTTGTGGCTCAGGGTTGTCTTTGTGGTTAACATTAGTTTTGTGTTTGGTTAAAACACATGCACATCACACCCAGGCGTTGTGATGCTTTTGCAGCGGAAAAAGATTTATTAAGAATGAATGAGCTGGTGGTACTTCTCAGGCATTATACTGCCAGAGAGCAAACAGTTTTAGCAATGCTAATTACAGCACAAAAGGTTCTGTATATTCCCAATTTACCGGTAGCTATTGCTAGGGAAACCAGGTTTTAAGGTGGATAAGTATAGCTATGAGTTGAGCACTGGGTTCAGATCCTTTAGCATTTTATAACAAAGGATTGAGGACTAAATATATAATGACGTTTGAGGCTGAGTAAAAAATAAAAAAAACTTTGAAAAGAGAGAAAATATAATTTAGGACAGTGGTTGCCTAGAGGCGAGATAAAAAGATAAATAAATAATTGTAAAAAAAAAAAATAATAATAATTGTGGTTCTTTGTATTTAATGTATTAAAAGAAGAAATTCAACCTGTAACTGTGGAGAAATAGAAGTACGTCCTTCAGCACTTGACGGTTAGCTTTCTTATTCTCAATCTTTTCAGTGCAGCAAAAGGCTTCTGAACTTAAGTCTGAGTCCATCACTTTCCGTATCTTGGAAGGAGGAAATGAAAGGTACTAGAGTGGGGCAAAGGGCACAAGGAGAAAGTCAAATGGATTATCATAAATTTACATGATCAAACTCTCGGCTTTATATGCAGTTTGGAAATCTGAGAGGAATCGAAAACAAGTTCAACATAAAGGTATATGTACTATACTGTACAGGGACATTAAAAGTATACACGCTCCTGTTTAATCCTGGTGAATTTTTGAGGTGTAAAAAAAAAAAAAAAAATGAAAGCAAGATTAATTGTGGCAGAAATTCGTCCATCTTTATTGTGAAATATCAATCTATACAAAGAAGGTGACAAAAATGTAGCATTCAGGTGGGAAAAAAAAGAAGAAAAAAAAAGAACCTCAAACAATGTTTACAGCACTGACGTTTTGGATAAGAATCTCTTGGCACATTTTGATTTGGCAATATTTTCCCACAATTCTTTGTAAAATGTTCTGGAAATGTAAAATTGTGAGTGCATCTCTTATGCACAGCCCTCTTCATGTCAACCCACAGGTTTTTAATTGGACTCCGGCTGGTCCATTTCAGAACATTGACCTTCTTTTTGGTGATGCCAATCCTTTGTTGATTTGGATGTGTGCTTTGGGTAGTTGATGCTGCAAGATGAAATTCCTCTTCATCCAAGCCTCCTAGCAGATGCCTGAAGATTTTGCACCAAAACCGACAGGTATTTGTAACTATTCATGATTCCTTCCAGCTAACTAAAGCCTAAGCCGCGGCTCCCACCACCATGCTTCATCGTGGGTATGTTGTTGTGCTGGTGATGGAATACCTTTTGAAGTTATGGCCAAAAAGTTCAGAACTGGTCTCATCAGAACCAAACATATTTTTCCACTTTGTTTTGGTAGAGAGAATGCATCTTTTTGCAAACTTTTGCTGGGTTTGGATGATTTTCTTTATGGGGGAAACATTAAGAATATTGGTGACTGTTGACATACAAAGGGGGTAGCAAGTATAGGAAGTCGTCCTTTAAAAGGCCTCTTGAAACTTCCCTGATCAGTTTTCCCCTTTTCATCAATTTTGGAGGGACATTCTGTTCTTGATAGCGTAATTTCTTCTCCACTTGTTGATAACTGTCCTCATGGTACTCCATGGTAAATCTAATGCCTTGAATATTCTTTGTCAGCCCTCTCCTAAATGATTCCTTTCAATGGTGAGTTTGTGTTCATACTTTAAAACCGGGGTCTTCAACGTTTTTCAGGCCAAGGACCCCCAAACTGATAGAGAGCAGTAGCAGGGACTCCCTGCTATATATATATTGTATAAAATTGTGTCTTATATTAAACTGGAGGAGTGCAGGAGGCTTGGAGGGACAGGTTCAGGCTAGTCTCGCGCTGTGAGTGAACCGGTGTCCAGCTTGAGAGAGCTCCTGTGTGTCGCTGAATGTGTGCATTTCTGACTGAAAGATAACATCTTCTGCCTCCATTTATCCATTCGCTACAAAATGTTGGATTCATGTTAATGTGTATTTAAAGACATATAAATTTGTGTGGAAAAAAAAAAGAAAATTGTCGAATCAACCAAATATTTCACAGACCCCCTGCAGTACCTGGACCCCCGTTGAAGACCTCTGCTTTAAAAGCTCTTTGCCGATCATGACATTTTCAGGAGGAGGCAAACAATAAGTTACCAGGATAATTTAACAGGAACAGCAGAACTTTATTTGGAGTCAATCAGTCACTTGAATTGATGCGTGTACTATTTAACATGAGACTATATGTGATTGGTCAATTCTGAAAGCAGGTACATCCTTAATTAATATTGAGTGTGCACTCTTGCGCAACTCGACTTTTTTGTCTTTTTTCTTAAAATTCCATGAACAAGTTCTCCTTTATTATCACGTCGTTTGGAGAGGTAACAGTTTCACAATAAAGGAGGAAAAAGTTCTGACGTGATTGATCTTGCTTTATTTTTTTTTAGATACACATTTTTTTAAACCTACCATTTTACCAGAGGTGTGTATGGCAACGTGCCAGAAGATTTGATAACCATTTAATGGACAATCAGAAGTTAAAAATCCATTTCCTGTCATTTCCATGAGTCACATCCCTCGCTATATATCAGGTCAGGGAGAGCTGTGCGACACCGGTCATAAGGAATGGAAGAAAGCGCTGTTCTGTTTTGGTTCAACAGGCCAAAGACAGAAAACCAGAGAGAGAAAGAGGAGAAAAAGAGCCTCTCCTCTCATCCTCATTATGTAAACGAGGTGCATGACTGTTCAGTGGGTCCCTCGAGAGTTAATTACCAGTGGCTTCTCAGCCTAATTGGCTGAAACTAAAGAATTTGCCATTTCTTATTCCCATGCTCACTCTCCCTTACCCCCACTCTCTCTTATTCTGTCTTTCTCTTTGTTTCTTTCTCTCTCACAAGCACATTTTCCCTCTACCACTTTTCAACCTGTTTCCTTGTTTTCTCCTCTCTCCCTTCTCAGCGTTGGCCTTCCAGCTCAGCTTCATGCCAGTCGAAAATCTGGCACTGATGCTTAATTTGAGCATCTGCTCCAGCTGGCAGTGGATAAGCAGATTTTTACATTGCTAATTCCAGCTATTTGGCTGGACTAATCACTACTGGATAAAGAAGAGAAACGGGGGCTGAGAGTTGCCCGTCACTTAGAAACAAAAAAACAGATAGCGAGAACTGGCATCTCATCTATCTCTAAACGGATGCAAATTAAATTCAAAAAGACGGGGATAACAAGTTGGAAGTAAGAATGAAAGTGGGCAACACTGAGATGAAATATTAATAAAAACAGGGCAGGCAAGGAGAGGAACCAGGGGATCCAGAGGGCTTTGATTTTCATTGGACAGCGCCAAGTATCCAAAAGCTATTTTGGACATGCCACGCACAAATAAATACTTTATCCAACCCCAACCCTCCCTCTTTCTGTGTCTGTCTCTCTCATCACTTCTAGTTCTATTTGACAAGTCTTTGAAAATCACCAGAATTAATAAATTCATCCAGATACTGCAGACTAACATATTCAAGGATCAGAGATGTGAAACTCAGCTCCATCTGGGCTCTCTATTGAAATGAGAAGGAAGCCACTGAAGTCACTTGCCAGATATGTACTAGTAACATTGTTGTTATTGGGAACAAAGAAGGTTGTAAAAGCCCCATATCATTTTCAAGATATGTATATAACATACAGCCAGCAAATGTATATACATTGAGTTTGTATCTTCAAGATTAAAATTATAGCAACTGTGATATTCTGACTTTTCTTTCCTGATATGAGTCAAGTTTGAAAACATGCCGAATACAACAGCTCTTATTATGTTTGTATGAACGAAGTGTTAATAATTGGATTTTTTTTTTTTTTCAGGGCGTGGGTTGGTCCGCTTTAGCAGCGCTGCAGCGTCACAGCAGGGCATGCAATTTTTGATCGGACTACCTTTTGTATCAATGACGACTCTGATGCAGCTCACAAACGTGGTGCTTCAATCATTCAAAAGAAGTGTTGCCTCTTTAAATAATCCAGCTAGTGATTACAGTACACTAGCCATAAGTAGAAAAAAATGAATTGTGTAGAAATCAAACTTCAAGGAGAAAGAGTTGAAACTGAATATTCCCTGCTTTTGCTGCTTCACACTGAAAGACTTCTATTGGAAAGCTGTAAATGGTACAGTTAAAAGATCTTACTGTGCAGTCCAGTGGAAAAGCATTTGCTTCGAGGCAGTGCAGCTGAACTGATCACGGCCGTTCACATCTTCGCTAGGCAACACTAACAACCCACCTGCATTGGAAAAGCCCTTACTGCCCAGAATAGTTAACCTTAATGACCAATATATTCTAGGATTTACTCAGAAAGAGGTTAGAAAACAAGAAGAGAGTAAAATGATTTTCAACAAAAAAAATCAGAGCTGGCCAATAGTGGAATTATAATCTTTTCTCGAAACAGCAGATGCTATACAGGTTGCTTCATGTGTATATGGTTATTCTAGGCATTTCAAGAAGGACTGACACCCTTCAGGCAAACTAACCAATGAGCTGACAGCTAACAACTTTTATGACTTTCTTTGTTACTTTAGAATTTTCCCGGCAGGTCATCCTCATTTTTCATTTATGTTTATGGACAAAATATGAGGTTATTTTATCCATCTCTCTTACCACTACTCATCATAGTACAGTACGTATTGCGCAATTATGTTCGCCATGTATGTCCAGTGCAAATGAAGGACTCATAGTAGCTTTTGGTGTAGTGAAGAAAAAACGGGTACAATTTGTATTATTTAGGACAGACACTGGAACTGGAGCACAGCTAGGGGACAAAACAACAAAACAATGAAAAAAAATCATTCAAAATGAAATTTTCTTATATAAAAAACATCTGCAAAGAAAGAGCCTCACCGAGCAATGTTCAGTGAAACACAAAATTAAATGGGAAGTCAGTCGGAAGTCAGTCAATTTGATGTCCCTCTATTTGCTGAAGAAAACAGAGACATCCAAACAGAAACACTGAGGGACTTAACAGCACTTTTGTATTATATAAACAATGATCAGGCCCTGGCGGTGGCGCGGACAAAATATGATTAGCTGCGCTTGTAGTTCAAAGGCCCAGCACAAATTCTAGTCGCTGTGTGCAGGCATATCTGTACATTCACAGCTGTGTTTTTAAAGATAACCGCCATATTCAACATGCTTTGCACAGAAATACTATTTATTCAGTGTAATGAGCAGATATTAAAGAGAAAATGAGAAAGCACAAAACACAGGGACACCGAAGAGAAGAATGACAGAAAAATAATAATGATAAAGGTAGAGTAAAGAGAAAAAAGAAAGGCATTAAACCCATGAAAGGGAGGTTTTTTTTCCTTAAAGAAATGTCATTAGCAACTTTTGTTCTGTCCTGAAAGTGTCAGACACTCATCAGACTGTGCAGAGTCTAAATTATGGAACAATTCAATTCAGTCTTTTTCCCAACAATGCATTTATTGGGAATGACTATTAAACAGGCTGACAATATTCACTCAAGTCTTTGATGTAGACACGAAGACATCCTTCTTCCAAATGAAAAGCAAAAGAATTTGTGTGCACCTGTAAACACCAAAGATGGCTTACAGAAGTGAAAAGCAACATTTAAGGAAATGTCACTGTCAACTGCCACAAAACATCATTCAAGTAATTGTCTTGTTATTCTTCTTGGTGAATAGATAGTAAGATTTCAATTCAAATGTACAATCTAAGAAACTTTAATAGAAGTTTGTGTGCTGCTTCGGTCTCCCGGGTGAATAAATACATGTGAGGTAACTGTTTTTTTTTAGCTGTGTTCCTTCAGAGTGGATATCTGACATTTAATCGAGGGGAGGATGAATGAATTTGTCTGTTCTGACTAAACATCTTGACGGCCCTGAGTGAGCATCCTCTCCTGTCACCCTTCTTCTTTCCCTCCTTCCTCTTCCTCACTGTGAACAGTATCAGCAGAGTAGAGGGTTCTGCTGCTGCTGGATCTGGGAGCGGTGGCATTTAGGAAACAACTGCTTACCTCCTACTTTCCTCGCCCTGCACCTATTACAGTGATTATCAATACTGTCAATCTGAGCACCCCCCCGCACCACTAAATCCCACTGTCCCACCCGTCTGTGGCCTGGAGGGCGTTGCTGATAGACGGATCCAGCACTCCCCTGAGATGGAAGTAGACGGTGGCAGGAAGAGGAAGCTTTCCAACATTTCAACAGGAACGAGCAACAGCCAGGGAGAAGGAGAGAGGCACTGTTACCGCCGCTCTCTGCTGGTGTTCTTCTGGGCAGCACATATGATGTACGTTGTAGATGGGGTTCATTAAGTTTGGAACAAGTGGTGATCTATGTTGTCAGGCACTGACTGCTGACTCAAACAGCCAAAAGAGATAGTATACAGTGAGAAACTAGTCAGACACTGTGAGGAAATATCTTGTCCGTCTGTCATCATCATTTGCTCATCTCAGTTGTTTGGGAACTTTTTTTTTTACATCAGTTATTTAAAAATGTAACCACATTTCATAACATTTGCAAAGTTGAATCAATACAACTTTAACCAGTCTCAGTCTCTGTGGGCTCTTCACTTAACAGCTCTTTAGTATGCATATCGCAAATTTCCTACACTGTGAATTCAGTTTAAGATCAAACAGGATCCGCCGTGTTGTTCACATGGGTACTGATTTCACAAACCAGACTGTTCTTTCAACATTTAGAAGCTAAATAAAAAATAAACACTGGTGGACAAGGCCCAGTAAATGCACATTTATTCCTGATGAGTTCGAATTTCTCAAATAAAAAACTGGAAATCATCAGCTAATGGGGTGGTAAGCCTTTTCCTGCCCATTTTCAAAATTTGAGAATTTGTTTATAGAAAATGTGCAAAGAGAACTCGGGGGTCTGAACACAAAGTCTTCCCCTGTTTAACATTTAACATAAGGTAAAATGTCACTTAAAAATCAATGTAGGCTGCAAATATTTTTTTTATGAGAATAGATTTGTCAGGCTCTCTGTACGTTACAGACCGGACATGATTTTTGGTCCAACTGCGCTGTCCACAGGAAAAATTCTTGCATCTCTCTGTGCATCATATTTTAGGTTTATTACATGCTCAAACCTTCTGTTCCCCTTTTTTTTTTAAAGCATCTGATCCAGTACATCATTAACCCATGTCACTGCACCAAAAAGTAAGAAGCAGCGGCTGGAGTCCACTAAAATAAAGGACCATCCCAGAACCTTTGATCTTTTGTTCTGCTTATGCCATTAGTGAGGAGAGCCACACACGGCGGCTCGCTGCCAGGAGTTTGTTAGATCTAGCTAACGAGGAAGACTCAGGTAGTCCTAATAGAATTCTTCCAGCTCTTATCTGTATTGACTTCAAACAGTGCGGAATGAATGGAAAACAATCGGGTCTGACTTCGAGAGTGTGGTTGAAGAATACTTATGGGCTTGTGCTTTTCCAGAAGCTGGGCTACCAAGCTCCTACTACACTGCGCAGATCAAAGTTAATTCCCCTCTTAATTAAGGTGAAATTGGATGAGAGCAGGCAGGGACTAGCTTTTGTTTTCCTTTGTGCCAGCAAACATTACTAGCTGTATATCCGAGTGTGTGTGAGTGTGTTTGTGTGTGTGTGTGAATAGGGGAAAGATTTCTTGTATCCCTACCCATAACCAGAAGTGTTAGAGCATCCTTGCCCACTTAGGTGTGTGAGTGCATATCCGTGTCAGTGTATGTGTCAGAGCTGGTTGTTCTCTCTCTCTCCTGATGGCCAATCTGTCTGCATGAGGCCTGGTGTAAGCACAGCGGTGCGCCGTAATGAGACTCCTTCTGCCACTCTCTTTTTCATGGCCGTGTCCATGTGTTGTGATGCTAATGAGCCCTCGCTACCACAAACACCCCCTTAATTGTCCTCTTTGATCTACCGCTAATTCTGCAAATTAGGAGCCCAACTTTCAAAGTTAAACGTTTTGCTTCCACCTCCAAGTGTGCCCCCTTTTGCGTGCGTGTGTGTGTGTGTGTGTGTGTGTGTGTGTGTGTGTGTGTGTGTGTGTGTGTGTGTGTGTGTGTGTGTGTGTGTGTGTGTGTGTGTGTGTGTGTGTGTGTGTGTGTGTGTGTGTGTGTGTGTGTGTGTGTGTGAACAAGGGAAAACAAAAGTAAAATGGCATAAAGAGAAGGAAATTGTCACTTTACCCCCATCTGTCCTGCCTCTGAATTTGGCCTGGGATATGTTGGGTGAGTTTGGTTGCAGGGCAATCAAAAGGAACACATTTACCTGCCATGTGGAATTCATTGCATCAGCTACGTTATCAGCAAATGCCCAAATACACAGACAGACACACACACACACACACACACACACACACACACACACACACACACACACACACACACACACACACACACACACACACTGTACAAAACAGAGACTGTATCATGCTACAAACGGATGTAAATGCATAAAATCGTCTCATGCACAAATTACCACAGATGCCTCAGTTTGCACACATCTGTACACGCACAAACAGATTAATGTTCTGTATAAGCAAGTTCACCTCAGAGATGGGAACAAACATTCACTGACATAATCAAACGGACACATCCGGCAGAGCCTCTTCTTTGCCCACCAATTTGTTGCCTCTGCTGCCTCACATATTGCACAAATAAGCAATAAGCTCTGCAAACCATCTAAAATGAGCACAATTACTCTGCAGAAATCAGATGAAGCCATTTAGCTTCAGTTAAAAAGCTGTCAGAATGTCAATCTGTGTAATCTTTTAGTGATCCAATCAGAATCAACTGTTTTTAACTATTTTCTCCTGTATGTTCAGCACACCACACAGGTGTGGATTAATGCTGGTCCTAGTGGCTCATCCAGTTCACTAGTTTTTAACTTCTGCAAGATATGAATTTTTCATATGAAGCCATATTGGTGCAACTTTGTAACGTTTGCAATAGCTATATATTGAGACGCAAACCGGAACTGCTGAATCCAACACTGCAGAACATCGTGGGCAGTGTATTGAGACAGGAACCCTACTGATTGTGAAGTCATCTTACCGATGGTTATAGATTTATAACACAACAATTAATACCAACTAATTCTCTTTAAAATGACAAAACACCATGGCCCACAACAATTTGTGACATAAACAATTTGTAACACTACGAATGGTAGGCTACATTTACCAAATTACCCAAGCAGTGAAACCACTCAACCAACGCAATAAGAATCCACCTATAGAAGCACAACCGTATTGTTGTATTCTACGTACTCGAGGCAGTAGAATAAGCCACTATAAACCTATATAAAAGCCCAGTGAAGAAAAAAAATAAATAAAAGATCTATTATGGATCTGCCAGAATCTTAAGAAATACCGTGATACAACGTATCGATGGCACCACCTAGCTCCAGTGTGGGTTTTTGTAGTAAAGCAACATTACTACAAGATTTTACATTCATTTTAAAGAAAATTTAATTAAAGAGGCCTGCAAAGTGTGCTACGCATGAATTTCTGGCCTTCAGACAAATAGCTCCAATACGGTTGAGCTTGGATGCTCGACGCAGTGAGAGGAATACAGCTAAACTTGCCCTTATTTCTCCTTAATGGTATTGATTACAAGCACAGATTTCCGTCAAACATATGGACCAGCACAAAACTACATAAATGCATCAGCACATGGACACACACACACACACACACACACACACACACACACACACACACACACACACACACACACACACACACACACACACACACACACACACACACGCGCATACAGTAAAATGAATACAGTACACATGAGAAGCCTGTGCCAGTTCTGGCCAGCAGCGTCGTCCCTGCTCCATATGTATGAGGGGAGAGACAAAACGGAGCACAATGAGGAGGCATGCCACTGCTGCAGCCTGCCCCCAAAACAACCAGCACATCTCCATCTCACTGTCAAGAGGCCATACACTCAAAAAGTGGGCAGCTGGATATCGTCCAAAGCAGTTTTCAACATCCACAGTCAGTTTATTTACCTGACATGTGAGCAGGGCTGAAACTGATTCATAATTCAGAAACACAGCTTTTCCATGTGACAAAATTCATTTAAAAAAAAAAAAAAAAAAAAAAAGCCCTTGAAGTGGCTGTAAGCAATTTGTTTTATTAAAATAAGTGCTAAACTGCTGTACACTCTGACATCAGTGATATAGAGGGTTTGGTCAGTAACATAAGTCTCCTTGTCCCTCTGCTGTGAAGTTGGTCGTCCTCTAAAGGCAGCATCATTTTAGTCTTTACTAGTGACAATGGTGAAGGAGGGAAAGTTACCAATTGCAGCGATCTCAGAAATGGAGTGAGTTATATGTAAAATAATGCTAAGTTTTTGGTTTTTGGTGGTTTTTAACCCTGGTAGCTAATGTTGGTTTATATTTGCCTTGACACTCATTATTTGTGGCGGACTTTAGCTGGGTTTGCTGTGTAATGATAGCATATCAATAGCTAATATTATCTGTAGTTTATTCATTTACATTATATTTTTATTTATTATGATTATTTGTGGCAGCATTCATGTGGTGACGTTGGGGTGACGTGGAGAGAAACAAGAGGTAAGCTGCAAAAACAGAATTCAACAAAATGTCGATTTTGCTTACAGCTCTTTTAATTGAGGAAACTGGGATGGCATTTTAACTACATTTAGTGCCGGTCAAATGAAGTGGTTCATTTAATTAAAGGGAGTGAATCCTAAAGAAGACAAGTGGCCTGAACCTGCATTCAGAGTCACAAAGGGACTTGGCTTTATTAGTTTCTGTGAGTAATCAATATTAATCACTGGAAGAAAAAAAAAGAAAAAAAACAGAGGAGATGGACTGAGGCCTCCCTCCACCTTCTATAAACCGCCTGAGGTCACTTCTCATTCCTGTCCAAATGAATTGTGAGAAGCTAAAGCAAGATGGGCAATTAATAGCGTTGTCAGCCCGCCTAGAGGATTCTGCCCACACTTCATCAGCACATTGATTGTTCGTTACACTAAAGATTTCTTTTCTTTGAAATAACAAGCATCAATTTGTTTTACACACACACACACACACACACACACACACACACACACACACACACACACACACACACACACACACACACACACACACACACACACACACAGTATGTATACAGTTTTTATGTACACACAATCAAGTGGAACGGCTCCAAGGAAGGAAAGACGAACAAAAGTGGTTGGGAGTGTTGGGGGGAGTCTATATCTTTTCAGATTTGAGATGCTAATAACATGGAGAGGAGAGAAGAGAGAAGGCAGGAGCCTGACACAGCACAGCCAGGGGATCCAATGCCAATCGGAGCATGGCCTTTTAGCCGAGCACTCTGTCAGAGATGCCAGTTTGACGGACGATGCCCGCCCATGTGACATTTCTCCAGGGTGGGAACGAAGGGACAAAAGTGTGAGACATCACAGGTTGTTAAAGAGAAAGAGGATAAAAAGCACAGAAAAGCATCTATAAGCATAAAGCGGTGACGGTAAGATGGTTATTTTTGTGTCGGTTTTGTGTTATTATGAAGTGCACCAAAATGTCATACTCGTGGAAACAGCACAATTTTGTTTTTGAAATTATCTTGAGCAGTAGATTTGTGTTAACCTCGGCTTGTTTGAGTGCTGGTAAAATACATTTAAAAAAAAAAAAAAAAAAAAAAAAAAAAAAAATTCTATATATAAATATTTTTTTCTAATTTAAAATGCTCTTGAAGTTGCACATTTTAAAATTTAAAAAAAAAAACCCACTGATAATAAGCACAAAACGTTTGTCTCGCTGGATGTGCTTAAAATATATCGACGGGTAAAACAATACTTGAGTGATAGTGAAATTTCTGCCAGTATAAAAATAGCATTTGGCTGAAATTATGTTTCAATAAGCTTTCATCCATCGCTATTACAGCCTATTTTTTGTTGTTTCTGGCGACATGGCTGGGTTCACCTCATCACACCTGCGAGGTTGTTAAACAAACAAGAGAGGAGATCAGAGGTGAGGGGAGGGGAAGCGAGCGCTTGTTTATTGGCTCTGAGCTCATTAGCATCACAACCATTAGCGTCCTGCCAGCTTCATTGCTCCTCTCCGTCACTCAATCCTCCGAGACAGACTGGCTGTCAGTGCCGGGAGGCGGCCAACATGCCCCACAGAACAAACACACCTAAAGCCAATTTTTGATCAGTCTTTATTTATCCATTGGCTCTCAGTGTGTCTGTAGTACGAAGGACAGGTTAACACACGGGACAAGAACAGTATTACAGTGACGCACACTGAGCCATGTCTCAAATTGTAAACATGATTAGAAGTTTGTTCAAAATGATTTGGCAGACTCATTGATTCATTTTGGAAAACGGAAGTCTTCATATCAAATTCAATAGTTTGAATTCATATTCAAATTCATAGAAATTTGTCATGATGTTTTAAGATGAATTAAAACTATTTTTGTTTTTTTAAAGGAATTGTTGATACGACTGTTGTAGTGTCCTAATTTGCTGGTTTGTACGAGTGCCTCGTAGTATTCAGTTACTACTACCAGAAGGCGACGTTATTGCACCTAAAAACTGTTTGTCAACCGCAATCAAACAACAAAGGAAATGCCAAATTCAAGGTTTTAAAACAGCAGTTCACAAACATAAGTGACATCATGGTGGATTGGTGTTTGGATACAAACAGCAGAAAAATACAAAGACTACTACAGCTGTCAAAACGTTATTGGTGGAACTCCTTTAAAAAAAGAAATGAAAATGAGGTAGAAGCCAGCAAATCAGAAGTCTAATACAACTCTGCACAGAGATCCTTAGATCAGCAATCAATGGCGAGCTTTGTTATCAGAAGTAAGTTGGATGTTCGGTGTGCAGAGCACACAGCAACACTCATCTCAAAAGGTGAATCTAAAGACGTTCTTCTTGTCAGCTCTGTCCAAGATGAGGGTTTTTGAAGTTTGATGGCATGTGCTGACTGTGGGTGTCTTCAAATAACATTCAACAATTTCCAAGCCAATATTAAATCTTATTTTTTTGCTGCAACTACCCATCCCAAATATCTATTTTCCTCTCATTCCTTTTCTGTGCACCCTTTTTCTGTCAAGGTGTGAGAAGCTTCAAACTAACATCTAAAAAAAAAAAAACTCTTCCACCTAATAACCACTGGCTTGTGATTAGTTTGTGATTATAGTGATTACCACATTGTCAAATTTTGACAATATAGCAGTAAGAATGGTGAAGGTGGAACCATCACGACGTGCAGTATAACAGAGGAAGTGAATAAAAACTTAAAAGAACAGGAAGAGTGACTGGAGCTTCTTCTGTGTAGTTGTTATTACATAACCTGTCAGCATAATGTAATCTTACCAAGAACAAACCAAACATTTGACCACAAACAAATGGAGAAAATTCTAAATAAATTAATCAAACAAACAATACAGCTCTACTTTTCCCTGAAATTCACTCTCAGCCAAAATTGTCAACAACTGAAAATGTATCTTTTAAAAAATGCTAATACATAATTGTGAGGTGTTAGTTGTCATGTGATTATGGAACTTTTAAATTGAGTTCCTTGGATCTTCACACTCATCCAACCTGTGCACTATAATTTCAGCTTTTCAGTGTGGAGATCAGTTTTAAGAACATGCCTGTAAAATGCTTTGTTTGGAGACATAAGTAGTTATTTTAAATGTATTCAAAACCAATTTAGTAATTATCACTCTGAAAATCCGTGCTGCTCAAAAATGTATGAAAGCTGAAGGAAATGTTGTTTTTTTTAGAATCCTCTCTTTTCAGTTTTCATGAGATCCCTACGGTCTCTTTTAAACCTTTCTGATTATCACTGCTGCGATTTTGGTCCTTTCATGTACATTTGTTTGTTTTCTATCCGGTTATGAAAAGCAGCTGGGCTCTGTTAGAGCTCTCCCTCTCACTCCTAATAATGGCATGTTCACATGGACCTAACAAGCATGTTGTGCTTGTTCCAATTACAGTTAGTCATTTAGGGAAATGTTGGGGAAGATGGTGGGTGGGAAGAGGAGGGGAAAAGAATTTTACATTAATCCTATGGACCTTCTCCTCCTGGCAATCATTATGAGGTTTGGCGCCAAAACACACATTACCTGTATGAAATTTGTGTATTGCATAGTTGTAATCTATGTTTCGTATGTGTACAGACATAAAGGACAGTGTTTTCCAAAAGGTTGAGAGTTTTCTTGTGGTGGTCTGTGGCGTGGCGTGTAACTAATGAGAAAGCAGACTCATGCCGTTTGGAGGGGGAGAGCGTTTGAAACGGGTAAAGTAAAGTGTTCTAGTACAAGAATTCCCGAACAAAAAGCCTGCACGTTGCATGTTCTTGGTGAATGATGTCCCTAAACTTTCGAGTGCATTTGACTACAAACAATAGAAAACACTGTCTACAGCACTTACAGTCTATAAGGCAACCTACACACACATTCCTCACCCTGGACTTCCCTTTACAGCAGAGTTATGTTTCCACAGCAGAAGGAGATGGCAGGGGAATTAAGTTAAGAAACGGGCACTGGCATGGAAGACTGAGATCTGTGCTCTGGTTGGCGACAGCCTCCTGTTTTCATCTAAGAGGATTTTTTTTTTTTTTTTTTTTTCTGAGGGCGGACCGCCCACCTCACCAGACTGCTACCAAGAACCAGCAGACCAGTACACATTACAAATTTGCTGAATAAGAAGATACATGCTGCATAAAGCGAGGCTCGAGCATAACCATCGACCTTTTAGGAGTTTGAAGAATTTAAAAATCTGTTTTACAACAGCAGGCTTCATAGAGTTTATCGTCCACTGAAACAGATTGGAATGATAGCTGGTTATTACACTTAAATAGTTATACAAGAAACTTGATTAAAAACTCGAACTTCTCTGCTACACACATTTATGCATAACCTGCTGCACTAACTTTTTCTTAAACATCTGGCCCCGGTTTGAATAGTAGTGTGCTACACGTGTTTTTGTGTGTATATATGGATAGTGGTTGGCATAGGGCAGAAAGTTGGGCGAGCCTGTCAGGCCCACGAGGGCCCTCGTTGTTTGAGACTCCATTAGGCTGATGAGGTTTGGCAGCTGAAGTTGCTGGAGTTAGTGTTGAGCTTCAACTCTCCTCATGGCTAGGTCTAATTAAACCTAGACCTCAGCCCTAATTTAAAGATAATTAGCTGTAGGGGTAAGCTACCACTGTCACCACAGGCTGAGAGGACTGTTGTGTAATATGTGTAGCTTCATGTTAATTGGAAGTTTTTCAGTGACAAACCAGCTGAATTAAATGCATTTACCATAAGCAGTTTAGATTATGTTTTTTTTACCCAAAACAGTTAACAGTACAATGAGGTCACACGAGCTTCCACACTACAAAGCCCTGGCGAAAACTACATTTCTACAATCTTCAGTAAATAGTGTATTTTCCTGAAGCATGTTGGATTATTCCATTATGGTAAGTTTGAGTAAGGTAAGTCAGAGTTTGTTTATTTGTAATATACAAAGAAAACAACTGGCATGGCCACATTTTTGTAGATGCTTCGCAATAAACTGTCTGACCCTTGGGACCGGCCCTATGTTTTCCCATTAAGCTATACTGACAGCTTGACATTTCCCAGGGTAGAGGGGTCTGATTCAGGTATGTTTTATTCATCCTATTGACTTCGCATTGCTGCCAAGCCAGACAGAGAGCGAAAGTCTGAAGTGTGGTAGGCGGCAGTGAGAGGGAGAGCAGACGATACCTGTTGTTGTAGTGTTTACTGCTCAGATAGCCAGACACAGCTCCCAGACAGCTGGGTGACACATACACAATATACCGGTACTCATCCCCATGCAGACAGAGATTGGGAGATACTG
Organism: Brachyistius frenatus; assembly: GCF_029030835.1. Lineage (NCBI taxonomy): Eukaryota > Metazoa > Chordata > Actinopteri > Embiotocidae > Brachyistius > Brachyistius frenatus. The sequence continues at coordinate 1,897,205 of NW_027210626.1, forward strand.
CAAGGATGAAACTATGTATTTACTGGGGAGGTTTGAGGCAGACAGGTATGGTGAAGATGCAAGATTTCATCCCCCGAGGAGGTTTGTACTTTACTGTGTTGTGCCATAAGAAACTCGTGGACGGAGCCAGCTAAAGTTAGTAGGATATCTTCCTCTCACCATTTTGCTCACTGATCCACGGTAAGCTGTAGTTTTACGTCACAATAAATCCTGTGGTGTTCTTTTTGGTAAACACAAACAGTGACACTTTAAAGTGTGCTTCACGTTTTAATGTGGAAGTCACAAATGGAACATTTGGAAAATGGTGCTGGCAAAAAGCAAACATGCGCTTGCTTAAACAGATTTTATAAACTATCGGTATAGTTATTTCAAATGTCTGTAAAGTTCATTATACTGCGCAGCTGTGTGAGTAATTAATATTCAGTTTATTCTTTCAAAAAAAATAAACAGACTCTTTTCATGTAGATGTACTAAAACACCAGCATAAGATTTAGCCTATGCAGTCAATCGCTGTGAAGTGGGTGAGCTTTATTGATCGTCTGCTAGCTGATGAGCACCGTGGCTAAAGCTTGCACCTGAAGCTGGAATTGTACTTGTCTACTGTGCACGTAGGTGCATTTGCCAATTGAATGTTCGTTTATTGCTTTTAAAAGTTCATTATTTCAACTATTGTTCAATATGCAGCAGAGGTAAATTATTTGTGAGAAGGCCTCTGTACTGTTTCTAACTTCCCTCAGACTTTTAGTGGTAAAATGTTTTGTAAATTAGACTTAGACCAAAAGTCAAGTTGATGAAGTTTGGTGTGACACCCTTTATTTTGGGAGTTTCCTAAAGTAACTTAAATTGGATTATTGATTTTGGTAAAATTTCACAAAAAAAAAACACATTGTTGTGTGAGAGTTTGACCCCTGTGGTACCCCAAGATCAGCTGCTTATCTATAGTCATAATGCAAAAAGAAAATGCATTTTGATTTATTTTTTTTTGGGGGGGGGGGACAATCTAGAAGTTGTTTCTTCCATTTTTTGTTTTTTCTTTCATTTTTGTTTAAATCAAGCCTATCAATGTAAACATTTGAAACCATATTGGGATCATTTTTTTCCCTGGTCTGTGCAGACAATGTTCACGAGACAAGTGCTTCCCTCATCTCCAGGCATATCACGTGGGGCCCGGAGCTGGGAGCCACGGTGGGATGCTCCTCCAGGACAAAGCACTTGGACCAGGGAGACACTGTGGGCCTTGTTAGCCCTTTGCCGGCTCCATGTCAAGTGGGTGTTTGCTTACTGGGAGGACCACGACAGGACTCCCCTGGAGGAGAAAGCACCGCACGGCCTGCACTCGATTCAACGTGGAGACACACGTACCCTGGACTTACCGTAGGCCCATTTATGATCAGACGTGGTCTATGTCTGTATCAATAAACATAACAACAACATATAAGACTGTTTCAAAGAAAAGAAGTTGACGATCATACAAAGATTTTTAAGAGCGGGGATCAGGTCATTCAGGAAAACGACAAGAAAATTCTAAAATCCCCCCCCCCCCAAAAAAAAAAAAGTCATTATATACATTCAATGATAATAATATCATTGCCTTTTGTGCACATTAAGTTACTATTATATTAACTAACTGCATTCGGGCCACGGTGGGGAAAAGATGGAGAACAGGTGCACTGTTTGAGAAAAAGCTCACTCTCCCCTGCAACAAAGGCAAAGCATGATGGTCAACGGTGTCAAGTACACCCTATATTCTTTTTCTTTTTTTTGTTTGTCTTTTCCTCTCCCTGTCTGTCTCTCTCCCAGCATCTGGCTACGTCTCACCAGTGTCCTTGCTGACGCCCTCGGGTGAACCGGGCCATGTCAAACCTGAATCCATCAATCACTCAGCACCAGCCGTGGGGAGAGAGAGGGGTGGAAAGGCAGAAACGGAGGGATGACAGCGCCGGAAAGGAGGGAGGGATGTTTAAGGTAAAGTATAGCCACCAGTCCACCCTCTCTCACCGTATTTTTCCACTCTCCCTCAACAGCCTCAAGAAACTCTAACTCTTAAAGAGTTTGGAGTCAACTGTCAGGTCCCGAAAGGCACCCACGGACCTAAACGCATGTTTGAGGAGAGCAAAAGAAAGTCATGAGAGGAAAGTCAAGGCGAGCAGAAGGGGGTGGGGGTGGAGGAGGGGGGGGTGGGGGGGCTGTCATGAGAAAAGGAAAGATGAAAAAGAGAAGTGTAAGAAGGGAGATGAGCATAGAAAGGAGGACAAGGAGGAAGAAATAATATAGCGACAAAGCAGAAGCTAAAAGACGGAGGTGAGGAAGCTATGGGTCTTTCAGCAGGTGTGTGTGTGTGTGTGTGTGTGTGTGTCCTGCAGAATGAAGTGTCCCTGTCAGAGCCCCAACTTCCCCCCCGGGCCACTTTTGATTAATTGTCCGTCCAGCTCCTGTGATAGCGACTACTTTAACCAAGACTCCCGAGACACTCACCCATTCCCATCCCCCACCGACCGAAAAACACCTCTCCTCCCGGCTGCCTGGCTGCCCTTCTCTGGCTAAAATTAGGAGAATTTTTCTCTTTCATTCCCCCCCACGTCGTCGTCTTTTTTTTTTTTTCATCTTTCTCTGCCTGCTACAAATAATCTTACATCAGCACCCCATTCACCTTGCCATCGGGGGATAATGTCTCTCTGTGGGAGAGAGGTTTTGGAACAAAGGCAGGGGGGCTGTAAACAGCGTGATATGCAGTGTGTCCCCCCCTGTGTGTTTACATGTGCTCTGGTGACTGGCTGAGATAAAGCACCTCTGTCTCAGGTAAACAGTCTAGCACAGCAGGTTCAAAATGGCAGGGTTGACTTTGGACCTGCCTCACACTTAGTCAGCTCTTCTCCCATTTTATAGCAATGTGTATACCACCCACCCATATCATGCCACACATGCTTTTTTTTTTTTTATCACACAAACACGTGCACGCATACACAATGTAAGGACTGTTGCTCTACCTCTGAAGTTGCAATCAAAAAATTATCCAAATTATGAAAGACATTCTTCAGCAATCAATTTTGGGAGTGACATTACCGCAGAGAGGAATTTCCAGGATAGTTCATTTTCATTATGGTTTAAATTGCCCAATTTTGTGCAAATTAAAATAAAACTCCGCTTTTCTACACCATGAATAATAACTGTCACACTCAGCATTGTCCCTTCATTTCCCTCCCACCCCACCAGGTTGCAGAACCACAGCATCCATCCGGATGGCTATATAGCCAGCCGCCAAAAGCAGCCAAGGTCAATTGCCTTTCCTGCTCCTCTCATCTTGTGCTTTATGTACCTTCACATCCAGGGAAAAAGAGCTGCGCTATTTCTGCTCTGCTGCAAGGTGACTGCTGCTTCACACGAGTGACAGCCACACTAACGCAGGCTAGAAAGGGTACCAAACACTTCTTCTAAAGACTTATTTTGAAAGCGAAGGTTTTTACATAAAAGTGAAATGTACAATGTTACTTTTTATGAAAATGCTCTTATCTGTCATGACTTTGTTCTGCAGGTAGATCTTGATAAAAAGCTGAAAAACAAAAGGGTTCATTCACTGACTATAAATGAATGCATATTTGGCTTGCATTAGTTGGCATAAATGGCCATAATGTGGGCTTTGAAAGAGCTCCCGATCAATACTAACAGCTCAGTGATTACTCCACCCAGCAATAGAATTTCTGTATTTTCTGGTTCATTCACTATTTTTGGAAAAAAAAAAAAAAAAAAAAAAATTGATAGTTCAGCACAAAACACCCAAAACTGTTTTGTGAACTCAGCTGATCTTGTAGTGTTTTCCACTGTCTGGATAGATATTCAAAAAGTACAAACATACAAAAAGATGACTATTATACATAATTATTAGAATAATTCCAGTTTTAAATGTTGGTAATTAAAAGTATGAGAATAAAGACTGAAAAAGATGCATCCCTGGAGACAATAAGGAAATCAAAACTGAACATTGTTTTGACTTTATAAATGCTTCCCACTTGGTTTTCTTTGTCTCATGGCTGTTTGACTTTGTGGTACAGTCTTTACTGCAGTCTTTTTTTGTATTCTTCTACATCAATAATGAATAATAATTATTTGGCAAACATCCGGACAGACACTCACTTGGTGTTCACGCTCCTCAGTGATAGTTTATATTGTGTGTTGTAAAGAAGTTTACATTTTCTAAAATAATCAGTGGTGACATAATTGTGATATAATATTAATCCTGATGGTTTTAAGATTATCAGTGGAGTAATTACTTTAGTAACTGCATTTTTTTTTTTCAGTGACGTGTGTGCGGTAAAGTGCGAAAAGTTTCACAGGATTACTCTGATTATTTTTTGTATAAGTGAGAGCGTGTTTGGTGCAGCCATTTTTCATCCGTGCATAGATAAACTGTTTCCCACTCCGAATATCTCCCTTTCGTTCCCTCTCTCGCTCCCAGATGTCTCCTTACAGCTGCCATGACTGACTGCAAACTCATTTATTACAGGTCACAAACGCCAAGTGCTTCATTTAAAAGGACACCCCGCCCCCACATCCGCGCCCCCCAAAGCACAAGTGAAAAATTGACCTGCAAGAATAGCACACAGGGCATACCGCTCCATTAGCCCTAAACGGAGGCCAGAAGCACCCAAAAGATGGGAACAGGGTTTGAGATGTGGGGGCCAAACAGACAGACAGGACGGTAGAGCAAACGCTAACTCTCTCAATATGACTAAATATTAAAATTAAACATATATATTGTATTATTAGGTTTGCTATGAAAAAGCTTAAAAACTCTTTCTACAAGTGTATAGACTGAAGACATTTTGTTTGTTCTCACCTTCTGCATTTTAAAAAGTCTTTACCCACATAACGCATCCTAAGTCTATTTCATATTTATTCAGGCACAGAGATCACCAAATCAAGATTTTGCGTGAAGCGTGTGTTCCGCCGGCCATATCCGATATCACTCAAAGCCGTCTGTAATTACATTGTACATGCAGATTAGCTATGAATATTTTAGAAGGGGATTACTAAAAGAGGAAAGAGACAGTGAAGGAGAGAGTGGGGAGAAATCACCCCTTTAACACCCACCCACATGCAGAACTGCATGAAAAGCTTGTTTGAAGGTGTAGCTAGTCTTTCATGCCCAAGTTGTCAGCCTATTATCATCCTTTCATATGTTTGCCACCATTATTAACTGGGAGAGGGAACAGAAAAATAGCACAAAAAAGTGAGAATAAAACACATCACTCTAATATGTCAGGCTGTCTCTTCAGAGGGAGACAAAAACAGGGCAGGCCAACTCTTATCATCGGACTCTCATTCTGAAACGTGGCGGTAATGACTGTGTCTTAACAAAGATTAGCCATAATTTCCATTGTCATTTTAATGCTCCCACATTATGGTGGAGGCTTACAAAGCCACAGATGAAGGCAGAGGGTGGGCGGAGGAAGACGAACAAGCAGACACTGGAGCAAAGAGAGAGTCTCTGGAGATTGGTTAGTCTGTCAGTCACCCTCTATCCCTCCAAAAATGCATCCACACGCACACTGACAGACACAGTCACCACACACACAAACACACAAACACACAATATATGCACGTTTCCTACACTCTTTTGTCACCACATTTCGAAACCCCTCAAAATGTGGTTGTCAAAAGGGTTGGTGCCTGACAGCCTCCTGCAGTCCTCCAGGAGGATGCGGAGGACAGACTGGCTTATTGTTAGAGAAGTAGCAGCAACAACAAAGGGGATCAAAAGTCCCACAAAATGACAGACATACATGGTGCGTTCAGACATCTACATTGTTCAGCGGGCGCAGGATTGAGGCTTCCAAGGGCTTGGATCTCGCACATTTGCGATCATACTTCAGAGTGATGGCCCAGGGTGAAGGCAGTATGAGCGTGTGGGTATGTGTCTAAGTGTGTGGGAGTGAGTCTTGGAGTGTGTGTACCAATGTGTGATGCACACTGGCACCAGTTTGGACTGCAAACCTATCTGGATCCAAGCAATAGAAATAATGTACAATGTTGAAAAGAATATTATGCAAATATATCACAACAAAACTTTGTCTGTTCATAATATTAAATGTTTTAAAAAAAAGGATGTAACAATTCTGAAATGGATAACTTACAAAAATATAGAAAAAAAAATATGTGGGGAGAGAAGCAGGACCACACGTGTAGCTTGTCCAAAAACTCTTTTGAGTAATTTAAGTGAAAAAAAAATGGAGGCCTTGGACGAGGGCTCACAGTGGTTAACCAATTTTTTTATGTCTGCTATTTTTAACTAATATTCTGTTTTGTCCAAATAAAGTATTCACCCAGATTGAACCCTGCCGCAATGGTGAAACAGAGCAGAGTTTTTTGACTGAGACATGTCTGTTCTGTGACACTGCATCATGTCATCTCGTCTTGGAGTGTTGTTTGTGTCGATCACATGGTAACACACTCAAAAATATTGAATGGTTGCGAAGCTACTGTGAATTCCTCTGTTTTTATTTCTACTGCAAGCTCTTCTTGGTGGCCCTAAATGCACATTTTCCAACCTAATTAAATCATAGCTGATTGATTTCCCCGCTATTGAAACTCGGTCCCCAGTCTGTCTAAACTAGCTGTATTGTCAAAGATATCAGGCAGGACCTGGCTGGTGTTTGTGTACACAAGTGTTTGTTGCACTACCTTGTTAATGAAGGACTTTGGTTTCTGTGTATTAAGCTCCCAAGGCCGTGTTGCACAAAGGCTATCAGTATTTCTATTTGCGTCTCTCTCTTGGTCCCTTTCCTTTCATTCTCTCTCACACACACAAAAACTCAAAGCTCGCTCAATTTACCGAGAGCAAAAAGAGAAACCATAAAAGGAGAGGAACAGAGGGACTGAGTGATAACCAGCCTTCCATTTTCAACACACCTTATCAAATCGCCAGTAATCTAATTGCTTCAAAGCCACGGTTCAAACATAGAATTTGCATTTTAAATACACGTGATAAACAGCTGATCAAATTAAGCATGTACAGACATGAACTCATTTGCAATTATGACATCCTTCACTAAAAGGACGTTTAATAGGCGAGCTGACACTGATACACGGCAAAACACACGCATGTGTATGGTGCGTTTATAACTGCAGGTGATAAATGAGTGTGCGGGGTTTGTAAAGGTCACCGAGGATATGATCCAATCATTTCTGCTGCTGCAGACAGTCGGACTGGTTATGAGCCCATCAACAAGTCAAAACTGGAAAACAATGTCACCAGTTGTGTCTTCAGAATTAAATAATATACTGCACTCACACTTTCAGTCCCAGTTGGACTACATTTCATTAGGGATGGGGAACATTGTGGGTGTTACACATGTATTATTAAAGCCTGGTTAAAAAATAAACTGTTTTTTTTTTTTTTTTAGATTTGTAGGAAAATTAATGGTTTCCACTTTGCTCACACTGAATCCATTCTAAACTACACAGAAGTAAGTTGTTTTTATTGTCTTTATCTGACTTCAGGGTGATCCAGGAGAGTAAAACCCAATTAAACTATACTCTGTCTTTTAATTGTTATCATTGTTATAAAGAGAGAAACATTGACAACAACTGACCAGAAAGAAGGAAACAATAATCTGATGACCTCCATCTAAAAGTTCGTCACACATTCAGACTAATAACATCTCATCTGTCAGCATACATTTCTGAATAATCTTAGTTTAAAAGCAGCACAGAAGAATTTGGGATCAACTTATATTATCTTAACAGACATGTATTTATAATGGATCGATGGCCTTGTGTTACTCTTCATGTCTCACCCGGCCCGAGACAAAGGAGACAAAAGCACAGAGGTTCACATTCCTTTCTCCAACAAATGGAAGTGGATCACCACCTAATCAAAGACTACCATTCTTCTCATAAAAAGCCTGGTGGCAGTGGAGGGTCAAAGCTCTTTTAACGGGCGACAGCAGATATAACTGTGAAAGGTCTTTGTGGCAGAGCGGAGCGGTGTGAGCCACTAAATGTGACACCATTCAACTCCCTACATGTTTCATACGGGAAGACAAAATGGGAAATTACAGCAAAGAGAAGTGTACTTGAACTGTCAGTCTCGGCAATCAGAGGACAAAAACTGGGGGGGGGGGAAAGGAAATAAATAACACAAGGTCCAGCCTCCCTCTCAGTCGAGTCTATCTCTCTGTGCCTCACTCAACCCCTTGTAAACATTTTGATACACAATGAACTAATATATCAGCTACATACTGGGACAGCACTGACAATCTCCATCCAATAAACCATGTGTGCCACTATGAGATAAAGGGTGTAGGAGAGGGTGTATCCACCAAACTATACTTCAATTATCATTTAATTTTTTTCGACCTTTTGAGCCTGACTTTGAATTCGGAAAGAAGACCCTGCTGAAGGCTGTAAAACAAGGTCATTTAAGGACATAGTTAAACTAGTGATTACACTAACTGAAAAAGGCACTTCCTTCACAAACACACAGTTGTATTCAACAGATGACGTGAATGCACTACTTCGCACAGAACATCTGAATATTCATAAACACATAGTTTTGGAATGTGACCATATGGTTCCAAATCAGCAGCTGTAGGTTCCCCAGTTCCTCCAGCTTCAGTGTATAGTTGCAGTCAAATGAACCGAAGCAGGCAGTGACTCACTGGGACACAATCAGCATATTGCGGACATCCACCCTGCTGTCATCAAAAAACCTATTAACTCCAGTTTAGATTGGGAAAGTTATCAAATGTAACATTTTCTGTAGTATAAAAAAAAACCACAGCGGTCTGGAAAAGATTACTGAAAAGGTGACATTTTGGAGACAAAAAAAATTGTTAAAACAACATTTTACATAAATGTATCCTCATGATTCATTAAGGAGACATAAGGCTGCATCGAAGAACCTCATGAGTTGTTAAGTGTGTGAACGTCATACGTGTACTTTTCCTCCTTCTTTACGTTGTACATCATAACTAATGCAAGCCCCTGGCTACAGTATGCACACAAAAGCCATCCCAACACACGCAGCAAACTCGTTCGCGCGCACAAGTGCACAAACCAACACACATACACATCTACAGTGCGCACACAGCGCTGCTTTTTCACGGGCAGAATTTAATCCGCGTTTATGTCAACTCTCACACTGACACTCAGTAGGCTGTAATCCGCTCTTTCTGCGTTTGTCCACGGCTCGCATTTGTGTTCCTTTAACTTCCACATACATTAACAAGATGTGGAGCAGCACCGGTGGCTGCTATAGACCAGTCTGTTTGAAAGTGAATCACCAATGTCGTCGTAATGCTGGATTCTCCGGTCTCCGGCTCAGTTACTGAGATAACGGTGCGTGAGAGGTAGCCCTACAGAGAATCTTTTTTTTTTCCTTTTTTTTCCCGATTTGCTCTAATGGGATAAATGTGTTTTATTTAATTTCCTGATAGGGGGCTTGCTCAGACATGCGCTGTAAGATACCCCCTTGACGAAGCTGTTAAGAATTAAAATCGAAACGCAGCCTTTCAAAATAAGTGAAACACAGGTACAACAACACAGAACTCGAATCATTTCCCTTTCTGGAACTATACGAGTTAAACAAATATATATATATATAGTTTGACTGTAACAAAGGCGGTAAAATGCGTGTAAAACAACAAGAGGACGTATCCCTCCCAATCCTCTCCTAAACCGCATCCAACATTTTAATTCAATTACCCCTGTGTTCCCTTTTAGGCTCCACTGGACGCGGGTCTTATTAAACGTGGGTTACAGTAGTGGGCCTGTGCGCAAATCTGTGCGCATTCAGGATCACATTTAAGGCCATACAGTGGAAATGTGAACAGAGATTCAAAAGTGTCACTTCTTTTATGATTGTAAACAGCAAGACCAGAGAAGTGCAATGAGGGAAAACCTACAAACAACAACAACAACAAAAAGGCCACAGGAAAAACTGAATGATTAGACACAACATACAAGTATAATGTTCTCAAATATATAAAAGATTAATTAGTTTAAACAATAAAATAAACTCGATGTTTTTATGTGTGAGGTATGGGCATTACGGTCCTATTTTCTTTCATCAAGCACATACTACATAATTGCACAGACGAGGTGGCAAGGAACGAGAGTGTGTGAGTTACGGTCCACTATATGAGCATGTAAATTTCTATTTAGTCTAATTTTAGTCGTTGTCTTTCCTAAAGGTAATTATGCATGGTAACGATTAGGTAGAGTTGCTTTTGTCTGTTCCACTTCTATTTCTCACACACACACACACACACACACACACACACACACACACACACACACACACACACACACACACACACACACACACACACACACACACACACACACACACACACCGCTGAGTGCACTTATACCTCCCTGTGCGTAAAGAGCGCCCCTGCACTGTACAAACAGTACTGCCACTGTCAGTGTGAAAAGTCCCGAGCGCTGCACCGCTGATAGTCAAACTGTGGTCCGCGGGATCCCTGAGGGGGATCCGCTATAAAATGAAAAATAATGTAATTTCACGGTAATCCGCTTTGGTTTTATCCCGAATTACAGAATGCATATGGATGAATGTCCCCACTGTTATCGCCGTTTGCACAGGTGAGAGTTAGAGGAAAAACGTTAAAAACAAACAAACAACAACGTTAAAACACGACAACGTTAAACTGTTCCCACACGAGTCCCTGCAGGACTTCTAACTTAAAGGAGTTGGAACAAACGGCTGTCTTCAGATCGACGATTGCGGAGCGTAAAGCTGTTAAATACAAATAGCTGCCCTACAAACCGAATTAATTAAAAGAATAACCAAGGGGTTTCATCTTATTATCACGACTATCACTGTTATTTTAATGACAAATTAGTCTGAAGGAGAAGAAAAAGCAGAGTTCAGAAGCAACTTTTGAAGCAGTTACGCATTTGACAGACTGTCAGTGCACAGTAGCCTGTTGTAAAGCGAGGCTGTCACTCCTGTGTTTGTCTAGATCCACTCTGTCTAAAGGACACGTGTGATGGACATCAAATGCTCCCCTTTCTCTCCAAATTCAACAGTGCCGCTCTGTGCAAAAATAAGACGGAGCAAGTCACTCGCTTGGCTTCACTCGGTTTATCAGATGCGCAGCTATAACCTGCCATCTGCTCAAACCAACACCTGTGTTTCAGCACAACACTGTTCAGTACGTCATGCGATTTTGAGGAGGATGTTGTTTTTAAGGCGTTTCTCCAACATTACAATTCAACAACATGTGCAGGTTGGATTTATCGAACCCCAAAAGCTTTGTTAAACGCGTAACAAGGAAGAATGTTGATGGGAAAGTAGGCTCGGTGAATATCTGTGCTGCGCTCGGCGCGCACTGACCAGCTCCACGGGAACACAGAGCTGCGCACCGGGGAGCAGGCGGTTGGCGTTCACTCACCTGATTGTGAAGAGCTGAACCCAAACAAGAGGCAAGTCAGGAAAAAGCCGAAGCAACACAGGGCAGTCGTTGGTTTCATTGTTGTGCTTAGCAAGTATCTCCTTTAAATTCACATGTCCAGCAGCGTATCCTTCCTTGAAACAGCCAGAAAGGATGAATCGTTTGCGTTTGACGCCTCTTCAGCGTGCGAGTTTGGAGGGGACTTGAGTTGCTTTTGACCAAGTTGACAGTGTGTCCGACTGTCCTTTACGTCGCCTCTCTGCACCTTCAGATTTAATTTGTGACTGACGTGAAAGCAGAAACAGTCGATTATTATTTTCCAACGCACGCGCTGAAAAGCTTGTCTAAACTGTATAAAGCAGCACTCATGCCATTACTCCCCGACTTGGATAGAGTATGCAGCTGCAGACTCGCATTCTTCAGACACACCTCCAAGTCCCTGAACTCCTCCTACAGGCACTGTGATTGGCACAGGTGCCCGACGATCACCCGAGACCCCGAGAGCCACGACTCGGGAGGCGATGCCATTGGTCGACACGAGATGCCAAAAAAAAAAACGAACCTGAATTGGTGCGTCGGCTCTGTTGCACCTGTCACCCTGAACACAGCCGAGATGAATCCTGCCAGAAGGATTTATAGGTGTAACGAGCGAAATAGAACGCAGCACAAATTAAACGTGGCTTCTCATGGAAAATCTGATTAGGTTTCAATAATATGTAGTTTCATTTTGGAAGCGTTGATTTCATACTCAACTGTCACCGAAATTCAAGAGTGTGGTCAAAGTGATGCCTTTCAATCTGGAATAGCTTTCATTTTCAGGTTTATTGTGAATTAAATTGTTATTTTTGCTGTATATGAATACGTGTATTCTTCCAGACTGAAGTCTAAAGGCTGTGATAAAAACACAAGCATGGTCAGGCAAAGAGGACAAGATTTTGATGACAAAATTATAACTCAATAGATTCCCCCCTCCCCCCAAGCTGCTCCCTAAGCAAAGATTTCCATTTTTCCTCAGTTATCAGACTACATTACTGTTGAAGGCAATATCTCTCCATATCCAGGGTAATCATTTTCCCCACACAGGGATGTCTTGGTGTAAACGACACAAATAAAAGTCAAATAGAATGTTCAGATAGTAATATTATTGTGCTCACTGAGATATTTGTAATAGTTTGAAAGCAGTGACTTTGCAGTGACAGAAAAATAACCAAGATAATGTAGGGTTATAGGAAACAACGTGACAAAAAGGTTATTACTTTCACCAGCTGCTGTCTACTTTTGCACTTTAGGAGAAGGGTGAACGCCTCCTGGAGTCACAATATGTCCACACATCTGGGAAGAAATCGTGCACTATGACTGTCCCATAACCCCTAAGTTCCCTTGGCGCACACACACACACACACACACACACACACACACACACACACACACACACACACACACACACACACACACACACACACACACACACACACACACAAAAACACACACATACAGAGGTGCAACTAAAGTCTGACAAAGGGGTCAAATACTGTTTGTGTTAGTCTTGGTTTACCAGTAAGGCAACGCAACAAACATCACCATTGTATATTTTTTCAGATAAATTCAGTTTTACATATTCAGAGTTAAACTTTTTTTCCCCGAGTAAACAGAGTCTAAATGCATTTGGCCTCTTATGATGAGACAGAATATTTAAGCACCGTAAGAGGCTCTACCAACTGTTCTGAGGAAGTTCTGTTATTATGAGGTCTTAAAAAGGACAAAAGTACGATATTTATGCTCTTCTGAAAGTGAAGGGTTGTTATGACTGGAGGAGGCAGTTTACCTTCCTTTTAATTTTCCATTACATCAAAGTATATGCCTGAGCAATAATCTACTGAAGCCCATAAACACCCCTCTCTTAGCTATAGGCAGGTCACTCCTCCCCAGAGATCATTCAGAGCTTTTGTTTGCTGTAATAGGGAGGTGTACCCCCCCCCCCTTACCGAGCTGAACTTCCCTGATCCAAGTGCACTGAACACTTTCGGAAAATCGGATGCAGACAGTTCAGTTTTCACTTTGAAGAAAGTCAAAAGGCTCTGTTGTTTTCAGCTTGGCTGCAAAATGAATAGTGCACTGAACTGTGAGGGGCACTTCTTGAACCTCTGCTGCAGTTGTGACCCTTCACCAGTGGGGGGCAGTCCATCTCGCCCCACGTGGGGTCAAAGGACCAGCGGAGAGACTCCGTGGGGGGTAGGCTATTCAAGCTGCCACCAACTAGTTTCCTGACTCACTGTTTGACATTGGCTTCCTATCACACAGAAGCTTTATTAAATATTCCTCAGCAGAAATGAGCTTTTAATATCACTGACACCACAAATTTATTAAGAAATATGGAAAAATGAGATCTGGCAGCAGGCTAGGAGGAGAGGCTTCACTTTAAAATTGCCCCAAATGGCTGCCATTTATCATTTTTAATACCAAAAATGCAATTTAGAAACGTTGTGTATTTTCATTACACATTAGGCTTTAAGAGGCACCTTCTGACAGTCTCAACCTAATGCTGTCAATTAGGTAATTCATTCCAGGGATTATGAGAGGGAATGAGACGAGGTTTCATGTGTTCTTCTCGGCGCTCCCCGGTGCCCGCTGTACAGCTAATCTAATACATAACCCCCTGATTTGTTTAATGGATGAGACTTTGCTGCTGCAAGAGGCACGCCAATAAAAGCCGGGCCCTCCAGAGGCTATTGTGCCTCATAATGATGCCAGACACACAATGTGAGAGTTATGAAGCAATTTTTTATCATGCGGCACATTGTTTTGCTCTGTTGGTGTCGTGCAAGTAAAGGCAATCTCTCCCTGCAGCACAGCACTTCTCCCCCACACTTAGATAAACCTTCAGTATGATAAACTGTCCTAGCCACATGTTGCAGAGATGAAGGAAGTTTAGCACTCAAACACACACCCTGTGCTGACGGCGTGCCAGTCAGTCGGAGACCGCGAAGACTTTTAATTAACTTTTTTGTTAATTCTAATGAACGCTTTATTCTACTCTTGTGTTGGATGAGATTGTTTCTTGGACACAAAAGCACCATGTTTGAGAGCTGCAGTTGCTCTTTAAACAGCAGATCTTTAGTAGGTAACGTTATACAGCAAAAAGCAAAGATTTTAATTTGAGAAAAGCTTAAAAGAATAGTGCTTGGAGACACGTTACATGGCCGTGGAGAAAATGAACAGCACATACTTATATGTTGTTCAAAGCTATGTGACCTCTGTCTGTCTCTATGTACTTCTGCTTGTCCGTCTGTTTCTGCATGTCCTTCTAATACTACGCTGAGTGGGACTTCAAATGGATAAAATTAAGTCTCAGCAGCAAATATGTGGCAGCCAGCATTCAGTATTAAATTGCTTTTTTTTTATTTTTATTTTAACGCAAGACAAAAGTAACAACAAGTATGCATCTATACAAAGGACCTTCTGGCAGATAGCAGTACAGGTTTTCTTTCATTCCTCTGAGTGTGTCTATCTGTCCTAAACCATAATGGAGAAAGAAGATGAATACTTCTTTCAGAAAAAAAAAATCTGTTTCTTGGGGCTGTAAAATTGAGAGGCATTAGTTATTGTCAAAACAATATGGCTTGTTGAATAGATAATGCTGAGTCGTCTGAGGAAGGCAGTGAAAGCCAGAAGACTATCACGACACCTCAGAGTATTTCAGACTTTTTACACAGTGCTGGAATACCAAATTAATATCAGTGTGGCTGCATGTATTAATCACTGATAAGTACAGTTTAATAAGAAATATAAACGTTACACCCAAAATGTCTCCTTTTCCTCTTTATTTCATTAACAGTGCAAACGCTACTTTACTTAAAGCGTGTATTCATAGAAGTATGAATCATTTTGGATCAGATGTTTGTTCTGGACAGATTCTCGCTCCATAATGACAGGGACAAACAGCAATAATGAGAATTTTCGAGCGCAGATTGCCATTGATTCTATCTATGTCAGCTGACATCTCGGGCTGCAGGCTGTTCTCAAGCCATATAAGACAGTGGAGATAAACAAAGATGACACATCATTTCACATGTTAACTGATAAAAATGCAATCAGCAAACACCCCCACCTTCTGTGTTCTTCTTTGTGATTATTCACTGTTAATGGACACTTTTTGGAAATACATGAAGTCTTATCAACTCTATCTTTAAATATTAAAGTTAAGCAGATGTTAATGAGGTAGTATAGGATTTCTGTAGGGAAATAGAAACCACTTTGTCCTCTTTTACTCTTCCGTTGTGCTGTTTTGAAGTCCAAAAAGCACTTTTTAGCAGACCATGGGTACCAAAGCCAGCAAGGAAGTGCCGTAATCTGCTGTTCTTTTTACACAAAAACAAAGGTTTGGTCTTTTCTTGTGTTGATGGTGTTTGAAAAATAATTGGCTCCATTCAAGATTTTAAGATTTAGCATGCCTTGGGGCATGGTTGCTTTTCCCACAGCTTGAACATAACTTCCTCTCTTTTGATCACGTTTTTCCTTTTTTTTTTTCCGTCCAAGACTCGTGCAGAAGAACAGTAAACCTAATATTAACACATACTATCTTATTTTAGTTCGATTTTTGTATTTGCCATTTTGTGAGTTTTACAGAGCTTGTTCACGTCTCGTTTTGTCCATTTTACGGTTATATAGTAGATTATAAAGCGTTTTTGTTTTTCTGTTTTCTTTTTTAATAGAAATAGATATATCCTGCTTTTATGATTTTTTTTTAAAATTTTTATTATTCTCAGAGAAAAACAAAACAAATTTGACAAATTATTTTAACTTGTTTTCGTGCTTAAATGTAATTTCAGGTCATTAATGCACCACTTTTACTTAACCTGGCTAATCTGTGTGTGTGTGTGTGTGTGTGTGTGTGTGTGTGTGTGTGTGTGTGTGTGTGTGTGTGTGTGTGTGTGCCATGAAGAGTCACACTGTTGCTTTCTATTTGCATCAGCTTAGAATGCATAACTAACATAATACATGCAAGATCAGTAATCATATGCAAACCAGGAAGCATTGCGTAACATTTGTACAACAAACTGGTCTGCGTTGTCATGGGTTAATCAGGAAGCTGGAAGAGTCACATCAGATGATTAGTTTATCTGACGAATTCAAAAAGCATATCGGTGGAGACGGTGGAGACAGCACGGTGATGGGGAGTATTTTTATACACAGTAGTTTTAATTATCTCAAAAGATATATTTTATCTGCTGATGGCAGATAACTCGCTTATCAAAAGCCACAATGGTGTGATTAATTTCCCTCCGGATTACATGGCATTACGCTTGTTGCTTTGGCTCAGGCTCTAATATTCCATCATACATGTCATTTTGGGTGTTGTTGTTTTTTTTTAAAGATAACTGTTGACAGACATTTTGCCTGCCTCATAATGATCGTCCTCTGCCACTATAATCATTTTGTATAATCAACTTTTTTACAAGACAAATAAGCTTTTTGCAGCAGTTGGTGCTCTCAAGCATGACAGAACTTCCTGTATAAACAAGTGATAAGGAATCTAAATTGTGAGATGAGACTTTGACCTGACGCCATCGATATATTTAATTAAAAACACCTCACCGTCTTCATTCACTTGAATTACTAAAGGATCAATTATGGAGTCACTCAAACGTCGGCGCGATGGCTTCTCTCTGGTGTAATTCATCGTTTTTAAGACAGCTGAGCCCGTCTGGAGTCAGTCGGTGTAAATAGGACACTAAAGCTAAAAAAAAACAAACCATTACAACCCGGGTGCCTGCGTGGAAGAAAAACTCCAATATGTTTACATCAGTGTTGTAGTTCAGCTGAGAATAAATCATAAAAAAGTGCCTATTTCCCAGCGTCATTTATTCACAGAGTGACTCTCCTCAGAAAGAGGAAGCGTCCTGGATTATTTGGCTTTTGTGGGAGACCTGTGTGCACACGTATAAAGTAGAAAATCCGCAGCAATAGAGACATATTACTTTCAGTATGAATGTTGCAACCTCACCGCCATTTTCTTTTTCACGCCCCCCCCGTCGTCAGACTCGTACGACGGCTAAAGAGTCGACTAAAACTCAACACTGGTCTGACTCAGTGAGCAATAAGCAGCGTTAGCGCATTACGCACACATGATTACGTGGCCATTTCCTCAGTGAATGAGTCTCATCAGAAGTCACTGAAGAAGCCACTGAGTGTGTAATTGTTTCCCATTAGGGGAAATGTTGACTGCCATCGACTCTCGTCTCCGCTGCAGAGTTTGCTGACGGATGCTCACCGTCCACTGGCTGAAGCGGGCTGATTCCGCTGCGGCGTGTGATGGAATCACTCAGAAACCGCCCCCCCCCCCCCCAAAAAAAAAAAAAAAAAAAAAAACAACCCACCGGATCAGGTTTTTTTAATTTATTTTTTTTAGCGCGAGGCCGATGCGTCACTGCAGGGCAAGAGTTCAGACAGTTGGTTGATTCACTGAAGTCACACCGGACTTTAAAACATCATCGCTCGTACCAACATGCCTAAAGCGCTATAACGTCCCTGTAGCTCCTCCGGTGCAGCGTGTTCCTGTTTTGTGTGCTGCTTTTCTTTTTTTTTCTTTCCATGTGGTGCGCCCTGGTTTGGGTGACTTTAACAGAAGACATTGCGTTCCTATGTGAACATGCATTTGTGTTCGCATCTCTATACAGTCTACTTTCTTTTCTCCATCTGCAGTGTGTGACACACGCACGCACGCGCGCGCGCGCGCGCACACACACACACACACACACACACACACACACACACACACACACACACACACACACACACACAGAGTTTCTGCGAAGCCCGCACTGCAGTGATGAATAATCGTTGGCATGTGCCCTTGTGAAGGTGTTGTAAATTGGATAGCTTACACTGCAAATTACAGGCCGGTCAAAAGTTCAAATGAGGCCAACCGTGTCAAGTGAGACCTGAGGATGGGGCAGATAGCGGACTGTTCTCAAAGTTATTAACGCTGCCTTAGATTAGTTTTGCTACTGCACTACTAGGCTGATATGTATATGGATGGGGGAGGAGGGGGGGGGAGAGAGGGGGGGGGGGAGGAGGAAATAATCGCCCGTGGATGAGAGGTTCTCTTTACAATGCTGCCATCTACAGGATGGAATAGAAAATGGCCATGTTCACTGACATGATGGGTCAAGAAGTCAGTCACTCCTGCAGCTGGATGGACGGTAACTTGACGCGACGGACTTTTCAAGAAACAAGTCAAATCAGGCCACCGTATATTCAATATTCTGATATTGGCTTTATTAGCTCGCCAGTAAAGGATGCAGCATTACCTTCAGTTTGAGTGACCTCCGAGAGTTTCACTCATTTCAAGCAGTCATTTGCAGGCTGCCTGTACGAGTTTACACCAAAAAGGGGGATTTGAAACACTTAAGATTAAGTTGACTAAAATAACAACATTATCCTGTAAGAGGCTTGCAAAGTACAATGTTTATCAAGTAAGAAAACTGGTTAAAGATTTTGTCTCATGCATAATAATACATGTCTGTTATGTATTTTTTTGTGACTACACATAGCTCAATAATTGCTCTGTCCCTTGAAAACCATGCTGACAAAAAAAAAAAAAAAAAATTCTGAAAAAGGATTCGAATTCGGCAAAACGAGTGATGCAAAGTGAGAAAAATATAACAAAACAAAAGACAGTTGGCATATGAATACAAGTTTACAATAAGGTACAAAATATTAACCGGTGCAAATGCTCACAGTACGGACAGTATGTTACTAATGAATACGAAAGAACACTAATAATTGTGCTCATGTAATGGCGTAATGAATATGCAAAATATGTTTCTAGATTTCTTGTTAATGAAATATGTGCCACAAGATCCAGTAACTTGCGATATGATGAATTAACCAGGTTGTTCACAAACATTACTGATGCAAAAAGTCCTCGAGGAGCATCGCAACAGTAACTTAGTCTGACCGTTTATTCCAGTTCGATCAGAGCCTTCAGCTTTCCCCTGTGGAACGAGCTCCTATTTCGGGAGGCAGACACTCTTCTCTTCTAAGATTAAACTTTAAATCTTTCCTGGTTGATAAAGTTCATAGTTAGGGCAGACTCAGTTGACCCTGAACCGTCCTTCGGTGATTCTGCTATAAGCCGAGGCTGCTGGGGGACCTTGATGCACTGAGCTCCTCGCCTCTTCCCATTCTTTCATTCTCCATAAATTTATATGCCACCATTGCATCTCATTAACTTTATATCTTCATTCTCCTGTAGTTTTGTGCTTTTTCAGCAGGTATCTCCGCAGGCCGGACCAACCTGACACATCTTTACTGTCTGCTGTTCTTTTCTCTCTCCTGCTCACCCCTAACCTGATAGGCTATATGACATCATTAGATCATCAATACTTGAAGCATCAGCATGCCAGCAGCATCTTACTGTTGTAGCTGGTTTGAATTTCTAAACAGTAGATAAATCTGAGGGGTTATCAGATGATTCCTGGGAGAGGAAAGAAAAAAAAAAAAAAAAAAACAGTTCTGGTCTCCAAATCTGTGTTCAGTTTTTTGGACTCCCCCTGCCTGAGATATTGGATCATTTGAAAATGTATTGAAATACAAAATGTGAGAAATTTTGAGGGGAAGAAAATCACTATTTGCTGGAGCTGTTAATGACACATCACTGATTTTTTTTTAAATATATATAATAGCCCAGACAGGTTGGAAACAACGGGTCAGATCTTTTTTTATATCATCTTTATTATAAAAAAAGTACATTAAGTAAAGATGCCACATAAATGTGGCCTCGTGAAGTAAATGTAGGTTTCTTAGTGGCTGCAGCCTGCTGCTGTTGGTGAAGCTGTTTATTTGTGTGTCCATTTATATCCTCGATGCATTTTTTTTTTTTAATAACTTTTCCTTATTATTACTCAAACTATAGTCATAACTCGGTTTATTGACAGAAGCATGGGCGCTTGACAGAGCTGCCCCGTGACTGGCTGACACGTGCACGCCCACACGCGCTGAACAGTCAGTCACTTTACATATTTCACATGTCGGGTCAGTTACACAGGACACGTTGGACTGTCTGTGACCAACGAGGGTTCACTCCGAGTCTTATTCGAGCTCCTCTGACGGATCCACCGTTGGTCCACTCACCTCCGGCCGCTCCCTTTTCTGGTCTGCTCTGTTCGCGGGGCTTCACATTCAAACCCGAGGCCTCCGCCAATCAGCTGTTAAATAGGATCGGAGGCGGGCGCATGGAGATGACGTAATAGTCATCTCTAACAGGTTGGTGTTTGGTAATGAATAAGGTTATTATTGTTGTTGTTTTGGTTTGGTTTTTTTTGTTGCCATATGCCGTTTTTAATTTTATCTTTATTGTGGAAAATGATTGACTTCCTTGGGGTTTAGAAAACTACTTTTACATCCTTTATGTAGCCTAATCGATTCGCCTGGTTTGCAGAGTTAAATGAGTCAGAGTTAGTTTGGTTTCAGAAAAGGTAACATCTAATTTACAGTAGACTACTGTTGTACATTGCTTCTATACAAAAATTTTTTTTTTCTTCGTTTTTCCTGTTTATAAATAGATTTTTGAGGCCAGCACAATAGACCTCAAGCATGAGTCTACCTGCGACTACATTGTTTTATCTAAAAGGGCCAAAGTCTGATAAGCTCTCAGGGTATCATGAAGAACTAAAAATACTCAAAACCATTTAATGAAAGCTTTACAAAAACAAAACAAAAATACAGTATGGTATAAACAAAATAAACTTCATTGAATAAACACTTCCCTAACAATGACCCTAATGACCACTACTGGTGTAGTTTACAGTGCATCTGGAAAGTATTCACAGTGCTTCACTTTTTCCACATTTTGTTATGTTATAGCCTTATTCCAAAATGGATTAAATTCATTTCCCCCCCCTCAAAATTCTACACGCAATACCCCATAATGTCAATGTGAAAAAAGTTTGTTTAAAATGTAATATATTAAAAATAAAAGAACAAAAATTTAACACGTACACAAGTATTCACAGCCTTTGCTCAATACTTTGTTGAAGCACCTTCGGCAGCAATTAAAGCCTCAAGTCTTTTTGAGTATGATGCTACAAGCTTGGCACACTTATTTTTGGGCAGTTTCTCCCATTCTTCTTTGCAGGACCTCTCAAACCCATCAGGTTGGATGGGGAGCATCGGTGCACAGCCATTTTCAGATCTCTCCAGAGATGTTCAATCCGGTTCAAGTCTGGGCTCTGCCTGGGCCTCTCAAGGACATTCACAGAGTTGTCCCGAAGCCATTCCTTTGTTATCTTGGCTGCGTGCTTCGGGTCGTTGTCCTGTTGGAAGATGAAACTTCGCCCCAGTCTGAGGTCCAGAGCGCTCTGGAGAAGGTTTTCATCAAGGATGTCTCTGTACATTGCTGCATTCATCTTTCCCTCCATCCTGACTAGTCTCCCAGTTCCTGCCACTGAAAAACATCACCACAGCATGATGCTGCCACCACCATGCTTCACCGTAGAGATGGTGTTGGCCAGGTGATGAGCGGTGCCTGGTTTCCTCCCTAGACATGACGCTTGGCATTCAGGCCAAAAAGTTCAATCTGTGTTTTCATCAGACCAGAGAATTTAGTTTCTCATGGTCTGAGAGTCCTTCAGGTGCCTTTTGGTAAACTCCAGGTGGGCTGTCATGAGCCTTTTACTGAGGAGTGGCTTATACAGCTATTATCGACCCCACAGAAAACAACAAAGATAGATAAATTCACTTTTGAAAAAAAAAAGTATAATAAATACGCCAGTGCTGTGAAGTCACCGGGGATACATTGTTTGTCAAATTCTGTCAGAGCATCTGCAACAGTTCACTTATAAGACCAATCAAAACAAAAGTTTCAATATTTCACCTCATATATCTCGACTGAAATGATATATATATATAAAATGTTTTGGTATATACATTCTTGATGATATTCAGAAACTGAAAGAAAAACATGCTGCTCTTGTTTGACTCCCACAATTAGTTTTGATAGCAAAATGTCACCACTGGATGGCAGCATGAGAGAGCGTCTGAAGAGCTGTTGATTTTCATGGGAACAGTTACTGCAAAAAGAAAAAAAGAAAAAGGCATATGGTAAGACCTTGTGTGTGTTTGTGTGTGCCTCAAAGTGTGTATATTTGTTTGGTTGGGTGTACAGAAAGACTAAAGAGGGACCGGGCGTGTTGCTGAGATTATGTACAATTAAATAAATAAATCCTGAGCTCTCACAAATCTCTTCAGAAGAGCAAACTGTGAGAGACGCGATCTGACCGAGTGAGAGCGACTGATCAAAAAGACGATGGGAGTAAAAGTCAAAGTTCTCTTCTGGAGGTCACAAACTCAACATCACTTTTAGCTAACAGCACATTTTAGTGTAGAGAAATACTCTGCTCATATATAAATACTGCATAAACCTGTAGGACTTACTCTCTTGTTTCCAAAAAGTAAACCTGTCAGGAGATGTGTACAACTTAAACTCACCGTGGAAGAACATAATGCTGCTCATGTGAGATCGCTCTATAAATAAGCAGTCCAACAGTATCTGTTCTTGTACAATTGCCAAACATGAAATGCAATTGATCGAAGTAAATGAACGTGAACTTGATTCACATCTAGATCATGTTTTTCTGTTTCAAACAGTGACTTACTCATGATTTTATACAAAGCCTATTTTTGAGAGCAAATGTCGAGACAAATAACGATTGTCCTGATCTACAAACAGTCTGACCAGATAACAACACAATAATTTACAACGTACTTTCACTGTCATACTGCTTTTTAGTGACTGGACGGAGGACACAATTCAAATATTTAATAAATCACATAACTGTGGTGACAAAGTCCCACTTCTTCAAGATGTCAGTGTAGGTTTAAAAACAGTCGTGAAAAATACTAAATACATTTACTCAAGTACTGTACTTTAGTACAAGAGTATTTCCATTTCCTGTTACTTTTTTTACTTTCACATTTCAGAGGGAAATATACCTTCGACTCCTCTGTATTTATTTAACAGCTTTAGTGACTTTAAGATCAATGTTTTATACCTAAAATAGGCTTTTGATTAGTTTACTATATATTATGCAGATTGGACTGTTCAATAGTATCATGTGTTGGCATTAGCTCTACCGTGACATTGAAATGCTGATCACATATTAATGAAGCAATATTCTAATGATTTATATATGATAAATGAGTATTTCACTCTGATACATTTGTTAACAGTACTTATGTACTTTTACTTAAGTAAGATCTTGAATGTTGAACTCTTATTTCTAACTGATTTTTTTAAAATTGTCCTATTGCTACTTTTATTTAAGTAAAAGATCGGAGTATTAACCGGCACTAATTCATGCTTGTCACCTGACATGATGTCACATGCTGTCACATTTAAAAAAAAGAAAAACATGTAAATCAATAAATATTACAGTACTTACCAGTCTGATGTGTTTTTGTTGTTCTGTCATTCGTGAGAAAATGATTCTGCTGTTTGAAAACAGTGATAATGAAAGCCATGCATTTGTGTTGAAGGTTTGCTAATCTTGGTTCACCTCAATACAGGAGGGCAGTAAAATATTGCTTTTGACTGAAAAAAAATAGCTATGACAAGAATGCAGACAGTGAATATATTTATGGTACTATGCTATATGATGCAAGTTCAACCTATTGAGAAATATTGCAATTAATAACATGAAGACAATTCAAGCAAAACACCTTTTGGTTTCAGTGAGCAGGAAGGTTCCTCTGTGGGCTGCTCAAGCACGACAGAGCTACATTAAAATAAATCAAGGTGTCATAACCACTCAGGCATTGTGGAGAGTTTTTTGTTTCCATAAATTCTTTACTTTAACAGTCTTGTAAGAAAATGCTTTTGTTCATACAGACCAGTCTTTCACCTGGAAGTGACCCAGCACTGCTCAGTGAGACATGAGTCTCTACCACTTTGCTTTTGACCCAAGAGTCTGCAACCACAAGAAAAGCAGTGACATTTGAGAAGGAAAAGGTGAGAAGTGTGCAACCAACTGTTTTGCTCTTGACTGTCTTTCTCCAGTTTCCGAGTTGTAAATGAACTGATCAGCACCAACAAGCAGTTTAACTGCAGCTGTAGAGTAATCAATCAAGAGTACAAACTCTCATTAATGTTATTAGACTATTTGATTAATAGTGTTATTATGAGAAGCTCTACCTCTTCTGTAGACCTCTTTTACCTTGATGTGGTGTTATGCTTTTGAGTTATTAGCAACTTTCTCAAAATAGATATGATCACTACATAATTTTTAAATTTTTTTTAGCACATAGATTTAAAGTTGTTTTGATTTAATTCAGTTTCAATTTAAGTGCAAAGAACACAGAACACTTTGTAAACTCAAATGAACAAACAGCAAGGAAACAAATAATAAAAACCAAGTTGAAAGGCCTCATGACTAAATGATGGTAAGATTTATCAAATGAAAAGGGTTTTAGCCTACTCTTAAAAGAAGAGCAATAGTAGTTCATCATTTGACTAATCAAATACATCATAATTGTAAGATTGACAGCATGAAATGACAGAATTTCAATTTGAGTAACCGTGATGACCCATCCTCTTCTGAGAAATACTTTAAAACTCAAACCTGTGAGATTTTCTGACAACTCATCAGCATCTTGTACAGAAACAACTGTGTCTCACTGTGCTGGTACCTCACAGACAAATCCACGTCGAGTACAAAGTGGAACATAAAGGTGACATAATTCAAAGTTTGATTTCAGTTTGAGTCTTACTGTTCTGTCAAAGTCCTTTCATGTCAAACGTAGTGTACTATAAGGACAAGTGAAGTGAAGGCCCAGGCAGTGCAGCATGGTGTGATGTTGACTGATGATAAAGTGAAGACGTGTTTAGGGAGGAGCTGACATACTGTGTCTCCCCAGCCCACACTGAGCAGCAGTGAATGTGATGCAAATGGAATAACATCAAGGGCTGACATTTTATTTTTGCTCTTTGGATTACAGTATGTGTGGTTGCCCTTTAAATCACTTGCGATAATTTTGAACACGACTCCTTCTGTTGACCCCTTTCAGGTCCCACCCCCGAAAACTGCTAATACACTCTGTGGAAGAGCAGCTTTGTCACAGTCAGAGTGGAAATGGGGAGAACAAAAAAAATATTTACAGTCCAATCAAGTCTATTTTTGGGAAAGGCAGTGATCACACGTGTCCCTGACTGACATTCAGATCAGACTGAATATAACCCTGAACTGATGAAACTTCCTTCTCTTTATTTGTCTGTGAGAAAGAAAAAAAACAGGTTTGGTTTTCACATTTATTTCCTGTTTTCAGTTCAGCTCATTGCAGCTGTGTATCCATTTATATCAAACCACCAGTGTCTGTATCCTCACATCCCGGTTTCCTACAGCCAACCGGTGGCTATCTGCAACAAAGCAGCCCTCAAACTGTATCTCGCTTCCCAGTCAAATTTTCACAGGTCAGGCTGATCAGCAGGTGTGCACCATTCTACGAAACCCCTCTTTCTCTCTTTCTGTCACGTTCTCTATCTTCCTGTGTCAGATACATTCATCCCTCTCTCACACTCTGTCTCTCAGTTTCTCTATATCTGTCTGTTTCTCTGTTGCTTTCCCACTCACTTAGTCTGGCTTCCCAAGAAGTACTGATGTGTGCTGATAGGCTTCTTTTTTTTTTTTTTTTTGTTGCTTTGCAAACTCTTCCTCACTGCCTTTTGCTTTCTCTTTAACTATTTTGTTCATCTTCTGACTTTTCCATCGTCAGGTGCAGCTTTGCATGATTGTTTTTGTCTGAATTGCATCTCTCCCGGCATATATCTTTTTCTGCATGTTGTTCACCTCACAGTTCTTCCCCACCAGACATGGCTGCGTAATGCGGGTAGGAAGGAAAGTGGAAGTTCCCCCAGTCCTACTTCCTCCCCTATTGCGACCTCGCTCTTTTCAGACCACAAAGCAGCCCCACATTACCCAGATGCCTTTGCACTGACACCAACTCTTCCTCACCGATATGGTGTCTGCACAGTGTCACAAGGTTGGCCTCAAAAGTCTAAACTAGCAAACTGCAAAAAAAATTACTTTTATCTGCAAGACACAAAGAACAAACTCTTATGTAACTTTGTGAGAGTTCATCTATTTATTTGCTTAACTTAAAGAAGTTGGAAGTTGCAAACATTATAGCAGCTCTACCACTGAACATGTTACATCAGCCAAGTGGGTTAATATAATAAAACAGATAACCACAGTGCTCAGTCCAAACACCAGCACTGACAAGATATTCTCAAGCTGCAGAGCACCACCCCTTCCACATCTCCAATGTTTCAACAGCGACATTACACCAGACAGTCACTGACTTGCAGAAATATTTTCCTAACATCTCACATTACAACAAAAGTGAGCAGACAAACACTTCAAGCTAGTGTGTGATACCAGATTTCGATGGTGCTTCAACTAGCCTTACTGACTTTTAAAATATGGGTGTGTAACAGAAACTAAAGAGGCGTGTGGGTTGATGTCATATGTGTGAGTGTGTGTGCATATCTTTGCTGGCGTGTGTGAAACTTTAAGGGCCTGTCCAAACATCCACCATTACCTGGCAGGAAAAACAGGAACAGGACTTGTCACCAGCTGATTGCACAACCTTGCTGGGGATTCACACTTGGCTGAAAAAGACTTGGAACTGCTCCCTGCTCTGTAACCTGAAACCCAGAAGACTGGCTACACGCCTCAGACAAAACCAACGCTGATTAAAGTGCTTAGAAATGAAAGATCTATGATGTCACCATTTAAACGCCATACATTATTGTAAACTCATCTGTGCCAGATGTGTTCATTGTTCATTGTCAGTTGGCTTGAGTACTGGATTAGTCTTGACATGTGGTACACCGGCTGAGCCTTTGTCCAGCGTCATTGTGGTGTGGTTTAGTGTTAATGTGAGTGTGCAACGTGTGTCTGTATGTGGAGGTGTGAGTGTCAGCAGTTTCATGTACCTTTGCTGCCGTTATGCAGCTCCAACTGTCTGACAGGATCTGCAGAAGAAGTGGACAGTGGAACCCGACAGAGAAAGTCTTGCAACCAGAACCACTAACCTGCTTAACCAATGCATCCAGAGGAGAAAGAAAAAAAGAATAGCAGCACTCGGGCTGAACTATTTCACCAATCTCTTTTACCTATCTCCTGTCAGTCCTGTATAAACTCCAAGGTTACACAAACACTGGTTCTCACAAATATGATGCAGGGAGCATGCGGACAACACCTTTGGGTTTTATACTTTTCTTCATAAAATATTAGACATGCTGAGTACAGCATCTAAAACACTTCTGTGCTACTTATGTTTCCAGATTGTCACGCAGGATGGGGAGAAGAAAATACATTTAAACCACGAGAGACCTGACAGCTGAAATGGTTAATTGAGCAGACAGGTCGTGGGAGGATGTCAAGACTTCTTCACAATAGTTGTTGTTTGTGTCACTATCTTTACTGAGGGTTCGAAAACATGACATCGACTACAAAAGTTAATTTCCCTGATCTCAAAATCCAGACTAAAGCTTGGTATTATTAGTGTATTAAATCATTATCATTGTATTAAATAGCATACATGCTTCACACTTAAAACTTCTACAGTGAATAACTTAAAATTTGGCAGACAGACATATTATTTCAAGATGCTTTGGTATGTTCCGAGCTGTTAAGTGCAGAGCGCTTTACATTTTCATACCAAAATGATGTCTTTAATTATCCTAATAATCACCTGCAGTGGACGGTATGGATTTTTTTTTTTTTTTTACAGTAGACTTCAAATTATTTTACATGAACGACCACGGTGTTCCCTCCAAAACAGTTTCTATTGTCAGTGCCACGAAAGCATTCCCCATTTCCAATTTTCTTTTCTCTCCTCAGTGTTGATGACATTCCATCGCAGCTCTCAGTAATACCCGCCGGCTTCAATATCATTTCAGAAAACATTTTCTTTGGGATTCTTTCAAAACGTCTTCAAAAAATTCGTCATGGTCCAAATGTAACTAAGATTAAAAATAACTAAAAATGACAGCGATAATCTTTTTATTTGGCCACATATATTGTCTGAGAAAAGTGTTTCTGCTGGAGGAACAGCACAAAGCGAGGGCAGGTGTATCACTCCAGTGCTGAAAGTATGACTCAAGCAGAGATATGATCTAGATGGCAACAACAACAACAACAAAAAAAATCAACTGACAGGCAGGTAAATAGAGGAATCTGAAGATGAAAAGATACAGTTTGGGGTCTGTTCAGGCTTTACTCTTCTCAGTTTTGCTACCGCCTTCAGGCCGCTTTGATTTGGTGTGTTTGCTGTGTGAGTGTGTGAGCGCAATACACAGATTAAAGAAGTAAGGGGGTGAAGAAGACTGCTCTGACATTTAGAGGCTTCGACAGGCTCTAGCACCCACCTGTTCATAGAGAAAGACCGTAGAGGAACAAACACCACTCATTACATTGGAAACTGGCGAGCCTCTAAGGCTGAGAAGTATGGTGGAGAAGGTCTGGCTGCAAACTCCAATTTTAAAAAAAATTATACTTAGAGAAAGATGCTTTTTTTTGTTGTTGGACAGAACGTGTTTTGCTCCCCACTTCCTTAAATTTGCTTTTCAGTGTGCTCGTAGTGAAGCTGCCAATGCCTGGCATTTTGTTTTTCTTTGTTAGGTTTTATTAACTTTTAAGCAAAACATTTTTAAAACAATAGACTGCTTTGTATTAAATTTTGCTTAAAGTTCGCCTCAATTTAAAGTTTTGGAAGTTTTTGTCAAGACAAAGTAATCAAGCCATTTATTAATCTCTGATAAATACATTCCATAATTGAATTATGAAAAAAATAAATAAAAAATTCTGCTGAGTCCTTTGTGTCAGCAGTGGGTCACATGACTGATTGCTATCAGACCTTACAAAATAATTAACACCAGCTTGTTCCACAATGTCAGTTTAATGGGAGTGCTTCACAATCAGAGCCTAATTGTCTCACTAAATTATCATTTTCTTTTAATGATTCATGTTAAGGGAAATTAGTCTATTAGGGCTTAAATTGCCAAATCACAAATCAATACAATGTACTGTATGTCATTTTATACAATTGTACAGAGCAGTTTTAAAAATTATGTGAATGAGTCTTTCAATACGTTTATTGGGAGAGAGACAGGAAGCGATGAAGTGAATCTTGCTCTATTAACAGTATATTATTATATAAAGTGAAGCTTGACTCCAAAGAACAATGACTTGGGCTGATAAGATTCTTTTTTTTTCTAATGACTAAGCCTTCCATTCAAATATATTCTAATATCTGAGTGTCACCTGGTCATCAGCTCAGTGCTTCATCCGGATTTCCATTTCACTGTGAGAATCACATAATTCTACTGGTGGTGACTTTGCTTTCGTGATAATAACCAAAGGACACTTATAACAAGTAGATATTATGTTCAAGCAGGGACAGAGAGAGCAGAAAAGACACATTTCCACACATTCCATGACATTTGACTGTTGAACATTATTCACATTTCACCTGATTCAAAACTACATTTTTTTTTCTTCTCTCACAATAAAGTCTTTTAATTGCAAGTAAGGTACAGTTGTATGTTTTGAAAGAAACAATTCAACAATATGTTTGACTTCCTGTTTCAAAATGACCAAAACAGGCAGGTCAGTAGAACCATTTCTTTAATAGAGAGAAACTCATGCCTTAAAATATACATTGTCTTCTTCACAGCAGTGTGTCTTCATATAAGGTCATTGATGTAAAAAAACAAAAAAGGGCTGACCAATCCTCCAACTTCCTTCACCACATTCAGTGTTTAACTGTCCAGAAAAATTATCAAAGAAATTCAATCAATGTGCATCTTTTTGATAAATAAATCACATATTTTAGGACATAAAAATACACAACCATATGCAAATACCTGAGAGCCCATCACATCAGAAAGTTGGTATCAATATCGGAGATGATCTATCAGCACACATTTGTACATAATTTCAACATTCAGTGCCAAAATATACACTGTCTGTATATTATTTCTTAAAAAACACAACGCACCCAGAACCCTGCCTTTTTACATTTTTGTAAACATTTTTAAACACACAAAGTTCACAAAACCTATTTGTATTAACATTTCAGCAGAAAAATAGACATTTAGCACACTCACTTTCAGAATTTACAAAAACATCCCCGCGGTCTGTAACAATAGCAATGATTTTGATTTTCAAGTAAAGTCCTATCCTCACAGGTAGGGCTGACTGAAGTTTTGTTGTTGTTGTTGTTTTTTTTGTTTGTTCATATGGCTGCTTCAGTTGATGAGTTTGTTTATAAGTAAGGCTGTCCTTATTACGACATTACTGAGGAGAAAAATATTTTCTGTCTATCGATACTTTGACCGAAAGACAGAGCAGATACCTACATTGATAGATAGCCAGATTTTGTGCCCCAAAATGTTAAAGTACCGTTCTATTAATTATCGTTACCTCTGGAGGGGATTAATAAAGTAAAATCAAGGTAGCGACATTTTATCAGAGGATAAACTCTGTTATTTAGGTGGAACCCTGTCTACACAGATAAGGCTTCGTAGATAACAAATATATACAGGAATAATATGACAGAGGAACGTATGGATTCAATATCATAGCTGCGAGGTGTAAACAATTCCCAGTGCCAAAACTTTACAGACAGTGAGTCTTTATGCCAGCTGGGCACCAGTTGCTCATAAAAGAAGCCACATGTAAACAGAGAAAAAGCTGCCTTTTGTTTACGAGTTGACATTGATCGTAAAAAGCACTGAGTTTAACCTTAGAGCATAACCCGCCATTTATCGCAAAAGATACAAACTAATTTGTGAAACTAATAATGCTAAACTTCCTGTGAGTTTTCACACCTCCGTTTCCGATGTGCAGCTCTGAGATTGTCCCCTTAAAACAAAAGGCTGAACAGTGTTCTGCTCGTGACCGTCTTCCGTTGTTCCTACACTTCAAGAAGAAAGTTAGAAAATGCTGCCTAAAGAGACGTAAAGTGCGTGACCGACTGCACCGGGCGCAGTCTTATCCGAGTCCTTTCGCAGGGGAGACGGCGACAGCGCAATCTGGTGTCCTTAGACGGTTAATCTCCCGCTCGGCCCTTTGCGTTTTACATACGTGATCCTTAAACGTTACCAGCGGGGGGGTTAAGGAAGGGGGATTTGGATTGCGACAGTTTTGGGAAGTTCCCGCGAAGCTGCGGCCGCACTCCCTCGACCCCCCCCTCCCTCCCCCCGCGCTCGCGCTGCCCCGTTTTTGATTCCCCTTTGCGAAAGGTCACATGAATGCGGTGACATTACAGCGACGCGAAGAGCGAGATGCAGAGCGCGGGGCTGCATAACAGGCATTAGTGTGCGACACGGTGTTTGTGAGGAGCAGAGAAAGAGGAGTGTTATTCAGGCGAGGTCGGGTTAACAGTACCACAGTAAGAAGCCGTGGGTAATTCCGCTTCAGTGAAATGTTTTTTGTTTCGACGCGAACGTCCTAATCCGCACGTCGGGATGAACGACGGCGTCGGTGTGAGGAGGGTCGATCGATAAGTTCCAGGAGGACTTCATTACGCGCGAGCGCAGTGACGCGCGCCAAGCAGGGTGAAAGCAGCTCTCTCAGTTTCAAACAAGCTGCCGTACTCAAACTTTAGTAAACTTGTGAGCAATACAGCCCACGGGTCACCAGGGCGTAATAGTTTCCTGGAGGAGAAACATGGGAAACAAACAAATAGCAAAAACGATTTGTGTGGATTACAAGATAAAAAGATGAGAAAAAGATGGCCGTGGCTGAAAATGTAAAGGTCACAGGGCGGACAGGGACAATTAGGCAACACTTTGCACTTTCTCAGTCGTCTTCGTGTCGTTTTGCTCCATAATCGATAGCTCTACCTTGTAAGTGCGACGAGTGACTGAGAGGCTGAACGTAACGGAGCGAAATAAGTCTCAATACAAGCAACAAATTCAGTTCCATGAGATAGAAACAAGACAAAAAGTACAAATGCATGACAATATAAAAATATATGGTTGAAAAATGTATTACATTAATAAACTTCTAATTCATTGTGAGTGACAGAACATTTCCATTCAATAAAATTTCCATAAGACAAGCCCTTTTCTTTAACCTAAATTCAAAGTGGATTTTATTTTTCCAAAAATGGTTGACATGATTTCTATCCTTTTTTTGTTTCTTCAATTTGACAGTGCATTAAAATTAAGTGATTTACAAGCCACCGACAGGAAGTTGGTGGTTTTCTCTTTCTGTGCCGGTGGTTTATAAGTGCTTTACAAGCCTCCGAGAACTGGAAAAACTGGAGTGCTATGAGTAAAAAAATAAGCAAGTCTAAACCATGCACAATTTGGGAAATATTATGTACAATGTAATATCACTCCATCAGCCTTTGTAAAGAGTTAGCATTAGCTTTGCTGCATAACTTGCTGCTGCATTACTTCACAAATTAGATATAAAAATGAGATATTATATATATATATATATATATATATATATATGTAAACTATTAAGATTGTGTTTAATTTTGGACACAAAACAAATTAATGATTACTATCGTTACCAATTAACTAATATGATAATAATAATTAATAATAATCTACTATAAATCACACAATTAGAAATTGTGATTTTTGTTTGTTTACTGACTTTTTTTTGCCACTTGTATTGAAACCTCTCATACATTACATTTAAAGCCTCCATGGTCTTTCACTAGTATTAAGTCCAAATATTTCCAGTGCTTTTAATATTTTAAACGTATACGATCCGAGTTTGTTTTAGCACATATTAAATGTCTTTCTGTGAGTAGAGACTACCTGAAGCCCAGACATCCTTTCTGGTTGAACTGCAACTTGTTTTAAATTTGATCCCCCAACATCGAGCCCAAAAGGCAGCAACGTGTGCCATTATTCATTCATTACTTCTTAAGAATGAAAACATTCATCATTAATAAAAGCACAAAAGAAGACATTTCCAAATAAGGCAAACATGAAAAACTAGTCAAAGCCATCAGACAGCTGCTCTCATACAATTCATAAACAATTTTAAGAGAAAAAAACTAACTTACCTTCCTTCCTCTACTTTAACAGTAATTAAATACGTAGAAAATGTGTCTTTGGCCCATACCTTGTCACTGTTCAACTGTTCAGATTCACAATAAGTAGCTTAAAAAGAAGTCTGTGATTGTGCTACATGTGTCTACAATGCCATTCAACGATGCGGTCTGCGCGGGGATAAGGACGGATATCAGGCTATTGCTCCTTCCACTTGTTTGTCTTTCCCCTCGTCCCCACCCGTCCTCTTACTGGAAGGTGTGCTCACCGCGGACGATGTGAGAGGAGAACTCATAGCGGTCTTTGCTCCGGTGACCACAGATGTTGCACTCCAGTGGATCTCTGTATCCGTGGCAACCCATGTGGATGGTATACATGACGTGGTCCAGGAAGAGTACTCGACAGTGCTCGCACTGGAAGGCCCGCATCTCACGGCCCTCGCGTCCATACACCCGCAACCCTTCCTGGCTCGCAGGCCTCTCCGTGGCTCCTCGCATTAACCCGGCGCCCACGCCCGCCCCACTCCTGGGTGATGCATCTCTAACGCGCTCACCGGAATAGACCACCGCCGGACTGGCTCGAGACCTGAGGCCGGGAGGGGCTCTGCTGCCATGGTAGCCGTGCCTGTCCTGAGGGCTGCTGCGTGCTGAGTCAGCAGAGTCCCCACCGCTGTTGCTGGGTGATTCTTCATGCCCTGGTTGGGGTGGCTTGCCCTGCCTGGTTAAAGCAGTGGGGCCGTTTGAGGTGGGATGGCTGGGGAACTCATGGGACTGAGGTGGCTGCGGTGGCAGCGTGTCACAGTTTGCTCGACGCTCTGTCCGTTGGCCCAGAGGCAGCGTGTGGTGGAAGAGGGGGTTGACCATGGGCACCACGTCAGCCATAGAAAGAGGAGGGCCAGGATGGTGGAGCATGGGGCGAAGGGTGTCTGACCCGAGGTATGTGATGGCATTGTTAATGGCCTGGTCCATCATGTGAGCCGGCATCAGTTCAGCCTGATTTTCATACTTAAGGCCCATCTCGTAGCCTATATCAGGATAGCTGTAGCGAACCATCTTTTCACCTGCAAACAACAGAAGCACTATGACTGCGTGCAATTTATAAGATAATACCAATTTCAATTCATAGGAAACAAACAGAATATAGATGCAATAGTATAAGTGGAGGGAGATATAAATAATATTCACAAATTTAAGCGCCGCTTTAAATTTCCTTTGTAGCCAGTCAAACTTACATCTTGCTGATAGTTTATATTTTGTTTTTCACCTTTTGTACGTGCTGTTTGACTCTAATGAGGTGGAAAGCCCCATCCATCTACAAATGAACTGTTTAACCCCTCCAGAACAGGGATGCGGTGAGCTGTTTTCTCTCGATAAGAGCAATGGCAAAGTTACAGGTGTACCTAACCACAGAGAGAAAAACATTTCCTTGCCTCTCCGTCATCTGCTTGCTCTAGTTTGTTCAATCTCTTTTTTTAATAGTGTGGTAAATAAAAAAAATAAAAAAGAAAATTCGGAAAAAAAATAATCTGTGCTCATAAGTAGGGCATTGTAATTGTGTGATATTATATAATATTATATGACACAACACGGGGAAGGAAGTGAAAACTAATATACATGAAATAAGCTCGAAAACCAAAAATGAGGTAAGTTAATGACAAACCTCCATTCTGTTAACGTAGAAGTAAAATCAGTTGCAAGTTAGCATGTGATGAGAATTTAATGAATTCAATCTAAGGTACAGATACAACTTTTGTTTCACCCCGGTAAAAGAAACCCACTGAAATGCTGCATAACTCAAGCTGAGGTAAAAGCCATCGTAAAGATGAAAAGGACATTGCATGGTAGTCCATCAGAGCACAACATGACAACCAATCATTTCAACTGACACCTCGACTTCAGACTCAGAGCAGATTAAATAAATACAATTGTGTTTATCAAACTGTTCTTCTTGCTCTCTAACTGCACGTCACCTTGAGTACTTCAAGTTATTGACTGTGTTTGAAATACTCACCAACAAACTTCTGAGGTGTGGTGCTCTTCCTCTTGCCCACGTTGCTGTGCAGCCTTTCAATAACAGGTGGCCGATCAAAGGTTGCCATGGTGTTAGCTTCCGCCATGGGCCTCGGCTCTCTCGGACCCTCTACTTGAAACGTCACGAAGGCGATTACAAAGAGCACAAATGTTAAAAAGACAATCCAAGACACCGAGATTACTCAAATGAACAAACCACTTTAATAATAAATACTAAATCTTTTAGTCGTTTAGCTGTTTGCACGATTATAATGTTTAATAAGAGACTGAAACTCAACAATGACCTCAGTTTACCATTACGTCATTAATCCGATTAATCCCACAGGAAATGTTTTATGTGTTGCTCAGGTTTCTTTTTAAGAATGAATAATTGAATGAAGGCACCTAAGCAGTTAAACAATTAAGCATACATTGCGAAAGAATTATTTGAGTAAATTGAATTGAGTAAATTATAAATAGATAACTTTCTGTATGACTGTAGTAGCGTGTATTGTCTAATTGATTCATGACAGACTATTTTTCTTTAAAGGATTTCTTCCATGATGCATAATTGTATTACATGGTGGTAGCAAAGGAAATCTGAGCAAATCTGTGAGCGAACAGTGACTATTTTGAGTCAGAAGGGAGACTTTTAATAGAGAATATTACAATAATCGATTGTGAAAACAAGAAATCATGCTTTCAAACTGAGAGAGCAGTTTGATTTATGGCAGTGATATACCCACATAGTGTTAATTACTAATTAATCATCCATAAGTAAGCTGTAAGTGTGAAAAACAATGTCCTCAGTGATCTGTCACTTATGCAGCACTTCATTGCACTATGTTATGGTTTATGTTACTGTTCATGGTTTCACTTTTACTATTCACCTGTGTAAGGGCCCGTGTTGGTGTTAGGATCCAAGCTGATACCCTGCAGGTAACTGTGGCAGCGCTCTTTATGTTCTTCCAGGGATGTGCGCTGTTTGTAACTCCGCCCACAGTAGTTGCACTTGTGTGGTTTGCCAACTAAAAGTGAAGACATTGGAAGGAGAGCATATTTATTTCATTCACCGCTGCAGAGACAGAGAGTGGGCAGCGTCCAATGCCGCAGTATTCAGGCGGTGCGTAGTAGTGAACACGGTGAGCAGTCAGTAGTACAAACAAACCAAAAGCGACCGTCTGAGATCATGGAGGTTCCACCACTACTAGTGTGAGGATTCCATGCATCTGTTGCCAGACAGAAACATAAGCTGTGGGCGACAAGAGATAGTTGCACTGTAAAGTCTTCATTTCAAAACGCTTTCGTCTGTGAAACATGCAGCAAACTCCCACTTGCTGTGGCACATCATGAGTGAATAATGGAGTTGATCATGGATCCCATGGTGGCGGTAGGAAACTAACTCCAAGTTAAACGGCCATGGAGGTGGAGTGTGATTCATTGTGCCATTTCTGTTTTATTCAATTCCTTCCTTCCAAGACAAGTGGAAAGATGAAGACATCTTCTTTATATCTTTATCAGTCAGGCCGTCAGCCATTCAATTCTTCCATCCATTCACTGTTTTCATGTAAAATCGCTAAATCAATGGATTATTAAGTTTGCGTTTGAGTTTAATTAAACTCTAAGCAAACTTTACTAAGCCGTTGACTTTTGTGATTTAAAGACATTATTGTACACTAGGAAGGCTCTTAGTTATGAGCTGACCGTTGATTAAGAGGACCTGTTTCCGTATTGTTGTTGTAAAAAAAAAAGAAAAGAAAAAAAAAATCCCACTGAGGCAGCTGCTGCGCTGTGCTGAGAGGAGAGGTTGTTGTCCTGTGTCAGGGTTTACTCAATACTAATGTAATGACTCACAAAGGGAATCAGTGGCCACATGAGCATGCACCCATGTGACCCAGACACCGTTATTAGAAATGCGATGCAGTGAGACAGTCACTGCCATAATGGTGACAGCTATTACTAGAAGATGTACAGGTCATTCAGTGCTGTTCTCACTGTGAGAACAGAGAAACCAAACATGTTTCAGTGTGAGGCTGACACACACACACACACACACACACACACACACACACACACACACACACACACACACACACACACACACACACACACACACACACACACACACACACACACACACACACACACACGCTCTTTCTCTCAGAGTGGTATGTTAAGTCAAAAACACTGAATATATTCTGAAACAAGTAACTCAGATATTAATATAAAATTTGTTATTCAAAATGCAGCATTGTCTACACTAGACTTTTTCTTTGACGATGATCTGTATGAATGAATTACTTGTAACAGTGGCATGACCCGTCGAGGCCAATCTCATCAGCATGCACTTGCTTTTTCAGTGAATCATGAGGAATGATAATAGATTTTCAGCCGTATATGTCATTCAGTACTTTTGTGGTTTGTGAATGACATTGTATCAGCAGAACTCGAAACTGGGGTTTATTATCTCTTTTTTTTTTTTTTTTTCCTGAGTATGAGCAGATACAATGAGTGGTAGCTAATGACAAAGGGTTTCAGTATTATTGAAGCGTGGGTAGGTGTACCTGCAGGGTCATCGCAGCAATATTCATTCTGAGTACTGAAAGAGTTACTTCAAAATGAGATGTCATCATGGAAATAATGTTCTTTGCTGCTTTCCAGCCGTGAAACTCTTAACAGCGGAGTAGGCAGTATTCAATATTACTCCCTTGTTCTCTGTGGCTCACATCTACACGCTGTCTCACATGCATCATAGACTTCATTAAGTTTTCATATCTATATAGCCGCCCACACACAACCTTGTGCAGATGTTGGATGGACCAGAAGAATCCACCTTTCGCTGCTATTCTTATTCATGCAAATACTCCGCATTGTGAATGCAGACTCACTTGACTGATTGCAGTTGGCCAATAAATAGGAACTTGCTTGAATTTAGAAATATTTAAAATCGTTCACTTTTCAAGTCGTGATATTCCTACATTATTAATTCACCAAACAACAAAATTTCAACTTCCAATTTAACATTCAGTCTAGCATGTTCTTCCTCTGTGCTGTCTCTCACTCTAGCCTTACATTTTTCCTCACCTGACCTCTCTTTCTGTGCTTTATTTTTCTTATTTCACTACACCTGTTCTTCCTGGCGGGTCTCCAGACCAGAACTGCCAAGTTTGCAGCACTCAAACTGAGCCTGAGTCCCTGGACATAGACGAGAGTAAGGATAGCACAATTTGGCAACATCAAATCCCTCACATTTCCCACTGAATGATTGGAAGAAGGCATCAAACTTACTGCTTTACAGGTAAAAAAATAAAAATAAAAAAAAAATAAAAAAAAGTTTTGGGGGCGTTTACAAACAAATTCAGCTTAACAATGAAGGAAGTGAAAGCAGGAAAATGTTCATGGTTGATGGTGGAAGACAAACGTGGGCTTAGATAATAAAATGGTCATAAAAGAAGCATGTAAGTAAAACTAACTGGGAAATTACAGACTTGCAAAAACACATAAATTGCACGCAAACACATGAATGCACATGCGGATACAAAAGTTACCTCTACCTAAAAAGAGAACTATGTATGAGTAACCCCCGTGGGGGCATCACAGGCAGAAATGACGGTATTGTCTGACCTTGATTTCAAAGGCACAACAGAGGGGAGAGCACATCCTCCGATAGGAAAGTGGGTTACAGTTGAGAGAGACAGCTAGCGCTCCCCATGCTTTTTTTTCAACAGATAGTTTCCTCCTTAGCGAGTCAAGCGACTAAGGAACAGCATGTCCTTGGTACCTAACCACAAAGCACTCAGCGCGCTCTATAACGTGCACATAAAAAACACCATCTATCCAAAAACAATGAGACAGATGCACCAACCACCATCTGTACTGCGCCTCTTGCATTAGACACCAAGTCACACATAGGAGAGTATTTACAGGGAGGATATGAAGCCTGTATATCGGGTTTTTTTGAGACATCAAAGAGCTATGAGCGATTTGGCTTTATAATGGTACAGTTTAGTCCTAAGATCAGTGAAATCTCCATTATGTTAAAGACAGACACAAAGCAGCATTACACATTATTACACAATTTTTTTTTTGCATGATTCTATTTAAATATTGAACTCCCTCTAAAGTTTAATCCTAGGATTAAAACCTTTTTTTTTTTTTTTTTTTTTTTTTTTTTTTAAAACAGATTTCCAAAGCACTTCTGATGAATGAAACAAACGGTCTTCTGGGTAACACGAGCGGATAACTGAAAAGGGGGTGAAGAGGAGGCTTACCAGCATGAGTGCGTAAATGACCGGTGAGGGCATCGCGCCGCCGGCAGGCGTAGCTACAGAAGGGGCATTTGAATGGTTTTTCCCCCGTGTGCAACTTGATGTGTCGCAGCAGGTTTCCCTTCTGGGTGAATGACACACCACACTGGTTGCACTGGAACGGTCTGTCACCTGACAGAGGTAGGCACAGGAAGTCAATACCACACTCATTGTGGAAGAATAATTTTTTTTTTTTTATATATCAACAGGCCTGCAAACATCTTTTCTCTCTTACTGGACTAATTTACTGTCTGTGTTGTTGTCACTGACAGCACACCTTAACCCCCTATGTGCAGTAACTACTGACAACTGCATTATAATTTGGAAATGTGGCAATCATAAAATAAAACAACTGTTCAATGCAATCTCTCATAAGGATGAGAACCTCCTTGTTAGTTTTCAGTTTTTTATGGGAAAAGACTTGAAAATATTACAACTCATGGAAATGAGGACATGTTTATTGGCACTTTACTGTGTTTGACTTTTTCATCACACGGACATGCAGACATTATGTGGAATTAAATATTTTTGGATCATTATCTGATAAGAAGTTACGATACTTTGCCAGCATTTAGAAATAATGTGGACTGAAATCAAATTAAGTCAACCGCCCTTTGTTAAAAAAAACTGTATGAAACTAGTGATCTTCTGTTGGACTGTAATGAATTACTCCACTACGTAAATTAACTGTGACTTTCTCAGACTAAAACTTGATTGAACTGAACCTGCATCCTCTCCCCTCATTTGCTTCATTTCAAAGATGGAAAGTCAGTGTACTGTAGATTTGCAAGTGAGGACATGGTACAATGTCTAAGTATGTCAGCTGCTCACACAAAAAAGTGATTATACTGTATATTCTTGAAAGTGTACGTGTGTTTGTGTCCTTTGCACTGGGTGTATGGTGTATTTTCTTTTGTGTTGACGACTGTCTTCTGTTCTAATGACAAATCTTTTGATCTGCACCTAGTTGGAAAAGAGAAATATGATCCTAATGCTGTGACACACACAGCAGTCATGCCTTCAGTTGAAACAGGTTGTAGGGGATTCCTAGGATATTTTTTCCTTGATAATAATTCCAAGACAAAACTATTGTCTTTCAACAACAACAAAAACCCCTAAAAAAACAGAAAGCACTCCACACCCACTGTTGAGGAACACAAATGATCTGTGACTCACTGAAGATGCAGAAATAAACACACCGCCCTGAGTTTAATGGTTGTGGATTGGTAATCCCCAAAGATATTCATAAAATAATGTGTGACTTGTACCGGCCGGCTTCTTCACATGCTTTTAATGTCTTTTCATACAAAATTAGTACCGTTTGATTGTCGATTTCCTGCATCAGCTGTCACATTTGGCCCAGATAATCCATCCTGTGAATTGCTTAGGCTGCCAGTCAAGGATTCCTCCAAAGCTAGTCCTTCGTCCCCTGTCTGTCCAATTTCTTCAGGGACTGGGCTTCTGGTGTCAGCCTCCTCTGCGATTTCTTCCTCTTGTTTAATTGCCAGCTCTGTAAAAAACAAAATATACGGCAATCCTGAGATGCTATAAATGTGCTTTTACAATACAATGGAAAGGATTAAGGCAGGAGGCTGAGCTTTGGACTGTGAAGGCCTGAGATGATCCATATTGGTGTCAGTAAGTGGAGGTAGAAAGGACATAAGGTTACTTTTATGGGTTCAATGTGGACGAGGAATCATTTTAACTTGGCATCTCAACTCAGACAGCATTAGGATGGACCGACACGATGACAAGAAGATAGTAAGAAAAAGAGAACAGGCTGGTCTGGTTTCTGACTGTCCCTGGGGAGAAAAGGAGTGTCAGAGGCCCATTGCTGGCTGCTGCTGACTAGCAATGGGAGACTGGCTGGATGACAAGGGTAAAAATATTGTGTAATGCTGCGTGGGTGTATGGGTGTGTGGGTGTGTGGGTGTTTGGGTGTGTGTGTGTGTGTGTGTGTGTGTGTGTGTGTGTGTGTGTGTGTGTGTGTGTGTGTGTGTGTGTGTGTGTGTGTGTTTGGGTGTGTGTGTGTGTGTGTGTGTGTGTGTGTGTGTGTGTGTGTGTGTGTGTGTGTGTGTGTGTGTGTGTGTGTGTGTGTGTGTGTGTGTGTGTGTGTGTGTGTGTGTTTGGAAGTAGGAGTTGGCGGGAAACTATTTAGCTGCTGCAGTCTCTAGTTATCAGTCGTCAGCAATTAGTACTACTTGTGTGCAATTAGTTACATACTATATACAGAACACAACCTGAAAAAAAGTTTGAATAATTAAACCTACAGTGCCGGACTTCTTTTACACATAAGTGTCAGCTACATTCAAGTCCCTTCTAAACTAGTTCACACTATAATGATTCAGCCTATAACCACCGGACCAATCAGACAGCAGAGTTCTTAAATGTGGTGTCTGGTGAGACATTCCCTCGCTGGCCAGATGAATGCATACTGAGCATGCTTTATAACCAGAACATGCGCATTAGGAACTTCTACCAGCCGAACCAGCTGACTTCCAGTTTAGTTCTAAGCTAACTTGAATGAGGGAAAATAATTAATTCGTGCGGCTGCTCTACACTATACACAAGTTATTGGAACAAATGGATCGTGAACTGAGTCATTTTGCGGAGGTTGTGATACTCAATTTATTCACTGATTTCTAGCCACAGCAATAGAAACGGAAAAGGCTACAGTGGAGCCTATGGCATAAGCGCATCTCAACAGTGTCTTTACTCTCACTGGCAGAAAGGAGACAAAGTTCGCCACTGCAGATTTAAACCAACATTTTATTTATTATGAGATAACCTTTTTGTCGTTCTTTTTGTTTATCGTAACCCTGCAGCATAATCTTTTTCTTGGACTTAATTAAGAAATTAAAGCCATCAAAAATAACACATTGGCATCACGGAACATTATAACACTCGTCTCCTAGCTACAGACTGCCTGTCTAATTTACAGTTTTACACTAGATCTGCATATCAAGAACATTACAGAAATGAACAAATATCACAAACATTGATAGATGCTACCGTGCTTGAGTATTGTACTGAAATTTAGCCCATTTCCAGCCATTTACACTGTGATCAAGCAGACTGTACCAAGTTCCTTGTGCTTGGTATGTAAATATGTCATACACAGCAACATCAGAACCATTTGCATGCTCGACAGAAATGAGTCTGCTTTGTTTGAATTATAAATTCACAAACCCTTCTGAGACAAGTTATTCTGTTATGTAGTTGAACTAAACGTAATATATTCCCTATTATTAAATGTGACTTTGTCCCCACTACAGCTGTGACACACAATTCACAATAAAGAAACAGCATTTTTTAAGTCAATACTGTATGTTTCCAATGGCTTCGTTTGTACAGAAGAACACTTATCCTAATACCCAAGTTACAATTGAGCCTCATCTTCGACAGCTGTATCCTGGCAACACGGAGCAGACCTGAATGTCCTTGCTATTCAGCTCTTTGCATCTTTACATCTGTCTCTCCAGTGTGGCAGAGCGAAATGCATTGCGTGGTCAGATGAGGATACATTTGAAACGGTTGCCAAGACAAATCATCAGCTAAATCTCCATTATGTTAGAGATATACACAAAGCTGTGGACGAGTGTGGATACGTTACACAAGAATAATCATGATGTGTTTTTTGTATATTTCCATCTCTCATCTAGATACAGTGCAGTACAGTAAGATTCATCAGAGCTTTCCATATTTAAACGAAAATCCAGGATGAAGATCACTATTCATTGAGAGGTTGATTTAAAGGAAGGAAACATTATGAAGAGATTCTGCCGTCTAGCCCGAAGGGTGTAATTCTATTCTTCTGTCGTTTATTAGTCAGAGTACACAATACAAAGATAACTGCTGTGAAGTTTCTGTTCAAGCTTGCAAGTTTAAGAGTTTGCCGCTGAAATTTTCATGCTCAACAGATGATGTGTTGCAGCCCTTCCTTTGCAACACAACCTCAAATAGC
This sequence comes from Brachyistius frenatus, assembly GCF_029030835.1. Classification (NCBI taxonomy): domain Eukaryota; kingdom Metazoa; phylum Chordata; class Actinopteri; family Embiotocidae; genus Brachyistius; species Brachyistius frenatus. The sequence continues at coordinate 1,940,977 of NW_027210626.1, forward strand.
AAATCATGTTAGGCAACTTCCAGAATGACAACAGCTCTTATCTGTATAGAGTATCTCCTTGTGAAAACCATTGCCCAGCCTGCCTCCTTGTATCTCTAAACTTGTGGGAACCAAGCTTCTCTTTTTCTCACTCGGCTCTCTCGTCTCACTTAGTTTCCCCTTTTCTTACTTTGCTGCTTCACAGTGACATTGCTAGGTATAATCTGAGATATTTGTTCAAGAGACTGAAGGAACCAAGTAATACTTCAGACTACATGCCATAAAGTACAAGTGCAATATGGTAGAAATGTTTTGTACAAAAGCTCTTACTGTGGAAACTACTGCTACTCACTATCACACCGTGCTCATCAGTTCTTTATTTACTGACTGAAAACGTCTTGATTTGAAACAAGACGACTATTTTCTTCTTGTTCTCGTAAGGCGTATGTATTCAAGGTGCTCTGCCAATTCCCCCTGTGATCTGTGGTCACCTTTCTCCGATTCTTCTTTTCATGATGCAACATATATTTTCAATAGCACTGAAGGCCAGCCAGTCAAGGTGCACACACCGTGTCATTTGTCTCTCCATGTCAACGGTATCTTCATATGTATGCAATTCGCGCATGCTGTGGGGACTGATGCATGCCAATAGTATGACAGATGGCAGTTTTTCAACATCCATTTTTCCCCAAAAAACAGCAGAAATGTGGACTCATCTGACCACGGCATACATCTCCACTGGCTTTCTGACCACCTGACATGAGCTCAGGCCCGGAGAACTCGATAGCATTTCTGTACAGAATAGCTTTCTTCTTGCATAGTAGAGCTTCTGACTGGATTTCCTGATGCAGTGTCATATTGAGCAAAATAACAATGGTTATACTATATGGCTATATTTACCCTAGTAGCATGCTGGTTTTTAATGCAAAGCCATCTGAGGGCCATGGAGATCATGCACCTTCAGAAGTGCTTTCCAGCCTTGCCCTGCACAAATTAAAGTTATTCTAGATTTACTGAATCTTTTCACAATATTATGCATGTCAGACAATGTGAATATAATATGACTATTTGACTCTTATTTGACCCCAGACCCAACTTTCTTGAAAAAGTGTTGCAAGCATAAAATTCAAAATGTATATATTGAAAAATACAATTAAATTGGTCTTTGAAAAGATTGGGCATCTTTGTATGGTTGTCGGTTAAAAAAAAAGGTTCAAGAGAATCAACAAGTCACAGATTCTTGTTTTTATTGGATTTTAACACAATTCCCAACATTCTGGAAATGGGGTTTGTGTTTCACATTAAAGATTGTGTCGCAGTTTGCAGAAGAACAGTAACCTTTCTGTGCTCAAAAAGCTATTATTGTGAAAGAGTTTCATTAAAACAACAACATTCAATGATAGGAATGAATGCTTCTCTCGATTACAAACTGTATGGTCTTTAAAAGGAGAATCTGCCTGTATGAAAACTGCAGTTGTTCTTGGCAGACAGTAGAAATGTGCACCTATTAATTGAGCACTCACCACTGGGGGAATTAGGACCCTGAGGAACTGTCTGTCCATTAGGTGCTGACATATCCGCCAACATTCTCGAGTTCTCCTTACCAGGAGAGCATTGGCCGTTACCTGGGAGACACAGACACAGAGCAATCCTTATTGTGCTGTACAATACAGCGGTTCTACAATATGTACCACCATTGTGTGAAAAAAAAAAAAATCAATTTTTGTTGTTGTGATGTTACAGATTCAACTGAATGATGAGGGTTTATGAAACATTTTCAAAACCCAAGATTAAGAAGAAATATTTGCTGAAAATTTAGCATTTAAAAAAATATATTAGAATGATATTATTATTATTGGCTATGATAATACAATCCACACCTAACATGAGACATATTTCTGGTCTATTTACTTTTATAGTGACAAAGAATAGAGGTAAATCAAATGTCGAGCTGAGCAAACATGTCATATGATAGACAGAATAAGATAACGAAGGCTTGTGACTTCCCCTCCCATATTTAAAAAAGATTCTTTATTTTCAGATTTCCTTCTAGGTCTGCATGGTCAGTATGGAGGTCGACATACAGAATGCAGAAAACTAAACTGTCTTTATGCACCTATGGGATCCTAATGTCCAGCAAATGTAGATCAGATTGCATCCTCTCAGCAGTCTGTACAGAACCCAGGCTATGGATAGCTCGGTGTCTACTCAGAGGGAGAGCAAACCAATCCCTTATCCCCTTACACCCCGGCCCCATCAGGGTCACGCGAACAATACAGTGGCAACAGGCAAACGCCCCCTTCTGACCCAGGTGTCAGATCCCTTAGGAACCACAGTGAGGTATTTAGTACCAGCACTGCCTCGTGTTTAAATCCAATGTGGCAATAGTGGCATTTGAGGAATAGCCAGTGAAAATCAAAGGAGAGCGAAATATGCTAGATCTGAAACCACTATATGGATGCTTTGTTGCAATTTGTTGATGCTGAATATGTCTGAAATGATACCATTATACATGAAAAAGGAAATCTGTGTCAGATCTCCTCTCGCTGTGACAGCTCCCTTTAATTTGACAACCTAGTCTGCGGTATTGTTCCATTGTAGTGGCTGCCTCACTGAGTGGGGCTTACTGGGAGACGTTGTCCATGACACAATCCCTGGGCCTGGGCTCAGGTTGCACAGGTTGGGGTTGGAGGAAATCTCAGGTGACCGACACTGGCTATCCCTTGGCAATGCTGTCCTGGAGACAGGAGTGGCCCAGATTTGTCATGAAGGATTTTCCATTACTGTAACAGATGCTGACAGATGCCTAACAGCACCACAGCCAGGCCAGTCCAGTCTGAGGCATAAACTATTAGCTTTGGGTTGTCTGGGTTCAGAATGCTAAAACAACACCCTCCATTAACAAAAATGTCTTATTAGAAACAAAAAGAACAGATCAAGGTAAAATCCTTCAACTGTTAATAGTATGGGTTTAGTATTATTCAAAAGCTATTATATGTTTGCAAACTTATGTATAATGCAGTAAATATGATGTCAATAAATCAGACTTGTCATCAAAGGCCAAGTGTCCCAGTCTTCAGGCCACAGTTGGCAATCAAAGGAAGAATCTTATATTAGGCTAATTTGTTGATTACAATGGTCAGATAGAACCACACAGCGAGTGTATTTCCACACAAAAACTTTTGAAAGTTTGCGTTGGTGCCCCACATTTGCTGAGTCAAACCTAGATGAACAGTAAGATCAGGAGATCAAACAGTAGAGACTTGCCGGGGAAAAAACTACTTTGAATTGTCTACCAAATTGGGATGATTTATTGTGCTGGCAAGTGGAAAGGAACAAATGCATACTCATGAATCTTGTAGGTGTATTAGTTGCTGACTTCATTGACACCAACCTAAATATATCTAAAGGAACAAAAAAAAGGCCTCCTGTGAAAAGGCGTCCATTCCTGGCTTGCAGGGTTCACGCAACATAGCTTCTTTATTTTTTTTTGTCAAACCTTGAATCATCCTTAAGGCACAGATTACGAACACGCACACAAAAATATACCATAAATCCAAAAATATACAAATGCATGTAAAACATGAGAAAATGTATAGACACACCTTATTCCACACATTTTAAAGACGCACTAACGGTAAATTGCCACACCATGCATGTACTGGTGTATTTACCGCAAGATCTTCAAAACTGATTGAAAAACTGCGTCACCCCCGGATGGACTTTGATTATTGTTGAAATGGTTGTAAAGTTGGTATTTCAGCAAAAACACTGTGGTTCGACAGCCATTCATCCTCTTTACCTGGCAACAATTATAATAATCAGTTTCTCTTTATAAACACCTCAGCTAAATTACAATAGATGTTGATTCCCCCCCCCCCCCCCAGACTTAATCAGTAGTTTGTCAGTGTCAGCAATGACAAGCCGTACTGAGCACTACTACCTCAAACACAAAACATCTGAATATCATGAGTTAGGATGATTGTGTAATGTTAAGTATATAACTAATGCAGTATTTACTAAATTTGTTTAATGCATAATAAATCACTTTTCTTCATATATGTAGCATATTAATGTACTTTTACAGTTCATGTAAACCATTTTGTGGTATGTTTAGTAAATATTTATATATTTGATACTTTGTTAGCAGCCAGTACAGGAGAGAGAATGAGATAATTACATTGTTTGAAACAGAGGCCTGTATGAGTGAGAAAATGACTATGTGCGTGAGAAAGACAATAAAGGTCATGTGAAGCCACAGGATAATCTGTGAGAGAGTCATTGCAGACGTGATAAATTATAATTGTGTGTAAAAACGTATAGCAGAGTATGATAACCTATAGAGGACAAAATGACTGTGACAAAGAGAGTGCACTTAGTTGAAAACCATAGCAGGAGAAGTAGAGGTGTGCCATATTGTTACATTCACGATAATATCGCTCTAATTTAAATTTGATTTGAAAAACATTCATATCGTCACAATGGCAATATTTCAACTTCTTAACATCATGATGTCACAGCCTTATGCAGCACAACGGTATGACATACATTATGCGCATAATTTGCACACTGCAACAATAACTTCAGTAGTTTGGAGGTTGTTTGGTTCCAAAAGACAAAATATACAACAAACGAAGGTAATGAGAACATTTGAATTCAACCTGATATAATTTGATATGTCAGTAAAAAAACAACAACATTGAATTGTAATAGTATGTTGAAATGAGTAATAAACTATATTCCAGTATTTTGCCATATCATCAAAAATATCACTATCACAGAAATACCCTGGAATATTGTGATATCATTTTAGGGCCATATCGTCCACCCTCAGTGGGGCGGTTGAATAAACAGGCACCTTATATTATTTAGAGAATCTTTAGTACTTTTAATTAAGTTAAAGATCTGACTACTTCCTCCATGACTGGTATAAAGTGTGGATGTATGTGTGGTAGTTCAGCCTCAGTGTGTAAATCCTCTCAGAGCCTTCTATGAACTTCAGTTCTTATGTTGATGCCTTCCAGATTAATCTTCGATCTTTATCTCTGTGTGTTTGAACTGGACTCAAACATTTCCAATTAGGAGAGAAAATGTTTGCCTGTCCAACATGCGGTATACACATACACACAATCAGGGCTTTTTACAAAAAGTAGTCTAACTGAATAGAAAACTGCTCGATATGGCAACACACTACTCAAAGACAGAGTACAATTGTCTTTAGTCAATTTAAACTTTTTCTCATGCATATGCAAACTACAAGGATGCATTTGTCTCAATGATACCCTTGCATCAACTTTGTATGCACTCCTGCTACCTCTAAACGTAACGTTAACAGTTTGACTAAACTTTCACATTCTCTTTTGCATTCATTTCTGTTTTACATATATTATCATGGTTGAGTACAGCATGAGACTACGTTTAGGACTGTGTACATAAGAGTACATTTTTTTCAGATGTATTATGTTAATTGGACAAATATGTTTTCATATGAGAGGGGATAGTAGCATTTAGTAGTGTCACAGAGTATAGTAGTGTATTATGACGATGATGTGTGCCACAACAGGTACTCCGTTTGAGCGACAATTTAAAAGGAAAAAATAGTCAGCAGTCACGGCCAATTAACTGGGGATATAGTAAAACACATTGGAACAACAAGGATGTAAACTGCTGTTTTCATAAAGATGTACGTTTACTGCAGTCATGCTAACACAATTTTTTCAAAAAGTAACACTTCAGAAGCGACTCAGTCGGACAGCAAGAGGAAGAGCCTGCTTCTTCCACCGCCCTACCCCACCTGCCAAGTGTACCTACAAGCACAAACCCCCAATGGAGACCTAAAAGTCCCTGCTGATGTCATGAACACCGTGCTACCTGTTTTGAAATATGCACACATAAGCGAAATACAAGGGTGGCAGGGAAGGTATTGAAGAGACCTGCCCAAAGGAAACCAGCAAAGGGCAATGGAGCACCACAAAGTGCATATCCAGTATCTGCTGCATTCAACAGGATGTTACTAAGGCATCGTTTTCTGTACTTTTAAGGGGTGAACAGGAAAAAGGCTGCACTCGAGGGGAAAATCCCTTGAAATGTTTATGGTGTTGTGATTGCAAAAATATGTTTGTTTTTTTGCATCAGCATTGTTTCAAAATGTTGGAAGAGTTGTGAAAGTCAAAATAAATTTGTAAGTCAGTAAAGCAATAGGTCACAGATGCAATTATCACCCGCAGCATCGGTACATAAAAAAACATTCTGATATCATGGATATGCTCTCCTTTTGTATAAAGTATGGGTCAGAGTGTGTTGAATGTAATGTGGAAGCAATATGAGTACTTACAAGCACGGTAGTCTTCAGGAGATTCCATTTCAAGTGCTTTGGGAGTAAGATGAAAAACATTTGGAATATTACTACATTATGTATATTAGCTGAGCTATACATCTGAGTAAATGCCATTCAACAAAAATGTGAACCTCCAGGATTAACCTCAATCAAGTTTGACATAAATGTCATGAACATGATACTATAAAAAAAAAATTAAATCCTACTTATTCAAAAATTCAAAGCTGCTAAACATGACATGCATGACTTCCAGTGTACATAAGTGCATTACTACAGCAATATGTCTGTGCAGTTCTCTTTTTAGAGAAGTAGTCATGTATATTTAGCAAGCTACACTCTCAACTATTTAAAATGTGTGAACAGCCACGTTATAGTTTCACACTCTTTATATACATAAAAAAAAAAAAAAACTGTCTGAATAGTAGTTATTGCTTTGATGGTCCATGGAATTACACATTTATGGTATACATTTTATTCATCTCACCCCCCTTTAAATTGAAGTAAAATGCTGCCATTGATTATTCAAGCAAGAGTGGTTGATTATTAAACAACCAAAAGAAAACTAAAAATATACCGCCCACTACAAAGATAGAGTAATAGCAGTTTTGAAAAATGTTAAAAGGAGCCAGATTAATTAGTAAAATTCATTGAAATACATTTGAACTTTGTGTGCAAACCTGGTATCAGACTGACCAAGCATTTAACATAATACATTGTATTAATTGAAAATCAAACAGGTGAAAGTCAACTGTGCAGAGATACAATGTAACGCCTCATGTTTGAAATTCAAGTTATCTAAACGCTAATCGGAATGTTAATGTATGGTCTCCACGGGCACCTTTGAATTTGTAAATAAGTTGCAAGTTGGTTAGCTGTTTTATAAATTACAAACTGAAGTTGGGTCTTATCGTTTTATTTTATATATTTTATATCTTTACATTTATCATTGAGTCGCAGAGTTGTTCAGGTTAAGAAATGTAAAGCGAAAGGTACAAGAATGATAAAAAACACTGTCAGAAAGACTAGCGACAGACTTCTTCCAGCTAAGTTTAAAGACACAAAACATTTGTAAATGTCACAGCTCAACTGCTGCTTCCTTGAAGTACAAACAGTGTAACTATTTATTAGAAGGAAAACCCATGCAGGCCAACTGCTGAATTACCCACATCCTTTCTCAGTTTCTTTGGATTTTTATGTTCCAATACAGTGAAACAAAGATACAGATGCAATTTTCTCCACAGGTCTGAATTCTTAAATGAGCTTCCACCTGTAGTTACAAGGGGGATGGGGGGGAATATGGCCAATTCACAGTTCCAGCAAGTTGGCAAACTACTCGTTTCCGATTCTGATTAGTTAAGTTTACATGAAAAACTTCTTTCCCGCTAAGCTGAAAAGTGAAACTTGAAAGCAAAACAAGAAAGTAATATGCAATAAATACAAACAGTTGTATTCAAATAATTACCTTCAAGTGTCTCCCCAGTGCAAATTTAGTTGGTATTTTCACTCAAGGAAGGAAGGAGGAAGAGGGAGGAGGGAGGGGGCGAGTTGTCTCCACCTCCCTTTAAAAGGCACAAAAAATAAATAAATAATAATAATTAAAAAAATATATATAATTTAGGGTATCTATTTAGTCCAGTGATGTCTCCCCCAATGAAAGAATACTTTTTTTTTTCATATCAGCATGTTTCAGTCCGTTGAAAATGGAAAACAATGAACAGTTAATAAGTTGAGAGGAGCAGAGAAAAGCTGAGGTGCGCATCTATAGTGTCCAACAGGTGACTGTTGCTGCGTCAAAGCCTCCTCTTTACGCGCGTCCCGTCGAGTCTTCCACTTTAAAAGCGACCCCGTCCCATCGAGCTCTACACTCACTTAATTCAAACTTACATTTCATCACAAGTCTCACAACCATTAGCTGAGCCTCACCCGGTGAACTTTTGCAGCAGGAACAAAGAGGGGGAAGACTCAACAAGTCGGTAAGGGAAAGAAAGAGAGGGATGGATCAAACTGGATCCACCGGTTCCTAAGGAATTAGCCATAGCGACAGGGAGCAGCCAAGCTATTTTCAACAACTAGGAGACTGGAAATCCGTGGGCAGGCAGTCTTCAAAAGCATATTGTGGAAATGTGACTCAAGGTCGAACCGGTAGAGCTTCACGCGTTCCAACTGTTGCCACAGAGAATAATTAGATGTGATGGCAAATTAAACTCATGATCACCACCTTCACTAGCCATGACAACCAAGGCTATGAAGTGTCCCATCCAAAATATGAGGAAATTAATTTATCTTTCCCCCTTTTCATTATGTAGGCCTACTACTTTTGTCACTACTTCCTAGTTGTCTATACGCCACGACTTTAGGAAGGCAAATGCATATTCAGGAGAACTATATTCTGCAGATGATCAGGCAAGTTAAGCAGTAAAAGACAGGGAGCGTTTACCTGGCAGGCATCCCTGGAAATAGCCATCAGCGGCAAAAAAAAAAAAAAAAAAAAAAAAAAAATCGTGAAGCGAGTTTTGTTGTTATTGTGGCAACGCGCTGCGTTTCTCATGTAAAAGTGATTTTTCTTTTTGCCGGCTGTGTTGCCTGCATGGCTTGGAGCTGACTGACAGCAGCAATTCAACAGGTTATCCGATCACCGCAATGTACAGCAGAGCCCGTCTGGCTTTCCATTCGTCAGACAGACTCTCCTTGTCTGCCTCTGCTGCAGACATGCGAGGCGCAGCGCCTCTGAAGCGTCTGTAGCCGATTGACAGTCGAACGGTATAGAATAATATTAAAGCAGTTAGCCCACTTAAAACAGGAAACCGATTCACGCACTTAGGTTTCTCCCGCTCTCTTTTTTTTATTTACCTTAAACACGTAGGAGTTTATATAAATCCCATGAACTTGCACACTGATCCAGACTGAATGTCTCGGCTCGGCATAGATTTCATTCTAGTCCGACATGCGGCATGTAGCGCGGACTGAAAGGCAGTTTGATTCCGCGCAGCAGCTAAAGCAACAGTTGGTAAATCCACCACTGACTTCCTTCTTCATCTCCTCCGGAGCGCGCAGAAAACCTGCACGAGTTGCTATTCTCGGAACTGACACAGGGAAACGGATCACAGAGAGCGGACCCGGTCTCGTTTTTCTGAGGGCTGCAGTCGGCTTATGTCCCTGTGGCGACAAAAACACAAGTGGCATATCAAAGGGATAACAAGAGGACATAAAATGACCATATGCAGTTTACGTAGCTACAGGGTGGGATCCTATATCTATAATATTTATCATTGATTTACCACAGTCATATATATATATATATATATATATATATATATATATATATCTATACATATATATCGCGATATAGATCTATATATATATATATATATATATATATATATATATATATACCATTGAATTCCATATTGTGTTTTGTCTAAATATTATGACTACAGACATAATATACACCAACATGATTTTTTACATTTAAATAGAACTATGTGCGAATTTAAGACGTGACAATAATGTATCTGTCAATATTTAATTTTCATAAATGCAACACTCTTAAGGCTCCCTTGACTTAAATTGCATTAATTGTTGGCATCTTTCTATTGCATTTTATTTTTTGGGCCACTTATTAGCTAATATTTACAAAAAGTATAAAATCAACAGATAATTACATTAAGCTGAAGCTTTTATCCAAAGCGACTTACAACACAATGGGAGCAATTTCTTTTTTAAGGTTCAGTGTCTTGCTCAAGGACACTTAGGCATGTGGACAGGAGGAGCTGGGATCAAGCCACCAACCTTCCAATTAGTGTGCAACACATTCTACTGACTGAGCTACAGACTCCCTGATAATCTTGGTCCTGACGGATTTAAACTATAAGGATGAAGTCATAAGGCTGGTAAAATATGTTCTAATATTAGCATAAAGCTAGCAGTGGTATATCTTCAGTCAGACTCTGTCAACCCTTTCTAGCCCACCTTATTCCTAATACAGGTCCAACATAGATTAATACTCAATATGGACATTATTTGACAGGAACCTAAACAAAAAAAAAACAAGTTGTGCTGTCAATTGTTGGATGATCTCATTACTGACTTAAATGCTGCCTTGTCATTTGAGATTTTCATTAAATCCTCAAACCACACAAAACTTCAAATGTGGCAGTGACTGTCAGAGCCAAATATACCATCTGTAGGAGCAGGTACCACACCAGAACAAAACAAAAAGTACCTAAAAAGTCATTTGGACCACAGAACTATGACCAAAAATGAAAAATGTTTAAGCATATCCCTCCAAATATAAATCAGAACAAAGAAAAGAAACTATAAATTAATCTGTAACTTCTGTTTATCAGTAACATCAGTTTAAATGTGAGTAGTAAAGAGTGTGTAGTAAATGCGGTTTCTAAGAGCCAAACCAAAGAAAAAAAGGGGTTGCAGGTGCAGGTGAGGGGGAAATGTTTAGGTCGATCACTGGGCCAGTAGTGGGAACTCAGACTGCACGCATGCTGCTCTGCACCAGCCATACAGTTTATTTCAGGGTGAGCAAACTTTTTTAATAATCTAATTAGATAGATCGATAGATTGATAGATCGATCGATCGATAGATAGATACTTTATTAATCCCACAAGGGGACATTTTTTTTAAGCAAATCTTTTAAGCAAATTTGTGCCAATCAAGTTTGCAGGCTATGTTCCTTAACTAATTAGTGCCAGCTCAGCAAAGCCATAGGCCTACACACTAATTAAATACTGTCCTCACCCTGCCTGCTCTAGTTAGTGGGTGTAAAAAAACAATATGACCGACAGCCAATCAAGGCTTAAAATCAAGGCCGTGTGATAGCTTATTGTTAGAGAAGAGAAGCTTTTAACTGCTCTTTTCCATTCTTTTAAAAATTAAGGTTTCAAATTAGGTCCAATATATTTGCTATCAGTACAAGTGGCAACACATCGCAGTTGAACATTGAGGATCCAAACACAGGTGTGAAGCAAACAGAAATCTTTACTCATAATGACATGTTGAAAACAGAGTTCAGGCAGGTGGAGACGATGCAAAGAGAAAAACAGAGTCCAAAGTCATTGCAGGGATAGAGGCTGAAAAAAACGCTGAGAACAGAACTTAAAGAAAACTAAGGTAACCGATTCCAGCACTAAAGGTTGTGCCAAAAACCCGGCAGCGAGCAGACTGGGAGTATTTCTACTGACTGAGGTGATTGCAGAGTGGCTGCTGGTGGGCCAGATTGGGTAACTGGGAGCAGGTGAGGTGGGCATGGCTAGCATGAGACCGGTCATAGAGAGAGACAGAGACTGGGGACCTCTGGTGGATGGAGGTAGTAACACAGTTGTTGCGTTCAAATAAGGATCGTATTTACTGTGTACAAGAGGAGAGTCCACGTGAATGGCATCCTAACGTGATATTCGCGATGCCGGAACTCAACATTTTCTATAAGCTTTCAGTTCACAAGCTGACGTTTACGGAAATAGCAGAGGCCATGGAAGTTCATTTTTTATTGGATGTCTGATTTCGTTGGATTAAGCTAATATATTGTAATTTTAGTCATGTAGAGTTTGTCTTCGTAACGTAGATAATAGTCTATATCAAACGGAAATGTTGATCTCGCCAACCGCATCATCTTTTACCTCTGTGGCTTTGCATTTCCTGTATTACATTATCGTCTTCTATCTTACCAAACGATTAGCCTTTGTGCCTTCTAGACGACGTGCATGTTGCAGTTGCCCAGCAATGTTTTTTTTTTTAATACTTAACCGCTTGAACGCCAAGCATACAGTGCGCACAATGTTCGTACATTGTAACCACAAGGTCACCACTTTTATTTGAACGCAGGAAGTTAACGAGCCAAATAACTTTTGACGCAGAAAGACCAAATCCATGACAACTTTGAGCATGGATATTATTCAGCTTCTTCCTTATTTCATCTCACCATATTACAAGGCCACAGACCATGCCTGTCCAGTACAGGAGATGGTGACGACATGAAGCAGGACTAGGCAAAAACCTTGTATCTGTATGAAATGCTGGAGGGCTTTTAATTTGAAATGAGGGCTTTTCATTTGAGAGTTCAGTCACACAGCATTTGGCCAACGAATGATGTAACTTCAACTCACTCAATTCCTGACAGATAAGACATTTGGGTTTGTAGGGCTGGCCCATAGCCTGGTATTACCAGACCCAAATTCAAGCAGTGAATAGAGGGTCTGGTCAATACTGAGTGTTTTAAGTCCTCAATGGAACATTCAGAATAATTTATTTTGACTAAAGAGGTAAAAATACATCTGCTTCTTGCTGACATGTTTGACATAATGGTCAGCTTTTAGCTCCATAATGCAAACACTCCAACAGTGGTAGTATTAATAGCTATAGCGGTAGAGTAAGTATTCGATTTAGAAGCGATACTACTGTTGCCTGTAAGCAGTGGTGATGCGATGGGCTTGAGGAGGGAGGCAGTGCAGCGAGCCAGTAGTGAAAATAAAAGATAGGAGAAAAAAAAAAAAAATCACTTCAGTTTGTTTAAAAGTGCAAGGAAGTGGTAGCATCTCATCAGCTCTGTTTTTACTCTGGAAAAAAACATATTAGATTTGTATCAGCCCTTTCAGATATGCACCACACACATCAGAAAAAAAAAAAAGAAGTTGTTATTACAGTCCATTTATCTCAGTTGAGATAGTTGGCATGATATTTTTTAAATACTGCATTATTAGAACAAGCATGTTGCAAAGCTGTGATATCTGTGACTTTCTTGCAGGATTCTTGTTATCTGGGTGAACGGAAGAAGTCCTGCAATGCTTTATTTAAACGTTCTGTGTGGAGGATTTAGGAGGATCTATATATTTGTATTATTATTGGAATTTATCACATCAATTACAGGGTTTGAATTTCTGCAAAACATGATAATCATAGTGATAAAATATCGGTACTACTTAACTACTACTACAAAGTTTCGGTAGTCATGGCTTTGGTGGTGGCATTTGGAGCAGTAAAACTGGAGAAAAAGCATAGCAGTAATACAAGTAAAAGCAGAGGCAGAACGAGAACAAAAAGCTGCGTAAAAGTGTAGTGTTATTCGAAGCAGTCATTGTTGATAGTAGGCCTTCAGCTTCAGGAAGGAGAGACTATGCACTCGGCAGTGTTTCAAGTTTACTATCTAAAACTATCATCTTAACAGCAATAATTCATACATTTATTTTATTGCTATTTCATGTTTCCTGTTTATTTTTCCAATGTTGTGAGACCAAGCAGTGCTGCACAATGCACCTCTCTTTTACTGCAGCTCCCTCCTGTGGTATATACAGGACAACATCAACTGACTACTGTTAAAGCAAAGTATGAAATTGTATTATGTATACTCAACTAACAAGTGTAAGAAAAGTGAACGAGCTGTCCATGTCTTCAAAGGCTTTGCACACATTTCATTGTATAGTCTTTAATGTTATCTTAACATCTCATCTTCTGTAATATTTCTTACAATAAATTATGTTTTGATGTAGGCTTAATCCTTTATTATTGTGGTGGATAGTTTGTTATACTTTGAAGAAGCCCCAGAGTCTGTGGAAATGTCTTTATGCGAGATCTTCTGTTAAATGTCTTCTTTTTAACCAAATTAAACTGACTTAACCTAGTGCCATGAAGTGACTGAATGGTTGCCCCTGGTGTTTGTGGGCTGAATGATTTAAGCCTTTTTGGAAACAGCATGACATAAAGTAAACACATTGAACACAACTGTAAACTCATGAAATAAACCCTAAAAAATAATTATGAGCATTTAATAAATAGGTCCTTCAAGCCAAAGACAGTATGAGACGTACTTCAGGAGAAGAAAATGTGCTGAAAGTCTAAAAGCTTCGAAATGATGCTCCCATCCTCTCTGTCTCACTCGCTCTCATAGAGACACACCACGGAAAGTAAAGAAAAACGGACTTAGCTGACACTAAATGGAATGCAGGCACCATCAATGTTAAAGTTAAATCTGCTGTCTATACAAGGTCTATACACAACCACGAAATCAGAATGAAATGCAGCCAACGTTAGTGTTATTGTTTTCACCGGTGTTTGACCGGTCAACATGTCTAACAGAATAAGGTCTTTCAAAATCAAACTAAATGTTTCACAGTTACCTATGGATGCTGCCTTTAAAAAAAAAAAAAAAAAAAAAAAAAATTATATAGTTGTCCAACATTGCCCATGTAAGTTATAAGACATTTTAATTTTGTTGCACTATTACATTTACCCATATACTTACAGTATACCATTAATTCACCTGACATAAATGTATGCCAAGTTATCCACTCCTGTTTGATACAAAACATACTATTTCAGAAACAATGTTTTGAGAACATTTTTGTGAAAAATATAGACCAACTCAGGGTAGAACACTTTCATCACCTCGATAAAAAAAAAAAAGCCCCCTTTGCAACAACATACCCTGAATCTATATGAAACTGTTGTTTTTTTTTTTGCAGCAGCAGCAGCAGCTTGGCTTTGGCTCCATCTTTGAATTACAGATCAAACAATTTTACTCGTAAAATGAACTTGCATAAGTCAAAACTGAGAACATCAGTCCCAGACTGGCCGCTTTCTCCTCCTCTTCTAAGAAAATGTCTAGTGTAGCTTGATAGTATGAAGCCTGTGGTACTCCGTTCTTTTCCCACAATCAATTTTCAGTTTCACACCCATGAACAAACACTCATACAGTACCTGCGTCAAGACCCTTTCACCTCCACATTAGCCCATCGCATGTACGCCCACAGTGTTGGTCGTTGCATGCCACTGTGGTTATTTGTCATATCCTCATATCTACAACTGCGATTTACCCTGTGAGAAACATTTCTATGTATTGTAATAAACAAAATTGTGCAGTGTTTCTTGTCCAAATTCTACATTCAAAGATCAGCATCAGATATATGCTGTAATATGACAGATACCCTACATTAGAATAATATAAAACCCTACAAAAGAAAAAAAGAAAATCAGGAATTAAGAAATTCAACTCCCTTAAAGAGGAATACAGCATCTGTGCCATAACACAAAGCAGAAAAACAAATATATGAAATTCTGTCTGAGGCTGATAGAGGGCACTGGTGGTCTATCAAATATTCTACACATAAGGACATTTAACTCTACAAAACTTATACAGTACAACTTCTGTCCTGACTGCTGCAACTAACAAAGAATATAACAAATTCAGACAGTAGCACATTAACCTTCCTTGTTGGATCATGGAAAATAGAGCACTGAAAGCACTATCTTTGTTTAGGCCTGCATTCCAGTGGAGCTTGATGTCAACATCACAGGTCACTTTCACATTTTATGTCCTGTCAAGACCATGTTGCTCTCTTTTCCAAAGCAGCAGCATAACAGTGACTTTAATTCAAAGACTCACATCTCAAACATCTCATTTTGGCTAGAAAAATCACCCAGCATGCTTGCAGTGTGCATCAGATCATTAAAGAGGAATCAACACTGGGATCTTGACAGATGCTTTCAAACCCTACATTTTATGTGTGGGCGTGTGTTGGGGGAACACACAAGGGGGGAAGTATTTGTGTGTGTGTGTGTTTGTGTGTGTTCAGGGGGAGGAGGAGGTTAGGTGATCATTTAAGCTGTCCATCCATTATATTTTATGCTGGTATTTAAGGATAAAACCAGTTAAATTGTTCCTGATCAAGGCTGGCCAGTCCTCTGTTTACTCAATGACTGCTGAGATGATATAAAAAGGCCGACCGGATCTGTTTTTGTTGTGATTGCTCTAATCATGCAGGCCTTGTGAACTACCCGCTGTGCTCTTTGCATTTAGTTTTTCATGAACATTGCTGCAACACTTCAAAGAGAGAGAGAGAGAGAGAGAGAGAGAGAGAGAGAGAGAGAGAGAGAGAGAGAGAGAGAGAGAGAACTTTAGATGAATTAAAAATGGAATAATAATGGCAGAGTTGGCATAATATTTTGACCGGCCACATACAATTTCTATTAATGCATAGCAAATGTGATTAGCTTAGTATTACATTAAGTGGGCATTTACCAAACATCCTGCTTTCATGACTTCTTGTCTGGCTTTTTTTTTAAAGGTCACCCTTAAGTGATCTTATCATAGACTTTGCTTTCAAAAAATATTAAGTCAACAGCTCTGTAAGCTTAAACTTAGCTATCATGGTTAAAATCAATGGGTTTCTTGCCAGTTTTGCAGTTTCCCATTCCTGTTTTCTATTCCATATCTTAGTGATACAGTAGTAACTTAAATATCTTACACTGTGTAATTTAGTGCTGCCTCTGAGCACTCCCTCCATTTTCTCCAAATAAACAGCTTCTCAACTGGCAAGACTGTTTTGGTTTATTTTTTTCGTATCTGAAAAATTACACAGTTGGAGCAGACATCAGAATCCTGGCAACTAGGTGTTTTTATCTGCACTGTTCCCTCTTTTGATACCTTTGTGTAGGGTGCTGCAATCCAAATTCAAAAGAAAATCCAAACAAATCTCTGCAGCATCTGCATGCATAGCAGAAACAGTAGCTAATGCAATTCTACTATTATGTCAATAAATACTTGTGATAAAAATGAACGTTTGTAGTGTATACATTGCAGCATGAAAAACAAATTGTATAATTGCATTGTCAGTGATGCAGCAGCACTGGATATTCTGTAAAAAAAAAAGCCATTTGGCAGGTGAGCAGCAGTGTTTTGTGCTGAAGTACACGGCTCAGGTCAATTCAATGCTGTTGCAGCAAGCCGAGCTGTACCACCAGTCAGAATACTGAAGTTGGAAGTGGGTTTATTATCAACTATGTTAGTTCAGTTAAGATTAAAGAGAAGATTCTCTATTTTAAGTGGCTGTGCCACTCTGAAAACAAACTAATTGAACCGGCCTTTCAGCAGTATGTCAACTAACGAGCTGCTGAGTGGAGTAAGAGTCGGGACATGGTCTTAATAAAAGGTGCCGACCAGAGAGAGACAGTGTCGAGAATTGACTCTGTTTGTGGCATTGATATGTACTATTTTAGATGCAAACAGTACATAGTAAGTAGAAGTTTATTTCACAATGGGACATGTTTGCCAGTCTCATATGTTACCATATCGTGAAACAATACCAAGTCTCCGGGAGCAGTGCTCGGATATGTCACAATCATAGACGCTATATAGAAATGGATGTTGACTTCAGGTCTGAAAAGTGATGCCAATGCCTAAGTGCATTAAAGTGAATGAGGGCTGCTGAAAGCAGACTCCAAAAACCTCAGGAAAATGACATCATGACGGCCAAAATGCCAAATCGAGACTTCAACACAGCAGAAACCAATAGGTGATGTCACCCTGGCCGGGATGATAACATTCAATCATCTGATTCTGACACAGTTCTCGATCCATTCATGATTCATACAGAAACTGATCAAATACAATTTGAAAACAATTATTAATAAATGGTGACATGCCTACTAGGCACATGACATGATTCTCTGTGACCACGGACAACCATGGGGTCCTTCAAGAGGACTTAGTCTCAGTAGCAACACCTGCATGGGTGACTAAGACTTCCCAGTCACTGACTACCACTCAAACCCAAATAACACCAACACCTTTCAAAACCCCTCGAGGGTTTTTACTGAATCTATTAACCGAAAAAACAAGAGGTCGATGTACAGTAGTGCGCTCAACAGACCGCTGCAACAACTCCCCTACATGTTATTTTAGAAACAAACCTCACAGCGTATACAAAGACTGGTTGCGATTTATGTTTATATTCCATCTGATTCAACTGGAATTCAATACCAGGTCAGGTTTTTCATCCTCACCATGAACACATTAACTTTCCCCTGCATGCACAATGTCAATGGGGACTAACCCCAAAAGTCTGTTCGATCAATAAGATAGTATATTAAAGCTTATTTAGTTATCTTAACACATCTTTTTCCATCTCTGTTCATGGACAAGCAGGGCAGTTATTAGTTATACTGGACGTGATGTAACACATCTACTAC
Source organism: Brachyistius frenatus (assembly GCF_029030835.1). Taxonomy (NCBI): domain Eukaryota; kingdom Metazoa; phylum Chordata; class Actinopteri; family Embiotocidae; genus Brachyistius; species Brachyistius frenatus. The sequence goes on from NW_027210626.1 coordinate 1,959,267, forward strand.
AGTCACATTCAGCTCACACACGCCTTTATTGAGGCTATATTATATGATGGGGATGTCCTGTGCAAAAGGGGATGTCTTTTTTTTTTATATCACAAACTTTAATAAGCTGAATTTTCTACAGTCTGCTGCTCTCTCAGCTTTATTGTTTTATGTAACTTCTTGAACCCTGACAAAAGAGCTTGAGACTACTTAGAGAGAAAAGTAACAGAGTTTGAACACTCTCAGAGTTATTTGTAGATATATTGTTCCATTTTGACTAACCTTGTCAATTCCTACTACTTCTGCAATAAATATCTGGTCCTTTTTAAAAAAATATTTATTTGGTGCTCTTTGATTCATTTTACATTGAGGAATTGCAATTCATTTTAAAGTTGGATGCAGACAAAGTAAGGTCAATAGACTGCTTAATTTATTCTCACTGTGTCTGTAGACCCTGAGCTGTGAAATTGCAAAAAAGAAACAGAAGCAAAACAGACTTTAAAAACATTGAGGGATCACGTCTGCCTGCAGATCACTGCTGAACCACTCTTGCCTCCTTCATTTATGCTGTTTGTTGTGCAAGATGTGTAAATTTGGTTTTTTTGCGTGGGCCTCTGCAAGGGCTCCTTCTGCACACACGCACGCACGCGCGCGCGCACACACACACACACACACACACACACACACACACACACACACACACACACACACACACACACACACACACACACACACAGACACCAGTCAGTCATCCTTGACCTTGTGAAAAATGCTATACAGGTTATAGAAAGGGATTGTGAAGGAATGACGTATCACCTCGGTGTGTACTACATCAGACTCCAATTGCACATGGCCTCGTAGTACTGCCCTCTGGATTTGTTATGGCGTTTTGATGCTCACTGTTTACACAGGATTTATAATCATGACTTCAGTGCACCACGTGGGCTCAGCAGATCCAGCCAGAGGCTTAGATGGCGAACAAACTGAATTACAATGCAGAGGCATTTGGCAGACAGTTCATCATAGCCAAGGTCAAGGCACTCCAGTTTTTAAAAACATAAAGATGTGAGTCTGTTCTCTCTCTGTCATGACCACTTTCAAAGAAGTTCATTGGTGGGGCTTTAGAGTCCAGCCAATCCTGTCACCCCTCTGTCAGGCAGCTCTGGCAGTGTTCATTACTCTGTCCAGGACTGATCTGAGCTCTCCTATGACAGTAAAACCATTTCATTTCTGTTGATCACTGCTTTTCCACCTCAGAGAGCATGAGTTGTAATGGCCCTCTAGCAGGATAGCACTCTATTATTACATTCCGCTATGTCAAAGTCCTCCAGTAGTTTAAGAGTATGTTTTTACACCTGGAAGTCCGGATCACCGTCCCAAACAAGATTTATGTTTTGTTCCATTTAATACATTTGCTTGAGAAGACATCAGGTTTTATGTTAGAAACAAAATATGCATAAAGTACTGCATTTGAATTGCACAGTCGACTTTTATTCTACTGTAGACAGATATGCAACAGACCAAAATCTAACTTGACCACTAAAAAGACATTTTTACTTTGTTCCATCAAGGGTTTGACAAAATCTGCCTCTACGGTGTTATCAGATCTGAGTCGCAGTGGATAGAAAATGTATTTCAAGAGGTTTGAGAAAAATCGCACTTGGCACGCAGAAGTCAGCTGCAATAGCTGAAGGGTATGAGATGAGCGATGTCATTACACCAGCATTGTGAATCTGATTGGTCACAGCTCATATGTGGCAAAACGACCTCAAACTGCTCCACTGGTTTGTAGTAAGACTAAATGAGATCAATGAATTCTTTAACTAAAGACGTTACTGAGGGGATAATATACAATTCTTATTAAAAAAGGTTTAGTGCAGGAACCATGCACTGCTCGGCTGTTTGTTTACATCGGTAACATTTGACAAAACAAACAGCAGCAGCAAAACCAATTAAAATCAGTTTGAAAACAACACACATTTTTCATACAGATTCTTACAATAGTAGTTATTGTGAATTTTGCCGTGATTTAAAGGCTAAAACTTTAGAGACAGAGTCTTTAAAATACGGTAAAATACATTTGTCCGATAGTGCTGGATAGTACTGAATATGTTTTTCTTGAAAGGATTGATAAACCAGGACATAATCTGTGTGTTGGCCTTGAATTACTGAATAGGACAAGCAGTGTCTTTAAGTATGACAAACTTGCTGTTTCTGTAAGATCATTGGCATTGAGGCACAGGGAAAAAAAATGCATTAAATCTAATGTTTAAAGTTTCATATGAAATTCTGGAAATTACTCTTTTAACATGTTTCCATGTTTTTTTCTTTTAAATTAAACATTCTTGATGCAACTGATGCTAACAATAGTTGAACAGATGTTTACAATAAATCAACACGTTTACACCCCATTCTTGTGTCAAATTTCTCTTGAATTACAATCTTTCAGGATCTTCTCTAAGCTGTCAGGTATAATGCAGATGTTAATGCCTGGGTTCCACATAGTCACCAGTTAACTCTATGTAGGCACCAGAAGTAACAGGTGTTAAGATCAGGGTTAGAAAAGTTGGAAACATGTCTATGCTTAGAAAAATCTCACTTATTCATAAAACAACCACTGAAACCATTTTGGAAAGTTTGTCAAGTGGGGGTGTTCACAATCCACAGACCCCCATTTCCTATACAGTCACTGACTACTTTCACTGCTGCTGAACTGGCGGACATGCTGTGATGACAAGTGAAACCTTTTCCCCTGCATACATACTCACAATGGGTTTGCAGCATGACAACTTTATCTTGAAATGTGATGATAACGGCGCCTGAAATGAAAGAGATTATGTGGTTTGTAGGCAGCTGCGTGCATATGGAGGGGGTGGTTGGGTGGGTGGTTAAAACCGATAAACAGAAACACATTCGTATTGTGTGTTCTTTTTGTTTTTAATTAATCTTCTCAGCTGCATTTCTAATGAAAAGTAGTGGTAACTGGGAGCAGACAATATGAAATATGAAATTGAAGTAAGACAGGTCCCGAGCTTAGTCAGTATTCGAAAATTGGCTTTTGAAAACTATCCTTAAAATGTACTTTTTTCTGTAAATTATAGTAAATTCCTTCATTTTAAAACTACATTACTGTGAAATACATCACAAAGAGTAACCATGGCATGTGTTGTCACTATTTACCTGAAGAGCCATAAATGGCTTCATACTAAAGAATATCAAACTAATAGAGACATTTTTTGTTATGGCTTGAGTATGGATATTTTCTGTGCTGTGCTACACCTGTCTTCTGATGGATTAACAGATAAATAATAATTTGTACATAGATAATCTCATTAATGGTTTAAAAAAAAAATCCAGGTGCTCAGGTAATCTTTTCATTACATTCACACTAATCTTAATCCGGGTGAGATAATTCCTGGACGGCAGCATGCTGTTCTGATCTCTATCACCTCCCTTTTGTATTTTATATTTCCTTTGCAGATAATTTAAATAGCTGTTCTTACAGTTGTGATATTTACAGTATCAGTATGTATGTACTACGTATTTATTGAAATTCAGATTAGAAATAGTACCGGTGCTGGTTAGGGTACAGAAGGCCTGTTTTGTAGCCACCGTGTGCGGATAAATGTTTCTTTGTTTCCTACCAACCTCATATAACTCAATGTTGTTACACACTCTAACTCAAACTGCTGCATCTCACTGTGAAAACTAAATTAGTATCCACTCCTCTATCGACCCCGATAGCTTGCTACAGTATGCAAATAATGGAACCCTATGCTTGTATTTGTCATTTAAACCGACATATCCGATTGCTGGTCACTGACAGCCTAATGCTCTGACTCAGTTCATCCGACCTTGTGTAATGGAGGAGAAATACGTTTCCAAACAGTGAAAAAGCCATTTAAGTGAAACACCACTACAAAATGCCCCCACAATGTACTGTTACTTGCAAATAGCTACTGTCATGACAGTGATCTGTGAAAAACAGACACCTGTTCCTTTCACCCTGTTGTCCTCAGAAATAACAAAGACTATCTTGGGAAGAGCCCGAAGACTCCCAAACAGAAGGAGAAGTAGTTCCCATAGGCAATAACTATCTGCTCCTGTAGCGAAAGCACAACCGGGGCTGAGTTTGCAACTGACTAATAGTTTCAATAATTTATGGGAAATTAGTTTTGATTTGCCTGCATGTCTGTGTAAAGTGCTGCTTGCAATGCATTATCATTTCATTACAATTATGTAGTTACCGATCAGATAGGGATGAAAATGTGTGCATTCTTGGAACAACGGATGAGAACCATTCATTTAAAAATATGTTAATGAGTACTATCTGTCGGTGCTTTGCACGTTTGAATAGCACATGACAGAAAAAATAATAGCATGTAATCATTTGTCCTGCACAAATACAAAGCCCAAACAGATAAATGCATGGCTACAGCACAAAATTGGAGTGTTTTTGTTGAGACACAGTTTCCTAAATTTTTTTTGTCTATACAACTAAATTAGAACAGCAAATATGTTTTGAGGGAAATGCAATTCAGCTCTATATCTTGTAATTATGACTTACTACCACAGTTTTAAGAAAAGATCTGTAAATATGTTGCATTTATTTACAATTATTAGATCTATATTTATAATGTGATAACTATGTGATGATTCTCAGGCAATTTTTGGAAGTGTCCTTTTACTATGATTTCTAATGAAAGTGCTTGCCAGTCCTGATGTCGTTCATTAATGTGGTGCTTCATGCTCTCAAGACAGAAAAAAAAAACTATTTAGTGATTATGTTGCACCTAAACATTACTGGGAAAACAATTTGTTTGTAAAGAAGTGTAATTTCTAGGAGAACAGATAGGTCAGGGATGAAAGAATGAAAAACTTGACAGACTCAGAACCATTCTCTATATCTTCTCTAGTAAACTGCTGTGTGATGCATACAACTTTACTCATAAATGTAGTCCAGCACAATGCTTGATTATTAGAACAAGAGAAAGTAAAGAAACGAAGATAACTTATGGGAAGGAGGGAGAGAGGGAGATGTCAGTGACCAGTGGAAGTCAAGCTTCACGTTCACATTTTTGTCTAAGCGTGGGGAAGATCTCATGAATCAAATTCTGTCAGTTGTGATGGGAGCAAAATGGGTTTCCCGGATCGTCGATGATTAAAATGTTGCCACTGTTAAATCATTGATATACTAATCTATTTTGAAGCTAAGGGAGCATTGGGCACTGAGATATGGCTTTTAATTATATAACACATTTACGATGTTGTCTCCTTCCACCAAAACACAGACAAGCTGTCATGTATTAAGGCAAAACATTTGTAAAACAAGATTGAGCAATGTGAGGTCTGTATGAGAGTTAACGGTATGAACTAACTGGATTCAGTGACAGACATGGCCATATACAGTATCAGCCGCTTTTCCGCTTTTGTGCTTCAGCTGTTACCGTGAGGTGAGAAATGTAGCACGTTGGTCTCACATCAGCACACACCTTCTGTCTCCTTTATCCTGCTCAGACAGATCACTACAGTGTGTCTGGTGCACCTTTCTCTCCACTGCACTGTCAGCTCTGGTAATTGACTCTTGCAGTCTCCACTGAGCTGTCCACTACATGGCCTCTCAGGCTCTACACCCAATTACAGGCTGCAGCTCCCTGATGTTCTGAGGTGGATGACGAGGGAGAAGCGAGATTAGTCTTTTGATGTGGAACCGAAGGTCAGGTGGATACACATGGGCACGCGTACATATCAGTGCAAAGCCTTGTAAAACTATTAACTTATTAAGTTGGTTCAGGTGACAGTTTTGACAGGCCATTGGATTTATCACATTTCACTGTCACACCAAGGTTACATTGCTGACTTGTCAATTTAATCAGTTAGCTCACTCCCTGTTGTACAGCTTTAACACGAAGGCAGCAACAGTATCTGTCCTGTTCCATCTATGTGGCGCAGAGGGCAACAGATCACTCTTCAGTCTACATCACACAGAGAGAGGTGTTTCTTTATGGCCACCAAGCACGACTCAAACAGCCAAAGATAGAGCACCACTGGACAGTGGCAGTCTGTCAAAGATAATGACCATTTTTTTCAGATGAAAAGCTGCTTAAAGAAAACTGGATTATTACAATTTGTGTCCCTTTTTCTAGTTTTGGTTATAATTTCTAGCAACTGTTGATTTGACTGTAGTTGCCAAAGTGAGATCCAGCAACATGGCAACATTATCACAACAGTACAACAACAAAGTGAGGTCGGATGATCAGACAGGTTGGCAACAAACTAAGAAGTTAGACAAATGATCTCCAAGGTAAATTAAAAGTGAGCAAAGTCTTAACCTTTGACATAATCGCTCCATAAACTGTGCACACAAAGAACGTTTCTGACATAAATTTTAATTGTAATAACTTTGGCATTTACTTTTTAAATTTTTTTTTTTTTTTAATTTGGATGTAGCTACTGCAGCAACTTCTCAATTTTTTTTTTTACTAAGTGCTTTCAGGGCTATGACTCAAATGTGAACACCATGTAGAGATCGTAAGAGATATTTTTGCTCAGCATGGGTTGTTTTCTATTCAAAATGTCTAATGCTCATGGAGATTGTTGATAGCGCACATTGAGCAAGGTTACTCATCTGCTCCTCTTCAGTAAAACACATTCAGCAAGGCCATTTCCACAGTAAACCGTCTGGCAGCTAAAATCAGGGGACTCTATCAAAGAACACGAGTAAGTACTGCACTGTAATATAACACGGCGAAAGACAGCAAACCTGGATGGTAAGTGTGTGCATAGTATCTGGTGCTCTACATCACAAAGTGAATGAAAGACTGTAAACATTTATTGTAGGGAATACAATTAGGTATGTCTTATATATCTCAGTTCTGGTGGAGCTACTAAAGGGTGAAGTCCTACATTGTACTATAAATCAAAGCCTAAAACGCAGGTATTTACATTGGGACTGAACCCTTGCATCAAGTATAAATCCAGCTTTGCTATAATATCCGTCCACTCACACACAACTCACAATCATGTCACTAAATCCCCTTTTAGATCCAGAAAGAATAATATAAAAAAAAAAAGATTAAAGAGCCAATCGTTTCAGCTGGCGACATATGTGGGCCACAGATTGCACTGGATGTCATTATCTCACTAGGCCACTATAATGACCTCCATCAGCCTCCCTCAAAGAGTAAAAGGGAACATGTTTTTAGTTTAGCAGTTTTGAGCGCTAACAGTCCATCTAAGACAAGCCCAAACCAATTAGCCTGGCTGACCTTAGAGATGCCGTGTCAGCCTGTCAATCTCCAGAAAAGGGGAGCAAGAGGCAACTCTTATCTCTGCCTCCTTGTTTAAGGGGGCAGATGAGTAGATGGAGAGGATGGAGGGAGCTATGGGAAGATTATTGATGGCAGAGTCTGGCAGAGTGTAAGGGTCAATTAGGGAAACCACTAGAGGCACCAACCCCAAAAGGCAAAAAAGATCCAGTAAGGGCGATTGTACAGGCATGAAGAGAGGGACATTATTATTATCTCACTTTCATTTCTCTCTTAAAGGAATTTCTTGAATATTCCTATTATTACCACTGCATCAGCAATGAGTCCTTGCAAATGTTACATTACTCAGATATTTTTGTCTGAACACGGGGTTGTGAAGGGCTTAAGATGTTAAGCTACATAAGTACTTCTTGTAATTCTAGTTTTTAACAACTTTTTTTCCCCCTCAGACCTGTGTGTCCTCTCAGCACTTCTATAATGTAGAAGTTAAAAAGAAGGGTTCATCTCAGGGTCTTTAGTCAGGGTCGCGGGTCTCTGCAATATGTATGGTTTAAGTCACTGTTTCATTTGTGAAATGGAAAACCTCCTTTTAAAGATCCACATATTGTAAAACTAAAGGTCTTTGATAAAAGTTTCAACAACCTTGTCTCTGTGTTTTATTTGCTCCTTGTCTTCTCCAGGGTTTGTGGCATAGATACGTGCAAAGAAACCCAACCGCCGCTGTCAGATGATAGCCGGAGGCATTCCCTTTGTTTAAAAAAAAAAGCTGTCTATACAGGCCCTAAATCTCTTCATGTTTTGTTTAGCATTGCATCAAACCATCTGTTATTGACTTCCTAAAGGGATTGCATTGTTTAAACTCAGTGTTGCAGAATGGTTGATTTACAGATAAATCCCACCTCCACAATGTGCCCACAAGACACCAACTAACAATAGATATCCACACAATTTTAAACTATATATAATGGATCCCTTACAAAGAGAATAATGTCGCTCACAGGAAATTAGTGATTTCTGCAAAGCTGGCATCTCTAACATGCTGATGAAGAACATTACAGCTCAGTATTATTTGCTGAAGCAAATTGCTTTCACAGCATAAAGCTTTGATAACTTTCTGGACATTATTTCTGAGGTACCTATCACAACAGAACACTATGGCTGCCTCTTCTACTCATTTAAAAATGATGAATGAATGATGATTCATTGGTTTTGTGGAAGAATTTGCAAAATTACTTTTTTTAAAATATCATTTTGACTAGTTGCATTTCCAGGTCGTCATTTATTTCTGAACTGCAGGTTCATTATGAAGCATATAGAAGCAGAGATAGATCATTGTTAAGACCAGGTTGTGGCAGAGTCATCTTCTCTGTCCTGGTTGTTAGCAAATGATGTATCACTGTTGTCATGCTCTTCCTGGGATCTGGTGCTGCATGTGTTTTTTTTTTATTGCAAAACTCATGAACCCCAAACGCTGTCAAAGTTACACACCAAGGACACATGCAGCAGAAAGGTTGGCAGTTGATGTGAAATACTTTTAAAGACACTACACTCGATCTGCTGTACAATGGCCACAATACTTTACCTAACCTTATGTGCCCAACCACCTTCTCTCAAGATAGATAAGATATAAAAAGAATCTAAGAAAGAATCTAAGAAATTATAAGACGATTCAGTAATCATACTCTGGTCCTTCTGTATTGCAAGTGGATCTTTTCATAATGACTGATTTCTCATGGACTGCGGTACTGATACATTTACAGTGTGCCCTTGCCTGTATCTTCATCTCAAAGTCATTCAGACCACTGCAACACCAAATGACTCTTGAGGACACATTATTAACTATAAAGAACTAACCATGACAAAAATGTTTAACTTATGGCTGATCTTAACTGAAGCTACATTGATTTTGTACTTCAATGGTTGATAACATGTAAAGGGAGTGCAGGACATGAGCATATTTTAAATGTGTCAGTAGGGGGCAAAATGGGTCCAGCGTCTCAGAGTCAATGACCTCACACCACACTGTGAGTAATACCCAGTTGTGTGGAGCGTGTACTGAGAATGTCATCGAGAAAAGGAGGAAAATATTCCTTATTGAGGAGTTCTGTGAAAAACTAATGTCATGTGACTGACATTTAACCCTACTCCCATTCCTCATTCTCAAAGTATTTTATTAACTTCACTGAAGGTCACTCTTAACTTTGTGAAATTGTAGAGGACAAAAGTAAAAAAAAAAAAAAAAAAAAAAAAAAAGGCTCCTGAAATGTTTATGTCCCTGTATCAGTAATGTCTAGGCTATTCCTGTGAAAAAAAAAAAAAAAAAACAATTGGATAAAGCTCAGCGAAGATTGTACTTGCATTGTAAGTTGTAGGACTCATAAGACATGGACAAATTAACAGATAAATAAAGGTCAAAATCAAGCTCCATAAACACTTAATCCTACCCTCACATCATGCAACTCATTATCTGTGTTGTGAACTCCTCTATCTGACAAACCACTTTTGCAGTACAGGCTTTTTGTTATACTTTTGAAGTTCAACCAAAACATCAAGCAGAGCACAGTGCACAGAAATGCAATCACAAGGTCTCTGCCTCCTGAGCAAATTTGACAATGACTGGAAAAAGCATTGCAGAGATATGGCCCTCTTCCTGTTTGTGTCTGTGCTGCCAAGTTTGGCAATAAATGGTACGAGGATTCTTTCAGAATACTGAAACTATTTGTCCACTCCTCCGTGATATTTATACAACTATACAACTGGCTTAATATGAACATTGTTTGAAGTATGTGTGGGACCTTTGAGCCAGTAATCAAATGTCAGTTTTCAACAGCAAAAAATGCATCTGGTAAGCAAAGACATTAAAAAACAAAAAATATTTTTGTGATTGTTGTTTGTATAACCTTGCAAGCCTGGTTTGGAAGATAAAATATAAGAGGATCATTCAAATACTGATCCATGCAATTTTGTTGATTTTTGTTCAGGGGTATACCACATAAATTAAAAAGACATTCAGTACACTCATTTTATTATATAAGTTAGCTATGAATCAACTGTAATGAAAACACCAAAGTCATAAGATGCATCTTCTGTGGACCATGAACATTTATTCAAAATTTAATCCGGTCACCGAGAAATTATGTTCCTTAACAACCTAACTGCAACAGCAAATATGTTTTGTAGGAAATGTAAATGTAAGAGGGTTAGATTTTCTATCAACATAATGAGGAAACATGGTGAAATAGCATATTTCTCAAGTTGCAAATAGATCAATACTGAACACACCAGTCACATGCTTAATGACAACACAATCTTTACAACAAAATGTTCAATCTTGAAGTAGAATATTTACTTGCGGTGATTTTACGGTTTTGTTTAGGAAGTCACAGTACTTGGTAAAGGCTCGGGAAAGGCTGTGCATTAATACACAGACACATTGATTACATTTATTCAAAACCATAATTTTTCTTTATCCTTAACCATAGTGCTTTTACTGTCTAAACCCACCCAGAGGCGGGACTCCTGATGCAAACGCTTTGTACACCTACAGTACCACCAATCCCAACCACCTCCTGCTGACTGATTGCAGTTCATAAATGTGTTTTTTCTTCATTGCTAAAAAAAAGAAGAAGAAAAAAGTAGTAGCCTTTGAATGTAATCCAGACAGTGATTACATTAGGCAAGCTATTTAGTTATGTAGCTACATAATTTGTAAAAGACAGGTTTGACAAACTTTCATGGTAATCGATTCTGAGATATTTCACTCTGGACTTACTGTAACTGTGTGCCAAACAGTCAATCAACATTATGGTTCCTTAAAGTGGATATATACATTTCCATATTTTCTGCCATGATGTGAAAATGCCAGATATTGATATTGACCGTGACTTAAGTTGTATTTAATGGTGTACATTTGTATCATAAAAATTCAGGTTTCCGACTGCTCTGAACATATATATCTTAACATGACCGGCAGAAGCTTACCTTGGCTTCCATAGGTTGAAGAGTTAAGAGCACTATAATTATTCATCTCTGCTGGCACTTTAGAGACCAAGGAGTCAGGCATAAAACCAAAGCAAACTGTTGAAAAAGCAAGTAGTCTTAAGTGCAGTAATGAATGCAGTGTGACTTTATTTAACACGCAAATAAGGAGACATGAGAATCCCCAACACACGAGTTGTCAAATCTCATCACTGAAGCAAATCTAAAATCAAAAGCTTGTAGTGAGTACCTCAGTTCAAGCTCAGCTCAAAATAACTCCCTTAATATCATCTTTTTGAAGACAGTGCCCTTTAGAAAACAAGTATCTAGAATGACTGTTGGCTAGTGTATGTTACTGAATTCCTGCCCTGTGGCTGTTTTTTACTTGTGCGTGAGACATGGGCAGCCTCCAAACTAAACGGAGACCTATTTACAGCATTTAAAAAGCAAGGATCCACTGCTGTCGGAGCCCAATCAGAAAAAGCTAAAAAAAAAATAAAAAAAAATGGAGTGCTATTACAACTGCCACCAACTGGCAGGCAAGAATATATTACAAACGGGCAACAATTGATTTTAGTCAGTAAAAGGTTTGGTCCATGATGCATGCATCATAGGTCCAATGAAAATTTTTAAAGATATCAATACAAGCTTTATTGCAATACGCCTTCATGTTTTGACCTGGTTATTAATGCAGCCTGCTGGACAGGGTCAAAGGAAGCATCTGGAGGTGGTTCAATTTACATTTTACAACAGTCACATTAACTCAGCCAAATTAGTGAGCCTCCAAGACTTGATCAAGGTGAAGTCTGTCTGTTGTTCTGGAGTCCCACTGTCTCTGTATCTGACTTTTGATTCACAACACCTACTGGACCTCAAATAAAATGTTGTTAGACCTTGATGCAACTGGAGTAGGAATGTGTTTACTGAGTTCACACTATTGAATATACTATATATATCATATATATACTAATATAATTATTATATATAATATAATTTTTTATTAATTATATATTAACATATATATAATTATATATTAACATTAATTATATATAATATAATTATAATATAATACAATATATATACTTGATGAAATGGAACAACTACTGAACAGGTAAATATATAGTCTAGTGTACATCATAGAAGGACAGATTTGTACACTTAAGTTTCAAAATTACCCTGATTCATGTGACTCTTAAGACATGACTGATGCAATTTGTGAAATCCTACAAACCTTTAAATGATCCAGACTTCCTACGTTGTACTAGTCAATACAACTAGTGACTTCTTTTTGGATGAGCGACAGAACAAGACTAAAACAAAAGGTATAGTTATCTTTGGTCGACATGGGCTTACACCTGCTACCATCCAAATTATTGAGAGTTTCCACAGAGAGCTAGTGATGGGGTGACTGTGTCAATTGCCCAAGGTAACAACAACACCATAATGCTAACACATTACAATTTACTCTCAGTGTGGAAGACCTTCTTGATCAACACAGTTTGTTAGTCACAGCCCTAAGGATTGAAAGGGCAGAGAAAAGATAATGACACTCACGCCATCTGGATCGCTAAAAGAGAATTGTGAGCTGCAAATCTGCCCCAGGAGCAAAACATTAGATGGCCTTGTCATAGAAGATAAGTTCACCAACGATGAAAGCACCAGTTTCCTTCTTCAATTTGTAAAGTTAATGTGCTGCACATACAGTTTAGCAGAAAGTATTAGTCCAACTGTAAACCTTACATAAAAAATACTTCTCTTGTATCCATACTAAATCTAATGTATCTTTCCTAAATGGAAACACAAATTGTCCAGCAATTGTCCTGCAACTCCGTTCATCCCATTGAATTATTTCAGTGTTACTTTCCACGAGCAATTTCCAGTCAGGAAAAGAACACAAGTGCTATTGCTAGATTAGATTTAACAATAAGAACATACTGTACACCATGCTTCGTAGCACACAATGCACTTTGTCTTTTTCATGACATTATAATTAAAGCTCCTTGTAACAAAGACAGTGAAGGCTTAAGAAACAATTAATAGAAGACTCAGAAAAAAGAAGAACATAAAAGAAATAGAGATTGGTAAAAAAATAAAGGCAAATGCGACATGACGTGTGTCTGTGAGGTTTTAGGTCACCAAGAGCCTTCAGAAGGTTAAACACTCAGAAGAGTTTCTCCAGTCCCTGGGACACTGCTGAGGAGTTGAAAGCAAGGCTGGATGATTTGGGGTAAAATAAGAAAAAACTTTGCCTGCTTAGAATTGTAATCCTGCTTCTGTCACTTTTTTGTTCTTCAATATAAATGTTCACTGCACTCATTTACATAATAAAGAAGGAAACAAAAAATATGATGGTGCCTGAGTTAGACTGGAGAGTGAACTTTGGACAACATAAACGCCCTTGTTTGTAGTTTAGAGTTGGGATTGGAAGTTTACATATGCTCATAGAAATGATTGTCATGGCAATATTGAAATTTTTATGATTTTTTGTTGTTGTAACTGTTCTCTGTGGGGCAGAAGGATTATACAGCATACAATTGGAAAATTATTGTATGCTTTGATTCATTATTGCAAATTTCAAAAAACAAAAGATTTGGTGCATACGTTGTCATTTGTTTGGGGTTTTTCAAAACCAACACAGACTTATACATACAAAAAACACTTAATATGCTAATTTTACACCTTGGTAGCCATACAATCGGTAGCCAGCTTCCTGGCAGAATTCTGGTTGGATATTTGACCACTTTTGGCAGAATTGATAGAGGTCAATAAAAGTTGTGGCTTTCCTGGAACGTACTTGACTTTTAAGCATAGTCCACATATTTTTGATTGGGTTGTGGACAGGACTTTGGGTAGGCCTTTCAAAAAGCTTATTGTTGGCCTGCGTAACCCATTTCACAACCAACTTTCGTGTGTGTTTGGGGTTCATAGTCTTGTTGGAACACCCAGTTGTGTCCAAGTTACAACTGTCCAGCTAATGGTTTGAGGTTATGCTGAAAAATCCTCCTTCTTCACGCCATCCACTTTGTGCAATGTACCAACTTTCCAACATGGAATCTGTATTTGTTTTTGATTTTCCAACTCATTTATTCAGGTTTTCAATCTCATTTGTCACCATTTGAGTATTTTCATTGTCAAAGCTATTAAAGATTTTAACAATGGCAATACATATCTTAAAGTAGGTACTTTAGTACAAAGACATGATTTAATTGAGACAAGAGACTGTTACTGTGGGCCTTGTTGCCATAAAGGGCTACAAGGGTGCTGAGGGGCGGCGGTCTAAATGCATCTAAACAACACAACAGTGCAAAAAACCTTGTACAACTGGGTTCATTGAGAAAGGTTGTTGGAGACCACCTGACAGTACTGCTGGGAAGTTGTAGCTCAGCTCAGCCTGGTATCGCTTCAGCTACCAAAGGTATACAACCCATGGCTATCACTTCAGGTTAATGACTGTTTGAAGTTTTAAGCAACACATGTTGTTGTAAATTAATTTAAGGTTCACCAACATTTTTGGGTTTGGTGAAAAATTCAAACAATTGCTAAATATTTCTCATTGAAAAAGTAACTATTAATTCAACCTTACAGAAACTTTAAGATGTGCAGAAATACTGTAAAAGTCAGATCACTGTAATGTCGTCCAGCACTGTTGGACAGCCTATGACATTTCATGTGCTCACTGGGTAGTCTCATTAAAGCAAGTTGGAGGCTAGTCTCCAAGAGGATAGGGAAAGGTCAATGCAGGTGTTTTCCTGTTTGAATATTCCGTCAGGGTTACAGTGTATTGTGTATTCAGTGTGATCACATGCATGTCACTACTTGTATTTTACCCTTTACCACAATTTGCCTATATAGCATAAAGCAAATGTCATGCATACTTTTACATACATATACATATTTTTCCACACTGCATTTTTTTCTTTACTTGTATTTAATGGAGCGTGTTTATACATGAAGGTTTTTTTTTTGTTTTTAATTTCCGTATATGATGTATATCTTTATATCATATATGTTTTTTCTCCAGGTGTGATCTGAAAACATTTATGCTCTATAACTAGTAACCATTTTCAAGTTCTCTTTATTCAATTTATGATCAAAGCAAAGAAAGACTTTCAATGTATGGTGTAATCGCCTTTTTTATACTGTGCATATGACAATAACGTTTTCTTAATCTCTCAATGTTAAAATGCTAAGATGGAAAAGATAATGCAAGCAAATCTTTTGGCCTTTATCCGAAACATGTTTAGTTAATGGATAGTGCATCAAATTTGACAGTTGCATTAAATCAACCCAAGTAAAATCAACCCTATAGCACATTTAACTCATGTAGATACTTGCACTTATTCTTTTAGTAATTAACTTTAATCAAGAACTCCATTCACTTAAATTGTTTAGTCACTTGTTTTCATCTTATTAAAATTAATGAAGGACTATAGTCCATTGTGTTCCTTTTTTTTCCAAAATGCAACATTTAGGTTACTAAATTAAGTAATCACATTATGAGACAAACACAACATAATGTGAATTCTTAAGAGATAAATACTTTTTGGTAAGTGTGACTATACATAAGCTAATCTCTCACTGGACTGAACCTCATTTGTGTCAGTGTGCTCAAAGGTCTCTGTCAAATGAACAAAAATGAACTAAATGGCTAGTAATACTAGTTTTACATGTGTAACATTTCACTAAGCTTAAAGACATTCATTAAATAAGAATCTGCTGTCTATGTCTTTGGATGAGGTTAATTCAAAATTCTGCGGTGGTTGCATGAAGAAGATGCTTATGTTAACGTGAATATTTTAATGTGAAATTTGTTGCCTCTATATTTTTCATAATACCTGCAAGAGCATTTTTTGGAGACAGCTGAGTAATCTCTGAAAACATGCACTTCTTTCAATATATGTCAGTAGGGAAAGGGGACTTCCCTACTCTCACCGAGTCCACGGTCTGTTCATTTCCACTTTGAGGGCAGAGATGAATTCAGAATCACTGTGAGGCAGAGGGAGACAGAGAAACATGGCTTTTCCTCCTGGTGTGTGAAAATGGATAACTTGTACACAGTGCAGAGAAAGCTTTGTATGGCATCAATAGTACAGTAAGATTTCATATCATTGTAGTATGCTTGTCATCTTGGACAAACTGAGCTTTTGGCACCACTCAAATCTCGCTGCAAACTTCATATTATGATCACCTGTTTTTCATAATCCAATTCACAAGTAGCCCAGCAACAAATGGCCCTTTTATTAAGCCCAACATTAAGCTTTCACTGAGACTGTCAGAAAGTTGATTGAATGACATTGTGAAAACACCAATAACTCGTGTTGAAATCCATATTTAGACTTCAGCACTTTTGTTACATTTGACATGTTAATCTTGTGTTGCATACATAATAATAGCAACACATGAAAAAAAAAAAGTGTCTTGCACAAAGAGGATAGTGACAGTTGTCTGTCGTTTATCCTATCTTTAATGTTACTATTGTGTGTGCATAAGAGTGCTTTGGACTCCAAAGGTCTTTATGTTGAGATGCGGTGAAGTGTCCAATATGTAGTATCGGAAGTTGTTAAATATGATAGAGCACATGATACAAAATGATGAACTGTCACACACTAAGGACATTTTCTGTATTGTCGCCATGTGTCTTTTATATTTTGTGTAATCTAAACCCAGCGTTTGAAGTGGTAATCAATAAATGGTTTGTTGTGATATTTCAAGTAGACTATTGTCTCTAATTAATAATACAGATTAGTCTTGTTGGCATTCAGCCTATTTTAATGGATAGTTTTCATTTTGCTGTTGGTTATTATTGTGTGGATCACACTGAACATAGATGAGAGAGAAAAAAAGAAGAGCTATCTGTGGAGGTAAAGAAATAAATATCTTGCAAAAATTGACTCCAGTTCAAACAGACGGAGAGTTTGAAGGGTGGAAAAAGAAGCAGAAAAACTTCAAAACAGATACAGGCTGACCTCCAAGATCAAGGTGTAACAGTGTCTGTTTACACCATACATTGCGTACTGAATGAAAGCTGACTCCATGGACGAAAAAGGCAGGCTGATCTAAAATATAAAATTTCTAAAATGATTAGTTTCTTCCAAAGTTACTTATTTTTTGTCAAACCTCATGCATGGTTGGAATACTTCATAAAGTATGAAGCTTAATGTCATACCATTCAATCTGAGCTCTCTAAGATGATGTGAATTTTTCTACTTCATGAATTGTAAAACGTTCCAAATTGCTCCCATCTCAATATTTCAGGGAGCTATTGAGGATGCATGCATGATTCAGTGGTAGCAATGCTACACCTTCACCTGCACCTTCGTCTGTGCACTTTGACGACAAGAGAATCCATAACATTTCAGGAAAGAGGATGGTAATAAGGTATAATGTGTAGAGAAAAAGTGACTGGCGGAAGACAATTTCGTTATTTATAAAAACTACATAAACCATTTCTATCACACTCACAATATGTATCCTTTGTTCCTCTGAGATCACACCAGGATCCACTGCCTTTTCTATATGCACCTCCAGCCAATAGTTAGCCAGCAATGATTAATCAAACAAAACAAAAGTATCTGAAATCATTGGTCAGCAAAATTTACAATCAACAATTCATTATTCAGCCACAAATTTGGAAATGTGGACACTTAATTAATAATCTGGATAGCCAACTAGCCTACTATTTTGGCTGTCTCTGATTCATTCCGATTTGTCCACACCATATTAGCCTGCTCTACTGGTCTGACACCGATACTTGGTGGTCACCTTAAATGACAACCAAAGCAGTTATGTCTATGTTACAGCACAAATCAACCCCCCTCCATGCACAAAATAACTTTGCTACAATGCTACAGTTTGAACAAGAATGCATGTATCAAGGAAAAGAGGTTGAAAGAGGAAATGTGTTCATGGTTTTCTACCCCATCATAAGCTACTAAAAAGTAAAGCACACTGAAAATCGTTGAGTGGAAATTACTGATTCAAAAATGTTAAAATATCTTCAACTTGCAACCATCTACCTTTGCCAACAAACCAGCCAATCAGATGATCCTCATTAGCTCCATCTTAACTAAATTTAATTTAGCATTTTCAGCTTGTAGGAAGAAGCCTTGTAGAAATTGCCCTATGAGGAGACGTAACAAAAGAAAGTATAATGCTCTGTGGGTTAGTTGTACTTGACATCCATGCTTGCCTCGTGTGCTTCTCCAATGAGGTTGCACTCCGTGAAACAGGACAAATTGTAGGATTGGGTACAGATGAACAGAGGGGATCTTGAAGCTGTCTCCAAGAGAGGGTGCTGTAAGGATGCATAGGTTTCACTTTGATCATGATCAATGTTCAGCTGCTGCTGCCTTCCTTTCTGGTCTCCAAGGATGCTGTGGGGGAGGGATGGTTAATATTTGAAGTCTCCTAATAGAACTGGGTGGAGGAGCATTGAGATAGTCAGCAGGAGTCTGTAATGTCTTTTAACACTTAGCAATGTGTAGATTTCAGTGTAACTGTGGAAGCAGTTCATGTAAATTAAATACAATTTGAATTTCTGTTGTACAAAGTCCGGACTGGGTCCACATTTAAGCGTTAAAACTGCTACTCGGATACTTGATAACAATGAGAAGATGAGCACATGAGGTTTTAAGGCCCACTGTTTTTTCACCTGATTGTAAAATAAATATATAGCCAGGTATCATCAAATATGTATCCCTGATATACTGGTTAGTAGGGGCCGACTGAACATCCTGGGCAAACTGCTCTTACCAGGCAGCAAAGTTACAGTAATTGCAACCTCTAGTGGTCACATGAATTATTACAGGAGCAGAGGAGGAAGTAAGGTGACGGTATAAAGAGGGACAAACACTGCATTCCGAATCGCATTACTATTTCTTTTTACTTTTAGTACCTACAGCAGCTACCTGCAGTATGTACTGTTGCATGTAGTACGCATACAATTGGGACATGCTACTTTATCATAAAAATGCGCCTTGAACTTTAACCCTATTGGTCATATCTGTCACGATCCGTGGCGCAAGATTTGAATTAAAAAAAAAATTAAAAAAAAGAAGAAAGGATGCAATTTGGAATGAGTACGCTTCCTTTTAGTGTCCCTTTTTTCTTCCTGTTGTGGGCACAGCATTAGTCCCACCAACTCTCGCTGGGTCAGTTGATGTGATGTATCTTCCACCGCGCAGAGGATTGTGGGTCAGAACAGCTCGAGCAGCACACTGGCCTGCATACTGTAAAATACGACCAGATGTAGTGGAACATCCTGGTACTTTTGGCATACTATGTATTGGGACATACTAAATCTTTTTCTGGCATACTAAGTGGTATGGTAGTGTGGATATTGGAACGCAGGGTAAGTTCACATAAGGAGGAAGGTTGTGGGTGGTTTGTCAAATTTTCAACTTTTTTCATGTCCTCTACGTGTCCTGTGCTGAAACTTAAGTCAATGTTGACCTTAAATAAGTTACGTACTCATTGTAGCCCAAACCATGATCTGTTCTTAAACTTAACAGAACTGTGTCCGTGTCACAATGTTAACCATGTATTTATTATTGTTACCATAACTACGAAGGTCTGGTAAACCTGTTGCTGATACTCTCCAACGGTCATGTATGTTGTTGATAACAGCTTCCTAAACCTACTAGCATCTCCAGTAGCCTGGAAACAATCAAATAAGGTGTTTGATTGGTTTTCCTCAGTGACTGGAGAAGTTTCAGCTAACTGTCCTTAATGCTATATAATTTCTACAAGTACATTTCCAGGGCATGCTGGCTACATGTATCATGTACCCAATTATTTTTTTCTTATCCCATAGATCATGTTTTATGTTACAACAGAGGAAGGGTTTCTAGGGTAAAACCAGAGTGCATTCAGGACTGGAGGACTGGGAACAAAATAGAAATACAGGGATAGAGATATAGAGCACATCATAGAAAAATGTCCCTTAACATTCTCTACCATTCCCTTGCTTTAAATCAATACAGACACCTTGCTTTTTCCCCTCCAACCCCAAAATACAATTTAATGGCTCTGTATAAATCCCTCCCCATCCCTCCCCACCATTGGCCAAGAATAGTAAAGGCCCATTTCTCCTGGGGATGCTTTGCCATCTTTCAGTATTCTGTCACCTATGTCCTGCATAAGCATGTATTGGCCTAGTCGATAAATGTGGATCCATTTGTATTAAAATGATGTTGGCAGCAATGCCTGGACAGCTGGACACTGCTGTTACCCACAAATTCCTGCAATACCCTGTGTGGGAGCAATAATACTTTCAGTTTCTTCAGAATAATTTTCAGACAGAATTAGTCGGACTCCCTCAAGCCAGACACATGCCAGAGCAGACTGTAAATGAGACTGGATGATGGCTCTGTTCTTTCTGGTGCTGTGAGGCAGAAATGCAAATTGTTTAATGTTGGTTTTTTTTACATAGAGAATCAGATCTACATATGGTCCGAGTCACTCAGCAATTTAGTGAAGCCAATCAAGGAGTCAGACGTAAAAAAAAATTAAATTTCTTTTACTCAAATACATTTTTTTGTCTTCTCTCCTTCCCTCACTCATTCATTCACACACCAACCAACTCATTTAAAGTCTCCCTTGCATTTGCTCACTCAGTCTCACCCACACTCAAATGCTGTCTCACTTATTCGCAGCAACACAGTCACTGATTCACAACCCTAATCATTTAGTGACTCATTCACACATGGTCCTTCACTCCTACGTTTAAACTTGGCATTAAAATGCTTCGTGGATCATCCAAAAACAAGTAGATAGCTTTATGTACGTCTTTTCACACCTGTCATTATCATACATGTGTCTAAAGTGGCCACTTGTAATCAGATCTCACTTCCCCTCTTTACAGTGCATCTGGAAAGTATTCACAGCGTTTCACTTTTTCCACATTTTGTTATGTTATAGCCTTATTCCAAAATTGATTAAATTCATTTTTTTCCCCCTCAAAATTCTACACACAATACCCCATAATGACAAAGTGAAAAAAGTTTGTTTAAAATTTTTGCAAATCTATTAAAAATAAAGAACGAAAATAATTAATACATAAGTATTCACAGCCTTTGCTCAATACTTTGTTGAAGCACCTTTGGCAGAAATTACAGCCTCAAGTCTTTTTGAGTATGATGCTACAAGCTTGGCACACTTATTTTTGGGCAGTTTCTCCCATTCTTCTTTGCAGGACCTCTCAAGCTCCATCAGGTTGGATGGGGAGCGTCAGTGAACAGCCATTTTCAGATCTCCAGAGATGTTCAATTGGGTTCAAGTCTGGGCTCTGGCTGGGCCTCTCAAAGACATTCACAGAGTTGTCCCGAAGCCACTCCTTTGTTATCTTGGCTGTGTGCTTCGAGTCGTTGTCCTGTTGGAATATGAACCTTCGCCCCAGTCTGAGGTCCAGAGCACTCTGGAGAAGGTTTTCATCAAGGATGTCTCTGTACATTGTTGCATTCATCTTTCCCTCCATCCCGACTATTCTCCCAGTTCCTGCTGCTGAAAAACATCCCCACAGTATGATGCTGCCACCACCATGCTTCACTGTAGGGATGGTGTTGGCCAGGTGATGAGCGGTGCCTGGTTTCCTCCAGACATGACACTTGGCATTCAGGCCAAAGAGTTCAATCTTTGTTTCATCAGACCAGAGAATTGTGTTTCTCATGGTCTGAGAGTCCTTTAAGTGCCTTATGGTAAACTCCAGGTGGGCTGTCATGAGCCTTTTACTGAGGAGTGGCTTCCGTCTGGCCACTCTACCATACAGGCCTGCTTGGTAGAGTGCTGCAGAGATGGTTGTCCTTCTGGAAGGTCCTCCTCTCTTCACAGAGCAACGCTGGAGCTCTGTCAGAGTGACCATCGGGTTCTTGGTCACCTCCTTAACTAAGGCCCTTCCCTCCCGACCGCTCAGTTTGGCCAGGCAGCCAACTCTAGGAAGAGTCCTGGTGGTTCCAAACTTCTTCCATTTACGGATGATGGAGGCCACTGTGCTCATTGGGACCTTCAATGCTGCAGACAGTTTTCTGTACCTTTCCCCAGATCTGTGCCTCGATACAATCCTGTCTCGGAGGTCTACAGACAATTCTTTGGACTTCATGGCTTAGTTTGTGCTCTGACATGCACTGTCAACTGTGGGACCTTATATAGACATCGTGTGTCTTTCCAAATCACGTCCAATCAACTGAATTTATCACAGGTGGACTCCAATCAAATTGTAGAAACATCTCAAGGATGATCAGTGGAAACAGGATGCACCTGAGCTAAATTTTGAGTGTCATGGCAAAGGCTGTGAATACTTATGCACGTGATTTTTTCGTTTTTTATTTTTAATAGATTTGCAAAAATTTCAAAAAAACGTTCTTCACATTATCATTATGAGGTACTGTGTGTAGAATTTTGAGGAAAAACAATTAATTGAATCAATTTTGGAATAAGGCTGTAACAACAAAATGTGGAAAAAGTGAAGCGCTGTGAATCA
The DNA here is from genome assembly GCF_029030835.1 of Brachyistius frenatus. NCBI lineage: Eukaryota > Metazoa > Chordata > Actinopteri > Embiotocidae > Brachyistius > Brachyistius frenatus. Next base: position 1,981,968 of record NW_027210626.1, read on the forward strand.
TTTCCAGATGCACAGTATATGCAAATAAACACATAATTCATGTAAATAAACATGTGAACACATAAGAAACAGAAGGATTGAGGAGTCAGAGCAATAGTTAGTTAACAAAATGAGACACCCTTGCTCACTCAGGACTCATTTGAATGCATCGTCAATTAAAAATTTATGATGCAGTTCCACTTTGTAAATGTCTGAAAAATCGAGTTTGTAATTCACAACCTGAACCGTGAGGCGCGACCCGATCATGTCGGTGCATGCCCAGATTATTTGATTATTCCAGTAGGTTTGAGAGGGTCTCTGCGGTAAATCAATGATCTGTGCAAGCAGGTGGGGCTCTTCAACAGCTGTAGGACGGATGTGTGTCAGAGAACTAAAGAAAAAAAGAAAGAAAAAAAAAACCGGAACCTTGAGGAGTCTGATGAATGAGGCATCAGATAGACAGGCTGGGTTTTTATCCTCTAAAAAGCTGCTTTATAGTCACCAGTTCAGTTTGCAACTAAATCCATTCTACTTTATGTGCACTTGAGTTGCGCAACATCTGTAAATCTTTATGAAAGTCTAATTTCATTTTTTTTTTTAATTACACAAACACTACACTCATGGAAAAGGCATATTACCAGCCTGTGGTGCAGATTTATGAGTAAAACAAAACACGGATAAAGTACAGGCAGACTCGGAGGTATTTTGGCCTTTTAAAATGGAGTAGACTAAATCTTGCAAAAGGGATGGAGTTGGTGGACTTCTCATCTGGGCCCAGTGGAGTTTAAATCAATTGATCTTCCTAATGGGGGCAGGATTAATATGCTTGGTCATTAGTGTCAAATTCACAATTTTTTGTTACTCCTAAGTGAACTTGAATCCTCTGCGAAATCTGTCATGATAAACAGTGGTTAACGTGCAGTTAAGATGGCAGTACAGTGTGCATGTCAGTGTTATTTTCACTTTTAAATAATATTTTAGACAGCCCCCTCCACCTCAACGTCATCAATTTGGGTGAGTATACGGTCCATTTTGGGAGTGTCATTAAGCTGACATTGATCAATGGCTTCATTAGAAGCATTGAATAGCTTCCATATCAGAGTGATTTTCAGAGCATGCAGACTGTGCTGATCCATCCACTGAACTGTCGATTAGAAATGTCAGGCTATAAAGGAAAGCTATTTCTCCAAAAACTCCCCACAGACAGTCGGCTAAAATCGAATGACTGTATCTGAATGAAAAAAAAAGCCAACAACAATGAGAACTAAAAATGCAAAGATTTTTGTAATGACCAAAGAATATTCAATAAGGATTGTTGTTACTTAGTTTGAGCCATGGTTAGAATCATGTGGGCAGCTGTTAAAAAAGACGAGTTAGTACTATACTATACTTACGTAGAGCACTGGAAATCACCAGTTACATCTGAACAAGTGAAGAGGGCAATGCTGCTAGTACTTAATACTTGCATTGGATATGCAGGCAAGTGTCGCCAAAGCTTCAGATTGTCACTGTTGGATCCAAAGCCTAATAGCTTGTGCGTAGGCTGAAGACCTATAAGTGAGGCAGGAGTCAAAGTTGAAAATAATAGTGTTTAACGTTCATTTTTGAAAGGTGTGCCTGTCTACACATAGCATGGCTAACGTCTGAGAGAGAACAAAGGGGAGAAAGAAAGCATTTATAGCCTCTCATTAACAGGACACGCTTGAGCTTGAGGAGGACATTTCCTTTCCAGGCAGGGGAGCTTGTATCATTCTCCCTGCCTCGGTGACCGTGCCTCAGTGACCGTCTGGCAGGGACTAACAAAATTGAACTGATGTTTTAAAACAAAATCCTACTCCTTTATCTCTGGAAGAAGGGCCACGTGGAAAAGTGGATGGATGTAAGTTTAATGATTCTGATCAGTGGTGTCTTCATACAGCTGTTTCTGCGGGGTAGGTTTTAATAATCTCTCCAAATAGACAAAAGGGATTTGATGGGAAGTTTAGAATCCACAACCATGGCAGGGTGCTGACATTTGGGGGTTTGCCTTTCCAGTGATCCATGTGGGTCTTGGTTGAAAATCCACAAGGTGGTTTCAGGCATCATTTTTATGTTTCATGCTATGAAATTAGTCATGTCCAGTTTTAAGTTATTGATTTGATCTGGTTGAGATAATTCAATTGATTTCAATGTAATTGTTTCAGCAAACACAGAACCCGCCTTAGAGCGCATTCCATTTCTGCTCTGGGATGAGATTGTCATAACTCCTGCTTGTGCTGCAAGTGATAGATGTATACACTCCACATCTGCTTAAAGTGAAGTTGGATTACAGCAGGGTTATGAATCAAAACACTGTCATATTGCTTTGACTAATAGAAACTATGAGGCAGACCAGGATGCATTATTTCTCATGTGCTTGCTCATTAAATCATATTGTGAGAGCAGAATACAGGAAACAAAGCAAGGCAAAGGACAGGAAGATCTGCGGCACATCCAGGTTTCAAGGGTAATCATATTTTCTTTAGTTTTATGGTGCCATGGAATATTTTATCACACTATAACTTTTTTGCTGGTCTCTTTATGCCATCATATTTCACCTTTGAAAACTATGTGGTGCCCATAGTGCAAGCCATGAAAGTGGCCTTTGTATTTCGCCAATAACTCTGCAGTTGGTTGGAATGATTTATCTCTTTACTTTGAAATTTGAAATTCATATTAAAGATCTGATGAATATTTCATGAATTCTGACCAAAGCGGGCAATCTGTCAATCAAATCGCTCCTGTTTGAGAGGCATTCCTCCGACCCTTGGAAAAATGCCTAATTGCAGGAATATTTCATGAGATGAACATTCTCTAAAGTACACAAGCATTTCACAACTTTATGACATTACTCGGAAATTGTTGCAAAGAAAATACATTTTGAAAATACCAGTCCGTTTTCTACAAGATGTTGCCGGTATCAGCTACGGTGGTACAGACAGATTAGAAAGAAAGGGGCCTACATAATTAGTGGAGAAACGTGAATGTAGATGCATCCATACAGAAAACAAGTGGTTACTGCATAGTTCGGTGAGAAATTATATCCCATGGCCTTAGCGTAACACTATACTGAACACTTTGGGTGATTTTAGATACACTTAAAAGACAGCACTCTCCCGGCACTATGATCAAAACATCAAATGACGGAATTTATTTTTGATTAATGTTGGCTCTGTCCCTGCTGTAAAGATCCAGACGCGTCTAGATTTTAAGCCAATGAGACTTGAGAGGCTCATTATACCTTTCAAGAAACTTGCCAGAAAACAAGTAACGAAGTACAAACTCCTCTCTAGATATGAAAAACTTAAATAAGACACAAACCCACATACACATGGCAGCGACATCGCATAGTCTACAGGAGGGTTCCTCATTGTGTGGCTCGCCGGCTTTTACTCGGCAGCTTGCATTACAGCAAATACACAATTCCTAAAATACTCAAAACAGCTGTAATATCCATACAGAAGATGGCAGTACAGGCAATAAACACTGGACCCAACCTAACTCACCTTGGTATAGCCGACTCTGGCAGCCTTCTGGTGAATCACAATGGCAAAATTACACTGTACTGTACTGTTTAGTCTAAACTGCTCTATATGCAATTTCATGTGTATTTGTGTTTTTACTAATTTCCTATACATTGCTACTTATTTAAAGGGGAGGAAACAGTTACGTTTTCGGGAACACTTTTACAGTAGTGTTATTAGTTCCGATTTTCCAGGGTACGGTGCTAGCTAGCATGTAGAGCAGACCCAGACGGAGACAAACAAGGCAGTGTGGCAAATGAGGAAAATGAAGTCAGAGCACGCAGCAGCTAAACATCCAAATGAAGACAGCTCAGAGGGAACTAACAGACTGCAGGTGGTCAGAGTAAAACAGAGAAAATAATGAGCAGAGGAAATTAAACGGACAGATGGTTTTGTATTCTTCTTCCATGGATTTTACTTTTTTTTAAATATACAATAAAACCAAAGTGTCATTTTAAAATCACACCCATAATTGAGTGTCTTTTGGTGTAGCATGGTGAAAGTGAACAGCCTATTGACTTTGTCTTTCCAGATTGGCTCACATAGATAAAGCAGTGAACCACTGGTCTACAGCACCAGAATTATCTTCTTCCAATAATGGCATTGTGAGGTTTTCAGGTGCAGAAGTTATCTGAAGTTCATCATCAGCTGTAAAGGCCTTACATAGCAAGGGCTCAGCTCTGGTTGAATCATCCCTGTGAATAATCATTCCCCATGAATAGGAGACTATCCAATTCAAATTCAACAAGGTCACTGTCTAACCTTAAAGCTCAAATATATGATTTATGCATTTTCACCCTCGTAACTTTTTTAAGAGGTGCTAGATAAATCAGAAATAAAATTGTTCCCATAGTTTAAACAATTTAGCTATTTCAGAAAAAAGACCGTTCACATATAACCTTGAGTTAAATTCCCCGCGTTGGTGGTGAAACAGAAATGTCAAGTGTCTTTTGGAGCTATCCTCATTTATATTTTGACAGGCTTCATTTTCAAATCAAACAAAGCTTCTCTATAGGTGCTATTAATATATTTCAATAATTGAATGCTTGTAGTAAATACAAAGCTTGCATTCAGCTACTGCCGTAACCTACTTCTGTATGTTCAGAGTGATTGGTATCAGTCGTTAAAGCCATTATGCCGTTATTATAAAGCCGATGATAAAATGCCAATTTGCCAAACTTACCTTATGATTCTTAGTATTCAAGAGGAATATTAAAATGTTTTTGTTTCTACTGACCTTTGTAGGGTGACATTTATATAAAAGGTAATTTACCCTTCTGTGAGATACTGCATGTGGTTTAACCATTTTGTTTTACTTAGAAGAACAGAGAACAATGTTTCCCATTTAGAATATCGTGTTAATTAAATGTCTGACAATCCAAAATAATGATTCTGCCCTAAGCTAATCATTCAAGTTAGAGCACATTCTTTGCTGAAAGAAATTATTCACTAGATTAAAGAGTAACAATGCATTTACAGAAAAAAAAAAAAAAAAAAAAAAAAAGAGAGAAAGAAGGAAATAATCAATGTCCAACCCATCGTCCCATGATGCAAATATTTTAGAGCAGGTCAAAATAAGATGATCTCATGGGTGGTGCTTCTTAAAAGATTCTAGTGTGTCCACACTACCGTGATCATTCTCTTGTAGTTCGCAGTACTTCTTACTAACTTCTCCATATGTTTCAGGCCTCAGAGTGCCTACAAATGCCCCCGTGTTCTCAAAGTCAGCTCGAGTGACTGATAAAAGGCTTTCCAAGGTGTGAAGTGTGCCAGCCTTCGCATCAAAACCTTCCCAGAGGACTCTGCCGTTTTGAAGTGAGGCACAGCTTGTCAACGGTGTCACATCACATTTTCCCTCAGTCGCCGAGCGCAAGTCATCATTTTCAGCTGGACTTCAAGGAAAACGTTCAAGAAAAATAGAATTACATCCAATTTACATTTTTCTCTGTTTATTACTGTTTAGGATATTTAATGGGGACTACAAATTGTCCATTCCTAATCAATAACGGTTTATTAAACAGGAATATGCATTTGTGCGTATCTTTTATTGGATGACTAATTATAATGTAAACTTTGGCTTCTGGCCATTAGCATCTAATACGAGGATTTGGACAATATCCTGAAGCTCTACGAGGCTTTTCTCAACCGTGGCTAATGGGTTAGACAGACTAATAAACAACATTATTGATCTATGTATCCCTGTGAAAGCATGTTCAAGACCTTTCCACATGATAAAAAGACCCCATCAGCCTCCAAACACCGACTGAGGATAGAGCTGAGACAGTAATTATCTGTGCTACCACTCTTACAATCAGAGCCTTTAAGCACAGTGAACAAACAAACCTTTTACATGGACAACTGGCCTTTCAAGCAAAACGGGTAAATGCAATCGCAAAAACACATCATTTTCCACAGTTGCAGTACTTACATGTAAGAGTTAATATGGACATCAGAAAAATCAAACTCAAAGTATTGATCAGTAGTAAGGTTAAGTGTCATTTGTCTCCATGCCATATCACGGCACTTTGTCTCAAAGTGCTCGTGCGGTCTTACTGTGTATGCAGGCAGCTGGGAATTGGGAGAGTTCCCATTTGGGAATGTCCTACTTCCTAGTGGAGGTGGTTCACAATAACAACAAACAGGCAACATGGCCACCTCCCCGCTAAGGAAACCTGCTCTGCTGTCAGATTACACAAAAGTGACACACCTCGTCATCACCCATATAAACCTCAACAAGGGACCACATGAAGCTCAGGGGGTCAATTTTATTTGCACACTACATTTCCACACGTTTTTAACATTTACCACACTTAGCAAACTCGGCCATTACATTTATTTTCCAGTTGAATACATAGTTTCAGTACAGTTAGGAGGTCCCTATATATTTTTGTTTAAATTTACCTGTAATCCAAGTGGAGAATCTGGTACATCCAAATCCTCGAGCAGGTCCTCTACCCCTCCACAGACTGCAGCATCGTCCGTCATCGTACCTCAGTATCGCTAAAAATATTAAAAAAATATATTGTATTTAGTTGGCTGGTAATTGTTAACACTTTCTCTTTAATAAAAGCAGTCTTAGCAGGTTATCTGAGTTTAATTTCTATCTGATTTCAATGAGTCTGGCAAACAGCCAGGTAACCCAAACTAGTTGAGCTGAGTTTGAGTTAACCTTACGTCACATCTAACAGACCAACTACTTTTAAATAAAGTGTAAACTCTTATATGTGTGCACCGCTAAAACTCCAAGGTATGGATGTAACTTGAGGGAGTTTTTTTTTTTTTTTTTTTACTGTAATCAGGTTCAGTGTCGTTTTATTGCTCAGGACACCTGTCAGCAAAACAGCTTCCAGGCATTGCCTTATGCCAAGCATACACTAGTAGATAGAGACATAACCCTGAGTGCAGTGAGATAGCATCATTCACCATTATCCCTCTTTACCATTCTTTCCCTTGACTCCACTAGACTTTAATCATTTATTAATTTCCCTCGTGGTCTGAGTGAAGGCATCATGGTCTGAATTTAAACTGGTAAGATCAGAGGATGCGGGTGTCACTTTCTCATGTGAAAGAATATGGAATGTGCAGCTTTCATCCCAGCAATCAGCCAAATCCACCATGGACAAGAATATGAATGTAGCGGTGAGTTATTGCTTTAGGTATATAGGATGCAAAGAAAGTTCATAGTCACATATGATTCATTTATGAAGAAAACATATTTGTATATAATGATGGTGTACTGTTGTGGTTATTTGGGTGCTGCAGCATAGGTCTGTTGGAAAAAAACTGCTTACACAAAGTAAAAAGACTTATGCATGCATTAAACATGTTTAGCAGGTAACCTTCAATCTGTTTTCAACAAGTTCCGTTTGCTACGCGTTCTTTCTCTGACACGGCTGCCAGAGTCAATCGCCGTCATCTAAGTCAATGTTTCACCTCCCACCGGCTGTGCCGGGACGCGTCAGTAGCGCGGCGCTGCTCTGCAGTGCTAAAGATCTATCTCAAAGTCTATTTTTGACTCGCCAAGCAGGAAGTCAGTTGGAGAAAAAAAGAAAGAGAATCCTGTCAATTTTCAAGATAAAACGCTATTGTGAAAACTCCTGAACGTAAAACACATCACTACATTACGCTGTCTACCCGTGTGGTCTTTCAATTTAGACAAGAAATGTGTTCTCCTCCCGCTACAGACAGGGTAAGTGAAAAAGTTATGCAATAAAATACAAAATAAAACAACAAGCTGTAAAAAATTTTTAAAAAAAAAATGTGTCTGTAGGCTGCAGCGCAGAAAAGGAAATGACGGCCGTAAACACAAAACGAACAAAAAAAGAAACCGTTTAATGATGTATAGGCAGACTAGAAGCACAAATCAGAAAGCGGGCGCTCTTAAAAACGCTCTTCTTCTGAAACGCTCCCGGTGGGATATGAAGCAGTGCAGAGGACAGACCAAAAGTCGCACACGACGACCAAAGTCGCACACGACGAGACGGACCTGTGCTCAGTGGAATATGCAGGTTACGCAGATGTGGCTCGGCAACAGCCGGTCTCTGGAGAACATCCCAAACCTCTGATAGTGGCAGTGGATGTCGTGTAGCTGAGAGGGGTTGAACACCAACAAAGTGCAATGTGACAGCAGAAACATGTCAGTTAAGGTGTTAAATACACAAGACAGTAATGTGATGTGGGAGACAGAAGAGGAACGCCCACCCGGCTGGAGAGATGGCTTAAAAGGACCAAGATAAGTGGGCTATGGGAGTCAAGTGTACCAATAGATACAGGTGTGAGGGGATTGCTGCAGTCTATTTGTCACGAGTCTGTATCCAGTCTGATATAAGTGAGGAAGGACATGTTTTAGTTGTCTGGTGCATTACTGATTACCATATGATTTTTTTGAAAGCTGAAAAAAAAAAAAATCATTTTGTATTCTAGTCAACACACGCAACATGCAGTAATTTTGCTCTCTTGTGTGCCTTTTTTTTCTTGAAGCTCCATCTGTATGCTGCTGGGATGTTGTGGGCAAATTAATGACTCACCACCTCTCTATAGTAACTGGAAAATTCAAGTTTTTCAGAAGCATATCTATATATGCTGCCCTTTCATTGGTCCACCCAGCTCTTTATTTTCCCATAATACTGAACTTCTTCAACCACAGGTGCAATAAAGCATTCTTGCCTCCAAATCCTACTATTTATTAATGTTTTATTCATTGCTGTCATACCTGGAATCGATGTGGCCTGTGTGCATTTCACAAGTTGCCTTGGGGCATTTTCTGACACTTTAAAAAAAAATCTGTGGAACCAGGCCTGCAGATATTACAGTCTCCTCTTGGTATTGATGGTAATGCACCACACAAATGACTTCCCGCTGCCTGCTATTTTACAGATAGGCAGCCATTTAAAGTGATCAGCTCAAAACAAAAAAATTGTGTTCAAGTTAACTTGCACGTAACAATTAGTGCCAGTTAAACAGTGTAATTTAAAGCAAAATCAGACATGCACATATTTTAGACAATAATGTGGCAGCAAAGCCAATTCTATTTATCATCCATATGTTAGCTTCCCTCCACTGGCTCCATTTGTTAATACAATTGTACTAATTACATTTCAGACTAATCTTAAGGCCAAACTATGCGTGACCTCGTTACGCCTTGTAAGTCAGATCACAGCTTTTACGTTTTTCTAGCAAGGATGTTATGACTGTTCCAGGTTCCAGGCAAGCAAAAAGGTTCCCATTTAACTTATGAGTTTAGAGCTTTCACAAAAAGGCTACATGACCATCCCCAGAACATCTACTGGATCTCTGTTGTCAGAACACAGAAAAATGTAAAATTACCTTGTCAGCATACATTTCAACCAACAAAGAGAGGAAATAGAGCTCAGGAGGTCAATATTCTTCGTAGCCTTCATTTCTTCCTTTCACCACAAACGCTGCCATGTCAAGTGGAGTCACACCTCCTTAAAACCTCCCACTTTCTGAGGGGGATAATCACAGTTCAGGTGTTTTCTTTTACTCTGAGGTCGGAGCTTGCCGATGAATGCACCATCTGTCTGTAAACTGTGATGATGTTTTTGACAAGTACCACTGATAAGAGTACAATGGATGAGAGTTTACTAACACAACTCATTTTTGTTTTACCTTTCCAAATGCAGCTCAAGTCGGCACAGCAACCATATCCACATCTTCATCCATCAAAGCCAGGCAGAGCAGCTGCAACTGTGCACACAGCCAGTGGCTGGATACTGTCACAGCTCAGACTTTTGAAACATGAGCAATACATGCATCATGTAAAGTGTCACATCATCTTTCCTTTCTGTATTATCTGCAGAGTGTTTCCCTGAACTGGCAGTGACTGGACCAACACAGCAGGTGTTCACACTGCATGGTTCAGGGAAACAATAACTAAATGTGACATAATGCAAAACCAAGATGTCATCATACTGACACAACATCTATTTACAATGATTCCCAAAACAACATCGAGTATATGAGCCTTTCCGGAGCGCTCAGTAGGACTAATACGTCCTGATAGGTAAACAACACAATGGCTTATTTACAAACACATACTGTATATGATGACAGGCATACCAGACCTTTGTGGTCATGGTAATATGGTAATAAATATGCAGTTAAGTTAAATATGTTCAGTGAGTTCATTTACATACGCAATTTAAAATCACTTAATTCACCAGGAACCCAAACAGCTGAGTCATGGGTAAAAGTCCTGTGTTAGATTCATCCGATGACCCCCAATTGTTCATACGAGGACTTTTTCACGGTTTATAATCACCCGATTTTGTCCCCTGCTACGGTCATAATTACCACAGGTACTAGAGGTTGCTAACATAAGTATTAGTATTTCTAACCTCCTTAACTGTGTGTAGAATGTAACAGTGATGAGGTTGCAAAATGCAACCAACTAAACTCCTTTCAGAGGCCCTGAAACTAGTGAAAAACACAAAAAGCCCTCTCCACAGCCAGCATTTGGTTTGTCCGGTTTAAATTGCTTTAGAAACCTTGCGGTTCAACATGCCGCAGTTTGGTGGAAGACTACCGCCATGTCCATTCATGATGCCTCTGCCATCTTATTTCTGCGACATGCTGACGATATTTTAACAAATGGTATTTTTAATTTATGCTGTCGAATTCACAATTCTCCCACATGTATGTTTTGATGTCATGATCTTCCATTTAACACAGTTCCTACTCATTTACATTAGCAAAGGGATTGATAGCTAGTGTTGGAAGGAATAGGACATAGAGTGGGTCAGACGAACAGTGCATGCTGCAAAGGTCACCAACCTTTAACCCCAGAATTTTGAATTCAAACAGTTTTATTTGTTCTTCATTTGATCAGCTGTATAAATTTGATCTAAAACATTACTACAATATAAGAAGAGCATAATCTAATCACATTTACCTTTATAGAAATGAGGTCAAAAATGAATTAATTTACCTGTAGTTGATGAGGAAGTGTTTGAATCCTTTCCGTGTCTAGACAGCGATGTTTGGGAAGTCTCTCATGCCCAATGAAACAACAGCCCTACAAAGCCTCCTCAATTTTTTAAGTGAGCAAGTGGATGATTTTAAAAGATATCTTGCATCAACATGATACCAACAGGGAAAACTGTGTCTGTTCTTGAGCCCTGAATGAATTAACTTTTCATGAGGCCAATGGGTATTGATAAATCCCTGCATGTCCCAAAATCTTTTTAAGTTATGCCAAATGGAAGCATGATGGAGCCAAGCACTTTTCACAGCAAACACGCACACACAAACACCAGGTTTCAACATACATTTGCACACACAAACACCAGGTTTCAACATACATTTGCACACACAAAACCTCACATGCAGTTCCCAGAAGACATATGTCTCCTCTGCCAACACACCAAATCATTCATCTCAAACCACAGAGTAAATAAGAATGTTTTTTTTTTTTTTCTCATGAGTGAATCCAACAACAGCAACAACAAAATACCTCTGCAGCACTCAGATTAATTCATAAAGGACTTAGTGCAATATTTAATGAATAACATTATTGTATCTATTTGCATAAGTCGTTGTTTATTTAATTTGGTTTTTATTGTTTGAATGTTACCTATAAACTGCCTGAGCCCAGAAAAGCATCATTGTTGGTACACAGAGATCAAGTCTTCCCTTTATGAGCTCCAAATGAAAACCATGAAAAAAAGGTTAATTCAAACCTTTTAAAGGGTGGAAAACAAAAGGCAGAAAATATAGTCCAGTGTGAACCCGGGGAATAAAAACAAACCTGATTGCAGAGGTTTTTCAGGCCAAACCGACTGCTTTTGCTGTTAACATATGTATGTGTGTGTGTGTGTGTGTGTGTGTGTGTGTGTGTGTGTGTGTGTGTGTGTGTGTGTGTGTGTGTGTGTGTGTGTGTGTGTGTGTGTGTGTGTGTGTGTGTGTGTGTGTGTGTGTGTCTGAATTACTTGGGCTGTTTATCATTCATAGATTGTGCTTCCTGTTAAATGGGTGTGTTGCTGTATGTAGAGGTGCCAATTAAGGACATGCTGTAGCAGGGGTGTTGTGTTGCAAAGTACAGCAAAAGCATGTTGTTTTACGTAATTGTTTACCTCAAAAACACTGATTACTAAAAGAGCAAATGCAAATAACAACAGCACAGTGAAGTAGGACTACGACACACTATAAGAGAGATATGGATGCAGATAATAAACAATGCTCACAAGCATGGGAAAGACCAAGTTATTAAATTAACTTCCTTGATAGCAGAAAAGCTGCCGATAATACAGCATCAAAACTTTCCTGACAAAGAAAATTCATCCTTGAAAAATCTTAGCTTGGATGTTTGCTTGGTGTATAATACAAAAAGTGAGCAGTTTGGCAATCTAATGAAGCACATTACAATGCTTGGATGGATTTTCTCCTTAATAATTAAATTCATCCTGACACGATGATCAATGATCTTGTGAGAATATTCTGAAGAATACAGACCAAAGACCACACAAATCAGTATACCGTGTATTCAGCATGCAACCCGCAAATGGGGAAAGTAATAAACCGCTCTGCTGTGTCAGTCAATTTGAGTTTGTCGAAGAGCAGACGTCAGAAAACAGGACGTCCTCGGTGTTGCATTGTGATTGATGACAAAGACTCTGTGAAAGTAAATGTGTCTTTCAGAGACTGAGTGCTTTGGCCTCCGTAAATCGGAGGATAAGGCTCAGATGCATGCAAGGACTACCCGCCAGCATGTATCCGAGCTTCACGTCCAGATTTATGGTTAGGATAAACAACAGTTACGCATCTAACAGTCAATGGTCAGCTCTCTTGGACTGTTGGTTGACTTGCATGAGTGCAAGTCTGTGCATGTTCCTCTTGGACATACTTTAAGAGGGAAGTGATAATACGAATGCCCCTTTGTAGCACAAACTAAACTCCTCTCCACTAGTTGCCTCACATTAGCATTTCCCTCAAGTAAAGCCTCTGCCCTTAAATGCTGCAGTACAGATCATTCTCATGCCACTATAATTCCTATAACATGTTTCAATTTCAGGTCTATCCACACTGTCAATCCATCTGTGTTTCCTTCCATCTATCCCTCTGCCCTCAAATTGGAAAGTAATTGGACAGGTCCGAGTGGCAGCTGACAAGGCTTGCTTGGCAGATGTGACCAGGAAACACGAGCACAGTGGGTCCAATTGAACAGACTAAGGCCTTTTCACAGGCACAGATGGAGCCCTGTGGAAGAAAAGGAAATGATACAACACAGCGGATGAGGCCCAAGAGTTCCATTTCACAAATGGCTTCTAGCTTGGATGCAGTTCAAGAGTGAACAAGTTGAGTCTTCCCCACGTGTTTCGCAGATTCTGATGCTTTTACGCAGTCCAGCAGTTTACAGTATTTTATGATTAGTGTTGGGAAAGTTACTTGAAAGTAAGTCATTGCACATGACTTATGAAAAACGGAATTACGTCACTAATCAACCAGCAACAAAAGTAGTGCGTTATATTCCTTGTTAGCTTTGAAGTTACTGCATCTGTCCTCTTTTGATAGAGCCTCAACTCCCTCCTGTGCTAAGCTAATTATCACTGGACCAGTCTCTCTACTGGAGGCAGAGCCAAGCCGATCAACCCATCATCAAATGTTAATTACTAATAAGACTTCAAACTCTTAATTCCTTGCTGAAATGACTGTATGTAACTGTGCATCATGTAGTGCAGAGGCATTTAGCTATTTGACTCGTGTCATTTTGGAAAACATGTTGATAATGTTGCAGCTGTGGCCTGCTTTTAAAAAAGTTAACAAACAATTCAAAAACAAACAAGTGAATCATCTAAAGGACATTTGAGGCATTTGTAGATAAAGTCAATAAATAATTGCATGGATAGGTTAAGTCACATCAGATGATAAAATCATCAGTTGGAGACAAAAATCTTTGTAAATTACTTTATTTTTGTTTTGTTGTTGCTTTTCTGCATCCTTTAAAAAAAAAAAAAACGTAGGTTGTAGGATATAAGGTGTTATATCGGCATGTATGGAATACAATATTAATAATAATTATGTTTAGATGAGCGTATAACCACCTGAAACTACCCTATCCTTGTGTTTTCATTTGCTGAAAATGAGTCCTTATTATTTACACGGAGCGCACCGTGTTGCACCACCAGGTTTCCACCGTCGCCAAAAACCTGAACACCACCGGAGCTTCTCTTTCACACTCGAAAAAGCAGGAGTTATGAGAGTGTTATTTGGTTGGTTGCAATCTACAACCTCATCATTACATGACCCTAAATCCCATACGTTACTGCTTCAAAGTTCCTCCTCTGACATCTCCCCGCAGGTTGACGGGATTGCTTCCTATTAAACACCGCCTGCCTGAATCTGTTCTTGAGACCATCAGACTGTCACTTCAGTTTCAAACGGAAATGCTCAGCTGTAGCATTGACAGCATATTTAGCCCATGATATGTGTTGTAGCATGTAAAAAAAAAACACCACATGGACATTTTACCAAGTTGGATTTTCACTGGAGGGGTGACACAACATGTTCTGTAATAAAAACATACTGGAGACAATGCGTGTCCTTGCATCAAACATTTTCACAAAATTAACAATAAACTTGAATGATTAGTATACAGTCATCAATGAGCATGAAAATGCTTTACTTTCTGTGAATGAGGATTAATAAACTACAATGGGCACAGCTCTGCGGGATTTTGATGGGAAACAGCTGCACTTAGTTCCATGTTTATGTTGATAATCCTGGAGTGAACTCGGGCTGAGCTCGGAGAGAAAGTGAATTTTGATGGCATTTAAAGTGCTGTGTGAAGTGCCTCCCTGAGAGAGCAAAAACATAAACTACTTCAAATGTCATAGCAACATTGAAATCATGTTTGAATCTTCTTTCACATCCATTTACTCCATAATTCATGAAAGTCTGTGCAACTTTACATTCAACTTATGAGGAGCAAGTCAGATCTTTTCCTATTCTGGCTTTACATTCAGAAGTAAAAGCTACCTCGCTGCAATCAGTTTAATAAAAATGACAATAAAATGTTTTCTCATGTCTGTGGTCATATTGATTTTAGGCCACGTTCAAACAAACAGAAACTTTCCCTGCAGTCATCACAACATCAACAATGTATAGCATAATGAATAATAAGTAATAAAACACTTGTGTTTAATGATCTGGCTTCTTGGCGAAAAAGGAAAGTTGGAACACTAATAATTTTAGCTTGGTCATGGGGAGGAGGCTGCTGCTTTACAGGGAGTTGGATGGAGGGTTGATGTGGATTGTTGAAGCATAAAGAGGGCCTAATTTGGGTTAAACCTTTTTTTTTTCATAAGTTTTGATTGACGACGAAGATTTTTGTTTATGTACCTTATTTAGGTTTTTGGGGGGTTCATTGACAATTCATACTAGAAGCACAGCATCGCAAACTCTAGTGACAACAACCTTGCTTCTGGAAAAACACATTTCACCAAAACACACTACACAGTTTGGTAAACTGTGAATCGGTAGACTGAACATCTGAAAGACCAGTTCTCAGTCATATATTTGTATTTGGTTGAAATCGTTTTGTTTTTAATTGTTTTTGTAATAAATCCCAGTCAGTTCAATACTTGGTGTGTGTGTGTGTGTGTGTGTGTGTGTGTGTGTGTGTGTGTGTGTGTGTGTGTGTGTGTGTGTGTGTGTGTGTGTGTGTGTGTGTGTGTGTGTGTGTGTGTGTGTGTGTGTGTGTGTGTGTGTGTGTGTGTGTGTGTGTGTTGTTTACTGTGTCTACATGTGTGAGTGTGGAGGCATGGCCTAATTAGTCCAGTAATGAAATTACTTTTTGAATGAATACTGTGTAATGAGTAATTGACGACAGTATTCCAGCAATTTGTCTAACACTGCTCATAGAAGAAAAAGCATAATGTCAAGCTGTTTACTACTCTCAAGGCTCAGACATGTTTGTCTCGGTGATTATCAAAGAGCAACACACCCACATCTGTTGTCTCCGTTACTTGGAGATCGTGATTATTGGCGGGATGATAAGATACAGCACTTTGCCAGCGATGAGATTTGCTTTGCATTTAACTCGGCATCCGTTCTGGTAAACGGCACAGTGTGACACTGGCCATATGTGACAGATGACGTGCCACACAGGCTACTATTACTCTCCCTCCTCCAGCTTTCATACCACCATTAGGGTGATAAGCATGTCGTGCCTCTGCATTTAAAGCAGACTATCTCTACAGGAATGCAGACAGTAATTAAGCGATGGCATGCAGATGGCGTTTAAACAGCAAGGGGCACAGGGGAGTTGGATCAAAATAACACTAAACCAAACAAAATGTTCATGGACTCTGTGTTGTGGATATATCCCTGTTTTTATACAGGCTGTGTCATGTTAAGCACCGTTGGGCAATTCTCCAGCTGAAGCTTACTGTTTCACAAAGAAATCTTCCTGACGTTTAAAACATAACGTGATGGAACATATTATCCTACTTTCTTTGAGCGGGTGAGGGAAAAACAAAAAAATAATTAATGATGTGTTGTACTGTAAAATGCAACAGTTATTTGATTTTTATTTGATTTTATTTGATTGATTTTTTCCTTCAAACGGTTTCAGAAAGCAGTATTCTTTAATACTCTGCCACGACCACGGGAATTGCTGCGACTGCGGCTGGCGCTGCGACTGGCACTGATTTGTTCAGAGCATATTGCAACAAAATATTTGGATTGCCAATTTTGTGAAAATAATTAACATTTTGAAAAATCATAGATTATGGTTAACTTTTTAGAAATTCATAAATAACGTGCAAGGAAATACATATATTATCAAGGCCACAGGGGTTGGAGGAGTTTTCGTCTCAAACAATGTCTTGCTTAAAATATAATCATCAGAAACAGATATTTTTGTTATTATTTAATAACAAACTTTGAGTGAATTGTGTTTGCTATTGTCACACTAACTGATAAGAATGAAGACATAATGATGTAAAACTTTGACCACATCTCCTTCCTCAAAATCATGCGGGGTTTTTTTTTCCTCTTTGCTATGGCCCCAAAAAATGTATTCAAATAATCAGCAGATATGGGCAATATAAATAAATTGACAAGGATTGTAGGTTTTTTTATGATTCAGTTTGAAAACTAAATTAACAATGGTAAAAAAATACGAATAAAAAGGCACTCTAACATGCTTAACTTAACAATACACAAAAGAGAACGTACATACAGAGACCTCCATTTAATGAGAACATTGTTTGATATTAAATCTGTTTTTTTCTCAGATTTTCTTGGGCCAGCAAAAAAACAAGTGTTTAAATTTAAAAGATAAGCATGAACCCAAATGATCTCTCCCTAAACCGGACCAAGTTGATTTTTAGGATTGTCATAACATAGCGTCACTTTTCAACAGTAATTTGGTTTTTCAAGTCAAATCATGTTGTCCTGCAAACAGGAAAAGATCAGAAGGCACGTTGTGTGTGTGTGTGTGTGTGTGTGTGTGTGTGTGTGTGTGTGTGTGTGTGTGTGTGTGTGTGTGTGTGTGTGTGTGTGTGTGTGTGTGTGTGTGTGTGTGTGTGTGTGTGTGTGTGTGTGTGTCGTTCTAAAGGGCAGTTACAAACAATGTTATCATTTAATTTGGATGATGTGTTGGGCTTTGTGATCTCAGCGGAGGACAGAAAGTGTCATCTACCTAAACACATATGATCCTTAAATGATGGTACAGTTGGCTATTCAAGATTATAAATAGTATAACGTGCATGTGTGGGTGGGTGTGCATTCTACCAAAACCTGCTGCCATCTGCTGCTTTAACACTGTTATCTGAAAGTCATTACAAGAAAAGAAAAAAGCAGTGACGTCTCTGCAGCAAGGGTGAAGAACTTACCAAAACCCCCTTTTTTTTTTTTCTTTTTTTTTTTACCACCGCCTGAGTGCTTTGGGCAAAGTGCCTTCTTATCTCTTGTAGTCAGATCCCTGGTCTGCAGCATTTCGGCCCTCTTTTGACTCTGCAATACAGGAAGTGTTTCTCAGAGATTTAACTGGAGCTGTCCGTTTATTTAGTAATTGTAGTACCTTCACTTTATCTATCCATCCATTTATTAATTAAAACAGTAATTCTAGATTTCATTCCTCTTGTTTTGTGTTTTGACAAACAGGTCTATATTTCTGTGGAATAAATAGTCCACAGCAGAGCTTTCTGCAGCTTCCAAAAATACCTTTTGACCAGCTGTTATTTTCCTCACCTTCACCTCTGAGACTGTGCAATGCATTAGTGTGAAACAAGGTGCAGTAGGTGCTGCGTAAACACCTCAATAAAAAAGATGAACGGCTTATCTGATTATAGGTTATATAACTAGCATGCCAATCGGAACCTCACATACTCAAATGTATATGACAAAAGATGTTGTGATGTTGTTTACAAACTGCAGGTCATTCAGGCAAAAAATATCAACATTGGCCATAGTATGGAAACTCGAGATGTAAGAGATTGAAATGACAAAACTGTAGTCCCAAAAATAAGGACAGGAGGCAAGGAGAAACCAGACACCATGACACAACATAGTTTTGTTTTTAGGCACAATTGTTCCATGTGGGTTTTACTGTAACTTTTATTTTAGTACAACAAACTCCCCTAACCTCAACAACGTAGTCATTTTAGCCCTGACCACAATGATTCCTTATTTTAGCTTGTAAACGTAAATGAAGAATTGATGGAATTGCGTATGGTCAGACTTGCAGTGGCCTCAATTGGCCCGTGTAGAGCGACTGACTTTCTTTCAGACGGATTATTCTGCTGCCATGTGTAACGTTATCACTCTTTAACAGTAGGCATTTAACTACAAAGATGGCGGGCTGTCCAAGGTTGTACTTGTGATTCCATCTTTATTTCTCTCGTGTTTGGTTTCTTTGCTTGCCTCAGACAGATGGTTCTTTTTTTTATGTCTGGTAAAGAGGACTGTGTTGAAGCCTGGGGTTTAACTGGGATTTGTAAAGAAGAGGAACTCTGGCAGTTTACAGTCTGAGTGTGAGGCCCTGTCTTGTTCAATGGTGCTTATTTTCAATCCTTACTTTGACACTTTTATTATGTTATTGTGTTGCTAAGGTGATATTGTATTGCCAACAAATTGAGGCTTAATCAAATTATCCCAGTTTATAGAATATAACTAATATAAAGCAAAACAGACGCAGGGTGGGATTCCAGTGTACAAACACAGATGATCTATTTTAACTTTGGTCAAAATGTGTTGGTGTAATGTGTGTTTGGGGGCTCAATAAGAGAACCGAAGCTCATTTTTACCCTGGGGGCTCTGCTGGGATAATCCAGCCCCTGAAGTCTGTATCTTTGTTGGTAAAGCAGGTTAGCTGTTAATTGTAGAATTGTTTTACTCTCTGCTCCTTGAGTGACCATGTGTGTAGAGTCTCTTTGGACAAGCCCGTCTTCCAAATGAATGTAATGTAGTATTAAATTGACACGTTTAGAGGATTAGGCGGGATTGGAGGGTGTGTGTACTCTTAGTGATTTCTAGCTGTACTACTATATTCAGTTAAGACATACCTGCGCTGTGAACATCAACCTTTGACCGTCTCAACCAGGTTACCAAGACCATTGAACACTATAAAGGATATGGCCATTATACCCAACAAAGCAAGCAGATTTTATGGAAATATGTTTTGCTTAAACTCAATGGATGTGTTTGGGCATAGAATAATTAAGATTACAGCAAACAATGAGTAAAGGCACGTAGGCTATGTTCAGCTTTTGAATCAGATGGAGACTAGACAGTTAACTTAAAGTTAAAACTGTCCCTCTTATTAGTTGTAGCCTCCTGTAGTTGTTTAATGAAGAGTTTTCCAAAGTTGCTCAAAACAACCAGGGGCAACATCTACTTCCTCTTTTTCTTATTCATGCTGGCCGTGGCTATAACGTTTCACATTTCAGCCTTGTGAATTATTGATATTTTCTTTCCAGCCATTCCATCGCTTTCTCTTGTGCCTACAACAGATTAAATCTACCTTTCAGCCAACTTTGAAAATGCCTGACTGCTGAGCCTTTCAAACTAACTTAAAAAATATCTTCAAAATAAACTACTGAAGTTATTTATGATGACTTATTTCAGCATTTTTATGTCTCATGATTTACGTGAAACCAAATGAGTAATTCATTATTTATGGTTGTACTTTAAAAGAACATAAAGGAGCAAAGTTGTTGCTGTCAGACATATATGTACAAGGTGCCCTTTGGTGTCCGAACCGTGACCACCTGGGTCGAAGGAGGCCACGACATGGAGTAGAAAGAGTAACAAAGTCCACATAGGCAGAAGGTTGGGGGTGGTTGGATGGAACAAACACAGGACTTTTATCCTGGAGACTGGTGTTTGAGTCTGTGAAAAAACAGAAGTCGACATGGATTTCTTAAAAGTGACATATGTATGTAAATAAGATGATGACTGTATTGTTTCTTAGGTAAAACTACTAATTACTTATATTAGTATTAAAAAGTACCAATAGAAACCTTCCCTGAGCCTCACCAGGTGGCTTTGGTGCCTAACCATAACTAAATTGCGACCATTTCACATTTAACCCAAACCATGATATTTTCCGAAACCTAAGGCATTTTGTGCGTATGTATGAAACTCCGAAGGGCATCATATGAATATCTCTGAGATGTTAGCGCGATGCAACAAAATGGCAGTATTTGATGCCCTGGGATGAGAATGGGTTACGACAAATCAATCCAAAAACTGAAGTCAGGGATAGATTGCGCAGAAAACAGAGGCTAAAGGCTCCCATCACCCAGAGAGGGTTGTAAAATCCAATTACTTTGGTTAACAAGCTGACCTTCGCATGTATAATGCCACCGTGTCCCCTGGCTTATTTTCTTGGCAGAGCGTAAGCCCTCCAGGGCCTAAACAAACCTCTAAATATTGCATGATTGCACTCAAAATAATGTCTACTGAGTAGCTCTGAGCAAGAAGAACTCCCTGATAAAACAAGCTAATGGAGAGTTAAGGAGGGACGTACTGAAATGACTTTGTGTGCATTATTTTCTGTTTTGTATGGATGTGTTTGGTGTCTTGAAGAGCACTTTCATTGGCTTGAATATTCATAAATCAGTACTCCCTGATTTTAAATCGAGAGTAACCATAAAGTACTGACACTTGTCACAACGCTAGTAAATAATAACAAACAAAATGCTTTCATCTTTTCAGATTAAATTGAATGACACACATACAAATCATGGTTCCAGCTGGGACAGCTTTCAGATGAATGTTTATGGTCCTAGTGCTTACTCAACAGCTTGGCATTTGCAGACATGAACAATATGAGTCAACAAAAGTGGGCTTTTACTTTTGAGGGATACTGTATGTGGCAGCCCAGGAAATAGAGGCTGTCTCTCCCTCTCATGTTGAACCAACAGTCTGTGCTTTCAAGAGTATACCTATTAGCATAATTGGGTAATTTACACCAGTAGGGGAAAAGAGCAAAACATATCAGCCAACAGAATAATGCTCCAGCTCTTGCATTAGCTTTGCAACCCAGTGAAAGGTTGTGCCAAAAGTACTCTTTGGATAAACATGTATTATCGAGCTTCTCAGGATGATGAGTTGCTGAAAGCCCCACAAATCTCCCCTTTAAAACACTGGCTGAGTTTCACTGGGCCTAACAGAAGTAAGATGTATATAAGCTGAACCTCCCTGGAGCAAGGTTAGCTCTCGGAGAGGCCTTGTAGCGCTGACTGGCAATTTGAGATATTTTAGGTAAAGTAAAATGGAATGAAAATGGCTTCTACCTCTGTGGCGAGCTAAAAATGGTTCACAGTAACCTGTGCACAAAACATTTAGTCTTCACTCTCTGACTGAGGGATAGTTGTTGGTCAGTAAACAAAGATTTCACATTGCAGTTTCCCATTTATCAATTTCAATATATTGTTTGACATTACAATGCCTTTAACCGCTTGCTCACAGAGTGGCCTGACCTGAAGCAACAGTACACAGACTGAGAGAGATATAGCTCTGCATTTCAAGTGCAGGTGGAGACACAAATGTGCATCTGGGGATGCCAATAGAGTCTCGAGGTCAGCCCATTACAACGGGGTCCAGTACTCATCAAAGGATGAGAATTACTCCTTAAGGCTTCACCAATTTAATCCCTTGGCTCATGTTAAAAATAATCACAGCTATGGTTGATGAAACTAACACGACTTCCTCCTTTACCTCAGAGAGTCAATATTCACAGGTTGTTTGTCCCCACTTTACCATAAAGAATATTTGTGTGCTACAAAGCTATGCAAAGATAGTTTGATGAATTGGATTGATGTTGAATTTGAATGTCATGTAAATGAGCTGAACAGCACTGTCCATCAAATGCTTAATGATTTGTCTTCAATATCAATATGATTTATCTTACCAGCTATGAAATGTGGACTTTCCTGTATGAGACTGAGGGCCCAGCTGCTAAAGAAGCACTGTTGTAAAGGGATCCGACTGCCTGGACAGTTTAGGAACAAATGGCTCAGTTGTTTCAAATGTGAACATGTTCCGTGCTCAAAACAACCACCGAAGAATTGAATGCACAAACGGAAAATATTTCTACAGCATATAAATGACCTAAAGAGGGCTTCAACAAGCCTACATCAGGATACTTGTCACAGTATTTATCAGACTAACAGATGCTGACAAGCTGTTACAGCTGTGACAGGATGTACTCCACTTGAGGAAGTTCACTCGCACCTCCTGAATGCTTCAGTGTTTCAGAGCACCAGCAGGATGGCCGATGGCTTATCTTCATGGCATCGCATGTTACATGAATTGCAAGGTGCATCCCATGTAGCCTGGCTCCGCCCTACTATAGCTATAGCTTCAGTCTGTGATTAGAGTCTAGAAACACTGCTGGCATTAAGGTGCAACCAGACACTCTGACAGGCGAACCAATCAGCAATTTGTGGTGGCTAAATGCAATGACGTTTAAGTAATCCCGGCGGTGAAGTAGTTTCGGTGCACAACATGGGATATATCATTGTCAATGCCGATTGGTTAAAGGCTGACACAACAGTTTCAAATTTAACCCAAGGTCTACGACCAGTAAAATGCAAAGACTGGAAACAATCCTCAATGGAGCCTGGCCAGACCCATCAGACACGTCCGGTAAAATAGCTTCGGCTTATATACATCGGCTACATGCAGCATATGCATGACCTTACACAATAAATTATTGGTGATGTATATCCACGAGATGCATTAGACACAGTATTTGATTTGACTGCATGTGAAACCTTGTTCTTAACTTTGCATCCCTGATATCCCTCAAGATCATTCATTCCCACTGTGTAAAAAGCCAGGTAACAGTAATTGCACAGATTCTCAAGTTCATTGAATCACATAAGTGCAGTGAATACTACGTTGTGCAAATATTTGCTACAACATTGAACAGATCCTCACAAAAGCCCCGTTGTGTAACATACCTGTATGAATGTCCATCACTTTAACTCCTCGTTCAGCTGCTACCGTGGTACGGTGCATGTCCCATCAGTTGATGAACCAGTCCATTTTCTCTGATGGACAGATGTGCATTGCACATCCTCTGCACCTTCAAGCTTCAAGCGCCTGTGGGAAAGCAGCATGCTGATAGGCGCCGGGAGCAGGCAGCTGTCAGACTCAAGCAATGCATTCCAAGTAACCTCCCTGTCAAAGAAGAGGACAACAAAGGAAGTTGGGTTGACCGACCAGTACTGCTGTCAAGTGCATCAGACATTTGAACAGTCCCAGCTCGTGTTTATGCACCGAGTAGCCTGCATATAAAAATATAAATACATTTTGAAGGTCAAAACAATTTTGAAACATACATAAGTGAATATAGATGTACATATATAAAAACCTTATTGACATAATCACATCTTCTATTGAATCTACTGTGTCAGATGGTGTAAAAAAAATGTATTGATATACCTTGGGAATATCAAGACTTTCACATGACACATGATTATTGACTTGTAAATATAAAAAAGATTGAGCCAAAAAAAAAAGTCACATCAATTATGATGAATAACGAGCTAAGTGGCAGGTGAAAGAAAGCATACTCAATTTATGGCTGACTATTACCCTTCCATTCCCATACATGCTATACCATGCATGTTGTTATAGACTAGGAATCGATACAACTCAGAGGCGCAAAAGCTCCATTTCTGAATAAATCAGTAGTCAGCAGTCACGTCCGGCATAGGAACCTACCAGCTGGCTTGGCAGCTGAAAAAGCTGCAGGCACCACTCTGCTGACGGGAGAGAGATGAAAAAGAGGCTTCCTTCATCATGCCTTCATCATCATAGCACCAGAGGATGCAAAGAGCCGCTAAGACTTATGGCAGCTAAAGGGAGAGTAAATCTTCGAGACCTGTTCTCTCTCATGCTTCCAGGCTTGACTATTAATTTCTGTCACCCCAGGAGCAAGGTTTGTGCACATCTGTGCACATGTTGGCTGGGGCAGAATTAGTGTGGCCAAGTACTGTGTAAACTGTGTGAGGTGTTGAATTAGGGATGAGATGCCTCGCTTCGAAGAGGAAAGATACATCACCATTATATATCACCAGCTGATACAGATGTGACAGATGCCACTTTTTTTTTTTTTTTTTTATCATCTGAAGGGTTGAGATCAACCCCCCGCCTCCCCCCACCCCGAAATATGATCATTATTCTATGACTTAAAATATGGCCAATAATGTGATTTGGGGCATTGCGTATGGAGCACTTGGGAAAAGAAGCAAATTCATTTTCAAGTCAAGCAAATATGCAGAACTTGTCAGGTCCTTGCATGATATAGAGCAGGTTTAAGTTTTATATCAGCGTTAAGAGTGATTCACTGTATTAACTGACTTCCTGCATTGGAAGAGGGGGGAAATCTCTAGGCTTCATGCATGTCATGTACTTGCATGAAAGTCAGAGGGAAGATATGAAGAGCGCTATTCGATTGATCGTTTCCATTGCAGCGAGTCTATATGGTAACACAATGAAGCAAGTAACCATTTAAACTTTTGCTATACTTATAGGACAAGCAACATTAATGTTGAAATGTATAGACCCAGGATGAAAGCTGAGTTGGCATAAATTCAACTTGGAAATTCAAACCTAAATATTGATGTAATTAAAAACATATTCCATACTTGAAATGATGGCTTATTTGTGTTGCTGTTGAACTGACTGTCAGATGATGGATGGCAGAGAGCATTTCAAGTATTTCACAGAATCTACAGGATGTGCAGATATGTTACTATTCTTAGTTAAGATATGTTAGTTTTAGTAACTTCAATGCAACTAACCAGCTTGTGTGTTTTAATCCAACTGCTGCTGTAGGACAATAGTTGAAAGCATTTGTAGCCTCAGAGAAAAGGAGAATCTCTTCAAATAGCATTCATGAATCATCAATTTCTCAGAACAGAATTAAATGTAATAAGAGCAAATGCCCAAACTCAGACACAATGCATTTATAATGAGGGCTCATTAACTTACATTTATGAATTCTATAAACATTATAGACATTTTAATCAGATTATTAAAGTCAACTGCTTTGCCTGTGTTATGAATTAATTCAATGAATCCTAAAGGAATCACCTGGTGAATGCACAGCAGGCAATTCCCCAACTGCATGATCTGGGTTAAAATGTGAACAAGCAGAGTCTACAACAGGCAGTGTTATCCAAGAGGTTGGGAAGAGAAGCTTGTTCAAAGGTTGTCTTGGGGTGGTCGAGAAACTATGGGCAGGGTTAGTGCTTGAGTGATGTGTACCACCACCAGTGCCATTCACTCAACCGTGAGCAAGGTCCCCGGCTGAATTAATGTATATCCCTCTAACATTTAACACTCTAAAAATGTGAATGCCCATCAAAACACCTCCCCCGGCCCCCATTGCTTCATTGTTGTAGGCTTTGTGGGGCATTTCAAAGGTCTCAGTGGTAGATTGTCTGAGTTTGACACAAACTTTGATGTGCGCTAAACTTATGGGTAAAATGCAAATGCGCACACACTAGTGTTCACAAAAGCTGACCACTGGAGGATATTGATCAAACGACACAACATGGAATATTCAGGCACAATGTATTTTTTTCCACCCACTCAATGCAAATTACTGTAATGTGCTCTGTTCATGTGCAACAGGAACAGTTTTGGAATTTTTTTTATGCTTCTTTAAATTAAAATGAACTGTGCATGTATGCCATCGCCAAGACTTAAGGTGCACGATTCCGCTTCATTGACATTGCTGTGAAACAAACTGCTCAGTTTTACTGCTCCTCTCTTTGCTTTGCATCTCTTGAGGTTTGCTGGCAAGAGGTTTCAAAGTTTAGAGACGATTTATCGGGCGGCCTTTTCTAGGGAAATGCAGCTGTGATACAGCACTCCAGTTACATGCTGGTTAACATCCAATTCTAAAACATTCACACAATAGAGAAACAAATGAGGCTCTTAAGGAGTCATTCAGAGAGGATGAAGAAAATCCGAGCACAAAGAGGAAAAAACTGATTTCACACATAAAATATGCAGCGGCATAAATGGTTGGGATTTTTGGGGATATTTACTGGTGGATGTTCACGGAGATCAATCGCAAAATAAATATTCTGTTTATGCTTCATACTCTCAGGAAGCATCCCTGTCTGAGAAATGCTCTTACAGAAATGTTCTTCCAGAACAAAATAGTTTTTCCCCCCACTATGTTCAGGTGAAGGAAAAAGAAGAACATTTTTATGAACTGCATCCGAGTTGAAAAAAGGTGACTGGGGTGAACGGTAGGCGTAAAAAGAACTCTACCTACACACCATAGAGCAGGGTTTGTCTGTAGTTAGGTCTAGGCAAGAAAAGGAACACTTTGGTTGAGGTTAAGAATATATAGCATTGTTTAAATGTAATACATATTTAGTGTCTCAATTTACAGGGGACGTATTAACATTTCCTCAAAACATTGATAAAAAAAAACCCGAATCTTGTTGCAAGAAGATATGTAAATGCTATATGCTTTGGAAAAAAGTGCATTGTTGTCAAGTGAATATCCATCTACCCCACATTTCAGTAAGTTATTCGCTTCAGGATTATGGTGAGCAATCGTGTGTTTAGCATTATGCACTGAAGTTGGACTACATAAATCACCTGTCTACCACAACATTTAGAGATTACACCTCACATAAAAAGGGACTGTGCAGGGAAACAAGAGCAACCAGAGATGATCCATGGATACAAATGCATAAACTCTGTTCTCCAGCAATAACTAATTAAGAAGAGCATGATGCATTAAAGATATATATCAGTCAACATATGTATAGTTTCTGGCTATCTAGTAAATGCATGTCTACTATGTCAAATGGGCATTTGAAACAAAAGGTTATTTTGCAGTAAAATGAAGGATTATTGCCTATTGTTTAGAAGAATAATAGTTATAGACTGCAGTTGGCAGGCTTGGACTTGAAGTTGTTCATCCAAATGGCTTTAGTCCCAGGCATTTAAACATCTATGGTTCATTATACCCCTTGTAATTTCATAAGTTGTAAACAGTTTACTGCTGCAGCCCCTCTGCTGAGGAACGATTGTTCCAGATCTACATCGGCAGCCTCCTCCACAACTCGTTCAAGCTATCTGTCTTTCATATCTGAGTGACAAGAAGAAATTAAACCTTTTGGATGAGTGGACAGATAAACATGTTGAAAAACAAACAGCGGGTTTAGCTGCCATTCATTTTGTGCTCCAGACACCCTAGCCCTTTCTCATTTAATAGCCCATTTACAAGCAAGTATGTTGTATGTGATGGCTTAACATTTCAACTGAACAACAATAGTTTCAGATTGTAACTGTGCCAATAACTTTGGCCTCAATTGTTTTTTAGTGTATCAAATTAAGGGTGAGCAGTGATTCATTCCACATGTACAGAACACCCCACTTCCCCTTTTGTCCAATTTCAAGAGTTCAAGCAGGCTGCAGCCTGAATATATTAACATTTCTCTGTATCTAAATCTTTTCCTTTCTGCTGAATGTTCTGCCATCATCTCTCTCTCTCTCTCTCTCTCTCTCTCTCTCTCTCTCTCTCTCTCGCTCTCTCTTTCGACCATATGCTTCTTTTCTGAGTCAGGACAGGAGACCATTCATCACCTGCTCTAATTAAACATACCCTCATAGCGGAGCGGTGGCAGCCGCAGGGAAAAGAGACAAGAGAGGGAGATCAATTGCCATGGGAGAGATGAAAAAAGACAAGGGGTGGAGGAGAGAGAGAGAGAGAGAGAGAGAGGAGGATGACACTGGCAAAGACAGAGAGCAGTCACTGTGATAGAGAACGGAGAGAATGGGGAAAAAACTGTGGTGGCTATAAGTCAGGTCTCCAGCCAGATGGGCCGAGCCCCCTACCTGGCTAATAAGAAGAGTGACTCCCTCCTCAGGATGCCTGACAGCCCCGTCTTAGTCCATTTCTTTAACAACATGTGGCCCCTTTTCCATTCCACTGGAGACTGATGGAAGTTGTGCGTCACAGCAACTGCAGCTTCAGGCTGGTAGGACTGCACAACAGGCCCGAGATTGATTCCAATAGGACTCCTTGATTTCTGACCCCTTTCCTTCACCAAGAGATTGGTTCGATTATCCCGACATTTCTGCCGCTAGATCTTTCTGTAAATGTCTACCTTTTTCACTGCTGGATTAAATATAGTAAATCTGCATGAAATTATTTCATGATATTGATCAAATGGGACAACTGGACTCAACATGTACAGTACATGTGTGTCGTCGGATGAACAATATTATGCTCTAAATAAAAACACCTACACTTTTAAAGGTAGGGTCACCGTTTCAGGTAATCTGCTATCAGAATAAAAAAAGAAAGAAAAATATCACTGTTTTTGCGATTAGCTAAAACCGCTCTCTCAGCATTGTTAGTCGGAGTTGGTCTGAACCGAAATAGCAGGTGCGAAAGGACCATGGTTTGGACCAAAGTTTGGTCGGAAAAAAATAGGTGGTCTTGGTCTGGATCAAACTGACATTTTTCTTTTTTCTTTTTTGATGGGTCAAACTTTTTACAATGAGTTGAAGGAGGCTATCGTTACCCAATAAACAACAGAAGAACAAAAAGACAGAAAAGAAGTAAATATGAGTAGCGGTAGCACGTGGGGAGAGAAAGGATTTAATTGCAATTTATCTGATCAAAAATCAGCTTAAAAAAACATAAAAATGGAAACCTATAACTTTCTGAGAGTAAAATAAGTGCTGGCATTAATTCCATAATAATAATAATAAGAGTAAAGCGACAATGAAATTAAACTAATTTAATTCATTTTTCTCCATTCAAACGGACTGAATTAACAACAAGCCTACGTCAGATGCAGACCCGTTTACGAACCAGTCAATGTCAAGTATAGGGTTGTAAGTATATCATGAAAAGTTCTGAAGTCTGCTTGCAATATGCAACATGAAACCAAAACTAACCAAATCAAATTTACACAAGGTAACCAAACCATGAAACTTGGTCTGGACGTTTAGGTGTGAACACTCCCATGGCATACTACATGCCACAAATCGTGTGCTTCTTTAATTGAGCTTGACTTTAAGCATGACTACTGAACCTCTTACGTTTTAAATATTTGCCACAATGGCAGTGTAAAGTGAACAGGAGCTGGCATCGGGCTTGAAAGTGAAAACGTTACAGCCTTGGATTCAACAGAGAAACATATCAGTCTGACCTTTTCCCTAGAGCACATTTTTTTCATTCTGGCTCTGCTCAGTTGAATTTGGTTCAATTCACTGTCCATGATAAGGACTATTAAATGTGTCAGTCTGACTCATTGACCTTTAAGGAATGACACAAATATAAAAACACCTCTCTCTTTCCTGCAGTGGACTATATGTAAGGACTGGGGAGGACGCTGAGTAAATATATATTTAATTACCACTCATAAATTAGTAATCAAAAGTGTGAAAATTGAAACAACCACCTGAAACAAACAGCCTACAGGTTTCTTGCTTCACGATAAACTAACAATCAACTAATAATATTCAAGCAAATATGCAAGTCTTTACCTGTATTCATTTCACGATGATACACGAACAATTAAAATCACCTCATCACCATCGTTCATGTCTGCAGCATTTTATGCCAAAAGTGGACACCTCCAATATCATATATATAATATTTATAATCAATACAAAAATATTGGTCTCTTCTTGGCTTGCAGAGAGGGGACAAAGAAAACAAATGTTACAAACATTCCTCTGTTCTATGAACAATAGTTGTTTGGTCCACCATTTAGGTTCAAACTAAGTTATCTCAGTTCTATTTTTAAGGACTCAATCTTCATGTTTCATGTTTCATTGAGCACCATAATCGGATTTGTTTATGACCAAATACCATCAAAACTAATGACGTTCCTACTGCTCTCATCTGTACTCCATTGTTAAACTGCATACCTTGAAGCCAACTGTACTCCAGAGTTTTCCAGGGAAACTGTATGAACTGCAACACTGAGTGTCGTCACTACGGCAAATTTGCCTCGGATAAATGTTCTTGTTAAATATCGTCATTTAACTCTCGGTGAAGCCACGTACATGGCTGTTGTTTTAATGCTTCTACTTTTCTGAATATAAATAATACGAGTTATCAGTTTCATTAACTTAATAACTAACTTGTATGTTGCCAACCTGTACATGAAAGATAGCCACTATGCACCTAGAATTGCATTTTACGTTTATTTGTCAATAATATTTGTCAATATTTTGCTGTAGTTAGTAAATTTAATTTCAACCAGAGTACAAATAACATGAATGAACCTGACATGGGCAATGCACTTCCTACTTTACATGAATACATTATTCCAATATCATTGCATACATTATGTTTGGAGGCATAGCTGGTTGGTCATAGTGAAGCAGTATTATGAACAATATAAAATCAGACGTCATGGCAATGTAAAAGTCAATCCTGTAGACAGAAACAGAAGAGATGAGGACAGACATACAGGGTGTTCTGATTTATATTTTTCACCCCTTTCGCCCCCTACTATTGACACGAACACCCACAACAACACGTAGCAAAATCAATTTATTTCTGCTGTGGGGGAAACGTATTGTCACGGTACAACAAAACAACTGCGGTGTGGGAGAAAGCCAAAGACTGCCAATGAAAAAAAGAGCCATATTACTGATAGTCAAAATAGAGTCCGTGCTTCTTAATAATAATAAAAAAGAAAGATCACGTGACTCAATGACTGATTGCAGCAATCACAATAAACAACAGGCTCAACGCTCCAAATTAGACTCGGTGAAGGGTGTCGTGGAGGGTGTGAAGTGGAAGGGACCCAAATTAAAGTGAGTATTGTTATAATTTGTGGCCAATATTGACACATCAGGCTTTGATGTGCTTGTATGTTGTATTCTAGTGTCAAACTCTGATATTCTGTTTGTTTGAGATAGAGTCATGACAATTTGAAATGTTCTTCCTGTATATAAAGTTCAGCATTTATCACAGTGACTGATTTTAGGGACTGACCTTTTGTTTCGGCATGCATTTATTCATCACCATGCCATGGTGTAATTGTTTTCTGTTCTGACTCAGAGACGCCTCCTTAATATAACAAATATATAACCTGCTCCTATGGGGGAGTTGTGAGGCAGAGTGTGAAATTAATACTTCTCTCTTCTCTGCGGTGCAATGAATAAAGTCTTTAGTTCATTAAGAGAGAGCTCTCCTACTTGCATATCATTACACTTACCCACACAGTTTTAAAAAAAAACCACTCGACTGGAAATGTGAAAATAGATCACAAAGATTTCGCTGTAGTCCTACCAATGATGGAAAATGCTTGAACACAGGGTTGATACATGATTCACTCACCATGTAGAAGATAAGAAACATTTTCTGAGCTGAAAATTGTAAAGAGTGTCTAAGAATACTTTTAACCAAACCTTAGTATGTGTCTCTGGAATAATTTAATACGGTGTAAGTGGTATTTGTAAAATGTTAAAATGCAGAAAATCTCAATTTAACTCTGTTGTCAAATTGGTGACCTTGTCAATAGATTTGTTAAACAAAAGGAAAAACATTCGAGTACAAACGTACATATGTTTATGCGACATGCTTCTCTTATGAAAGCAGTAGTGATTGGCCACCGTGGTGGTTTCTTAATGCCAATACCAGTGTCCCCCTACCATTTCCCACCGACGGGACCTCCCGCCGCCATGAAAGAAAACAATTATACGAACGTACTCACATAATTGCAGTTACGGCCAGGAACTAACATTTATTTACTTCATTCCTGTGTATCTGTTTCACCCGACGTCCCATCCCGACTCCCAAGGCTGTCTGCCTAGAGGAAACACTGAATACCATATACTATTAAGCAAATAATGCACTTATTTAGATGTTATGCCTGTTTTAGGTTTTCCATGAGTGTTTAATTGTTGCTTATAAATATGATAAGAACATGTATTGCTCATCAGGCGATGGTTTATACAGTAGGTCTGCTTTCAAATGCATTACCAATACATTTGCTGGTGAAGGGGTGTTGGCAGGAATAAAGTGGTTGCAGTTGCAACCCAATGAGCAAGTGAGTGTATAAGACAGCTTTTTAAGGAGTAATAAAGATGTAAACAAGTGGGGATATAGTGCATGATGTGTTCCTCATGTCTCAGACATCAGATGTGCTTCTTACTTTTTTTTTTCCTTTTGACTGTTTATTTTTGGCTTAGTACTTGTGTAAGCCACTGGGGTCTGGGAGAAACAGCATTTTCATTCTTTAGAAAGTCTTGAAAATACCTTTTTGACAGCAGACATTTCACCAGGTCGTAGCAGCAAAAACACAGATGTAATTAATAACAGTAATAACAGCTGCATTCCACTGAGATGAGCCATTTCTGGGCTCCTGATATTGTGCATGCTTGTTGGGATGACATGATGGAAAAATAAAGGACAATATTCCACCTGTGACACCAGCTCAATCCAATCTACCAAACAGTTTTTTAAGTCACAATGACCTTCAGGACGACCCGCTTATCTGGACAGTTATAAGTAGTCCAGAGGGTGCTGCGCTATCAGCTGCAGTCAAAAAGCTCGGGTGGTTTTAGTTTAAAACCAACCTTTATCTCTGAACTATCATAAGTTACAGGTTTATCAGGTGCAATCAAATGTCATCAAATGTAATAGTTTGTATTGTTCTGTATTTTTTTTACACCACATCCAACATGTGTTGGTTGGTTCTTCTTTGGTAATTTTTCAAGGCTGTACATGAGTCAGGTTTACGAGCTTATGTTCTAATATTTTATATTAAAAACACATATACAGCCATGTGAAAAAGAAAAGTAAAATTTAAAAAGTAGAACATGTATTTTATTTTTTATGTGGACAAGCAAACATTTGGTCTTCTTTAAAGCAGTGCCTACAGGTACATGTGGTATGTTTTAAGCACAATCAAAAGGATTTTCAATCAGGTATTCAACTAAAACATCAATAGCTGTAATATGAACAATTAGTTCACCCTTAACCTCAGAAGCTCGTCGTGACCCCTTTGGCAGAGATAACTTATTTAGGGCGCTTTGCTTGCTGATTTTTTCCAGATATTCTGCCATGCAAAATTCCTTCAACTGCAAGATATTTGAAAGTTTTCTTGCAGTTACAGCCGGTTTCAAATCTTCTCACAAAATTTCAATGTGATTAAAATGGGTGCTTTTTATCTTTACTAGACCATTCTAGGTCCTTTATCTTATTTTCACAATCATTTGAGATGTATGGCAATTTTAGATGAATTTCCTTGCAGTGGAATGATTTCTTTCCATAAAGTGGAGATGTTCTTAAATCCCTTGCAAAACTCATAAGCACCCACAATTCTTTTTTTGAAGCCATTATACTTACAATCAAATAAAAGACATTTACCAGAGGTTTAAAGGAGCCAGGTTCCACCTGTCACTCCCCAAAAGATATTCTAATCAATGTGATAGATGTTTTGGTGGACTCTTTTCTCTTTAAATATGTGGACGAAGTCACATAAATGCATATTTGGGAGGAAACGTAACCTATCCTAAACCATAACTTTCTTTGGTCAGAAACTAGTCGAGGGACTTTTGGCTACTACGAAACCAAAATTCCTCTCACCACAGAGCCTTACATTCTCCCCATTCATTTTACAGAATAGGTGAGATTGGATGTTCTGGGGAATGGAATAGCAACACATACCCAGATACAAATCCGGGAGCAAAAGGATAAATCCTGTATGGTTCATATCAAATCAGTGTGAGGGATTGCTGTTTTTGGCTGTGCTTGAATTTGTACTTGCGCCTGACCGAACAAGCATTGCTCCCTGATATCCCTGTATCATGTTTTGACACATTCTGTTATTCCAAGCAGAACCAAGAAGTGAGGCGATAAGCTGACCTTGGACCACAATTTGCTGCTTCAGTGATATACTCCGTGAAGCCAAACAGCTTTCAATGCACTGCCTTAGTCTGGACTGGATTGAATTGATTACTGTACATAAATATTTAATTTGGTAAAATGTCATCGATGGATTTATGTCTTATTTGAGGACAACCTTCAGTTTTGTCTTAAGGTAAATGCAGTTGCTCTGTATTGTATAGTATATGTGCTCTCTGGAAGGATGTCTGGCTAAGATTTATGCTAACAGTTACATACGTGTATAAAATTATGGTCATAAAAGCATATCATCTCTTCGAATATTGTGTAGCAAAACCTGAGATTATCTGGTTTGATATGCAGTCTGTCAATGCTCAGATCTTTCCATTCAAGGATGCTTTTTATCCTCGCTGTCTCCACAGAAAAGCATTCTCAAGAAGACAAATTTCATGTGAAAATTCACCCTTGAATCGGTTCCTCAGGTTATACGTACAGCCTCTTCAGCAGCCGCCTGTGTGCCTTGTACAGCATGAGAGTTCCCAGGAGGGCAGTCTATTCCGCATGGACCTCTGCCCTCTAAGCTGACTGCAAGCCAACTAACAGCAGTCGTTTCATCTCAGTGTCCTGGTCATACAAAATAAATACAAAAAAAGCTAACTCATTGTCTATGAAACAAATTCCGCCTCTGAAACACAGACTGCCTGTTCCACCGCTTGCTTCCCACTGTTGCTGCACATAAAACATCCTCAACATGCAGTACATGTCAAAGCGAGGCACCACACTGTGCACTGTAAAATAAATTTTCCACAGGCAGCTGTCTCAAACCGAGATTGAAACCGATGAAATATCTCCAGGTAGCAATTATGTCATGACAGTCAGATCACGTATATTATCATTCCCTGTGGAGTAGTCCTTGAAGGCTGGTGAAAACATCGGTGATTAAAAGCTTCGGCAGTTCTCATTTGGTTTTAATTTCACATTCAAAATGCATACAAACTCGGGTGTCTGTGTCAGTTGGCAGCCACAATATTACAGCAGCCCATATTATAGTAGCCTTCTAAAAAGCTATCCCTCGAAAGTTTCATGGCCCATAATAAATAATAAATAATAAACCATTATCTTATTTTGATCAAATTAACACTAATTAATTTCCTGTCATGATCTCTCTATTATTCAAAATGGCATTAGTCTCTTACACCCCGATCTAATTAAGGCTTAAGAAAATGTAACGAAATCCAATTTGACAATCTTGTACTGGTTTCCCACACCATGTCTAATGATCCATTGCCTTTCCAATATAGACAAGACAAGGTGCTGGAGGGGGAGAAAGAGAGAGAAATCCTCATCACATCAGCAGATCTTCAATCCTCAGTTGGCAGTGCTCGTCCTTGGGTTATTAGATGAATCTTTTTTAATCAGACAAAACTGTTCTACACAGACACAGCAGTGACACCATCCCAACTCTTTTCCTGTCAACTGCTGACGCATTTTGATGCACTGCCTTCTGTGCCGTGGGGAAATCAGCTCCCTCAACACATTATCTGGAAATTAACCACCATGCTTGTGCCTTATTCATTATTATGTACATCTCAATGTGTTATCTCCAATAATAATCCCTCCTGTCATGTCCCACTGTCAATATAAATCACTGAGCATCAGAGTGTCCTTAAAGAACTTTCTGTGGGGTGAAAACTGCTTGTGTCCAGAGGGCCTCTAAATAATCTAGTGTTTTTAGCGGACCAACTATCAGCCCAGTGTCACGCCAAAGTGTGTAATACACTGACCAGTGCAGTAGAGGGCAGCGTGTTAGTGAGACAGTTGGAATTGCCTCGGTGTGAAGAGTAGACGCTCATGACATGACACAGGTCATATGACAAAGGACACACGACAAATGGCATTTTGAACATCAGATGGGTCAAACAACAGACTTTCACCCAGGAGGCCAGGGTTTAAGTCCATGAGAAAGTGACATTTAAATAAATCTTCCTAACCCTGTGTTTTTCCCCCCTGAACCTAACTACGTGGTTTTTCCTTGAGGTTTTGATTTCCTAGACGACATGATTGTTCCTGATCGAGATAAAGCCGTGACCCTAATATGCTGACCTCTGGCAGACTCGAGGGTGTATTATTGGCGTGATACCAGATCGCTGCAATCCAATGCTTTTTACAAACAAAATCTTGCAAACGACCTTCAGTGGTACGAGATAATTATTTATTATTTGGAATATTTTCTCTAATTTCAGTGTGTATTGTGTACCAGGATCAAATACAGTATATGTTGTAAGTTAAAGATGATTCTGCAAATACTGATTACTGTCACTTTACCAGGATTTGCAAATGTGATGAACACATTGATTTTTGTCTTGCCAATGACATGTCAGCCAGTCTTTACTGTAAGTCCATTTGAACACGCTACCACCACCTGTAGATCGGGGAAATAGTGTGAAACCTGAAGCAAGACAGTGTATTGAAAAAAAAAATGAAATAACGATGCATTTCCAAAAACATTTCTCCACATGGCTATTAGTTAAAATTCTAACAGTTGGCAAATGATGTACTTATAAACACTGTATAGGTCGAAATAATTAGGGCTATGACGATAACTGCATGACCACAATGCCGCAGGGAACACTGCCAAACCGCAGGAATACTTTTTAACCAAAGTGGGGTAAAAAATAAATAAATCCATATCTACCCAGCCATACAAATGGTAACACATGGGTTCACATTCGATTGTTAAGAGAAAGCAAAGTGCATCTTGAAAATGTTATTTAAAGTACTGCCCTGCATTGTCTGTTTGTTGTGCTCTCAAGTAGAAAGAGAACAACATCCAGATACTAATAAAACAGAAGGCAGTGAAGCTTAAAGCAACTTTAAACAGATGAATCCTCCCCCAGGTTTCATCTCCAAATCAGTCCAACTAATTCCAGACACTAAGCCATTTCTGTCTCTCTCTCTCTCTCTCTCTCTCTCTCTCTCTCTCTCTCTCTCTCTCTCTCTCTCTCTCTCTCTCTCATCTATTCCCTTCCTTTCTGCCTGGGAAATGCTCCAGCTAATCGCTAGGGGCCGAAGGGCCATTTGCTTCCTCCCGCCACTCTGGCCTCCCAGGACGCCCCAGATGGATCTCCTTCTGGGTGTTCATTGAAATCTTCCCAGCAGCACACTTCTGCAGGCCACAGAAAAGAGCCTCCTCTGTTCCTACTTCTACAGCCTTGGGAGTCAACTTATTGAGACATTTTTCATTTGCCGGGAGCTGACGGCTGTGCAGGTCAGGCAAGTTAAAGTGCTGATTTCTTTTATTCAGTTAATGTTATGCTACACAGACAAGCCAACACATAGCCACCCTGCAGCTTTATCTAAAATTGTAACCAACTACAGATGTAAAAATGCTCCAACAACTGCTATATTTCATAACTTTATCACATTTCTGAGACACAAAGTTTGTAACCACAAATGACAGCTGTGATGGGTAATCAAATAAAATGTATGTCAACTAGTGTGAGTGTGTTTGCATTTTATGCATGGGCTGTAATAGTGTCGCTTTTCTCAAAATGAACTGTCATCATTTAATGCATCCAAAATAGGAAATGTGCAAAATACACAACAAAAGATAAAGTGACAAATAACAAGAGTGCAGAAAAATAATAAGTGCTGGGGATCTCGCCCGTGCCCCCCTACCCACCACCTGCTAGCCCCAATATGCGGTGGCATTTTCAGAAACTAAGACAAGCCAGTACTTCCTCTAAGCAAAACAGCTATCACTATAATTTCAAGGATATGAGACATGATGTTCTTAACCACATAACACAGGATCTGTAATTCAATTAAATCCCATTCAACCTGCTTCATTGGCATAAATATTTCAAAAACAATGTTACCAAAGCATCAAAATACAATTTATCCAAATATGAAGACAGTATACAATAACAGTAATATGAATTTGAACAACAATATGATGTCGGCTATATTAATTTGATCCATACAGTATATTGTATGCATGTATTTGTGTTTGTTCGTGTGTTGTGTAGGACGAGGTCATTCACTGTCCCTCAGTTGTTGCCTGTTGTAACATACTTGGCAGCAAAATCGGCCCTGCATCCTTCTGGAAGCATTTTTATTTCAAAGAGGTCTCAAAGCTCTTTGAAATCTGAAATTACGGTAATGGTACTCGTTAGTTTAATGTTCCTTATTTCATTGAATGTTATGCACTGTAGGAGGAAATGCAACAGTGGCTCAGCCTCATCTGTCAAAGAGTAACCACATTTCTGTTTTCTTTTAATTGCCTACATTTTTTTTGAGTCTTTTTCAAATTTGAATTGGTTGTCACTGACAGTAGATAGATTGTATGCCAATTTATAATCTCTTTAGGGCTTGATAGCAATCTAATCTACTTGGATTTTAGTTATATTTTTCCAAAGTTCCCAAAAGGTTTCTTTACATTTCATTATAATTTGGTTTAGTCTGACTGGTGTTGGGGAAACAGTGTTGTAGTGAGAACGGTCAGAGTGTGTCTGAAAGAGGGAAGTAAGTCACGGCCCCAACTAACGGGACTGTTTTCTGGGCTCAGCTTCTGGGTTTGGAAGGCTTTGACTTGGAGGGTGTCTTGTGGGCTCAAGGTGATTGAAGGTGATTAAAACATTTGAGTCCTCTCTTTTTAATGTTAATTGTCAGTGCGTATCCATCTAGCTTTGCTCTACATGCATTTTGCGTTTCTTTTTTTTTTTTCTGTATATGTGTAAAATGTATCTGCAGAATTCTGAGTGTAAAGATTCTGCTTGGACGTTTGTTGACATTGGTATAGCTAGGATGACTCAGTCGACCCCATACGTGACAAGTATGCAGTGCAATAGCATGAATGACACTATGAAATGTTTTCAGACTAATTTTAATTGGGATTTCTTAACTGCATTTAGATCTTTTTTTCATTTTAGAATGAGTGCTTGGTTTAAATTAACTGACAAAAGTGGTTGAAATGGGCAGAAACGTTTCAATTTCTGAAACGTAGCAACACTCCTACACATGATCAAAACAAAGATTTTGTTGTCCTCAACAGAGCAGAGCAGAAACATGGAAAGTCAAACTACCAGGAGCTATGACATTAACCATCTTGGAATTGGCCTCTACTCCTGTAATGTTCTATTTATTACAATTAGTGTGGCAGAAAATCTGTTATGCTTAAAATGATTGCTGATGAATGTAAACATGATGTGCACCACACACTTCTAAAAACTTTCAAAAACAAATATGGCATTTTAAAACCAGCTACAGCTCTTTGGTTTCCACCCTCCTTAATTTTCCTCGTGGGCTGATAGAAGTGGGGCCTGAGTAATTGTTTTCCAAAGGTGCAGTAAAACTGCCCGAGTGCTGAGTTGTAACACAGAACAGAAGTGATAAAGCCTGTTCGTAAAACTTCTCTGCCTGAGAACCTCTAAGTCAAGCTGACTCACCCACAACTTTGCCTGATCCCCTGAGATCAAGCATCGGTGTGTGCGTGCTATCGCATTGACTCATAACACTTGCAACTGAGATTTTATCATTCAATGAAAGAGCTTCTTTCTCAAATTGTAGCATTGTTTCTGCCACGATGGCACTCCAGTTTGCACCCATATTTACTTCATGAGAACTAGCAATATATAACAACACAATGAAAAGTACAATATAAGATGAAAGTAATGGAAAAAATATCACGTGCCTTACAAGAAACGTGATAATGACCTTGACTCCATTTTGAACAGCCTGAGCCTTCTAAGATGGCCTGACTAATGGGATTTTTGCTAAGATTTTAATATGAAAGGAATGTTCTGCCTATTATGTCACAACTGTGGCTGAGACGCTGCCTGCTTGACTTTACACGGGCTGGTGACGCTCTGGTGATGTGATACTTTTTCACATTTCCCAATAGAATAATTCACCCACCTTAGAGTTGGTATTCCGATATCCAAGATGCTCCACCCAAAACAAGTTGCCTGCAACTAGTGGACACTACTGAACATTGACCTGCATCCCCAGTTAAATAAAAAATCTTAAACTTAACGAGGTTGTGCAAAGAAAACATGTTAAAACATGTTAAATTAAAAACATGTTACACAACTCCACCAATATACTAATGTTGTATTCACCTTACTCAACCACCATTGTGGTATTGACATTTGAGCCATGCTCTCTTTTGAGGCCCTTTTGAGACAAACTCACACATCATATGAAGATCTTAGAGGCAAGAGATCTGCGTTCATTTTTTGACCAGAGTCCGCATCGTAGCTTTCCTAATCTTAATCCAGCTCTTGCTAAATACTTGGACATATAAGAGTGGTATTAATATTAATATTATTATTATTATTATTATTATTATTATTATTATTATTATTATTATTATTATTATTATTATTATATAAACCTTAGCAGGACAGGGAGTAGGCCGATTGCCCTCAACGTCAAACTTTTCGCTCAAAGTAACAATCTTGAAGATGTCGGTCTGTTCCCTATGGGGATAAGCGGCAACTGCAGCTTTTGGAGAGCCAAATCGTTTTGCCTGTGTGACGACAGTTGGACCTCCTTCTCACTACGCTGCTTCACGCACAAGTGAGTTAAAGAGTTAAAGAGCCTGTTGAAGGAGCTCCCCTACCCTTTGTGTTGGAACGACCGCTGCTGGCTGATGCAGACAGCTGCCACCCAGCTTGTTCAGTTTGTAACCCTGCAAAATACGAGGGCTTCAACAGTGGGCCACACACTGCATCACCACTGCGTTAATGTCATTTGACGATATATAATGACATCAGACATTTATTTAAATGAAGTCTTACGAGATTCTACTTCCAAATGCTTTATCTAATCTGTAGAAACATATTTTTGGCTTAAATCAACCTTAATTCCGACTTAAATCATAAAATATGACCTTCATAGTTTCAGGGAAAAAATAAAATAAAATCAGAATGCAAAGGGTGATGTCCTGCCTCATCAAAAAACAATCATAAGTGAGAACAACTTTTGCTCGGAGCATGGATGCCAAATGTGACATTTTTCTCTCCATACCGGGGAGAAACAAAACCATCATAGACAGGACTGATCTCCCTCTCAAACTGTAAGCACAGCACAAAGGTAGCTAGGGGGGGTCTACTGGGAATGACATCATGGCAAGCCTCCTTTCAATTGCAGTTGTCAGTGAGAATGAGCAATGTAAAATGCCGATGTCAAAAAGCCCCGTGTTTAGCTTGTCCGTGCTGACGGGTTAGGAAATGGAGCGTGCTACCTGACCATCATAAGAGAATGGCTGCCCTCCAGTGACACAGCAGTCACATCTGCAGGCCAACGATAAACACGTTGTCATGCCGTCAATCACCTACAGTGCTCACTCTTTTTCTTTTACCTCTCTTTCTGATCTTCTGCGTCTCCACTGTCTGTTACAATAACAAAGCAATAAAGTCAATTTTTACAGTAAACGGACTTGATCCAATTAGAAATATGTGAAATAAGAACTTCTTGATGTGCTTGCTTGTCATTTGTACTGAGTGTGGATTCCACAGGCAAAGTTTGCAGATTTTATATATGATACTGTGTCATGCCTTTTTTAATTATACTGATAGAAGTAATTTGAAAATAAATAAATAAACCAAATATCCCAGTGATAAATGCCACTGTCTATTTGTGACCAATTCTTTAGGTTGTTAAAATGCCTGTATACACCAACCCCCACAGCTAACAAAATACCATATCAAATCCTATTCCTGCTTGCCATTTGAAGTTCTATAGATTTATAAGTGAACATTTAGTGGACATGTGTGAGCCAAAGTTGTGTAATTCCCTATTAAAATGCAAAAAGGATATGTTCTATCACCTAACCATTGTATAAGGAATTACACCCTTGCCTGTATGCAGATAAATACACACCCACACACACTTAAACCACACACTCTTTTTCCTGTAGTAACAATGCATCATTAGCATGCCAATGATATAAATCTGTCATTTAAAAGCAGTAATCCGAGCGAGCTGCGGTCTGTCTTTTGAGAGGATTTGGGAGCTTACAGGTCTGATTTACAGTGAAACATCCAGATTTCTTGGTGGCAGATTTTTCCACAACCATCAGAGTGGAGAAATTAAAAGCAGCTCATATGAGACTACTGCTGATCTGATAGTCAAATTCCTCCCTCCATACTGGAATCTTGATGAGATCAAAGTCGAAAATGGGCACCTCAAATTCAGCTATAATAATGAGGCGGCCTGAGGAGGACCTTTGAAGTTGTTGTTTTTTTAGGGCCCGAGCACCAATGGTGCAAAAGCCCTATTGTTATTCAAGGAATTATTAGGGCCCGAGCACCAAAGGTGCGAAAGGCCTGTTGTTATTCAAGGAATTATTAGGGCCCGAGCACCAAAGGTGCGAAAGGCCTGTTGTTATTCAAGGAATTATTTTTCTTCCTTATTATTCTTCTGCAAGTGATTTGCCTTTTTGGAGGCTTTATCATATTCAAAAACTCATGAAAGTTGATAGACACATATTTAAATTTCATATTCTAGTGGAGTCGCGAGTGGGCGTGGCCAAATGGCTCGCTAGAGAGATGCCCCGGTGGCCACATTTACCTACATTCACGAAATCCGGTGGACATGTGTATCACACTTAGATGCACAAAAAAGCTACATTGGACTATTATGTCAACTCGACAGGATGTCCGCCATTTTGAATTTAGTCGCCATTTTTGCCGATTCACACATGTACTTTGTCGAAGTTGTCCTAGGGATTTTTTTCAAAACTACTTGAATTTTGTTCTATAGATAGATAACATGTTTGGGATTAGAAGTTATCGAAAAATTTGTTTTCGTCGATATGCGTGCCCGTAAAGTGGCAGCCATTTTGAGGGCCTCCCCATGAAACTACAAGTTACTTTAAATCGTATGTACATGGACCGACCTTCTCCAAACATCACAGGTATGATAACAGCCCCGCCCTGAAGACCCCTGTGTGGTAATATTCGCTTACAGTCATAGCGCCCCCTGTTGGCCACAAGAAATGACACTTTTCATACTTTCACATTCTACGTCGAGCTGGTTGATCCCATGAACCTAAAGTCGGGTCACAATAACCTAAACATGTAGTTGATGATATATTGAGACATTCGTTCGACTTTGTCAATGGGCGTCGCCGTGATGATGCAGCAAAGTTTGATGTCTCGCCGTGACACAGGAAGTTGATGTCAAGGGATGCTCGAAACCCCACGAAACGTGTCGCATACATCCGGCTTGGTGAGACGATACATCTGATGTGTTTTGCGAGTGAGCGTGGCCAAACGGCTCGCCAGCGCCCCCTAAACTGCAGCTCCGGCACCTAGTTTCACCTACATGCACCAAATTTGTTGGACTTGTGTATCACACCGAGATGTACCGAAAAATGTCTCGGCATCATGAATTGTATTTCCTCCATTGGTGTGACCGTGTCGTGGCGGCCATTTTGAGCATCTCGCCATGAACCTACAACTGACTAACTTTGATGTACATATTCCGATCTTCCTCAAACATTACATCTTTGATTGCAGTCCCGCCCTGAAGACACCTGATAGGTGACGATGCGGCAAAGTTGGATGTCTCGCCGTGACACAGGAAGTTGATGTTTAAGGTCAAAGGATGCTTGAAACCTCACGAAACGTGTCACATACATCCGGCTTGGTGAGACAATACATCTGATGTGTTTTGCGAGTGGGCGTGGCCAAACGTCTCGCCAGCGCCCCCTGCTGGAGACAGGAAACGAGACAAAAATAGAAACTTTAAGCGGGGATACGCGGTCCCTCGTGCGCTGCATGTCGGGGAGACGGCTTTGGGGAGTGCGTGGGCCCGTACATCACTGCTTGCAGTTTTAATTTTGTATTATTTC
This sequence comes from Brachyistius frenatus, assembly GCF_029030835.1. NCBI lineage: Eukaryota > Metazoa > Chordata > Actinopteri > Embiotocidae > Brachyistius > Brachyistius frenatus. The sequence goes on from NW_027210626.1 coordinate 2,026,174, forward strand.
TTTTGTCTGCAATATTCTACCTGGTCTCTGACATTAAAAGAAGAATATCTAACCGTTCTCTAATAAAACAGTCAATAGCAGCTATTGTTCAAACTGATGTCTGATGAGGTCAAGGTAAAAATTAAGATCACAAGGATAGACAATTATAGACAACTACTGAAAAGCTCTTCTCTTTCGAGTGCTGCTCGGGAATAGGAATCTTGCATTTAGTGCCATTTGAAAGAAGCATTGAGTTAAGACTATGCTATTGTGCCAGACTTTTTAAATGAATAACCCCTCAGTGACCTTGTTCCATAGCTTATGAAGAATTGCAATTATGGGCCATACATTTCATGGCCCAATGCTTCCAAAATGTGCACAAACCCATAAATGCATTCACTGGATATTAAGAATGTGCCATCAAGTAGACAGAGACAAATGGTTGTTATTAACAGCACAAAGTCCTCCATATGTTCTGGTGCAAAATTAGAATTCACATATCCTGAAAACTCTCCATCTGACAGATCCAGATCCATGCCGACAGTAATTACTGCATGTGCGATGCCATCTTAGCATGAATGTGATGCAGACCTTAAGGTTAAGCTTTGGTCCAAGATATGGTATCTGACAAAAAAGTGAGGACAACAAAGGAAAAAAAGATTGATGATACTGATGAATTATTTAATATTAGTATGATAGGTATACTAATGGTCTGTCTGAGACCTTCAGTGAACTGTATGTGCTTCAATTTCATTTGCCTGAAATATATATTTTTTCAATGTCTGGAACATTGTGGTACTCCAAAGTGAGTTCGAGGATAAACCATTTCCATGCAGATTGGCCGTGTACGTCATCAGCTTCTTCATTACTTGACATAGGTTGTGCCCTGCAGGCTCAATGCATGATTCAGAGTAGCTTATCCAGATGAAGGACATGTGTTGAGCTGTAAACTACAGTGTCAGAAGAGGAGATTGAGACTATTAACTACATTCCTGCTTCCTAATTTTTTTTAATATATTTAGCTATAATATGTGGCTCATTATTCTTGCTGCTGACATTTTAAGATTAAAATGGGTAACCAACATTGTATTTGGTCAGCTTTTTAATAAAAGAAATGCTGTAACTGTTTTTTTCAGTTCACATATTTGAGAATCTGACACCTCTACACTGTTATTGTTTGACCAATATCCAACAGACATAAAATATATTTTTCTCTGGCAGACTTTTTCTTATAACGGACTGTCCCTCCCACTGCTGCCATCCTCGCTGCACATCCACAAAAGAATATTGGTCTTCTGGTGAAATATGATTGGAGCACTATATCTATTTATATTTCTTGACAGTACCTGCTGTAATATTCCCCAAATCAAATAAATGTCATCATTCATCAGATAAGCAAGTCTCTTCTGATTTTAGAGGAACAGGAAAATTCAATTCACTTCACCATGCCATCCATCTATCAACATCGTGTTCTCTAATTGAACGTTAAGGTTAATATTTTTGGTCCCTAATCCTACTATTGGATTTTACTCTTTGTTAGAATCTATAAACGTCTCTCGTCATTTCCGTACAGGGTCAAAATGATCATATCGGCAACACGACAGAAGATCCAGATTTCTCAAGATAAACAGGATATACATCTTAAAAAACCTAAACCTCTAAAGTTTCTTTAGAAAATCAAAGCATATTTTTATATTGGATTATATAGCTGAAATATACTTTGGTAAAAAAAAAAAAATAAACCTGTTGATGTAGTATGGTATGGAAAAGCTGAATAATTTCAATAAAGATATTGAACAGAAAAATCCTAAAAGGCTTTTCAAACTGTGAAGAACACAGAGAAAAAGATCAGAAACAGCAGGCCCTCAGGATATGCAGTCATTTTTAGATGAGGTCACCCAGCATGTTTGTTTTTACTTCCATTAGGTTCAATGAGTAGTTCAACGCTTTAATTTAATCCTTCTGAGAAAAATACAACCATTTTGGGGGGCTTTTTTTTTTCTGCATTTAGTGATTTCGTGTACATGTTCCTTAAAACATTGATAATTTAATTCCCTAAAATGTCTGGTTTTGTCCACTTGAAAAGAGCAGAGCTTCGGCTCTTTGCTGGGGTAGATCATTCACAATGTTTGATACTGCTACTAGTAACTACACCATGACTTCGATACCTGTTCCTGACAATACTTATACCAATTTTACGAAACAAAATTACATTACACATTGCGGTACAAACCTTAGTTTTCATACAGCTTAGAGAAGGAGAGTTTAACCCAGGTTGTTTTCTGTAGCTACAATTAACATGCAGGTTATTGCTAGATGCTACAATTTACCGATGTTCCCTAAAATGAGTTGTCCTTTTACTGTGTGTGAACAATGTGTCACTAAGCCCATGACTTTCCCTTTAGCCAGTACACTGAAATGAGTGGATATTCCAGTAGATATTCAGGCTCTGGAAGAATTAAGAACCTCGAAAATAAGGTCAAATAATATCCTAGAGAGATAGGATGTTCTGGGGAACTGTGCTACAATGTTTTCTACTGATTTAAAGCTTCAATCTGGTCAGTTTGTTTATTCGTTATTTTACTATATTAAACCTATACCAGAAATCTATAAATGGATTATTTTCCACCAATATATCATTGACACTGTATTTAGCGCTGCCATTTTTCTGAAACGTGACTACTGTCATGCCCGCCTCACTCGTATTCAGTGATTCTAATGCGATTATTGCTACCTCGTTGGTCATTTCAGTTGCTAGGGGAAAGTGATGCACACCTCTCCAGTCAGTACATGATTCCATCTCTTATTAAATACCCCTCCAAAGCAGGCTATCACTGAATGATACTGCCAGCGTTTTTACAGCAGATTTTACCTGTATGTTGTGAAACTGCAATATAGTGTATGCATGAGTAAATGCAGATGGCAAATGAAATCTTGGAGGTGGTATGCTTTTATGTTGTGGGTATTGGTGTTGCCCAACACTGTTGAAGTTGTGTTCCTCTGCATATATTTATGTTTATGTTTTTTTTCCTGCTATCAGACATGCTTTAACATTGAAGTAAGGGAAAGGACGAGATCAGAACATTGGATGAATTTGGGTCAGTGACGTTGAGATTCCTCAAGACAGAGTAAGAAAGGTGAAAATGTCAATATAACCAAAATAGAAGCAAATGTAGGTCTGAGACCCCCCCCAAAAAAAAGAATAAAAAGTTTTCCGGTGGCTAAGTCGATTCCAGCCGTGCACTCAGTTAGGGTGCTTCATGGTCCAGTGACTTTACACAAATTCTACAGTATCTATCCTTGTGGCGAGTTCATTTTGGGCTCTTCACCTACTGTGTACAAAGCAATGAAGCAGAAAGTACAGCATAAATAGCATTTCTAAAAATAAAGTCAAGCAGTGGACTGAGGCACACTAAGCCATGTCTAAAGCCTCCAGATATAAACACAAGTGATATTTTGTTTTGCTTCATGATAAAAAGTGATTATGAAGCAGCAAATACATGTCTCGTATTTCTTCCTCTCTATTATATTTCTGTTGTCATCAGCAGCAGACTATTAATTATTGTTGAAGTTAAAATTGTTGCAGTCACAACCCAGGCAGCCTGACAATGTGGTTTTTAGTCTGGCACCTTTTCCTGACCATTATATAGCCTAAAATAACTGTATTTCGCTGCTATAGGTTTGATGGTGCAATCAGGGTACTGCAGTTCCTTCTGTTGTCACAGGCTCAAACAGTGGAGCCAATGGTGCAGAAAGGTTCTGGGCTGATGAACAAGCACACAGCCCTCTGATTACAGCAGCATTCTCTCTATTCAAGACTTTGTGTCACTCGGAGACACAATTAGTCTTGACGAGCAAAGAGCTCTCTTGTGTCTGCCTTTTACCTGCTCCCATTCCTGTCTTCTAATTCAATTTACCAGCAGCAAATATGATTGTTATGTGGATTCCAGACAAAACTGATCATACTGCTCCTTTGTTGTCTTCTTGTAATTGAGTCACAGATGAGTGACTGTCCTCCCCCCCACACGTAATAAAGATACACATGAGATACTTTGGTACTGTCAGCCTATCACAACACAGCCACGCATCTGTGAGGGCGAAGGCATTTTGAGGTACTTTTCCATTAGCTCTTTTGGCTGCTTACATGGCAGGCTGGCAAGTTAATACCAAGAGAAGCCAGATCGCACTGGACTGCACACTTCGACCGTCAACAGTTTTATCGCTCCGTTTGACGAGAAAATTCATGAATGTGGCGCTCTGGGGGTAAGTTATCTGCTTAATTTTCTTTTTAGATTCTTGTTTGGTAGTTGGTTAAAGTCAGTGTTTCATTAGTGGATACTTCACATCAGCATCAGCTTAATAGGTTAGCTTGCTAGTTAGCTTGTTATGCTGCTGGCATACGTGGTTCAATTTCTGTGAAGAAATTGTTATTTTGCTTTTTCTAAGTAAAAGTCACTCCAAATTGTTTTCAGCGTACACTTCAGACATATCATACTTGATGAAGAGACCATCTCTAAATATGATCATCACTATCGCTACTTTTGCTGTAGCTTGGTAAATTGCATCCCCCTCCCCCCCAGAGAATGTATCTGTCATTAAAGGCCCCATACACACCCACGTTACACCCCTACAGATGTAATCTCTTGCTTTGCACTTCTTCCTGAAGTCCAGTCAGATTGGAGTGCGCTCCACTTTAATGTCAAGGGTTCAAAACATATTCCAGACAAAACATGATTCTGCCTTGCGAACCTCATGTGAAGTTCAAACATGCTTGAGGCTCTAAACTGAGGTTGGATTGATCTCTCACGCCGGTAATTTTGATTTCTATAATTATTTCTCAAACTACAAACAAAATAATAAAAGCAACAGGGAGGGCGTGATGCTGTTTGGCTGCAAGAATGCATCAACAATTATACACTGAGACATTAATAACAAAGCTGTATAATTTACAATTGCATTAGTCATGCTTACAAGTCTGCTCTTGCTATTTTCCATCCCACCTGCCTTTCACAGCATACAAGTACATTCTGCTTTGTAGAAATCATGTCTGACAGAACCGTCAAGACTGTGCAAGAGTGTAGTTTTGTTACACCTGTCAGGGAGAGACATCTTACACATTTATCCTACTTGTACTGTACACGGACTTTGATGCATCAGGTGAATCCTGGCAAAGCTTCGCTTGACTAAAACGTGAGGAGAGATCTAATGAGCCAATATAAGAGGAAACACTGGCGGAAGTGTGCAAGGCCAGTTTCATAGCTAACTCACAATAGGAGGAATGGTGGTGTTGGAGATAAATGGCAACTGAAGAATGTAAAATAGTTGTAATTTGCTCTTGTTAAATTCTGAATCGTTTTAACACTTCACAGCGAATAGTTCAACTTTGTGTTGTATCAATGACAAACCATTGATGTATTCACACTATTAACATCCATTCTTTCAAAGAAAAAAAAATCTCATTAGTGTCTACCATTCGATATTAAAAGGCAACATTGTGGCAAAATGCTGTGGCTTCTTACACAAAAGATCTGAGGCCCTTTTTTAATTATGGTCAATTATGTAGTTAATAAACCATTATGCGTAGCCTCGAGGAAATGGAGGATTTGAGCAGTATCAGTGTTTTAGTGTAATTAGTTTGCTTTTGAGGACTCCGATTTCAGCTTCTTACTGCATTCATCTAGCGGTCTGAGATTGTGACAGGTTCCTAGGTTACATCCCTCCACCTGAAATGTATGTTTTTTTTATCAGAATTATTTAGATTTTTCTCCAACCTCGAAAGAGAAGAGAAATGCCAGAGAAATGCACGTGCCTATTCCCTTCACGTTCAAAGGAAGCCCGCTCCAAACCAAGGTCACCACTAAAAAACACAACAGGGACTCGTGGATTTGCTGGTATGTCAAGCAAGATTTAGAAGATTGCACGAAGCAATTACTGCAGGGTCGTGGAGCTCTATGCACACAGTAAGCCGACACAACCTGATCAGGATTATGATGCCCTAATTTCCATAAATCTGCCATCACCGCGGCGGGAGGCACGGGTGACTGATTGTAATCGCAAAAAGAATTTGTGTCGATTAACAAACCTGCCGGGTCAAAATGCCAATCAAAATGCACTAACAGTGGTTGCTCATTACTCTTACTCACAGCTTCCGCCAACTTAGTTGAGATGCAGATGACATTGCTTGACAAGTATCGTTTTTTTTTTTTCTAAGTAGTTCCTTTCTTGGCAGCAAGTGCACTTTGTGATATCTCTCCAAGGACTGTTGCAGCTCCAAAGTGGAACATAGCAGCCCTTGTCACAGGGGAGCTTGATAAAAACCTGATCAATCATAATCAAGAGGACTGTCTTTTTCACACCGGCAGTCCTGTTAACCTTGCATTGAAGAGGAGATGCTTGTTACAGCGCAGCAATGTATGCAGCAGCAGCGGAAGCTCTGCTAACTCTGTCCTTCAGGTACATGACAGGAAACATTATAAAAGAATGAAGAGTGGATCCCAGATTGGCAGTTGGCTCTGGCAAAGATGGATGCGACACATTGCAGCGACTCTGGACAACTACCCGTCTGAGACACAGTCATATTCACACAAACACACTTTTTCCCCATACAAGGTGCACACAACAATAAACTTTGTCTTTTTGCCACTATTTTCCTCCACTGAAAAGGTTAATTCAAAAGATAAATGTGATACAGTTGTAATGCATAGGACAAACAGCAACCTGGGTGTGTTAATGTGTGCCATCCATTTCATTGCCAAACCAAGTCTTTAAATCCATCTATTTGTCAACAAAGGAGCAAAGCGTGCACAGTTTGGAGGAGGGCATTCAAGATTACATGAATTACTAGGAGTCAGATACACGACCACAATAATGAATTGTTTTAACCATTTCTGCTCAGTGAACAAAAGAGGTTTCCTGGTGCCAAAAACAATGAGACTCGTTTAAATCCAGTTTTACCATTATCCTAATTTCTAATGCTTTTAGTTTAACCCAAATTAGTGACGAGTTAATTTAATATATTGTGGTTCCTGCTGGGTCTTGTTTGGAATCATCCTTCAGGTGTTGCAGGGTACTGGAACTGTTTGGATATACTAGCTGCCAATGTTGGTTATCGACACTGGCGCTTGTTCCCGTGCACCTGTCTACAGGGATATTCCCGCGTAGAATCAGAGATAAGGGGATTGTAGTTTTCCATTTCTCAAGGGAAAAGGCTTGGTCTGCTTTGTTGTCATGGTTCAGTCATATATTATAACGTTAACTAAGCACATTATTCTAAAAGTTATGCTAATTTTGTAAGCTCTTCAGCAAAATAATGATGAATTAAGAAACATTTTTTTTTTTTTTTTTTTTTTTTTAATAATGGTTGTAAAGTGCATTACACTGAGTAGAGTAAAGAGGCACTATTTTCTGGCAGGGTCTGTTCACTAATAAATCTTGAATGATGACAAAAAGAAAAATCAAGGTGAGGACATACAGTATGTGGTATACTGTCAGGGCAGTACTTTGCCTACACTCTTGAAAATAATGTTACGACAAGCTGCTATTGCACAGGATTTATATTTGTTCACTCAGCCAACAGAATAAAAGATGGAATTGTGACGCAGAATAATACTTGTGGATGAGGATCAGACTAATAAATACTGTCCAGCAGCAGAAAGGAGATGGCTGCATTAATTGAATTCACTCACAGTACAAATTGCTAGAAAGGCTGTCAGTGCCAAAAGCTGTGTCAGTCCACAGCTTCTGAGACAGTAACTGCCCAAAGTATTGGAATGCTTTGTTCTGCATTTGGATAAAGCTCAAGCTGTGTTTCAGAGAAATTACAAAAACAGTTAAGCCTCATTAATTCAATAAAAAAAAATCACACCAAAATAAATCCAAATTTTACAGCAAAATCGTTCCTTCCCTGGCCACTGAACACACACACCCCCAACTGAGTTTGTGGAAAAGAAAGAAGACCAAAACCGAAAAAGTTCAACACCTTTAATTTCTCTCCACAACAGCGTGTATCGACATTCTGGATCATTTATCTTCACAAAGATTCACAAAGTTCTCTGTGTCAGATACAAAAGGACTGGGCCCTGTGAAAATTCCCAATCAGTTCTACTTTGTGAGTAACATAAAAAGCAGCGCTTTTAAATTATGATTGGTGCCAATTCCTCCGACAAAACAAAAGTGCTTATTTGTAACCAGAAAATGTTGAATAATAAAAAATACAAGGGATCTGAACTTGAGTGACAAAAAATTCTGGTTGATGTCTCTTGCAGCCAGTGATGCATTATGAAAAGCACTGTCGTAATACAGGAAAGATGCATGGCAAGGCATCTGAGAGCACACACCAAAGCAAACAAAATATGCACCCACGTATTTTCCACTGCTCTTACGGGTTCAATTTACCATATCACTGAGTTAGAAAAAGCATGATGTTTGCCTTTGGGCCTGTTTCGAACTGACAAATTGGTAAAAGAGCAGTAAAGTGAACACTCACAAATCCTCCACAAACTCAGTGAGTTTATGGCATCACACTTATCCTGAACACATTTCAACAACAACAACAACAACAACAAACTTCAGATTATAAGGAACCCCATACTAATACTGCACCTACAATGTTTCTACTTCCTTGTCAGCAGGCTTCTCCTCCCAATTACTGTCACTGCAGAGGCTCTGCTCGGATTCAGCGATTAATACTCTGCACCACTTCTGTGGACAGTGACCCACTGTCTACCCTGCTGCCTCCCCGCTGTCTCCTTAGGCCTGTACTAAAATGTGGTATTCTACATAAAGCGGAGACGATTGTTATGGATGAAAGGACTTCTTGTCACATTTCATCATGTGCAGTTGGAAAGTAAAGGGTAGAGGGCGGTGGTATTTTCACTAATATCTGTGTGCAGTCACAATTTTTCAAATTCACTGACCCCAATAGAGTTACTCTCTGTGAATTATTCAATCCAAGATGCAAATCCATCATAATTTGAAAAGGCAGTAGCTGGACACAACCCTGATGATTATAAAAGTAACCATTGTCCTTGTGTATATATTTTAATTTGTTGACTGACTGTTGTTTACCCTGAATTGGCAATGACTTATAAGATAAATAACCAATGGCACAATGAACCGGCGGCAGTAAAGGTTTATGCAGGGCAAGTTGTTATGCTCAATCTGTTTTCGACCTCCTCTTAATGCAGCGTGATTTGACTGAAGTAAATAACAATGCTGTTTGAAGCTTTAATCATTTTTATAATGTGTTAAAGAAATCCCCCAATGTGTATGGGAACTGACAAAGAAGTTAACGGCATTATTGCACCGCGTTGCTAAGAGGTGCAATGAAAGATCTTGAGTGCTTCGAAATGATGTGCTGCTGGTGCACCAAAATGAGCTTCACGCAGCAGTAACCAAGGAGACAAGATGCTTCTCTGTGCACAGCTGCCTAACTGGCATCTACTGATAGCCTGTGAGGCATTTAGGGCACATCTGTTAATTGCAGCTACAGAAGATAACCTGGGTTACCCTCTCCCCCTCTAAACTGTACGAGTCCACTAGTTATTTTAAAAACACACCATGTCAATGTGTAGCAAACAGTTTTTAATTTGTTCTAAAATATAAAATCAGTGAATAGTACAGTATACATGTAGAAGAATATCAATAATTTATGAGCTCTATTTCATGGCCTGCTCTCTGCAGGTAATACAGAAAAAAGTTAATGGTACGTCTGACTGTACACCGCTCCCTTTATGGAAATTAAGAGGTTACACATTTAATATAATTTCACATCCATTCACCTTCCTTTACAAATACAAGATACGGAGGGCTAATTCTTTGTTTTGCTCCCGTACCTAATATCTGATGTAACACTAGTATAATGCTCCATGGATGGGTAATGTGAAAAAAAAAAATACTGTGAAAAAAGTCAGGTTTCATTTGGGGGAGAGGTCGTGTTGATGTATGACTTGATGACACTCACTGGGATATGAAAGAGTAAAAAAAAGACTGAATAAGATCCGTATTGCCTACATGACTCCTTTCTGACATCATGTCTACTTTTTCCGTCTCAACGCACGGCTGGTATTTCTTTAATAATGAGTCTCTCACATCAGGAGACAGACATCTATATGCCATCGCTACAACTGTGGAATTAACAGATTTTAAAATTATTTTAAAATGAAAATTGTAGCATCTAATTTATGGTAAAATATGTTAAATCTACTGTCCCGGATACTGGCTTCTGTCCAAATTACAAGTAATGTAGTGCTTTACAATTTAGCATTTACATAACAAATTCTACACGATTTAAGATAAACTCAATTTCAATAACTGACCGTGGGACATTACAGGCACTAAAAAAATATAACAAATAATTTGTGTCCCAAGATTATCCAAATTGAAGTGTAGATGAACATCTGCCTCTGACAATGGCTCATCAAAGGATGATTATAGCAGAGGATATAAATCCAGAAGTCCTTTGAAACATGGAAAATGATTTCCGGCAGTGAGAGAGGAAGGTCGTTTTATTTTCTCTCTGGTTTGTTTCTTTGATAACAAACCAACCTAATGAATAACTTCATCTGACTAAAGATTCAGCAGAAAAATCCCAACCAATCTCAAGCCATTAATCTGTTGATGTCCTTTTTTTTAAATTGCACATTTGAAGTAATATGTGTTCATATGAGGTTATGACAAATGCTATACAGCGCTGTATTCAAGCGTTTGGCAGACAACCAAACTTTTAATAAAAATAAATCAAATAAAAAGCATTATGGATACTGCCGCTTTTCAATTAGAGAACTGTTTAGTATTACTAGAAATTGCCGTTCTTCTTCAAGTGCTTTTAAAGTAATATGTGCATTTTTAGTAGAAACGTCCAAAGCATGGCGGTTGTGTGTAGAGTTAAAAAAAAAAAAAAAAAAAAAAAAAAAAGATAATGCTGTAGAAGCCAAGGCTGAAAGTTCAACTATTGTTGAGGGTTGGTCAAAAATGGATTAATATTGCTCCTGTTGTTCCATGAAATATGAAGAGATTCATCCATCCTAAGCCACTAAATTGCGTCATTATCAAAACCTTCCCTTGCTAGCATTAACTAAGTAGTATAAATACAATAGGTTCCTTCATATGACATTACACAAAAACTTGTGACGTTGTGCAGAAGATCTTCAGTTGAGGCAGCTGACTTTCCCATAGCAGATTAATCCAAGTCTCAAGTAATTCTAAGTAAGTTATGCTCACTGCATAACAATTTCAAGTCTCTGCAACTGAGAACATCGACCTGTTAGAGTGGGTTTAATCTTTGCTGTTCTCATAATAAGCAATATAAATATGCAAATTGTTACTAGCATTCTGGGGCTCTCAAAAAGCTTTTCATTTCAGGCTTGTTGTGGCCGGGAGGAGGGGGGGGGGGGGCTATCCACATTAACCCTTTTTACATATGTCAATGGTGTTACCAAGATTATTCATACAACATGAAAAAAGTAGAATCTAAGTTTCATGCTAAAAACACGTCAGTAGTTTCTGTGACTTCTGATATTTTAAAACTGGTTCCACCAGGCAAAAAACACTTTGTTGACACTAGCCTTTTTTACAACCACTTTTGCTACTTCATGTACTCAGTCACAGCAATTTAGGCCTCTGGTAAACTGGAATAGCAGGCAACATTATTAAGCTGGGCTGATAACTAAATACAAAATGGAGTGGCATTGATGATTTATTCATGTATCTATTCCTGGCACACGCATCGCATGAGATAGTGTGGAAAAATACACTGTACGTACGGAGAGGATGGTGACAAGCAGTATGAGTATTCTTCAAATAGAGGATGGTCTCAAAGGAATGGAGCCTGGAGCCGTGGCATCCATCAGACCAAAGATGAATTATTCTAGCATATACTCTTCAAAGCCTGCACCTTGTAAGCAGATGAGAAACTAAAATAGTGCGGTGCCCTATGAATGAAGGAGATACAGGTACGAGTCCAATGTTTATGTGTAAAATAATTCGTCAGTCAACGTGTCTGTTTTGGTGTATTTGTGTCTGCGTGCGTGCGCTGATGTTTACATGCTTCAATAAACTTGCTCGTTGGATGGAAAAGGCTGGTTGAAGATGCTGTATTCTCTCTGTCCAAACATTGATTTGATTCTAGTTAATACGCCAATCTTTGTCGCGCCTGAGTGATCACATTAACCTGTCACTGTTGGGCTTGCTTGGCAGTAACAATGCGTGCTAACTGGGAAGGACAGAATGGAGTTGATCTGAGATTGTTTCCTCCCAGGCAGTCACATATAAAGAAATGTAGGTTCTGGACCATCAGGTTGCATTGATGCATGTAGGAGCCTCCTCTGACAGTTAGTCCCTCTGGGTCTGATGCTCAGTTCCATTCCTTTGTGGTGCAGCACTGAGGGCGTGTATGTTTGTATGTTTGTGTGCGTGCTGGGAGGGGTAGTGGGTAATTCTATTTATGGGATATTATGCATTGAAAATGCAAGCCTTAACTGGAGCACAGAAACATATACCCTCCTTAACTGTGGCTCCAGTAAAATAATTGTGTAACGTCTTTATCAAGATAAAATCCTGCTCCTGTGTGTGCATCAATGAATACAGATTCCTTGTGTTTTAAAATTGGAAAAAAGCAAGTTATACATTTGCAAAATTATTAAAAATCCAGAGAGAAAGAAGAATTACCGCATCGCAGTTGTACGTCTCTGCCAGCCAGTCAAGTTGCAGTTTACATCTATATCTGTCCAAACTCATCATATATCTAGTGAAGACTTCGAAGGAATCTGAAAATGTGTTTACATGCTTGGCCAATAAAACTGATTGACAGTATAAAATGCTTCAAATATTGATGTTGCTGCAAGGAAGCTACAAATTCTAAAATATGGATGCTTCACACACGTCTTCTACAAGACAGAGAAGAAGATTTATACAATCATTAAAGTTTTGAGGTGGACACCCAAGATTAGTGTCATCAATTCTGTGGCCAACCAAATGTTAAATATGGTCACAACCTCTCCTTCTGTTATGGTGTTGACTAATGGCCAATGAAGTGTTTTGGCAGAACATTATAATGTTATGATGAAGTAGAGCTTTGGATGAAAAATGTCATCATCACCATTTTATTCTATTATCATAACTTAGCTAGTATGTCAAATAAACTTGTGTATTCCACTCAAGGGAATATTATTTTTTATGAGAAAAAATAAAATAGAAAATTGTGTGCGTCCCGTGACATATCAAACTACAGGCTTGTAAGTGTAGACTGATGAAGGTTGTTAACAATACAAAATATTTATCTTTGAAATTAAGTTGTCTGCTTCTTTCCTTTTGAGATGAGATGCAAGAATACATCTGTGCCTTTGAATTTTTAAACGTTTCCACTCATGTTTTAAATAGAACATTAAGAGCACAAAATGGCACATGTCTTGGCCTCTGGCTCCAGTTATTACTGTAAGTATGAATGTCTTGTAGTGTCTGGTCAAAATGGACCATGTAGTGCATGTCTCCTGTAAATAATGCATGTCATTCTATAAAAGGAAAAGTGTAAACAGCAGTGCAATGGTGAGTGTCATACAGCTGTCCCCTTGAGTGAGCCTACTATTGCTCTCCTTGTGCATTAACCTTTCTGTGCTTTAGCTTTCTGTTAAGCTTTCATGCATTTTAAATTCCTCACCAGCAAAGACATCTTTACCAGCATACATTTATTATGAGCAGAAACCACACACACACAACACACACACACACACACACACACACACACACACACACACACACACACACACACACACACACACACACACACACACACACACACACACACACACACACACACACACACACACAAAATAGATTGAAGATGATGCAAACTCCTTTCTTAGCGCTGTCTGTGTCAAACAATTGTATTGTATTGCACTGTCTGAAACAGAAAGTTCAAAAGTGAAAACATCTTGCAGTGGGAAAAGGAACCTTTGTAACCCTAACCACGACTGAGACATGTAAAATTTAAACTATGCGCTTTGCTTCAATGTAAACATTAAATACTTTGGTATACTTAAGGCTTATTCAGCAGAACAGGCACGAGTGGTGTGGTATCCTTCCTGCCTTCCTTGTGCTAGGACTTTCATACAACCTTTAACAGCTGAGAGCACAACAATAGCTATAAGCCGCTTTCAATGGTGTCTGACTCAGTCAGACTGTGCGGGACAGACGAACACTCATAAGGACATCAGTTTCTAAGGCTTAAGCTTCACACAGAGATTTTCTTTAGCCTCTTTTATCTCACCTCTTTTTGTCCCTTTGGAGACTTACCAGGGCTAAGCTATTCGCTGTCATGGTTGTCTGTGCTGTGACATCTAAATCTTACAGCATTGTGTGACACATTGTGAACTGCACACTAAAAGCTACCATCTGTAAATTGACATGTTGTATGTATTCGTGATGCAGACACAATGGTTTGGCCAAATTAATTCAATAAAATTTCATCTATATAGCGCCAAAGCACAACACAAGTAATTCTTGGACACTTAACATTATAAAGCCATTACAATGTACAACATTGTTAAAAAAGAATGCAACAATTTCCGTGTAAGCAACAGGACGGACGAATAAACTCCCTTTTGAATAGAAAAATGTGATCCTAGAAACCCAGAGAGCATCTCACAACAACAAAAAAATAGGAAGTTCTGTTTTTAGTGTTTGCACATCTATAGACAGGCAAATCCAAATGTTCAATGATTAAACTCTTTTCCTGATTAAAACATGTCGGTAAAACAACGAGGATCTAAAAAGTGTATCATAAGATTATGCCTCAAAATTGAATAAAATGTTGATTCATGGCAGCGCTTCTGTAAAACAGCCCACACCGACCACGCATATTTCATTAATTTTGCATGAGCTCCTCTCTAAAAGATGACTGTGTTCACATGATACACAGAGAGGTTCGTGAGCTGTTTGAGAGCACTGCTGGAGGACCAAAACAACAAGGTAACAGCAGCTAAATGCTCAAGAGTTGTGTTTCCATTTGTGCATTGTACCGGAGTAAATGTAACATTAAAGTCTCTCTGCTCATTCCCCCCAAAATCACTGAAGGAGAATCAAGATTATACATCTTGTGTCTCATAAAAGCAGACACCTCTCGAGTTTCACCTGTGGACTTAATGAAATAAATAGCGTTTGAAGATGAACCTACATTTTTGCCAATTCTCTCAGCATAGCATCAGGACTGCCATTTTCACATTACCTTGTATGATGTATAATTATATGTGATTCATTACAATACAATAATTTACAGTTCCCATCTTCTCCAACAATATGGTATTCAGTATCCATTGTTCATGCATAAAATCAAACAAATGGAGAAATTACAAATAAAAGTGAATTGTTTTTTAAATATATTGTATTTCAATACAAAACAAAATCTGACCTTCCTTTGTTTGTTACAGCTAGCAGGTTTTTTTTATGCATTTATAATTATTCCTCACACAGTCCATAATTGACTTTGAGGTCAAATAAAATATTAATGAATTAATATCATAAATAATGACAAAACAAAGTGTTTTTGAATTGCTCAGTACAGTTTCTCATTAACTGGAAAAACAGTCTCCCTTATTGTTGATGCGATATCCATGTGGACACATTTTTAATATTGAGACTACCTTTTGAATGATTAATTTATTTTTACTGCACTCATTTAACTACTTTTTGTGAGACTAAAAATATTAAACATAAAATTTTTTTTTTAAATAAAGTGTTTGGTAAACTTCAGGTTGTGAATACAATATTAAGCACTGATATTATTTGACTTTCCCACTAGAGCAACAATTTTCAGTTGTCATTACTGGTTAACTTTGTTTTCCCCCTTTTTCATGACTGCGGTATTAGATAGCAACAAGAAATCTACACAAGTCCTCAAAGCAGAATTTTCTCCCTTCGATTATTTCCGTCAATGAACAAGTGAATAAACATCTTACTTACAACACAACAGTAGCATTCACAGTTCACCTTCTTTCATCAGATTCATGCACACTTAAACGGTCCACAAACCATCTGCAATCCTTAAATCAGTGACAGGCCAAAGTAAACATCAGTATCATTGTGATGATTTTCTTCTTCTCTTTTTTTTAAACTATGTTACCTCTGTATTCTGCTCCACCCACCTTCGTCTCTCCCCTGTCATCATGTCCCGATTAAAACTCTCACTGCTGCTGCCGCAGCCGTCATTCATGTCATCGCCGAGGACAATCCAGTGATTTCCCAATGGTGTCTGCTGCCGGGGACAATGCTATACTTAACAATTTCTCAGATGGATCAATTTAGCTCTGCGAAACCTGAAATGGCTCCACAAGCCGAGAAACTGATTTGGTGCCGAGAGAAATGACACACCTGGCAGATAAGATATCATAACTGCATGAAATTAGAATTTAACCCTTTCCAGAGTAAAACTGTTATCCCTGTCTACTGTACCATCAAACATCTGTGGTGACTTCAGGCAAAAAGAAAACCAAAGTTAATAGGTTACAGACACTTTTATACAGTAGAATATATTGCTGTGTGAACTTGAACCATGAAGGGCTATTCAAAACCTGAACTTCTAATGCAAGTCATTGTATCTGAAACCAGGACTCACCGGTTTGACGTAACCAGAGTCCCTTACAAAAGAAATCATTGGATATTTCATTACAAACAGTAGAAATTAGCATCAAATTTCCTTTTTCGAATCAATTCTATGTCCATATGGAGACGAGCTCTAACTCGTTCTAGTATAAACAAGAATTACCATCTTGCAGTTGTGTGACTCAATTCAATACTCTAAAAAAAAATGAAGCATTACATATTAAAACAACACAACACTGTCTGGTTTCAACATCACAAGTGCAACACATTTTTTTTTATGTGCATTGCTGTGACCCAGTGTGTTTTTGAGCTTAATCTCTATGCATCGACTAAATGGGAGGATTAAAACACATTTTTTTAATGTGCATTGCTGTGACCCAGTGTGTTTTTGAGCTTAATCTCTATGCATCGACTAAATGGGAGGATTAAAACATCTGCCATGTGTCTGGTGGCATAAAGTCTGGTATTAAATGCCGTAAAATAAACAATTGTCCAGAGCGTTGATTATTGACATGCCAGAAAGGCATTAATCTGACCAGATTCACTTCCTGGATTACCACAGTCTGGTTTCTGGCGTTGATGTACACTGTACTCTGACTACAGAAAAATAACCTGGAGCGCTGCGGTTTACAGAATTGGCATTAGAAAGGTTACATTTCAATTTTGAAAACTAAGCCTTCCCATTTCACTTTAGTACACAGAGCAGGCCAACTTTTTTTTTTTTAATTTACAGCACAATGTATTAAGTGTATTCTACACATATTTTGCACACAACATGAAGTTTAGACAACTCTGTTTGACATGATGGAGATCCAGTGTACACTCACCCTCTGTTGTTATGCCGACGCACATCTTTTGTGAGCAAACTGTGTGAGCTTTAGTACGATTTAGTGTCCCTGTAAATCACTACCTCTTTACCTAGACAAGAGGTTCTTGGTTTTGGAGCAATGGCTTATAATAACTAGTAAAAGCGAGTGACATCAGACTCTAAAAGCATTACGTATCTAAGACATGGTTCATGTAACTGAAAAGGAAAGAACATCTTACCAGATACTCCAGAATTAGATCAGTCCATCATCACCAGCAAAGTAGAGGCAAAGTCCCTCAGGGCTGCTGCCCTGTTTAGATTGACAGCATTTGTAGCCTGTGTAAAAGGATTTCAATAATTAAAGCATACGTAATAAATCACACACAAATTATGACAAACATTTTTATTTATTTATTGTTTTACAACCCGTGGTAACCTAAAAAAAAAGTCATGCATTGACTTGAAATCACTTCAGTCAAGTGAGTTTTTACTTATAAAACCCAAGAAACAAACAAACTGTAAATCATTTTTCCTAAATAACTAAAAAAAAGAATAGAAAGTCAAGTGTGACAAAGAAAATGGAACAGAATTGGCATCTTTCTGATTACAAGCCTGCTTCTCATGGTTGCCGCATTAGGATGGTATCAATTGTCCTTGTCCATAAATGTTACATTACATTACAATAACCCGCTGTTCCTGAGGCAGCATGGTACCACATAGGTATATTCACACATGGTGTAAAACCTTGTTATTAACTATGTTTGCCATGATGACTTTTTACAGTTCCTCTCAATCCAGGTTATTGGTGAGAAATCAACTCTATATCTGCCAGCTGGATGGTTGATTATAAAGTTTTTTCCTCTTTGACATGAATGACTTGGTATGGTTTGAAAAACCCTTCAGCAGCAGAAAGACAAAGTTCGACAGTTGCTGGTGAAGAAAGAGGAACATCTAATAGCTGAAGAACCAGAGATTTTTCAAGTTTTGTGAAACCAAACCACAGTTTGGAGCATGATTACAGGATTTCCATTCATCAGGTCACCCCACACACCTGTCCAAATAAATGCTGAAACATTCACCAGTATCAACTTTATACGTCAGACGTTCAGCTCCTATTGAGTTATTCTGTCCCCAAGTGAACAAAATATATTTCTGGAACACATATTCAAATTGTGGCACCAATCACTTTTGTGGGGATTGTTATTATTATTTTTTATTTTATTTTATTTATTTTTTTTGTCACTTTGTCACAAACTTCAGGAGTTCTACACTGAAACTGCATAAGAAGAGGCACACTGGGACAAAAGCAAAAATGTACCTCATCAGTATGGGGAAGTGCAGACCACCTGGCTCAGAGAAAACAAAGACACAGAATCAAACCAAAACATCAAAGTGTTTTTGGTTTTTCTGGTGTGAAAATAACAGCTATTCTCTATGAATTATATGACAATATACTGATGCCAAGTTACATTGTGCCTAAACAAGCACAAATGCAGCCTGGACCACTTATCATGTGCAGACAGCCTTATTCTAATTAATAACTGGGAGAACCTGGTGGTGAGTTACACCACGTACCATCTCTATGTGCCTCTGAATCTTTTCCTACGTGACTGCTGAATCTACCTACAGCTACCTGACGATAATGTACTGTACATTTTTAAAATCACACCAAAATTCTTCACACAAGATCCGACATTGATCGTTTAAAACGGTAGCACCAAGCACCCACATCGTTATTACTAACGGTTTGTTGACAACAGTAATATAATATTTGTGAAAACAGCAGGACAGCAGGCCAATGAAAGCTCAGGTTTTTCAATCTCACTGTTTGCCAATAACCATAAGTAGCTCTCAATTAAAGAAAGATAAAGTCAATACCACATCGTTATGGAATAATTACCCTTAGCTGTGGTAGATTTATGGAGCGGTCGTTTAAAGCAGGGTTTAAAATTATTGACCTCTGCAAGTACTCCTGTGATTAGTATAGCTGGATTATTAAATGCACTTACCAAAACAATGACGGTTCCCAAGAAGGTTGTGTTTCACATCACATTAAGATCAAGATTACTGTAGGAGAAAGAAAAATGGCAAAAGAGACCAAAAATACAAATAGAAATGAATATCTATGTGAAATTCAATACTGTTTAATTTACAGCATTTGAAAATGGCTTTCAGAAATGAATGCTTTCAACAGTTAGATAAACGTGGTCCACAATCAATACGCTCTTTATTATATATCAACCACAATAACGAGTAAAAAAAAGTTCACACTTTGACTTGTATCTCAACTGATTATAAGTCAAACTTTCTGACCATTTTACTGCTGATTCTATGAATTTCATCAATATAAGATGAAAGGGCATTCGACCATTTCTTTTAGTTGTGTTACACTCTGTATTAAGAGACGTGTTCATTATTTTAAATTTGGTTGAATCTGGACGGGTTCTGAATCACTTTCCTTTAGTTGTCCTTCAGTTGTTGTTGTTTTTTTTCCATCTAAATCTCAAATCACTTGCAGCTTGACTTTCTTCATGTTTCTTCTGTTCACTCTCCCCTTTGAAAGCAGCTCCTGTCATGTTTTCAGTCTTTCACCCACTTTTAACAGCAACAGACAGCTAATACCTGACAACTACAGGGGAGGCGCAGGTGCAACCCATTTTGGTTGCCTGGCTCCTCTTATTCACAATAAGATCGGCCCCCTGGCTCTTTAGAAAACCCCTATAACTAACGTGGAATCACAAATTTTTTAGTTTTATGCGAAATTTACTCGGGAACAGCCTCCCCCTCCATATTAGGTCACCAATTTCACTAGTGAAAGCAAACTAAATGTGTCTGGCTCTCCATCACAATGCCACATTTCTATTGTACCTTTTGTAATAATCCATTGTAGAATTTATCATTGCTTATTTTTGACCCTCATGACACCTTATGTTTTTTTTGTTTTTTTTTAATGTTTAATCAATTCCGTTGCTTTATATGTTTTTAGTTGTGCAGCTCTTTTGGTATTGTTGCGCTTTATAAATAAATTTGACTTGATGAGATGAGAGAACAGAAGCGGTCAGGAATGACCACTGTGCAAGCAAAGACAGCAGCAATGGTGAAGCTACAGCGCAATGGAAATTAACTCAAGTTGCCGGACTCGGATTTAGTGTCCACAAAGTCACCACATCCAATTTTAAGATGACAAACATTTAACCGCGTTTACTTTTGAGAGTAACTCAAGTCAAACAACTCTTCACGTTTACAAAGCTGGCGCTAACGCTACAACCGCACTAACCTAGCTCAAGTTAAACTACGTTCTCTATCAAAGAGCCTTAAAGAGTAAACAGACCGCAATTGAAGTAAAAAAAAAAAAAAAAAGTAATAAATACAACACATTAATGATTATAAAATGCTTACATATCGAAATTAAAAACCCTTTGTAAAGAGTTTGACGAACGAGACAGGTCCTCCAGAGGGAACAAACATCTGCTGCTGCTCTGCAACGATTACCAGCTGTGTTTGAGCATGCGCAATGGATGCGAACTGTCAACATTTAGTTGCGCATAACTTTAATTGCATTTAATTGAATAAAATCACTTTGTTCACAAAGAGTACATTTTATCATTAAATAAGTAGAAGAATAAATATGTTTCCCTCTTTTAATGTCTGTTTTTGTATATGTAGGTTTATATTTACAGCAAGTCACATTCCTCTTATGTGTAAAGATACCTGACCAATGTAGCTGATTTAGATTCTGAATAACAAAAGTCAATGTCTTTCATAGCTGGGAAAGCAGGGAGGACGACCCAAATGCAGACAAAAACCAGGCAGGCAGGAAAGGGCTTTGTGGTTATAAATTGCAAAACTGGAGGTAGGCTGCTGGCTGCCAGCCCGGGGCTGTTTGGCAGGGAAGCAAAAAGGCAGGTAACCGGAGCGAGGCATCAGAGCACAAGAAAAAGAACCAGGACAAACTGAGGGAAAGATCGAGACAAACCAACTGGGAACAAAAGGCATGGCTGGTAAATACAGAGGGGCTGATTGGGGCATGGAGAGCAGGTGAGGTGGGCGTGGTGGACAGGTGACTGGGCACAGACTGAAAGACTGAGGACCTCTGGTGGGAGGAAAGGGTGAACACAAAAAACAGTCTTGGTGTGGTGGGAATTCAGCCTCCCTTCATACCTTTCGCAGTCGTCATAATCAAACAGAATCTTCTAATTGAAAATCAAGGATCTCAACAAACCGAGTGATCGCATGAGAGCTACTGAAGAGAAAGTGTAAAGCATTGCCATATAACCCATTCAGGTCTCATTGTTTCTATTATGGGCTTTCCCCCAGGAAGGCCGTCACGTCTATCATGAGTACCATTAAATGAACACGTTTGTCATAAATTCTATGCATTACAACACGTCTTTTGGGAATCCTATTCACTATAAACAAAAATGCACCCTTCTGCTCAACAGCTGCTGTTTCCTGTGTGGTGACACAGTGGGTCTCGTCGGTTTGAGTGACCCACTGACATCATGCTGACTTTGTGACTGATCCACGCATACAACAAACATAGCTTGGCTTCAACCCAACAGCAATATAGTAGTACTCAGTGAAAAATGAACAATTTTGTGTGGATGTGTACAACTTGTTTTTGTATAGTGCGGTGCTCTGGAACAGCAGTAGAGAATGACAACATATTCACTCCTGTGCAAAGAGATCATAAGACCTCAGTGCCCTCTCCTTAAACATCTTACAACACTTCCATTGAGATCTGTTATTGAGCATCAATGTGTGGAAAATATACCACACATACAGTTGTCCTTTAAAATCCTGCTGATGGTCCATGAAGCACTGCACGGTTTAGGGCCGAAATACATTTCTGAAATGCTGCTACCGTTATGAATCATACAGACTCTTCAGGTCGTCTGCTGGTCTCCTTTCTGTTTCCAGAGTCAGAACTAAACATGGAGAAGCAGCGTTCAGTTTTTCTGCTCCACATATCTGGAACAAACTCCCAGAAAGCTGCAGGTCTGCTGTGACTCTCAGATCCTTCAAATCAAGACTGAAGACTTTTCTGTTTGCTGCATTTCACTGAACTAGATTTGAGGATGTCTTAAACTGCATTGTAACTTTTATCCTATTTCCAGCTTGTTTAATGTTTTAATCACTGTTTTCTTAATGTTTTAATCCCTGTTCTTAATTGTTTTCAAATGTCATTTTCTTTTGCCTTATGTTTTGATGCTTTTAATGGTTTCATGTGAAGCAATTTGAATTGCCTTGTTGTTGAAATGTGCTGTACAAATAAACGTGCCTTGCCTTGGCATGTCTTCACTCATAAAGGGAGACCATAGTGCATTAGCCATCAA
This sequence comes from Brachyistius frenatus, assembly GCF_029030835.1. Lineage (NCBI taxonomy): Eukaryota > Metazoa > Chordata > Actinopteri > Embiotocidae > Brachyistius > Brachyistius frenatus. Next base: position 2,048,890 of record NW_027210626.1, read on the forward strand.
ATGAAAATAGCATGTTACTTGTGTGAGATAAAAGGTATTCTAGTTGTGTGATTCACAAATTACTGAAAACAAGTAACAGCTCAATGATCTGTGCAGCAAATTCAGAACCATTTTTTGGTTCAAGGACACATTGTGATGACTTGTTAGTACGGGCTGAATCGGCCAGACTGCACATCCTTTAGATTTGTGTGTCTCAGCAATTTGCACTCTGTTTGATATTCTGCATGTTTATACAAACCTGTCTCTGATTAATCATGTTCTTATGTAACTAATCTGCATCAGCAATTTAGAGCAGCAGAAAACAGTGGGATGCTCAAGTGCAGTAGAGCTCAGAGTGGTGAGTGGCTGTATGAAACTGCCTTAGCCACCTGTGACCTGAATTCATATCCTGTCACATATTGGATTTTTTTTTTTTTTTTAAGTTTTATTTTCAGCATTATTTCATTATGGCACTCCCGTTAAATATTTGCCCTGTAATTCAGGGCTGTTGGTTTCCCAAATCCAATTTATGATTAGACCATATATTTCTTCCAAGAATGAACATATGGTATGTGTGAAAAATAATGGGAGTCATCATTAAGGCATCGAGACACCTGCAGCATGTTGACATTTCAAGTGTCTGCAGAATATTCCTTGCCAACATTTCTCAGATGCTTAACTGCTTCACTTTCTGTTATCAAAGGCCTCTTCTGAGCTGTCACAGGCATGAGAGGATTTTGATTACTAAACTACACTTCCATAAATCCTTTTCTAATCAATCCCCTCCCCCCAATAAATAATATTGTGATATCATCTACCCAATCATGTTGTGGTGGCACACATAATTGCTGGCTTGATTTACCTTATGTTTATGTTATGAAGCACTATATTCATGACTGCACAAGAGCAGCCAGGATTTAGTATGTGAATTTTCCACTGAGGTTCAGTCAAGACATGTTTGCCCAAAAGGTAAATTAAAAAATAACAGAGACTACAATGTTGAAATGTATTTTACATTTACATGTACAGTTAAGCAATCAATATTTCAACTTTGACCATCAACACGAGAGAAAGGTTGAAACTTGGGTTCCTCCTGACCTGCACAACTTATATTTGCTGTATCAGCATTGTATTTGCTGAGAACAGTATTGATGCAGGATGGTGTCATATGAATGGAGCTTGTAGTAGATCAGATTTGCCTACTGTAAGGTATAACGATCATTGCAAAGGATTTTATCCACATACTTTAGTCACCAGGGCTAAACCGATGTGGATTTTAATCTCAGTTTCTCTGAAATACATACCTCCAATTTTTAAATTCAGTGACCTTGGACAAAGAGACGATGCAAATTCAGGGCCGAGAGATCAGCTGTCCCCATTACAGCTGCCCCACTGGATGTTAATTAACTCAGGAAACCTATATTTCAATTCTAAATTTATTTAAACTGACCTGTGACCATCTAAGGCATGGTTGATTTAATACTAAAGTTTATTGGACTTGAACAAAATTAACTGATGTATTTCTGAAGTATGGATGGTAGAATTCCTTTAGAAGGACATTGTGTTCCCCTGCACAGCTGCAGGTTGACATCAAACCTGTTTGCTAATATTAATTATCCATTTTGTGTGTGCTGGAGAGAGACACACCATGCGCAATAACCATAAACTTATATTCACTTAAATTATTTCCATCAAGTGTTTGCAGCTATCTGAGCCCTCTGCAAAACATGGGAGAGGGAAATAGAGCACAAGAGGCAGTATTAATTGCTAATTATGCAATGTTTCCAGTTTGTGTGCTTTATTGCATTAATCAATGATGCATATATGAGAAGGACAGTGTTTTGATATCTCATATGTTGCATGTCTGTGATTATATTTAAAGAGTTTTGGTGTCACTTCTGGTCAAACTGTAACAAATGAAGGCATCAACAGCTCCTTTCAGCAGATCCCTTCACAGATAAAAATAAATTACAAATAAATGTTCTGTATTATCTGTCTGCTGGAACAAATGTTTGTCTCAGTGGATAACACCAGTGGAGAAGTCTGATGTTTGATAATAGATCTTTTTCACTGGGAGCTGCCAGAATGTGGCCTTTTTTTTATTTCTTGCTCAACAGAACTAAATCCAATGAAGGAACTCACGAGGGAGGGAACATACTTTGTAGTTGCCAGCGGCCTTGTGTGAGCTACAAATAATTTGTCTGGAGTGAGAACTAAAACCTGGATGCAACATCTGACAGCTGATCTCCAATGTGAGATAAATGATTTGACCAGTTTGAGAACCTCTTCAAAATAATCAAGTTATGTGCAATGATTCTGTACAAAGTACCAACCACAGTGTCCCAGTAAGAGTCAGTGTTGTTGGTCAGACTACAACTGAGGCTACAACCACGTTTGCAGCCGTCGCCTAAATCCATTAACTAAATTGGAAGAATAAGTCACAAACTGGTCAGTTCAGGTGTTTTTTTTATAAAGGCCTATGCTAAGATTAAACTTTAAAACTATTTCAACATGTGAAGCCACGCCTGTCTACCTCATCCTTTGGCACAGATACAGCAGCTCGGCCTGTAGAGGAATATTGTCCTCATCAAGTTTGAACTTGTCCTTCATTCATCATCACATTCATATCGATTGTTATCATGTGACCTCTCACCTTGCAGTCCTCTCGCCATAGTCCTCTCATACAGCATCTGTTGTTGTGAACAGAAAATTGTCACCGCAGTAAATACTTTGAATCATTCAGGACACTGACCCTCACTGGTTAGACCTGGACAGCCTCAGATCCTTGTTGATCAGTCTCATTGATCAGTTAGTACTCTGATAATAAATCAGGACCCACTGAGCTAAACTAGCTTGTCAGTATGTTCAGATAAGCTGTAGGGTTTACTAACTGTTTGTTGGCTTCATGGTTACGTTTAGTAATCAGCAACACAATTTTGAGCTCTCAGTCTCTTGCAGGTCCACATCAGACCAAGTCTGTGCATCGAGCAAACAGCTGAAACACAAAACATCAGGAAGTAAAAAAAAAAAAAATCATTATATCTGTACATTTGCAACATTTTTGTCCATGAAAGATTGTTTTACTTTGTACTGTTTGTTCTATGAAAATATAAGCCATATAGTGAACATATTAAATGAAGTATTAAAGTAATGAGAACAATAGCCATTTGTCATCTGAAAAATCTCACTAAAACAAACAAGTCGCAAATTACATACTGACTGCACTATCAACAAATGTACCAAACAACACAGATATTGCAACATGACAACACTTTGAGCTGAAATAACTAACACAGTTAGAGATACAGAAATATCTTCACAGAAATCCAACACTAGGTTGACTTTTCTACCTTTTGGTGACACTTTAGAAGTTTGGGAAGTAATGTGAACACTGTGTGCCACTGGTAAGCTGTCATGCCACAACTGATTGACTAATGGGACACACATACTTACAAAATTGAGAGCCCTGGGCACATGCTATGTATGTATATAGATACTCAACTTGCATACGGTTTCATGCCTGACCTGTATTTCCATATTGTCGGGAGGCAGGTAGGTCAGTATTTGAAGGGTGATGTTCCCCCGTGAAGTGTTTAATTATGAAAATTGCCCTGCCTGTCAGGTCCTGCTGCTGTTAACTGCTTCACGTGTGCTGCTACACATTAACGCAGAGCCAGTTGGACGTCTCCAACCGAAATACGGTGGCTGTTTTTAATATCCAGTTAGCAATCTCCACTGACCAAAACACTTTCTCAAATGTGTTCAGCTGAAAACCGCAGTCTCAGGCAACCTTTCAGATTATACATGTTTCATGTCTGCATATTATAGGGATGGGAATAAAATATCCTACCATCCTATTTTGCTTAGGAGAGTTTTCCCTTCTTTTAAGGACTCCCACCATGAATGATAGGCTATATCACAGGTAAAGGGCAGCAGGATAAGTGAAGTTGTGTTGCGGTATAATGGAGGTTGTAAAATGTAAAAGAGCTCCGTGATGCATTTACTGCTCTCTATAAAATAATACTCCTCAGGGTGGCCACAGAAAAGGAGAGCCACCAGCTCTCCACAACTACACTGTATCTTTATCCACTTATCATGTCAACATGTAGGCGACAGTTCAGCAAGAAATGGAGTGACAGTGTTGTAAGAATTGAAATCCACACGGTCCCTGGACCGCAGTTCCTCGCAGTTCCTAAGAACTACCAGCATCCCTTCCTTTGAACCGGAGTTTCTTTGTGTTTGTATGTTTTAATTTATTATCACAGACAATATGTTGTAGTGGTAATGACAACAACACCAGGTTCAATTACCGTCCATTTATCATAATTAGATTTGGTAGTCTTACCATGTCTCTAACTATAATGAATGAGCTGTGCTAAGGGCAGGATGTCGGTCAGCAAATGAACATTCAGCTTCTTTGTCCATAATGTCTGCAATTAATCTTAGTCAGCTCTTGACTCTGTATGTAGTGAAGGGGTCATTTTCAAAGCCATATTACAGCAGACACATCGAATCTTCATTATTTACACTTTTAAAATGTTTGGTTTAAAAAGTTGAACATTAGTAACGGAAAGAAGTCAAATGCCTATTATAACTTTGTTGCATTAAATAAAATATATTCAGTGCTCCAAACATGCAACACAAACAAAAATTTTACAAATTTAACAAAATGTTGTAACTGTAATAACAGTTCAATATGACAACGTTAGAGACAACAGTACAGCTTTTTACACTGACTAATTTGTTATTGAGACCTGATGAAATTCCCGGTTCTGAAAATCCATTATCAGTGTCTTGGAACTTTCTACAGTCAGGACCAAGAAGCCCTTCATCCAGTTCTCACTGTCACAGCACTTCAGGTTGTTTCCTGTTCATTAATATTGTCTGCTTAGCTAACAGGCCTACAGTTTTAGACGGCCACAGTATGCATGCAGGGTGTAACTAGTTACATATGATGGAGTTACGCAATTAAATTAGAAAATGCATGTATTTATAATATGTTATGAACAAGAAATATGTAATATAATTACAGTTGTTATTCAAAATATGGGTTCGCATGAGTAAAGTTTCGTGAGGAGCATCGTTTGACCTTAAACATCAACTTCCTGTGTAATGGCAAAACATCAAACTTAGCCGCATCACCCTGGCTACAACTATACACTATATACAATATACTATATACCATATATAATATACTATATACTATATACTATATACTATATACAAACATTTATTTTGGGTCACTTTTTGGGCAACATGCTTTTGTATGACTTTTCTTTGAATATTTTGGACGACTTTTTTTTATCACTTTTTGGAGTACGACCTTTTTCTGAACTGACATGCATGCTTCAAGTTACTTCTCACTGTGAGGCAAATGCTCTAACCACTGCACCACTGTGTCATACTTTTAAGATTGGTAAGAGATCTTGCCATCGGTGCTCTGCCACTAATTACTTTAAATTACTAATTAAAATAGTTACATTACTTACTACATATTTACAGGGTAACTAGTAACCTCTAAACTACTAGATTTTAAAAACAACCTCCCAAACACGGTCTATATCAGAGTAAATTCCACAACCATGCCAACATAAGTTGATACTCATTGATATTCGTTCTTTTTTCAGTGTAATAAGCCCTATGTATTGTCTGTATATGCAAGATCTAATGCATTTAGGGCTTTGTAGGATTATCGACAGCCGCAATTCAACACTGAACTGTTTGCAGTATATCTTTGTTTTGAAGATGCAGTCAGGAAAAACAATGTACAGCTTCCTGCACAACACTGAGACGACCAACACTGTGCTTCATGAACTTCCTCAAGATTGTGGCAAAATCCAAAATCCATTCTTTGATCATTTATTTTATCATGCTCCGGGGTCTATAACAAAGTAGTCAAAAATATATGTTGTTCTGTACTTCACTAACGATTTTTCTGATGAATAAATGAGCAGGATGAAGCTTCTATTTCTACTGTATTTCCTGGATAAAGCCACAAATAACAGCAGAAGAATTCAGTAGTGCAGAAGCAAGCACACACATCCATCTTCCCTTGGCAGTTGAGGATTGAGAAGAACACATAAAACATACATGCAGCTACGTGACAATATAGCACAACTATAATTCTCTTTTCACAACACGTTACTCTCTAAATTATATTTGTTGTCAACAAAGTAAATATATCACAGTTATAGATTTCAAAGCAAGTTGTTTTCGGTTTGAAGTAGTAGATACATTACCCTGAAATGTATTGTAGCTTTTGGAGCCCTTTGATTTTAAGGTTCAGAATTCTTGCCAACTGATTTGCCTGAACATTTCTTATTTGAATGCTTGTCTATTTGTCCGTCTAGTACTTTAGTCTAGGCTAGAATATGTTCAAAAAATACTGGATGAATAACAATTTAAGTCTTTACAGACATGGACCCTGAGGATGAGGCCTTGTGATTTTGGTAATCCTTCCAACTTTCCTCTAACACCACCAGAAGGTCAAACATGTGATTGTTCCTACACTTTTATCTCTGGACTAATTGAACTAAGTGGTGAAGAAGATGAAGGACTGAATTTTTATTTTGCTGCATCATTGAGGATACAATTTTGGAGAAAAAAATAGGTCATGTCCCGCAAGCAATTGAAGACAAAAAAGATCAGTAACGGCTCGCTGTCTGGTGAGGTTTTTTGAGACCACAGGAAAATAATACAATTGCATTTGTAAAGAATGTTTGGCCTCTGTTCTGCTTTCAAACAATAAAAAGATGATGACTAACTTGCATGGTTGAGCCTAAGGCAACATAACTGTCTCATTAAAATCGATTCAATTGCCTTTTTGTAGAGTCCTACAAGAAAAAAAAACATGTTGAGACAAATCTTCTCACATTTATGGTTTCCTTTTCCTTGGGGAAAACAAATGCATGATACCTTTTTCTTTTTCTGCTTCTTCTGTTGATGCTAGAATTGAAGTAGAACAACATGTTGCTTTGTTATGCGGTTTTAGAAAAAATATCCGGGTGGCTCTAAGTAAATTCTAGCTTAGCTCTTCCCATCTATTGCTCACAGCTTCAGTTTTCACTGTGATTATAGCGTGGAAACCCTGTTCACATCAAGGTTTACTCAGTCACTCTGAGGCAGATAAATCAGCAACCAATGGGGATGGATAAGTGTTTTGAAATGTATTTGGAAAGGAATTGAAGCAGGTGCAATAATGAAACTTTTAAAAGTCTGCCATGGTCATTTACTAACAAAGCACTGGGGAGGGTCACTGTGGATTACAGCCCGGTGTGTTTGGTGCACAACATATGTCATATTGTGATTAATGTCAAATGGTTAACAGTTGCTCCAATATTTTCAAAATTAACCCGAGGTCTACGCCAAGTAGGATGTAAAAAAATAATTTCCAACAGGGCGTGACCAGACCATTATTCTGTGAAACTGGGTTTGGTAATACCAAGCTAAGTCTACTCAATACATTGAAGCATTTCTAAAAGAACCCAATTTGATTTATCCTTGGGGTGGAGCGTAATGTGTAATGAGAAACATTGTTTCATGTTGTGACAAAAATTGTGACAACATGATAACATAGCAACATAGTTTGTCTGTGATTTTTTTTTAGATGGCTAAAATAAGTTTTGTTTTGACCCTGACATTGCTCGAGACCCATAAACACTTGTTTTGTTTTGACCCTGACATTGATCAGCTTCCAAGCTGGTTCAGCTTCCTGCTCATCCAAACTGGGGACCTCCCGATCCCCATTTACTGCAGGTGATATACTGAATATGCCCACTTCAAACCAACAAAACATCTCTTTAACTATTTAACCCTTCCCCCTCGACCTGTGACCCCAGTGTTTAACTTACAACCAAAGAAAAAGAACAAGAAGCAAATAATTGCATTTGGGAAGCTGGTACTGGTGTCTATTTATTTGATCAATGATTTCATATAGCCGCATCTACAGGTGTCATCACTTTTCTGTTGATTAATTGACAAATAATTTTAACACTATTTTAAGGTATACATTTATATAGACAAATCAGCAAACACTGTGAGCTTCTGTACTTCATGTACATCTACTTTTAACAGTCCTCATTTATATTCTTTTGCAGGGTGGATAGATGGCAACATTTCCTAACTATCATGCAAGTGAAACTACTCCTGCAGCAGGGCTTATAAAGTAGTAGTAGTAAAGTAGTAAAATTATGGCACAGTCAGATTTGGTGTCCATGTTGCAGTACATCACAGTAAGAACGTTTTCCTTTTCCTTTTAATACAGCCTAATAAAAATCACTGGTTCTACTCAATCAATGAAGAACACCATTGGTTGAATATAAAAATGGTTGCATGGAACACAGATATTATAATTTTCAGTACTTTCAGATAAATTGGACTTTTAACCCTCATGGTTTGACCATTAAGGTTAAACACAATCTTGTGAAAGAACCCACGCATCAGCAAAACTAAATGGAGTAAAGTCTCTCTTTGATCAAAGGGCAACCGTGTTATTAAGGTGGTCTCTCTCTTACCAATCTTAAAATCATCTCATTATATAACATCAAAATAAACCAGGCTATGTGCTTATCTTGTCAGTCTTGTGCTGTCAGAATTTACTGAATCTCTAATTTACGTTAATGTATCTTTAACATATTTAAATAAAATTCAGTCTGTGGGGTTTTTGAGAAATGTAACTGTAATTGTAGTTTCTCAGTGTAATTGCATGGTTTTCTGAGCGCAATATCTGTGCAATTTCCCAACCGTTCTCATAGTTATTTCCCAATTGCACTCAAATGACCAGCAATTTGGTCAAATGAAGTTAAGTTCTTCTGGTTTTGACTGCGCTTTAAGAGGTTTTTAACATTGGCTCTAAAATAGTCTTATTTTAAATCCAAAATCTTCGCAAAGTATACAAACATTTATTTAATTATTTTTCCTGCATTTGACTTTATGAAAGTGCCCATGATGGTAGTTTTAGTGCCCACCGTAGTTTTTTAAGGCCTGCCATGCAAATGGTTCAGATGAATTTAAGTTTAAGGTTTAGCCTTGCTTGCACATCCAGGGACTACATGGGAAAGTCATCAGAAGGAGACCTTACCTTCGACCTCATCGCAAAGGTCCACGTCTACAGTATGCAAAGCAACGGGGATCATCAGGCATCTGGATGAGTAGTTCTGGAAACAAGTGCTGCGGACGGATGGAGTTGAAATTATACATTTTGGCCACCAAAGGTGGGTTTGGAGGAAAATAGAACAGCAATTTAAAGAACGAAAAGCTTGCCGACTGTTAAACTCGGGGGTGGAAATATTCTGCTATGGAACTCTGCAGCAACCACAACAGAAAAACTATATATAGAGGGAAGAATATATTCAATCTAATATCGACAAATTCTGGATGGAAATGGCGTGCAGTGAGTCAAGAAAAAGAAAAGAGACTGAACAATGAGCTACAACAGGACAATGAACCAAAACCAGACCAAAATCCATCAAGAAGCACCTCCAGAAAAACAAGCTGAAGCTTTTAAAGTGGCTCTTACGGTCCCTTAACTTGAACACCATTGGAAATTTGTGGTTAGACCTTAAAACACGCTGTCTCCCTAATTTAGGCTAAAAATGTCTCCCAAACTTGAAGAGTTCTGCAAGAAAGAGTGTTTTTTTAAAGTGAATAAAATAAAAAGTAACAGTGCATTAGCATTTAAAGAGAGGCTGTATTTTGTAATGTCTGATTGCTTACTTTGTTATAAAAAGTCAGCAACATAGTATTTGCCCAAGACTGCCAACACCTTTACAAATAATCATGCATCCAACTAAAAGCCATGCATTCATGTAGGTGAATAACTCACCGCATTCCACCAAAATAATTGGAATTATCAATTTAGAAGATGTACCTATTGTTTTAACTTTGAAATAAGTTATAGGCTTTACATTAAATGGTATTTTGTGAAAAGTAAAAATATGAAGGAACCACTGTATAGCAGGCATACTACAGTTTATAGACTTGGATTATAGATCACAGGATCACTACATAAAGGGTTAAGGATTATGTCATTTTATTTTATCTAGCAAGACAAACTCAACTCACTTTATGTAAACCTTTAATTTGGGTTTCAGCTGTGAAAGGAGATATAAATGCAATTATTAACTGGAATCATGCTACAGTTTGAAGTGGCAGGTGACAAATCACCACAGTCACTCCAACTATGGAGGATGTAAGAACTGAAAAATGTGAGTGTTCTATCCCTGAGTTGTTTGTAACCGGAGCCCCATGCGCGTGACTGTCTCTCATTAGAAGACTGAGCTGTCTAATGGGTGGCCATTTGTCTAAGGATGCTAGATGAGACCTAATGGGCACAGGATGTGAATTAATAAACAACGGCCCATAGTACATGTGTGGACAATTAATAGTGCTTAACGAGAAAGAAGATGAATGACACAGACACTGTTGATGGACCTGTGTTTAACAAAGTTGGGTGTTCAGGGCAATTCCTCTATCACCCTGTGAAGAGAGACACATAACTTAAAGGGGCTGACGTTGGGGACAGAAAGCTTTTAATCATAGACGGCAGGCTTCGGGGAGGCTAGCTGAAAGGAAACTACAACTCATTACTCTTGCATGGTATTTTAGCTCTCGGTGTATTGGTTGTACTTCCCTGCTCTTTTTCTTTCCATATGAAGATAATAAAAATAATGTATTAAAATGATGTTGAATTGTGTCTCTTCTGTGTCACTGTACTGTCCAGTTGACCTCTTAATTCTACATAGCCTAAATCAAGAGTGGTGCATATTAGTGCAATAAGGGCACTGTTACATTTCTTAGTGATTCATTCCTGTTTAATGCTAAAAAATAGAGACCTAAATGTCATTTTTCAGAGAGTTATCCTGTTGCACGAGAATGGTACACAGCACTGTCTTGTGCACAGTGCAGGACGACGCTATAACCTTCATGAGTAAGTACTCCAAGTCTCATCACTTAATCAACATCAGCACCTGAGTTACACACGTTAATGTGAGCGCTGGTCCGGGTGCATCGGCAATTTCTTCATGTACCTCAAACTTTAGCAGAGAGCGAAAGTTTGTGTCAATTTTTGATGGTACCGAAAGAAGTCACAGGGAGCCAAACCTGCTGGTCATTTTTACACCAAATTATTTCCCTAAGACACCTTCAGAACATCACAGTAAAACTTGGTGTTGACAGCCTGATGCTGGGGGACAAATTCACAGGGAACAACCTCTCTTATGTCAAAGACAACCAAACTGTTTTTGCTCTTGACCTGATGCACCTCTCAGTCTTGGAGAGCAACATTCTGCTCTTCTTGAAACGTGAATGCCGATCAAAACGCTTCATATTGTTTCATTGCTGTAGGTCTTCTAAAGCATTTTAAGGGTAACCGTTGCTCATTTCCAGAGTTTGACACATTTAAATGTGTGTGCTATACTCAACTCCAGGGTAAAACTGCAAAAGCGCATGGATCACTGCCCACAAAAACCTGTGTAAAACTGGTGCTCAATTTGATCAGGCGATGTAACTTGGAATACTTGCTTGTTAAGGTTACAGCTTCCCTCTGCTCTGTGCACATTGCGGTGCTGTGTTCTGTTTGCGCACAACAGGAGCTGTCTTGGAACTTTTTGATTGCCTCTTGTATACAGTAGGCTCAGTATAGTTAAAAACCCTGCTGTGCTGTTTCATATCCATATTATATTTAAATATTCATTTAATTATACCTAAATGTCCCTTTGCCTTTTACCAACTTTTAGGCCTTTAGATTTTCTTTTGTTTGGTTTACAAATTTAAATATTGCAAAGTAGAGGAAAAAGTTTTAGGAGTTGGGGAGTGTAGAGGCCATTCATATTCATTGAGGAGAGTGAAGTGCATTACAAAACATTCTGATCTTGATGATTCAGCACTAAGCTTCTCTCTATAAGATAAGATGACAGACTAATATTGATGGGTCTTGTCCTTGCTCAAGCTGATACTGTACATTGAACATAGGTGTGGTGACACAGCATTCCCCCTTGGCTTTGCCGCGCAGCCGGAGTGACAGCCAACGGCTCGCGCTGGATAATCCTCTGAGAAGAAGAACAGAATTGGTAATGAGAATCTGAGCAAGAAATGTGGTCATTGTGTTCGATGCAATGAACAGCTAACACATTTTTTTTTTTTTTTTTCAATTATTGACAAAATGCCCCTCACCTGATTAGTTTCAGGAACAGTGCCTGAGGATGTGATGAGGTGATGCTTGTTTTATTCAATGCAAAATGGAGAGAATTAATTTCAGGTTACACATGCACTTGCAGTGAGCAGGTTTACAAGAATTATGGCAGACTGGATCCATTTTAAAATCATATCGCTGGAGAAACTTTGATTTTTGTCTTTATAAAGCAAACATGACAGAATATTTCTGATTCTGCTGATCAGAAGTTTTGATGCCTGTTTGTAGCACATTAAATTAGCACTACAATAGATTGTTTAGGTTTTCAAAGTGAATACCAGGGTAAGAAAATCCAATCTAAATTCCTCAACATTTCACGAGTTAGTCAAATATGCAGTTTAAAGTTATATGTTTTTTCTTAATGTAGTACAGCATTTAAATTTTGCTTCAGTACCGACTATCCTAAAGTTAGTGGTGCACAGTGTAGCACAGAATCCAATATGTCTTCCAATAAGATCCAGTGAAAAGCCATTAGACCCACTGTGCTCCTTCTATCGAAAACCCTAATGGCCTTCTCCTTGGGACAGGTGCTCCACAAATTGCTTCCTCTAAATGATTAATGAGTGAAGATTTATAAGAGGTGCAGCCAAACTGTGTGGGCTATGAGTGTGAAGAGAGTGTGTGTGTATGTGTGTGTGTGCACATGAACGTGGCTATAGTTGACAGAATAGTGATTGTAGGCTAGCCAGGTAAGTTAGAGACTTTTACAACAAATCTACTGTTGATCCAAATTCAAAGCATGCTGCCTTTTGTTCACATTATTAACTCAGTACAGTACAGTAACTAAGACATTTTTTTGACATGCGACAAGGTAGGGCATTGACTGGTGAGAACTTTCAGCACAAGGATATGCAATCATCACGGCAATGTTCATTATGAAAGTACGCTATTTCAAATGAATAACACATACGATTTAAAACAAAGATTTATAGTCATACACAGCATCACCCAAAGCCGCTAAGACACAAACAAGGCACAGAATGTAACATCCTGTGTCGTAAGTACAGTGTGACATTAAGAAAATGCTACAAAGGCGATGATTCCTTTCTGAGTCACTCTGAATGCATTTAAACATAAACAAGCTGACAGGTTTCTTAAAGAGTAATATTTTTCTGACCTACAGGTCTGACAAATAAGGAGGCAGAGTGTACTTGTTAGTAAATCCTCTATTTTTCATTTACATCAGTGCATTTTACACAAGTTATGCAAGTACAGCACTGTTGAATTCCAGACATCACTGTACCAATAAAGCATTACTTTTGTCCGGCAAAAATATCCCACAGGTCTTTAGAGTACTGATACTCTGCTGTTAAGAACACACTGATCTGACCTCGAGGCCAAAAATAAATAAAAAATGAAGCTCTGACTTCAACTTGCTGACACGAGGAGGTAAGTGAAACATCTCCACGGAGGAGTTCACACACAAAATACACACGTTTTGCTGTCAAAGCTCTCAAGTTGCAGAAACTAGAACAACTGAGAGACTGAAGGTACGCATCAAGGACACGTTGCTCTACAGCAAAGAATACAGATATACAGAACCAGGCAAAGAGCTATAGTGCTGCAGCATGGTGCCAGCCCTCAACCTAAAACAACTACCGATGAGGATCCTCCACAGGTGTGCTCTCAGCAGGAGTCCACTGATGACATGACAAGCAAGTGTGCTGCTCCTCCCATGGAAGGAGGAAGAGAGATATGGAAGGAGAGAGAGCGAGAGAGCGAGAGCGAGAGGGAGACAAAGCACACCAGGCACACAGTATTGGTACTAAATAAAGAGGCTTCGAAAATAAACACACAGGGCTCATGGGCGTGGAACTGTGACACTCTCTAAAGTGAGATACAGATACTGCAGACAGTTCTCCACCTCCATCCATTTGATTAGTGTCAAATTTTCTTCTACACTGGAGTCGAATTTCTTCAATTACACTACAGAATGCTTTAGAGCTATTCGTAACCCTAAACCTCCCACAACGTAACGTAACAACTATGGACTGCAAATAAAAAACGGACGCAGCCTCTGTGACAACACCCGTAGGTTTCCTGATAAACGGGCTGACTCAGCATTACTCCTATATCCAACTGTGCCAACTAAGACAGCACCCACTTGTCTTTCAAAAGAGCCTCGCCCTTTATTATGCATAACTTTAAGCCCTAATACATTCTAAATGGGTAAATTATTTAAAGATTCAACCCCTACATTTGTCTTGAATGGAGAAGTTAGCTATAGTGACCAAAATTGTGTTTAGTACTTGGCAGTTAACATGTTTATTTCTGCTATAAAGTTGAACATTTGAACATGGAAGTCATTGGTGATTTACTCTCTTTAAGAGCCGTACTCAAGTGGCCATTGTAGGAACTGCAGTTCTTGGCAATTCTGTGCTGGCTTCATTTTTCAGCACCGGAGTTTGCCGCTCGGCAACAACCAACTACATGCCGAGTGTCCTGGCAGCTGATCCAATTTAGCACTTGCCCTTGGCCGGCGGGGATGTGACTGAGAAGGATGCTAATGTGTATGCTCTACGTTCTATGGTCCCACAACAGCAGAAGCAAATGGAGCATCTGAGCACTGCACAGAGGAAGCTTTGCCATCGTGTAATCTGTTATCCAGTTTTCAACAATATATCCATGATTTCACCAAAGGTTTATCCCACAAGGAACATGGCAACGTTGAGTGTCGATCTGTTCCACCTTTCCAAACAGCCTAAACATTTACCTTCATCAGAAAGGTAACACATTTTCATTAAACCACATCTTTGTATGTCTTTATTTATGACAAGGCTACGACAAGAGCACAGCAGTCCTGACAGTCTTCACACAGACATGCCAACAACAATGGCAGCCTGCAGTGACATGTTAATGTTGCTTGACAGACATTTTGTTTTATAGGTAATTTAGAGGAGAGCTATTGCTTAATGTGCACGTCTCAAATTCACATTGAGCTTGTGTTCTCAACTCTTTCACTTTGAAAAATGGGACTCCCTGCTGTGAAAGTGAATGAGGGGAGAAGTCTCCCCAAAGCTGAAGACTCTCTCTGCTGTGTGTGTGAATGTGTGCGGATGTGTGAGGATGGTTGTGACCCAGGCAAAGACTGCATGGCAGAAATGATTGAATTTAGAAATTGGTAGGCTTAGTCTGCCAGGAGTGTTCACATTACCATGCTGCTCATTGAGAAAAAAAAATAGCTTTGAAAGATGAAAGATTTCCCGATTTCCTCAACAGCCATGTTCCCACAGTCCAGATGCAGAAACGGTGTTTTGCTGAGGAGTGTCAAATAAAAAAGAATTAAGCATTATCTCTGTGCAAGATGGCTGTAATTATTTTGACCTGCTGTCCTTTTGCTCAGTCAATTCTTTGGCACAGCAACATGGGGCCATAGTAATGGGCTCTCAAATCATTTTCACCTTCACCATGGCCATGCTAAGAATTCATAAAGATTAGCTGCTTATCTTGAACATCTCCCTTGCAACCTCTGCAGGTACCAATCAGAGAGAAAAATGATTTTCTTGCCTTTTTTTCTCAACTCTGCTCTATAAATGCCCACTATTATAGCGTCTGAAAAAAAAAAATCCACATTGAAACATGCATTTATACTTCAGGGGCATTTTGTAGTGCAACTGTCATTGTTTTGGACAGAAAGCTTTTTAACTGTTGTTCAGTCTCTGTGTTTGTTGATTAAATAGTTGTTTAATTTTTATGAAAGAAAAAAAGAGTTTCAGGACATCGTCACTGCTCAACTCTTGAGTGAAAGGTAAAGAAGATAAATATTTTTGAATCAATGCATGAATCTACTGAGCTTTGCAAATGTTGACAACCTTACCAATTATACATTTTTAAAAATGTCTCACTGAGCCCGTCAACCATTTCATTTTCAGAGACTCTGTAATGAAGTTTGCTAATATTCATCAGAAAATTTAGCAAGTAAATAATTGGCCTGCCTTCCTTTTTCTCATTTACTGCATGTAAAAGTAAATGGTCACCTTTTAAGAAATGGGTGACTTTGTTACATATCCAATTTTTTTTTCTTTTTCCTTCTTAGTTGAAGGGTTTATTTCAGTAAAAGTATGGATGTAATTACACATCTATGCTTTTGGTTTGTACCGTATAGTTTCTTATTAGGAAATCCAGAGTGCGTACACTGCTTACTTCAAAAGTTATTTGTTTACAGGACTTAATTTGCTTTATACTAAATTCAATCTAGAAAAAAGGTTTATCAGCCAACTGTATGTCCTGGTTGGACTGCTGTCTCGCCTAATGGCTTTAGTCTATTATTACCGAACAATCATTTATAATCAATTGGTTGGGGGCAAATCCATAAATGATCAGACAGCAAAATTGGCGAGTTCGACATAAAACAGGTCCCTCATCTCTCCTTCAGGTTGCCAGGTCATTAATCAAGCTTTAATCACCGCTTTGTCCATTGCTGCTCCTTTTCTGGCTGTCAAAAACCCATTAGACTCTTCTTAGATTGAGGGAAGTGTCTGCATCATCACTGCCACACTCGGCCACCCTATCACATCAACAGCCCATTTGACCCTCTTCCTGTCACTGGGACCCAGTGGAGACAAACACAGCCATTGCAGGATCTTGAAATTTGGAGGTCAGGCATTGAAAACACTTGAGGCTGGAGTGGTCTTGAAATGTCATCACGTCCTCATACCAAAACAACAAAATATGATTCCAAAAAAACCCTTCAATGAGTCTTTTCTGGGCCTTCTATGATACTGACATGTCCTCGTATCTTAGCAACAGTGTAGCTCCCCCAGTGTGTTGCAGGTTGCCAAAATGACATATACAGGATGACCATTGGAGAGTTAACACTGACTTCAGTTTTCAAATAGTACAAAAACAATGACCGCTTGGCTGAAATTCTGTCTTCTGACAGTCTTCTACTGATAGCTCTACTTATTATTACTCAACAAAAATATGTATCAGTTTAACTTTATTTTTTTTTCATTTTTGCCTAGTTTTAATCAACCAAAACTATAATTATTTTAACTATTATAATGATAATTTTTTAGGAAATCATCCAAATCATCATCATAGTTGTTTTCAATTGGTAGTTTTTCATTTTAGTTTTGTTTTTGTCATTTAAAAATGCCAGCATCATATTTTCCTTTGACATTTTTTTTAATTAAGGATGAAGAAATCTTAATTTTTGCTTGAATTCAAAATTACACTAATTACCTGATGTGGTTATTGCATTAAGAGAAGCTTCTAGAAGGTTTCAAATTACAATTTGTCAGATGAAGATCAAAACAAGAACTCGTGCTGCTGATGGCCGCAGGTATTTAACTAAAACAGAACTTTATTTAAGGCCTAAAACAGATTTGAGTCACATTATTCTGAAACCGAGTCTCAGTCGGAAAGTGAAGAGAATTGCATCCTAGGTGGTCAAAGATGGTTGTGCAGGGAAACATAATCTTGTGATAACACAGTGGGCTCTTTTGCTTCCCAATTTGCATGGATCATTGTGTGTTTTCTCTCTTTTTCTTTCTCGACACTGTGAATCCATGGCGTTTCTACTATTTGGCAGGCAGCAGCCTTGTGTAGAGATTTAATGAGTTAAAGGCACCTTGCAGACCTTACGCCATCGTGGAGAAATATTTTTGTGTGTGGGTGGCCATCTTGTCGGACCCATGCACACACACAAGAAAAGCAGTAAAGACGACTGCTTTTGAACATAAATGTAATCTATGCATGATATAAAATACTTTAAAAAGTATTTTTATTTGAGGGAAAAAGCTTTGAAAATGTGCGTTGGCCTTCACGAATACACACACAAACGAGAGTAACTCTGAATGTAAACAGATACTTTGCTTTCAAGAAAACTCCCCCGGGCACCTGTAACAATAAACATGGACAGGAAAAACAATATCAAACTCTCTTCACCCTGGACAAAAATGTTGTCAAATCATTACCAATCTCTTGTAAATATTTAAACTCTTCTCATGTCTGGGGGGGCTTCAACTGACTGTTTTTGGGTTGAGACTATGGTACACATTCCTATATGTAGGAATCAATAAATTCAGAGACTACTGCTCGGAGCACAGAACCGTGACGTGCACTGTGCAGGAAAAATATATGACTCTAATGAGTAACTGGTACAAATTGTGTCGCTTGATCATCATCAGTTCCCGAGTTACATGTTTTTGTGAGCAGTGGCACTAAATTTCATATGCTTGTGTGATTTGCATTTTTTTTATTCCTATCTCTAATACTCTTTATTACATATGCAGAAGTTGCAATGATATTGCTACAGCATAGAATTAAGCAGATGATGCATCCATTCCTAATGGTTAGAGAAAGGCAGTTCATTTAAAGTAAGGTAACACTGACATATGGTTGCCTTCAGAGGCACAAAGGTCTGACTGAATGCATTTGATGGCCCCTATTGATTCTGCTGCACTGTGGCTGTTTTATCAGAAGATAAATTGCTTTTGTGGACCAGCTGCGGGACTCAGAGCATCCTGGGACCTACCTGCAATAATTCCACTCACTTCCAACATACAGTGCTGTTATTTACTATGAACTGTAATATATTCCATGTTTAAAACTATAGTGTTAAAAAAAATCCTGTCCTTTGAAATCCATCTAAAAAATGTGAAGTTATCAGTATTTCTGCTCTCAGCTTTGTGACAATGCAAGTTTTCAGACAGTTTGGGTTTGTAATGGTTTATGTAACATAATTTTCACCGTTCAAAAAGGAACATTTAGGAGGGTAGATCAATAAGATCCCAGATTGCACAGAGCGCAGCACTGTGATGTACACGGAGCAGGAAGAAGGTATACAACCCAGTGCACTGCTCACAAAAACGTGTGTAACTCAGGAACTAATGATGATATAGTGACACAATGTGTACCACTTATTGATAATTCTTCATTTCCTGCTGCCTCCTAAAGTCATCCAAAGTGTTCAACTTTAGATTGATTAACAGATATTTCTGTTAACCTAAACAAATGACAAATAGTGCAGTGAAGTGGGTTCTGTCTTGTGTACTAAGTGTGCACTAGGAGGTTGGGATTTCTAATATTTTAGGCAATTTGGAGGTTGTGACAGGAGCTAGTAGACTGTATCGCTCCCAAGTTACTTGGCCAGACTTATTAAAAAGGTGGAGACGTTGCTCGGTTTAGCAGGTTTGTTGGATGGAGATATCAGAGAAGGAAAGGATGACTTCAGAAAGTCAGAAACAGAGAGAAATTTTAATTGCTCTGTGATTTTTCATATGATTACTTGAACTGTTTTCAGTTGGTCAGTATCCAACATGCCTCGCCTTTAACCAGCAGCATAATTATTATTATTAGTATGCACCACTGTGCATAATTATTATTTGAAGATGCACGTCATCACTTCTGTCTGAAACTGTAGATGGAGAAGATATCTGCTGCCTTCCGATGGCTGTAAAGAGACACCAGAGGAAATAATACTTTTTGTCTGCATGGTAGATGTTTGAAAGAACAAAACAAAACAAAAATACACAAACATGAATAAAAGAAGTTATCGATGTGCCTTTACTAAATAAAGTGACTAAAACACAGTGGAACAAAATAGCGGGCGGTGGGCTGCGTGCCACTCTTGGCACCAGGTCTGCTGTGCACTGCTGGATTCGCATCACCACACCCTCTCCACTGTGGAGCACAGTGAGTCACCAGTAAAGGCTTACCAGTGCCGTTATTTTGGGCTGTGGCTCAGCATGAAAATACAGCTCAAATTATGACACATGAGAAAAAAATTATCAAATTGAGGTAGCAATGCCATCGAGAAACAATATTCCTAACTAGGTAAGGTTGTCTTAAATTCATGCGCTCCTGTTTTGAAAAGAACTAAGACCTTTTTTTTTTTACTTTTGTGCTCAATAATAAACTAGGAACAGATGGTGAGAGAGAAAAGCATCAGGCTGGATTTTCTGCCACTGAAGCATACAATTTCTGATTCAACACTTAAGTCTGCTCTAGAAGTAGTCTCTGGAGCTCCTCAATGGAGGATGCTTGGTCTGTGATGTCCAAAAATAACAAAATGTCTCCTCCACTATGTACAGTATGTGTTGTTCAAAGACATATTGCATACATTATAATTCTGATCATATCTCCCAGACGATTCACAGTACTTTTTTTCCATTTTCATACACTCCCACAGTCCTCCTTCCATTTGTAGAGACTACAAAGGTAAACAAAGCAGTGGGAGCTGTAGGCTGGGTGCCTGACAATGAGAGAATAAATGAACAACATATTTGCCCACAATCTTCACAGCTGCCACCCTCCCACACTGTGAATTATCATAGCATGCAAACATTTGGAAAAAACAGCAAACACTCCTGTTGCTCTCGGAACATTATTAGCAGCATTTTTTATGTAAGATAGAGTAACACATGCTGTTTAAATGTAATATCTTCATTTAAGTATTCTAAAGGATCACATGTTTAAATAGTCTGACCAACAGCTGATCTGCTCAGAGTCCAGAGGCAGCTCAGAAAATGTGGGTCCAGAGTGAGAAGGATTCAATGTTCCCACACAGATGTGGCGCATGATTCATTTACATCCAGTACAACCAAAGGCTCTTCAGCCTTCATGTCTCCAAAGCAAAGACATATTAGTGACAGTAAACATGTTATAAGTTTAATGGATACGCACATTTCTCAGAAAGTTAAATAGGAATATAAGAGTCTTTATCTGTGTCCGTTTTCCTTCACCTGACTGGTCTACTGATGCAAAATGTTGGTCAATGCTATGTTTACCAAATTAATTAAAGCACCACGGAAATGTATTTTAGATCTGGCTTTGCTCATATTTGCAGTATGTCGAACGAGATAAATATTGATCCTGGTGTAGTTAAAATGAAAGAAACAATTAACACAATGTTTTGGTGAGATGGTCTTTCTATTTACTATTGACAAGGACTTTTGGAGGACATGTAGAGGACAGCTATACCCCTTAAAGAATATTCCTTCTAAGAATAAATCCATCTCCAAGTCACCAAGTTATTCTATTAATGAAGGCAACCGTGCTCGGACAGAGACGGTTTGCAAAAGTACGACAGTCATTTTTGTGGGGACACTTTTTAAAATAAATCTGTGTTTGTAAAAATACATTTTTGTCAAAATAGTTTTATATATTAGCAATCAGCAATAACTCAATTTAGGAACTTGATTTTTTTTGTTTTTTTTGTTGATGTGTAAAGTGTTCAGTCTGCTCTTTCTTTGTTTACTGTGTATGTTATAAAAGCCCATTATGATGAGGAAGTTCTTCATCATGATGCAATAAAGGTTTTGTAATTCACCTACCAAACTGAAGTGAGTCACTCTCACATAGTTGTAGGTGCAAATTTTGCGACTAACCTCAGTGGGTATAATACAGTTCAAGGACAAGAACAAGCAAACCATGCTGTTTACACAGTGAGTGCCTCAGTAACCGAGCTGCAACCACAATGAGCTGTTCCTACTGCACATTCATCATGCACCACGTCTGTTATTCTTCTTGGAGACGACAAAAACATTTGATCTTATGACAATACTGATTGTTTTGTTTTCAAAATATGTTTATTACTATTAATAGCTACTATAAAAAGATGGGTCAAGGCAGCTCCTGTGGAGTATTTGTCTTAATACACATGTTGGAAATGAAAGATTACAATGGAAGCAAAGCAAAATGCACATCATTAACCTGTAGGTTACATAAATTTGGTAAACTGTGAACTCAACAAGAGCTTTGTATCTAAATTACCAGGATAATTGTGTAGCTGCTATGTGTAATACAAAGAATATATTTAAATCAACATTTAAGTTGTGTAACTTAAAACCACGGCAGCGAGACTTTCAAAAGTCCACAGGCAGCAGGAATCTGAAGTAATATCCACAGGGTAAGCTAACAGGCTAACAAGCTCTGAGTCTACTGTGTCTCTTGTACTTGGACAAATCTGAAGATCCCTGAAGCTCCCAAGCCGACTGTTTAGCATTCTTTAGAGCTTCAGCTGCAGCTCAGCATTTAGAGAAGATGTTGAGGGCACCAGGTTTGTACGAGAGCTCGTATCAGCCTCAGCTAAATTGAGTTTAGGACTGGTTGGCATGGGTTTGTACGACTGAATGGTATCAGTGAGTATTTACTGAACTAGGTAGGTAGGTAGGTAGGTATGTACTTTATTAATCCCCGAGGGGAAATTTTTTAAACTATCCAGCAGCACATCGATTAGCATCAGTGATTAAGCTTTCTAGAAGTCCCAACCATGACTATACCCTTCACACAGCCTTCAGCTCTGGTGAGTCTTAAATATATATACACATACCTGTGATTAACATTAACAAGTCAGTTTAGAAGAAACAACATTTAAATAAGATGACCCTTGAATTACCAGGGGTCAAATGTTCCTGTTTTTGTCGAGCCTAACCTCTCCTTCCCAGCTCCTTCCACCACAAAGCTAACATGCACCGGATCAGTCTCTTAAGTGAATGGCCCTTTCCAGGTGGCACATTTCTGTGTTTGCTTTCAGTCAGACTTCAAGATGTATTCAAATCATTCATGTGAAAATTATGTTTTTTCTGCTATGTGTAATACAAATAATTACAGGCTGCAGGGAGCTCACGCTAGTCATCCTGATGTGCCGTTGGCACACTGTTTCTTTTGACATGACCCACAGAGTCCTAACAGCCATATTAAATGGGAAATACAACAGGTTAAAATAAACCTGAATAATCTACTCAGACACAGTATGAATTACAACATGAATTACAAATCATTTACTAAAACTTTAATTAGTTTTTTATTTTGAATAAATTTGTTGACTTTTTATTGACTTTTTATTGACCAGTTCATTCAATAAACTGTGCCAGTAGCACTGCATTAGTTATCATGCTGTTACAACTGTGTTTATTGTTTGCATATTTTGCTTCAAAAACAAGAACTAGAGCACCGAACATGTGAAGAGCAGAGTTCCTCTGCATGTCTGGTGAAGTGAACAGACAATTTGTCAGGAGCTTTCATTTTCCGCTGACAAATATGTCTTTTCTTGTCTGACAGATGGATCATTGCGAGCTGGAGGAGAGAGTGAACTGGAGGTTGTGGGGAGAGTGATGACTTTTAAAGGATCATAAAGAACCTCGAGGGGACAGCTCTGTAGAGGATTATTCAAAAGCGTTTTAATTTATTGGCTAATTTTAAAGGAAGGGCTGTCCTTATCAATGAAATGACTTCCGTCTGAATGTGAGTCTACTGACTTTTAATTTGGTTCCCCCTCAGCTTCTGGTTTTAAATAACAGCAGCAGTAACACTCTCAAATGTGATATTGCCATTATAAACAACATCATAACATCCTCATAACAGATGAAAAACACAGCATTGCCCACATTTTAAAATGATACATCAAACAGCACATTTTGTAGCGTAGCTCCTCGACTCTGAATGGTTGTAAATAACACATCTAGAAAGGTGATCATTTTAGTAATTAGTATTAAATACTTTCATTATTAAACAGTATAACCAACTGTGGATAAAAGGGAGAGTGATATTTTTTCAGAATAGTGAAGGGTGGTGATGCATGTGGATGTGGAGTGTGCTGAAGCTTTCAAAACCGCACAACAGACTTTACAAAATGCTCAAATTAGCATTTTTGTCTTGCTATCCATTTAAGCACCACAAAAAACACAAGCCAAAAGACCAGAGATACAACAACGTGATGTTTTTTTTAAATGAAAAGTAAAAAGTACAACTTCATTTTTCAAGCCCTGCAACTCCCCCATGGCTTTCTTCAGCTTCAGAGTGTATTTTTCAGAGCAGGGAGGTAGTCTGGCTTGCATATTGATAGCACAGACTGTGGTAGTGTGGCTGTTGTGATGGTGTGCCACTATAATTACAGGATCTTTTTTTTGTTCAACAATGAGGAGATTTGATGTGTTGTCTTCCATTATTTGTCCAAATCATTGTGTTTCTGGTTGGAAGCGCATTACAAATAAGTGCTAGTCTCACCTCAAATATGAATAATGCCAAAAAAAAAGAGTGCATTAGAGTGTGAAATTAACAACTGTCCAGAGAAGATATCCTAATATTTGCACAAGTTATTATTAAACTTATTTTGTGAGTATTGGCAACTGAATTATGAAATGGTTTGTTGCTTTTTTCTTACTGGTCGAGCAGATACTCATGTAACGGCAGCATTCTCCCACTCTGATTGTACACAATATAATGGCGCCATTGCGCTTTACATTTTGTTCTACAAATTACATTTTGTTTCACTTGTTACTCCTGATTAGACAAAATGTGACCACAGTTTTGATGTGTACACAACGTACACGACACAATCTTTCTGATCCTGTCTGACTTCCTCGTCAACAGAGCGACAGTTAATGTGTATACTAATGTAAGATATTGCTGGAAAGCTAAGATTCTTGTGATTTGATTGGTATAAACCATTTCAAGATCCAATTGCCACAGCAGGTACAGTAAACAGTCAGACCACCAACTAACAAACAAACGATTACAATATTGACATAATCCCAGCTTCCGTCATCCACAGGTATTTGTTTAAGGTAAGAATAAAATTAAAAAAAAAACTTCTACTTTAGGGTGTTTAAACTTCTATAACTCAGTGCAAGTAGCACCTTCTGTGATTGTGACTGTTGTGAATAAAACTTCAGAGTGTTACCTTTCAAAAGATACCAAACTTATGCATGTATTACAAATGGTTCAAGAACAGCTTTCAGTTTACTTTGGGTATGACAAGGCGTTTTAGCCAAACTGTACAATAATGTTAAAGTGTTAAATGACCTCCCACACTGCTTCTTCCTTCTAATTTAGCAGACTTTATCAAAATAAAACTCAAGTGGTGTAAGTGTATGTGTACATATACATACTGTCCTCAGATCTGTATTGATTAAAGCATGACAATAAATCACAAGAATACATCAGATAAATGTAAATTCAAGCAATATATGTGCAGCGTGCATGATTCTCTTCCTGTTTTGTCTCACTTTAGTGATTGATTGATTTGCATAGTCCAGTTACATGACATTTGTGTTGGAAATATGCACTCTAATGAGCTTACAGTGAGCCAAAAATGTAGTTGACAAAACAAGGAAAAGTCAAAGAGAAACTGATTCAATAATAAGAATTTAACACAAACTTTTAACTACCGCATATATTTTAACATATTATACTGTACTTGAGTAACAACTGTATGTTTACCTATCAATATCACAGATTTGATCAAACAGCCAAATGGTATTTGAATGTTCTGATACTTGAAATATACAACAGGTCTCTTTGGCAAGTGCATTCACTCTAACATCAATAAACAACATCAATAAACTTGAGAGAAGAGGGGAGTATATTTCGTCAAGAAATCAAAGACCAGCATGTTGCTACCTTTCAACTACAGCTGCCTGCTGGTGAGTTCAACTTCCATTGCAGTCAAACTTTCTGGTGCAAATACTGAAACATGTTGGTGTTTTTGTGATTTTGAAATGCACTTTCCCTGGCCCCGCAGCACTTCTGAACCTTGCACAGCATGGTGCAAGTATGGACGGAGAGTTACAATAGGAGGTAGAGCAGGGTGAGAAAATTGGATCTTTGACTTGTCAAGAACATGGCGACTTCTTCCCTATGAGTCATTGAACTATATCACTCCTACCTCATTAATATTTCACATTCTATCAGTCAATCAGATATTAAATGGAAGAAGGGGAAGCACTTTTCCTGTGATGTAATGCTAAATGTGTCTGTGGTGTCATAAATGCTTTCATAGTCAGTGGGTGACTGACAGTGACCTTGCCACAGCAGAGACAAGTGAAACCCCACTCAGAATGAGAATGCCCATCACAGGCCTAATTAGTGAAGGGCAGCTGACAACTCTGAAGGAGAGGTCATTGTGGTGATAACTGCAGTGAAGACTCGGCAATATGGTTCAACTCTCCTACATTACTTTCTATTCATCGAGGTCTCTTCTGTACCTGCTTTTAACCAGCAACATATGTCCATCTACCTCTACAGTCAGGTAAATGGTAGCCCGACACCACCATATAAGTGAGGGAAGAAATTCTGGGGTAAAAACTAACACAGATCAGCCTCAGTCTGTTTTATTATTTAGCAGTAGAATCTACTGTTGTAACAATAGTAACCGAATAGCCAATAAGTTAATACAGCAAGATATCTAGAGCCTCAACTAGGTTTCCTTTACCAATCTGTCTCTGCGGTTTCTTTGTGCAGCTATTCTTAGAGGCGTCAGAGATGAGGGGAGTCTCTCACTCCAAAGAAGCATCAGCATTAGCACAGCAAGTAGGGACTGCCAGGGGGCAGAGGCCGACAAGAGAAACAAGCCCTCAAAGCGTGTGGGATGAAAGAGAATGGAAGTTAATGAGCAGCTACCTGGATGTACTGAGCTCATACAAGTAGCGCATTTTGTTTGTGCAACCAAACCCTCGCTGCCTTACTTACTAAAAGAAGATTGAGAATTACTGTTTACAAGTCAACCACCGCACATCCACAAAGTCAAATCTAGTGCATCAAGGCCTATGCGGAAAACTAGACCTTTCAAGAAAGCTATTAAAAAGTGTTATGTATTAATGCTGTGCTTGTCACGTTGTAGGTTCAGCCTTAAAATGCTGACCTATCCTTTTTCCACAGGGCTCTGCAAAGCCTCGTTTGGTGTTTCTCCAAAAATCAAACGTTATTCAATTCCAGCCGCATGTCATCCTATCTTGTGTAAAAACAAGGAAACTATAAATGACTGGAAACAGTGGCAGAAAGAAAAACGAACGGGCTTTTTAATTATGCCTGGAGATTCTAGCACACTTGAAGATAATTACATAATTAATCCTCCATCAGTTTCAAGGGAGCTCTGCTCACCCCTTTCTGTCATTGCCTTACACTTCTAAAGCTGTGTTCAGAACAACGTAAGCAGTGCATGAAAAAGAAACCCAGACCTTTCATTTATTTTTACTGTATGAAGCCACTGTGTTCGGATATCAGGGGTGCAGACAAACAAAAAGGTATGGGGAAAAAAATTACAGGGCTGTATGGCAAAAAAGTTAGACCTCCCTCAAGTTTTGCTTCAACACCAGGCAATACAATGGCCAATCAGATGTTTACACACATAACAGGTGGATTATTTTCTAACGTGAGCTGCATTCTACTTTTTCTTGAGCCACCTTTATTGTGTGTACTACAGGTTGAAGTTAGAATTTGTTATTGATGTCAGAAATGCAGCAGTAATGTGCGACAAATGACATCTTCATGAATTTATATTTTAGATGTGATTCTGTGTTTCATGACATTGGGGGGAAAGAGTGAAAAAATAAATCAAAATAATGATCCTTGTTTGCATTACCTGTAAGTAAACCCATAGGAAGTATAATGTTCACAGCATTCTTCAAATTTGGAAGCTGTTTCTCTGAATTTGTTTCAACAGTTTCATCATGGTCGTGGTTAAGCAAAAAAAAAAAAACATGACATTGTTACATTATGAAAACTGTCACTGAATATTTATAAGGAATGAGTTGCGAACTTTACATAATCACCCCCAACCTCCATGGCCTTTCTGCTTCACATAAATATTACACTCCAGCCTGCATTGCCACTTAATGTTGTGATTGAGAGTGTGAGTAACACAGTCTCAGCTGTAATAATGGAAGCAGATGACTAGAAGGCCTGAGGCGCAGTTTAAGTTTTCATTTGACTTAATCAGATTGTGCCGTGGTGTCGGGTCACAGAAAACAGTAACGTGCTGAGATCAAGGGCTAAGTGGGCCGTCACAGACTGAGACACACACACACACTGGCAATATGAGCATTTTTATTCATGTCACAGGCATGTGCACTACTGCCAAGAGAAATTCAAGGACATACAATCATGTTACCTAACGTATTACAATTACTTTATAATATCCTCCACTTCAACAGTCTCCTAGTACATCTCATACTTGGAGCAACTTCAGAACAAATAGGCATCCAATGCAAATTCATAATAACAGTGTCACGTATTTAAAATGTGCAACATCTTTTTTCTATAATCCCTGCCATCCACAGTTACCCCAACGGCAGCTGTAAACAACATGCAGCTAAAAATAATAAACTTAACTTGCAGCACTATGATTGCAATCGCTGATCCAGTTTCATTAAAGAAATACAAATAAATTCAGCTGTCATCTCAACAACAAACTAATCTGTTATGTGGTGGTGTTGGTAAACGGACCCAAACGCAAACACACAGCAGGTAACTTGAAAACAGGAAGTTTTATTTTCCAAAACAGTAGGGGGAAATGAAATTGAATGTGCATAAACACAGAACTAATCCTGGATGGCTGGAAGCCAATAACTGTCTCTCACCCCGACTCGAGATCCTCCCTGAGTCGGGGAGAGAGGGTACTCAAACTAGTCCAGAAAGGGAGAGAGTGAGCGAAACCCGTGCAGGCAGGTGAGGGTGTCCCCGTAATTCTCACCGGGGCCGAGACAGGCGAGTGTAAGCTGGCTTGAGGGTGCTCCACACTGGGCAGCGTGGGTTCGGGCGGAACCGCAGCGGCGGCAGGCCGGCAGAACAAGCAAACGGAATTACTGAACTGCAACGTGGTACCAGGTGAGATGATCGGACGGACTGACCCAGGTGGAGTGCAGGACCGGGGTTATAATACTGCCAGGTGGTGATTACTGGAATGAGAACCAGCTGTGCCAGCTGAAAGAGGTGCGGTAGTGGGAGGAGTCTGGAGGCTGGTAGTGGATGAATCCACACCCTCCAGACACAGACCAGAACATAGAACACATGACAGACCAGAACATAGAACACATGACAAACCAGAACATAGAACACATGACAGACCAGGACAAACAGGCAAGAAGACAGGAAACATGAGGAAAAGGGTGATCGGGGGAACAGAGGGAACGGCAAACAGAGACAGGCGGAGATGCTGACATAATCAACTACTAAAAAAAGTACCAAGCCAAGTTGGCTGGTGTCAACACCAAACACATTCAATAACAGCAAACTCTTCCGTCTGGTGTCTGTCTCTCAAAGGACATATGAGGCAGCGATGAAAGGCTGTCTTGCTTTGTCCTGTTGTGGCTGAGAGGCAGCCTTGTTTGAAAAGTCAATGGTTTCATCCACCTGAACTTCAACAAATTGTGCCACACTGAGCTCCTGTCATCTCTGTCTTTCTTTAGAACACCTTCTATCATTTTAGACATTTTAGATTTGTTTGACATGCCAGAAAACACAGCAGATGATACCAATTGGGAGATTAAATTGACATCCTTGCTGACCATTAGGTGCAGTAGTTGATAATAACAATAATTAGGACTATTTATACAGCACTCTTCAAAACCAAGTTATAAAGTACTTTCCATGGTATTACCAGGATCCAAAGATTACAGGGCCAAGGCAAATAAAATCAGGCATAAATAATTCAAACAAAATGGGATAAACTCCCAGACAATATAGATAGAACAACAGAAACAATGAAAGAGACAATATATACATATTGGAGACAAAAAATGTTTGCCTGGAATCAAACACTTCAAAAAGATAAGTTTTGAGAGCTGACTTGAAAGATGTCACTGATGTTGCAAGCCTCAGATTCTCAGGCAGAGCTGAGGGGCCCAAACGGCAGAAGTCAGTTCACCTTTAGTCTTCAGCCAGGTCTTCGGTACAGCCAGCAGAGTCCTGCCTGAGGATCTAAGGCTGCACTCGGGCTCGTACGGGAGGATCAACTTATCAATGAGAGCAGCTGTTATTTGTACCAGACATTTACCATGAAACCAAATGATTCAAATGAAAAATATTCCAAGTGGGCAAGGGGAACATTTAAAATTCTCTGTGTGTTTCACAGCCAGCCCACATCAACGACCTGATATTCTCGGGTGCTGAAAATAATGAAACCTGAAGGACATGCTTCATTTAGTGCTTCACAGTCACCTGAACTTAAAATCTCAGCCAGCATAAATACACCCAACTGCTTTGATGTTAAAAAAAAAATCATTGCAGCAAAATAATTTGTTTGCAAGTGATCTGACATTCAACATACTACTGAGTTGTGGGATGGAGATGAAACAGCACTGGCCAAGGAGGCACTGGGGGGAGGATGTAAGGTTGACAAGAACCTGAGTATTAGCTTTCACTGCATGTCTGAGTTCCCAGCGGGAGACTCTGTTACAGGAAACAACAAGAATAACCCGGAAAGGTGATACGACACGGCGTCACATTTGGAGGCTATTACTAACGTTTGTAGAAAACCTTTTGGCCCCTAGTCCACCTGGGTGCAAACCATCAGGACAGTAGAAGGAATCCTGAACATATCTAAAGTTGTTGAAGTTGGACCATTTACAAAGTCAAAAGCCACTGCGAAGAGGAAAATCGCTGAACTTTGCCGATGGAGACACAGTATCTGACCAGAGAAAACAATAGTGCTTTGGAGTGCCGCTGAAGTTTGTAAAATAGAGATACATATTTCTTCTACTGACTCAGGTCCTTTTTGAGCAGAATCATCATTGCTGCCAGCAGGAATAACAGTGCTCACAGCGGGATATCTTTTGATGCAAGCCAGTTCATCAACGTTGGGCAGGTGAGCGCCGGAGAAACACTCGACAGCCAAATGGCTCTGACATCATCATAATGATTCACGATGTTAACTGTGAGCCATAACATCTTATTTTCATCACAGCAACTTGAAATATGATTATTGCATCACACTATTGTATTACAATCTGCGATCTGTGTATGCAGTCGTGCTGTGTACACTGAGAAGTTAGTTTTTTTGGCCACAAAAGTGTAACAGAAAAGTCCAGTATTGTAAAATGTAGTTGTTATGTGACACGAAACATGATGAAACAAGACCATCATGTTCATGATGTTAAATCTTGACTCATTTTTGGTTCATGAATCATGGAAAGGCCCCCCTGATGCATTTAGTCATGATTTTTTTTGTGAAAGATTTTAACCATGTTGGTCTTGGTATTTTTGCCAGTGCAAATTAACTTATTTGTAATACTTCATTCCTTTTCTTTCGTATCTCTGTTTTGCATGTTTTAGTTAAGAGTCTGAGACAATCTCTTCAATCTTGGTGAATTTCAGCTTTTGCAGAAAAGGATTTAGTGTTTTAGCATTAAACTGTAATTCTGTTGTGTGCTACATGCAAATCACTAATGCACAGGGAAAGCATTGTGGGATTTATTTAAATACAGTCATTATAGACACACATATGAGAGCCTCACTGTTTTCACAATGTTAGTTTACAAGTCATGTTAAGTATTGTGATGTATTTAGTTATCTTGACTTGAAGTTTCAAATTTTAAAACACAAACCTGGATTACCAAGCAAAGGTTATGGATTTTGAAAAACATGGACAGTTAGACATGTATAAGACATGACTTAAATAAGAAATATGCATCATGTTTTTTAATTTGAACCATGATCTTTTGCTTAACCTAACCATGTAGTTTTGGTGCCGAAATCTAAACAAACTCTGACTGTTTTCCAGCGTTAACTAACTGTTTATTATTTTTTACTATGACTACAAAGGTCAAGTATGTCCGTCGCTGGTACTCTCTAACAATCACATATGTCATTTAACAAATGAGCTATTCTGTCGTTTAGGTATCAGGACACGTTGGTCCTAAAGATGGTGCTAAAAAAAAACAACACTCATATTATATGTCATTTTGGGAGTCATTGCAAATAGACGTTTTTGCTGTTTTGGTGTGAGGTCATGATGCATGAAATACAACCGGGAGATGGCCTCAAAATGCTGGTTGCACTCTACTGACAAAATTAATATACATCTGCAGCACAAGGCTTGGTCATCACTTGGATGCACCTTCTTGACAATGCAGAATCCTGAGAGTGAACAATCAATATTTTTGGAGTTCAATACCTTGGTCAGCATATATGGGGCTGATTGGATGTCAAATTATGATTTAGTGTCATCCAAAAGCATGTGATTACACAGGCATAAGCAAAACAATCATTTTAGATTATCTAAAAATTAAAGGGTGCCACTCGGTGAGAGGGCACACTAAATTGCTAGATTACATTTGGCAATGTTTAAACTGTTTAATGGAAAATGTATCGTTTTCATTCTCATAAAAGGAACTTACGTCAACAAATATTAGCAACAACAAGTTGCATATGTAGAGTTACACTTGCCAACAAGAAGGCTTCAATTCAATTCAACACTATAGCATCACGTCTGAGCCGAAAATTATTCTCAAGAGTGTTTCCGTGATGTTCAGCCAGAATCAGGTCCTCTATTATGGCCCTGCATTATCATCAGAGGGAAATGTAAACTTAAAATTTTGGTTGGAAATACAAACTCACCAAGTGGAAGTAAATCTTTAGCAGGGATCTTCAACCAGTAGATTGGGATCTACCCAGTAGAACAAAGAGGTTGGATACCCCTGCGGCCAACTCTAGGAAGAGTCTTGGTGGTTCCAAACTTCTTCCATTTACGGATGATGGAGGCCACTGTGCTCATTGGGACCTTCAATGCTGCAGACATTTTTCTGTACCTTTCCCAGATCTGTGCCTCGATACAATCCTGTCTCGGAGGTCTACAGATAATTCCTTAGACTTCATGGCTTGGCTTGTGCTCTGACATGCACTGTCAACTGTGGGACGTTATATAGACGGTGTTTGCCAATCAAGTTGTAGAAACATCTCAAGGATGATCAGTGGAAACAGGATGCACCTGAGCTCAATTTTGAGTGTCATGGCAAAGGCTGTGAATACTTATGTACATGGGATTTTTTTTCGCTTTTTATTTTTAATAGAGTTGCAAAAATTTAAAAAAAAACAACTTTTTTTCACATTATCGTCATGGGGTATTGTGTGTAGAATTTTGAAGAAAAAAATTAATTTAATCCATTTTGGAATAAGGCTGTAACAACAAAATGTGGAAAAAGTGAAGCGCTGTGAATAGTTTCCGGATGCACTGTATAATGTGTATTGACATGATGACATGATGTTAAGTGAGTGCAGCGCACGCTATGGACTAATGATCAGCAGGTCTGAGTCACACTGAAGCTGTTAAATGAGGTCCTCCCTCATGGCCAGCTGCACGGAGAAATGTCCAGGGGACGGTTAGAGATTGTGCCCTTGTTTATGTATCTATGTCAAAGTCATTTAGACCTTCTCATGACAAATGGAAGGAAATGGATTTTACACTACAAGGAGTCAAAAGACAACAGGGATAGGAATTATATCAAAAACACGACTGAAATTTAAAAAAAAAAACTGTAATTTGAATTTGTTACAAGATCTGTGGACCTGTTGTATATAAGTCTAGTGTTTTGGGTTTTTTTAAGTGAGAGAACTGTGTTCTTTTGTACATCTCATTCTGTATTTAATCAGTACATGTTCTGTAAATTCTCCATTGGTGATTCATTCATTAACTTGCAAAGGTTGCATTAGCTAGTATTTTGTAGTGTTTAAAAATACGTCAACATGTTTTCATCTTTTCAGTTAAAGCTCTGATGAAAGTAGCCTGGGCATCATTATTAGATCATCATCATGGGTCGTTAACAGTCTCTGATGTGAATGACTTAACATTCGACACAGACGGATGCATGAGTTAAAAAAATTTACCACTATATAAAACCAAGAGTCATACCCTCATTCTTTTTACTTTTGCATAACTCATACACATTATCCTGAAGGTATTCACTCCTCACTCTGGAATGAAGGCAATCCCTTAGTGACCACCTCTCTAAGCACTTTGTGACCGTCCCTAGAGGCTACAGTCCAGCTTCCAGCGAACATTTTAGAGTACAGAGTAGAGCTGATTTCTGCTAAAGCTGCTGACCTCAGCTCTCTAACCTTCCCCATTAGCAGCCCAGATATGTCTTTGCATTTGCCATTCAGGAGCTAGCTTTAGGCTTAGTGCATAAATTTTGCGATGGTGGATGTTTGTTCTAATTAGATTTATGGGTAGGAAATGTTTGGAGAAGCAAGACAGCACTGTTTTATTATTAAGCTTGGAATCAGGTCAGATGAAATGAGCAGCAATGAAATGCACTTTGATATTTATGAGCTCCGAAAGCGACACAAGGTACCCAGATGCAAAAACTGGGGTGTATTGTCACATTTTAGGACAAAATAAAAAAGATAGGACAAAGCATATAGAACCGCATCGTAAAAACAAATCCAACTGAAGCTGGTTAAGAAAAATCCCTGAAATACCTACAAATCACATCAGTTTTATTTGTGAATATTTAGGATCATGGTATATTATTCACTGCTTTTCAGTTCCATTTCCTCTCACTAATGTTTACATTTCAGCTGCTGGTTTGGAAACAGGGAATATGGCTTTTACACAAGCTTTCAAAATTGTCCAACATGTACTTTTCTTATCTTCCATGCCTTCTGTCCAGTAATAAATTCTTTGTGCGATCAGACTTCCTGATAACCAGTAAAATCAGTAGAAAACCCTGCCATGCTCTTTTTCTTTTTGTGCAGTGAAAATAAAAGATTTTCAGAAGACGGCTTAAACACGATTGTTCTGGGCAGTCATCTCAATGTTTTCTTAACTTTTGAAATCCCATAGAATTCACTGCAATTAAAAATCCAGTTCATAGTTAATTGACCTTGTGATTGAATTTAGAAATAAGATGGGGGGCTGTAAGCATTCAACCGGCTGTGACTATGACATATTTCACATGTGTATTTTAAGCAGGATGACTGCAGCAATCAATCACAAACCTCAGTCCAGTTTTAGATCAAAACTAGAATTACGGTTTTATGTCTCCACCACCCAGTGAAGTTGCAGTTTACAGCCATGTCTATACAGACTTACATAATACATGTAGTGAAGACTTTGAAGGAATTTAACAACAGGTAATGAGTGCATTCTTTGGCAAAATATAAGCTACCACTGTATTGACATATGAGCCCAGTGAAATAAGTTCCAGTGAGATACATGCTGTCTTCATTTAAAGACTACGTTTACAGAAAAGCAAAGAACAAACAGAGAGCTCCATCACGGTGCAACAACAATCACCTGACACTTAATATCAGTAAAAAACACTGAGTTTGAGATGGACTGCTCCTGAACTCTGTATTGCCATAAGGCACAGTCAGTTAAAACTATAGTCAGAGACAGTCTGGTGTTCCAAGGTTCCACGTTAAGGATGAAGTATGAGTCTCTCCTTATCAGGAAATGTAGAACATTCTACGAGACAATATTAACTGGACTTGGGATGAGAGAGGAGCTAAACACCTTTCCACATGTCACTCTGTCTTTGCTGTTTTGCCACCTGAAGCGGTCTCCTTTGATTTCTTCACTCCAAATCTACAATTTCCATCACATTACTAGAAGCTTCAAAATTGAAGTATCTTGTTTTACAGTAATCACTTGATTATCACAGCTGAGGAGCATTGTCATAAATAATTCATTAAAAATATTTTAAAACTTCTCATTTCTAATAACACCCTGGCTGTTTTGTCCCACTAAGTAGATGCAGTGTGGTTTGCTGTGGTAGACTGAAATAGAATTACAAGAGTCCCACCTGCTTGCCGTGAGACTCAGAGGAGTCAGCTAATTGAATAAGCCAAACACTCCAATTGAGTCTTTCAATGTGACCTCGCACAGTCCATGGCACATCCATTTAGATTCCATCTGCTCTGAATTAAGGATGCACACATTCTCATTTCTGCCCCGGCTGCTGCAGCAAAACAACCACTGTTGATCAGAATCGCATAAGTGCTGCCAACTGCCTGCATGAGATGAGAACAGCTGCCGGGGAGTTGCAGGTGGAATCAGAATACATTATGGAGTTTTAGATATTAGTGCAATTTAACAGTAATCTTTAACATCTGCCAGACTATGCAGTGCAGTGGCTATTCATTACAGGCTCATTTAGATAGAATCAAGCAATGAAAACAGATACAGTTAGTCATGTTTTCCCAGTGGCTGCATTAAGACAGAAACAACAGAAAGTGCCGATGATAACCGAAGCCGAGGATCATTTATTTATTGCATGTCTAAACTTAATATCAAAAACTTGTAAAAAAAAAAAAAAAAAAAAAGATCTTTCATATCAGTAAATGCAATTTTTTTTCACAATTTCTGTCTCCGGCATGGCCACTGGAGTTGATCGGCGTCATTAAAGTCAATGCTTCATATCCCACCGGTTGCACCGCGGTGCGTGTCAGCAGCGTCCCAGAAGTGGGTCGCCGCTCTGCAGCGCTAAAGATAAGCGAGTTTATTCTTGACAGAAGGACCTCAGAGACCGCACCATCCGGACCAAAACACATTGGCTGGGCAGGAAGTCAGTTACACAAAACCAATGCAAATCAGGTCGCTTTTCAAAATAAAACACCCAAATGCAGACTCCTGATGGTAAAATGCATCACCATATCACCTTCTATCCCCACAGTCTTTCAATCAGGACAAAAAATGTCTTCTCCAGCTCCATGCACGGAATGTCAAATAATTACTAAATAAATAGGAGGATTAATGTTGTTTACTGACTAAAACACAGCAAGCTGTGTTAACTTTGTCTGTAGGCTGTAGCACAAAGTAGCAAATGACGACAATAAACATAAAATGGACAAAAAAAATAAACCATTTAATGACATTTACCCACTAGAAGTACAAAAATCAAACAAACATGACCAAATCCGGGAGTGCGATAAAACGAGAAGACAAAACGCTTTACTTCTGACCCTCTCCTGGAATAATATGAAGCAGACAGAGGAATTTGCGACACACACGTGACATGACAAACCGGTGTTTGGTGTAAAATGCAGGTCACAAATTCTGGGAAACATTTGCACTAAAAAATCTGCCCATTTGAAATTTTCTCATATGTCGATACACTTTAGTATTTACAAAGGTTACAGTGCTTAATAGACTTTTGCAGAAACATTATAATGTTTTAATCAATGCCAACCATCACCAAACAATATTATATGACTGTGCTGGTTCAATTCGGCATCCATTTGATGTGAGTGATCATATCTCACTCCAACCGAGTGTCATATTCTTGACTTTAGGGCTTGAATTTAGTTTCTTCCTCTTGTAGCTGAGTGCACAAAGCCTTATTACCATTGCAGTATGAATTATGAATGACCACAGAGCTCTATATAAAGGCTTATGTTATTCGTGAACTGTATTATTAAACAGAAAACTGTTTAGCATGCCAGGCTGAAGCAAGGGAAATGCTGTTTGCTGGAAGTCTCACCCTTATCTTTACTATCTATGCTATATATATATATATACTGTGTATAGTATATAGAATATACACTGACCAGGCACTCTTAGGGGCATCTGTACACCTGCTTATTCAAGCAACTATCCAGTCAGCCATTGATGTGGCAGCAGTGCAATGTATAAAATCATGCAGATCCAGGTCAGGAGATACAGTTTGTGTTCAGATCCTACATCAGAATCGCTGAAACTGCTGATCTCATGGGATTTTCACCACAACTGATGTGAAAAAAAAAAAATCTTCCATGTTGATGAGAGAAGTCAGAAGAGAACAGCCAGGATGGTTGCAGCTGACAGAAACGCTGTGGTAACTGAAATAACCACTCCTCTACTGTGAAACTAATCTCAGAATGCAAAACCTGTCCAACCTTGAGGCAGATGAGCTAAAACAGCGAGATACTACCTAATCTAAAAAAAATGTTTTTAAATCCATCATACTAAACTGAATTTCCAATTACGTTTTTAGAAAAAACGTATTTCCCCCCCAGATTAAGTTTATTTGTATAACAAATAGTTTCTAATCAACATATGTTTGCTGTTTATTTTCTTGTTTTTCTACAATGCTGTTATTGTTTAAAAATAATCTAGCAATAGTCTATTATTTTTCTGTGAATATTACTTTTCTGAGATGATTTAAAACACTAACATTGGTGACAGATGTAGCCCTATTACGTTAACCTATAATTATTTGCAATCTAAATTTGGATTTTGTCTTTTTTCCACGTTAATGGATTAAGTCATGAGTGACATGTATGTCTCCATTAGTTTGTTCATAAAAAGAGTAAAAAAAAGTTACAATCGCACATTTTTTACAGTAGTTGTCTAACCTTCAGATAAAGCCATTTCCATACTTGTGTCAATGGGAATCCCTAAATGATGTCATATGTAATAAGATCCACATGAAGTACACTGGATATACAGTACAAGATTAACCATCATTGATATTTTCTATTGTATTTGATTGCAGCAAACTTCCATGTATTAAA
This sequence comes from Brachyistius frenatus, assembly GCF_029030835.1. NCBI lineage: Eukaryota > Metazoa > Chordata > Actinopteri > Embiotocidae > Brachyistius > Brachyistius frenatus. Next base: position 2,087,213 of record NW_027210626.1, read on the forward strand.
AAAGATATTCTAAGTTTGGAATGAAAATTCAATCTTTGGGTAATTCCTATACTACAGCGACTGAAGCCAGTGTATATTTCTCAAAGGTCTGTCTGTAGTTTACTAACCTGTATCTAATGAGGGCTCCCTTCATTTGTTTCTCCTTCTCCTTTGCTTTTCAATATAACTTCCAGCCCCTTGTGTGTTTCCAAGGACATGTTAAATAGACAGCCTAAAATGGGAAAAGAGGCCATATTAAATGTATGGGAAATGTGGCAGAGATACTAGGTTATTGTATGTTTTGTGATAAGAAACTAAGCAGGTCCATAAGTGGCTCCAAAAGCTACTGTGTACTCGAAACACAGGGCAGCTCGTTGGATAACACACACAGGAATGACAACTGGCTTGACCGCAATCATGTAATGCTGTGTCTCATCATATGACAAGAATAGGAAACACCATTACATTTGGAGGTATTTCATCTTCGTTATAAAAAACTGAAAACAAGCCATTTTTTGATTTTCGCTCATCCCATTTTGACCTTGTAAAATACATTTGTATTATTTAACTTTTTTCCATTTTCATTTTTGGTATTTTAAATTTAAAATCAAATAACTACTTGTCTATGAAAGGAAAATTGAAATCCTAAAAGATACACGGACTGCCTTGGCTTATGTGAGTTCATAATGATGTATACATTTGTCACCATTAGATAAATTTGCATTCAGATGACTCACAATTACATACTAATGTCAAATAATGCTCATTGGAGTAATTATATTTCAGTTAAATACCTAATGTTTACAGACGTCCTCCTCAGTCTGTTACATCCCTCTTTTATAGCTTTTGAAGATCCTGTCAGGCAGCAGCAATGGTTCCTTATGTCTCTGATGAGAATCCTGTTCTGTCGAGACAGTATAGCATTACTTTGTGAAAAGCCCTTTTCTTTGTCTTGTACAGACTGTGGATGCTATAACAAAGTGATTGTATTAAATTTCTTTAACAGTAATGAAAGCAGACTTTTATGAATGTGAATATATAAACACTTATATTTCTCCTGAAGAGCACAACATTGTGTGGTAGCTTTATATACACTGTATATGACAATAGTTTATACTGTATATGTTACTCTCAGAAAAAAAACAGTATTAAAACCGCAAATCTTTATAAAAAAAAAACGTACAATATAAATTGCAAAAAAAAGCACATACCAGAATCTCATGGCCAAATCTCAGTCCTGCCTGACAACTGTGTCTGCTGATTCATCTTGCACAAGGCTGTTGTAAGTTGTAACTACATCATCCAGTTTCTACTTTTCCTTTGTAATAAACTCTTATTTGGGCTTGCACTTTTTTGTTATTTGTATAAATGACAGAATCAAAATCTTAAAAAAAAAATTAAAAAAATCCCGATTTGTCATGTCACAAATTACTCCCAACATAAAAATAATAAGAGAATGTTTACCTAAATAAATATAGCGCAATAACAGTAGATAGAATAACTCACCTGTGGCTCTGTGTAGCTGTTGTCTTTCGAAGTGAGCTCCAACATATCCATGCGGCCTCTGTTTGTCCAGGCAACTGGTGGACCTCAACATAAACAATCAATTGAAAATTAAAAATGTTTTCTTAAATGTAAAATGACATCAAACAGCTCAAAGTTAATATTTTGTTGCTACTTCTCTTACTTACTCCTTTCTCAACCTGCTTCAGCCTTGACCTCAACTTCTGTTCTGTTGCCTGCAGTGTTGTTGGTAGGTTTTGAATGTCCTGTTCAACTCCTTCTTCATACCCTCTTCCTAGTCTGCAAATGTTATAGACACACATTTGTATCTTTGTCAGAAAGAGAAGGTTACTAAGGTACTAAAGTAGGCGGTTTACGGTGTACATTTGTGGAGGAGCAGTAAGCGGTAGTTACCAGAGTTCAAGATTTTAAGAGATATTTTATGTCAACAATGATTCATTCATACAATGCAAACTCCTCACAGTTCCACAACACGAATAGAAATGATATACTGCATCGCTTGTATGTAAATAGAACACACAGAAAGTAAGCATAAGATCAAAAATAATCAGTCAGCTTTCAACCTCTAGATGCATCCTGGCGGTTAAGAGGTGTATCATAGAATAACAACTGATCATTTATAGTTGGAGACCTTCCTCTCGCCACATGAAACACATGAAAAAACAGGTATCATTAAGGACAGTTGAAAATGGGTGTACACGGCTGCTAAAGGGCAAACAATGAAAACTCAATATGTTATGTCATTTGTTGTGTCTTTATTTAGTTAATCTTGCATTTCTTTAGGGCTGTCACACAGGCAAAGTAAATCAATATTTATCTTTATGTCATTTCATGTATAGGGCTGAAGCAACCAACATTTTTACTGTATCAAACAAACACATTCAAAGTACAAGCCAAGGACATTAAAGTATGAAAAATGCTCTGACTGACAAAAAAAAGCCTAAAAAGCTTGTTATATTATTCATGTGTCAAGTCTTCATCCTAAAAATAGCTAAAGCTGTCAAAAAACATAAAGAAATTTCCTTCAAAAATGTGAAGTGAAGATAGAAAGTGTGAAATGGAAATACTCAAGTACAGTTTCTCAAAATTGTACTTTATTATGGTACTTGCATGAATGTACTCAGTTACTTTCTACCATTAGTATTGCTATCAACCATGTGCTTCCCTTTATAGTCACAATTTCCGTCTGCCAATGGCTACTTCCAGCATGATACAGTAATGCACCATGATGTAATAAAGCAACATCAACTCAAATCGCCTCATGAACATGACAGTGAGCTCAGTGACCTCCTCAGTCACCACATCTGAGTCCAACAGAACATGACTGGGTTGTGGTAGAATGGGCGCTTTGCAGCTTGAATGTGCCGCTGACAAATCCACAGAAATTGTGTGACGCAATCACGTCAACATTGACTACAATCTTCAAGGAATATTTCCAACATCTTGTGGAATCACAAAGAACTGAGGCTGTTTTGAGCACAAAGGGAGACAGGAATCAGTCTTAGTGTAGTAATCTCAATACAAATCTCAGTGGGTGTCTAGAGACAAGCACTATATGAGGAGGGATCTCTATTCATTCCTGCTCATTTACTTTCAGTGTTAGCAAGCATGGTTATAAATAGTCAGTATACAAGTTAAAAGTACGAAAACAGGTTTGCAGCCTCACAAATATTCATTGCACATAAATTCTACCTGATTTATAAAATGAAAAGCTCTTACATTTGAGAGAGAATAAAATTGGTGTTTGTGAGTTTACTACCATGGAGAAAATCGTTATCCCTGCAGGCCAACACATGAGCAAGTCTCAGATCCAGCAGTTCAGTTTATTATTTTGGTCCTGCTGAGCACACATAAGGCTGCTAGCCACATTAAGCACATTTGCAACTTTTCCAGCCCTGGTGCTGGATCACTGAAGTAATATTTCATGCCTGTGCAAACAGACAGGAGAGGTCAATTCATAAACTGGACTCAAATTGTACAATTACTAGATATTCAATTAGAGGGAAAGGGATTCTCTGAAGGCAACATTTACTGAGTCAAGTATCACTTTAAGAAACATTTACTTGAGTCGACTGAGGTACATACATACTTATTTTAGGAGTTTAGGGAATCATTTAGTTTGAATGAAAATATAGAGATGTATTTTGGTTGCCTGTTATTAACAGTCCTTCTCAGTAGTTTTTAAGTTAAATTTGAAGGTTCTTTTTGATATATCAGACCCTTTGAATCTGTCCAAGGACTCTGGGGAAAGCCCTGATGATGTGCAGAGCATTTGCACAACAGATGAAGCCGTCATCAGACAGAAGCAGAATGTAAGACGGTGATGCAGAGAGAGAAGATGGAGACGGTGGGTGGGCGTGTGGCACAACAGTTCAAAGTCCACAACCCTTCTTACACACATGCACACACCAAGTCTGAGAGAAGCCACCCACTTACAACAAAATGCAATTGGGAGACGTGAGGGTGAATGCATCTTTGACACATGGCCAAAGTGACTGTACAAGGAGCCACTACGCTACATGCAGGCGCTCGTAGAAAGGCATGACAGACTGCGCGCAAAAGAAGCTGACAACACACGAACAAACCAAAAGACTACATCCAATTTCTGAAATTGGATTCACAGTTTCACTGGGCTCCGTGATGCCTACGCAAAGAAAGGAAGAGAAACAGACATCTGGTCAATTTTTCAGCCTCCAGCACCAACGCAACACAAATTGACTGAGCATTCGAAAGCAAAGCAGTGCATCCAGTTGTTTAAACATTCACAGGATGGACAGTGACAGTCTGCCCTTATCCTATCTTGATACACTTCACTTGTGTGATGATGCATCCACACGTGTGCACATAACCTCATGAGTAAGGGAGCTTTTTTTTTTTTTTTTTACAAAAAAACCTCACGACGAAGGTATGAGCCTCACGGATTTAAAGACTAATTAAAGAGTATCACATTTGTTTACTTATTCATGCTTAGCTAATAGTGGTTACATTGAACCGAGGTCACTGAATCGTTACCTCCTCTGTTGTCTCTGTTAACACGTTACAAACTCCAGAAAGCCAGAAATACATTCAAACATTATGCGGAACATTTACAAGGCTATTTACTGTATTCATGTAATGTATTGTCCTGCCCCAGAATTTTGTATTTGTGATATTAAGACATCAATGGTTACCTAATGCTATATGCACTGTTTCCCAAACGTAGATATGACTCGGGTGTATCAGTCGGCACTGGATCCTTCCCGTCATGACTAGCTCGACATTAAGAGCGCAATCTAAAATATTACGCTTGTGCATTTATCTATTTTTTTTATACGTCAACAAATCTGTATGTACGAGATGAATGCTCAACTAACTTTACTCGTGGTTCAAAGTGCTTCGTTTTACAACAACAAACTCCAGAAACACAGTAGAAAACAAATCTGCAGTCTAACAAAACAGTATATTGAAACACAAACATGTTATCTCAGGGAGTGCTGGGAAACTTCAGCCCCTAACCCCAACACACTGCAATATGCTTGTCACAGTTTTATGGGGGTGTTGCCCCGGTAGCTTCAGTACAAAAGAACATCGATGCAGCGTATTTTCTGCAGAGTAACATTACTGTGATTGGCCCTGGTTTATATATTTTCCTTCATTTTTCACACAGCCATATGCTAGATTCTGACCTAGACATCAGTTTGGAGTTGCAAGCACTGCACTGGCATTTAGATAATATTGTATAATTGTAGATACAGAGAGCAACCTGGGTCCCTCCTCCCCAAACTGCACGACTCCCTGTATAAACATTGGTCACATGCCGTGCCACCCACCACCACAAGTAATGGGAAACACTGGTATGACATTACTGAAGGGAAGTAATGGGAGAAGCAAAGGAGGCCAAATCATCACCAAATAATAAGAGTTCCTAATTACTCAAGAGGGGATGCCAAATTAAAAACCTTCCTAATAGGAGGTAAAAATGTATGAACCGATTTTCTCAAAACGCGCGGCGGATCATTAACAGTGCTGATTCCCTGTTGTGTCATATTCTGAAAATGCCACAAGGTGAGGAAGGTGACACAAAAGCTGCCATGCTATAAAATAGCATATTGTAATCGTGCTCTATTTTTGAGAAGCGTAGCTTCAGATGACAGCACAGTCTGAGCAATGACAAATGCATTCAGCAGTCGTGAGTGCAGTCACTCTTCTGTGTCTTACAGTGGGCGAGATTGTCTCGAGCAAAACATACCTCCTGCAACGCGAAGTGACTGGAATCAGCTGTGCTGCAGAAGTGTCTGTGGTTTAGATACTTGGAAATGCTATACGTAGCACACCACTTTCACTACACTTAGATTTACTAAAGGTGTGCGTGTGTAAAATCACATGCAAACTCCACACCACCTGCAAAAAAATGTCCAACCTGATTTAGTAACGACGTGCAGTGAAGATTGAGTCTGTCAAATGTGCAATTTAACACACATTGTCCATTTTGCGTGTTTGCCTGCATGCATATGTAATATTGGGCGTTTCTGCTTGAATGTGCAAAATACTGGGCGGGAAAATGCAAATAGAACAATTTAGCACCCGCAACGATATATACTAAACCTGAAAGTAGAAACAGGAGAAGTGATTGTTGTGTATTTTAGTACAACTGAAGGTATTAATCAGATGAACATCGGGAGAGATGGCTGCTCTTACTGTGAAGGAGACGCAGGAAACCCAAAAATACGTTGAGAATGTGGTTTTACACCCGTTAAACATTTTTGAGATGACAGAGGGAAAAATTATTCCGATATATCGTTTGTCCAGGGATGATATTTCTGAGTTATTGAATTAACTGAATGATGATTGCTTGACAAACCAACCGAAATACTAGCAATTAAAAACTTCTTCCGACTCAGCATTTTCCTGCCTCTGGGTCGTTCCAGCGTATCTCTGCTTGGATATCCCACCCAGTCCCGTTATTCAGGTGAGCTGTCACATTTCCTGAATGAGTCCCGCAGAATTCACAGGTAGCTGCATCAGGTTCACGAGCACTCGCGAGGAACTGAATGAAACCTGCTCATCACAGAAAAAGCTTGACCTGCTGATCGGTGTTTGTTAAAGGATCTCATCCACTTTCTCTCCTCTTTTATTTGCTGTCGTTTTATTATTAAGCCGTTTTTCTTTTTTTTGTTTTTCCCACAGTATTGACTTTCTTGCTAATAATCTCCAATGAAGCATTTTGTTCTTGTTATGTTTATATTTCTTAATTTCAATGGGCTCAGATTTCCTTTTCCTTTTGCGGTCGCTCTGTTTTCCATTGCTGAAATCACTTTAACACGCAAACCCCTCATTTAAATACAGTGATTTGCACCTGATATCATTCGTAAATCACCCGCAAAACGGGGGCAAAATAAATGTGCAAACGTATAGAAAAAACACGCAATTTAGTACCTTTTTTGAGATCTTAGTAAATCAAGCCCTCTGTCTGCTATTTACAATACACTTTGGTTCATCAGCTTGACAGGCTTGAGAGGAATATTGTCAAAAGGAAGCGTATACAGTACAGGAAAAATAAAAAGACCAAGAATAAGCAGGTGATCCAACCCTGAATGAAAGTATCTCATACAGAAACATACTTTGAGGGAACTTCTGTAGAAATGATCTAGTGAGGAGATTCTCAAATGTGACATTTTAAGTATTAGGAGAAAAATGATTAAGCACATCCAGCTGAAAGTTGCTGATGGTAAGGTTGTGGATGATATATGAACAGCTGAATTGCTTTTCAAGAAAACAATAAAACCTCTTGCAGTCAGAATCACTGAAAGCACAAACACCCGAGGAAGTTAGATGTTCAGTAGCAAAAACTCTTGCATTAAGATGACACGCAGCAACAAGCTAAGAGCGAAATTATGGGCCACAATATCAACAATGAAAATCAAAGCAAAGATTTGTCTCTTAAGCTATCAATTTTCAATCAGAAGTTTGAATCAGACGTTGCTCACTATACTAGGCAAGTTGGAGGTAATGACACTGACAGCTTTTGGATCCCATCACTGCAGATCTGTTCCCTGAGGCTGCATGTTGCACAACACCACAGACAGACCTGGGAGGACTGAGTAATGTATTACGGGGGGAAAGCTGCACATAAAGTTGCTAGACTTGCTGGATTTTACACACTAGAGATCTTCAGGTGCCAAGACTCGCAGGCTTTGGAAGGGATTCACCCCTAATCTTTGCCTTCTCAGCACTTCTCTTATATACAACACATTGCACCAATGCCATTACATTCATAGACTGCCATCATTTCTGGGCTGATACAGGCATACATAACTCAAGAGACAAATTGTGTGCTTTGAGGGAGGCGGTTTGTGTCCAATTTAAAGAAATCTAACTTGTTAATGTTAGTCTAATTTTTGTATTTTGTATTTTTCATTCAAAGAAGAATGTTTTTTTTTTCCAGATTCAGTATTTGGTCTGCTTGTAATTTTAGCTACAAATTCACACCCATTCATTGTCCTCTGCTCAGTATGTTTCTGTGTGGTTGTTCAAAGTCCCTTTCTCTTCAGTGGCAATTCCATGTGATTTCACTGTCTGCTGTGGTTTGTATTCGATGCTCAGTATTTCTGATCACCAGACTTTAATCCAAACACTTTTTTGATGTTCCCAGACATTCTCGGACCCTGCCTCCAAATGACATGAACAAACAGCTGAATCAGATCACTGGTGCCTCTGTGGATTTCTGAGGAAATGTCACTGCAGTTTGAATTACACATGATAAATGGAACTGCTTTGTTGAAATTTCTGACTTTTCTTATTTGGATTTTTTTTTTTTTTTTTTCCAATTAAAAAATGGCATACTTGGGAGGATTAAGTATGACAGAACCCATAACAATGTTTTTGTGTTTGTGAGAACACTGTATCTTAGACCTACAGCAACTGGTCCAAATTTCCCTTCAAACACGTCTCTTCCCTTACAATAGCCTGTCAGAGACTCATTTTACAAAGAAACTGTAAAATATGACTGTGTTTTCAAACTTTGGCTGATTGGATACATTTTTATAACTTTCGACTGTTTTTGCTGAGACTTCAGTACATTTGATGAAGTGCAAAAGCTAAATTGGTTGTGGTCCAAAAGCTATCAAACTCCAAATAAAACTGAGCAACTGGGGTTCACATCCAGCAAACTGTTCTGCAAGTTTAAACATGCACTAGATATAAAGACACTATTTTGCACACTGGCAGTGGATTAACATGGCTGGTGTGTCTAATTAACATCATCCACCATTATGCACAGTACCACTATGAGTCATAACATAGATCATTACCACATAAAAAAAGACTATTTGACTTTCATGAGTGAACGCTGGTATTGATAGCACAGCACCAAATGTTCATGGGAGGAAAGCCTCCATTGTTCTAAAAACCCTAAAATGGAGAAGCATTTAAAAAAAATGGCACATTTCATGGGATGACATGCAATCAATATCAGATGCGGAAGGGCGTTGGTGTGATCAAATATATGCCTGCAGTAATAACATCAAGTTAAGGTATCTACAGCAAAAATCCAACTGAAACATCCCAATGCTTACAGAGAAATCATGTCACACACTGCTGATGACCTATAGCTAATGACCAACTAATGAATTCCCTTCAACACCTTATGGTATTTAGGGGTCCATTTCCTTTAAATACAGTAATAATGATACAGCCGTCCTTAAATGGAAAGATTTGCCAATTTGATAAAAATCAAATGAAGTGTGATGCTATCTGATTTCTTTACACTTTGAAGAACATCCTGTCGTTCTGAAACGAAAAGCTAAACAGAAAATCTGAGATTTATTTCACCCTCTGTGACTCACGTAATAGTGATTTGTGACGCAGGTTTGAGCGCTCTATTCGTCTCGATATCATCTGTCAATTATTGTTCAATAGTGAGTCGCTGCAGCTTCCTCAGGCTCCTGGCAAGAGAAGAAAAGCAGGGCTGATGTAGCCAGTGACTAATTATCCTGCGATTACCAGACCAAGGGGAAAAAAAAGAAAAACCTCACCCTGTCCATAACACCCAGACACACAAAACACACACTGCTATAATTACCAGTCGTGTGGAAGACACTGAATGCACTAAAACACTTCTCCCCACCCTAGAGCATTGTCTATTTCTGAGTTCCTCTAACAAGCTATCTGAGCGGGTGAGGTGAGGGTGTTGTTAAGATTATAAATTGGTGATAAATCAGTACGCTGATGGCTGGCAGAGTCCTCTTCAGCACTCTCCAATTGATTCTGGTCTCATAGTGAGCATGACTATTTATTGTATTTTGATATCCATAGGAAATACGAATGAAAGTGATTTCTTGATGCATCGCTGGAAAATGCTGCACAGCGGTTTTCCTGCTCTGCTGAGTTGTATTTGACTTAATGTGCGATATCCAGGACACACAGCATGCCCTTAATACCATTTTTGAGGAAAGGATGTTTATAGTCAAAGAAAACAGTGTTTACATTAAAGACACTACTTGTTATAAACATAAGAGCATCTGCTCATGAAAAGTGAACAGTTGTCTGTCCAATATCCTTCCCACTGTCTTCTTACTAAGGTATATTTGATACTGCTGTTTGGGGAGTTTTGTCACAAGAAATAAGACATTGTATGGCCTAGATCTCAGAGTATGTCTAGATATTAACATTTACAATATATGGGAGGGTCATTGGTCTGTGGAGCCTCATTGTAAGTAGGTTGTTTGAGACCTTGGGGATAACGGAGATGATCTACCAGGTTTGACAAGTAAGTTTTGTGGGGTATTTCCTTTAAAAACTACTTTTGCTCATGTTTTTGACAGCTTATGATCAGGACAGTATTTCCCTCAGGATCCCAAAGGCCTCTTTGACATTCTGAAGATTTTTGACCATTTTGGGGGAAGTAAATAGTTCAGTGTGCAACAAAGCTTTGTTGTGTTCACTTTAAATCTTTATATATGCAATAACTAATGATTGTAAACCATGAAATCACCTTTATTATGTGTTTAGGGCCTCAGAGAAACCAAATATGGGATTTCCTAGAGCTTACTGTCCAAATAATAATGTCAACACATCAGCATTTTGAGGGAATAAATACAGCTGGCCACTGCTGTGCAGAGGAGAACACCGATATGACCAGAGAAGACCGAGCCAACGGCTTGTGTTCCGGAGATAAAGCTGCTGCCAAAGAGGAATGGCAGAATTGACAAAACCCTCACATTTGAGAGCAGATCCGCATATAAAAAGGGGTAATGGTCAGAGTCTGCCCTCTTGTTACTGCAGAAATAGAGGTGCCAAGGACAGCAGGGGGTAACAGCTACTTGATGGTAGACATCACCTCTTCTCTTCAAATATAATGGAAGAATACAAATGTGATATATCCTTGGTGCTACAGTACATAGAAGTTGGAAGGATAATTCTACTCTTCTTTAGTGTTAAAGGAAGAGTTGTTGGTGATGTGTCTGGGTTTGTGGTCACAAAGAAATTACAACTGCTGAAGAGGTCGATTTCCTCTTTGCTTACCTTAAATCTGGATTTAAGTCATTTCATAGTGTGAGGATGTGAGGATGAGCATGACTCCCAACTACTTTGGTAGCCAATTGTTGTCCAATGCGCAACTCATATAAAAGTGATATGAAGACTTTAAGCTTTAAGAGCAATACATATGATTGTAAGATATTTTAATAACATTGTTATTATTTTTTTTGCGGATCAAAAGCATCAGATACTAATAGTTATTAAAAACAGTATTTTTGTTTATTTTCCACTGGGTTCGTCTGCGTTGCGTTCCAAACTTCGACACGGCCACCAAAGCTGAATGCTGCCATTCTAGTCGATGCTTGATCTTCCACCAGACCCGCTGTGGCACATGTTAGCAGCAACTTTAAAACTCTGAATCTGTTGGTTAGTTCAACAGAGTAGGGTGTAACAAACTGGTTCGGAGAAAGTGACAAGTAGGGAGTCCACATAAGAGACTCACTTATATCAAGCTAAAAGAAAATAAACATGAAGTACTTTAAACCAAGAATGAAGTGTGGAAATCAGCGCTATCAGAGGTGGAAGTGGTGAATGGATGTGTCATATATGCTGTGGAGCTGTTGAAGCTGCAAACAAAGAGGAAGGCTGATACCAGATGGATGGAAGAGAGAGATGGTCCAGACCAGCTTTTATAGCCTGTACAGTCCATGTGAGCTGCATTAGCTGACAACCTTCCCATGTCAGACAAATGCCCTCCAAAGTAGGCAGGACTGTTTCCAGGACAGTGGGAGAGGCGTCACTGAGGTGATTACAGGAAAAAAGAAAAGAAGAAAATGTATGTTTCTAAATACCCAACTTACTCATCTCTATCTTTCATTCTGACAGGTTTTTTTTACGTCAATGACACGCCTCTGTTCCTTACAGAGTGAAGGATGCACTGGGGACCTGTCAGCTGAGTGAATTACCTGAGCTGAGGTTAATTACTCAGAGGTTGCTTTGTGCACATTTGATGATCCCTAAAGTACAAAAAAAAAAAAAAAAAAAAAAAAAAAAAGTTGTTTTCTCCTTCTGGATCTAATCACACAGGGTTCAGTCTCCTCAACATGAACTGAGCTTCCTTCATTTATCATTTAGGTGCAGCAGTTTGCTATGGCCGTTTGTTTCACTTTCCAAGTGCCTCAAATTGCATTGGAAAGGCAAAAAAGGTTGCGTTTCTGTTTGTCTAAATAAAGATCTGATATCAACAAAGACAATTTTTGGCACCGCAAGTTAGTATCTCAAACTACAAAAGTTTTCAGGTGGCTCAAGAAAAAGCTCACAATAGCATCTGAATTCTCCTAGCCACTACACTGCAGTCAACCCATCCGGTTCTTATAGCGTGCCAAGTTCGAGGATCCAAATAATGCATTCAGGATTATGGTGGTGTGATGCCAACTCTCTGAGTACACAGTGTGTTTCCACTGGTCAGAGTATATATAATATATAGCAGCCCTGAGCTCACTACAGTCCCATAGTGGCACCCTTTCTTAAACTGCGTTTTGAGCCTTTCAGCTGTGATCTGAGGGGCAGTAATGGTGGAAGTGTCAAACAGACATCCTCCAGACAACCTCTGAGAAGCTATTACATTTATCCAAAACAAATTAATAAAAAAAACATGACACGAATTGGCTTAAATTTTAAATAGACAAAAGACATTTCTGAGCAACCAATCTACTCCACTAAGTACTGCAGATAGATGTAAGGCTATGTATTTTTACAGGAATAGGAGCATCTTTAACAATCAATGTTAGTAATCAATGAATCTCTTAACAGTACACTGAAAAAGTCTCAAAGAATTAAATTTATAACAAAATGATATCTGTCAAAAAACTCTTTTGTTGCTGTACCAGTGAAGCTTTTAAGATCACAAAGAATTAAAGACTGTTGCGTAGGTTGCATTTTCATCAACTCCAAATGCCCGACTTAGAATTTCTAACGGAGGACCTTGCAACGGGAATTTAAGCCCCAGTAATTTTGTTAATTTATCCCCAGACATTTACAAAATATTATGTCAACTTTTAGCTCCTTTTTATATGAATAATATATTAGATTTTGATTAGCAAAGAGTAGTGCATGAATGCCATTGCAGATATTTTGGTCTGAAAACATTATGTTTGATTCTCCTATAGAGGAGCCACAAAATAAGCCCTTTTTGCTTTTAGTTTCATCTCTTGTGATAGCATGAATATTATCTTGATTATTAATTCTTATTTGGCTTATTGTATTTTATCTAGCAGGGCGCCATTCCCAAGAGATCATGTTCACTTTGAAACAACTGCACTAAGATGATTATGGGACAATCAGTTTTGCAAAAGAATGAAAAGTGTACAAATGCTTCATTACATTGTTTACAAGCACAATCAACAGAAGAAAAAACACTCTTATTTCCTAGATATTTCTTACCACTCATCTCCAAGGCTTCTCGTTATTTTCACACAAATATAATCAGGGGCAATTTTCAACTACACTCAGAGAAAACTACTTTTACAAAGAATGGATTGTCCTTCATCCTTCAAGAATGGATTGTCCTTCATTTTCAGTTTAAATAATGTTTTGTGGGTAGTGGACCTCAAGGGCTCCTGAAAATATAACCATTAATATAAATTTCAAAACGAGTTGGAGGTGAAAATCAGTTAAAAATTCAACAAAAAGGGAAAAATTAGAAATACAACTAGCATGACCAGCATTATCATTTAAATAGTCTAAGACTTACTTTATATCGTATAGGCACTATCATGTTTGGAACATGAATTCTTTTGTTAGAAACGTAATTGGCTTTTTAATGAAAAATCAAGGATTGAAGATTTTACTGACTGAGTAATTAAAGAGGAGACAGTGGTTTCAGACAGCCTCATACAGCTGGAAACAAAAGACAGAGGAAATTAGCAGCTAATAGACATCAGCTCTGAGTGAGGCCTATTGTACAAACTATATAATATCAGTACAACCATGTAATATCATAATCCAGTAATAGATGGCAGCACAATAGAAGGGACTAAGGAGTCTAAATTTTACCTTTCATTGTCTACAGCATGTGACAGAAAGTTTGGGTAAAAGTCAATATACATAACCTTTAGGAAGTAAATTTGGTAAAATTGTTGATTACAGCCTGGAAATAAAGTATAAATACTTTTTACATACTGAGAACAATGGAAATACATACTTGGTACCTAGTGGCAGGGGTGTACTGGGGAAGAAATGTAGCCCAGGACTTATCCATTTTATGTTTTTTTGGTGGGCCAACAGCCTGTTGGGATAGCTACCAGTACTCCCAATGGCCTGTACACACTACCTTTGCAGTAAGTACAGGTAGCACAGGTGGGAGTGAAAAATCTGAGTCTAGATTGGGGCGAGAATTAAATTACACTGCAAGACCTTGCAGGGCACTTGGAAAGCACGGACCTCCACCAAGGCCAAACATCTACCTCTCTATGACATGCAAATCTGCAACCACAATAACAATATATGTCTGAATATATTTCCAAAACCATTAGAATGATGTGAAAATACACTTGGAACCACTGTCCCCGAGCAATGCCGGCTTGCTCTATTAAGTCTCACCAAGTACATGTATATCCCAGAACATTATTGGTACCTATGAGATACAAAGGCATGTACCACTCACTGTTCCCTCTGTTGAGTACTAAAACTACTAGTCAACACAAAAAGAGGACCATGAAGGAATCCAAAAAAACAAAAAAACAAAAAGTGTTATACAACAGGTTTATTGCCAAAATTGACAATAAATATGGACTAAAGCATAGAAAGACTGAGAAGCCCATTGAGGGGATTTTGTAAGGCTCCCTGCAGTGTCTCACCGATTGCAGAGCAATGGGCTATTTTCTTAAAGTTGTATTGTGTTGAACTAAAAGAAACTCTCACACAGGAGTTGGAATGATTGTAGGAGTGGAGTATTCTGTAAGGCTGCTTCTAAAAGCAAACTTACAAAAACACACAAAAAAAACATTGCAAATGGGACCCCATGACAAAGCCATCTTAATGCAGTTTGTTTGTTATTTAACAGTAATGTCTCTAATGCACTCTCTCAGTAGCACTAGACCCTTTTTAACATGTGCATATGCTGCTCAGTGCTCCACTGACATTAATTTACAATTCAGACATAAATTTAACCAGAGCCTTTGTTAGCCATTAACAGTAAATGCAGATATGCACGTGTCACATTTTCAGGGATGTCCCTGTCTGCAAAGCCAGACCTATCATCTCTCTGGCAGGCAGGAGCCGGACAGAGAGCCCAGAGGAAGGGGAATATTAATTCACCAGCCAGTGCACTGCCAAGCTGTCATTAATCTCCATGCAGCACCAATGCTTTAGTATCAAACATTTATCCCATTTGCATACAAATCAGAATCCCAAAGAAATCTAATGTCAAAGCCAAGGCTGCGGTAAAAAACTTTTCTTTAAACATCCTTGGGGAGGGGCTCAGGCTAATGTGTGGCTCATCTCTCAGCTCGGGCGCTAGTTGGGAATGAGGTCAATGCCTTCTCTTGTTCTGTTGAGCCCCCATTCCTCCTCTGTCCATGATCACACTGGAATTCAGATTTTATTTTTGTATTGTATTATAAATGGGATTCAGAATGTGCCGCAGAATTAGAAACACATTAATGTCACTTTTTTATGTTCTTTAATATCACTTAGCATTCATGGGTTTATATATGTGTTTGTTCATAGCAACTAATACTCAATTCAGTGAGTTTAATTGTCTTAAATTCTCATTCATAACATGTATCTAATGTTTAGCATAATGTACATGAACATGTTTAGTAAAATCCTCCATTTCAGATATTTTTTGCACCCTAATGAATGACCCCTGAATGTCAGACTGTTGGTCAAGTCAAGAGGTGGGCTGTGGGCTCAGGGTGCTCACAAACTTCACAGGTCTCCCAAGTATGTTCATATTTCAGATCTGCAGTCTCCCCTGGTGATTGGCCTGTAGGCAGTGGCCTGGCAACCAAAGATAGGGGTGACAAACATGAAGGCTACCATGGGAGAAAATTGCACAAACATAGCAGGGCAAACAGAGGGCAAAAAGGTTGTGATATTCCTGTGTTCTGCTGAAATGCTGGGGCAGTGACCCTTATGAATTGGATATACTGCTCTTCAAGGCTTTTAAAAAAGTTTTGTTGGTTAGGTGAAGAGGTAAAAGGATGGAAAACATTTGTTTTTACTGTATGTCCTTCAACTGCAAATTTGCAGAAGCTCCAACAGTTGTAACTTTTTTGAATAAACAGTTTGGCTCCTCAAGCTACTGTAAGACAATTAATTCAATTTTAATTTTGCCCATGACAGATCGCATAAAAGAGAAATTAGATGTTTGTTTGCACACAAACGAGCACACTAAAATAAGGTGCCTCAGAGAATTTAAACTCATACAAACAAGTTAGAAGTCTTCTTTTGGCATTCCCCAAATCGTGCAAGTTGACAAGACATTCATGTTTATGCAAAATAAGAAAATCAAACAATAATTGATTGTCCCTACTAATGTTAACGCAAATCTTCACCACCCACATAAAATAAATAATTTATGTGGCTCAGAAATAGTCAAAAATGTCAACAAAAAATTTAAGAAATTAAAAATACCTCTGATTTAAAAACATCTAGAAACAAACCTGCAGCCTTATTTTTCATCCACCCTAAATTGCTGCAGCATAGCTGCGCGTGAAAATAATTCATCAAAGAAAGTATAAAGTAAAGGAAGGCTTCAGGGCTTTTTTAAAACCCCAACTAGAGCATTACGCTTAAATATATCCTCTTGGGATAATTTTTCTCTGGCCAAAGTGTGAATGTCTGGCTGACATGAACAACACAAAAAAGCAAAACCTGAATTCATCACTCGGTACATCCAAGTAGTTCTAACCTAGCATTAATGCACCCTTTTGTGTTGCTTATGCCCAGTCCACATGGCTATGTTAATGGTATTTCAAGGATCTTAGAATTGAAGAAAATAAAGTTCACTGTCTTTACAGCCCATGGCAAAATCATCAGCTGGCTTAGCACGCTTTGATAGATGATGTGAAGCTGAATACTCAAGCAGTGCCCTGAAAGGTGCACACTTAAAGCCATTTCTTCAAGTTATAATGACATGTTTTTTGGTTTGTTTTTTGCAATAGTTCAGCCGCAGTGAATATCTGCATCAATCTATTTAATTGTATATAGCGCTGGTTTCATAGCATTGTTTCTTCGTTTTAATAGGGCCTGTTTGATCAGCGCAGAGCTCCTTGGTATTTGGTTACATGGTGGAGGTAGTGTATTTGAACTGTTGACCTGAAACACCTGCAATAAAATCACAAAGTATGGATTCACAATATTGTTTTTTATCTGTACATATCACAAGTAAAGCAGTAATAGGAAAAAAATAATAATACAATATATAAAAATGATATATGAATCATTTTTTGACATACCTAACTCTTGGATCTAAAAGAATATCAGGGCTCCTGACATATGAATGGTTTAGTCAACTAGAAAAGTAGGGTGGATAAAAATCATCCTGCGGGACAGGTGGATGTTGAATCAATCGTGTTTAACAGATAGACACATTTTCAATTATGCATGAGCAGCTGCAGCATCCAAAGCCCACTGTCATGAATTCATAAACACTAATAACCAACTCATAAACCTCCTTTCTTTTCAACTATTAATGTCCAAATAATTTCTGGCAACTACATGTACTACAGTATAATATTACAAACCACATGCAATGAATCTGTTTTCAGTTCGATAAATTCAGTTCAATAACATTTTGGGAAGTCTAATTACCTCCGTTAAGAAGGTTAATGTTTTTTTTTTTTTTTAGTTTAGTTTTTGTCTATTTCCTAGCAGGATCACAGAAAAACTAGCAGCCAGATATTTTTCATGAAACTTGCTGCACAGTGTGTCTGAGGATTAGTTTTACCTCTGCCTCCTTTAGTGCCAATAACATTTGGAAAATAAATATAGTCTTTTAGCAGCATTGGAGGCAATTTATTCAGAACTGAAATTGCAGCTCTTTGCAATGGAAAACAACCCAAAGTGCCCTGCGATGACTTGTGTTGTGATTAGGTCCTATATAAATAAAAAGGAATTGAACTGAAAAACCTTCTAAAAGTTTGTAAAGTTAAATAGTGAAAGAACAAATGCTAGTCCAGGAACACAATGACTTAATATCACACCTCACACTCACAAGTACCTGCAATCCTCAGGGATACAAATGTACTTTCTCAGACTTAATAGAGCAAGCAGTCATCATGGAGCACTGGGGGACAGTGGCTTCATGGGGAGAACCGGAACAACAGCTGAGAGGTATGGCTTCAAAAAACGCCAACAAACCTATTGTAACTTCATCCCTGTAACTTTTGGAAATATATTCAAACATATATAGTGGTTGCAGTTGCAGATTTGCATGTTGGCCTTGGTAAAGGTCTACATTTTGTCCTCTAGTTATTTATTT
Organism: Brachyistius frenatus; assembly: GCF_029030835.1. NCBI lineage: Eukaryota > Metazoa > Chordata > Actinopteri > Embiotocidae > Brachyistius > Brachyistius frenatus. The sequence goes on from NW_027210626.1 coordinate 2,105,658, forward strand.
TATCCCATTTTTGACTTTCTGAACACATTAATGCACAACTTTGATGCGTGTCTGAAAGGACGTCAGCTGGTTCAGTCATCGGAAGTCCTGGACATGAATGCACTAAACCACCTTGACTCGAGAGGGACTCTATGCCACCTCTGTGGGCCCAAAAAAGCAGAAGAATGAGGACGTCTGTAGAAAAATGGCAAACATTTTTTGACAATTAGACGAGTCAACAACTATCACAGGGATGAATCAGATGCCATACATCTATTTGTCATGTGGACATAAATATAGGTTGTTTTGCGTCTGTGATGACCATCCCCCTGATTTACATCCTGAAATATGTAGATAACACAATCGTAGTACATTGCTGTCAAAAATATGACCAAAAAAAAAAAAAAAAAAAAATCCCAAACCACATATCATATTTCACAATAAGCCATAAAAAAACTGTCTCACAATAAAATGAAAGACATTTATCTCTACTTACATCACAACCAAACTGAGATGGAACATCAGTGGCCCATCAAAAACGACCAGATCTAGATAACTGATTCTCGGATACCAACCAAATTTCTCTTGTGTTCTCACTTGCTGTTAAAATAGAAATGCTGCTTTTTAAAGCTTAAGAGTTATCTCTTTTCTAATACTACCTTGCAATTGATGATTAAACCATCCTAAAAGGAAATACAAAAAATACATATTTTTACCTTTGTTTTTGTTTTCCGTTCCACTGTGATTAGGTGCAATTTAAGCATTTTTTTTGTTTAATATGGTTTATGTTTTTATTACCTTTATTACTACAGTCACTGATTCTTTTGAATAAAGAGGTGTAATTTCCCCACAACAGAATAAGTCACAGAATAGCATTAGACTTTTTAATCCCCCCCCCCCCCCGCCACCCCTTCCCCCTCCCCCTCCCAAAGAAAGAATAGGACATGAATGGCAGCAATTTCATCCTTAGCTCCCTCTCATTAGTGTTTTAATCAGAACATGATAATGAAGTAGAGAAGGAAGAAGTAAGGGTGCAGCAAGTCATGAAGATAATTTTGTGAACCACCAAACAGCAGTACTACTTTATTATTGTTGGGACCAAAAGGTAATAGGCTTGGCTGAACAGACTTGGATGAACACAATTGGAACTTATGACAGCAACCCATTCAGTGATTCTACTCAGCAACCAGCACTGCCAAACAAAAGTCACTTTTGTGACTTGAAATGAATGTTTATGGACACAGTGGCAGTATGACGGCTTTTAACAGTGTTTTTCACTTTTTCAGCTGCAACACAGTATTTATGGTTGGGTTAGCAGATATCTGCAGGAGGAATAAAGCTCTGGAGACTGAGAACAATCATTTATACCTGTAATACACATTACTTTGGATCATTCTAAATGTAGAATTACTGCTCAGTAATACATACATCTCTCTAAAGGCTTATTAATGATGCTATGTTGTGAAAAATGTCTGGATTAGTTACCACCTTTAATGTTCTCCTCAGGTTTTGTTTTAGGGTTATGAAAATATATGTATATGTAATAATATGTATAGTATTGTGAATTCATAAATCTGCAGTTTCTTGAGGTCGCATGTAAATTATGATATTATAAAACCAAAATTAGAATTTTGGATAACCTTAGGCTTGGTATTGTATTCCTCCAAATATGTATGCTTGTAATGGTCAGGAATTAATGTATGCAGGTTTTTGGCAGGACTAGAATACAAAATATTGGAATACTTGGAACAAAAAGGTCTTCAGTGAAAATCACAGTGCGATGGAGCCCTTGCACACACACATTGAAGAGACTTCTAATAAGGGTTATATGAACTCAGCTCCTCACTCAGTACAGAGATGTTGCATGATAAGACAAAGTGGCTTTGACACAAAATAAACAAGGTGATTTTCTCTGGCACTGTTTTCATCTTCATACGAGTTCAATCAGACCACACTATGCTGATACAAGCTGACTTTAAAAGCCTAATATATTTGAAGACATTCAATTCTGAGGGTTATGTACAGTGATGTGGGTTTAATCATAAAGACTGCAAAAAGGAGACTGCCACTGTGAAATATATAGTAAGGATGGGCATTTTATGAATAAATACTGTTTGATATTTACCGGGATTTGTTTAACTATTTTTTAAACACCCCCTTTCCACACACACACACACACACACACACACACACACACACACACACACACACACACACACACACACACACACACACACACACACACACACACACACACACACACACACACACACACACACACACACACACACACAGCTGCTACATGCAATTACACACACAAAGGAGGGAGACCCATTTACGCCGTAAATGTGGGTTGAACAAAGGCCATCAAAGTTCTAAAACTCCTGCCTTTGACAAAGCTGATGAGAAGCATGTCTTTAACTATCATCTCTGAGATGAGCGCCTCTGTGTGCTGCGCACGTCTGACATTTAACTTACTTTATCTGGTGACAAGGCAGGCTATTGATCTGTGGATTAATAATCTGCTCATGGTACCTGGCAGGGTATGCGCTGCATCTTCTTCTTAATAATGAATTCCCAAATAAAACCTTTTGATGGTTGTAGTAGCCTTTGCATGTTTCTGCTGTTTTTTTTACTGCAGCATCTCACAGCGCCACACATGTTCCACCAGAGCCTGGTAGGAAAACATTCGCCTTCGTTTCTTTAATGGTGATTACAAAACAGCTTTTAGATGCATTACTGCCACCTTCATGGCAATAATGACACAATGCAATCAAGTGCCAGTCATAACAAGGGAAAATATTCTTTAAAGACAAGATGATAGTCCCATAAACTATTGGGTTTTTTAATGATTTAATGACGATTCGAAAATCATGAGCCATCCCCAACACATACAGTCTGATAATCCAGCTACCACTCCAAACCTACCGTAAACCTGTTCCTTTAGACACCTTCAATTTGTATATCAATGGCTACTATGGACCTAAATGCTTGCATGGCCACTCTAGATTTAACAGACACTTACTTTTATTATCTAGTGACTCAGACAGAGATTGTTTCTGCTTTTTCAGGCTTTTTTATTCAGCTAAGCACCTCCCCTATTCCTTTTGGCAGAGGTTCCAAGGCCTATGTGATGAGAATCTTCTTTTATCTAGATAATCTTATCAGTGTGACTCACGCTTTGTAGTGGGAATGCACCACTCAGTCCACTAAGTGCTGCATGTAAACCAGTTGGAGTTTTCAATCAGCTGCAGAGCCCGCAGGCATTGTACCTGATTGGAGCTGAGCCCTGCCTCTTTTTGCACTTAAAAGTCCTTTCCATTTCTTTTTTAATTATTAAGCAGATCGAGGTGCCATATAAATATTGTGAAAGTGTGAAAACATAGTCCACACAGAAATGCACACAGCGTGTACTGAGCAACTGCACCGATTTAACTTCCTATGTTTGTGATGTCACAAACTCCCACTCATGTCATATGTCCGCCCTCAGCAAGGCCTGCTGTACAAATTATTACGTGGAAGAAAACATACAGTGATAAATCTGTCGCAGAGCTAGCAAGCTACAAGAGCAACAAAAACCTGAGGTTGTCCTGGGCATGCGTCACTCAGCCAATCAAAAGAGGGGGTCATTGATTTTAATGCACCGTAAAGACACAGACTAACAACCCTGGTAGAGCTTTAAAGAAAAGCTTATGCAAAACAATCTTCTCATGGATATCAAGACTGGGAAAGTGTACAATATGGGAAGTTTTGGGACTTCAACGCATTATGTTAAGCCAATTATTTCACAAAATGCAAAGCATTGAGATTCACGGGTGCTATAAGTAGGCTTAGGGATGCTTCTTAAGAACTAAACATATAATTAAATAAAAACAACAAGATTAAATTTCATGAAGCATAATTTCCTGACCCACTCCTTGGTGAGTACACCACACACTTGGTTTGGGAGGACCTAAGAGATTAATGCAATAACTGTAAACCCAACACAGGTTAATTCAAGTAACTGCAACTTACACCATAATTGGTGATTGCCATGACCTGTATTCTATAGAAGTTTGGTTTTATTTGCGTATTTGTCCATTTGTCAGGTCCATAGATGAAATGCCCCTAAATAACGCTGCGCTACTTTTTTCTCCAAGTGAGGAAATATAATGTTTACAGTTCTCTCGATCCGGTTGAAATTCAATAAAAAAGAAATCATCTAATCATATCTTGTCATGTGGGAGAGTTAATAAAAACAAATGGAACGGTGAAAGTTATTGCCATGGAAGATGTATACATGGATCCACAACATTACATTTAGCTGGCGCTTTTATCCAAAGCGACTTACAATAAGTGCATTTCAACCATGAGGGTACAAAACCCAGAACAACAACAATCAAGAAAATACAATTTCTTCAAGAAAGCCAAACTTCAAAGTGCTATCAGTAAGTGCCATTTTAAGCGCTACTAAAGTCCTACTATTCAAGGTAAAGTCGGAAGAGGTGTGTTTTTAGTTTGTGGCGGAAGATGTACAGAGTTTCCGCTGTCCTGATGTCGGTGGGGAGCTCATTCCACCATTTAGGAGCCAGGACAGCAAAAAGTCATAATTTTGTAGAGTGTTTAGCTCAGTGAGGGAGAAACAAGCCAATTGGTAGAAGCAGAGCGGAGGGAGTGGGATGGGATGTAAGGTTGGACCATGTCCTGGATGTAGACTGGACCTGATCTGTTCATAGCACGGTACGCAAGTACCAATGTTTTGAAACATCAACTGTAAGCTTTGTTTCCATGCACCACCATTTGTCCTGTTATATTTACTGCATTACGAAATAATAATGACACGATGCAGACTGAGGTTCCTGGAGATCCAGCTGTGAGGCTCGTCATCTACTGCAAAGATTGAATCTTGTTCACTGGATCGCCTCATTCAAGTAAAAGACCTGACCTGCATTTACAAACAGGCAAATAGTCTCTGCTCTGCTTTATCTTATATTTCATCCCACATTTCTCTTATGCTGTACAACATCATAGCAAAACATATAATACTTAATGTATTGAAAAAGTATTGTTACTCTTCAGTTGAATTTGTAATTATAAAATAAGAACTTTTGTATACTTAATATACAAAATATACTTAACATATGTTGATAAAATATCAAGCATTGAAATAGATGCAACCTAATTGTTTTAGGCTACAATATTTGAAGCAATAAAACACATTTTATACATTAAACATTTAGCTTTTTCATTAAAGGCAAAACTGCATTTTTCTGCAGAAAGCAGTAGCCTACCCGTTATGCCAAATAGCACCAATAGTCCCAAACAAACAATAATCTTGACATATTGAAGACTATTAGTAGCAACAGTAAGACTGAAGTTTGTAGTTCACATTCTTAACAAACAGATGTTTGAAAAAAACACTAGCAACATGATAAAATATTGATTGGGACTCCACATGAGAGGAAATTCAAGTAACATGGTAAATATTAATGGGAACTTATGCGAACTATGTTTTCTTTTAGACACGTGATATTCACAACCCACAGATGCAAGCTCAACGCTGGAAATAACTTTAATGTTAACACAGAACAAAACGAGCAACACGTAATGAAGAAGCTAGCTTACCAGGCAGGTGAAGTTCACTAATTAAGATGAAACCAGGACTTCTGATGGTGTCGTAGGTTCCACAGTGAAACAGTTATCTGATAACTCGGACTTAGTTACTGACGTTTTAAGCAGCTTAACACCGTTTGACAGAGCTACTACCTGAAGCGCAACATGGCTATCCGGAGATATTTTACTGCTCATCAACGGCACCGTTGAACTTCCAGTTAATGTGTAAACTACACAATAAAACTTCCCGTTTGATAAAAATGTCCATCTTCACCCAATGTTTTTTTTTCTTTTTTTTTTTAAATGTATATCCACAAAATATAGCTATAAAGCTGCCTGAAGTCTATTTTCAACATGGCCTACAAGCCCTTCAAATTATTTGCAATTTTGGATCAACCTTATCACAGCACAAACAGCAACACTTGGCCTGTATTTTGCATGCAATGAATGAGCCAATCAAATTGTGTTTTGCAATGAGATATATACAGTGGAACTGAGGTGCAAAACAACAAAAACAAGCAGTCCTGAACTGCAAAACACATGCATACAAAAAGAAAATGCAAAACTCCCCAAAAACCTGAGGTGCAAAACACAAAAACAAAAAGAAAACGCAACAACATTAAGGAGCTTTCCTGAAGAGCAACAGCTGGTCCGTCAACTTTAGCTCCGTTTCCGGAGGATTTCAGGCAGCAGCACCGAGATGGGAAAGCGGCTATTGCATCAGTTCAGTGGTATATCGCTGCTATATACCGATCCCGAGTGGTATGCAACTCCTTTACCAGCGATAGATGTGCCGAAAGCAAATATTAAAGTTGACCGTAGATCAAAGTATTTACACTTTAATCACAGGGAATATCCGAGTGTATTTCTTAAACATTTACGATATCAAGCTTGTAAATTCTGAGGAGGGATTTTTTTTTTCTTGGGAATTTTAAGCCTCTTCCCTGCTCCATAATTATTATTTTGTTTTATGCTGTTGTACAACTGTACTATTTAACAAACAGAAATAAATAAACGGATTTAAAATTGAAGCCAGTAGTTACATTTTTAGAGCTGTATTAATTTATATATTTACCCATGTTTTCCAGCAGGGTTACACTGAAAACTAACAGCTCAACCCTTAGAAAAAACTAATGTTTTGAAGGGGACTGCACCAAGGAAGGCTTCCCACTGTGTGGGGGTTTTCACAGGTGCAGGATGAGGGCAGTGTTCTGGAGAGAGATGCAGCAGTGCATGTCCTTTAACACCTCAAGCCACATCAAAGTGGCATAAATGTGTTGTGAGCACAGCCAGCCAGGAAAGTGGCATTCCTGAACAAGCAAGGAGAGATCTTGCTTCCTGATTACTTTTCTATCATGTCACCTAATTCCTCCAACAGCTCCTCCTGACATGAAAGGACCACAGAAGAGGTTGAAGTGCCCCGCCTGATGATGCTTCCACTCTCACTGGTTCACATGTGTGGGGTCATGTCTCCTCCAGGCTGAATGGTCACTGGCAGGAGAGAGGCATGTTGCCTTCAGATGTGGATGTTGGTGGGACAGACCAAGAAAGATCCAGAAAATTAGCACTATTTTGGAACACATTAATTTCAGTGTTGCTAAAAAAAATAAAAAAATAAAAAATCGGTGAAAAACAGAGTGCAGCCTTTCTGATCCCTGATTTTATTCCTTTTTAAAAAAAAAAAATTTAAAAAAACTATTTAAACCTTCACTTTAAATATATCACTGCCTTATTATATTACAGCAGACTCACAGGGTTTGTATCTCTTGCAAAGACATAACTTGTAATCATAACTTAGGACTGGTATAAAGAAGGCATTGTGCAACATCTATTCATAGCTGAGCAGTCCTGCTGACAGAATCACAGGAGTGTGATTGGCATCTATTCATTTCCTCTGGGCTGGGAGCAGGCTAAATCAGTGTCAATCATTGACCCTTTCAGACAGTACCAAGGACTGAATGATGCAGAGGATTAGCAGTCTCTGCTACTGCCTTGTTTACGTCATGTATCTGTAAAATGGAAATTGCATAAAACCATTAATGACAGCATGCAATTTTCTCCTCAACTGTAACACCTTCACATGCAAAGGCTTTCATTTCCTGTTCAGTCTCTTGACAGAAATCCAATCAACAGTGGATCATAATTTATTCACAGAGAAAATCCACTTCAAGTATATGAAGACATCTCATCATTACAGCACACAAAAGTGAGACAAAGCCCACATTATTGTTTTATAGGTAACAGAGATGAATTGTGTCTTCAACTTGATTGACAGAAAAATAATAGTCAAGTAAATATTCAGTTTTTCTACGATTAAAAAAAAAAGAATGGCTGTCCTGTTTTGTTCTTCATCACAGGACAATATTGACATCTGTTTAGTCACGATAATGCTTGTGTTGACTACCATTATTAGTAGTCAGTGATAGCCTATCAGGTGATTTAAATGTATGGTATAATATTTATGACCTGGCATGTTACCAAAAATAGTACTTACAGTGCATCCGGAAAGTATTTCAGCAGAATTTTGTTTCTCATGGTCCGAGAGTCCTTTAAGTGCCTTATGGTAAACTCCAGGTGGGCTGTCATGTGCCTTTAACTGAGGAGTGGCTTCCGTCTGGCCACTCTACCATACAGGCCTGCTTGGTAGAGTGCTGCAGAGATGGTTGTCCTTCTGGAAGGTCCTCCTCTCTTCACAGAGTAACGCTGGAGCTCTGTCAGAGTGACCATCGGGTTCTTGGTCACCTCCTTAACTAAGGCCCTTCCCTCCCGATTGCTCAGTTTGGCCAGGCGGCCAACTCTAGGAAGAGTCCTGGTGGTTCCAAACTTCTTCCATTTACATATGATGGAGGCCACTGTGCTCATTGGGACCTTCAATGCTGCAGACATTTTTCTGTACCTTTCCCCAGATCTGTGCCTCGATACAATCCTGTATCGGAGGTCTACAGACAATTCCTTGGACTTCATGGTTTGGTTTGTGCTCTGACATGCACTGTCAACTGTGGGACCTTATATAGACGGCGTGTGTCTTTCCAAATCATGTCCAGTCAACTGAATTTATCAGGTGGACTCCAATCAAATTGTAGAAACATCTCAAGGATGATCAGTGGAAACAGGATGCACCTGAGCCCAATTTTGAGTGTCATGGCAAAGGCTGTGAATACTTATGTACATGGGATTTTTTTTGTTTTTGATTTTTAATAAATTTGGAAACATTTAAAAAAAAACTTTTTTCACGTTATCATTATGGGGTATTGTGTGTAGAATTTTGAGGGGGAAAAATTAATTTTGGAATAAGGCTGTAACATAACAAAATGTGGAAAAAGTGAAGCGCTGTGAATACTATCTATCTATCTATCTATCTATCTATCTATCTATCTATCTATCTATCTATCTATCTATCTATCTATCTATCTATCTATCTATCTATCTATCTATCTATCTATCTATCTATCTATCTATCTATCTATCTATCTATCTATCTATCTATCTATCTATCTATCTATCTATCTATCTATCTATCTATCTATCTATCTATCTATCTATTTATCTATCTATCTATCTATGTTTTCTAAGCATTCTAAGTTGAATAATAGTTGGCCAGAGTTTCTTTCTCTAGCTCCAATTTAATACAAATATACAGTGATATGACTCAAAGGAGAACTATTCCAGTTAACCGACTCTGAAAAAAGAACTCTTTGCTCATTTGTGTTGTTTTTGTTTTAAAGTAAAGGAGGTTTGCGAACAGAAGACTTGGTATTTAGCAGCAACAGCCTCAAGCAAAGCAATGAATAGATGGTCTGCAAGGTAACCTGCCAGGCAGCCAATTACAATAGATGGCCTGCTTGGTTGTTCAATGATACCAACTGCCTGATAGAAAAGATCAAATTTGTAGATGCAGTCAGTTGGCACAGCTATTGTCATTTTATTGATTTTTTTTTCAAAGGTTTCAGGCCAGACTATAACCATAGCTGCATGAATTGCCAATTAGTTTCCTGGATTGGTTAGTCCTTCTATGCCATATGTCAAAGCACAAGGTTGTCCTGAATTCAACTGTCCTTTTAGTTTGTTTTCATACTTAGAATATGTTTTATGAAGAAAAAAACTTCAAAGATTAGAGTTAGTTTGAAATGACACTAAAGCAGAACATAAAGATGGTGTTTTGTTGAAATTAAAGATACAATATGTTTCCAAATGTATGAACCTATCTCCTGCTGAGCAAAATACACACGCACTGCATGTTGCTAAAAAATAAATCATTGTGAGTAACTCTAGTGTAAGTTAGGGACGTTTTTTTTCTTTTCCTTTCATCTTTCTGTCTCTGCAGTCTGGGTTTCTCATCAGCATGAGTAATGATCGTGTATGTGTTTGATAAGAGCGTTTACTGCACCTCTGGAATTAAAAAATCAACTGATGCATGAAATAAACAAAAGAGAAGACTATGATATGGCTTCTCTTTCCCAGCAATTACCAGGCAATGAAATGTAGCATTCATAATCACATAGATGCTACCACACATCACTAACCTTCCGTGACTTAAATTCCCTAGCAACATGTCAGGAATACACAATTCAGCAGATTAACTCACAACTCTGATCCGATGTATCAGATGGACGCCAATGATCCTCGGTTCAGCTGTAATGACTTTACTGCCCTTAAACCTTCCTACAGAGTCAAACACAAAGATATCAAAACTACATTTCTCTTCACTATATTTTCAAAACATATTTCATAATATCATAAACCATAATTCTGTAATTATGGGATCCACATAGGAAAGGGAGGGCGGGCGGGGGGGGGGAACCCATTCAGTTAACCCATTCAACCCTGGAGGTGCTGTATGAAGACCAGACCATGTCTGTTGGAAAACCACAACCAGCACCATTTTGTAAAGTGTAATACATTCAATAAAGAGGTTTCCTAACACTACCATGACTCAAAAGGATGTAGCATTTGTTGTATTTCCTTTCTGTTGCATCAAATTTGGCAAAGTTGCAGTTGAGACTTTCTAGAACCGGTTCAATACATCACTGCCACGAACTATCATATTATTTACTCTCCAATTTGCTATTTTAATGAGGCAGTAGTTTAATAGTTTTTACCAGAGTTTTGTAGCCGGGTAATGAGGATAAGGAAACTTTCATTGTATTTCAAAATATGCCCAAATATCTCTTATCTGTAGAGCTTCAGGTTGTTCATTTCGGCCTCACAGCTTTTGCAGCTGTTACTGATTGCATCTGGGAATGCTATTTTTCAGGTGTAAATAAAAACATTTTTTAAAAAGCCCAATGCTTAAGTGTCATCCAGTTAGTTTAATGATCAACACTTTTCCAATCATATCTAAATATTTGAAAGTTCTGCCAGTTTATGGACAAAAGGGATACGTCTCACTGCTCGACTAACAATATGAGTGTACAGTAAAATGTGTGGCAATGGCTCTACAATTGAATTGTCTCTCTCCTTTGAGCAATGACACAGAGAGAAAGGAATCTGAAAACAGTTTAAACTCCCACCTCTATTGATTTATCCTTTATTGCTTGAGATTTATGAATTATTATAAATCTGATGGTGTCTCTCATAATACTGCCACAGGCTTTTTAAATCAAGCTGACAGGCTTATTATTGAGCTCTGGCAGAGAAGGCAGCGTAGCATGGAGGAATGTACCTTCCCTGATCCAGGAGGGGAAAATATTACCCCCCACTCCCTGGTGGTGAGAAGATGTTGCACTAGAACGACATCCCCACGCAATTGCCACGGCACTCTCCATCACTCATATCAAAGAAATAGCGTCGGCCTAACAATAAAGGCATTTTGAGCCACTCGCTGTAGATCAGTCCTGTCAGTTAGGCTGACGCTAATACACTAATAAATATTATAACAGTACTCTCACACTTTACAGAACATGCATGATTAGGAATGTGTCTGATGATAATATGTATAAATTCAAGCAATGCATTAATAATACATGAAAACCATGAGAGAAACAAAGTCAGTTTGTGGGACTGCAGTCACTTTTTTGCATGAGAACAAAACAGTGTCTCCTATAGAGCAGAACTCTACTGAAATAGGGATTCACCACTATGAAAAGTTTTTGCATTATTAAGGGTAAAACTGAGTAGTTGAAGGTCAACTTTTGCCATCATGCAAAAGTAGAAAAATTCAAATAATGATTTAACATTTGACATAAACTCCTGGCAAGGATGGGAGGGAATGAATGCCGTCAGGGAAGCATTCAGTTGTCATCAATGTTTGAACAAGAAAAGAATCCAAAAAGTGACTCTCTTACTTACCCCATTGCAGTGTACTTGAAAAATTCCTATGCTATGTAAGTGCTCATCTTAACTTGGAGGAACAGCTTAAGCTGCATGCTTCATGAATAAAACTATGGTCTTTAAAATGTCCTTCTCTTGCTCCTCTCTGTCCTCCCTCTCTGCATTGTATGAAGTATTTTTAAAACAGCCGTCACACTGAAGTCGAAGGAATGCGCCTGGGTTTCTAATGCACCAAATCTACCTGACGTCCTGTATCTCGGATTTATCTCTGGCAATACCCAAAATGAAAATGTGTCTGTATTTTTGTGAGCTGCCACTCAGTTTTATCAGAACCATTCAGCTGCCCTGACAACATTCCACCATCCATACTGTTTGATAACAAAATGTTTTTTTTTCAATTCTAATTCATGAGCTCAGACTGAGATTAAACCGATTTAAATTGTCCAAGATTCATATTCCAATTTAGGAAACATTACAGATAAGATAAGGCTGCATAGGGAGAATAACATTAAACAATTTGGACGCACATGAGAGCCCTGTTTTTTCACTGTGAGCTGGTACTGCCTCACATGGCATGCTGATGTCTAAAAAAAATAGAAAATGATCACTCAGGTTCAGTTGAAACAGCAACAGAAAATAGTGGGAATTCATACAGTTGGAAACATTTGTCTGGTGCAAGATAAGTGTGTCATCTTTGAATAATGAGGTGTGTTCAGTTCTGTGATGTCAGTGGCTCGCACTGCTCTGAACTATTTGTAAATGAGGTTACGACTGTATATCTAGATAGGGTCACTGCTGCACTGTCCACATGACAGGCTACAAAGCTGTCACCCAAGGATATCAAATACGCCTGTGCAGCTTCCAGTAAATGGATAAACAAGCATGCAAATCAATCATTTGTCATGCTGATAATAACACAGATTAGATTTCTCTCCTGGCTCTGTCGTTTAATTTCACCGAAACATGCTCTGGTTTGACTCGGGAACAATATCTTCAGGCTGCACTACAGATATTTCTATTTTATACAGTCATATCTTGTGGTTTACTTGTTGAATTTTGGAGTTTATGCTTGGCTCAAGCTCTTTTAAATTCCAACAGGCAATCATTTGAAGCACATTGAGTCTACACCTGCGTATGAAATGTACTATAGAAATAACCTTGACTATTTTATTTCACAGCTCTAGTAATTACAGCCTTGGTGTTTCAGTTGGTCTACCAACACTGAAATATCTCAACTATTGGTTGGGTTGAAGTGACGAGAGTGAACAATAATGACAAAAAAAACAAACAGGCTTTTCTTACAAAAAGTGCATAAAAGCAAAAGAATCCAAACCAAATTCCAAAAAAGGCAGGAATTGGCAAATAAGGGATTCTAATTTGAGACAACACTTCCCTGCTGACATTCAAGTACTTACTCAAGGAAGAGTCCGAAGTACAAAGAGAAGTGCGTCACTTGGAATAAAGCCAAAGGATGGGACTGAGGACCTCTGGTGGGTGGCAGGAGAGACACACAAAAAAAGAAAAAACAGACAGAGAGACAGAAAGTCCAAAACCATAACAATGTTAGTGTTCTAAACCAAGATGGTTAACAAGGTAAACACTGTACATTACATTGTCATTGTGATCATGGTAACACGCTGTGCTTAACTACAGCTTCACAGAGCTGTTTGCATGGCTGTAGACTCTTGTTGTCTTTACTCGCAAGTTAAGTAACACTTCACAGTAATCACAATAATTCAACATGCCACACATCTACTTAGTACTATTTTAGCTGGCATTTGGTCCCTGTGATAACTGCTGCGTGGCTGTGTTGATTTACACACACTGTGACAAGTACACAGTGACAGAGCAGCTTTATTTTTACATCACGAGGAGACATTAGTGTATCCAGAGAGCGCCGTCAGTCACACACTATCCTACAACACATGTCACAGCTATACCAAAAGCTGGTTGTGACTTTTAGAAAGTGTCTGTTTTAAGATTTTGAAATGGATTTAAAGTGCTACCTTTATACATTCGTGCAGAGAAAATGATGTAAAAAAAACATACTTACTGAAAACACACTTACTGAAAGGCCCTCATGCGCATCAGTAGTCACTCTGTCCTTTTTCCCTAGGTCAGCCACACTGCTGGGGGTAGAGCAGCTAAATGCTGATGGGACCAAGCAGCGGGCCACAATCCCATTTGAGCAGTCACTGGTACTTTGCCTTAAATGCTTTTCAATCTGCTGGAGATCACATTAGGCGGCTGCTTCTTATCGACTCATCTAAAGAGTTTATGTCTTCATCTAATTAAGGACAGTGCTTCCTTAATAGCTCCATGCTTAGGCTGAGTTATTTCATAAGTGCGTATCTTGGCTAACAGTCCACTATCTTCTACTTCACTGTCAGCTTAAAATGATATTTTAACGCTACCCAGGTCTGTCTTGTATCACCTGTAATAACCACATTTATTGTCGTAACAGACAGAGCCGCAGCTATGATAAGGAGATTGTAGAGGCACTGGTCCAATAAATAATGGCCATGCTTCACACTGATGTCTTTTGATGATTTTTATTGGCACGCTCTCTCTGGTCTTTGTTGCCGCAGACACCTCGTACACCACAGATCTTATCACCTCGGACACCGTGAAAACTACAAATAAAACATAAACGCTTAGACATACATGCTCTTTTTGGGGTCTCTTAAGCAAATGTCCGTCGCTAAACAGGCTCACACGTTAGCATATCAGCAATGTCGTAAAACTACGAACTGCAATCGCTCAAAATGCAACACATGTCAATGTAAATGCACGTCAATAACAATATACACAAATATATGAACAAATGAAAAACAATTTACCGTGTGCACCTCTTGGGCCATGTGCAGAATTAGACCCACAATTCCACGGTCATGTGGTTACGTTTAACTTTGGGTCTGGCCCTTTCCTTTACGTGATATTACGACCTACATAAAGAATTACGAGATCAACCATTTAAATTTAGCAGATTTTAATGACATTTTTATCAATCTTGCCTATTTACCATGTTATTTATTGCCCTATTAATGACTGCACGAACAAAGAAGAGTTATGAATTTATAACTGAACACCATTCTTACTTCAACATGTCTCAGACAGTTACAGAGATGATTATCATTGTTATCTTGTCATGACATGCTTTAAGATAGGTCATTTTTCTTTCTGAAATCGTTTTAGCTACTGATTATGCACCAGTATTGTGGACAATAAACAATGACATATCTAACACGTCTGAATGAACAGGCTTTTGATTTGAAAGTAGAGGCATAAAAACAATATGTGAGATTTATAAACAATAAAGACTGCCCTCCTCCAAAAAAGGAGAGTTTGTCCTTGTTAGGTGGAGATATGTTGATTGGATGGCTTGAGTCTACATCTCTTGGGTGCTGCTCACGACTTACAAAGCCTTTGACAATCAAGCTCAATCCTACATCAAGGATCTCTTGGTTCCCTTTCACCCAAACAGAAGGCTGTGCTCTCAAAGTGCAGGGCTGCTTGTGGTTTTCAGACCTCCCCGGACTAAAACGGGGGGCAGGACCTTTGGTTTTGGTTCCTGTCCTGTGGAACCAGCTCTCCGTCTGGATTACAGAGGCAGAGAACCCTCTTTATCTTCACGACTAATCTTAAAACATATCTATTTGACAACGCTAACATTTAGACATTTAGACATTTCTTAACATTGATAATGTAATGTGTTGTTTTTGTGCTTGTAAAATGTATCGAGCCATGTGTCATGGGGATTTTTCACTCAAACAAAAACTGAATTGAATTGAAAATCACAGGAGACCACTCTTTTTGCCTCCATTTTTAACCATTAGTCGGGACAGTTCTTGAAAACCGCATTTGCTGTTGCCATGACACTGAAAGTTGCATAACTTTAACTCACAACACGGATCAAGTCATCATTTTAACCGTAACCATTAACTTTCTCAAATCCCAACCAAGTGGTTTTTGTTCCTTAACCCAACTAGCGACGCTAATTTTGCAAACACTTCTGACGGAACAAATGACCTTCAGGGCCGTATGTGTTGGAATACCTGATGGAGCAACATGAAGAACACAAACTAACTGTTAATTACTCAATTCCAACATAAGCCCTCCTACCCAAATTCTCAAATTCCCTCCCACTGGCAAGAGACAATTTACCTCTGTTGTGTCTATATCATTTTTCAGTAATTACATTCTGGAAACTCTCCATATGCACTGCAGGGTTACAGCAGTGAGCGTCAGTCTCGTGATATATTGTATCTCCTTCCTGAGAAGCTTAGTGAAGTTGACAAGATCACAGTTCGGGCATATATTAGATGGATCCAAGGTGTCCACTGCCAAGGCCTGCCAGCTCAGCCTGTTTCCATGCTGCTCTGTGTGTCACAAGGGCAAGCCTCCTATTTAGACAAGGGAATGAAAGATGGGCCTGAGATGTATTATGCATGTGAATGCAGGGGAGGCAGGCATCTGCTCTAACAAGCCAAGTCACTTTCACGGGGCAACACATTGGCCTGTCTTCCCCCTTTCACAAATATAGACTGAACGTCTGTGGTAAATAGAACTGAATCCCTCGAAACACTGAGAGGAACACTTCCTAATGTGTTTGTTTATAGTAACAATCCACTAAATTCCACTTGCACCAGCAGTTCACAACAGGTCTTGCTTTGTTGTTCTAGACGAAAGGTGTTAGGTCCTTCACTGAAGTGATGTGCAAAAATAGGAGTTATTCCACTTGTCAGCCACATGTCTAAATTGGTTTACTTGACAGCACACGGTGTAGAAAGACAGAAAACATGAGGAGTCAGAGGTGACCGTTGTGTTTGTTTCTATTTTTTTTTTCAAGCTGCAAGTGATCTTTTCCTATTACTTAGAAGTTGAATGTCATCACTTGAAGTGGCTGAATTCAATATTTTTTGTTTATTGTTTGTTTGCCTGTTTTTGTGGTTTTGCAATTTCTAACCATGTATTTTGTCGGCATGTTCCACTAATGAATGATTAAGTTAACACAGAAGCAAAAATGATGTCAAAAGTGTTTGTCAATGTTGATCTCATTAAAGTGAAGTTAAAATTTAAAAAAAATAGAAAATGTGTGTCATGTATGCACATTGGAGCAAAACGGTAAGATAAGGTACGAACCTTAGGCCAGTGCGCTTATTGATCAACAATAAAAAAGATTATGCGACATATGTTTTCCTGGTTGCTTCCATTTAATTATCAGTTATTGAATTTCCTCTTCACACTATGTATCAATTCTTTAGTGAAATCCATATGTGTAAAGAGGGTTTTTCTGTCAGCCAATCACCATCTCAGCTCAAAGCTATTTCAACCACATATACTGTAGGGTTAGCCCCTTTATGCTGTCTTTGCGCTGTTTCACTCTTCTACCACCCTTCTAACATGAGCATCAAAGCCCCAACTACCTCTTAGGAAAAGCTGAATATCCCGTAGTTTATTTAACAAAACTAAATTAATGGATGAAATGATTACCACAGAGTTTTTACATGTTAATATTTAACATCTGCATTTTTTTCTCACTTGTCTGAACTTGCTCTTAGTTGGTTCCCATCAATAATAAATGTATTAAATCCTTCCAATTGGGCACCTTTGCTTCATGTGAAGTCCAAAACCTCCACTCAGCATTTTTCCCTCAAATAAATTAGAGAAGCTTCTGCTGTCAGCCGGTCGGATCCACTGTTGGGACTGTTCTGCCCATGAGGACTTGGTTAGTCATCACATTTATATAATTAACAGCCCTTCAGCTGAGCAGAATTTACTTTGAGAGTGGGCCACATCCCAACAAAAGCTGTTGAGAAAAAAAGCAGCAATAAAACATCCGGCCTATCATTAAGAGATTGTCCACAAGAGGAGCCAATCTTCAGTTTGTTGTTTTGATGAGCCTGTTGCTTCGGCTGCGGGATCAATCTGTTGACTGCAGATCAGATTCTGTCAAAGCCACACACTCCTTTTGGTGCTCCTCACATGTTTGATCTTTATGTTTTATTTGCACCACTAAGAACTGGAAGGAAAATTATGCTGCCGGAATATTAAGATGGCATATCCATCTAAAATAACAAGTCACACCTCAGGACGAAGCTATTTCCTCTTTTCTTTGTGGTTTAAACATGTGATTAATACCGTACTTGCTCTTTTTTCATGGAGACAAAGGATACTAAATCCTCGGGGTTCTTAATCATTCATTTTTTTTCCTACTTTTAAATACAGCTGTAGCTGTAAAAGATAACATGTGTCATGTGGCACCAGGGCATCGGCAGAGACATGTGTGTTGTGGTAGTGTCATGAAGCTGTTGTACATTCTTTCAACAAACATTTTATTGTTAAATTATTGAATGTAGGCTCTCTTTTGCAATATTTTTGCTTATATTTTATTTGTTATGGAGGCTGTTGTTTACGTGATACTCCTCCCAAAAAGTTTCAAAGGAGAACAATTGATTAATTTCTTTTCATGACTGCCATATAGTTTGGAGCACTGAACGCTTTATTTCATTAGGGTGATAAAGTTGTGAATAATGAAGCAGCTAGTCTGGCTTTTATAACATGCATACTTATTTCAAGCGACTTCAAAAAAATTACACCGGCCCTATTCACAGGCAGACCTCACATTAGAACCCTGTTAATAGTTCTGCATCAATTTATTCAGAGCAAACACAAGACCTGAAGAATGCCAAAATAAGAATTAAGAATTAATTTGAAGGATAATTGTGATGCAAATTAGGGCAGATGTCTACCCTAAAATAAAATTCATTTTTGCTATTCTTGTGATCTTGAGGCAGTTTCCCAGTTGCCAGGGCTGATTCGGTTTATGACTGAAAGAAACAAAGCACGCGCTGTAACAGGACCAGTGGTGATTATTAGGGACATTTGGGAACATTTTGCGGAACAGATTAGTTTCAGACTGGGCTCTGAAATGAATGCTTTACCAGAATAAACATCAGATATTCCACAGTATTAGAATAAGGTGGACTTCCAAATAATAATCTTGATTTAATCAAAAGTCTTTCTCTTATGGTATTAGCATTCAAGTCAGGTATGAACAAAACACCACAGGAGACAACGTTAGGAGCACATTGTACAGCCAAGTGAAAAATGTGACCTCATGTCTACTCTATTAGCTGCTATATTAATGGACACACACATTATTAACCAAACGATATAAATGAGTGGTGTCTGTAATTCTGTGTTCTGTACAAAGATGAGTGGAGCATGTATTTTGTAAACTACATGTTGATGAGAGATGGTTGATCTTCCAACTTGAAAATCGAACGGAGCAACGATTCTACCTCTGGAAGCTACAACTGTGGTTTCAGTGTAAGAAACATGAAAACAGGCTGAGACGACAGCAGACTGTTCACACAATGACCCTCTCACCTCAACAACAGACAGAATCCCTGTTTTTATGTTGAATAGCAGAAAAATAGAGGAAAGTCGAGAAAGAGAAGCTGCTCATTCAAATTTGTATACTAAATGAATATACAGTTCAATATTTGATTAATACATATCTCAAAGGGCATAAATTTCTTACTGAGATGGCAGTTGCTGCTACTAAGAAAGGGATGTAGACCGAAGCTACTCATCTTTAGTTTAACTGTTGTAAACTTTTTCTGTCATTATTATTTGATTCAGCACCCGCTAGCACCAGATTAATGTTGTTTAACAAACTAAATTGTCATGAGAATGGCTGATCACATTTTTCAATTACGCAAAATAGTTCAAAAGAAAAATGTTAAAGTAAATTTAACAGTAATTGCATTTTGCTATGCGAAACACTGTAAATTAACATAGCTGTGTTGCACAGAAGTTTGACAAAATATCAGGATCAAGGAATGAGATTTAGGTTAACTGGTGCTCATGGTGAAGGTAGTTAACTTTGTATTTAGCTTTGTTTTGTGTTAGCACACATTTTAACTGCTATTTTTATTAACATTAAACTTTTTTTTAGCCTTATATACATATAACAGGTAAAACAAAAGTCAGAAAAACTTCCATTCTGGTCTAACTTTTTGGCTTCCTTTGCGCTTTGACTAAACAAATCAAATAGCAGAAAAGACTTTGACAGCATATTGCTTTCACAACGAGAAAATACTTTCTAATTATGACGAGAAAGATAGAATCAAGCTCTCCAGACTAAGCCAAGAAACAATCACTTGCACAAATTTATCAACTTTTATTTCATACTTGGGATGAGACTTGGTGATGCTGCTGCTGCTGAGCACAGGAGATGTAATGAATAAGCGAGGAGTTTTGAAATGAGGGCGCTGTGCAAAATGTCAGTCTGATCTCTTAGAGGTGGTGTCAGCTCTCATTTTTCAGCTGGAGGGAGACAGATGGATATTGTCAGAGGGTATTGTACACTGAAGATTATTTTTAGTCCTGGACAAGGTTGTGTGACAAATCAAGGCCGTGTCAACATCGAAACATTTTATCACACGTGTTGTGAATTTGAAAAGGAGCAAAAGTTTATTTTTCAGATAACCCCTTAACACAGATTGGCTTAAATTCAGTTAGAGGAAATTCTGCTGCTGTACCTGGACCGGCATTGGCCCGATTACACATTGTTTGATAGTACAAAGCCTCATGATTCACTCTGTGCAAACCAGTCCAACAGACCTACACCACAGTAACAGCAGCAGCTGCAGCAATACTTACAATGAAATAGAAGTGTGTTCACGACAAAATAATAGTTTCTGCCATCGATGTGCAGCACACTATTTTCACCATAAAAGTCCAATGAACACCAAATCAAGTCTACTTTAGGGTAAAAAAGAAAAAGGAGGAGGGAGAGGGGGCTAATGACTTGTGTAATCTCTGTATGAATCATCATGATGCACTGTAGTGTGCTTCCCATTGGGTATTTGCAGAAGCATTAACTGTAAATCTCATTAACAAATGTAAAGGGCTAAAAAAAAAATAACAGCAATAATATAACAAATACAGATTACTATCTTGTAACACAAGAAAAGGGGATCTAAAATAGTCCTGTTTTTGTCATAATGAGAATATTTATGAGCATTTTTCAAAGAAAATGACTCTTTTTCTTGTGGTAGGATTATGTTGAAGTGGACAAACACCGAGCCAAATCCTGAATTTTGACTCTACATGTCGAAAGTTCAAACCAACATGTCTTTCTTCACTTGAAACAGTGATAACAAATCGTGGACAAGATATCATCACCTTTCCAATTAATAGAACTACAAAATTGTTAGCATGCAGCTTCTTATTCACACATCAAGCTTCTATGGAGCAGCGTTATTATCCATTTGGAGTCGTGTTTGTGTCCATGTGACGCATGTAAGACCAATACTCACTCTCTTTTACACTGTTTTTGGTCTCTACCGTGGAAAATATCTGTCTTTTTATTTTATCAGAAGCCAAGAGGAACCACAGACTTTGGTAATAAGTCTCTTTTGGTTGATCACTATGCGTAGTTTTATCATGTGATACATTGTAATTATTAAAGTATCAATTAAAGCCACTTCAATTAATAATTATACTATATACACAACAGGAAATAACCACTTACTAACACTACACTGATTGACTCTACTGCCACAGCAGATTGTGTTAGTTGACAACATACATCAGTGAAGACCCATCCACCAGTTCTTATACTACTTGTACAATAAAAAATGAATAAGGGTGCCTGTTGACCTTGTTCATTATGTAGATGTAGAATATGGTGCACCTGGGGATTTCCATTTGTCACAGTTGGCTCTGTATTTCTTTTCATTGCTCATACTCGCTAAACAATTAGCCAACAAGTCAGGAACTGGTGGGTGGGTGTGTTCGGAAAGTACTTTCATAAATGGAGATGGGCATGAATATTAAAAGCCTCCCAGATGCTTGGCTTGCAGTACCTTACATGCACTTAACAGTTAAATGGGTTTGCATTTCATTTGCAGTGCCATTCAAAATGCAGCATCCCTCGTGGTGGAAACACCTGGTCTTATCAGTATAGTGCACAAATCCACATTCTGCCATCTGCAGCAGTGATGTCAGCACCTCAGTGGGTTACTATTCCCACCTCTACATCTCCCAGAATCAGTGATGTTAGATGGAAGAAAGGGAGCTGATGAAGGAGAGGATGATCAGAATGAGAGATGGAGGATATGGAAATCCCTGCGATGAGTGGGGCTTCATACTGCTGGAGGCTCCCTGGAGAAATAGTCTCTGAGCTGCAGAAATGGAGGGGGATGGAGAGAGGCCATGTGCAGTACTTCCTCTGTATGCTACTGGCTAATTATGAGTCCAGCGAGGAACAACCAGCTGTTCTCATCCACCACATACCATTAGACTAATATCAGACATTAGCATGAAGACTATGCAACTGCCAACTTGGAAAAGAGAAGCATTTGTTACAACTGATGGAAAAAATGACATCACAAGTCTGGAACTTAAGCAAAAAATATTCTTGATTCCATATTATAAAAGCAAATCCAAGTCATATTATAAATATACCCATTCATGATATAGTTCCCAGGTGTATCGTCATGTGGCATTTAAATATCAGCTCAGAATCATCCTGTGAATTTACATGTTGATTTATATTTGTTATATTTTGTAGGTCAGCACGAGTGAATTATTTGAATGCAATATTCATTGATTAAAACGAGTCCCCGTTTTTCAAATGAATGCAGTTGGCTTTTCCACCATAAACAGATACATCACAATAGATGTGTATTTACATTGCTAGGGAACTGATCTATAAGTAGCCCCTGTGGCCATGTGGTATTGTTAGTTCACCGGCACGTAGCTAAGCATGTATATGCATATGGCATGTATAGCAATAAAGACAACATGCAATAGCTTATACTTGCGTATAAATGAATTCTATTTAATTTGTAAAAAAATTTCTAATTATTTTGTTTAATAACACTGATCCAGCTTTGATGTAGGAAGCATTCAGAGGTCTCTACCAAAGGGTTGGTCTTTAAAAAGTGTTTCTCATGTTTTCCACATGATCACAAGACATGTTTTGCACATGTTGCAACATGTGATAACACGGGGAAAATATGTGGAAAGGTTTTCACAAGGGAATCTTCATTGTCTTCACACATTTGGTGTGAAACATATATGTATAACATGTGATCACATGAGTTTTTTTCTGAAAGAGGAGATGCAAAATATGTACCTCTGAAAATCTGTCATTATTACAGGCTTTTTTTTTATTGTGTGAATCCTGTCACCGACACCAAGGCCACAATTCAGCAGTCCAAATCCCCGGGGGTTGGTGTAATTGTAGAGGACTTCGGCTGAATACATTGCGCTCATGACTGACACCCTTTGTATGTAGTGACAATCAATCTAATTGGCTGCCGAATGCCGGGAAGCACTACACCCCCCTGGTGCCTTATGGGTATTGTGGAACCGGAGGAGGTTCATGTTGTATCACACCGTGTCACTGAGTAAAGCTGACTCACAGCACAATCATTTAATACCTGACTCAGAGCAGTAAATACCAGCAATCATGTCTTCTCTCCATGCAGCAGCAGTGCTCATACTGTACAGTAAGTGGCTGCAGATTCACTTAGTTACCGTTGTTGTTACCCATTCATGGTATAAGTATGATGGAGAAGAGTGTACAGAATGAAACAGACTGATTGTGACATGTAGTGCTTATCCTATGTGGTGGTCAGAGCACATGGTATTAGTCATTTTACATGCTGCTTATATTTTAACATTTGCATTGCCAAAAAATTAAACAAAGACAAGTGTACACATCTGGGCAACTGCTAACATGAAAGAGAATTTAAGATACAGACAACCTGGCTGGCTCATACTGTAATGTGGCCAAGTACTGGAACAAATACATGTTCAAAAATAACAACATGTAGGAGAAAACCTACTTTCTTTTTTCATGTAATTTAGATAACAAATAAGTAACAACCACCACACTGAATTCTGAAAGGATAGAGAACAAAGTCGGTCATTTATACTTCAGCTGAAGGATGACAATATGAGTTAGTGTGTCCAACAGTTTGTTTCAGTACATCACAGATTGCCTCCACTTTTGTTCTGATATTCAAAGAATAAATCTTAATAGTGAGTCAAATTTAGCATTTTTCTTTCTTCATTCCATGACAAAAATATAGTTAACTTCAATTTAGCGGTTTATTCGGGACATCAAAGTGAGACTATGCAACTTTTAAAAGAGGAAATAGGAAGCAGAATAATAGCATCTGTTCCACTAGTTTCCAAAGTCTCAGATCAATCTCTCATCCAGTATTTCTTTCATTTGTCTTTCTAAAAGAATTCAACTTTTTCCCAGAGTTACTGCCCATACTCTACAACAAGTCCAGATTCACTATAGTGTGACATGTAACATGAAAACGTACAGGAGCAGCAGGGCAGATTCTCACATCATTATGACTTGGCTGCATCCATTGTCCATAAAATTAATCAAAGCATTGTAATCTCTGCAGTCTATAAACTGTTATTACAGGCATCTTTGAGTTGACCCTTCAACTCACCCACGCACAGCTGATTTTTGCTGAGTCATGATGTTTAGCTCACTAAATTATAGGGCTTAAGAGTGCACTTTTCTTTCAACGATTTAGAATGTGAAATAAAGAATTATATTAGATTAATTTTCAAGATATTTATTTAAGTATGAAGTTAGCCAGATGATATACCGTTGAGAAAACTTCTGTTCCAAGGCTGGATCTTCAGTTATGATCGTTGTTACACGTGTCAGTGGGACTTTAAATGAGGTTTTCCTACTTCTGGAGCAGATGTTACGGTTTTACACTGACTCTCTATGAAACATTGTTTCTTTGACTAATTAAAAGTTCAAATGGATTTTTTTTTTTAATTAACACAGGTACATAAACTTACATGATGTATTTAACTTATGTAACTTTACTTATTTAAGTAACGTACTTGTTTTAACACAAACCATGATTTTGCTGTTCCTAACCATGTGCTCTTGTTGCCAAGAAAAATGTAGGCATTGCAAAATTTCAGAGGTATTATTGTGAAACTAATGTTTTGCACTGTTGACCAAAATATGATATTACACAATTTTATGTGAGACTGGGTTGAGGGTTCCCATTAACTTATGAAAGCAAATGTTAGTTAACTCAGGATAAATATTTCTGCGTAACCAACATTACCGAGTTAGTTCACTGACTTTATGACTATGTCTCTACTTATGCTATTGATACATTACTTTTCTTATTTATACTTTTTTTTTGAAAAGTACATATATGTCTTACAAAGTCATCACCAGCAAGTTAATTGTTTAATGTAACATAAAGAACTGAAGGGCAGATGTGATTGACAATATAATTTCAGAAATAAATCAAATACATCTATGTCCCCAAAAAAGTCTGATTTTTTCCTCTACGTTTTAAATTAATCATATTGTAAATTGTATCCACAAATAATTTTTGAATCATGAAAAAATAACGTAAACTTAAGGCGTTGAATATTTTTCATAGGCATACGTAAGTCTCTCATAATCAAATCACTCATGGCGAAGACGGGTGTTGTTGGAATTCAATTAATGCAGTCATTCATTCATACAACTTAGTCCCATATTACACCATGAAATCCAGTGTATTGCATTTGATTCATATGCCAAAGTGTCCCTCTAGGCCTTCTCTCCACTTCAACTCTATTTGCATGTCTAAAGGAGCAGAGTCATTAAAAGGCAACCAACCACAGCGGCACAGTCTCAGTGCTGAGTACCTCCCTGGAGCTGCTGAGGCATCGTCAGCCTTTGGAGAAGGCGAATCAGAGCGTCTCTCCAGGTCCCCTATGGGAGGAGAAAAGAGCTCTTATTCTAACTTGGTGGAAAATGCCAGCACCCACAGGGGCACCGTTACACACAGCTGGGATAATAAGTATCACAGGGAGATCCATGATCCACCAGCAAACTGAGACCAGCACACGCATTTCTTCCCTACTCACCATCGCCATCAAGCTGACTCATCCCAAAAAGCCAATGACTCTTCTCTCTCTCTCTCCCCCCTCTCGCTGTAGCAGGGCTATTTAAATGTCTGAATCAGTGTGCCATGTAATACAGGATGTGGTTTATAGGACCACAGGGTAAAGTGGATGGGGTGAAACAGTGTGGGACTATGAGATGCTCACTCTGGCGGACAGGCTTGAATTGAAACACTTAAAAGTACAATTCACACACTACAAAAAAACTTTGCAGTTGGAATTTATCAAATCGTTTTACACATTCGTTGATGACTTCCCCGTCACGCGGCTTCAAAATTGTACAAAATCTTATAATACTTACAGAATCAAGATGATTTGTGTGCTAATACATTCCCCCATAATAAGATGACTAAATTACTTCACAGCAGATTCTGCGGGACCTTTTTAAAAGTAGTGCGTGGATCAGCCAGACAGACATGGATTCACATTAGTACGCAGTCAAATCAGCAGGGGATTGCAGGAGCTCAGGCACAGGATTACATTTGTCACAGTAAAATTGTACTACTGGTGTTAATTTCAAGCCACAGACAGCACGTGAGAGGCAGACTGCATTGTTAGATGTAAAACGCACTGCTGGAGACATTCACACAAAGCCTTCACTTTATCAAGCAAAAGCCTTATTTCCATGGACGAGGAAGAATATATGCACCACTTAAACAAGTCTATATTCACCTAAAGCTTCCCCACTCTCCCCCTCCTACCAGCTATTTCTTGTCTTTTCCCTCTCTCACCAGCTCACTCTGCTTGCTGCCCTCTCTGGCATTCAGTCTAATAAGTTAGCGTGAATGGCTGTGACCGCATATAATGCCTAAGACCCGCTAGAAGGCTATAAATGTAGCCCTAATGGCAAAACCATTATAACATTTGGTACAGGCTCTGCTGTAGTGAATGTGTTGCTGCAGGAAAACGGGGGGTGGTGGAAGGCAGGGGGAGGCGGGAGGGGAGAGGGCAGAGAAGAGCTCTCTTTCCATTAGCTGATTGAATTGGACCCCAGTCCTGTGGGCTGGCAATTGTTTGCCTCACATCAAATACAACGGAGATGTAAACACTTCAGTTAGGGGGTGCTCCGGAAAATGTCATATAAAAGCGCTGTCCCGCCAACAGAACTACTTTCCCACTGAGCTGTAAGACACAGGTAGTCTGTTAATAAAAGTGGTTGCTCTAGTGCTTTTCTCAGTACCGGTGATGTTTCGTATATTCACCCCATGTTTTTAGTGAGCCAGAGTGAAGGCCTAATGGACCATAGCGTGCTGGAGTAGCAGGACGGCTGTCTTAGACAATACATCTCACATTAGGATCCAACATTCAGATTTAATAAATTATATATATATATATATATATAACATATATATTAAAAAAATATATAAAATTTATATATATATATATACATATATATATATATATATCTAGCAGGGAGTGGTGTGAGAAGAAGGAGGAAGATGAGTGGCTTTACAAACCATTAGTGTTTCTTTTCTTTTTATCCAGGTCAACAGCCCATGATGTTTCTGTACAGAGTGGGGGGAAGGGATGTGGGAAGGAGGTTTGTGGTGCATAGTTAAGCACACAGTGTAGTGCATACTAGAAAAGGCATGCTTCTTTTTTTTTCTTTTTTTTTTAACCTGGATGAAGATGCTTGTCAGGAAGATGCACTTGGAAACCATGAGCAAATTCCTAATCTGGTGCAAAACACATCTGTTCGTGGAGGAGGCATGATTTAAAGGGGAAACCGAAAAAAAGAAGAAAAAAAAAGCATGAGTGGGGGGAGGGGAGGGGTGCTGCAGCCCACATATACAACTTAATGGAAGTCAGTGAGGATAGCGCAGCTGTGAATGTTGGAGGCCATTAAGGGAAATGCACCACATGAAAATATGATGAAAGCAAGCCTGACTTTTTTTCTGCGATCAGTAAAGAAGAAAAGTTGATGCTGTAACCTTAGTTTGCCCTCATGCGTTTGCCTGCTAAATGTTTCAGCTGACACAGTAATTATCCACTTTGCGCATGTTACCAGGAGTTTGATGAACCCCCCGCTTGCCACAGGTTTTGTTGTGATTGCAGCTTTGCCTGGTATCTGCATTTCAAAGACCTGCCACCTTTTAAGAGATAACTAACCTCCGCATGATCTCCGTCAATAGCTCTGACTGCCTTGTCTACTAATCTGAGTGACAACGCCGCACTTAGATACTATATCATTTTGTGTAATCGCAGCAATCGTATACATTGAGTCACATTTCTAAGGCTGTACATTTTTTAGCATTGGAATATATTTAGTGGAGTGTAGGGGACGGGTCCTGCCTAATAAAGTAACTACCTAACCTAACCTAAGACATTGCTCCTTAGACAGGCATTTATGGAGGTTGAATGTCACCAAGCATGAGATTGATGCTGAATTTACTTAGAAAAAAGGTTATTAGAGTGTAGGCTTGCTATTTGATGCCTAGAATCATATTCAGAGGGAAAGAGGCCCAGGACATGCCCACGCATTAATGAGCATATACACTTGATATATTTAGGACATCGTCTTGATGCTGAGCTGTAGCCTCTCTTGCGCAACCAACATTTTAGCTGTCTCAAACATTTCCTTTGCTAATTTTCAGTTTTTCTTTCTGTCTACATCCTCCCCTGTGGTTGGTGAATATTTGATTGAAGTGAATCAGTGTGGGATGGTGAGTTAAACTTAGTTCACCTCATCAGAGAATGAAAAGTCTCTCCACTTTCATACCCCATACAGTCATGTGAAGAAAAGTAGTAGATCACATTGAAACTGTTGACTTTTTCCAACATATTCCAACAAGAAAACATTTGATCACCTTTGAAACAATGCCCACAGATGAAGGTGATATACTCAAACAAATGAAAATCATCAACATAAAGTTGACACTTTAAAGTCATTTTTATAATTTAAATAAATAAACAGATCTGGAGTTGTCTTTTCTGTTAAAGTGTGTGGTGTCATCGTGAAGAGATCTAAAGAAATCTCCAAAGGCTTCAGAAAAAAGGTTACGGATGTTTAAGAGTCTGGGAAAGCATTTACAAATATCTCCAAATTATTTGAAATCAGTCATTCTGGTGTGAGGAAAATCATCTACAACTGGATTTCAAACAACTGCCATCTTGTCCAAGACTGGTCGCAAATTCTTTCCAAGTGCAGAACGTTTGATCTGAAAAGAAGTCTCCATGAACCTCAGAATTTCTTTCTAGGATGTGCAGGTAACTTTTGCTAATTCTGGGGTCAACGTGCAAGTGTCTACAATCAGAGAGAGATTGCACAAATCTGACCTGCATGGGAGGCGCGGCAGAAACTACCAGAACATTAGAGCAAAACCACAGTTTACCTGTGAACATAAAGGCAAAGAGCCGACCTTTTGCAATAATGTGATCTGGAAAGACGAATGAGATATGGAGCAGTTTGACCACAGTGACAGTACAGAACAAAGACAAGGTTTCAGGAGAGGAACCTCTTCGGGCTGTGAAGAACCGTGGTAGAAATGTTATGGTATGGAGTTGTCACGCTGTCTCAAGGACGAGGCAGCTTGCATTCACTGATTCAACTATGAATACTGCATCAAATAAAAGAGTACTTGAATAATGTGAGGCCATCTGCCCGGAAGTTACAGTTAAAACAGAAGTGGAGAATTCAACAGAATAATAATATAAGTACACTAACAAATCCACCAACTAATGGCTCAAAAAGAAGTAATGAGTGTTGTGAAATGATCAAACAAGGATTTGTGTTGGCTCCTGAAAAAATGTTGTGGTGGGGGATTGAGTAGAAGCAAAAAAAAAACTCAAACTTCTTGCAGTTGAAGGAATCTTGCATGGAAGAGTGGTCAAAACTTTCAGTGAGCCGAGGTCAGAGACAGGCAGACAAATTATGCAAAAACGCCTACCACAAGTTATTTCTGCTAAAGGGGGCAATACTGGCTTGTGAGGCCAAGGGTGGACTTACTTTTCCCACAAAGGAATATAACATCGATTGACGTTTTGTGGAATAAATTATTGAAAAAAAAGTAAATTCTTTTTCCTTGTGATGTTGTTTGAACACACCACCATTGTATGTAGGCACTGTATCAAAAGAGATCAAATGTTTTTTTTGACCAGATTTGGCAAAACAAAAAAAGACAACAATTTCCATTGGATGCACTTATTTCTTCACATGACTATATGTTCTATAAAAACGTATAAGACATGCAGATGTACAACGTGAAGCTGTTTATCAATTTAGAGTTTATGACGGAAATTAGTATATCTGCACAAAATATTTAACATTCATGCCTTAACACTATATTTGAATGACCTTCCGTGACGGCTTGGCAGTGCACCAGATGAATACTTGAAGTTTTAAAGGTGGGTTTTGGGTTGAGTTACCCTGAGGACTGACAGGTGTTACGAGCAGAAGAGCTTCCATAAAATAGCAGATTTGTATCATTACTCAGAAAAGATCAGGAGTGCAGGTTTATATTTGAACAAGATGAGCCACAAGGCTGCAGTTGATGGGATGTTTATGATTCCCCGTGGGAATATCTAATTAGGTGATGGTCTTCTGGGTCTCACTAGGTCATCTTGGAGTGAATGTCGTCGGGCAGTGGCCCCTTTGGGCTACCATCTGTGAAACAAAGCTGATTTTGCTCTGCAAAGCCATACTGTATTTTTTCTGTTGTCGTGGGGAGGAGGGGGGGGGGGGGGGCTGAGGAGTCAGACTCCCTTCTGTGTTGCACCACAGAATACAAATAGGTTTCTGTAAACTGCGCTCCAAATAATGAGTGACTCAGGCAAACACGCTTGCGGGTCGTGTGTGAAGACACAGGGCACACGCGCGCACGTATACACAGACGCACATTCTGCAGGCGCATAATGAAACAAACAGTCACAAATAGGCACTCAGACATGTTGAACACATCGAGCCTATCTCCTCAATTTACGGGCTACCCCTGTAGGAAGCCCTCTGACTACTTATATTCCGTCGCAACGTCCGAACTTGGTTTCAGTCTTTAACTCTTTGCATGTCGAGTTCCAGAAATGTTGTCCTCGCATGGTGGGATGTGAGTGTTGTTTGTGACTGTGGGTGACAGAGGGGAACGGGGGGGGCGCTCTGCTCTGCTCTGCTCTGCTCTGCTCTGCTCTCAGTGCAGGACGCAGGAGACAGTCGCTCTCCAAGGTGCTGGAAGTCGGAGCGCTCCCTCCTCGTCCTTGCCTTCTGACGATGCGCGCAACCTCGGCCAGCAAAATCAAATAATGACTGGCTTCACTCCCGAACGGCTCGATTTGATGTACTCTTTAACTTCTTCCCGTGTGGATTTTCATTTGTCATGCAGCCGCTGGATGTATACACACATTTGTGCAACAAGACTGACGGCTGCTTTCTAATATTCACCTGCATCGTTGGGAAATACTGAATTGACTCCGGATTCTCAGGGAACGCTACAGAGGATTTTTTTTTTTTTTCGTCTCTTTCTCTGTCTGTACCGCATGCCGTTGGACGTGAACTGCGATATTTTCTCAAAAAAGGTGAGTCCGATGAGGATAATCATGAAGAAGACCTACTTTTACGCGGATGTCGTCTTCCTTTCTGGAAGAGAGGAATCAAACCTCCAAAAGGCTTGTGTGTAATTGTTTTGAAACCCATCATCTCGACGAGAGGGGGGATTACAGTATCTCGTGGAGCCTGGTGAATTTATCCAGTGGATAGAGGGAAGTTTCCAATAGGCATTATAAGCGACTATCTGTAATCTGCTCAACGCCTCTATGTGTTGGGGCTTCTGGCTTCACACTAAGTGGATATATCAAGCAATTTCAGCACGGTGAGTTTACCCTATCGCTTAATATACATCAGTGATGTCACTAGAACTGATCTGTCCAGACACGTAGCTCTAAAAAACAAAATTATACAAGGCAAGAGAGATGTTTATCTTCAGCTACATAAGTGTTTTGCTTTTTCGGGTGTGCTTTCCCCTTCCAAAGCGGTGATGCATTTTGGGTTAAATCATTGCGCATTTAACACTGTTTGCATGTCTCACGGTTGATTTAGTAAAAGCAGGTTCTTATAAGTCCAATGCGGGTGAAGTCGTTTGTGTCATTAGTGGCTTCTTGGGAAGCTGAAACAGACTAAAGCTACCTGTTGTCTCTGGTCATAAAGTTTTAAATTGTAATATCTAATAGTTTGGGGGATTTATTGAATATGGGGGAGAAGACTGCGAAGAGCCCACTCCACCCACTTCACATGATGAATGTTGTAACCCTTTCCTCTGTTGTTGGACGTCTAGCTGTTGCTGTGATTTTGGAAAAAGAGACCAATTTGCATCCTATGCCGCACACCCCGCCGCCACCCCCACGCACACACAGACCCCATGCTCCTTGTGATAACGGAGGTTTTTATTTGCTTTAAGAAATAATGGCAGCAGAGCCTGTTGAGTAAGCTGCAATAAGGAATCCAGTTTGTCTCTGGAGGTGAAATAATGACTGAAGAAGGCTGAATGATCTCTGGTTGCAGCAGCAGGACACAGTAAAGGAAAATATACACCGACCTGAGCAAAAATGAAAAGTAGTGGAAGGTGAGGTTGGTTTGTGAGTATTTCTGCAAAACAGTGGAAGCATCATCCATCATATCATCTCTTTTTTTCCACTGCAGCCCATTTCCTTACATGATGATGATGATGATGATCATAATGAAGCGCAGGACGGATCCGGAGAGGATACCGGGAGCTTAGGGATGACATCCACATAGTCGTGTTGAATGTGGATGCCGATGCCGCGGCGAAGGATGGGCCCTCTCCTCTCGGCCGCCTTCGTCGTCCTGCTGGCCCTCAGCGCCGTGTCTCCGGCCACGGTGGGTAACTCCGAGGATTACGTCGCAGACGAGGCGGAGCGGACGACCGGCGACAACATCGTCTTCGATGACTACCGGGGCAAAGGATGCGTGGATGACAGTGGCTTCGTCTACAAACTCGGGGAGCGCTTCTACCCGGGACACTCGAACTGTCCGTGCGTGTGCACAGAGGACGGGCCTGTGTGCGACCAGCCCGAGTGCCCCAAACTGCACCCAAAGTGCACCAAAGTGGAACACAATGGATGCTGCCCCGAGTGCAAGGAGGTTAAAAACTTTTGCGAGTACCGGGGGAAAACGTATAAAATACTGGAAGAATTCAAGGTAAGTCACGACTTTTAAGATGAAAATCATCAATTTATGCCTTACATTTTCAAAATAAAACAGCTGATTCAAGCGCGTCCGTTCACAAAACAAATGGTGCCATTATGCACGATGTTTGCATTAATACACTTTAAAGATCCTGTATCCAGTCAAACTAATTATCTAATTGTTATGTTGGTCACATTTGAACCTCTGCATGGTTCCATATTTCCAGCTTGATTCAGTCACAGATTCTGGATGCCTTCAAAGCAACCACATGTCAGTCTGGGCTTTTCAGTTGTTCATACAATCACCAGATCAAGTTAAATCCAACTCCCTCATGTTACAGTGGTGTCAATTTGGTCTCAGCCACTATGTCTCCTAGCAACAAGGCCGGTCTTAGGGAATAAGTCTTGCAACTTGTTGAAAGCAATCATCTTTGACTGTATTAATAGTTTAAAATGCAACACATCAGTCTTGGCTTGTGGTGTGAGTTTTTGGGGTTATGATAGGTGAGGCTTTGTGCTTTGTTTTTAGGTTGGTTCTTGGCATATCATAAAATCATCATTAAAATGTGTTTATTGGCCAAGGGCACCAAGATGGCTGCCTCCCAGAGTGATGTCATCCCCCCTCCCTGCCTCTCAACTAAACGTTCACCCACCATTATTAAACAGACAGATGCGATAACAGTATTTTGATTTGTGGACAGTTAGTCATTGCTGGCTGATCCAGTCTTCCCATGCCTCCTGCGAAGGGTTTCTACACATCAGACTAGTGTCTCGGTGGTTGTTATAGAGCATGACAGTACTGCCTGATAATAAATGACACTCAGAGCATGACATCTACAGTCTGTGTTTAAACTGCTGCTGCTGCCCATGAGGAAACCTCTTTATTCAAATTCCTCACGAGTAGATCGAGGCTGTTAAGTGATTGAAATGTAATATGACACAATGTGGCCTAAACAAGAGTATAGCTCTATGGTTAATGATGGTACTTGTTCGTGTCTGTAAAAATATATCAGTAACCAGTTAGGATTAGTGCATCCATTACTGCCCTGTCAGCCAAATGCTCTAAGCTTCGAATGCAAGATTTCTTTTTTTTTTTTATGCTCCACTGATCTGAATAAAGAGCTGTTGACTGATTGAGTTATGTTTGATAGGAGACTCTTAGTAGATCTGAATTCATCCTTTTCTGGATTTAAAGATTACTTGTTATGGAATAAGGTTAGAAAGGGGAAACCTACATCTATTGAGCTCAACATTTACTCAGAGAAAAGTCAAAAGTGATGACACATTTAATTTCCTCTTAATTTTTCCAAACCCTGAAAATAGAAAGCAAAGCATTATTCTAAAACTCCATGGCCTATTTCTTACAGAAGATTTTTTAGAGACTAATTTCTGTGCATAAACAGTTTTTTTTTCAGAAACATCCACTAAGTTTTCCAGTTTAAGAAAGAAGCAGCAAAAACAAATAATAGCCCTGTAATGGGTTCTGCCAATCAGGTATAGGAAGGTTTATTGTTCATGCTGTATGTGAGTGAAGGAGGACATTTTCAATCATCCATTTTGTACAACCAACTTGAAATACCTATGGCTGTCTGTTAAGTGTTACCAGACCACGGAGAGGGAAGCAGCCACTGTCAGTTACCCCTTTAAAGAAAAGTAAGAGGCACTCCAAAGCTAAATGCTATACTTGAATCTAACCTTTCAAAAACATCTTAAAAAAAACTGTAGAGATAACAGAGCTTCAATAATACGTAAATCTAATAAAGGCACAAATGAAACAGAAAAAAATATTACAACTGTTCAGTAAACTTCAGAATTTGACATGATGGAGGCACTTTTGTGTCTTTGTTATGCAAGCATCAAAAATAGTTTTGAGAGCAAATTTCTCACTGTAATCAAATATTACATTTTTAAGTAAAAGTATATAGACTGAGAATACAATTATTTGGATTGCAAACCAATTCTCTCAGTTTTGATGGTTTTGGTCACAGACTTGAGAATTTAGCTTGTGTCAAAAAAAAGGCTTTGGTATTTATCAGTAGTCACTCAACGTCATTCAACCTGAATGTATTCATATTTGTACAAAATCCAAACAACAAGTTTGTACATGTTTCATATAAGCCATCTTCTGGAGATATACAAGATTGAGAGCAGCTATTAAGAACCTAAAATGCTTTGTAAAAGAAATGACTAGATACCACACATAGCATACATAATATTCAGTTTGTTCATATCTCAAATGAACACTTGGAGGCAGAGCGGCAAGATGTAAGCAGAACTTTGATTATCACCTTATGAAGTTGTTCCATCTGTAATAATTCTCTGTAGGTGCGTCACTTTAAGTATCCTCTTTCATATCACAGTTATTCATCTTCTTACAAAATATCAATTATAACTAAGGTTAGATAAGAAAATTGTTACGGCTGACTTAATGTAAGAGGAACATGAATCGTGGCAGACTGTCTTTAAGGCAAACACTGATCATTTCTAAGTTTGATCAAACTTTGATCACTTGTGCAGAGTAGTTGCTTGTGAAATAATGCTTCATATTCAGCAAGATCATCATATGTTTGCAGCATTGCCTGTCTTATGAGTCCCACGTGACTCTAAAAAGGCAACAAGCTAAAAAAAAAAAAAAAAAGTTCTGTTTCCAGCTTTGTGACAATACATTTTCCAGCTAATTTAACTTAAATAGCTTATTTAGCTTAAGAAGTAGGAGAGTTATAGGAACACACAAAGGAGCACTTTAACCTTCAGTTTATCAGAAGAATTCAAATAATTTGGAAGCAAACAGTTTTCACTGGACAGAAAGGGTATGAAAAATTTTATTCTGAAAAAAACCCTATTCACTAAAGCAATTGGACAAGGGAAGTCAAGTAAAATGTACAACATTTGCCTCTTGGATTCAATGGAAGTACAAAGTTGCATTAAATGAAAATACACAACTTAGCTCCAATATGTACTGAAGTACAGTATGGGACGAAATGTACACGGTTACATCCCGCTACAGGACATGAATACGTTTAATTTTGGGTTTAACTATCTCCCAGATACTCCTGCAAATGAAGAGGATTCCAAGACAATGTCCTCTCATAGATAATAATAATAATAATAATAATAATAATAATAATAACAACAACTCCAAAGGTTGCTTCTGCAAGCTGTTCATCATCTTCCCCACTTACTTACTCCCCAAAATCCAAACAAGTTTGTACATGTTTCATATAAGCCACTTACTTACTCCCCATAGTTGCAATTCATTGGAACAGCGGCCTCTAGTGGTCATAGTATTGATGTAAGGAGTAAAGGTGAGGTGACGTGGTTACAGTCGTAACCTGAATGAGCAAACAGTGTATCTCTATCCGTCTGCTTCTCTGCATCAGTCATGCAGAGCTCCCGCAGAATATATGTTTAACTTGTCATATTGTTGGTTTTTAGTTTGGTAATGACTTCAAGGTAATGCAAAGGGAAACGACTAGGAGCCGCTGGAACATTGAGCACCTGTGAATATTAGCATGTCATGTCACTGAAACTAATTGAAGCAGGCAGGGGGCCACGCAGCATGTTAAGTCAAGTGTGTAGATGAGCATCATTATTGGCAATTTCTGCGACCGCTGAGAAATCAGACAAAACCAACAGAACCTTGAGGGGAAAGAGGAGTCTTAGCTTCATCATGCTGCTCAAGTAAAACCTGCTATATCAACCTCTAGTGCATTCAACTAGATAAGCAGAGAGGCTTTGTTTATGCCTCTAATAGGGCCACTGTGCTCATGCTGTAACAATTATTTAACTGATTAGTCTATAAACAAAAAATAATTAACAATTTAGAAAAGCAATTAATAATTCAGGTCATTTATCAAGCGAAAAATGTGAAATATTGTTGCTTCCAACGAGTCCAATTGCGCCTTTTAAAAAAAAAAATACTTTCCTATTAATGTAAATTTAATAATGTTAAGATTTGAATTGTTCAATAACAAAACAATCTGAAAATGTTCCATCAGGTTCTGGAAAATTCTGTCGGCCATATTTTTCCACTTTTTGTTTTTTACCTTGATTATTTTAAATGATTCATCCAGTTAATCAAAAAAAAAGAATAATCAGGAAATTGATCATGAAAATAATTGTTAGTTGCAACTGACTTTATGCACTGGTGCATTAGCATGACAGTGATGTGGCGTTGCCATTATGAAGGGATGTGTGGGATCAGCCCATGTAAGACCTGTGGACTTAATCTGTACTGATTGGTGTGTTTGCACGTCAGACGGAATCAAGCTCAGTTCAGCATTGGGATGCAAGCCCACTGATTTTGTATGGGCCTCTGTTAGTGCATAAGCCTCGCAATTTGATGCGAGATCAAGTCCGTCAATAGTGCAGCTCACCCGCATGCTAACTTTGACTGGAGGGCCCGGGGAGGGGAGGACATGTCTACGGATTTTAGGGAGAGAAAAATCATTTTGTTTTCACTGGTTATCGCAGTAAAAACAAAATGCAGTAAGGAAGGAGAGGAAATTCCCCTCCTTCATCAAAGACCACACAAGTGACTGTAATGTCTTCGTCCACGTCGAGAAGGTTGGGTCTCTTCAGCGAGGACATGAAAGCCTTGGAACCCTGCAGTGTTCAAGGAAATGAAAGGCCGTCAGTATCCACTATGCAGACCCCTGTTTAGAGACGCCGACAGGTTAACCTTTGGTGTGGACCTCATTGGCATTTCCTTTGCGGTGATTGTGTTGCACTGTGCAGACCATTGCATTTATATTCAGCAGGAGATGATGGAGAAGAAACACACAGATGCAGCATTTCAGAGACGAAGCCAGTTTAGAGCTTCTGAAAAGCTCGGCGAATTATAGCCAACAAAAATAGTTTAGCACCCACTGACACTTCAGATTTTTCCCGTTTCTTTTATTCTGTAAATCCAGCCGGTTTTCATTTTCAGAGTCAAATACTGTCAAACCCATCAGCGTCAAAGAGATACACGCAAGGCGCCCTTTGGCATCCGCACCGCGACCACCGAGGTCGAAAAAGGAAGTCGTGACGGAGTGGAACGAGTGGCAGAGGGAGGCGGTTGTTGGAGGTTGAATGGAGCAAACACAAGACTTTAATCCCAGAGAGTTTGAGTCCGTGAGACAGCAAAAGCCAAAGTGGACTTTTTTTTTTTCTTATGTAAAATAATATATTCAACTTAAGTGAAGTGAGATGTGCTAAATTTTACTTACGTAAAATTACTTATTCGAACCCAAACTATGATCATGTACTTGATGCGTAAACCTAAGGCATCGAGAGCCCATTCTGAGACTTGAGCGGGATTTGACATAACTGTAGTATTTGATGCTGTGGGATGGGAGTGGGTTAGAAAAGCATTCAGTAGGTCGCTCCTTAAGTCCAACTCTATGTAAGGAGGGTTTGCAGCCGTTATTATGTCAGTATTTTTTGGTATTCATTCAACACAAAGCAGCTGACTGCGGTGGAATGTCAGCCTCTAATGTGTTGAATCTAATGCTGGTGTAACTGATGCATCCGCAACCTGACAAATAAGTCCAAACACCTCCCAGCGTCCGCCGAAGATTATTTACTTTTAGCAACACTGAATTTAATGCTGATTTAGATTTAGGAAGACGAGAGTCAGTATTTTCCACCATTTTGTTTTTTGTTGCCTTGTGAGCAAGTCATGCCACTCAACCTTAGTAGGTGTTTCACCTACAGGGTTTCCCGTCAGATGAGGAAGGGACGAGTTCGTTCAGCATGGCTAGCGGTGCGCCGCTGGCCTCAGCGCAGCTGCAATCAAGAATCAGGAGATATAGGGTGAGTTCAGATCCCAGATCTTCAGGCTGGGCTGGGATGTGAACTCAAATGTGAACAATCCCGTCCATGCTTCCTGCCATCCCCCCCACCCCCCTCAGGGAGGGGATGCAGAGATGAAAAAGGTG
This sequence comes from Brachyistius frenatus, assembly GCF_029030835.1. Lineage (NCBI taxonomy): Eukaryota > Metazoa > Chordata > Actinopteri > Embiotocidae > Brachyistius > Brachyistius frenatus. The sequence continues at coordinate 2,144,519 of NW_027210626.1, forward strand.
GGAGGGCTCCAATATTTTCAGTGGTTAAAGGAACACAGTAGATTTCAGCCATCAGACTATCTTAAATAATTTCACATTAGGAGGCTATTAACATCAGTTGATTCATTTCTAAGTGATGTAATGGTTATTACATGCAGCCTTAATGCTTAATTTCCTCTCACCTTGCTTTCAATCCCCATGAGACAGGTGCTATTCGGTGCAGTGCAGTTGAAGCCTGCTCCTCAGTAAAGTTTAAACACTGAGGAAATTTCATAAACACATAATCAATACAAATGAAAGAAAATGTTTGGATTATTCTGTGATTTCTCTGTTTCTGTCAACTTTTAATGGTTCTATCGATACAGCAAAAATGCTGAAGACATTGATGTGCTGTAATTATGGGAACTGTGAAAGTGACAACAGATTTAAAACAGCACACGCACACGCACACGCGCACACACACACACACACACACACACACACACACACACACACACACACACACACACACACACACACACACACACACACACACACACACACACCAGTAGTTGGTGACTCTGCTTTTCAACATACCAGCGAGAGAAAATACTCATACTGTAGAAATGATTACTTAAATTGATTTTCCTATTCAGTTTGACAGCAGCAATAATGGTCCCAATTAGAAGAAAGTGGTAAGTGCAAACAATTTGGCCATGAAGAATTTTTCAAATGTTTTTTACGGCTCAGACTTAATTACACTTGCAGAATTGCTGTACAGACGTCAATCAGATTTTTTTTTCTCTGTATTTCTTGACCACTGGTAAAAATATTGTTGTGACTTGGACAAAGGCAGCATGCAGTTTGACAGTCAACTCAGTCCTATCACTCCTATTAAGCGCATGGGTGAGTTTCCTGTGACCCTCTTTTCCAGCCTCAAAGTATTTTCACATTACCATTTGCCCCGCTGAAGGTTATTTGACTATTCATTGCTTCCCTCCCCTGTCTCCACTTGTCTCAGTGTGGGAATGAATAGCATGACAGCTGATTCACTCTAATACCTAGTCAGGAAGATGGGGACAACAGGAGTCTTTTCTCCACCAAAACATCTGGCAGCACTTCTAAATTTGGTGCTGGTGCTCCATTTTCTTTTGTGAGTCTGGGCTAAGGCATGACTGATCCTCTTCATGGTAGACCTCACACAAAAGGACACGCTGAAAGCACCAGGCGCAGCTCAATACATGGAAGGATTCTCTGCTGTGTGTCATAGGTGCTGGAATAGTTTTCTTTTCAAATGGCATTTTTTAATATACTTCTTCCTGAGACTGCATTGGCAGACTTCTATCTGAGCTGCTTCACAGGCCAATTTGACAGATTAACCTACTGAGAGCTGCCCCTTGATCTTTAAAATGAATTGTTTTTAAAGGTCAGCTGTGATTGTGAATTAACCCTTCTGTCTTTCATAAGTAGGTTTCTACTTAGTTCTTCAATGCAACAAGAAACATCTCGGGATGAAAACTAAATATATATAGTATGTCAAGAAGCCAGTTTCCCCTTTTTCTCAGTTCAACAACAATTTCAAAAATGAATGAGCCAGAATTTAAAAAAAAAAAACAACTCTCTGCCTCAAAGTCATTTTCAAAACTTTCACTCTTATATTTGTAGTGTGTTTTTACCCATAATTAGCTATCCTGTACCGATGTGTAGATGACCATCTGTAAAGTTTCTGTTAGTGAGAGGAACATTATGTTGTTAGTCTGTTGCTTTTATTAACCCTGTGTACATGATTTTACAACCTGGTACCACTACAAAGGGAGTAAGACACCCAGTAGTGCACTTGAATACCAGAACTGCCAGTGTCACGTTTTGCCTTGCCTAGTCTTGACTGTCGAAGCAGGAGGTCATGTGACAAATTACTAAGAGTGATTAAGTCCACACAGGGAGGACATCAGGGGTTGGCTGGGTGGAATGAACATGATTTACTGCTGGGAGAAATGTGTTCTCCCATGTGTTATCGAGTCAGTGAGATGCCAAAAGTAAATGTGGATTTTTTTTTTTTTTTAAAGTAACGTAAGTATGTTTCGTACATAACATAACGTATTTATTTAACTTACATAACGTAGGTAAAGTAACTTAAGTGACGTACGTAAAATTAACTATGTAAAATTACTTATTGAACCCCAAACCGTATTCTTTTCCTGAACTTAACCTCGTGGTTCGGGGTGCCTGAACCTAAAAGGCACGGCGAGGCAACGCCAAATGTCACACTGACACGGTGTCCTTTGGTGGCCTGGTCGGTGGATTACAGGCTTTGGTGAGATATTAGGTTGGATTTAAACAATATGAAGGTTTCTGATTGCCTTCAGAAACTTTAAATAGTTCCTGCACAGCCAGACACTGATTTCGGGACCAACTGAGCTCACTTTTTGTAGCTGAATTGCTGTTTTAGTTTCTCAGTCTTATCAGCAGTAATAAATGATGTGAGTAACAATAAAGATTTTCTGAATATCTTGCTGGACTTTCCCTTTCAATTTAGCATATCATTGTCAATTACTGTTTTGCTGAGGAGGAACCTGCTTATGTGACAGAAATTGTTTGGAAACCTACATAAAGTGTTTGAGATGGCAACATGAAAACATCCCTCAATACTACTCTGGCACTGGTCAAGCTAGTTTACAGGCTCATACGGTGGCTTTACGTCAGGATCAAGCAGTGCTACAATTAATCTGTAACCATGAAACACTAGACTTTTTCCAAAGCTCCCCGAAAAAGGTTTCCCTTTACCTCTGCACAGTGAACATGAGTCCGTTTTTTGTCCATGTCAAACATATCACACTTTGACAGGAGCTGAAATTAATGAATATCTGAACTCATGTCTTTTTCACTTATATGGATCTGCAAAGTAAAATCCAGTGAACATATATACTCCGTATGCTCTGCAAGGGAAGTAAAGCTAATAAACAACTATGACTCATGGCTGTGGTCAGAGTAAGAACAACTTTTTTTTTCTTTAAATGCCACTTACATAGAATTTAAAGAAACATACATTTATATATCTTTCTATTAAAAATACAGTAGAAGACCACAAATCTCTATGTTTACCAAAGGCTGTAATGTCAGTTCAAAATTTTTTAAATTATTTTGTTTGCCTTACATAGTTTTTGATTTCCTTCTTGATATTTTGAAGTTGTGTCATGTCATTTAGATTTTGCTGGCTACATTACATTTCAGTGCTTGATGGGACAAAAAAAATACATTGCACTCAGATGGATTTGACCGCACAAGCAGAACAATGGAACAAACAGTAGTTTGTCTCCACTTTCTTCAAAATCTGAGCTCCTAGTCTGTTTGTAGTACAACTTTTGGCAGCATGCTGTTTAGCCCCAGGTCTCAACAGCAAACTGCCAAAAAAAAAAAAAATACTGTTTGCTTTGTTTATGCTTTTACGTTTTACTCTGTATATTACATATTTCATAAGTGCTGGTGCCAACAAACACTGAGCAGCAGTTTGATCCTTATACGTCAATTTTATCAGTTGATTTGACCATTGCTTTTGATTTTCCTTTGAAGTCATAAATGAGTTGTTTTTAAACCAAGCTTGTCTGTTCATTTCAACTTATTGGTTTTTAGGAAACACTCCAAAATCTAGTTCATTTTTATTGGTTGAGCCATCTTTAAGAGACACCCATCAGAAAGCCAGTATGCACAGCATGCAAACATATGGCTTTGGACATATTTTAAACATTGTACTAAACAAATGATATGCAGCTCATCATTTAAAATTACTGTTGCTTAATTGTTGCTATTACCTTACATAGTAAGCACCAGTATCAATTTTAAGCGGGGTGTTTCTGCCTTTTTCACTTTTAACTACAAAGTCGAATGAGTTTTAAATATTCAATTCGTCTTCCAACTGTAATAGGTTTGGGATGAAAGCTGTCTTTCAGGCTGTGTAGGAAGTATGTGCCATGATTCATGCAGAAATACTTTATATTACACTTTATATTTTAGGCCTTCGCTGAAAATACAGGATAAGTAAGTGTTCAGTGTGTTAATATGTGCAGCTGGACTTACTGGATGACATGGCAACATGGGGCTTAGAGCAGCCAGTTCCAGAAGGGGATTATGTGAACTTGCCAATAAAATATTTGGTTTTAATTTTTTTTTTCTTTGTGTATTATTTTAGTGTAGTTGTGTAATCCTGTAATTTACTTACTGCAAAACAAATATAACTTCTATTAAGTTCATAGTTTGGCAGTCCCCTTTATTTGCCTTTGAGATTAATTAATTCTTTCTAGCCTGTGTGCATTTGCATTGAGTGTTATACTATTGTTAATTATAGTGGTATTTCTGTCATCCTAAATTTTAATCCTACCAGACAGTTCACTGATATAGATGTACAATATAGGAGAAACTCTATGTGATACAAAGTATCACATTTTCTATCACAAGGAGGGAAAGTGAAATAACAGGAGGTGGAATTTTGGATGAAGATAAATATTTAATCTCAACATGGATTTGGAGAACTCTCCCTGCAAATTCATGAAGTATAGAAACAATCAAGAAATGGGCTGCATTTGCTTTGCTTTGTACCATTTCTCTCCATCTCTTAGTGTTGCTTTTTTCTTAGCAGTGCAAACAGACTGCCATAAATTCCAATAAAAATACAAGCCTGACCACTTCCTGTTTTGTGCACCTAATGCATCCTGGCAAAATGGGCTGATAAAAGTCACAAAGAATAATCTAGTATTGCTATAGCCTTTTCACTTATCTCTATACAAAACTGGATCATGAACTGTGGAGCTGCTGTTGTTGTGGCTACGATTCCAATTTCAGTAATACTGCTGAAACTACTGCAGCTTGGACAGCTGACGGCCCAACAACAACAACAGTAGTACATTTTCTAGTGTACAACATTCATCTTTTAAAAGAATGATTCAACAGCTTGGGAGATCGACTTTGTGACGTTTTTTTCAGGGAATCTTTAGCTGCAGCCAGCTGTTGGTTTGCTTGGTTTAGCATGAAGACTTACCCTGGCTTTGTCCAAAGGTAAAAGAGTCTCCCCACCTGCACTTCCAAAGATGATTATTAAACAGATTATATCATGTTTGTTCAATTAAACAAGTTAAAAAACAAACAAACAAAAAAAAAACTATGACACATTTCCTAACAATGAATATTTCCAATTGGATGGACTGGACTCTGTGCCATAGACCTCCACTTGTTACCTAGCAACTATACAAGCAATAAATAATGTGTTCATTAGTGAGCTTTTGAGACCCTTACCTCACCCCCCCCCACCTGTTGTTGTAAACAACAATTACCAAAACTAAAGCACATCATTATGAACTGATATGCTTGATATGACTCATTTGGTTTGGTTGCATTAGCTGCGCTCCACATACGTTAGTCTACATATAAAAAAAAGGTTAGATGGCAAAACCGGGTTATCATATGACACATTTGTGCCCTTGGTTGGTACAGGGCACTGACTCACTGACAGAGCAGACCCGGTGCACGGAGGCCTTTAAACGGCTGTTTACCATGATGAGCAGAAAGAAAATCTAATATGATGAACAGTTGACCTTTCGTGATTTGGAAACAGTTTGTATTTTTCCACTCCATGTAATTACATTACAGTTCATTTTCCGGTCAAGAGACTTTGCAAAGATAGAGTCAAGTACGAGGCAGCAGCACATCGAGCCGCATCGCACTGATTTTCATGTTGCAGAGGTGGTGTGATAAGCTTCTGAACCGTTACCTGAGGCAGGTCGCAGCAGAATGCAGCAAAATACTAAATATCATGAATAGCACTTTATAGACTCCCTTATTATTTCTGGAGATTTTATACAAATGAGCTGTGGGCTGTGTTTGTTAAGATGCAAATACCCTAATAAAACTGGGGTTGTGAATAATTTATCAACTCGTTTCTTTGTTTATCAACAGTATGAGGTGCAAATAAAGAGAGAAATTTGTAAATCGGATAATATCAGGGTGCATATAAAAGCAAAATGTTTCTCCCACTCGCCACCAATAATCATGGAGTGCAGGGATGGTCAAACTCAGGCCCACGGACCAGATACAGCCTGTTCAAAATGTTCTAAGGCCCAGTAGAGAATGTCCGTCTGGATCGTGTTTCACTGTTTTCACTTTTAACAAATATGAATAACAATGCGCTATGAGCACCTTATATCTGCTTGGAATTTCTTTGATTATGTCATAAACCGGCCCAAACTGTTTTACTATGTTCATCTTGTATTTTGCTGTATGAAATTAGATACCATAAATAGGATTGACATTCGGAACTGTTTGTAGCCATTAATTGGCTAAATATTGTGTGCAGCCCTCGGGGGCCCCAGTGATCCTCGTATCCGCCCCTCCGGCTATTGAGTTGGAATAGCCCTGATGTAGAAGTGCACACATTCATACACACACGTAAAGGTGAAACCCATCTAACCCAGATTCTCTGTCTCTCTTCCCCCCTCTACCTCACAGCCGTCACCCTGTGAATGGTGCCGCTGCGAACCAAATAATGAGGTGCACTGTGTGGTGTCCGACTGCGCCGTCCCAGAGTGTGTCAACCCCGTGTACGAGCCGGAGCAATGCTGCCCCATCTGTAAAAATGGTAAACACTCCTCTCTTCTGGAATTCAATGCACATTCCTCAAAGTGATGCATTTTTCATTACCAATGACAGCAGGTTTATCTACGGTATCACCATTTGATGGCCACGCCTTTGGAAAATGAGGATGTAATTGATGTTTTATGAATTGAAATGATTACTTTGGGCCCGTTGAACACTAATGAGCAGTACTAGTTTTAATTATAAATGACGCAGAGTAGAGTAAACATTAGCCAATTGATTAAAGGCATGGTAGGAGGGACTAATGGGTCCTCAGAGAGCCTTTTCTCTCCCAGTGCCCTGATGCCCTTGTCATTGGCTGTAGCCAATCCCTAAATTAGAATTATTGGATTCCAATGGTTCATTGACTATTTACAAGGCGAGGTGGGAGATTTCCCTTTGCCAGCACCAATCCAGAGGGACCGATGGAACTTTACGAGTCAAGTGCAGTAACTGCACATTTGCAACGTGAACCTGGCTGGAATGATCAACAGTAAAGAGTGCCTCTGGGTAATATTGAATTCATGATCTAAACACAATGACGCATTCGCCAAACAAAATATTTTTAGGTAATTGTTTTAGGAGACAGTCAGGGTTCTTGACCTCAAATGACAACATTTACTCTCATTATGTGTTCTAATTATGTACATATTCACAACCAAAAAGCATCCCTTTTGAAAAAGGGCAAAATAGCTGTCCTGCAATATCTTTATTTTTCTTTCCAGCAGCAGCTGACCTATAAATGCAAAGAGAGCAATTTAGTTTGAGGCAGATGCTAAATGGCCATTTCAACTCAACTACCAACATTTTCTTTCACACTTCCTCATTTTTTTTCTTTATCACCATAGCTTGCTTTCTTTTCTTCCAACACACACACACACACACACACACACACACACACACACACACACACACACACACACACACACACACACACACACACACACACACACACACACACACACACACACACACACACAGTAACAAGGCTGCAGAAGCTGCTGGGAGAAAACTAATCCAGGCTGACAGGACACAGTGACACCCTTGGCATTTCAGGGTAGGCCTGCTGTTTCTAAGTTCCCCAAGGGTGCCTGGTCAGGCTCTGGCAGCCAGATAAATCTCTATGGGAGTGGATAGCTGAGGGCTGTGGGGAGAGGACAATGAAGGAATGCTGTTTAGCTCTCATTTTTGGCCAAGGGACAGGGGACTGAGAAAAGAAGACATCCAAATGTGTTCCAGTCAGACATGCAGTCATTGGAGGACGGACATTTGTCTTTTGCTGTACCTGTTACAAGTGCTAGTTTCAGATAATTATGTGGATGCAAAAAACATTTAACCCAAGTCAAAGTCCGAGCTCTGTGCATTTGGTTTACGTGGAGTTTAGAGGTTTTAAATCAAATAGGGAATTCCACAAGTCATTCTGAGGAAACCTGTGATCTGGTCAGAGCCTGGTTTGATGTGGGGCTAAGTACATACAAGATGGTATCAGCATTCTTTTCATTTCAGTGGGTTGCTGATTTAGAAAAAAAAATTGTATCTATGTACAATGTAAATTATAATGGGCCTTATATTCATCCTTGAGGGACACCTTTAGAAATTATGTTCACAGTTGATTTGAACTCTGGTAATAACAATTTGAACTCTATCAGACAGACATCAAAACAGACAGACAGCAGCTTATTTAGCAACAGTTGTTAAGGTCACCACCTTTATGTAATAAAGCTTGTGGACAGTTCCATATTGAAAGTTTTTTGCCAGATATAAAGTTAAATTAAACACATGTAGAAAGGATGCTGCAGCAACAGGAGCAAGAGGTCCAAATTATCCTCACCAGGAAATTTTGTTGCATGTAAGTGGGTTTATCAATGCATTACACACCTGGATGCGAGAGGTCTGAGTGAACCGTTCATATTTAAACGGATACTGTGACTGTGAAACATTGGTCTGATTTAAAAAGGCAAAGAGTCTGCAGTTTAGCTAGTGGCTCTGTGAGCTTGTACTTTGAGGTAAATGGAAATCATACTCAATATAAAAATGTTAACATGTTCTCACTTGGTGGTAGGTAGAATGTTTTACATATCCACCATCTTGGATTAGATAATAGGAGGTCAAATACCTGGCCACTGTGGCTGAAGGACATTAATGTCCCCCAGGAAGCCACGTAGTTGTGCTCAGACGAATAGTTCTTGGATTCTGGACAGACAGGACAGGTTGGCTGCAGGTCGATAGTTGTTCAGGTCACAAATGTCACACCTTTATGCAGTGGAAGCACCTGAACAGTCCTCCATATTCATTTTGCCTGAATTAAAATGGTCTTAAATACTATATGTGCACAAGAGATGCCATCTGCACTGTGTTGTAGGATCCATTAGTCAAAACTGTAAACTTTATATGTTTAAGTTTGTGAATACATTATGAGTGTGACAACTGTGAGTGAAATTGTACTATTAGGGCCTATGAAGTGATGAGTAGAAGGAGAACAATTTAGCATTGCATCAGAACATTATCAACATGTGACATGATGAAATGGTTATTAAAAGCTAATACTCTGTCTCGAATAATGGGCCCCATTTCACATTGTTCTAACTTACAGAATGTTGTTTTATTGAACTTTGAAAAGGCAAAAATATTGGGAAACAGATTGGACTTTGTAATAAATGCTTACGTAAGCACGCTAGCAAATTTTAAAATCACATGCAAATCTTAATTCAGCTAAATTTTAGAAACCAGGCATTTGCTTAAAACAAGCGATAAAGGGAAGAAGTGCCCAAAACCCATTGAAAAAACAACAACCAAATATTCCTGAAAACATCTTACATTAAAAAAAGATGAGATGTGTTCTCTATGGAAATATTTCTTTCACACTAGTGTTCTCCAGAGGTTTAGACTGGGTACCTTTCCAAACTACAAGGTAAACAAGTCCTGGAAAAATTAAAAGCAGAAAAAGTTAATTTAATTGCCCGAAGCTAGCAATCCGATTACATGTTGTTGTTTTTTTTAAAAGATGGACGTGTTGCTTCTACTTTTATTGTTACATCGCTCTCTTGTGGTAGATGAGCATGTATCCACAACCCAGAGTATGTGTTTGAGCTCATGCTCATTTCACATATTTGTATGTGACTTGCACATTTCCAGAGATGCAGAAATATAAATATGCTCTACAATGATTATTGAACATCTGCTGGGTTACTCAGACTGGAGATCAGTTTTGTGGTTTAAGAGGCTGATGCATTTGCAGACAAACAACTTCAAAGGAGGTTGTGCTGTATCTCCACACTGCATTTACACCGTTGCAGCACAGGAGAAAAGTCTAACGAAATCCAATCTGACACAGTAAAGAAAAATTATAGATAGGGCTGTTAAAAAATGTTTTTATCAGAATTAACTAAAATGTTACCGTGTAATGTTTTGACTAATTAGCTCCAATTATTCACTGATTTAGTGATTTGGAGGTTAAAATCAGCAAAAGGTAAGTGTGGCTGAACAGTAAACATTTTTTAACAGGATTAAGGACTGTATTTCAATGTCCTAACTGCATATTGGCATCTAAAATAACTTTTGAAATAAATGTAGCTTGGGTATGACCTTGACATCTGAGTGTCTTTTTTCTCACAAAATCAACAAATCAATACTTATGCTTGCCAACCTTTTGTCAAAGCTTTCCATTATTAGGATGTAGCTTTTCCGCTTGTGTCCTTCTTGGTGTTTTTCCCTAGAAACCCCAACAGACAGCAGAAAAAGGCACAATAGAACATTCAGCCGGTGGGGGCGCTTATCTCTGAGCTCCACACTCATTTACTCCAACTGATTCAGCTCTGATCTTTATGATGAATTATATACTGTATATTCATCAGGGACTATGTCATTATATAACTCTCAAAGTAAATGAGAAGTATTCTGTTTCGTCAGTATAATAGGATTACACCATTTATGGATCTCCATGTTTTATCTGTCTGAAGGCCGTCATTGTGCTTCTTTAATGGATATGTCACAGAGTAGCAGTGCTATAGAGCTGGTTACTTTTAGGTAACATATACAGCCTGCGACCGAGCTGCAGTTTGGAGTGTAACGAGTACTAATATGCATTCGCTCCTAAAGCTTTCAGGGAAAGGAAGACGTGCTAAGACAGTTTTGATGCAGGACAATTTTATTGCCCACGAATGGTTCACAGGCTTGGACGAGTGACCGCATTTCCTTCGTGGGGTTGTCAGGAAGCTGAAACTATGTCCTTGTGTTTCCAAATCTCTCTGACTATAAACAATGGCAATTGGCAGCGGCACCGGTCACCCTGTTCCCTCATCAACCTCTACCGAGTTTGTCCTGTAACCTGTGCCAGCTGTCCAGAGGCAGATCAATGAGAGTTAAGACTTGGCCAGCGCTCTCAATGTCTCTTCTAAGCTCGGATCAAAAGGCTTTTATCAGGTCCAAATAAAGCACCCAGGCTGAGGCAAAGGATGGGGATACCAGGTAGCCAGCAGCTCCCTCTGTCAGTGTCACATGGATATTTATGGCCTCCTGCACCTAATTTTCACTGATAAGAACGGCAGGAAATTGAACCAAATCCCTTAGATGTCTGCAGCAAAAGCTTGTTGAATAGCGGGAGTTAAATGACAGCCCTGTTTGCAAGTCTTTAGGCTATTAAAACACTTGTTTGAGTTGCAAAAGCTTTATTTTTGGTTAAGCGTTGTAGAAACCAGTGTCCTGTCTCGTGCTTTGAGTCAGTGCAACTCAAACCATGATCTTTATCTAACCTTAATCAAGTGCTGTGATTTGCTTAATCACAACAATAAAAACTGTGGCAAGCCTTTTTCATGGAAAGCACAGAGCCTACATTGTGTTTCTGCTATGATTAAATAGCGCATGTGATTACTGATGTTTTCCCTGTCAATTGGTTTGCTGGGACGGCCGCAGGTCATGTGTGACAAAAAGATGAGATGCCTATTGTCTAGACGATCCACTGCAGCCACGAGGCGGGACGCGGGTCTTGTGCAGACTGTGGCGGTGCTTTAACCTGTTAACATATGAGACGAAATGAAAATCGAGATGTTCCGCTGCCGTCATCCGGGCACTGTTTCCCATGCGTAATGATGGCTCTGTTGTATTCAACTATCCCTGAAATCCATGACAGTGAAACAATGAGCCAGCATTCACCAATGCATGGACCTTGAAACTGAAGCAGCTGGAATTCAGTCATGATTTATTTTGATAACAATAACTGTTGTTGTCCTACTTTGACACATATAAAGGGGTTTTGTGAAAAAGGCCAGAGCTGTTTCTAATTTGAAAGATTCGGCAGCTGGCCAGAGAAACGAAATGCACCCCTTTTAGGTTGAATAATCATACTTTTTCACATTTATGATGCTGGGATTAAATCAGATTCACTGAGGCACTAAGACATCCATGAATATTAGTCATGAAAGCTACTGTGTCTTCAAGAGTTATGGGACATATGAGTTTTTATGACTACTCATAGAAGAGTTTTGAATCTGGCAGTTTTTACAGAGCTCAATACTGAGAGCAATCCAAAGTCACCGTCACACCAATTGAGCTGCTGATTACTTCATTTAAATGATTAAAACGAGGGTGAGTTCCTCGCACCTTCTGGCTCTTGTGTCTCAAGAGGTAGAGAAAAAGAGAGATGTACAGCTTCAAAATCTCCCAGAGGCAAAGAGAAAAATAAATTAGATGTAATAATTTCAGGTGGTATTTACTAGTAACTGCACTGCTTTCTCACAAAGGTTTTTTTTGGGCTTCCTGGAAAACAGCCTCTAAACTGTACCCAGGATAATCTGTCTCTCTATCTGCTGAGATTATCAAATACATGAGCATGAGGCTCCAGTGGTACACAATGTGTTTTAGAATTAGGGGAATCTTATCAACAAAAAGGATCCTCACAGGTAAATCCTACAGTGTTTTATGGATAAATCAGATGTCAAAATTAATCTGAGTTCTCTATTGGTTTGGAAGGCTGTGTGTGTGTGTGTGTGTGTGTGTGTGTGTGTGTGTGTGTGTGTGTGTGTGTGTGTGTGTGTGTGTGTGTGTGTGTGTGTGTGTGTGTGTGTGTGTGTGCACGTGTGTGTGCGCGCGTGTGTGTGCGCGCGCGTGTGTGTGTGTGTGGGTGAGGAAGGAAGCGGTGTAAGGAATTTCTGAGGAGTTCTGTGGCCTTTTCATACAGACCGACGTGATTACCACCATCCTCCCTACTGCCTCTCAAAGCAGCTTTCTCTCTCTTCCCCTGTCTCTGTACTCCAGCCTCTCTGTACTGCCAAGCCAGCGCCTGGCAGGCTTCTCTGGCTCGCAGCGCATTAGGATGCAAAGCGCTCCATGTCGAGGGAGAAGGGGAGACTAACAAAAGCGCTTTAATGTTGCAAAAACAAGCCCATCGGTGCATGCCCGTGAAAAGATCTGTACGTCTGCTCTGACTCCCCTAACTCCTTGCAGCTCTCTGCATCACGCCACCAGCCCTCTGCAAAGAGAAACTCTCAGGAGAGACGCATCCATTTCTTGTCGTTCTCATTCCTTCTTTCCTGTCTCTCTCCTCCTTCCCTCCCTTCCCATGCGGCAGGTCCAAATTGCTTTGCTGGAACAACGATCATCCCAGCCGGAATTGAAGTAAAGGTGGACGACTGCACCATCTGCCGCTGCCACAACGGAGACTGGTGGAAGCCGGCGCAGTGCTTGCGGCGGGAGTGCCTCAACGGCCAGTCGTTGTCATAGAGAGACTCCGCCGAGGATGGTGGAAAAGCTCAGGCAAGGCTCTGCCTTCTTCGCCATTTTGTATGATTGAGAGGGCAGGAGCACAATTCCTAAAAAAAAAAAAAAAAACCTGAGATGGCATAGAATCGAGGAGATGCTCTCAAGCTTCACACAAATACAAATTTAGCCAGTGAGAAGATGGGACTTGTCTCGCGGCTGTTTCCACCCTCCAGTTTTAATCGTCCTATATATTTTCAGAAGTTGACTTGCTTGACTTGCTGCTCTCACACAAAAAGTTTCTAAGCTCCTTGAACTCTTTCCTAACCACTCGCAATGTTGAATTGCTCATGTTGATTTCTGTATGTCTGTCATCAGCTTGTTGTTCGTGTCTGTCACAATCACGCAGGTGTTGTAAAATTCCAAACAGCAGGAAAAACAAACCGTAAGCACACTTAACAGCGCTTTTTTTGGTTTTTTTGGGGGGTGGGGCATACAAGGTTAGACACCAGTGAGAGCAATGCAAAGGTGTGCTTGAGTTTTACAACTTCACTCTAAAGAGCTTGTTTACAAGATGCACATTACACATAAATGTTTGTGTCTTCATATGACTTTTTTTTTTTTTTTAAATCGCTGTGGCAGCAGCTCACCTCGAACACTTTCATAATCTCACTCATATTTCATAAACTGCTATGAAACCCCAAAACCCTGATTTTACTGACCAACACACCTTGGTTTTGAGTCATGTCCCCACATAGTAGCAGCAGTAGCAGGGTCAGTTGGTACTGTAGAAGCACCACCTGTAGCTGAAGGGCAGGTGAGGTGATAAGAGTTTGAGTGTAAAAACTACATGTATTGTTTCTGGCTAACACAAGCAGGTGAAAAATTCTGCAATATTGCATCGAAAGAACAACATTGGACAACCCTTTCCGGCTCGATTGGTTGTATTGTTTTCTTTCAGAGGTCCATAAGCTCCGAAGTACCCCCCCCCCCCCTCTAACTATCTGCTTGAACTTGTTATCAAAGCAATTAGCGAGCCAAAAGCAGCCGGCTTTAATTTTCCTTAATCAAGGAGTATTCTGTGATCAATCATCCAGCTGGGTGCCTGGCACTGCTGAAGCCTGCATGCTGGGCACATTCAACAACAACCAGCAGACAAAAGGAGGGATTCCGCATCTGTCTAAATGCTTTAAAGCAGCATCGATCGACATATTGTCCATACGAGAATACACAAGCACGCAATTCATCCACAATCTCAGGCACAGTATGTTGCTCAGCACCCAGTGAGGCACTTCAACCCATAATGCTTGTTAAGATACAAAGCTGATATACCACTCCTATACATTATGTAATAGATTTCGGTTCCTCCCCTCCTGAATATGTTACAATGGAACAACAAATGTGGTGTGGCTATGGTCGGGGCTACAACACAGAGACAAGCTAATGTATTGCTTTAACATTTTTTCAGACCAGAGTGGTCCTCACGTAGTCTAGTCTGAAAGAAAAAGCACCCAACCAGGGCCCAAAACACGATGTTTTGGAGATGATAAATACTAGCCATTAATTCAAAGGTGAATTTCCCTAAGCTTGTGCCATTCATCACAAGAATTTTTTCCATTTCCAGAAAATCCGTTCCCGTTAACCTTTTAGACCCTATTCCTGGGTGGTGATGGATGGGCTGCTTAATAGAGGCTCCCAGCACTCTGTAATGAGACAGAAATGAACATAGGATAAAGACCAATGACTAAAGAGGTGTATTACCTTAAAAGGCACTAAAACTAATTTTGGAAAAATCTCTCTGCAAAGAGAAAAGTCTGCAAAGTCTGCCGCAAAGCTCCACTACGGTGGACGATGGAGAAATCGCAGAATTGGGTGAAGTTCAGTCTTAGGTGCAACAATGGAGTTTGGATCATTTTCATCATTAAGCTACATTGATTTAGTATCTTTCAAAATGAAAAGACAGACCTCATCTATCTGGCTTGAGGTCTGCCGGCTCATAAAACAAAACTGACAAGAATGGTTTATCAGTCACAGCCTCAGTGCTCCAGACATTTTAGAAGTATTAAGGGAGCTTCATTCATGTTAATTACTTTAAATGCCACACAATTATTTAGCCTGTACATGTATCCAAATAAATTTGGAATTACTTTAGTGAGTAGCAATAAAGAAATACTGAAGTGTGCCAGTTGACATGGCTTGAAGGCATTGCTGCCACCACAGATGCCTTATTGCTACTGTTCCAGATGACATTCACAAAGCATGACCTTTGGCATCATTTAGTATGAACCGCCAAGACTGCTTAAAGTGCTACTTTGTTCCACTTCCCTGTGCGATGGTTTACTGTTGTGTATTAGCCAAAACTACTTACAGTTTTATCCTACAACATTCCAGAGACAGCCGGAAGGGTGAAGAGGAGTACAAGGACAAGTACAGTTTAATCATGACTAAAAATGCTGAATTAAATCCACAGATGGTTCCAAATATACACCGTCATTTGATAGTAGGAAAAAAAGTAAGGAACAAAAATGGTAGACAGGATCTTTCAAGCTAAAGAAACATCCAGGCAACTCGATCCTCATGGCAATGTGACATTGTAACTCACTGAACTGGTTGTTCTGATACATTATCCTCCAGTGCTTCTGAAGTGCATAACATTTAGTGAAGCCACGGCTGTCCGTTTTCTTGATTTTATAAGCTGCCTCCATCACCCGGGGGTGAAAGATAGAAACCAGAGGGCGAAGTGGTTGTCAACAGAAAGTTGACAGTCAAGACTAAGATCAGCTGTCCTTCCACATGTAAGAGCTGCCTCGTGATCGGGGCCGCCAGTGGGGGAAAAAAAGGTGAGAGATATGAAATCAAAGAGAAAATTGTATATTGACAGTTACAGAAAACCATGAAGAATTTTGCTTCACTGCACCAAATCCGATGGAGGGGTACAGCAGGACTGTAATAGTGCATATGTTGCTCTGTAAGTAAGTTGACTTCTTAAAGACAAAGTGGCTACAATAGCTCTCACTGAAAAATAAGCAGGAAGAATTTCAAACCACATGCATTAACATACTGTAGATGGCTATGCTTGTCATTTTTAAGAGGGGGCTGCCATTTAAAACACGAGAGGTGTTAATGCAGCGCATATCCACTCCACTCCACTGTGCGCATCTCAGAGAGTCTCAGCCCGGGAAAGCCAGAGGAAATTACATTTCTCCTTGCAAACACATGAAGCTGCACAGTTTCAAGGACAGATCAGCCGCACAGTCTGTCTTTGTTCATTTTCTGCCAAGAAACTTGAGTCTTTATGTCTGTCTGTGAATGTCTATTCAAATGACCCCATCTGTCCTCCCATCATTCAAACCACAGGCTTCTACATGGGCATTTTGTAAATGTACACCATTCGCTTTTTCCACGAGACACCGACTTACTGTAGCTGGAAACTATGAAAGATTGTTATTTTTCCCTTATGTTATTTTTTTCAGCAACAAAACTGTTACATAAAGTGTGCCTGAAAACCAACACAGAGGACTATCTGGTAAAGGAAGAGAGAAATACTGTTATTATACAATCAATTGTATTACTTTTTGGGGCACCAAGGGTCTGTTCACAGCGGACTTTAATACCAGAGAATCTAATTTCTATCACAAATCAGAATTTGTTTAAAATCAAGAGCATCTTTGATTGTATATGAATTCATGCTCGCACAGGTTCAACCTAAACTGTACAACAAAGGGTCCAAGTTTCAATTAGTTAAACAACCCTTGGTGCTCCACATGTTGTTCATATGTAAATATCTTCAAACGTATAATGTGTATTCTGAAATCTGAGGTGGAGTAAAAAAAAAAAAAAAAAAAAAAAAAAAGACCTGAGAAATAAGAAAATGTGTATTATTCATCAAGACTAAAACTATTTTGTTAAATAGACTTGAAAAGAAGTGTTATTCGGCAAAAGTGAGTGTGGATTTCTTTTGTTGTATTTTCATCTTTGTTGTTTGCTCAGGAGAGCGCTGACATTTCTGGACACCAGATTACTGAGGATGGTATGAAAACACACCATTAACCGCTCGTGAATGTGCAGTTCTTTACTGTGAAAAAGCACAGCATTTCTCGGCAGACGAATCAATGGCATGAGAAAATTCAGTTAAAACCTAGAGGATAGTGCTCAACAAATCTCCTTGATTTGAGCTAGTCTCTCCAGTATGTGATAAAAAAAAAAAAAAAAAAAACCCAAGAGGAAACAACAATTCGCCGAACCAGGATACAACAAAACACTCGGTAATGCTTCTATAAATTGAGCAGTTTAGAGTAAATACAGGTACAATATTTTTCTGGCTGATGGTCGTGCAAGAGGAAGAATAAGAAGATACTAGCGCTTAATGGTTTTGTAAAGCTCACTGAGTTCAAGGGCATTACTCTCAGGTTCATTCCTCCATTCCATTTCATTACAAGTCAGTCTGGGCTTCTATCTCGTCCGCACTGCTAATTGCCTTCTCCCACCTCCCACCGTGGACAAGAAAAGGGAAGCAATTTTATGCAGCACATAGCAATCAATAGCAATTAGGTGCATCCCTGACTAATCCCGTTAAAAATGGCATCTTGGGAGATGGCCAGTAGAAAACCTCTTAAAGCACACATACCTGCAAAAGTTTTGCTTTTTCTTCCCAGCAAGTGCCAACACTGTGACGGAACAAATAATTGCTTTGTTTCCCTATTCTACACATACTATTGAATTCCCATCAATCAGTTTTCAGGGAACCTCTTTCTGCTTTTGTATCAGACAAGACATTTTCCATTAGATAATTATCTCTTCCTTTAAACCCATGCATTTTATTGAATGTAATCCCACTCTAAAACATTCATTCGATATTGCAGCAGACAAATATTGATTTTATACATGTCACACAAAAAAAAAAGCCAAATGAACTAGAAATGTACTTAAAATGAGTTGACGCTTGACAGATGTTACTTTGTTGCATCGACAGTGATGTGGATGTTGAAACCAGAGTTTTGTTGTGAAGAGGGAGCAAATTACAATCTAATTCAATCTAATTTCAGTCAACCTAATTTCCAACTGCCACCTAAGGTCATGAGTTTCCTTTGCAGGCTGCCTGCTAACCCTTTTAAATAGCATGAGAAGTCTGGAGTCGAGCTGCTGCTCCCTTACATTAAAAGGTCAGTCAGTTAAGGTGGTTTGGGGCGTCTCATTAGGATTAATCCTGGACGCCTCCCTGTGGAGGTTTTCCAGGCAAGTGAAACTCGATGAAGACCCAGAACATGTTGGAGGGATTATGTACAATCTGACCCGGAAACGCTTTTGAGTTTTTCCAGGAAGAGCTGAAGGATATCAATGAGGCGAGAGGAATCTGGGCTCCGTTACGTAGCCTGCAGCTACCGTCACGCTTTCTTGGAAAAATGGCAGAGAATGGACTTAAAGCTGCAAAGGTGGGAAAAAAAAAAAAAACTCCATCTGTGAATAGGTAGCATGTAGTTATTGGACATGTTAACCAGTTTTGATACCTTATCTTATCTCGTCAGTTTCATTTTAAACAATATTACATCTGTCTTTAAATCCAAAAAGCTATTTTTGATAATTATGTGTTTGGGTTGTGTCTGTGGCTGCCAGCTTTTTTTTTTTTTTTTTAGCTTGAAACCAAGATGTTTTGCGTTTACTTGTAAACTCTAAGTAAGTAAAGAACAATTCCACCAAATATTTTTTCTTACAAATTGTATTTAAGTAATTTTTATAGCTCAGGGGTTCAACCTCATACAAAAAAAACTTAAGAAACACTTCTCACCTAAAAATACAGATTTATGTAGCAGGACTTTGTTTTCTCTTCCCTCCTGTCCAGTTAATCATTTCGTGATATGTTGTGACGCCTTGGAGCCGTCAACCACCTGTTTATTCTGTATTCTCTATGGAGGACACATTTTCACACTTTCAGACTTCTTGCAGGTTTAAACTACATTATTGTTTAATTATTCTACAGCTAATTTGTGGTACCAGTCAACTTTATTAACACAGATTAAAAGACAAAAAAACACATCATGAGTCTGCTTAGGAGTAAATCAAATCGGTGCAAAATTATGATTTAATATTGTAAAACAAATGGCTAGGTCAGTGTTTTAGGTTCCGGCACTGGGAGGAGGCAGAAGGCTGTGATGCAGTCGATGAGCCAGTTGGAGGGAGCTGACCACACCTTACCTCGTCTGGCCACTACAGGCTTGTATGGGCCCTGCGGGTCAAAGATGATGTACTGGGTGCAGAGGGCCTGGTCGGAGCCTGGCAGGGCGTGGTAGGCTGCGGCACTCAGGGTTTGTGTCACGTCGCTGTCCGGCTTGGGCTGCCGGCTCAGGAGTTGACCTCCTCCCTCCCGGAGCAGCCTGGTGAGCTGGTCTTTGGTGGGCGCCTTAAAGGAGCCCAGGAGGAAGAAGAAACAGCCGTCGAAGAGCGGAGGAAGCTACAAAACAAAACACAAATTCATGAATTAGTGGCACCATTCACTCATCCCTTGATATGTTCATTGGTCCAAACTTATACGTCCTTGTGCATCAAAAGTCTAGCTGAGAGGACCTGTTATCTGTTATCTTCCCTCATTAAAACATGTTACTCCCTCGCTGGCAGGGTAAAACCTCAGTTCCTGTGATCTCTGTGGCGGAATAATTAAGGTGCCATCTTTTGTTTATGATGAAGATAAATGCTGAATAATTTTCTTTGCAACTAAATCGAGGCAAGTGTCTGCTTTGTATTTATTTATTTTCCGCAGAAGACACTTTTATAAGCATCGTTCTCCAGACAAACTCTGAGCCACTTAGCATTGCTGTTTAAAGCAGCAGTGAATTAGGCCACTGGAGACTGTTCTATTCACAGCATCAATGAACTCAACTCTTATGGGGTGTAAATTACCTCTCTCAAGAGTTTCTAGTAAGAAGGTTCTTTGACTATACTTTGACTGGATTCCCCCTTTGCTTGAGTGTTTGTGTTTGCGTCTCCTTTATTTATCATTATGATTGATATTATTATTGTTTTTCAAGAATCAACATTTACTCTGCGTTAGAGGGAAGAGAACAGAGGAAACCAACAGTGGGGAAATCTCAAACTTAAAAGAACACGTTTATTATCATAGCCGTCTACGCAGGGTCAGCGCTATAACACGCTCTACATCACACTCTGCTTAATGTGCTCAGTGCTGCTCTCCCTCAGGGGCTACAAACAGGTAATCACATTATCATGTAAAACACATACACAATGCGCACAAGAAGTAGTCGCTACGTGCTCATATTTTGTTTTTACTGCACTGAATCACTGCGGTTACAATTCCATATTTTACACTAATCAGCCGGACATGACCCCAGTGTCAAACTGAAATCAAATTTGCACAACTGAATCTGAACTGGGGACACTGGGGCACCTCCAGCAAAAAGCCTGCGTTAGGTTTGTATCAGCTCTGAAATCGGAACAATGCGCTGTCTCTGTTCTCTGCAAAACGGCGCAGGCTCTGTCAAGCTCCGTGTCGATGGATAGGTGAGCAGCACTGTTCAAGCCCCACCACAATTTCTTATTGAGACTGAGGTCATCACTCTGGACTTGGCCACTGAAAGGCATTCGTGCCATTTCTGACACCACTTCTGTGTGAATTGGGTTTTGTTTGACACTGTGGTTTTGTTGTGTTCTTACATCTGTTTGTGTCAATCAAAAGCAGTTGGAAGCACTATCAAAAAATAATTAGGAGGCATAACAAAGGGGGGGTGAATACTTATCTCAGCTTAATTGAGATTGATTTGACTAAGAGATTTCAAATGTAGCATTTTGTTTTTATTGATTAGTGTTAAAAAGACCAATAACCTGTGATTCATAGTTTTAAAACACTAAATATGAACAACAACCATGTACCACTGCCTGGAAACACAAAATGTTCACAAGGACAGAGGGTTCAGACAAACTATACTTATCAATTGTATACGTTTGTTTGTGTACTTCTTGTTTACCAAGCTACATCTGTTGATGCGACTGCGCTGGGGGCCTTCTCCTGCTTCGTGCTCAGCTTCAGGCATCCACCTCCCTGCCTGCAGACATGCCTCCACCCCTGGAATCAAAGAGAGAGAACAAAGAAAATTAAAGCTACAGCTAATTATGTTGACTTGAAAGAGTGTGACAAGGCAATTGCGAACGGAGGATGACAAAGCTCATGTCTGTTTTATCACGAGTTAGAAGATTTCAAGTATTGGCAAAGCTGCAGTTGTTGACAGAGAAAGATGCCCAGAGCATAGTGGAGTTAATGATGCAACCCTCGTTTTAAGTATTAAGCAGAATTCTAGCATCATCTTGTTCTCTCTGTCTCTTGAGGTTTTACAAAGTCAAATTAGAGCTGTGACAGCCAGCATCACGGCATTTTTGGAGCCTAGTGAAGCAGCTTTTGTTCCAAATCCTTTAGAAAGCATCTCAAAAGACAGAAAAGTTTTGGTTTTTTTGGTTTTTTTTTAAGTAAAGGCAGATAAGGGAAAAGAAATTGCACATTTTAATGACCCCTCACTGTCACAGATGAAAAATACTGGCACAGATCACAGTGCTTTTGTTCTCAGTAAGTGTTCTTTTACTGAGTATCATGTCAGGGATATATTAAAAAAAATCCTAACTCACAATTTAAAAGTGTCACATTTAAACATATTGAAAGTACATTTGGTTAAAAAATACAACAGTTTGCCATAAAAAAACTACTAGGATGTCAAATAAACCTGAGCAGAAGGTTTGGCCTAAATAACTATTTTGATTACAAACAAACTCCTCAGAACGCATCCGACCATAAAAGACGAGAACTATTCCACTAACACATTTGCAAGGTGTATATATTTCTCCATGAACCTCTCACACAACGATTTCAACTTTAGCTGCAGCTTAGTCTTCCACCTGGCAGACATGACAACATTACATTGGACGTGCGTGCGTGCGTGTTTACACCCTGTCACATGACAGTACCCTGACATGAAACAGTGAACTACACACACACAAATACACACAGTAACCAGGTTGTGGGTAATTACATTTCTTCATCCCCTTTAATTACAGCTCTCTTTTACGGGGATCCTGTCAGAGACTTGGACAGAGAAGAGTGAAGATACCGGGGTTAATCGCTCCGGACGATGGCGCTTAGTACTGAGGAGGCATTAGCATATTTGCCAATTATGTTCACAATGAAAGCAGAAAACATCTGAAACCCCTTCCTTCCAGAGTCAGTGAATGACTGAGCGTTAAGATGAACCCGCTTCCTTGATTAAACGTGAGACCAACTGGAACTGTGATCTAGAAGGACAAGACTATTAGGCTAAGACTGGTATTGTCCTCATAATGAGAGGAGTATTGCATCGGCCTTTGGAACTAATGAGAAGTTTTAAGGTCCAATACTGACACGGTACGATAGCTCACTCTTTATTGATAGCCAGTATCCCAAAAACCAACCACTGTCATGTTATATATATATATATATAAAAAAAAAAAGAAAACCAGTATTTATGATGTCATAATAGACAAAAGGATTTTAACTTCAATCCTTTGGTCTTAATTGAAAGCCTTAATTCAGGCTTTTAGCCGGAGTGGAACCCTGTTAGACAGGATGAAACACTGAAGCTGCTTTCCCAAAGAAAATACAATGCAATGAAACACAGCTCTGATAAAGAGCTCGGCCTGGCTGACAGCGACGGCACACAAAGGCAGGTGACAGTGAGAACTCAGCTGCTCATGTGTGCTCACACACAAACACAAGGACAGAAACAGATAGGATGCCACAGTGATTGTCACGAGGGAGACAAGCTGTGTCAAGTGCTCAGCCTGCGTGGAGAAGCGAGAAGGGGAGAAGGGGAGGGGCTGAATGTGGTCCAAACACACAAAATCTTACAGTGACACAACCACACACACACATTCTGAGTTGAAATGGCTTACTGGCAGAGACAGTGAAAAGCATGCATGCCCTGTGCTCTAAACACACACAGTGAAGTGATGCCATTGACGAATACACCAGTCAAGGGCACACCAAGGTGCCAGAAAACTCTTTGACAGATAGTCTCTTTTTTCTTCCCCTGAAGCTGACTTCCTCTGAATTTCTGCTTGTTGACTCGATTGAAGGATGCCAGGGAGACTGGCTGAGAATAGCAACATTTTTGCTAAGTATTCGTCTTGGCAAAAATCAAACAGGAAAAAAAACTGTTAGCCATCTTTTCATTGCTAGTGATTCTGAAGCCTTATGGTGCATTGATTCCCGCAATCCATCCCCGAGTCATCCACCCACTCTACTTGGCTGTCAGACATATAAGCACGTGTGGTTTCGCATGCGCAAGCAGGCACAAACAATTGATCTGTAAATTGCCAGTTGCAAAATGTTCTTTGAATGTTTCCCATTGCATGACATTTTTTTTTTTAAAGTGCTGCATTTAGAAGTTTATTTTCCAAAGCAAATCTGATTTCACTTAAGCTTGCAGAAAAGAGGAAGTCGAATGTACATGTCTTCTGAGGAGGAATTAACACCAAAGCCTGAGCAGGACTCAATAAGACAGCAGCAAATAGACACATTTTCCATATCGCTTTCTGTCGTCAGACGAACAATCAATTAACAAAAATGTGTTAAAGTTCCCATTAAAGTTTGGATGTCACAGTAACAAGCTAAAGATGTGTTGAAACCGTTACATGGGAGAAAGTATTGTGGGCAAAGGTATCTGGTGAAATGCTCTTTGGGATTCAGCAGGGAGCACAAAACCCTTGAAAATACTCCAAACAGCCAGTGCAGCACAATCCATTTGTTCTGCACTGTGGTTTAGAGAGTCCAATATTTACCAACTAGGTTTTTAATACTTGCCCTATACAATGCCAAGAGTCACCAAAGTGCAGCAAACACAAGTTTAAAAATATTGTTTCTAAGGCTATAGGATCCCTGAATGACTCCGTAAACTTGAGTATAAAAATAGATGCCTATCAGTTATGAAATTGATGCAAATGTTTACTTCCTTCTGCCACTGCAGCACAAAACAGCTGTCTACCGCCTGGTTTTAATGCTTCTAAAAGATATTTCAGAGTATAAAGTAATTGAATATCTGACAAATTGAATCTTCAAATGAAACACAGGAGCATATGAGGAACACATGACAGCAGCACAACTCTTTTTCTGTTCCCAGTCTTTATGCTGAGCTAAGCAAGGCAGCTGCTGGCTGAGGTTTTACATTTACCACGCAGGTATGACAGCGTTATCAATCTTCTCTAAATCTTTGCAAGGACAATCAGTGTACTTCCCAAAATGTTGAAATATTTCTTTGAAGCAATGTAGGAGTTCAGTCTTAATAAATAGAGCAATACCTGAAATTTGTTCTCTCGTTTTATTATTATCAAATTATTATAAACAATGTTTATACTTAAAAATACTTAAAACTGCTTCTGCTGTCAGAGCTAGGAAATCACAGACAAAGATTTGCAGACATTTATTCAGTCATGTCACAAAGTCTAAACGTGTTTTCTTCACCGATTTTTCTTTTGTTATTCCAGAGCTGCAGTTTTGGAAGAGAGTGCTAACGTCGTCTGCACTGAATTAATGACTGTCATGAATGAAAGGAACCGAGCGCGATAAATATCCCAGCGCAATAAACATAATTGCCATTCATTGTCAAGGTGATCTCTCTTCAAAAGCCCTAAAAATCGGAGAGAATATATTCATGCATTCAACAATACATTTTGGAGGAAATCTGCCTCGAGTTACTGCAGTCAGAAGTTGTTCTAACGGCAAAGTTTAACATGACATCTAAAAATAGCATCAACCAAGAACTGTTCCAGTCGACAGCTCACTCCTTACTTACAGCTGTATCGGACAACCCAGCAGCCAGCGAGGAGACCCAGGAGAGTGGAGTAGGTAGTGGGCATTTGTCCTTGTGGCACCACGACATGGCTCACTGGAAGAAGGAAGCATACGTAAAGAAGTTACCCGAAACACAAATGACTGTTGATCTCCTCCTTCAAGGCTTCAAAGTGCCACATTATAACTTTAAGTCTTTATTTCATAGCTGTGATATTTTAGACATTAAAGAGCCAAGAACAAATAAGCAAATTAGATTTCCCTCCCCGCCCAGGTGACATCATCAACAGTCTTTCTGTGTCTCAAGAGAGAATGTCCTTTTTCAGACTTTTTTCCTAACATGCCTCGAGTGACCAATTATACCGGATGCTGCTTATAGGTGCTACAAGCTACAGAGGACACTGTCTGTATGGACTTTGTTGAAGCGTAAAGGTGCTCCAACCGCCTGCAGGCTCAACCCAGGATGACACTGTAACGCATGTGCGATTAATGTAAAATATGTGATATATATTTATAATAGATTTGTTTTAAATAAAGCATATTTTCTGCTCCTGGACACTTGGATCGTTCAACAAGAGAAACCCACGCTGAGAACGTTGTTTGTTGGATGAGGGGAAACTGTGTTTGATCATTTCCTTCCAAAACTAATGATATGACTTTGACACCCACTTCACACATTGGCCAGCTGTGTGGAGGTGATAAAGCAGTCTGGGTTTGAACTTCTCTCTCTTAAGGGCTCTTTTTGTGTCTTGTTTTGGCCATTACACATTTATTTCCGTCACGTTTTATATGTGAATGCATCACTATGAATGCCTTAAAGGAGAAACTGCCTGATAATGTGCACAATTATGAATAATTATCACTTCCCCCTCTTTCTGTGATAGCTGGCTTTCCACTCTGCCTTCCAGTGTTGCCATTCAGAACAACACCACCATAAACTGTAAACACTGCTACACATCACTATATAAAATGTAGGCCTATACAGTATGTTATGCATTGTAGCAGGCAAAGCTTTTCACATGTGCAGAATGTAATTTTAATGACTAATTTGTTTTCAAATTTTACATTGAGACAACTGTTTCGTAACAGGATAACACAATGTAATTGTACTTTAAGTAGATACACTAATGCTAATTTACCAACAAAAACCCAACTCTAGAGGAAGAATGTGAATGGTTTTGATTCGTGGTTTATCCCATAAATGTGGCGCATTTCTCCCATTGGTAATGATTTGCTACTTTCTGTTCCTTTGAGTGGGTGAACAGGTAAGCTCACTGCAAAACTTACAAACACTTTGGCAACACAACAAAGAGCAAAGCTACAGCTTATTATATAAAAGACAGGGACACATAATTATAGGTTAATTAAAATGTAAATGCAAGCTTATTGCCTCTTCATTCAACAAGTCGGCAGAGTTGACAAGTGCAAAATGAACATAATTATATCTCCGGGGCAAAACACTCTTGCATTGTGCATTGACCGAGGATTTGTAGGCTTCAGTTCCAAATGTGAAAAGCACTCTCTGGAAGCGCCAACTTTCACCCCTCCGGCCAGAGGAGAGAGAGTTGTGAGAAACACTTCTGTTTTTCATTAGTGTCTATTCATCACTCCGGTCGTACCTCCAAACATTTTATGAGAAATTATTTCAATTACTTTTGCTCTCTGGTGTTCCTCTAGTCATTACTATGCAACAGTGTAGGAGCTGCTGTATCACAATGATGTATACAGCTCTAAAAGCACTTGTTAGTTACTGTTGAACCTTCGTGAGTGATGATGCTCGAGCACCTACTGTTGGCTTTTACATTTCAAATGGATCTGCATTAGATAGTAAAGTCTATAAAGCTTGGCTCTCTAGGGAAAGAAAAAAAAAATCCAATCTCGAAGGTGGTGGAAGTTGTGTACAGTATATAACCCTTCAGAACAAACACCAAAGACCCTGGCAAGAGACAACCCCACTGACTACAGAACCCATCAGGCAGCTGAGCATTGAATTTAGCCTTCTAATATATATTTTGATTACCTATCAGAGAGTTTGGCGATGCTTATGTACGAGCAATTGGCTGGTAGGTGCTGTCAAATTGTGCTGTTGCTGAGAGCTAATCAAAAATAACATTGAAAAGAAATCATATGCGGCTCATATCCTAAGGGGCTTTGCCTGGAACATTGTGTTATTCAGACAGCACCTCCTCTTAGGGAACCTTCCGAAAACACTACCTGAGCCAGAGAAGGTGTCAGCCATCCTCCCTTCCAGTAGCAGACCCAGTTTGGCCAGTTGATGCTTTTCTGGCAGTGACATCTTAGTGGCCAAAAACACCGCTGTTTCATCCCTCCTTGCACAGTCGCTCACCTAATACAGGGCATAAGAACACGGCTTAGAAAGGTCTAGCCCTTCAATTCAAGAATCTCAGCACTCTGGGTTTAGTTTTTCAAGGGAAAAAAAAGGTTATTGATATTTTTATGCAGACGTACCACAGAGAGACTGGTTGAGGGGCTATGAGATGTATGAGCATTAGTAAACTGGGTTCCCGCTGTGGCTTCTTGGAAAATGTCCAGCATCTCCAGACTCACAGCGTAATCTGCAGGCCGCTTCCCATACAGATTACTGTGGAGAGGAACATTTCCAGAAATAAAGTATGTCAGTGTCTCAGTGTGCACACAGTCGTGTATTAATTCATTTGCAATGATGCAGAACAGCTGGTGAACACAAGGACAGTCAGACACATTTGAACCAGAAAATATGAAAGCATAATATCAAAACAACTGTTTGACCCAGAGAAAACACAAACATAATCTAAAATAAGTATAAGAACATGCAACAACATCTTGTGTTCTGCAGACCTGCAGAACCTGTAGGTTAATTAGTCTCTGTGGATCTGAGGTGAGCCACTTTCTCCCTCAGATAAGGAGTTGTTTTTCAAAAATATAGATACAAATACTAAAATTACTGCTCCCTTCCTGTGTGGGTGAGTTTTGATGCAGATATTTTGCGATAAAAAGCAATCCTAATTTTGACTTGAAACATGTTATGTATAGCAGTAAATAATTACTAAATAATTGCATTATTTAAAGTACTTGAAGAAGGGGAAGACTGATGGATTTCTTAAGTTTCACTGTACTTTTCAGCTTCCGCTACTGACTGACTGACTGACTGTTCCTGTTCAGTACGAATGGAGTGCAACACAGTAATGTGCATGCAGCAGTGAGAAGAAATGACCTTCATAAGTATTCCTTGAAGAACATCAGTATCTGTGTTACTTGCATTTCTGTGCCCACTGGTATGTGCACATTTGGGATTTCACGATGGACTTGACCAAAGATTGCACATTAGATTTTGTTCCAAATTTGGTAAATCGGTACAGAAATGAAGCAATTAACCAGGTGAGATGTTTTGAGTGATATTTTGCATTTCAAAAGGGGCAGAACGCCACTGTTCAAGACCAAGGAAGGCGATGAGAGGAGGAACGCAGCAGGCGGGTTTTCTTTGACATTTTGTGGTCTCACAGCGGTCGAATTCGCACAAGTTTCTCGCCCGCAACAACACAAAAGTTGTCTCCTACTCTCCTCCCTATCGCCAGATTTGGTTCTCTGTGACTGTTTTCTGTTCCCAAAGAATTGGACGTGCGCTCTCTGCTCAAGCTTCAGGTGCATTGTGACATTGAAAATGTGCCAGTGGTAACAAAGGTGCTGAGGTGTTGATCAAGTGATGTAACTTGGAAATGACTCATGAAGGTTATTGTTTCCCCCTACACATTACTATGCTGCGCACTGACAGAGATTTATAAAATGATAGTGACTCAGCTGGCTGTATTTCATTGGGCAGGAGGTCCTAATGTTTTGGCAACCTTTCAGAGGCGCTGTTCACAATACTTCTAAAGAATGGTGGCCTCGAGAACAAACAAAGGGTCTGTCTAAGGATCCTTCCTTTTTATAAGTTAATGATTCTGTTATGGTTTGACGAAAATCCTGCATTTTAATACATTGTAATCTGCACTTGAGTATTTTTTTTCTTTCCAATTTGTATCACTTTCTTCTCAGCACTCTACACTATTTTTGTGCCGTTTTCTGTCCTGACTGCCTGTCACAAAGCTTCCGCACACTAAGAGAGCATTCATGTTCCTGTGTGCAACGTCTTCTCAAACATGATAATCATTCTGTTTTATAATTTCAGCGCAATCTGTGCACATTGTTTATTTATTTATTTGTATCTTTCTCTTTGCCAAAGCAGGACACTATCATTCAATATTTGGCATTGCAGAGCTCTGAGCAAAACAATCTAGCAATGTCACACTATGCTTGTTCTGTGACACCGTGCACCTGAGTGTTGCTTGGAGTTCCCAAGTGTTGGAGCATAATTGTTTGATACGAGGTTTAACTAAAATCTGTGATCTACTTCATTGAGGCACACACTACTCTGTGCATAAAAAAATATAAAGACAGGGCTGCATTACATTACAGAGAAGTGCTCGTTTTTAAGTACAAAAGCTTTCTCTATTATATATAGGTTTATCTGATGCCAAGACCACCTTCACAGATTCGGTTTAAATTTTAACATCAGTACACAGTTGTGTGTAAAGGAGGCTCAGCATCATCTCAAAAGCACTACTATGCACAGAGGTGATGAAACTGCCACTACAGTACATCCTGGTTACAATAGGGACATTGAATAGAAACAGCTTTTAAGTATGTATCTTTAAGTTGGAGAAAGCTGCATGAAACGAGACTGAGGTCACCTTGAGGAAAAGTGTGCGAGGAATGAAGAAAGGCAGAGGAGGAGGAGGAGGAGGAGAGGAGACGGAGAGAAGAACGAAGCCCAGCAGGTCGTCTCTAAAAGATTAGGCGTCAGCAAAGATAACACCTGGGGGACAATTAATAGGTCCACTGGTCCATAAAATATTTCATTTGGATTCATACCCCGAACCCCATACACACACAAATACAAATAAACATAAAATGTCCCTGACACTTCTACATGTGCGCACACACAGGCTGGTTTAAGCAGCAGCATGTGAGTGGAATATTTTGGAAAATACAAAATAAATTGTGCAGGAGGTAAAGTCACAAACACTCTCCCACAGGTCACTGCCCAAGCACATAAGTGGGAGGAAGGCGGTGGTGGTGCTCGTGGGTACCCACGATAACTATGACTGCTTTAACGCAGCAAGAAGATTCAAAAGATGAAAAAAACAAAACAAAAAAACAATATGAAGTTTCATGCCGACATCATTTCATACCTTGCCTCATTCTTAGCCCCAGTATATAACTTCATTTAGTCTTTTCTAACCCTAACCTAAGAAAATCACACAAACAACACTGCTAATAATAATAGTTTTTTTACTCTGTCTAACTGTAACATACCTCCAAAACGTACTGCTGTATGAGATCGTTAGAGTTTATAGACTTTTTTTTTGTAAATATAATGCAACACATGATCACCCAAAATCCTACGGAACAGGATTGTATAAAATTAAAAATGTAATTCAATGTTCAAACCAAGCTTATAATCACCCAATAGCTGACAGAAATTTTGAAACAAATCAGATCAACAGTAAGTCTTTAATGTTGGCTCTACTCTGCTCAATTTTGTTACAAGGTACTTTATTTTTCCCCTGCTGGTAGTGTAGTCCCTCGACGCTGTCGTTACTATACGCATACTATACGATAGTATACTAATTACCAACGATAGAAACTATAGGAAAGCAACTGATGAGGTAGTGGTTGAGGCCTGAATGTTTTTTTTTTTTTAATTTTATCAAAAAGTTAATTGGTTACATTACCTGGTTAGTGTGGGTGTTACAGCTTATATTAATGACAAAGTCTATAAATTACCCAACACCTCCCTTGTCCTCCTAAAAGTACTGTGTTTTGTACTGTAGTGGTGCAGACTCCCTTCTTTAACGCTAAACTGAAATCACATGTTGTGGAGTAGAGGTTGCAACTGTTTGCCTGATGCTCCCAGCAACACTTTCATTCAAACTACCAGCAATATTTCAACCTTTGTGACAAGAGAATGAAACCGCAGCACAGACAGTATACATTATAGAGCAGGAGTAAATTTCAAAGATAGGAAGAAACAAGAAAATGACATCCATTCTCTGGAAATTGTCATACCTACTTTATCTTCAAGGTGCTCTGTGAGATTTTCTTGAAAACAAGCAAAGTTCCTGTTTACACTCAGTCTTACTCACCAAAATAAATGTGTGTGTATCTTTCAGGTCAAACAAAAAGGCTGAATTCAATTCTATCCTCTTATTCTGCATTGTGTACCTTACCATTTTCTTTTGCCATTTGTTGGTGCAATATTGCATTGCACGGCATATTACAGCCACCTGTTGTTGGCTCGCTGGCATGGTGTGAAATCGTTGGCAAGAATTTAATTCCTGACACCTACATGCTCATGTTTGTGCACATGCGTCCTAATTTGGCAGCAGAAGATCAAACAAACTGTCAAGAGTCAGGAGTGACTCATTAAATATTGCAAATGTGGTCGATAACCCCACAGGCTTCCTTTAATGAAGGTAAGCTCTGCTAAAACTAATTAATTCCTAGGTAATGGTCACGACTGTTTGAATAAAAAAAAGGAAAGTTCATGACAAACACTGTATACATTACTACATACAATACTGTGCTATTCAGCATTTTATGTAATATCTAACTTCGAATATTTGGTGTCTGATTGCTCGTTTGTCGTACGTCTCTGTATGTAATATAATTAGTGTATTGGCGTGTTAGTATGAGGCACACAGGTGATGTTGATTAACATCTGTATAGATTCAGTGCTGTGGGCGGTCATTAGAGTGGAGACCACAGCCAATTCAGATGTATTGAATCCCTTTTTTCCCTACATCTCATGTTCATACTGAACTGACCTAAATAGTGACATCTAAAAGCTTCCTGAATGTTAAACAAAATGGACGTTGCAGGCCTCCTCCTAAGTGTCCAAATATCCTGCACTCTTATATTCATACTTACAGGCCTGATCAGGAGCCCAGCTGTGCATGCTGTGCAGTTGTTTCTGATAATACTTTATCATGTTGTGACATAACGGAATCGTTGACTGTCACTTCTTATAGGAATTCTTTCAGTATTTCTGACAACTGCCGAGACAGACAAAAACTGGAGCTACATAGAAGGTGGACTCTGGCAGCCACTTATTATAGAACTGGGTTGAAGAAAAAAGAAAAAATGCAGCCGAAGCATTCAAACCCAACGTGCACACACTCGCGTATACAGAGGAACAATGAAGATCTGCAAAATCTGTACTTCCAAACCCCGAGCTGTGTGCCAGTCATTCCATTAGGGATTGCATTGGCAGATATCTTTGTTTGCCTCTTGTGTGTGTGTGTGAGAGAGATTGTGCCTGGTCAGAGGAGAAGCTAGGACAAGGATTGCATTCATCTTGCAGCGTCCTGACAGACTGTCCCAATCACCGCCTCTTTTTTTTTAATGGCGTGCAGACAATTTAACAAGGTAAAGAGGAGAAAATGTAAAAATCTGCAACTACGAGCCATTAAAGCAATGAGACAACTAAATAAAGAAAGTAGACAAAGGATTATGGCGATTAAATGATTGCAAAAAGAGGCACTAACTGACCAACATAATGACCCTGATCAAGTACTCCACTTATCATAAATGATTACACACAATTCTCTCCTTAATTATCGACATTGTGCTAAGCATCTAGCCTACTTCCATAGGTCAAAAACGCTGATACAGCATCCACTGATTCACCCAAAAACTAATCAGCATCAGTCTTACAACCGTGCTGTGCACCTACGTACTGCACTAACTCACACCCGTTCTTTAATTACAAGGGGCTGAATGCCTGGTACAATGACCGGCAAACGGCACGTCACAATTTATTGAAGAGGTGGAAAATAAGTACTGGTCCTGAGTGGCAGCAGTATCTCTATGATGTAATGCAATGAAATACAACAATAATAATTAGGTTAATAAATTCTGTTTCTTTTGACATTTCAACCTTAATTTTCTGACTTAGTTGAAAGGCATTTGTAATACTTTGTTTGTCAAGATATATTCAGAGAAGTAAAAACATCCAAAAGACCTTACAAAGTACAGCAATTGAATTCAACGTCACTGAGGCATTAATGTGTATATTTGGTGACCTAGAGGTCGAGTGATTATTAAATGCACATTAAATAATGATAGTCGGAAGCAGGAAACAGACGATCAATAGGCTAATATGACCTCCTGCCATAGCCAATATCTTTTAAAATAAATAAATGAATGAACTATTAAAGTTGCCCTTTATTATGAAGGAAAATGGAACTGTAGTTGTTTTGTTAAGATTGCTGTTCAAATAAAACCTTTCAGACAGAGTTTAGGTTCCTAAAGTTAGAAACAAATGTTTATCATCACAGAAGCTTTCTGGGTAATTAGGTCTGTGTTTGAGCCACTGATGCAAAAACATTTTATAATTGAGCAGCGACTACACAAGTTGCATCAATGACACTACCATAATCAACATATTCAAAGAGTGAATTAACCCTTTATCACCGCAACATCAGTCAGTTTGTGGTATTGTCAAGCATGACGTGCTTTACTTCAGCTGTAACGTTGTTCTCGTATTCACATGATCTCACACACTCCGATACGGTTGGTGGCAGGTATGCACTTTTTAAAGTTAATTCCTAATAACTCAAAAAAACAAGTAACACAACCTCTTTGGCCACTTTTCCATGTCGTGTTTAAGAATATCCCAAAGATTTCATGAATTACATCAATGGAATATGTTTTATCTCTAATGGCAGTGCATTTATCTGTGATTTATAACAGGATCAGACTACTTCTGCTGCATGTCCAGTCAGATTACTAAAAAGACAGTCTTGCGAACCATTAACATTCATGCATATTTGTAGGAGAATCCTAAAATGTGCGCTTTAATTGAATGAATGGTGAGGTAGGTCACTGGATTATTTGGAAGATCACTGAATTGTTAAGTAAAAGAAACAATTGAATGTTTTATTTATTAAAAAAAAAATTCCCATCGGCCTGTCTTGCGTCGTAGACAAGGAAATCGTGCTGTGCCTTACAGTATATTCGAGAGATCATGTTTGTGAGAAATAAAGTGAAAACAGGTCGGATAGAAACTTACAGCACGTTCTGCGAGGCGCCGAGCTGCAGCAACAGTTTTACAATGGCTGAATGTCCATTCCTCACAGCGTCGTGGAGTGGAGAGTCGTTTTCATAGCCGGGCGTGTTCAACAGGGCACCCTTCGAGACCAACACCTCCACGACAGCCAGGTGACCCAGGTTACATGCTTCATGCTGAAATAAAAAGAAGCAGTGCACAGAAATCATCCTGCTTTGCTCAAGATTGTTTTTTTCTGTTATCCTTAAAAAAAAAACACACACAAAAAAACCATCCTTGTTCAATCTGTGTGGATTAGGAATTTATATTTATTTTCAATCATTATTATTACTTATCTTATTTCCAGTTGATGCTGTTTTTGGCAAAGAAGAACAATTCATTTGATTCCCTGTTTGGTGAGATTTTTAATCCAATATATTTTTCCTCCGATGGATATTTTGATGAGATAGTGGAATAACTCAACATGACTGCTAGTCATATATTTCAAATGAATCGCACTTCATTAGTTTTGCATGATATAATTCAGTAATATAATCTAAAAAGAACAGAAATACTTCCTGGCCTACTTTTCAACTTTCCAAAAGTAACAAGAATAGAAATACAGCTTAATAAAAATGCATTTTCATACTGTATTTCTGAAACTTGAACCACAAATTAATCTGAGAAAGTTGAAGTTCAGTCTGAGAGCTTCATTTGGGAATGCAATTAAGACATACAGCAACAACTGCACAGTGTTTAAATGAAAGGGTGGTGCTTCAAATTAATTGTGCAGCTAAGCATTTTACTGAGAAGCTGATTTCTGTTCCAATTCAGTTTCATTTGGATCAGGAAGTTTAAGATAATAAGCCATGAGCTGTGGAATTATTTCCTATCAACAACTGTGTAAAAAAACATGTATTTTTAACATGAAATAGCAAATATTAAAAGCAATATGAAATGCATTATATCATTTTCATTTGTGGAGAAATTAAAACATGCCTTTTGTGATTTCCAACCCACAAATAAGAGCCTTGTTTGTGTGTTTCATATGATACTGAAATACTTCAATGCTGACCATCTGTAGTAAACAAACGTTTATTTTCCTAACATATGGGAACCAAAACCCATGGATTTGTAAAGTGCACATATAATTTTTTTATATTTGTTTGTTTGTACAGGTAAAATGTTGCTGAGAGTGCAGGAAAGGAGATGACACAACACATGATTGTATCATGTCAAGTCATACAGCTCCCAGCCTTCCCAGATTATATACAAGCAGTCACATATGAATATTTCAAGCTTTCAGCTTATTGGTGGCAATTTGAAAGATCAGCTGCAAAATGTCAAAACTCAAATCGAAAACTCAAGATGGAGTGGAACATCTTGACAGCTAGTGCTGCAATAAAGATAGAGGCAAACACTCTCACACTCATTCTCATCGGGGAAAAAAATACTCAGGCAGCAGTAACGGCTTCCCCACCTTATCATGTGGAGTCAACTGAAGGCTAAATCGCTAAAAAAAGAAAGCATGGTTTGACATCTTTTCAGGGAGACATCATGCATAAAACAAATGCGGTACTTACAGTAATCAAGTCTCTCTGGATTAGAATGCTCGATTTGTGATGTGATACACTTCTACTTTACTAGCCTATTGGAAGTCAAAGTAGAGTCACATCAGCAGTACATGTCATTTAATTTGAAAGAAAATGCGCTCACTGAATGACTTTAAGATTCTCTTTATGAGAAACAGAACGAGCACGTCTCATTAAAGAATCAAGCGTCAGGATAAGGTAATACCTGTTTACCAGTACATTTTCAAAACTTTTCCACAATATGTGACCCCATTTCTATGACCTTATTTATGTAGTTTAAAATAGGAAAGCCATGCATGCCCAGGCCACGCACCCGTGAGTGGTTGTTATGTTGTGGGAGGGTTTTGGGTTGGGTCAGGATTTAGGTTAGGGGCCAGTTGACCAACAGCGACACAACCAATCACAGTAATGCAGATCACTCGACTTTCATCAAGGTGTGTTTCTCTCAACATTTTTGAAATTTACATTCTGTTAATTCCAAACTATTTCCTGGCCTGGAAAGCAGTTTTGCTAACTTTTCTGTCCCCGAATTTCCTGACTGTGGGAACCCTGGTCATAAAAAAAAAACACACAAACTTTAGCTTGCACGCTTTTTGTAGTTCCTCGATCCAGACTGACTCTTAGAGCTGAGCAGCTTCAAAACGTTGGAACAGCCTCCCTCGTCCAGATCCACATAAACTTCTTTAGCAGTATTCAAATCTCAATTCAAAACAAATATATTTTCTCTGGCATTTCCACATTAGGCCCAATTTTGTTTTAATTCTAAAAGTGCTCAAGTATGTCCTTGTGTGTTGTTATGGCTTTTCATTTCTTTCGGTACACATTTATGCTTAGTTTGTCTTTAATGACTTAAATGGTCAAAGTCTTTGTTTAATGTTGTGTAGCACTCCTGTTGTATTTAAATATGCTACATGAAAAAGTTGACTTGACTGAAGTATAACCGCCGATATAATTCACACTGTCTGTGCATGTTGGTTGACCAGTACAGACAACAAATGCTGAATGGCGAGATGTGCATTTTGAGTAAATGTTGCAAGAGTTGTCAGAAGGAATATTAGAGGGTACGTAAAAACCTGCGTGTAAAAAGTTTTGCCATCATAGCCTAACAAACCAAGTTACTGTGGGTAAAGACGGCAACAGCTCACGTTATTGACAAGAAACATCTTTCATCACAGAAAAAAAACACCCTGATAGAATAGAAAAAAGAATATACTTGAAAAATTGCTGATTTGTTGACGAAACATTCTGACAGAAGGAGTTTTTTTCCACACACTAAATAAAGCTTTCAAATGCATTACATACCAGAGGTGTCCACCCAGCATTGTCTTTCAGGTTGGGGTCAGCCCCAAGGTCAAGCAGCTCCTTGACAGCCTCTACATCTCCCTGCACAGCAGAGAAAGAAAGAGAACAACAAACCTGAGGTCAGAACTGCAGACCTGTAAATGCAACCCGTCAAACACTGCAGCTGATCCCAGTGAACCAAAGCCCTACGATTTATCAATCAGACTCCACAGTGGGCCATTGATTACCTTGTCTGGGATTCAGAGGGGGATTATGACTATGTTTACAAGGATTACTCTGAGACGGTTTATTCTCAAAAGACTGGAACGTGGCTGTCTGATCATCACAAGACTGATGTTCAACTCCACAGTGCAATTTAAAAGAAACTAAAGAACTATGAAGGGAATGAAAAGGTCAGATTTGCACCTTTGGGGGTGATTGATCATA
Organism: Brachyistius frenatus; assembly: GCF_029030835.1. Classification (NCBI taxonomy): domain Eukaryota; kingdom Metazoa; phylum Chordata; class Actinopteri; family Embiotocidae; genus Brachyistius; species Brachyistius frenatus. Next base: position 2,182,017 of record NW_027210626.1, read on the forward strand.
TTCTTTCTATATTTTGGTTATTATTTCATTTTATTGAGTTCTGATTGAGCTGACTTTTTTGTTCATCTTTTAAATACCACATTTGTTTAGAGCGTAGGTGCCCAATTTCTTTGGCTCATTATGTTTAAAATGATGCATTTTGTATTTTAGCTTTCACTGCTGTCAGCCTACTGCATAAACATTTGAATTGCTCGAATGTAACACAGTGAAGTAAACAGGGTGAATTATTCAGAAACCTCTCCACCTTTATTGCTGCTAGATGCAGCGGGCTCTCTCCCTTGTGGTTCCTCTTCATAACTGCGGGGCTTCCTGAGCTGGGCCGTCCAACAGATGAACCAGGGGTGCCGGGGGATTTTCTGCGGCTTGCGGGGGACATGCCGACTGGGACAGAAGGGCTGCCTCCTCCGTCTGCTCTAGAGCTTCCGGGGCTCTTATGACACCTGGGGCTGGTCAAAGACGTAGGGTTAAGGACGACGGGGTACATCTGACCCAGTGACTTTCTCCTTCGGCCCGGAGAAGCGCTTGGTCTTTTTGGTGTGTTTTCCAACGAGCATCTTTTCACCTCCACCCTGGCTCGTTTTGAGGAATTCTCCGGGGGAGATATGATGACCTGTTTTTCGGGGTTGTCATTTAGGCTGGGTTCATCTGTAGACATTTTGTCGTGCTGAACGGCACTGTTTGAAATGCTCTGACCGGGCTGGGTTTGGTAATTCAGTTCAGTGATGCTGCCTCCTGAGAGAGTCTCTCTCGCTGTGCTCCTGGCAGGACTGAGTTCATTAGTACTCCCTGGTGGCACTGCAGGCTGTCGCTCGTCAGAGGTGACAGCAGGGTTTAGAAAATAAACTCTTCTACTAGACCTTCTTGCCCCATCAACACAGGGCTGCCCTTGTTCTGATGAGGCCTCCTCTGTGATCCCCCATTGCTGGTTTAAGGCATCTAGCCTCTTCTTCTTCATTTTCTGCTTGGTCTGTTTACATGTGCTTCTCCTGGCTCCCTGCACCAACACGCCCCTCCTGGTTGCACTTTTCTTAGTGGACTTGTTCTTGTTCTTCTTCCTGTTTTCATTTTTGCATTTTTGAGAGGGAGATGAGCCAGAGTCTTGGGAGGACGAAGTGAAATTAAAAACTGACATGTCCTGGCGTTGAGCAGTATGAGGGCCTAGCTGTGCTGCATCTGTTTCTCCAGAGGAGCTTCTGTCTGGTACAGTGACATCTGAAGGTTTCTCCACTGAGCAGCGCACCTTGCGGCTGCGGGGACTGAACCAGATCTTGAAGTTCTTCTTGTTTTTAAGGACAGGGCTCGCAGGCTCTGTTTGAATCTCCGCTGCAGAGGAGTCTGCAGTGACGTATGAAAAGACAACAACAAAAGGCACATTTAACAACACAAAAAAAAAAAACATCCTTCCTGAGTGTGCTGTAATTTTTCATTGAGAATTGCTGTCAAAGGGGCTTTAGTAATAACCTTGCACTATCCACTGAGATAAAAAAAAAAAACAATAACACAACATTTTATTATGCAGCGTCAACTAATAATATTCCCATTTAACAGAAATAGAGAAGTACCCAATACATTTTCTTCACCCTCAGCTATTTTTATGTAAATTTAGACGACAGCAATCTGCAGATTTGTTCACATTGTAACTCCAGGGTTTACAAAGTTATCCTGAAGTTCTTTGTCAAAGCTGAGATCTACTTGCAAACTAATGTGGTTAATTGCATCGCATAATCACTGTCATTACCTGGATGCTGGAGGCACGATAAATACAATGTACCACAGGAACAAGCCACTAATACTGTCATTTAGAGATAAGATTAGTGGGGGAAAATGTTGAAACATTTCAGTCAAAAATCGATAGAAGGGGGTGTGGGAAGATGAATGTGGTGAGAAAGATAATGAATGAAACACATGGACTTGAGTAGAAAACCTGTTAATCGTGCTAACAAGCTGCTACATATATAAAGTAGCTGCCATCTACCTGGTTGTTTTATGGGACTGAGCAGAGACTCCAGACCACAGAAGAGCTGTGTGATGTTGCTGAGCTGCCTGTTGATTTGGATGTCCTTCACCCACGCAGGGCTGTTGCACACCACGCAGCCATCTCCTGCCTGTGGGCCAGCACAGGACCTGAGCAATGAGCATATTTTACATTAGGAGTCTACTTCCCAGTTCAGTAGGAGGAAATACAGCAGGGTCACTGATTCACTGTCAAAGTACATTTAGTTATGAAGAGAAGGAATAAATTGAGGCTGTTCTTTACACCTTCAGGAACATTAGTTGTCAACACTGTAAATTGTAAATACACCACACAATTGCCATAGTTATGGAGTATTTTATCTACATAAGAAATAATCCTAATGAATTAAATCACTCGTCATGTTGGCCTGTCACAATTATTACATAATCGCCTGATGATAATTATATGAGCTGACCGCAATCATTTATCATAATTGTTCAAATAATTCCATTTAGCTGTATAAAAACAGTTTCATGAAACTATCAGATTCCATCACTGTTTTCATGTTGTTTTTCACAATTAAAGGTTTGACTGGCGCTCTTTTAATGACGTCATCTTGTCTTACGCCCTTCTTGTGCTTTGATATATTGGCACACGAGTGTGAATTCGTGCCACCAACTGTTTATCTCCCACATTTCAATGAGCCTCCATTGACATAAACATCATTAATTTGGTTGCACAACCAAACGCCACAGCCAATAAATGGGTCCTCTTTTTCATATTTTCTACGTGAATTATTGAGTATGAGGCTCATACTACCTCAGTGGCATAAAATGAATAGCAATCATTTGTATGACAATTATTCACCATCTAAAATTCCATGACATCGCTATCCTCATGTCTGATAGAGAAAAGCAGGACTGTTCTCAGTGTGGACATTTTTATTTGTCAGTGTAGAAAAAGCATACAGCAGGTTTTAAATACCATTCAGGTGTGCCAATATCCCCTGCCAGGAGGTACAATTTCACAATCCTGGCAGTGGGACCTCTAAATGGAATGGAGCCATCGTTATCATTATTAGCTACACCTGCGTTTGGCAAATAAAAATCCCACCATGATACATTTCTTTTGGTAATGAGCACTTCACAGCAGAATAAACCCAGTTTACATTACCTGCACAGCATATGCTCGCACATTCCCAGACACACAGGTTCCGTCATTAAATTTGAGCTGAAAATAAAGACAAAAGATATATATATATATATATATATATTATTATTTATTTTTTTAAGAGGTCAGTGCAGTATGAATAGGTAAGCATCTGTGTTGTGTATTCAGTCCACTGCTGCGCACCCCCAGGACCAGCAAGAGGAACAACAGCAGCATTAAAAAAAAAAAAAACACGCACACAAAAAAACCTGGCTACACCAATTAGGTGTAGGTTTTTTTTTTTTTTTTTTGCACGTTTTCGTCACCTCATTAATAGTCTAAAAGCGGGCATCTAATGTTAAAGATCCCTCTGAGACAAATGGGTGATTTTGGCCTACATACATAGAAAGTAAAATTTGAATGTGAACTTCAGAAGAAGCTGAACATCTTGGGAGATCTTAGCCTTAACGTGCATTAACCTCTGCATCGGAACAGCTGCCAGCCCTGTGAAGGACCCCTCGTCCACTTCTTACACACTCGTCATAAGTACGGAGGCACTGGAGGATCCCAGAGTCCTGACGGCTACCAACAGCTTATTCAGGTACATCAACATCCTGCTACATCCAGAAACCACCGAGCTCCGCTGAATCCTCCCTCCCACCACAAACAAAACACACACACACACACACCACAATTTGCAGCAGCAGCAGCAGCTTGCTGGGAAGTATTGTTTGGACTCTGTGATTACGACACTTTGTGCTGCTATTTGCGACTTATTCGACCTCTGAATTGGTTTGCACAACAACACACCGTGTTGATGCCGAGGCTGATCCAGCTGCAACCTGTAGTGTTGTGTATACTGCAATTTCCTGTGCTCAAACCACAATGTTGTTGTTGTTGTTGTTGTTGTTTTTTTTACTATATTACATTTTGTCTTTTATAACGCTGCACATGCGCCTAAAGTCGGCACTTTGCTGTCGTCGTACAAGGACTTTATAATGATGATCAAACTGTAGCTCTTAACAGAGTTGCAAGCTACCAAAGCCCATAAGACGATGTCATCATTCCAGTTAGATTCAACTTGGCAGCATTCAACTTTTTGCTTTAGACGTCTGCGTTTTCCTAGTTGCTTCGCTTTTCTGGCAAAAGGCAAACTTTTTCCACGTTTCGTTAAAACACAACGACGCAAGTCAACATTAACCTCCATGCGACATTTATACTACTGTAAGTTAACGTTAACTTACCATTTGGAACAAAGCAGGAGCCGCCGGAAGTTTGCAACCGCCTCCTTCGTGTTTTTCCAGTCCTTCGTCTGTACATTGGTGTTATCTTCCATTCTTGGAGTAACTGTTTATTTCTGTCGCGTTTCCAACGTTAAAATTTTGTTTCCAAAGCAAAACAAACCGAACTCGCTTCCTGACTTCTTGCATCCCCCGCCAGAAATGTGCGGAAGTGACGTAGACGGTGATGACGTGATCCCAGACCTCCGTACGGCAGACCTTTTTTCAATACGTTTACGTTACATTTAATGACATTAATAAACATGTGGGAACTGAACACTGTTCAATGATTTTCTCTCTCTCTCTCTCTCTCTTTCTCTCATTTTTATAAAGAAAATCCAGTAATCTGCCTTTCTCATTTTATTTATTTATTTTTATTAATTGTATTGTTTATTTTGGTACATAGTGTTTATTCATTTACCCATGTTGTCTTTAGCCTTTTCCTCATGTGTTTGTTATACTGTTTTGTATCTGTGCTGTTTGTGTCACTGTGTGGACTGTGTTGACAGGTCATCATTGTAAATGAGAATTGGTTCTCAATTGATTTTACCTGGTTAAATAAAGGTCATATATATATCATTAGTAGCAGTACATACATTTTTCAGTAGCTCTGAAGCCTCATTTGCACCACTACTCTATTTGTATGTGTATTTTATCAAATGGTGGAAAGTAACACAAATTCTCAATTTAAATAGATACAATTTTATGGTTATGCTACTTGTACTTTAGTATTCATGTGACAGTTTTAGTTACTTTTAAAATGTACTAGACTTGACTCAATGAATAGGCTAATATATAAAGCTTTTACAACTGTTAAAGGATTGAAGTATTGGTTTTTGACTTTTTTGCCTTTTACAAAAAGCAGTGTCATTGGGGTCACATTTCAGATGTCTGAGTTTTTAACAGCTCTACAAAAAAGTGTTTTTTTTTTTCCCCTTTAAACTTCTCGCATGGTTTCATTTCACTAAATCTTCAAATGATCCAAAAACTCAGCAAAAAAACTGAAAACAGAGGTCACTACATTGTTTTTCGTCTTTCCTCTTCCAGTAATCCTTTAACAATCCCTCAGATTAATAAACTGCCTCTGTGTATAAAACTGTATATAAAGTAGTTCAAACAAGCTCCACCTGCAGCAGCTTCAACAGTACGTAACATGCTGCTTAAACACCGATGCTTCAGTATTAATGATTTAATGATGTCATATATAGTCATATATCAGTCAGAGACCAAATATGTAGGCTACTTTCATCCAGTCCAACTGACAAGTCATAACTGGTTTAATGAGGATAAGATACTGTAGATATTTCAAATAAGTTTGGATGCATTTGTGTGCAGCTTGAATCAAACACTGTGAAACACTGTGCTCATTTTCTGTTAGTTTCAAGGTGACAAACCTCTTTTTTTTTTAATTCTTTTTTTTTTCAGTTTTAGGTGTGACCTTTGGCTATAATTGGCTCTCTATGTTTGTGACAAGCCAACAATATTCTCATCAGGTGACTAAACTTTGAGAAAATAACACCAGGCATGAAAAGCTCCTATACTAAATCACTAGAAATGTAATAAAACTGAAAACTGCTGGCATGTTAGTGGATTAGGTCGACAATAGCAGCAAAATCCCAGATCTTAAATGAGTCCCAGTGTAGAGCCATATTAAAAGACTTTTGCAATAGGTAAACAAACAGCAGCTGCATTTGAAAAGTAGCTTTATTACAGTTATAAAAATAGGCTTGATAAATTCAAGACCACATAGAGCTGGTCCATAAGCAGGAAAGTCTATTAAATATTCTGTATATTAATTCCAAAAGTTAGATATGCCCTCAGAGGAAGTGTTAATGAGAAGGGGAAAAGTGCATATTGAGTTCTGAGTGTGAATATTTTCTTTTGTCAAATTCCATCTGGTGGGCATAATTACATGTACAGCAGATAAATTTTTTTACTTCCTTACACATTTTATATATTTATGGAGTAATTGCCTGAAGATGATGTACAAACATGGTTTGCCATTACTTAGCTCAAATGAGAAATAGAGAAAAGAGTGTTTGGGATTTGCTATTGTATAATATTCTAGTGGTGAACAGTACCCCAACCCCACAGAAAAAATATTAGAACAGACAACCTTCATAAATGTTTAGATGTGATTTAAAGGTGAACATACAAGTGGAGTCATGTGACCTGTAACATATACAAAGAGTGAAAAAAAATAAGACACATTTATCAACTTCATCTGTGCATGGATGCAAATTTGTTCTTAATTGTTTGATTTGGTGAGGACATAAAAGTAATTTACCCTTCATATGACCACTCAAGAGACTTTCAAGAAATAATCAGTTTTTTAAACATGAATGGTTTAAACTTTTTTTTTTTTTTTGTTTCACCTCACAGCGGCCAAGGACAAATGGCAGTCAGCTCTATGTTTGTACTGCCTTAATGGAGTCAAGGCCATCCGATTCGTCTTCGCTGTGAATCGGTATGGTTTCCATGCCAATCTTCCCCATGGCAAAATTGATGAAGACCTGTGGAGGTTCAGTAATAAGGTAAGAGCCATGGCAATATAAAAGGGAATTGTTTTTTCTCTGAACTTCATACTTTTAGCTAATCTGCCGGTCAGCTTCCCACCGCAGCCCCCCTCTCTTTCTTCTGCCCATGGTATCTTCCAATCCCAGAGCCCCAGAGGGGGCAAAGTGGTTGAAGAATATCAGCACTGGCTGCATATAAAGCTCATGGATTCTCTCCCTAACTCATATTCCATTTATTTTCCCTCAGGCATACCCTCTGTCAGTTTCCCTCTGCCTCTTTTAAACTTTCTCTACTCTGTCTTTCACTCCCACTCAGCTTTCTTCTGTCCCTGCAGCCCCTCTCGCCCTCTCTCTCCTTCCCTCATCTCCTGTCCCTTTTTTTTCTTTTCTGTTGCCCGCTACCGTCTTCCTAACTCTACAAAACCTTGCACTGGTTCTCCATCTCTCCCAGTTTATGTCCTGTCTTTTTTTTTTTTCTCACCTCATCCAGTGTGGTCTGGTTCACAGAGAAGTGTTTGATCTGCAGAGCATTCTTGTTGGACTCCAGCTGGTGGAAGATGTCAGCCACCCCTCCAGGAGCTACTGGTATGTGGTACTCCACCATGGCGGAGTGCTGCTCCTGTGTGTTGGAAAAGAGCACACAGTTAGGAGGTTAAATATTTGAAAAACATCACAATGCTCTCTGTGCAACCAAAATTATGTTGCTCGATCATACAATATTACGAACAATATTTGCTGGGGGAGGAAATCAAAAATTTGTTGTTAGTCTATATGCAGTATACTGGGTATATACTATTTTTGGCTCAGCAAGTCAGCAATTTTGATAAACAAATTACCAAATGGGTGACGAGTTATTAATGTCAATAAAACGGTTCATTGTTAGGATATTTCAAAGCTGTACCAATCAATATTATCACATTAAAAGTGTCTATAATGACTCTGTAATGTGAAAGCGGTTAATCACACTGACAAATACACAATTAATTGAACGAATTACCACCCGACTGTGAAAGTATTCTCAGCTCTATAAACCCATTTGTTTTACGTGGTCATTTTGATTCATTCTCACCATTCAGATCAATATAATTTCAAGCTGCAACAGGCAGCTGTTCTGAGAAAAAAAACAACTCTGATAAACCCATTGTATTTAATCTAAAAGTTATCAGCTGGCTTGTAAATACGGTGGAGCATTCAGCAGCTAAAGAGAGATATTTCCCTCAGGAGTTGGTGAAGACTAAAACAGAGATAAGGGAGGAGTGAGGTGGACAGAAACATGACTCCAAATTAGCGCTTATGTTGCTTTGTGTCTGCTGGATCTGTAAATAAGCGAGTGTTTGTTAACACTTTTGCCTTAAACACTTTATAAGGTAATAATATGTAAAAAAAAAAAAACAGATTCAATGCTGCCTTTAAGCTATGAACTGCAGCCAGGTTATGTGGGGAAATATATGGTATAACTAGGATATAACTAGGTCCAACACAAGTTAGTTAGAAGCATTACAACACAGACAGAAATATGCCCAAAAATGCTTTATAATTTAGAAGCATATTTCTGTAAAACATCATTCATTAATGTTTCATAGTCTTTAAATCTTTACCAAATTTGATTCACTCAAACACATGTACAACAACATTCCCAAACTTATTGCAACATTCAACTGCAAAATTAATTAATTATTTTTGCTCTCCTCTACCAAGTCCTGTTCACTTCTTTAGATAGCTGACAAAGCTCACCTTGAGATAAGTGCTGGGGAATCTGCGCTGCATGAAGCCAGTGATTGCCTCGGCGTCACAAGAGGCCTTGGCCAAGTACATCTTCACAGTTAACCCACTGCCAAACCTGCACAAAGGAGATTTTATGTACAAAGCAGTGTTATTACATGTCTGAGGAGTGGGGTGGTGAGTCCGTGTGTGTTTGTGTGGTGGATGGTTCTGTTCTTAAAGTAAAATTGAGCGTTTAGTTGCACAAAAGACCATGGGGGGTGGGGGGTGGGGGGTGGGGGGGCGCTGGAGTCAGAGTGGGGAGAGCGGTAAAGGCTGGATTGGAGGATGAGTAGAGGTCACTAACCTGTTCTTAATGTGCTGCAGGGAGCCCAGGCATTGGAACTGACCTTCCACCATGATGGCAAGACGGCTGCACAGTGCCTCACACTCCTCCATGCTGAAACACGGAAACAAAGAGAGAAAGATAGAATGTCATACGAGGTCCCTTTAAGCTTAGTGTAATTAACAATGCCCGCAGTTATTTAGAAATAAAAAAAAAAAACATACATTTATTTTAGTTGTTACACTTTGGAAAAATATCCAAAAACAGCATGTGCTAGAATGCTCAACAACTCTGCACAAAGGACGAATGAATGTCATCTTATTTTTTGCATGTAACTGGAGCCCTTATACCAAGCAATTTTTAAATGTAGGAGTTTTGATTTGTATTTTTCCCTGTCAAGAATAATCCTTATGTGATATTTTTCTAACCTGTGAGAGGTGAGGACCACGGCACATTTTCCTTTTACTTCTTCAGAGATGATTTTCCAGAGGTGACGTTTGGTGTGGGGGTCCATGCCAGAGCTTGGCTCATCCTGTGAAGAAAGGAGGAATGAGGTTAGCAGGATGATGAAATCATCATAGAGAGGTCAAGGGAAAACATGGAGTTAGTTGAGATAGGCAGCATGTAGTAAACAGTGTAGTACATGTGGTAGGAGAAGGACAAGCGATGGGGTGAACAAGAGCGAGTAAACACAAGTGCATAAATGCAGAATAGGAGAAGAGGCTGGAGGCACAGTGTTGCAGGCAAAGCAGAAAATTGGAGGTTAAGTGAGGGAATGAAGACAAAGAAAGCAAGAAAGGCAAGAGAGGAAAAGTTCAAGAAAGGATTGGGAAATGAGAAAGACACAGAGTGGAAAAGGATGGAGAGAGGTGAAGACAGAAGGAAGCAAAGAGATAAAGAGAACAGAGGATTTGATAGAGACATAAGGTAGAAACAAAGTTGAAAAACAAGGGAGAAGACTGCCCTTGGGTAGGCTTGAAGAAGCAGTCTAATTAACGCTGAGATCTGTCAAGTAGGGGATCAATATCTACCCTACTTCAAAGACCATTTCAGAAGGAACTGTGTACAGTTAGTTTAATATTTGTTGTCTGGTGGCCTGTTAGGAAATTAAATGGGAAGCTACAGCGGTGTGAACAGATGTGTCCTCACCAGGAGCAGGATTTGTGGCTTGCCAATGAGAGCCAGCGCAGCAGAGAGCTTCCTGCGGGTGCCGCAACTGTAACTATCAGTAATGATGTTCCTGTGGACGTTCAGCTCCAGCCTCTTCAGGAGGTAGTTCACCACCTATAAAGGAAACAAGCAGGGGATTAAATAGTGGTTGAACACAATAACACAGTATGAGAAGTGACTATAGTTTAGTAGTCACTGATCTCAACTGGACGCTGGCTACTTAGATTAATAATATTTAACTTATTGCCACCATGTTTTACCTAAAAAAACCTAATAGGCCACTTTTACATGTGAATTTCAACAAATAAATTATTCATCATTGGATTAACGGCCATCTTTAAATATTTTACATGCAAAAGTACAAAATGTCAATTACAGAAAACAACAACATTTCTTTTGTTTTCTTCTACAGTATATGTGTTTATATGTGAAGGAAGGACCATGTCTGCTGCAAACCACTGATCAATACAGGAGATGTGTTATAGTCTTTGCAGTCATCTAATGGGAGTCAGTAGGTTTAATGTTTGCTCTCTGTAGCTGTATCAGCATAAAACGGAAAAAAAATAAGGAAAATGAGACACTTTCATAGACTAGTTTCATGCAGCACATGACGATGAAGCCAAATCTCATCTGTAGCTTCAGCAGAGCTAAGAAAACACTCGACCTTAACAGTAAGTTGATTTTCTATTCCATTAATCCATCAAGTGGTGCCTCTCTGTGGAGCTCCAATATGCCACTACATATACTTCAGTGACTGTTCTCAGCAGGAAAATGAGGATTTAAAAGGGCAAAAGTCAAAGGGAGGCCCTGCTCCTTATTGGCTCCTTGATAGTCATGTCCTCTCTATAATTGGCTTCTTTTATTCTGTCCAGTGCAGCAACAGAGTAAATAACTGAGGTATCTATCGGCTCCACTCCCATGCATATTTAATTTTGTTTGTGCAACAGTGATGACTTTACTCAATGACATTATCCGATCTAAAACTCTATGTAGTCGTGGGGCTGCAGAAACTGATGCAGCATGATCCATTTAGACTAGAGCATGTCAGTCTATCCTTTGTGTTGAAGCCCAGTGAAAGCAGGAACCAAAAACCCTTAATGAATCATAACCATTGCAGTCACTTCAAAATCTATGAGCTTGCCTATTAATCACATGAAATAGTGTGCTGTGAATACCGGTTCTTTTTCAAATAGCTTGAGGTGATTTCCTCATCGTCTAGCTTTAGCCGTTTTCCCTTCAGTTGGCAAATTTGGAAACCAGATCAATGAAGCAAGCTTAATGCGATAGATTCCTTAGTTCACCTAGATTCTCTGCTTTTGCTCTGTGAGAGGATTAGAGTTCACTGATCAGAACACCCTCTGCTAAATTACACTCTTTAGGCAAATACACAATATTCAGCATCTAAATTTGAATGATTAGCACCGGCAGCGTGGCATAGGCCTGACAGGTTCAGATCAAAATATTTTGTTTTTTTGTGTTCTCTCATAAAAGCCACTTTCTATCACCTTTGATGTAACAGCTCATTACGCCGACAAAACCATGTCAATGCAAAATGACCCCATTAAGGCTTGTCTCATTATCCACAGCCAGGGGACTGTCAGTGGGAGACAACATAAGAGGGACTCTATATATAACCTCATTTTTGTGAATTAGCCCGACGCCAGTGCTGTAGACATTATACCCATTGTCGTCAGTACCCTGACCAGAGAAGACGAGCTATAACAACAGCAGTGACGGTGATTAGTGCCAGACGGATCCATTTCTATGAGCAGACTTGGGAGTGTGTGTGTTCTGTTCTGTTGGTAACAGCACCGCCACTGTTAGAGACAATTCATGTTTTTGTGACACAGGCAGATGTCTTTTTTTCGCATACAATTTAAGTTTGCCTTGATGTTTTCTGCAAATTTCCACACTCCTAAGAGCTGCTTATTATCTGCCTCTTTTTGTTGAAGAAGAATATTGAGATGAAAAATCAGAAATCATATCATCTGTTGATTGGTTGCTCTGCAGTATCCTCTTATGTCAGCAGCAGTGAAAAATGGGCACACTCAGTAATCACCACAGAAGCTAGATTGATTAGTTCTCAGAAAGATAAATGGGAAGAATGGGGCTAAAGTGACACATCAAATAAGATCCTCTCATCATCAAAGCATCATTTAAAATATAAATTTGCCTGTGCTGAAGCAAACAGCTTTGGCTTAATTCATAAGTTTGGGCTGTATGAGCTGACAACAAAAGCTTTTTCCATTCTGCCCCACATTGTACAGCTTTCAGTACACATCACTCAACGCTTCACACCCTCTGATTCAATATGCATGGAAGCAACAGCTGCTAGTCTTGCAGAGGGAGTGCACCTTTGAATTTCTATCAGATCCTGTGTCATTTTGTGGATGATGTTGTCACTACTCAAAGCTTTGAAAGGCAGCACGGAGTCCGCAGCTCCTCCTTACCCCATCTATCTCTCTCTTTGAGATGCCACAAATCCGAGCGTAAAAGTACAAATGCTCTTCTCCAGTGAGCAGATTGTCCAGTGCATCCACCTGGGGACAGTAGCCAATGTTAATCCCCTTGTTGCGGCACTCCATGATGTCCACCAGCCGCCTGGGAAAGAAAAAACACACAAAGAAAGAGAGATTTACTCAAATGGCATCCACCACATGCAGTAGGGTAGATTGACATGTAGAGTGTTTTGCTGGACCTGCTGTCTGTTTGTCGTGTGCTGTGCTGGAAATACCAATCATGTTGATTAACAGCAGAGCAGGAATTCAGTCCCTGCATGAAGTACAATTCATCCGCACTTGTTCACAACCTCCTAAACTGGCTTTTTTGTTTTAATTATACAACATGAACAACTGCAGATTAATTATACTTCATGCATGCACCAAATGTTCTTCAGTCTCATGAGCACAGTGCTGCTTTATACTTCAATAGAAGAGCCTAAGATACAGATTTAAGATACAGTTGCTATTTGCTAAATCCCAAACCATTTATGTTAAAATTTTGGCTGATGTCAAGCAATAACCTCCCTCATTTGTTGATATTTGTGTTATGCTAATTTAATCTTGCTCGGATGCATTCGTGATTAGATCGTGCAGCTTGGGCACAGTAGGTTTGCTTCTATATCGTCCTCCATAGTGATTCATAGTGATCAATTAAGGGTCAATATTTTTTTCAGACTGTCACATACTTAGTCTGAATGCCACATGTTCAGTGTACAGCTAAGATTCATTTGTGCGGAAAACAAGCAAGGTAAACTCTATTTCAGCCATACGAGGGGTAGTAAAAGCATATACCAAAATCCTTATAAAGAATAATTCGATGCAAGTAATTATAGTGCGGGTATCAGAAAGTAATATAGAAAAATACAAACACACACTGAATAAATAAATGATTGTACAGCTCACCCATCCCTGTCCCTGATCTGTGCGGTGCCATCAGTGGGGCTAACGTCTCCGGTAAGCATCTTGAAGGTGGTAGTTTTTCCTGCTCCGTTCACTCCCAGCAGACCAAAGCACTGGAAACAAACACTCATTTCTTAGTAGCTCAAAGCATTTGACCACTACACAGCACAATGCTCTTTTTTAAAGATTAGAGAGATGTTGGTGTTGATTTTCAGAGCTATACACTGACTACACAAAGAAACACTAATTAAGAAGTGAGTGTTGCTCCTACAGCCAGCCATTATAAGTAACACTGTCCATCAACTTCGGCCTTAAACTTTATATTTTTATTCCTGGCATAACAGGTATGTTGTTCAGTTTCAAACACTAGTCTGAAATCGGTTAAAATAGAATATACAGTCGGTCTTTAGAGAAGAGTCAAATTAAACATTACATTTGTCACTTTAGACTGACTGAAGATGAATGTGAAAGTGCTGGGTTGTCTTTTTAGTCTCTATGTAAATAGTCCTTGTTACAGAAGCCAACAGTGCTTTATAAATCCACAAATGTGTTTACGGCTACTGTATATAAATCAGTGAGTTGTTTGTCATTAAAATAAGTTCAATCGACACCAGTCTACCACTCCTCAGCAATAACATAATGCAGATGATATGATTGTTTGAATAATTAAAGAGTTATGTCATTATTTACACAATGTCCATTTTGTTACCTTACTGCCTTACATTAATTTCATTGTATCAGTGATCTGTATTCCCAAGACTGATGCTTACCTCTCCTCTGGGGATGCCCACAGACAGCTTCTTGACAGCATGGACTTTCTTCTTGAGGTGTTGGTAGACCTTAGTGAGCTGGTTGACCTGCAGTATGTCTGAGTTGGCTGCTCCACTGGACACTCGCACATGCTCAGCCACCACATCCTCATCCCTGTCCTCACAAGACACTTGTGGCACCGTCTTTCTTCCCAAAATCATATGCCTATAAAGAGGAAAGTAATATTCATAATAACTGCAAAGTGTTGAAGTTACTGTAAGTAACTGGCTTTTATTTTTTGAAGAAAGAAGGTGGATATTCATCTTAGCTCATGTAGAATGAAACAAATAATTGAAATTGTACTTGTAATTATCTTATTTAATTACTTAAAGTGGATCTGTCGTATATTTAACCACTGTGCATATACTATGCTTTTAATATATCTCACTTTTATATTCTGAGCTACAAAAAGACAGCAAATCGTTTTACTTTTAGCAGAAGGCACAACCTTCGGATGTGCAAGTCCAATCCAGAAGAAAAACAACTAAAAATGGTCTCTATTCAACAGTCTGAATATATTCTCAAATGAATCACAAGGCTGGCTGTGAACAGTTGATCATTCATAGCATGAAAATACCAACTCTAACTTCTGTTTTCCACACCTGACTTTGCGTATGAGAGACTTGTTGAGCAGAAGGCGCAAGGTGAAGAAGAACAGGCCTTGGATGAAGGAAGAGATCATCATCCAGCCCAGGGCATCTGTGGAGAAAGGGTTCTGATAGGTGTCGATGCCGTAGCCGCTGAGAATCTGGACCTCAATGTTCATTCTGGCCAGCTGCATCAGCCCGTTCCCGAAGTTGAACTGGGGGAAGATGAGGAAGGCCTGGCTCAGCTTCTTGAAGATGTCCTGGATGACCTGTAGGAGGGAGGACAAGATATTAAGGAGAGGAGGGCAGAGGGAGGGAAAGAAGTGAGGATATAAAACAGACTCTAAGGTGGCCTCATAGCTAATCTTGAATTGTCCACCTTCCTTTTAATGGCTATGTGAGGTATATTTGCACTTCTCACCTGAGCCAGAGGGACTGACTGGGCTTCATTCAACTCTTAATGAGGACTTAAGTGTGCATTTAACTTCCTCACATTTAACACATTGAGAACAAAGGGCATCTTGACTCTTGGCAGTTTATTCTGACCTCGGGATTATGCATTGCAATTTGACCCAGAAAGTAGAGGACGGATGTGGAAATGACGGTATTGATGCTGATGAAGAGGTTGATGCACACGTAGGTGATGAAGGCCATCTCGGCATCCTTGAAGACACCCGATAACAGATACATCCAGGGGAAGGTAGCAAACCTGAGAAGATGACAGAGACGGGATACTGTAAACGCAGCATCAACTAAGAATAACTCTACACCTTAAAATAGACCTCCTGTGATCTGGTTGGGTTGGTTTCAAATACAGAAAGCTTTCAAAAGGCAAAAGCATAAAGTGGATATGGAAATTTGATACAGTTTTCTTTGACAAATGCACCTTTCTGAAATGAAACAACCTTGCCTTTTTTAACTGAAGTGGCTGAGGTCTTGAACAGACTAAACAGAGTAGCTGTGAGTCTGATGAAAAGAGGCACCAAAGAGAACTGCAAAGGGAAGGTGGAAAATACCACACCATGAGGAATGTAAACATTCAGTCATGACGTCAAAACAGAGGAAGATAAATTACTTCTCTCTTTATTACCCAGGTGGCTGAACATTCCCCCCCCCCACCCCCCCGTTTTTTTGGTTCTAGCTTTTCTTTCACATAATCTGCTTGTTCATTTGATTGGGTGTGTCTGGGTCAGCGAGACAGAGAGGGAAGAGAAGGACGGAGAAGATGATGAAAAAGAAAGAAAGCAGGGTGGGAAATAAAAGAGACAGACACAAACAGATAGAGCCAGACAAAGACAAAGCATCTGCGTGCCATGCCCAAAAAAAAGGTGCTTGGTGGGCAGACTGTGGGTGCCAAGCCATGACAAGGAACAGAAGCGAGAAGGCTGCCGACCAGACCAGGTGGGCGCAGCCTGACAGATGGAGCACTGCGATTACTCATTGCTTGGGAGCGAGACATCTGCCTGATAAATGAGGAGCAGAGTGCTGACTTGGCCTTCGAAGATCGAGGGCTCAGGACGAAGCCTGCAGACACGGGAGCTCTAAACCTCAGCTACAGCTGGGGAGTGATGTAAATAATCCAGATGAGGGAAACATGACACATCATTGGTTTGATACCTTCCCGAAATCTAAATCTCACTGTCAGATGGATTTTAAAACCTTGGTATTTCAAGAAGCCCCTATCTCACACTAAGTCATATTGTTATTGCCATAAGCCCTGTTGCTTCCTGATCCCCTTCTCTCCCTCTCTCCAGCGTCTTTGGCTTGAATGGGATGAACATATTGGCAGTGATTTTTCTATCAGCCTTTCAGTCCGACCACCATCTGTCTTTGCAAGAAATTCAGAAATATTTAGTTGTGTTTGCATTTGAACAACAGCAGCCTCCGTATGCTTGACGCAGTAAATCCAACACACAAAGTAACACACAGCAGGGGCTGGAAATCAAAGTGCATATGTGGAGACAGGCTTTTGAAAATGTAGAAACTTTTGACTGATCTTTGCATCTTTGACTTTGCATCCTGTCCTCTGAAAGGAACATATTTCGATTCAAACAGTGTACTGTTTGGCAATAAAAAAAACTCCTTGGATGCTTTGGCTACAAACTGAGGAACATGGTAAAGCTGCAAGCATGAAGAACTATTCAATAAGTTTGCTTCAATCTGAGCAGTTCACATGCTTCAGGATGCTTGACATAAATCATGCTTTTGCTCTCAGTAGTGACTTCACCAACACAGCCACACATACTAAAGCCACAACATCCCCACATTTTTTGACAGATTTAATAGGATGCCTTAAAACAGAATATTTTTACACTCCACATGTCTATCATTCAGGTTGATCTTTGCTTGCTTGGGATTGAATCTATCTTGGTGTGAAGTTGCTTCTGATTGGATTTTGGAAGACAAAACAAAGCAAAACTGTAAAATTACAACTCAATGTGTCTCTTGTAAACATCTTATTCTAGTGTACAGACTAACCTCCTAGTTTAAGATTGACCTGTTAAACCTGCTATAGTTGTGAAATCATTTTCAGATTTACCTCTAAATAAAGTAACTCTGGAAAAACTGCTTGTTTTCAACCTGTATGTTTGTCTCACTGTGTTTGCACACATACATTCTAAGTGATATTGCCACATTGTGAAATCTTAGCAATCAGTGAGGACAATGTTCCCATAATAGAACGAGAGCCAGAGCTATTAATTTTCACGATGGAACAAAAAGGTGGTATAGCTAATGTGGTGGCTTTGTCTCTGTATGATTCTTTCAAAATTTTCTGAAAATAAATTTAGGTCAATATCATAAAGAACAAAGGCTAAAAGAACAACAATGGAATACCAATCCACAATGATTTCTCATAAGACTCAGTAAATTAATCTAGTCCCCATTTACTGACCCAAAGAGCACCAGTAGGAGTGTGATGGCAGCCAGGTTTTGCCGCTCTGTAAATGCTGGAATCTGGAAGGCTGCGATGACACCGACGGTCAGAGTCACAGGGATCATGTAGACAACCTGTGGAAAGAGGTTGGACATTATTCAACAGCAAATATATTATAAGAAAAAAATGGTTGTTTATGATAAATTATTTTATGTTATCAAATAATAAAATAATAAGCAATGCTTTTGCTTTTGTTGAAAATATTTTAACACATGCTTTCACAAAATTTAACCAGCTTATTGAAATGTGAATTTGGGGCTGCTGTTGGGTTTGCGAAGATGTTACCATGTCATAAAAGAAGTTCACAGCCCAGTACAATGGCTCGCTGATGCCTGCGATGTGCTGGAGCCTCTTGGACCCACTGTGGTGCTCACTAACTTCATAGATGGCAAAACTGGCCATCGTAATTGAATAACCCGTCAGCACACACATAGCCACGAGGATCTGGAGCATTCCTTGGACGCTGTAAAGAAAACAGATGACATGATTTTGAATCAGTGGTGGAAGAAATATTCACGTCCTTGGTAGCTGAGTAAAAGTACAAATAAAGCAAGGTAAAAATACTCCATTACAAGTAAAAGTCCTACATGAAAAATCATACTGCAGCAGAAGTACAGAAGTTTTAGCAGCAAAATAAAGTTGCAGTATTAATGTAAAAGTCCTGTTTTGGTTCCTCTGACTGACATATTATTGTATCTGACATCATTAGATTATTAATCGAGAAGCATCAGTGTGTAAGCAGCATGTTACTGTTGTAGCTGCAGCAGGTGGATTTAATGTTTTAATTCCAGGGACAGCAGATAAATCTGAGGGGTTGTCAGATGATTACCGGGAGAGGAAAGAAGAAAAAACTAACTTCTGATCCACAAATCTGTTTTCAGTTTTTCAACTTTTTCTCTAATCTTTGGTTTTTCGTGAGATACTGGATCATTTGAGCATTTCTTAAAATGAATCCACATGGGAAGGTTACAGGGAAAACTCTTTTAAGTGGGTCTGTAAACAACACAGAGATATCTGAAATGCACACTGATTTTTGAGAAAGCTAAAAAAGGTTGGAAATCACTGGTTCAATCTTTAACAATGTGTTGTATTTAAAAACTTGTTATATCATCCATTTTGTCAAATTTTCATCTTAAAATAGATGGGTGGGTGGATGGATGGATGGATAGATAGACACAGAGAGTATGTCAAACTGTCAGACAACTGTAGAGAAAAGTATTAGAGTGGAAGTATAAAGTAGTGAAACATTTACATTTGAAAGTAAAGTACAAATACCTTAAAATTGCACTTAAGTACAGTACTAAGAGCAAATTATTTAGTTACTTTCCACCACTGTTGTGAATTATCATTTACCTGCGTCGACTCTATTAACGGGCAGCACTGTATATTGTGCTGTGCTTATATATCTCTAATCATTTTCCGAGGTAAGACTGCAGTGCTACAGTAGAGACAACAAAGTACGCAAATGAGTCAATACACTCTGGTATGCTGGATCACTTTGAATGAGGCAACCTGGTGTAAGTCTTCCCTGAAAACAAACGGCCTGTTCTAAAGTCCTTCAACAACTTATCCCATCATTCCCTGCTGGGACCTGACTCATTTGAACTTGAAGTGGTTCACAATAAATGGAATCCAATTAATAACAAACAGCTATGTAAAAAAAAATGAAGAGAGATGTTTGTGCCTTTGACGAGATGATAACCGCAAAAGAAACAGATGGATTCATGAAGAGGTCAACTTCCCCGTTATTGCTGTATCGTCAGTAAGTCAGTGCTGCTGTGAGTCTGCAGAGCCTATTGTCTCCAGAAATCCAATTGAAGCTTTGATCCCTTCAGTTTCTTTTCAACACGGCGTCCTCATTCAACTTTCTCGATGCCAGACCCGTTCCTGTTCTTCTCCCATGCTCTCTCACCTACCCTGCATGCAACTGAACCGCTGTGACCACTCCCCTCTGGCCGGGGCACAACAACACCGACCAAACAGAATCAGCTGCATGAGGCTGAAAAGAGGATGAGGATGAAGCTGGCAGAGTGACCGAGTGGAAAGGAGGGAGAATAGCAGAGAGGGACATGTGGTGGGCGTTTTAGGGCAGCACTAACTACAGAGGATAGCCAGGAGCTGCAGCTACTGAACACGCTTGTTATCAGTCCAGCCAAGATAGCCTTCGAATTCCTCCCATGGGTAAAGCTACCGCATTGAGAGAATCAAGACATTTGGAGTAATAAGTCTGCTGTATCTTTAACACGGCTCAGGCCAAATCAATAAATCAAGTGCGGAAGCCAAGTATCTCCCTGGAAGGAGGGGGAAATGTGCACTTAAAGCCGCTGCAGCACCTTGGCAGGTTACGGAAATGTTACACAGACATAAATATGGAGTATGTGGAGAAGCCAGTAGCACGTTCCTCTGGATCTTTGCATTTATACATGCGCACAGCCGTTTCCCTGTCGAGAATGTGGAGTATTTTTTAATAAACTCATTTTGGGAAGTAGGGTAGAATCAGTCCACCTCAGTGCCACCTTCAGGATAAACACTCATTATACTGGGACTCTGATCAATAGTGTAAGCTCAGGGAAATCCATTTAGAAAATCAAATATGGGTAAATACTGCTGTCATGTACCTCCCTGCCCTGAATCCATCCTGGCTTTGATGTTCAGAATTGAAAAGTAGGAAGCCTTCATAATTTATCTTCGGTCAGCCAAACAACAGCCATTATTATTCATAATGATGTGACTAACTATGCAATATTTCACCAATTAACATGCTAATACGGATCTTCTTTTGTTTTGGGCAAGTGCAGCCATTTGTGTTGTTGTATACTGACAGTGAAATCAGCAGAAGAATCTTAAGTGCGATCCTTACATTGTATCTTCATCATCCGCCCGTCCAAAATAGGGGTGACTGGAAACTGAAATGGCTGTAATAGAAAGAAACAGAGTATTTTGTTAGCAATAGAAAAACAACAGCATGCAAGCTATTTTTCAGCACAGGAACCAAATGAGCAATGATATTCTCTTAGCCTGGGACACAGTCAATTGAAAAATATAGTGCAAGATGATTTCATTTGCCAGTTCACACACAGAAAATTGAATTTTCTTTGTCATTTTTTTCAGGGTCTTCTAGATGCTCATAGATATGAACTGCTGCCCTGCATGCTTCTGTTTACACTGGCTGAGACAGGAAGGTTCACATAAAGCCCAGCAGCCCCAGAGCAGGTGCACTGCTCAGGGGACCTTTGGTAGAAGTGATGGGTGGCACTAACTAATACATCGATAATTTATGACACAACATAACTACTGCTCTGATATTAAATGTTCCCATATCTGGTTTGTACATTTCACAATAGGACACAACTACAGCGGCAAAAAACAACTTGATTTCTTTGACAATCTGTTGATTAATCAATAAACATTTAAATTTGTATTCAAATGGCTCATTTTGTCTAACAACAGCCCACAGATATTAATTATGTGTCATATAGCAATGACTGCCAAACTGTGGTACGCATACCACCAGTGGTCCGTAAGGTTCCACCTGGTGGTCCTCAAGAGTTTTACTGAAAGGCTGAACAATAGCCCTCCAACTGACTCAAGTCCAAAAACGTATCATTTTATTTTATTTTATTACAAACAAAAGTAATTACATATATATGTCATATTACAACGACGTTTCAAAAGATTAGTTCCTACTTATTTAAATATTTAAAAATATATAAAAAATATGATTTGCCTGTGCTTAGCTACGTAGGGTGCCGTGAGGTACAACAGTCTAGTGCTAGCTTTACACTGTCGGAAAATGTTGGTATCTGCAGTGGGAGGTGGGACTTGGAAAACGTTTTCTATACATGGCAGTACATAGTCCGATAAGTTTGTGAACCTCTGACTGAGAGGGTTACAAACAGACCAAATATTCACATTTTAGAGGCTGGAACTTGGGAAATTCTGCCATTTTATCTCAAAAATGTAATGGATTGATTATTAAAGTCTTTACTGTTCTTTTCTTCTGTTGACTAACTTGTAAAATAATTGACTAAATTTGAAAAATGGATCAGGAAGTATAACATGTTTAGCACATTGTAGTTGTCACTGACTCAAGCTGGGAAAGTATTTTCTTTTCATTTTAAAAGCATTAAATAGGTTATTTTTTTCAGGTCACGTCTTCTGAAGGTGGATTATCAAACACTTGAATAACAGTATGTTTCCTCAGGGAAATGAGTCAGAAATATTTTTTTAGTCAAAACATTGTTGTTGGTGGAAATGATCAGGATCTATAGTGTAGACGGTGGTGATCGGTGTTCAGGATTCTGATGTCATGTCTGCAGCAGTGAGCGGTTATGGCCAGAAATCCTGCGGGAGTGCGATGAAAACTGTTTGATGCAGACATTGAAAGGGTCCCCACCCAGGATTGATAATGTAGTACACAATGCGAGGGTTATGGCATCATTTCTGACAGCTAAACCAGTCACCTTGAAAAGTAATCTCCCTGGATCTCCACCCCTGACAACCTCCACCACTACTGTGAGTTTGCAGGTAACAATTAAACAGCTACAATTTACCCATGAGCACTTTTATCATCTACTATGGAATAAATGTGTGTGTGTGTGTGTGCGTGTGTGCTCCTCTGTGCATGCACTGTATGTTTTTATGAGCGAGTCTTAATGTGCATTTGTTTGTGTGTGTATGTTTGTGTACTCCTACCCGCAGGCAGATGGTCAGGGTGATACTCAGAGCTGAAATAGTACTGAAAACGTGGGCCAGCCTCGTTTCTCTTTAGCAAAGCTCCCCTGTGAGTGGCACTCATCAGTATTCACCATGCATTGTGATGTGAGTGGAAGGACACACAGCACCCCCTGGCTTCAATCCAGTGAAATGAACCATGAGTAAACACACTGTTTACAGCTCTCTTTATATTTAGTAGTCTAAACAAAATGCACTGTGGGCTCAGACAGGAGCAGCTTCCTAATACGGATGTTCAACTAATTTTATCACCTGCATCAGTCTTTATCTTGTCCTATCTTTTATTAACCAGGGAGTGTTGTGTGCATCAAAGAATAAAAGTCAGTCCCACCAAAATAATATGCACATACCTTTTCTAAAATCACTAAAAGATTACAAATAAGAGTAAGCTTATAACTGATATTTATTGCTATTGCCTTTGAATATATAGAATTCCTGATGAATAAAAGTAAAATCTCTGATTGTGTCCTTCACTTACCTGAAACTATACTTTTACTTTGTAATGCTTTTTTTCTTCTGCACCGACTCGAGCTTACCATATTTACGTGGATCCTTGTCTGCTGGGAGATTGGAGCGTAGGATCAGGTTGTTGAGGCTGTTTAAGTATGCTGGCATTGTGTGGTGGCCCTCAGGGTTGAACCAGACCTACAGCCGAGCAGGAATACAGACATGCATTAAGTCTATCACTCACACTGCTGGAGGTCAGAAAACGTTAAGTCTACTACTGTACATCTCTACAAAACACTTTAAAGATAAAAAGTGTGCAGATGTTGACATCTGAAAATGTTTACACACTCAGACAGAGGCACCACTGCTGCAGTAAAGTATATTTATGATGACACTGATGCTGTAAGAATCCAGCTCCATCTGTGAGCATTGATCTTGTAGCCAAACAAGTTTAATTAGGATGTCGTGTTTTAACTTTACACAGCTCATCAGTGCAGAAATTAAAGTGATAATGAGACAGGCATCCACAAGAAGCATCAGAGAAATTTACCTTGGACAGCGTTCGGTTTTTGGGCACCGCTGTAAGGTCCATTTGTAAGTCAGGTGGGAGTGGCATGCCAAAACAAAGCCACCATACCTGAAAAAAACACATTTGACATATTGATCAAAACAAAGAGCTCCGATTGCTGCAGAGAGACAAGATGTGCCGCACTGTCTTCCTCACTAGCGTTTTTTCTTTTATCCAACATTCAGATAAGAAACATTTCAGGGTAAAGGCATTGAAACGGTATGAGTGCCATACTTCTACAGCCACTAACTGAGTACGAGAGGGAAATTTCTATCAAGCTAAACAGCCAGGAAAACTAAAGTTTCAGTCAGTAACTAGCTGATTTTTTAAAAATTCATTCGATTTCTCCACATTCCTCTTCAGCAAAACGTGGGACCTTTCTGGAAATCGAGACATTTGAGTTATAACTATTTTAAGCTTCCCAGTTGACTGACATATTCTATTTAAGAGACAGACTGAGAGGAAAAAAAGGCTTCGAATGAATACTTCGAAATTGCTACACTTCTTCCAAATTACTAAAGCGAGAAAAAAAAATAGGTCCATACATTATTTGCAAACTCCCTCAAAGGAGGCTAACTCAGCAAAATGATGGAATATTATGAAATATCATCTTAAAATCAAAAGTAGTGTGTAATACAACATCTTCCTCTCCATGCAGTTAAGAGTGTGCTTTTACTGTAGCACACAAAACACGGCAAAACTATGAGAGGAAGGGCTAAATTGTGGCTTCATTAAGCAAATGTAAACACAGGCTGCATTCACCTGTTTCTGATGAAGTCATTGGCTGTGGACACCAGGTAGTTCTCCACATTGATGCCACTCAGATTATAAACATCCTGAGATGAGGGGATCTTCTTATGCGGTGGCTGGAAGTTGTCCCTGTCGCAAATCTGCGGCGCACAGAAGACAAATGCATTACACTTACCCTTTTTCAAACATTCATGAGAGTGAGCACAGGGAGACCCGCTCATGTGTCAAAACACACACAAGTGAGAACACAAAAACTCACTCACACACACTGTTCTTGGTGACCCACTCTCACCTGTTCCTGACTGGTGCATTTACAGACACTAAATGCTTTGGAGCTGTTCCCTCTGGAACTCCAGTTGGTTGTGCTCCTGCTGCAGACCCTTAAAAAGGAACAAAAAAAAAAAAACACATTCACAAACTGAAATGTTGGCTCAGTGAGATGTTGGGAGTCTGCAGTGTGTGATAATGCCACAAGCCGATGCCTAGACACACCGCAGAGCAGATCTTGAAACAGAGTTGATGATCTGCACGATGCTAAAAACCTGAGTACTTGTACAGACAAAAAGGAAGAAAAAATAAAATCTGCAACCATTCATAAAATAGCTGTGACCTTGCATGTTTTTTTGTGTAATCGGGCCCTAAATATATTTTTTCAGATAACAGTTTTCAAAGCCATTTAATATGTGCTGCAATGTCATATTGTGTGAAACTTGTGTGTGTGGGCTGGTGTTCAGCTCCCCCACATGTTGATTTCTGCCAAATGCTTTCAGGGAGACCAGAAACAGATAGTAGCAATATAGAAGCCTTCCCACACTCACATGCACACTTGTTACTTTAGATATAAATTAGCCAACAACATAGACCAGAGTCTGGGGACCATACAGCATATTATTTTTAAATGTAAACTATATAAACACAGCACTGCAAATCAGTCATTACCATGTTGTAATTACAGGAAATTATGAGGAAACATGACAGCTTGTTTGCACTACTTGATCTTTTTTTTTTTTTTTTTTTTAATTTGGCTGAGAATTTCAAAATGCTTTGGAGGTCTGGTTCATGAGTGCCAACATGGATTTGAGTGTCTGCAAGGGGAAAATGTACCCCCATAAACATGGCGTGTTTATGGAATACAGATGACGCTCTCACAGAGTCCTGCCGCAGGCTTTCAGAAATTTACGTTGAGCTGAGCAGCAGGAAAATGGAGAGGAGAGAAGTGAGAGAAAACGACAGGAATTGGAGACAGTCGGGTAAAATAAAACAAGGAGAAAGAGGAGGCATGAAAAGAATGAGCAAGAGTGACATGTGAAAAGTCTGTAGGAAAAGGGTATCACTGAGAAATGTGATCATTTTCAGAAAAAAATAACAGCTGGCATTTGAAGTGTAATAACATACCGGCCGCCAGACTTGTCGAGGCAGGAATGATCGATCCCGGGGAATGACATCATGGTGTCCACCAGATGGATGGAGTTCGGATTTTGGTTACTGTGGAGGCAAAAAACAATTACGTGACATTACACAGCCTATCATCGGTTCTGACATGGCCAAACAGATGGAGCAAACTGACAGCAAACTGACAGCTAGATTTGTATTAAAGTTAGGATTTATTTATTCAAATGGATGTTGATGGCAGACGTTTTAGAAAGAATTAGTAGTTCATGTTAGCATTTGTTATGTTCTTAAAATAAATCTGGGTTAAGAGCAATTTATCAACTCACAACATTGGCATTAAAATATGGCATAATCTAATCAAACGTCCCCACTGTGAGTAACTAGAGAAATACAAAAAAAAGAGCACAAGTGAGGACATGTAAGTTGCCATTTTTGATTTAAGTGGATTTGTTTTATGAACCACTTCCTGCCTTTAAACACACATAGAAGTACACTCATGAGTAGAAAAGAAATATAGAGTATTACATTTGCATTGTTCATAAAGCAAACACAGAGCTCTGTAACATTATAGTTATATTAAGAGAAGACGGAAGCATAGCTGGCCCTAAACTAACTCTAACTTCCCTCTGCACCCCCAACCCTGATCTCCAAAATAAATAATTAAATATGATTTTTAAATCTCTTTTGTATATCAAGCTAAAGAGGACTGGGAGGAGCGTCCATGCGGCCTTTGATATGGATTGGCACCTCAGCATTTTCTCACTTGCTACATATCCCCTTGATCAAACAACAGCACATCTTGAGAATGAAGACATCTTGCAATCTCCTGACACTCTTAATCTCTCTGGCTTTGATCTCCCATCGCAGTCGTCCTCTTCCCAATCATCGCTTTCCCTCGCGTTCCCTCTTGCTCACTCTCTCCTTAAGGTCCATCTGCCCTTCAACAAACTACAGCTTGAAATTCATCTCAGGACAAGTGTGACACGTCATCTCCCGCAAATGATGCAGGAAAAACGAATAAGCCCATCAAGTGAGTGGATGCATCGACCCCTCATCGGTGTTGCAGGTTTGTTGCAGGTTTTTCACTGCAGTGGCTCATTTCAGCCAGGCATTACAATAACACATGCCACCACAGGACATTCAAACTTTGCCACAAACCTTATACAAAAAGAGAGAAATTATTTGAGATACACTTTCAACAATAATGATGTTGTTTATCTGTAGCCTTTATTATAATTTACTGCTTATATAATACCCCATCATCAAACAAAACCTGGTTGTTTTAGGTTGTTGTTCTAACAAATCATAAAAATTATCCTGGACACAACCCACTTTTACAAAAGTCTTGGTATGTGTACGTGTTGCCATCTCAGTGGCATTCGTCTCACTTTTCAAATTGAACTGAAATAAAGTAACGCAGCTTGAGAGTTCATCTGACCTGCTCCTAACATGTTGGGTGTAAAAGCCCCCTATCAGCCTCATTTACTTCCCCTGCATTGTCTTCACCACGGAGACTGACCTGAAGAAAGAGTTGCTCGGCCCGATGTTGTAGAGTGCGGGGCTCAGCTCCAGCTCAGGATAGTGCCGCAGGTCGCTCTTGATGGAGCCCAGACCCATAGCACACACCACAAACAGGACAGGAAGCACGATCTGGGAGATCAGGCCCTTCCAGTCTCTGCGGCTGTGGTGGAACCTCTTGATCAGCATGGCTGCCATCTGCTGCCAGGCCAGGGTCATGCCGCGCGTCGTGGAAGAGTTGGTTAGCTCTAAAACACACAGGAAGGAGTGTAGAGTGTAAATTCCCTAACTGTCTTAATACCTTGATGATGACTTCTGTTTATGTCCAAAGCACACTGAGTGAAAGGTTAACAGGTAGATTACATTACAGAAGATGACAATGCAATCCATCAAGATGAGTCTTCCAGATGTAAAAGTAAAACAAGGTCAGCTGAGTGTTGGTAAAATATTTTAAGTGAAGTAAGAAAATTGAAAATCTAAAACAGTGAATCAGGGTAAAGATTCCATCTTTTTTTTCATTAACTTTTTTAATGGACGTGATACGTGCAGGGCATTGAAAGAAAGACAGAAATGAGACTTAGACGGCACTAATAAAGGAAGAGAGGATGATGAACAAGATAGCGAACAGGTGAGAAAAAAAATTTGTGAACTCACTGATCTTGTCACCGAAGTTGGAAAAGCTTTCACTGTGGTCTGAAGGGAAGCTGTCGATGGATCCACTGTCAGAAACGGTCTCTGAGATGGACAGGGGGCCGTCCTCAGCTCCAGCTTCTGTACTGCCATGAGTCAATTGGAGGAACACCTGCAACATGTGAGCATTTGTGTTTGTTAAAAAGGTTCCTGACTGGTCTACGTAAGTGTGAGCATCCTTCCATTGGCTCCCTTTTCAGTATAAGATTCATTTTAAATTCTGTTGTTTGTGTTTAAATTCTTGCATGCAGCAGTCCCAGCTTATCTGTCTGACCTATTACACTCCTCACCGCCTGCTTAGGTTTATTTGACCGGCAACTTTTAGTAGTTTCTAGATCCAGACTGTGTCTTAACTAAACTTTCTCGGTGGCCCCACCAAAACTTTGGTACAGCCTCCCCCTCAGGTCAGGTCATCAACTTCTCTACCCGTGTTCAAATATAGGCTGTAATAAAGTTCAGGTTCATTAGGAAACACTTAAATGTTGTTCTGTGCATATTGAGTTTCTCCACTGTGACTGGTTGAAAACCTATGTTTTTGTGTGAGGGTTTGTGTCAGCCTACCTCCTCCAGTGTGGTGTCAGAGATGCCATAACCCCCGAGCTGCAGGTCGTCCAAGTTGGAGTCCAGTGCGGTCAAGAGGGAGCGGTATGAGGAGGCGTTGGATGAGGAGAAGGGAGGCAGCGAGTACATCAAGTCACCGCCTTGGGCCTCTTTCAGGCGTGCTTCAGGTACATGGGCTTGGATAAAGGCCTTAAGTTCAGCATTGTCAATCCTCTCAGATTCTGATTTCAGCATCTGCAAATAGAAAAGCATAAAAAAAGTAAAACTTTACTTTTCCCTTGCTGCTGAAATGATTCATTATTGATTCTCGCAGCAGATTAAGTAATGCTTTAGTTCACAAGGATTCCACTTTTGAATTCATTACCTTTACTTATAAGATGCTGTTCCTGCTTTTCATTAATGCTTTGTCCAAATAAGTTACAAGACTGAAGTATTAAAGATTAGATAAACTTAGAAAACTTGCAACACAGTTTTTTACATTGCCTGAGGGTTTCTGCCTGCAGGCTGTTCAAATGTCTGAGCACTGACATTGAGAAGGCTTAAAACAGCCAAAATACAGAATACTGAAGGAAACTTAAGGTTTGACCAAAATACATAGATGGCATATATGAAACTATAGTTATTCATCCATGAAGATGATTCTACACAAACAGCAAGTGCCCACAGCTGAACATACAGTTCAGTAGAGCATTATTTGTGTGGGGATTTATTCCATCTGACTGATTCTCAATATATCTGATACATATCACACTGTTGCAATATGTCAAATCTGATAAAGATAAAACCTCAGATTTATTTCCACATGACCAGTCCAACTTTTCCATAATAACGTATTGTGATGTCTTACAATTAATGTTGACCATGGATGTGTCCCTGTTAAGAAACGGTCTGGGTAAAATACATCTCACTTTTAGGATAAATGTTGTGAAGTACTGGAACCAGTTCTCTACTAGTATAACATTGAATATTTGACCAAAAGATCTAAGTCAACAACACAATGTTGCTCCTCCAACATGATTATTCAGTGCTTTGGCTGGACAGGGTGACTGGATGTTGGTGAAGATTATTACCTTCTTGGTGAGGGTGAGTTTGTAGCCTTGACCCAGCTTGTCTTTCAGGTGGAAGGGGGATCCGCAGCATTTTAACCCTCCTCTCTCCAGGAAGGCAATGCGGTCACTCAGGACTTCAGCCTCATCCAGGTGGTGGGTGGAAATGATGATGGTTCGTTCTGAAAAGACACACACATCAAACAAATCTGCACTGTTACACTGTTCCTTAGCTAACTGCAACCCAAATCGTAGCTTTAGGTAAATGTGTGAAAATTAAGGAATTTATCAAATAAAAATCACATGATTCCATTTCAGAGAAAAGCAAAAAAGTAAGAATATGTTTACCAGCCAGCTTGTGCAAGCTAGTGTGTAAAGCTTTGTCAGAGTTTTTAGGTTTGACAACTCCAAGTAAACAAGCAAAAACCAGACAATACAAACACAAAGCTACACACAAGCTATGTCATGTAAATACAAATGATCGGAGAAACAGGCACACAAAATAGCAAGCGATGCAGAACGTTTATTTTGAAATAGATTCTGCTGACAGCAAAATCTTCCTAACATCTGAGACAGCACCAATTACAGGACATGTGCCACAACTACAATTATATGACATTTAGCACTCTCCCTGCCATTACAGTTGCTCCTCTAAAAGAGGCTGTAGAAAAAAATAATACTTGCAGATAGATTAAGTATATGCTAAATTCCAGTTAGAACACGAAGCAGTGGAAAGCACTACAGGGTCTGCTCCAGGTTCACTGCTCATTGCTGCTCCTCTCTTTTAGAAAATAGAGGAGGAATTGTCTTTGGAGGGAAATACTACAGCGAGAGTTTAGATCATTTGTGCGCTCCAGAATGTGAATTTCTTGCTTAACAATTAGACTAACAATGTACCATATAATGTGTAACTGTAAAGTGCTGCTTTGTCTCTACAGTACACTGTAGTGTAAGGGAGTTTTTCAGCTTCAAACTGAGTTATGTGTGTAACATAAGTAAGCAAACTCTTTATGTTTGACCTTTAAAAACCAGAGTTACAAGGTGCTTTAAAGGTGCTTATAAAGTACAAAATCATAAAACACAACAATAAGTTTTTGGCCGAGAGTCAAACAAATTAAAGGAACACTGGAGTAATAAGTTATAATAAATGCCAGGCAATAGGGACAGGTTTTTAAAGGGCTTTAAGAGCAATCAACTGATCATTAAACTTGACTCTAAAACAACTAGGGTTCCAATGTAATTCAGTCAGGAGAGACACCTTCTCAGCATCTTGTGTTTGTCAGAGTCCAGGAAAGAGGAAATTAAACTGTGGATGAGTTACCATAATGACCACTTAAGATGTAGTTATTTGTACCGACGTGACAATGGATATATTAAAAATAATAAGCAGGCACCCACTGAAAATGCATAAGTACATATTTCAGATTTTTGTTTTATGCCACTGGGTAGCAGTAATAGTAGTGGTTAAAGTTAATAATAGCAGTGCCATTATTTGTGGCTTGGACAAATAGATTAGACATAGAGTGTTTCTGTGAGACTCACGTTTCTTATACTGGATCACAATGTCCCAGATGCTGCGCCTGGAGCAGGGATCGACTCCTGTGGTGGGTTCATCAAGAACCACCAAGCGAGAGCTTCCTATGAAGGCGATGGAGATTGACAGCTTGCGCTTCATGCCACCTGACAGGGTGCCCACACGCTTGTGTCTGTGAGCGTACATGTCTGTCTCCTCTAGGATCCTGGCAGGGGAGCCAATGAAAGGCATTTAGCAACGGAGCTCATGTTAACATACTTTTTCAATGCATTACAACTTGGTCTCTGAGCTGCAGTTACATCACTTCCATCAGTCACCCAGCAGGGGTTTCTGAATTCCTGGAACTAGAGGAGAGGTGTACATTTTCTTACCATTGGGATCAAACTCATACTGCTCCTCTTGTCATATGGAAACCCTCTAGAAATAGTCTCATGATGCAACTTACAACTACCAGCTTAATGACGCCATCGAATGAAAAAGTAATGTCCCATAACTCATCCAAGAAAATGACAAATGACAAAAAGAGATAAAACAGAATATTTTAAATTCCTATGGAAAATGTGAACATGATATAGGGACTGCTCAGAAAACATCAGAAATTTCAATCACATTCAGGTAGAAGTATCTGACAGCTCATTTTACTAAAATGAGGGCTTATTTCAATGATACCAGGTCTAACATTTATTCTGTCTTTGCTGCAGTTAAAAATTCTTGCATTTAAGCCTGAAAATACTCACAAATCACAAGTAAACACATAAACTCTGCTTGGCTACAACCATCTGAACATTATTTGGATACTTTCAAATTTCCTCTGTGCAACCAGTCTCTTGTGTTGAGCACTGGCTCCTATTTCTTATGAAACTCTCATAACCTTTATTGGAGGACCCTGACATGAAGTGAGCGAAGGACACTGTTTGATGACGTCTTAAAAATACAGGTTGTAAACTAAATCATTGTGACAGATAAAAATGGCGAAACGACCGTATATCATGCATGAGCCCTGACATCATCTTGAAGACACCATGCATTTTGATAAGCTCTCTGCTCCGGATGATCTGTCACTCACGTGCGGACTTGCTCATGTAGTTGTCTGCGTGTCCACTGTGGCGCCTTGATCTGGCCGTACAACAGCAGATGCTCTTTGGTGGTCATGTGGTCAAAGAGGACGTCGTATTGCATGCAGACCCCGAGCTCTTTGCGGACACTGCCGATGTTTGTCTGCATGTCTCTGCCGTAAACCTCTATGGTGCCCGAAGACGGGGCGAAAAGGCCAGTCAGAAGAGACCTACACACAGAGATGGTTCATTTATTAGATACGTAACAGTATTAAATTGACTAATTCATAAATCTATTGACAAATTAATACAAAAATTATATTATTATAGCTTGAAAGTTCACATAGCGTCTTAAAAGAAGTTAAAGCACAAGTTAAATATACTATATAGTCAAGGTTTGTCAATCACAGTTGCTCATATTTGCTACTTGGGACATAAAATGGCTCAAAATGCCATTTGTTTTTATCCCATTTGCTTTTTTTTCTGTACTTCCTCCCTGTCACTTTCCTCTTAAATGATGACTTGCTGGTCCCAGAAATATCACAAGACATACAAATCCCATCCTGGTTTCTGGTGTGCTTTGTGTTGTTAAATCTTACTCTGCTACAGCACTCTATACAAAGAGTGCCACAGCAGAGCCCTGAATAAGAGCATCAGCAAAATGAGTCACATTCAAAATGTAAATTTAAGTGCTCTAGTTGATGAAGACCCGTCAGGCTAATCTCTACCACGGTGCATTTGCTGTGCCAGATTTGGACAAAACAATATCCCTGTCAGCAGCGAACCCTTGAAAAGATTAAAGGGATGCACAAATCTAATTTCAACACCAGCTACACCCAGTATATAATGGTCAAAATACATTTGTATTAATCATAGGACATGCTGATATAATTATAAAAAAAATTAAAAAAAAGAGAAAAATTGTGCCAGACATACATCGTGGTGGTCTTGCCAGCTCCATTTTGACCAAGCAGCGAGGTGACGTGGCCCTCATAAAAGGAAACATTAAGGTTTTCAATGGCTGCTTGGTCACCATACGTCTTGCTGAGGCCATGGAGGGCAACACCCACAGGGAGCTCTGAGAAATCCTCACCAGCCTCGGAGGAAAGAGAGCTCTGGCCTGGGAGAAACGTGGAGACAGAGTCAAACTATCAATCAAACTAGCGAGGGACGGGAATCAGATGAAGAGTGAGGGGAAGCATAAATGTAGTGAGTAGTCTGTACCTTTTCCTTTGTCATTGGAGAAGACAGGCTGGTTTTTCTGCATGATGTTAGTGAAGAGGAGTCCTTTGCCCACTTTGTTGTTTGACTGAACGCAACCGCACAGGTCAGCCCAGAAGGAGAGTTTGAAGGGGAAGTACCACGGAGCAGAGATGCCATATTTTCCTGAAAGGTAAAAAAAAAATACAAAGAGAGCTCACATCCAAGTCTAAACCAAGCTGTATCCGCTTCAGGTAGAGGTAGAGATTCATACACTTCACTTCACAAGTATATTTCTCCCAAATTTGCTTCTCTTCATTGGCTCCCT
This sequence comes from Brachyistius frenatus, assembly GCF_029030835.1. NCBI lineage: Eukaryota > Metazoa > Chordata > Actinopteri > Embiotocidae > Brachyistius > Brachyistius frenatus. Next base: position 2,215,689 of record NW_027210626.1, read on the forward strand.
GTAAAACCAAACCCTAAATGACTAAAAAATTATGTTAAAGACTTAATAGTACCCTATTATACCAATAGAGCAGAGGCTTATTTCCAAAAGTAGAGAGTAAGAAATAACTGTCCTTTGTAACCAGCTCCCAGTTTGGCTCTGAGGGGCAGACACCTTCTCTATTTTTAAGATTAGGCTTGAAACTTGCCTTTTTGATAAAAGCTTATAGTCAGGACTGGCTCAGATTACCTTGAACCATCCCTTAGTTATGTTGTTTTAGGCCAAGGCTGCTGGAAGACCTCCAATGATGCACTGAGCACCTTTCCTCTTTTCTCTTTTAGAGATAAATTGAATTGAACTTGATATTTCAACCTAATGTTTACACCATCATCTATGAATTCAAAACAAAAGAGTAATCTCTTCATTAGATGAAAACTATTTGTACAGAATGCTTGTTTGGTGCTTTGCTTCTGTAACTTTACTAACATAAGAGACATTAAATAGACATCAATTAGTAATGCTAGTTTTATCATGCGAACCCATATTTGTTATGTTGATGCTAATAATGTAATTAAGCCTCAAGATCCGCTGACCTGACAAAGACAACTAACAACAAGTAAAATTAACCGGCTGTCTCTGATGCACTAAAATGGCGACAGAACAAGTTCTCAGATCAGAGTCAATCATCACCAGGTGGATGAGTGAGTGAATACTTTGTTGATTTTTAATGCCACAGTTACCTGGAAAGATCATGCGGATGTACGCCCCGATGGTGAAGTAGAGGATGGAGTCGATGAGCAGCAGCCAGCACAGCCAACCAAATGAGGCGGTGTCTCCAGCAATGGGCGAGGTGTACGAGTTGCTCCACTGGATCCCTATTGAAGTGAACAAAATTAAAGTTTCATGTTGGCTTCCACTGATTCAGTTTGCTTACATGTCAAAGAGATCTTTATGGTGACAGATGCCGACAAGCTTGTACCTTCTCCTTGCGACTCATAGCGGGAAGCATATTGACTGGCGTAACTGAAACAGGTCGGAGAAAACAAACTCTGCCAGAAAAATCAAAAGAGAATTCAGACAGGATACAAAAAATAGAGGTGAGAAAAAGCAGCATCAAAAATATACATTTATAAATGTTTTTGTCTGTGCGCTTGACAACTCTGTGCACTATAAAGTGATACGTACGTTATATCAGCCTTTCTCTATGATATAAAATGTTTTGCTCAAGGCACGTGAGGCTTTAGATGTGTGCAGTGATGTCTGACCTCCAATTAATGATTATCAGACAAACTGCTTCATTTTTATAAAAACAAAGATGTGTTATGAGAATTTTTACAACAGCAAACAGAAAGATTGAACAAATCTCCCACACTGCTTGTAAACCTCATAATGGAAAGCAACTGAGAGCAAAAACCACTGTTTATTCATCATTCGAATAAAAGAACTGGCTTTATTTTGAAACAGCACTAATACATTTTGAACCATCATGTTTGTAAAATTGTTTTCAAAGATGGTTAGAGTAAATGGCATTTTAAAATCAAATGAAATTACATTATATCTCCTTCTATGTCCTTCATCTCTATTCAATTTTCTGTATCCTCCAGAGCAAATCATATTATTTGGTTATTGAATTATCCTACAGTACACACACCAGTTTAATATACATGACTAATGATGAAGAAGGTTTAAAGGCTCCTCACCAGGGCGCTCTTCTGGGAAAAGGTTAGATTTTTCTCCACAGCAATGACGATGATGAAGGGGAAGAAGGAGAGGATGTAGAGGAGGCTGCCGCTCAGGCCAGCGATGTAGGTTTTGTCAAAGAAGGAGCTGATCAGAAAGCTGAAGGCCAGGATGCTCAAACCATAGTCGCACAGGTACAGGAAAACAAGGAAGCCGTCGCTGTGGGGCAGGACTTTGCCATACTTCAGCACCAGTGTGAGCATGAAGATGGTCAATATCAGGTAGGAGGCGCACTCCAAGAACCAGGCAAAGAAGTGGCTGAGCGGGTTGACGCCCATCATTTTCATGTACTGTTGGGAAAAAAAGGAGAAATGAATGAGAAAACATTTACGTGTCAGTTAAAGACACTGTTTATGTTCTTATTTTACCACTAGTGCCTGTGAATGAGTTTGACGTGGAATCTTTGAAAGTAATTTTTTTTTTTTTTTTTTTTTTAATCAGGAAGTAAACAGCGAGGAAAATTCAATTAAACATTTATGGCTGTTTTCAAATGTCAGAGGGAAAGATTTTATCAATAACTGTGGGTGACTTAGTTCTTTTTAGAAATAAAAACCAAACGAAATGGGCAGTATTATAAGCAGACAAAATGGAAACTAAGAAGTCTGTTTCTAATATAATAATATAGTGTCATTGTTTTTCAGGTTAAAAAACATTACCTCGTGCAACCTCAGCTCTCTCTCATGCACCAGCTTTTTGACAAAATCAGCCACAAACAACACCCAGGCTATCATCAGCATGATAGGGAAGACAAAAGAGATGGCCTCCAGATACCTGGGGAATACAGACGCCAATTGTCAATCAAATTCCTAGAAAACCGAACACTGTCAACAATGGCACATGAAAAGCCCCATCATTCAGTCACTGGCTTGACAGACAGTGGAAAAGCAATAATGGCGCAGATCTGGGGATTTTGACAGCCATGTTCTGATCCTTGTACTATTTACACAAATAAATGAGACCCTGCTTTATTTTATTTTTTTTATCTGGAGCCTGATACATAGGATTGTGGTGCTTGCGTTTATCCATATTTCACAGCTATCATGTCAGAATTTGTGCTGTAGAGTAATAAATCAGCAAGCCAGAGCCACTGGCCCACTCAAGCTTCTTAGATGAGATATCAGCAGTGTCTTAAGTCGCACTCGAGGGCGAGCACGAACAAACTGTGGTCATTAAGTTCAGCCATGATTTATTGGAAACAATGTAGGGTATCGAGTTAAAGTTAAACCCATGTTGGAGATGAGTGGCGTTCCTTATAGATGGCTATTAAAGGCCTGAAGGGTTTGCGAGTGTATGTTTGTCCATATAGCATGCGTGGTGCTCAAATATGAATGCACAATAATAGGGAATATTCATTCACATCGTGAAGAGCCAATTATAATGACGGGTTTCTGTCAATCCAAAGTAGCAAATGAATAATGAGAGAGCATGCATTATTCCACATCAGCATCTGTATGCTCGTAGAGACACTGTTTTCCATGTTTCAATGCTTCTTTGTATGCCCCGTATGTGAGTGTGCATCCATGAATCCAGAAAACTCACTCATCCCGTAGATGGCATGGATAAGGGAAGGGCTGCAGCTGCACAGCTGGCTCTGTGACTCTCTGTCCAGTCTGGGTCTCGATGATAGCCCGTTCAATGTTCTCCTGCAGGTAGATGAATCCCCGGGTGTAGCGCATGGTCTGCCTAGCCTCTATGTGAGGGTCCTTCACAAAGTAGGGGTCCCGCACTCTGTCGGTACGCATGACATTGTCCATATGCATGCGGATGGTGTAGCTGACTTTGGGAGGCAGGGAGGATGTGGAGGAGGAGGAGGAGGAGGATCTAGCCTCACGCTTCCTGGATGAATTCACATCTTTGGGAAGCTTGAAGATGACGCCTTCAGGACAGATTATAACATCTCAGTGCACATGGTTTATCAGTTACCAGACCAGCTCTTAAATTCATTTCCCGAGATAAATTGTTGCAGTCATATCTCCTGTAAGCTTCTCCATCTCAACTCATTATCAAGAGCCCTTAGCGAAACATTAACACAGATACAAGCCTGGAAAAAGCTGTGAATTACTGCACTGTGATGAGCAAGTTAACAACCTGGGTGGTTGTAAAACTGAGCTTTAGTCCTTTTATGTGAAACCTACTAATCTACTGGGATTATCTCTATTATGTAGGGAAACTTAATCAATATCATAAATGTTTTCATTGTATTACAATGTGTATGAGATGACATGCACACAATGCAGCTGTAAAGGAATGAAAAAAAATCAACCAATATGAAGATTCACTCTGCTGCCGGGACCTGGGCGTATGTGACACAGTCCTGTAGGATTAGTCGAGTGCTTTTACATAAAGCTGGACAGATTCACCCAATGTTCACTTACTTGCATAGAGATCACGGTTTTTGGCAAGCTCCTGAGCCTCAGCATTGAGCTGCTCGGCAGAGTCGTAGCCACGGTAACGGTCAAACTTGATGCAGGAGGAGAGGTTCACCATCAGGGTGGACAAGGTAGTGATCTGATTCAGTACATGTTTGTTCTTCTCCAAAATCACTGTTACATTAGCTGTAAAAAGAAAGATATTTAGAAGTTCATTGATGAGGATAGAACATCTTTTAAATGCAGTTTTTGCTTTTTATAGCTTTAAAATAATATTGGTTGTGCCTGTTCTTTGTCATTCTTTGTTCTGTTCTAATTTAACAAAGATAAAAAAAATATGGTCTGACAATACGAGTAAACAAATTAAGTACATCAGACCACATGGAAAAAGAAATTACTGACATGTATCATCACATCAAGCAGAGACGCCCTGAGAGATTCATGTAGATTATATCTAATGCTTCCTGTACTGTAAACCTGAGCAGCAGTCCCATTTTCTGATAGCATGGATATTTTACAGGAAATAAGTGAGAGGAATATAAAGGTAAGCCTGGTATCTGCTGCTTACAAAAGTAAGACCTTCAAATGTACACTCACAGAAGCTGCTGAGCGTCTCCTTCATTCTGCCGACATTGATGTCTGTCTGCATCTCAATGAAATTCTTCACAAAGGAATTGCCGAGGGAATTCTGGCAAGAAGGGAGAGGGAGTGGGAGAGACGATGAACAACACCAAGATTCTGCTGCTGAAACTCATTGAAGACCACTGCAAAGTTTATCTCGAGATTTTTTTTAGACGACAGCGAGCCAGCTAGAATAATCTGATATAAAGAAGGCGGTTCTGAATGTTCATACCTGTAGCATTGGCAAAGTGTGGTGGAGTATTTCAGCAGACTCTACGATGTACTTGGAGTTTTCAATCCAGTCCTCTGAATATTTCCTCAGGTTTGCAAACTCCTGCAAGGTGCCATTGGCCTGGGCAATGATAGGACAAGGACAAGACCGCATGAAATGGCTGGGTATCAGCAACAATTCATAACCTGGTGTGTTTATGTGTGTGTGTGGCTGTTTGAGTCTGTGAAGGATACAGTATACTGAAAGAAAAGTCAAACTCCCTCAAAATAGAGCCCCAGTCAAAGAAAGTGGTGCATACAAATATGTGTACCTCGTGAAACTTTGGATTTCTTGTTTACCACATGCCTGTGAGGCTCTGTGAAGACTAAATAAATAACTATAACCTATAAAATCTAGAAATAGAAGTGAAAATAAGGCCTGCAAACGATATCACAAAGTCAGACCAGGGATTTCGAAGGATTACAACCTTATAAAGGAGGTTGATAACCTCTACATCAGATGTTTCCACGAAAAACAAAAGCAATGAATCCAATTAGAAAGTAAAGATGCCTTACACACACATGATGATGTTTACAGACTGCAGGCAGGTGAGTTAATAATTCAACTAGCTTAGCCAGCAAACCTGCACAATAATGCAAGTCAGCAATTTAAACGTTTATTTATAGTAGAATAATTAATCATTTGACTTCTGTATATCAGTAAGTTTGTGTGTGGAGTAATGGGTAGAGGAGGTAACTCGTGCATGTGTATGTACTGTCTACCTTCTCCATGATGGCGCGGGTGGCGGGGGTGTCAGGTGTGTAGAGGATATGCCCCATTAGCATTGGTTTGAGGAAGGCCCAGGCGATGGCACCTCCTGTGGTGTTGACCATGTCCAGGTACATGTTCATACAGTAGGGAGCTGCACAAGGAGAGCAAATATAAGAAGCATGAGAAATACAGCATTCACAAGGGTGAAGGTTTTGATTGTCCAGCAAATGAGCTATAAGGCTGATGTTGGTTGAAATTGTTCTTGTGCTCAACAAATCCCAACCAACCTAAACCAATAATTTATGATGAGTAAGTCTCTTAATAATTTACAACTTCTCTTCATGTGATTTTTTTTTCTACTGTACTTGAAGCCCCATTCATTTCTAAAATGACTGGGCAATCTTTAAAAACAGTCACAAATCAATGAATTTGATCATGTTGTTTCTCTTTTCCATTGGATTTGCCGATGATAAGAGAAACAGCATGTCTGCAGCCACATCTTTTAATCCTTATTTTTATTATCATGTGAAAAACTCTTTAAGACCAAATACACATGATATAAATTTGTGCAAAAGCTCTCAAATCTGTCCTCCTCCCAACGTACTGGCTTTTCGTGGAAGCTTGAACCTCTCAATCATCTCCTCCCGCTCCTGGTTGTCGGCGAAGGAGGGGCTTGACTCGTCCATAGCAGGGAGTTTGGCGATTCCAAACAGAGCCACGATACCGTTACTACACAACACTCGAGAGAGGGTGACAAATGTAGCTTGGCTTGAGATGGCGGACCGGGTTCCTTTTGTCATCTGGTGAAAAAAAGTTTAAAGACCTTTTTTCACATTATGATTTTAGCGTATTTAAAATATCCTATTTATCATTTAAATGAGAATACAAAGTGAGGCTCACTTTAAAACAAGCCTCAGTTATACAATGACGCTTGAATCAGTAATGTGAATGCAGCAGAGTATTTTAGAGCACTGAAACATTTGCATTCTTTGCTTTTGGCAAGATGTAAATTAAGCAGTGACACAAACATAGATGCCCACATGAATAGATTGTCGGTAAAACACTGTGAAGAAATAAAGAGAACACACTTGGCTGAATTCATTGTTGGCTACCAAGTTGAGGTCTTCGATGGAGAGCAGGTAGCTTCGGAGTTTAACAATGGCAGGAAGGAATTGGTCCATCATGTCTGTTATAACCTCAGCCATTTGAAGCATGACGCCCACCAGGCTCTGCAACTCCTCAGACAACACCATCTGTAGAAAAACATTTCTGTTGCTTTAATTTTCTCAGTGACACATTTTTTTTTCTTCTCTTGTCTTTAGGCTCTACACATAGGTGGTGCCCGGCGCATAGGTATCATTTTCCCTTCCAACGCCGACGTTGTTTACGTCGCAAATGTATTTATACCCGTCTAAGCGCCTGTGGGTTTGTTGGTTTTACAGTGAGGTGTGGTCAGGTGCTTTGTTGGAGCATTGCCATCTTGAGGCAGCTGAAAGCGATCGCGTGATTAGTAAACAAAACCTGGTCTTAAGTCAACCGTGGTTTTCACTGTTATTTTATGGGCTTGTTGTTAATCTAGCAATGTGTGCTTGAATAGCCAGGTGCACAATGTGCTTCTCTGCTTGTTACACAAACAGGGACATGAGACAGCACACAAACATGCAATATGTTAAAAATAAAACGATTTCAGTGTGAAAGATTATCATTGTGTACATCAATCAGATCAATCTGCACTCGAGCAGATATGCTTCCTTTGCAAAGAAGTGTTTTTTCCTGCCACTCGCCAAACCCACTGTTAGAAGAGCAATCCACGAGAAGTGCAACTGGCCTGTACAGGGAATAGTAGATGACACTGACTGTTTTCTTTTCTATGTTAAGTCCAAAACACACCTATGATTGATTACAATGTTAAATACAAACCCTTTAAACAATGCACCTTACTTTGCACTTAGATTATCAACTGTTAAACAAGCGAAAGCGGATCTGGACATACCTAAAAGGCACTTGCACCATCCGCGTAAGGTCATGCGCTTCAACTGTTAATAGAGCCCTTTATATTCAAGGGTATTTGACATTTCTACTGCACTTGGTGTACTTTGACTATATTTACTCTGTCATATATTGCTTTGACTTGAGGGACTGAAAAGTGAAAGTGAAATAGCAAAGTGTATTCTACTAATTAACAAAACATAACTTAGACATTTTAACAATACTCGATGAGTAAACAAGCTCCGCTAATGTGACAGAGTGTTGATGGCAAATTTGAATTTCTGAAATAAGTAACAAATAAATACAAACATTCATAATTATAAACACCAACCTGTAATGAGCTACACTTTGTACTTGTGCTGTTTGCTCTACACTGATAAAAGTTTGATTGGCAGCATTGGTAATTTCTGCCCACTCTGAGGTAACAGAAACAAGCTGTAAACACAATGCTGACATATTGTTACAATATGTTTATTAAGACAAACCTTCTGGAGAAGGTAAAACCAAAACAATGAGCTGAAACAAGCTCAAATCTGGAGAGCAAGGGGAACTGTACTCAGTATGAGCATTTGATCTATATACTATGGCATCATTCTCAAATACAGCCAACACCAATCAGTACTAAAAGGCAAATAAATATTAGTTGTATTGAATTTGTGTTTGGTTTTATGACCTTCCAACATAAGCTGCCGGAGTCCACAGAGTAAACATGAAATGTATCTGAGAGTTTTTATAGTTTCAACTGCAATGTGACTGTTACTGTGTTGAAACAACTCCAAACAAGCAGGGTTTACGTCTGCAACTCTTTATGCACATTTCAGATCAGCTGTTTGAGGCTAATTATCTAACAATTAGATAACAATTAAATAGCACCGATTATTGATGCTCCCTGTAAGCAAAGGTTAGTAAATCTTTAAGTGGTGGAATTTTAATTAGAAAAAAAACATCCAAAAATTTAAATTAGATTAGAATAAATATAACAGTAATTACCTTTCATGGTTGAGTAGATAAAATGTTGCACATGAAATAGAGAAGAGGCCTATTAAAGGAGCCTGTTTGTATGTTTTATAGTTGCTGCAGTTAACTACAACTGTTTTACATTACAGTAAGTCTCATATTTAAATTTTGATTGTGTGTTTAAGTTCTTAGGGATGGAGGGGTGTTTGTTTGATCGGGAGATCAAACAGAAATACATCAGTTATAAAAGAAATCATTCAGAATGTGCAGGAGCGAAAGAGCTTTGTCTGGTGAACAAACAGTTTCTTGTAAAAAGGTTTTTTTTCTTTGGACTCACATGTTCCTCAAAGAAACACATTGTAGGAAAACATGTTTTGTAACTGCCCAACAGAAACAATTTCTTTGTTCCGGAATAATGAACAATCAGAATTTACACATTGTGTGGTGTCTTTAGAAAATTTTGACAAAAGACTCAAAGCCTTACTCTGAAGATGAGTTTTTCCATGTTCAGATGACGAGCCATCAGCAGAGAGAACCTGTACCACTGATCAGCAGTCATGGAGCAGAAGGTCTTCAGGATGACCACATCTGTCTGATTCATGTCCCTGGTGGCTGTGTTGTTGCAGTAATGCAGGTTTACCAGCCAGGAGAGGATCTGTTCAAAAAGCATTGAAGGATAATACAAGTATGTCATGCATAACATTAGAAGTAGGTACAAACATGAGCCATGCTCTAAAAGAAAATGTTCTACTTTTAAACTGTTAATCTAAAACTTAATGTAGTAAATAGGCCTCCAAATCCCTGTATTAGTGTGGCATTTTGGAAACAGGTGGGTGTGAGTTCTCTCCTATTCAAAAACAACATGAAGAATGTTTGGGGTCACAAGAGTCAAACATGGATGAAGAAATAACTGTAAAGACTTGCAATAATGAAACAGTGTGAGAAAAGTGTCAACCAGACGGAAACAGTTGGCAGTCGTGGAGATGTGTTTGTTTGGATTCACAGGACGTGTGTCACGTAAGTTACCCACAGCCACTCAGTGGTCTAGTGTTGTTAGTTTACTCACCAGTGTAGTGTGCGGACAGTCGTGCTTTATCTCCACCTGACAAACTCTATTTAAGTGATTTTCTTTGCACTTTTTGCAACATAATCTGCATTGTGCCTGAAAATACAGCCCATACAAGAGGGCAGCCTTTTGTTCTACTCTGTTGAATGTCTACTCCAGAGAAATGGTCAGAGTACAGTGGCCAGCCACTGACTGATTTTAATTGGGCTTGCAATTCAGTTCACTGAACTGTGAAGGCAACAACCTTATTCTTTAGCTTCATTGATGATGCATTGAATAAAACAAACTGGACATTACATCTAAGCAACATCATGTGGTGCCAGTCTTGACAAAGTATACAAGTGACATAGACATAGGTCTGATGTGCTTGTGTCGCTTTATCATAAATGTTGTATTTATCTAATTTTATTGTGGAAGCCATTTCTTTTGCATTTTGTATGAATTGTGTAATATAAATAAACCTTATTGTTAGTTTTATTAATCTAAAACAAATAAAGTGATATAAGCAAAGAAAAATAATGACAAAGATTTGAGGATTTACTTGTCCTTACGAGAATATAATTGGCCTACTAAGCACCACAGCTGTCTAAAAAAAAAACATGTCAAGTTAAGAAAGATATTGGACCTATTTTTTGACAATTTTTTTGCTGAAGAATTTAGAGAAGATGATTTATCTGCACCATTGCAGAGTCTGGGCAACTTTGCGTGTATTCAGATTCACTGAAGCAGCGGTACATGCTGTCCCTAGCTCACCTTTAAATTGTTGTTCGGTAGAGTGGTTTCCATCAGAAGGTAAAGAGCTTCCAGATCAAAATCCATGTGGTGCTGAATGTCCAGAAAAAAGGCTGTTTCATTCCTCAGCATCTCACCGACTGTCACTGTACCTGGGAAATAATGGGATACGTTTTGTGTTTTTTTTTACATAGAAGATGTATATTAATTTTGAATAAAGCAGTAGATGCTATACAAACAGTCTGTGATAACTACAAATTACTGTTATTTCTTCTTAACTTATAAAATTGGTGTATTGCAAATTAATTCTGAATGTATTGTCTCCTAGTTACATCCGCTACCACATTTTAGTTAACTTGTGGCCTGAGGTATGTTCAAATGTAACTTTTCTTTTTTTACTGCCAATTTCCAATTGCTTTACATAAATAAAGCGCTCTAAAAAACTCCTACAGGTTATTGGTTTTTTTTTTTTATGAAAGGACAAATGTAGAAGCTGAAACAATGAGTGACATCAGAGGACAGGGAGGGGGGTTAATGCTTACTACAGAAACAAACATGGACAACGTGACAGTGAAAAAATTGGACACAGAAAATACTTATTGTTGGTTCCCAACAAAAAGCATATTGGTGGCATCAAGTAACGTAAACGAACAAAAGAAAAGCAGAAATGATTGGTCTGTTGTTATGAAAAGGTTTGTGATTTTTTTTTTTTTTTCTAATCAAAGCAAATCAGAAAACACATTTTTAATACAAAAGTGATCAAAGGGCTAAACTTGAATTCTGTGTAGTTTGAAATTCCCTTTTGGATCACAATAAACTGAATCTATAGGCAAATAGGAATTGTGTGTTTTTTTCCCTAACTATACATATTTATATATTCTAAAATACTGAATATACATAATGGATATTATTAACTCTCATTATATCATCTTTGTTCTTCCTTTTTCAGAGTTTATAATTAACCCAGAAGGCAAAAATATAAATATATCAGGAGTGAGAAGTACAGTCTGTGCTGAGATAATGACTAAAGTGATCTGAAGATCTAGTGACTCTGCTATAAGAGAGTGGAGCATTAGTTCAGGAATACATAATATCATAATGTGAAGTACAGAAACTGGCTCACCTCGGGAGGTGATGTTACTTTTGAAAGAGCTCAGGCTGCTGATGTTAAAGCCCAAACTTTGACTCAACACAGATGTCCTGTAATCACATACACACAAACATGCAACAGAAAAAAACACTTCCGTCAAGAAACATGAAAATGATTTGGTTTCCTTCCTATCAATCAAATAAAATGTCACCAGGTGTCCTGCAGGTGAAATGGACTGAGGGAAAATTCAGTTAAACCAACACAACGATAATTTGCCTTCTAACTCCAAATTCTCTGTTACAATTAAGCGAATTATACTAAAGAGACATGAAGGGTAAAGATCTAGACAACGGTGAGAACAGATTCTATTTGAACGGTGCTGCTTTCTGCTGTGAGAAAACTTTGTAAGAAACCCCTCAGGAAGGATGAAGAAAATTCTGTACCAGTTTGTCTGGACTTCGTAGCTGTTTGGGTCACCGAACACAGTCTGGAGGACGACGTCAGACATAGAGGTTGTGCTCATCAGCAGACTCTCAACCAACATCTGGAGGCTGGGCAGAGAAGTGTTACACAGCTGACCAGGCTTGATGGAGAGGGACCACATCAGCAGGCGCACAGACTCCATGTTCTCCAAGATACACACCTACAACAACACAGTCATAAAGGCAGAGTTTCATGATTAAAGGTCTGCAACAGAGATTGACTAGCCAGTCAAAAAGTGTGGCTTAATGTGGTGTGGCATTATTTTACTTAATGGTGGACAACATTTTTGTCTTATTATACTTCAAAGAACTCAAATTCAACACAATATTTAACTGGAGTTCTCGGAACTTGTTTGATACAGGCAACTATTTTAATAATTTAAAAAAAAAAACAACATCCGCATCACTGTCAACCTGCAAACTGTTCAAACTGTAACCAAAAAACAATAAGTGGTGTTTTTGTTGACTACTGATGTCGATAGTATGGCTATATTTTTCTTTAGTTTAACTGCCAGTTGACATATAAATACTGTGAACCACTTTCAAACAACTCAGCGTCATAACCAACAAACATTACCACCTTAATGACATCTGTCCATACCTATTCTGTTTATTAGGTATATTTCTCTTGAAAAAGAGATTTCACTTTTAAATGTTTCAATTTATTTTTAAAGAACTGGATGCTTTTATCATAGATATAAGTATATGCAGTATATTTACATATAAGCGGGTTTAAGGCCTGCAAACACTAATATCATGTTGCGTAAGATCTGCAATATCAAAAACATCCAAATTTAATTAATTTAAACCAAACACAATTCATTTAATCATGAGGTTTTTAGTGAGATTATGATTCTCAGCTAAAATCTGAATTATGAAAACATTATGTCAAAACAAGGATCAGGAATGGGAGTGTGCATCAGAGTCTTGTAATTATGACTGCTAATTTTTTTTTAAAGTTAATTTGACATATTTAAATTTCCAAACAAACAGGCTCAAGAAACACAGGGCTTGATTTGTATCATCCAGTGTAACTCGTTATGTGCATGTACTGAGGCAGGACCAGGAACACTTCCCAACTTGCCTGAGAATCTTATTGGTTTTAAGACTTTTGACAGTGATAGTGACAGCTGTCAGTGCGTCTAATGATACACAACAAAAATAACCTGTTAACCGCTAATTTGGTATATCTAATTTTCCAAAATGTAAAAAACAATTAAATGAGGTAATACGGTCTTGCTCCTATCCTCTCAAGTATAGTGATGATTGATAACCACGTTTACTTTTTCTCGCTGTCATGAGACGAGATCTGTAGTTTCCACATTTGTTTTTTTTGGCGACGGGAGCTGCTGTAGTTTTCAGCCAGTTGAATGATAATTATTCCTATTCTGAGCAATGATAAATGTGTGAAAGTGGCACGAATAATGCAGAGACCTGGGATCTAAGATGCTCTAGCTGCTCTGTGAATTGTGGGTCTGTCAGGCCGATGAGGAGGAGCTCAGCAGCTGTTTGGATGGTTTGCTGTATGAGTATCAGGTTCTCTGTGAAGGGTGAGAGAGGGAGAGAGAGAAGGAGAGGGGGAAAATGAGGATGAGACAGATGCTATTAAAGTCTACAATCTTTGAGAGTAAGGTCTGCAAGGTGACAGAATAACATGACATCCCACTGGGCTTCATTACGACTTGCACCATTACAGGGCATCGTCGCCAGGCAGCGAGCACCAAATGATGTGCTTAAAGTGAAGCCCTGTACGAGACTGATGGGGCCAGGGGGGGCCACCAGTACGAGATGCTGCCGTGCATTAAAACACATCTGACAAGCCCTAAGAAAGGCACCACCTCCGGCAGCAAGATGTGATGACAGAATATTTAATTAGTCCAAAATTAGACAATGGTGATGGTTAATCTCAGGCTGCTCAACACCTAGAGGCCTTTGCAATTACAACAGTTCACTGTGTGTGTGTGTGTGTGTGTGTGTGTGTGTGTGTGTGTGTGTGTGTGTGTGTGTGTGTGTGTGTGTGTGTGTGTGTGTGTGTGTGTGTGTGTGTGTGTGTGTGTGTGTGTGTGTGTGTGTTGTGTGTGAGAGAGAAAAATATGAGTGGGGTTGCTGACAACTGAAGCTGCTGCTGCTTACAAAGTGATTCCATGCACTAAAAACATTATCGCACAAGCACAGACACAAATTAAAAGGAGGTCATAGATGTCCACTTGTGTGAGTGCGAGAGGAGACGTTTAGCGAGTGTGGACAGGATAAGTGATTGAATTCTACTTTGCTAATGAGATTTAAAAAGGTGCTGAGTGGCCTTCTACTGGAGAAGGGCCATATGGCCTTGAGCTCTTTGGGAGCTCAAGCTAAGCTGGTGTGAAGTCTTATTTCTCATATCTCCAGAATGAATTTTGCTGCACTATAATCACATTCACAATAACAACAGCATGAACACAATGTTGTCTGGTCTTCCTTAGCTATCACAACAGCTATACAACTTAGAGAAATAGAGGGCGCTGTTCCAAGCTGAGACTGTTTAATGGCAGCCTGTGCTTATTCCTACATTCTGTAACATCAGGTTTGTAAACACAAGCTGCAGCAGCATCAATGTAAGCTCTACGGTACAATAACAATTGGACTAATTCGCTGTGGAGTCGATGGGTAAAGTTAGCATTAGTTTGTGGATTCTTCATTTAACTAATGGGTGCACATTTCTCATTATAAAGCTGCCCTTGGACCAGGAAGCCTATAACTGTCCAGATTGAGTCAAAGAGCCGTAGATCTCAACCGTTCAGTTACCTTGAGGTTCCCTGGCCAGCACTCTGGTGATATTCTTAATCACAGGGGCGAATGGAAAGCCGTCAGGAAGCATATCAGCAGCGTTCATCAGGAGGTCCATAGATGACCTGAGGGAAACCAAACAAGCACTGTTTATGAAACACAGGCCAACATAACTACAGGGCAAACAAGCACGATTGAAAGCAGTTTCTAGATGCTGGGACAAATTGAGATCTTGAAGCTAGATACTGAGCAAATAGGCAACATTTCTTTTTTTCATTTTCTGATTCCTAAAGCCACGTTTGAGCAAATTCAAATAACACTCACGTCTGAAATATTCCAGGGAGAGTGAAGAAAGAGAGCACCCCAAGGGCACCATCAATGGTTGCTTCCCGGGAGGCATTCAAGCCCCACGGCATGTCACTCGTCGCCCCTTTCATCACAGCATTCAGATCAGGATTGTCAAAGAACACATGGACTGTCTCCATAATTTCTGGTGTGGTAGGAGCGACTGAGAGGGCTCTGAACATGGTTGGGTAGTCGATGTAGAACAGGTCTATGAAGTCTTCCATGGGCTCTCTCATCATCATCATCATTGGGGCATTGCGTCTACGTCTGACCCTCATCATGTGGTTACCGCCTGCCATATCTGAGTGAGACATTCCCAGTTGATGACGCGTGGAAGGCAGGAGACCGCTGGTGCTCACCAACTGTCTAAACATTGCAATTATGTTTCCACCTAGGTCTTCTAACAGTTCCGCATCTGCTGACATGCCCAAACTCGTCCTGGTCAGGACAGACACTAGAGGCCGGAGGATGTCGTATATTTTGGGCAGAGCCTGACTCAACAGATCCAGTCCAGACGCTTGAGTGGAGGCCAACCACGCAGACATCTCAACCACCTTCTGCGCAATCAAGCTTGTGTCATTGGATGTCAGAAATTCCTCCAAGGCTTGGTAAACCATAGGCGCATCCCCAAATATCTTCATGTCGATCATCAGCTTGACAGCTTCCCTCATCATGTCAGCAAGAGATGCCGCATCAAGTCCAGAGGAATTTCCCCACATCATGGGGAACATGTCATGTGAGGTGATGTTTGCAGAGGTCAGGAAGATCATTGCTGCTTCACTGACGAGTTCCTGGGATGAGCTGCTGTCCTGAACGAGGTTGTAGTTGTTCAGGACGTGACTCAGTGCTTTTACTAAAGCTTCCATGTGCAGCTTTAGGAAGGGGGCTACGCCAACCAACTCATCTGAGAGCATTTTGATAGAGGACAAACTGCAGAGGGGACAAATTCACTGAATGTTAGTTTCATACTTCTGATAGAGTGTCAAGTGAAAAATAACCATGTGAATAAAAACAAAACCTAAAGCACTTCTAAGGAGTAATTTTCCTTAACTTCATTAATGCAACACAACCCATGTTTGTTATTCATTTCCTCAACACAATCACTCCACAGACCTCTAATTTCACACATTTGGAAAGAAGGGATATTTCCTCAGCATCATCCTTTTTACTTATACAGTTTTAGCCATTTTATCTTCGGCAATAGACTGTAGAGTCTTTCAACTGTGATCAGTGATCTATAACTCATGTAGTAAGACCTGATTGATTCCCTGCGATATGCAGAATGTGATCCGTATCACCAAGCCGGTCTCATTATTGCAGCTGGCATATAAAGGGAAATCAATTTTAAGAGGACGTCTCAGGGAGCTGAATCATAGTTAGACTGCTATCTGTGCAGGGCTGCGTGTTTTCAGGCAAACCTGCATTAAATTAATCAGGCTGAATGCAAATGTGATCACTCCAATTCATTGTGTAATTAGTTATGAATCAAATTGGTTTGACTGGTGCATTGTGGATAAAGTTGTAACAACAAATGGAATGGTAAGTTCATGATGAGTTCATGTATTGGAGGTGAGTCTGAAGCTGTGTTAAAATGCAAATTACTCACAACAGGATTTAATGGAGTCCTTTCTATATTCAAATAAATGCTGTTAAATATAATCAGACTGCCATGTTTAGTGGGTTTTGTTTTGTGGCTGTGCTATATTTTGATTTGATTGCTGTCTTCATATTGTTTTTGGTCTGTCTGATCTAGTGGGGCCTTTGCTGATAAAAAGACAGGAACAAAGTATGCTATGATGGGTTTCTCATCATTTTTATGATCTTTGATCTTTTATTCTCATGTACTATTGATATAAAGAAAGGTTTTGAACTCCTAAGTAGTTCATCTAATGTGACGTCTCGTCAATAATCGCTTAATAATTCTGAGATCTGGGACGCTATATTCGCCACAAACCCATTTTTCAATGTTTTCCTTTAAAGCGAAGCAAATCATAACCAGAGCGTGCACACCATGTTAGCAATGACATAATCTGATTTCGGCTGACCTGTTTTGCAAATGCATGTCCTGGAGCTGCTGGTACCAGTGAAGCTGCGCCTCATGGCTCAAAGGGCTGTCTGCCAGTGCAGAGAACTGGCTGCAGAAATTCATCATGAACTTCTCTATCACATGTGTGCGGTTGATGTTGACTTGGTACAGAGATTGTATAGTTCTGACAATCCTGGCAGCTGTGGCGCTCACCCCGATTGGTCCCACGCCCATGTGCTGCATGGACAACAGACAGCAGAGATGGAGTGTTAGCCCCTGGAAGGTTCCTCTGTGTGTCAACACTACCACCAAGAGGTGAATAGTTAAATTGCACCTATTAAGGGTTTTTTAAATAACTAATATCACTAGATTTGTTTGTTTGCCGTGTCCTGTTTAATTTGGAACGTCTCTACTCACGCTCATGTTCAGGTGGGAGTAGACAGTCTGGGCTTCAGCATGGGCCTCCAAAACAGGCTGCAGGCTGATGCTGCACCACGTAGCCAGAGTTGCATGGCTCAACCCTGCTGCCTCTCTTACTGGCTCCCATACTTTGAGTACGTCACTGCATTCCAATGTGCCATTAGCCTAGAGGGAAACAAAAGGAAAGGGCAAACCTGTTGTCATGTTTCATACACATCGGACAAACCTATTCAGTTAGCAAAACAGAGATGGAAAAAGAACAAAGTGTCTGCGTGACAAAAGGCAGAGGCACAAAGGAAAAATCCTAATCGCTGTCTTTACAGAGAAGTAGAGAAAAGGGCAGAAGCGTCATACAGGTATCATCACTTCCAGTAGACCAGTACACACACACACATACACTGTGTCAGCTCTAGAGTTTCTGCCGCATCATAAATCTCTGAAAGGTATTAAATAGGTTCTAAGGGTATACAAAAGACAGAGTCTACTACTTTAACAGCCTTATGCTACACTATACAGTGTACTGCCATCATGCTATGGATTAGAGCCAATCTGATAGCGGCTATATAAGGCTGATAATGACAACAATGCATGATAATTATATGTACTGAGGCTGGGTAAACAATAAATATGACAGCAACTGTGAATTTAAGAGTACATTTTTAAGGTAAACTAAATAAACATTGCTAACAGATTTAAAATAAAATGTTAAGTTGTATTGTGTGTCATTTTGTCATGTTATTTTGTGAGATTTGGAGGTGCTGATAGGTGGACTGAATCACATATCACATGTGTGGGCGGATAAAACCTTAAAAAAACAGCTCTTAATATACTTTCTTAATTTGTGACACGTCAACATACGCACCTACAGTGAGCTGATCTATCTGTGATGAGTCAATATCGGCTGATAATATCAGCCTGCTAACGTATGACTCGGGCATATGGGATACAATCTGACAGTTATTTGTTCCTGTCTGATTTTTTTTTCTTGCTATCAGTGTTAAGTAACGCCACATGTTGTACCACTGACTTTTTAACCACAGATTGAGAGACATTTTTAACTTGGTGACAAAAACAAATGCCACCCTGCATCCTATCAACAGCTGCATCCTGATAATGTCATTCAAAGTGTTAACCAGCCATGCCATACCCACGTCTTATTTGTGTCCTGGTATGAGGATGTTGTCTGTCTAAAAGTCTGTTCAAAAGTAAACAGGTGGAACAGACAGATTAAAGTCAAAAGAACAAAATGCCCAGCAGTGCCTTTATATCTGTCATGTGTCTGGGAACTATTGATAAATTGCCGTAGGTTTGATGACAGCATGAAAGAGGGCTCTTGTTAATTGCAATTATGTGTAACTATGTTGTTAAATAATACAGGAGCTTTCTTTTCCACCTGACTCTTTCTCACACATACACACACAAGTGGAGTATGTACAGATAATATCCAAGAGAACATTGTCTAACCTGCTTTGCTGCTTCCAGTGTGTGTTGAATGGCAACCTGCATTCTTTCTGAGACCTCAGACAAGTTAAAATGACTGCTGTTCACAGACTGTGTCATTTCTTTTATCAGGATCGCCATCGGCATCTGAAGGCTCAGTATCATCACTGAAAAGAAGAAGACAGAAGGCTTGACTAAAATCATGTTGTTGTTGTTTTTTTTAAATAGGAGCTATTTAATTCATAAAATTCATCAGGTGTAAATGAGACAAGTCTGTGTATTTATTAAATGTTTCAGGAAACAATATTTGTTTCATCACTAAAAGTGTGAAAGGTGTGTTTTACAAGACAATCAAAATCCACTGGTGCTTCATTGACATGTGCAGAACAAGAATTATGTCTTATTTGACATATATTTTATGAATCTTATCCCTTTTGCCGTGTTATTTTGCTGCTTCTTCATTAATGTAAGACTTCTTCGTTGTGTTCTCACCATTCTCTGCTTGCGTGGTCTTCACCATAGTCTTTATGATTTTTTCAAACAGTGCGATAACAGATGGGAAACTGTTCCAAAGCTCTGTTCCTTCCAGGGTTGACAATAGGGTTTCCAGCATCTGTTGAAGTCTATAATGGGGAAAAAATTTTTTAGAAAACATTGCATTTGCTTCAGGGCAGTCACAGAACTCAACAGCAGCATTTACTGTGGAATAAACAAAATAAAACCATTTTAAAATTTCACTCAGACATACAGCACAGGGCATGTAATTTAATATCAAGGTACTGTCAAAGAGCACTAAGTAATTAGTTGTTTGGTTTGTTTCCATTCTGCTTGGTAATTAAACTTACTTCTCCCACGTGTCTCGGTCTGCCTGCCCGGTCATCACCTGCTCCAGGACTCCAACCAGATGAGTAAAAGCCTCGAGAGACGGAGCAGTTTCATGTGAGCCTGCGCCTCCCATAACAAGTTTCCAAAACATGGACAAGAGTTTGCTCATCTGAGAATAAAAGAAAATGAACAATGGTGGTGGTGGTGGGTGTGATAAATGATAAATCAGTATCCCCGATTGTAAACAAGCAGTTTTGAGCTGGGATTTGGCCAAAAGTTCCAGTAGCAACAGGCAGGGGTGTGGCATGCTTCATGAGCATTTTATTATCAATGTAATGTAAGGTTTAACTTGCACCTGTCAAATAATGCAGGTCCACATATGAATTTACACTTAAAGCACTTTTAAAAGAGATACAACAAACAAAAATAAGGAACTTTTCAAGTTCATGTGCACATGTTTAATAGTGCAGAAGGTTTACCTGGCCAATAACTTTTGGCAAATCTTCCACTGATGCACTCTCGAAAGTCGCCCAGAGACTCATGTTGCCTGAAATCATAAGAAATACTGTTCACAAAACAGTTTTTAACTTTAATATCCAACATACTTACAATCCTACATGTGAAACTGTGAGCAAAGAAACCTATTGTTACATCAGACAACAGAAACATGGTGGTACTTTGATCTGCTTTCATCCTTAGGCTGTCTGGCATGAACACTTGAATAATGAAGTGCACAGTGTGACCTCCACTCCATCAGTTTCATCAGGATTCAACATGCTGTCCACCCACAGTGATACTGAGGAGCTGACTTGCCTTGGCCGGACTCCATGATGCAGTGAGTGATGTTAATGAGGATAGAGATGTAGGCCTGGGCTGTGCTGTGGGGCGGTAGGAGGCTCCGGATCGTCTTCATCTCATTCAAAATGCTTAAGAAACAAAGCAAATCAATATTTCACATCTGAACGCTTCTCCTCAAAAGGTCATCATGTTTCATCACGACTGCAGAGGATGCAACCGCATGTACTTCATCATTCTGTTAGATTTAAATTACACATCTAGATATAACAATACAAAGGACCACAGTATGGTCTTTAACGCAGATAAAAATATGATATCTAAAAGGTCCTGTTTGTTTTCTATACAGTATATATGAATAACTGAACCTGCAATAAACTCTTTTTGGAAATTTTGGTGCAGAGGAAACAAGCTGTAAACAACAATCGGATATTATCTCCTTAGAAATACGGCCAGGCAAAACTGTTACAGCTCACACAAAACAGAGCAGGAAGAATACTGCCTGTTTTTTTTTTTTTTAAGAATAAAGAGACTAAAAATAGCTGCCTGCTGCAGCTGAAAATCACACTGCAATGTAATGAGAGTGAGCCAAACCTATCAAATTTAGAACTGGAAAACCAAAACTATGAGCTAATAGATGCTAAAATGCTCTGTGGACCTGAGGGAGCTGCAAAATTCAGATGCTATTCTATGTGGGTTACTCAAAATGTGCAGTCCCTTTCACATACAAGTCATGTTCCACTGTAGCCGCTTTAAAATCAAATTAAGTTTCTTACTAAATACGTTATATTTCTCTATTTTGATGGTGTTGTCATTAACTACTACAAAATAACTGCATTACATTTAGTTATATTATTATTCTTTAAATATATTTATTCTAGAGCACCATTTCCACAGATTTGTCGTCTCCTTCCCTGTTTAATACCATGAAATATGTCAATAATTTGTGCAGTTATTGATATTTGTGGCGTCACTCACAGTTCATTCCAGCTGTCTGGTCCAACGGCTTCAGAGATTGTCACAAAATATGTGGTTATTACTTTGACTCCGGCCAGCAGGTATTCTGCAAACATTTCTGGTACTATGTGTTGGATGACTCCCTCGGCTCTCTTCAGGATGAGGAGGGAGATGTTGCGTGATGAAGCGTAACTCATGTCTGGATGGACAATGACCTTTAGTGAATCTTGCACAATCTCCAGGATGTCTTGCTGTACAGGAGGCGGCAAGGGACCCGTGACTGTGGTCAGGATTTGCATTGCACTTTGGACTGCTTCCAAGATAGCCGCTACAAAGTGTTCGCTCTGTAGGCCACCTGTTTGCTCTGCCACCATTAGGGCTTTGCTCAGTGACTGGGTGATATTGCCAAGTATGGAGAGGTAGGCCAGTTCATCATTACTGAGAAAATTACCCATCGTCTGCAGAAAGTGGTGGATGTCCGTCACAGGGGCGGACGCTGCCATGGAGGAGTTTCCCCATTGGAGCATACCAGTAAGGACCAATGGGACACTGGGCTGTTTCATCCACTGTTCTATGAGGTCAAGGTAGAGTTTAATTTGGCGTTCAGCGGAATTCAGAACTGTCATGTTGAACGGCATTTCAGAGCCTTGAAAGCTATTTTGAGCCTCCAGGTTGACCTTTATCATGTCCCATAGACGCCGAAGAATCTCAATTGTTGTTAGGCCAACTGTAGTCACCCCTCCACCATCTATCGGGTGCTGGAGGTTGTTTATCAGGAACACAACCTTGTCCCTGACAAACAAGGAGAAATCCGTACTTGCCAGCTGTAATGTCACTTGTATTTGTGCCATGGAGAACACGGGCTGAAGGAGCTCTGAGACCGTACAGTTGCTGGTGATATTTTCCAGTCTTTTCAAGTACCAATCCACAAGTTCCAGATATACTTCCTGGGCATACATGGGGTCCTTCATCAAGGTGGTGTCAAAGCTGTTGTTAAATGGATCCAGGTTCGCAATCAGTTGTACCAGATCATCCAGCACTCTGATTTCTTTCATGATCTCAGGAGTGCTTAGTTGGTTCAGCTTGAGGCCCATCTTAACATTGTTCAGGGTGCTGTTCAAGGTTTGTGCAAGAGCCATGTTAGGACTGGAGCTGAGATTAATTTGGAGGACGTCACCGATAGTGTTTTTGATAATTGCTGGAATGAGGGAGATGATGGCTGTATCTTTACGGAGGGCAGGTATGTGTGTCAGAAACCCGCTGACTCCGTCGATCAATCCAACAACACACTGGGTTGTCACCACCTGGTCAGACTGAGGTTTAAAACACTGGTGAACATTGACAACCTCCATTATGTTTGCCATCAGGTCACTTATGTTGGCAGCTCCTGCTAGTGCAGCAATGTCATTCAGCTCCTGGGCAGTTAAGTTTGACTGTCTAAGAGCACTTTGGACACTGGACACTGTGATGTTTGGTGTCGCCAAGACCAATTTGATGAAATGAAGGGTCTGTTTGAAGGTTTCCACATTGGCAGCATCATTTGGTGACAGCAGGAGTGAGAAAAATGTGGGCATCATTTCCTCATATTCCGGCCGTCCTGGAAAAGAACTGGTTGTAGTTAGTTTAATGGCAACATAACCTTCAGCCGAGAGCATCACGTCTGATATCTGATCCAGGACCATGAAGATTTCTGAAATTCCTGCCAAACAGTCATAGTCTGCTGAACAATTGGTAATGTGATACTGCAGAGCTTTGAAATCCTGGAGAAAGTGAGCCACATCCTTTTGGACTTCAGGTGGCAGGAATGCTACAAACTTCTGGATAACAATGTTCTGGGCAGCATCTGGTCCAGCCTGAGTCAGATTGTGAAGGCGCTCAGGGGTGAGGAGGTTGAGAAAGTCCACGGTGAGCAGGTGGAGATCAGTGACTTGACCTGGGCTGAACTGCCCACTTGGTAACAGGAGATTTTCAATTTTTCGTAGTCTATAGATGGAAATGATGAATTCTTGGAGCTGGCGTATGTACCCAAGAACGATGTCAGTTGGGTCACCGTTTGGAGAATCCAACAGTTTTGTCAGTAGCTCCATGGCACTGAGGATGGCCTCTACAAGGCCTGTTGAGGTCTGGTTGGTGAAAGGCTGAAGGGCTTCTTTGAGGCGGGCCACATCATCAGGGTGGAAGTATTGAGAGTAGGTAAGCAGAGTGTGTCCCATGATGTGTGGGAGAGACATAGTGAGGTTACCCTCCAAGGAGAGGAACTGCATAATCAACCGCTCCAGTGTAGGCATTGCTTGGTCTGTCTCATCAAAGGTGAAAATGTGCTGGTTGAGCCTGCCAGTCTTTGAGGCAACATCAAGTATTTTGGCGGCATCAAAAGGTCCGTCATTGAAGAGCAGAGGCAGAAGTGGTGACAGACCTGTGGACTGGAACAGCTTACTGATGAGGGGAACTATGACCTCAGGGTCAGAGATGTTTCGGTCAGGGAGAATGAAAATTGTGTTGACGAAGCCATCCAGGTTACTAATCAGGTTAATGAGGTAGGCAGAGAGGGCATCTCCACCTTTGATTTCCTGTTTCGAATATGAGGCTGCCAAATGTTGCAACACATTGACGGTTCCTTTGAGACAACTACAGAGAAAAGAGAGGAGTGAAAGAGAACATATCAGTTTTATAAATTGGAGTGGCAAATTCCTGTATAACAATGACAACAATAACTACTGTAGATGATAATTATAATGCCACATTCATACCTTTTGTCCGCTAAATAAAAAGCTTGAGTCAGTGGTCATTAAGCTTAGCATAAAGACTGGAAACACGGTGAAACAGCCTGCCTGGCTCTGTCTGAAGTATTGAAAATGATGATGCTTACAAATCAACATGCTAAATACTTGTTGTTTAAAACATAGAAATCTTGAAGTGGGAAAATGACGACGGTTCTTCAGGAAGTTATGTGCTGAAACCTTTCTTTTTTTTGCCAAGGCTCAGTGCCTACCTTGACGGCACTGAGCCTTGTCATCACTAAGCAACCAATAAATAATCGAACATATCGTTTTCACACTGCTGGTCAGCAGATGTTTTAGTTTTCATTTTCTTCTTTTATCCGAAAAAGGCAGGCTAGCAGTTCCCCTTGTTTCCAGTCTTTATGCTAAGCTAGGCTTGCTACTGCATGTGGGCTCACATTTAATGGACAGGTAAGATATTGGCATGGGTCTTGACAATAAAACTAATAAAATGAAATTTCTTTTTTAATAAATGTTGTAATGAGTCAACATAATATCAACATTTAAGGGGCAATAACAGAAAAGAGGAATCAAGTTCAAAGCATACAAAGGGCTAACAATAAAGTAAGTCTATCAGTCCTCATCACTTACTTTACCAGGACGTCCTGGCTTGGTGACATCAGAGCTACATTCATCGCCTGAGCAAACTGTGGCCAGTTCAAACCAGTATCGCAATGAATGCCAAGGGAGTGGATGTCAACAGAACCTTAAACACAAGGTAAAAACACTTCAGACATATTCCATAGGAATTAGATGTCTTTATTTTACCATATTATTAAATATTATTATATTATATTATTAAATCACTTTTGGTTTTGGGTGAACTTACTGTGTGAAAAATTGAAGGAGAGGAGAGGAAGAAGTGAAAAAGAGAATTGGACTCACAGTTTGCTGGATGAGTTGTGACATCAGGCCTGTAATTCAAAATCCAGTAAAGCATGTGGACATAGTTCTTTACATTGGGCCACAGATGACTCTTCTCAAACTTTTCTCCAAAATTGACCATGGCCCAGAAAACACTGCAAGCAAAGCAAAAGCACAGCACTGTTGAGAAAGTGAATCAATAACACTACGAAATGTGCACAATATCTAAAACACATCATGACGGAGAACATATCCTCATATTCATCTTTAATTTACCTGTTATTTTCTAACACTGATTTTACTGAAGTGGGAAATTTGCATTTTTCATCACTAGAAAAGATATTTCACCGACTGATACTTTCAAACATTAAATGACTTTGCAATATCTTTGGATGAAATGATAAACAGGTATCAATCATCTGATCAGATTTAAAGTAGATCTGCAAAGCAACCTGTCCCTGTGGAATGAAACCATGCAAGTTCATAATCAACACTTTGTCAAGACCTTTGTTGAAGAGTTCCAGCAACATCATAAGGATTGTTGTCAGGCATCCAGTAATCTTCACCCAGTTCTGTGGCAAGTCTGTCCAAAAACACTCCAAACTGCATGCTGCTGTTATACAACTTGTGCCACTCAGAGAGGATCATGGGAAGTGTTACATTGAAGTCTGTTTGGCCCGTGAGGGTGCTGTACACGTTTCGTGCCTGGGGATTACAATATGAAAAAGGATATAAGATAACCAAACACCGGAGTTGTGTTTATTGAAACACAGTATTGGCTGATACTTAAAACAAAGATCAAATTGCAGAAAATCCTCTTCAGGTACTATTTATAAGTTTGAGATGAACAGAAAAACAAATTATAGATGGATCAAGTTTTCTGGAAGTGTTTCTGTGTAAAAAAATCTGTAGCTGTTGACTTTACTGTGAATTATTAAAAGCTATGTACACTCCTGTAATGAGGAAATATCTGGCAGCATTTCATGAATAAATTCAAATATTTCATAACTTTTACCTGGTGAATCAGATGTTTCCAGTCCATCAGTAACGCTTCCTCAAGAGCTGAGCTGTTTTGGCAGATCATTGACCTCCACACCTCGATCTTTATACTCCTGCTGGATAAAAGCCACTCAAAGGAACTCAGAAGGTCTTCACATGTTAAAGGCCCAGTCAGAGTCTGGTGGAACAGATAAAAAAGATAAGTGTTTGTTAATCTTTGTCAGCAATTTGTTATCATCAGAAACCTCAAATATTTCATTCATCCCCTGACGTCAGGGCATTACATGTGACAGAGAGCTGTCATATCTGTGGGTCATTATTAAAACAAATTAGTAGAGACAGGAGTCAAGTCATCTCAGGCCAAGTAGATGGAACAGATTGTTTATTTTTATTTACATTTTTTTGCAACCCTGGTCCTGTTTTGCCATTTTAACCATCTTTCTCATTTATGACAACAATTTACACTCTAGTTCAATTGCTGAGAACTATGACTGCAGCAACACTGGCAGCTTCAATGTCCACTGCTCATTAACAGTCCTACTTACCTGAGGTAATTACTGGGAAACAAAAGTAAAAGTAAATGCACCCACAGTATGTATTATAATGAACTCAACTGCTAGACAGGTCTGCCTGACTGCTTATGAGTCTGCAATAACATAAATGACTAAGTACTTTTGAAAACTTGTGAAAAATCATGCCTGAAAATAAAGTAAAATAAAGTAGTAAAAATTACAATCCGATCATTTAAGATATTAACAGCCAAGTTCTCAGTTAAAATACCACTAGCATACCTTCATAATCACTTCCAACACACCGTCCAGGACATCACCAATCCAAACGCTTGCCTCAGAGTGGTTTGTCAGCAGCATATGATAAGTGAGTTGGAAGTGATTGGCATCTGTCAGAACATTGCTCATCATTTCTGCAAACCAATGTGTAGATGACAAATTTACAACAAGACAAAGCCGGGTCAGTTCACAACATATTCAGTGAGAGAGCTGATTTTTAGGTTACGTGACAAAATAAGAGGGTTTTTTTTGTTTTTTTAAGAGAAATCCACCTTTGGACACTCTTCTTTGTTAAGTCATACACATGACTCTCTTCAATACATCCCAAATGACGGTTTTGTATGAAGTGCTCCAATTTTTCCTTTGTGTGTGTGTGTGTGTGTGTGTGTGTGTGTGTGTGTGTGTGTGTGTGTGTGTGTGTGTGTGTGTGTGTGTGTGTGTGTGTGTGTGTGTGTGTGTGGCTATCCATTGTGGTAACTCCTCTAGTCCAACATTTTCTACCTTTCATCAGTCCCCTGAGAAAGGGTGTGAACTTGTTCCATTCCCTTTTCAGTTACACAATATACAAAGTGAAGACAAGATGTCCTGTGAATACAGAAACTTTTTGATGTGGTGTCTGCTTTTGCTCTCTGGTTGAAATCACTGACACCATGACAGCACATGCTTTGTTTTTTTTGTCAAAATCAATTTAAAAAAATAAATATGATTTTCCTCACTTGTGAATAGACATCAGATAGGATAAAGAAAGGTGTTTTTAACATTGCAGAAACTGAACCTGAATAATAGTAACTGTAATGACACTTTTTTTTTTTTTTATTACTCCCACAAAAAGGCCTTGGTGTGAACAAAATGTTTTGTAGTCTTACCTTCCACAGTGTCTACGGCCAGCGTTGCTAACTTCATGGACTGAAAGCCAGTTCTTAGGAGGCTCTGGACAAACATATCCACCTCAGGCACATTCTTTATAATCTCCAACACTACTTTACCAACCTCCAAAAACCTGCCAAAGGATAAGGCCAGACTCAGCATGAAGAATCAATTGTTCACATTAAAGTGAACACAAGACTGCAGGGATGATTTCATGATTTATTTACAGATATTTGGCCTGATGTATTCAAGGAGAAATACAAAATTCTAAAAGGCTGGTTCACCTCAGAAAGACAAAAAGGTAGATGTCTAAGAGACATTACAAAAGGCTTTCCAACATGCTCTTCCTAAGTATGAGGGATCAAACAAGAAAGGCTGAAAGCTCTAGACAAATTGCATAAATGTTTGGATTGATATAAAAAATGGCTTTAAAAATCTTGAAATATTTTCTGTAAAATCAATTTCCCAATCAATTTCCCAGAGATGTTGAGGCTATTTATTTTCCATGTACACTCTTTCATAGAGCATGACATTTAGTTGATGCAATAAAATATTAGAAAAGGTATTTTGTTGTCTGATGCTGAACAAAAATATACATCTAAAATATGAAATCTACTCATATTTAAACATTTGTCTGACATTTGGGAAGTCCATTCATCTACTCCTATCCAATTTACAGTTGTATTTAAAAAAATATTTTACTTTACAGCTTTAGTAGTAGCAGAGAGGAGATGGCACTTGACTTACAGCTCCTCCTCAATGTTTTGCGGTTGTGTCTCTACGCTACGCCGGTTCCTCCTGATGCTGGAGCCTCCCTGTCCTCCTGAAGATAAACCTCCAACCAGGCTGTGCAGAAGCCCTTTGGCAAAGGATAAATCATGTGGAGCAACATGCTTACTCCATGAGAGGAGAATCTGGGAGAAACATAGTGAACATAAAGAGGCAGGGGGGAAAGGAGAAGAGAGCCCAACAGTTAGATTTGCAAAATTGAAATAATTTACGGCCAATGCATTATGCATAAGAAGTGAATGGTTTTTTTTCTACTCTGCTCCTGTCACTTTCTGTCACCACCCTACACCCTTTTTTTTTTTTTTTTTTTTTACCACAAACACATTTAATAAAGCAACAAGGAAAACATTCCAACACGGTTAGTGCTGCAGCTGACCTTTTAATTATGCCAGAGACATGTATGTATGTAAGGTACATATTTATATACAAGCTCGAGGTTGAGGTTTTTTTTCCCATTCAGCTACTCATAATTATAGTTAAAAAAATATACTGTATGTGAAATGGAATTAAAGCAGCAAGAAATTACACTTTAACATAATATGGTGTATTGTTTACATCAACTTTGCTTTTGGATAAAAAGCATAAAGTATACAAAAATAAGACTTTCCTATTGTAAAAAGCCTTATTGTTTTGACATAAATTGACCATAGAGCTGACAAGTAAATCTTTGGCTTCTTTTCTTTAACTGCAAAACTTTTTTGTTATTTTGAAATAGAGAAAAACAAGGTTTACTGTGTTTTTTGTATTGTAATATTGTACATTTTGTCAAGAAAGTAATATTTGCTGTTCATTGAATGTTAACTTTAACAGGTGGTTGATGACTTACATAACGTTATCCTGCAGAGATTTAAAGATATGAAGGTGGAGAGCTGATATCAAACAATTACACTGTGTTATTCCCACATGCACCATAGCTCTGAACCTACAGCTGACATGTCTGATTAAAATTACACATGTACATCATTGCTTTATGACAGTATTAAATCACAAATTTATGTCCAGTTGAGTGTATGAGCGAGCAGACAAAGTAATGACAGTGTTATCTAACAGGTTCTGATTGGAAATGATCTCATCAAAACATGCATAGTCACGGCAGGGCTAATTGGATATGCTTGAGGTTTCTGTTCCTCAGGTGCAGCCTGGCAGTTGCTGTAGCTCGTAGCCATGGCTAACCACTTTCTTGTGGCCGTAGACTAATTACTTGGTATACTCTGAATCTAATTACTCGTGATGGTGGCACTTGAGAAAGCAATTTGGGAGCAAAGAATAGAAGAGCACAGGCAACAACATGAGACAGTGAGAAAGAGAGACAACAGAGAAGGACATCAGTAAACGGCGTCCACACACATCAAGTAGCCGACTCCTTCTGATGTCTATGATTCTCTCTGTTGATGGTGATGACGATCATAATTCTAGACTACCTGCTTTGCGGCCTTGTCAGGGTTGATCCAACTCAGAAGCATGTCCACAGCGCCTGTGCTGCACGCTGCCGTCAGCCACATCCGGTTGTTGCTGTTGTCACACAAGTAGCCTTGCCCCATGCCCATCGTCAGGCCGATAGCCTAAGATAGAGAAACCAGTTGTATTACTTATAATGGGTGTGGTCAAACTCGTTCTGAAAAGGAGACTCATTTAGACACAAAAATAGTGGAACAGAAGAACATTTTTAACATTCGCTCTCTTTCAGATACAACACTCATATGTGTCAGTTATGAAGTTAGAGCTAGGAGATGGTTGACTTAGTTTAGCAAGACTGGAAACTGAGGAAAACAACTAGCCTGACTCTGTCCAAAAAAAATCCACCAGCCAGAAGGAAATGTTGAATTTTTTTTCCCCCTTTAAAATAAACAAAATGAAAATGTGAAGTTGTCGATTTCTTATGTGACTGTAAAATGCCAAATTTTTCTGATAATTCTTTGCACTGATTAGACCGACAAGATATAAAATGTTAATAGGTGAGGTTTGTTCCCTTTGAACAGACTAGCTGTCCCCCTCTCTGGTTAATTTATGCAAAGCTAAACTAACTGTCTGCTGTACATTTTTGTATATTTAAGGTACAGTTCAGCCATGAGAGTGGTATCATTCTTGTCACTCACTGCAAGAAAGTGAATACACGTCACAGTATTTTCCTCAAGGCTGTGTAAAATATTTCTTTAACTTGTCATTGGAAGTTCAGATTCTCTATTGCTTCTTTGATTCTGTTTTCCTGACTGAATGTGGCACCAAACACTTCCTGGGTTAAAGGCACAGTGAAAAGACCAGCTTGGCAACCCTGAAGAAAAATCTGTTGGCTTTTTATTTTAATCTTGTTTACAGATTTAACATGTAATTATCGAAAACTCCTCCCCAGTGAAAAGTCTGTGTGCAAACGCAAATATTTAGCTTTCACCTTTTTGTCCCATAGTACAGAAATGTTCTGTGTGGCATATCTATTTGTTGGATATGCTATTGGAATGCACAGTATAAAGAAACGTACCTTATCCAGTGGAATCTGAACCTCTTGTAGAACAAGGTTCACCATTTCACTCAGTGAGTCATTGTGTAACGTGACAATATCTCTGAGGGAAACGGAAACATCTAAGCAGAAATTAATCACATGGTCAGATGTTAAGTCAGACTTTCATGGGCAACATTCAGCATTCACAACATAATTCAGCATATAAGAAATCCGACAATTAAGGTATATTACAAAAATAACCTCAAATTTGTGGGTAACATGTGGTGTGTGTAAAGTACAGCTGATGGTGCATAGTTACTTTTGCCAGGCCAGTTTTGAGCATAGTTGATGAGGTTGATGCCTCCCGCGAGCAGCGGATGCACCGTGGACAGTGGGGCACCAGTTTCAGGGAAATTGTTCTGGATGACATGCATTGCACTAAGGAGACCATGAAAATACAAGTATTTAATGCTCAAATAAAGACCAAACTCAGAGCAAACACCCAGCAAAATTAATGACTAAAGAAACACAAGCGATGCCCTGCTGGAGCTCTGAATGCTTAAGTCCCATATATTAGGCTCTGTAAACAGGGCAAGGCTGTGTGTTTGAAAGCTAAAACAAAAACACTATTTCTAAACTGAAGTCGCCAAAGGTCGATTTTATTTTACCTCTGCCCAGTATCTTTAAACTGCAACATACTAAAATAGTCTGATTTGATTTTTCTTTTCAAAAGAAACTGCAGAAACACCTCATACAGCAGCGCTTCATTCCCTTTTGTATTGTTCCCTCACTGAAGGCACACATTACCTCTGTATGTTTGTGAGTAGGGCTTTCATGCTGTCCAGCGCTTGGTCGAGTGTACCAGGAGAGAAGAGCTGGGGAATAGCTATCAGAGTATCCCACAGCGACGCCTCATTTTGCAGCTGATTAAACAACATCACTGTCGCCCCAGCCACCGTCATCATCTCATCTGGTTTTGTCAGCATCAGCTCCATCAGTATCTGACAGTCAGAGACAACGTCTCAGTCACCAAAAACATTTGTAACAGCACTCATTTCTCTAAACTGTAGATTTATGTTTTGTTTTTTGAAAACAGGGATAACCAGCTGACACATGCTGGCATAAACCCAAATAACTTTACACAAGCCAACACAAACCTACCTGGTTGAGCGTATCGAGTGACACCTTGAACACAGTATTGTTGGTGTGGCAGAAAGTGAGTACAGCATTGGTGAGGGTGTTGGGTGACGTTGTGTTTATCATGGGCAGAGTCACAGTGCAGATGGCTCTCTTGAACAGGTTCGCCGACTCCAACATTTTGTTCAAGGTCTCCTGTAAGGAACATGATTCATGTGAATTCAACTTGTCCCATAAAGTAAAGATTTTTATTCAGAAGGTCGGGAAACAATAATATTAGATTATCAGGGCTCATACAGTGATTGTACAAATTACACCACTTAAACTATTTATTTTTGTTTTGTTTCAACTTTAACCAGACAAGACATCCACAAACGTAGTCAGGAACAGACACAAAACTGTCAGGCTAAATCTGTTATCACTTCCATATTTCATCCCCGGCCATTTTTAGGTGATTTGAGGGAATACGTTGATTATTCTTTGATGAGGGGCTTAAATACTTTCCTGTCTGAGTTCAAATGAATTGCAATTGCCCAACCTCTTCAGGGCATTTTGTT
Organism: Brachyistius frenatus; assembly: GCF_029030835.1. Classification (NCBI taxonomy): domain Eukaryota; kingdom Metazoa; phylum Chordata; class Actinopteri; family Embiotocidae; genus Brachyistius; species Brachyistius frenatus. The sequence continues at coordinate 2,248,488 of NW_027210626.1, forward strand.
CCTTCAATGACATCTTGACATAACCCACCTGGTCTTGCAGAAGAGTGGTGTTGGCACTCATGCGAGAGACATTATGAGGCCTTCCTGGGTTAGGTAAACCTTTAATACAAGAACACATGGTTGAAGACTTCAGACAGTAGGAGTTACAGTAACACCCGGTAATATAGTCACCTTATAAATCAAAAAGTCCCTATTTGCTAAACCAAATGGTAAAAGAAACTCTATAAAGTGTAGTTGTTAAAACAAAAGTTCCACATTTTTACAAAAATGGCTTTTTTTTCTCGCAAAACACTACATGAACAGATTATTCCCCGTCTGAATATGAAGCTTCCAGGAGATGGTTAGCTGAACTCATCAGAGCTGCCTATCCTATACTGTCTTTCCAAAAAGTCAGTTATTGTTTAAATAAACCCAATGGCATGCTCATGCTTGGTGTTTTTTATCATGTTTAATCTACTAGAAAATAGAGAATTCTAACTACATGTGTGTCTAAGTGTGACTTTTCATCATCATAAATAGGCCTCAGTTAATCATCTAATGGTTATTTGCAGCACTAATGCATTTAAAGGTCCCATATTTTACACTTTTCTGATGTTTTATTTGCTGTGTGGATATCCATAAAAATATATTTTTGTGGTTTCAAATACCAAAAATCATCTAAATCTGGTTTCAAATCTCTTATGTTTCTCTCTGTTGCAACATTGAGAACAGGCTGTTTAGTGTCTGTGTCTTTAAGTTGTATTGATATCACTGAACATCTCATCTGATTGGCATTTTGTGAGTGACGCACAAACTGACACGTTTTCTCCGCACTTGACGGTTGCTAACTCTGTGACAGAAATCACAACAAACTTACATTAGTTCAAACTGCACAGTTGCTGAATACGTGCATTTCTTTGTGGACTGAGCGTTTTGAAACTCCCACAGTATGTATACAGCGCTTTGACGTGTTTTATAATAACAAAAGCAATAGAAATCAGAAATCATACAATTTGCGACCTTTAAATGGGGCTATGAGAATGAAACAACGTGAAGATACCCAAAACGCCGAGTTAAACCCAGAACTGGAGGTCAGAAACTTTACTGAAGAACTGAAAAATGTTGCCATGGAGGGGTCTGTGGAGGGAGATAACATACCAAAAATGTTGCCCAAGACTTTAATCAGCACTGCAGGATCATTCTTGGCATCACGGGGGAAAGCGAATTTTGAAAAATCTTCTCCTTGAAGCAGATTTCCCAGTGGTGATGTCCTCAGCAAGTTGGAGGATCTGTCATACAGTTTCAAAAGGATAAGATGAGGTATAACAATCAGATGAAGTCTACATAAAAAATGTCTGATAAAGGTTAATCATTTTAAAAGCTGTTCTTGAAGGTTTTCCCACAGAAGGTTTAATCAATTTTTCTGATTCATAAGTTGTGGACGTCACCTGTTTACTTAACGTCTTATTCTAATAAGTATCACTGTGCCGTGCTGAAACCAGCAGCTGGTCTAAGAGTTGCCCCTGAAACTAAATACTGTATGAATATATGTTGTTGTATAAAATATATAAATATTGATCATATTGCTTTTCTTGGTTAAATTGACATGATCAAATTGTACTCTTTGTACATTTAGACTTTTCCAGTAATTCTATTTATCTTAAATACAAATGGAAAAGTTCAGGAACATTTTTCTGAAAATTTTAATGAACATTTTAATGAAAAATAAAAAATACTCAGGGGGAAAAAAAGCTGTTAATGTTGAACTGTGGTTCTTGAAAAGAAAACAAAAGCTTGACTAAAAAGGAATGAAGGATCATGAGTTAGACAAACAGGTTTTTCTACCGTCATTCCCTCGTATGGAATTTATATTGTTGTGACAGCGCCACAGATTAACATGTTATCTCTGCCAAGTGATGTTTTTTCAGACTTGAACTTCAACAAAGCAAACAGGTGCCTGGTTATGAAACTCCACATGTTGACAGAGTTGTTTCAAAGAAAATACAGTAAAGAAGAACAGACATAATAGTTATCAGTCATCTTCTGCTTGACAACAAAATGTGGTGAATAGGTAAGGGTGAAGGCCAGTTCCCTTCTTCTTCAACAGAAGGGAATGTTTGTTGTTGCTACATTTCCATGATCACACTGACTAATCATCTCATGTGATGCTGATATGCTGCACTGTGTCCCTCCTTTGTGACTTAAGGATCTTCTGCACACCTTCAATTATATGACCAAGGCTAACAGACACACTACGGTGAAGATGTGGAAGCTTCATGAAACACTTTAGAGGCGTATTGACTAAAATTATACTTCAATAAATATGCACTTATATTCTCAGCATATGGGTAAGATGACACCGATGAATCAGGTACCTTGAATGCTCTGATGACTTTGCTGTGGTTGGATCCACCAGGCTAGACTTGTCATGACAATAGCTGTCTTTGTTGCACATGAGGGTCTGCAGGAAAGGGAAAAAGCCCGTGCTGGGGAGATTCCGCGGTGCCCCATAACCTAGAGGAGACAGAATAAAGTTTTACTGTGCTTTCACTTCCGTTAACAATTCTTTTTAAAATCCTTAGTTATTTACTTTAGGCCAATACAATTCTTTTAGACTTAATATTATATTCACGACAATGTCATACTATTGATGATATTCAAGGTGAGGACAAAATATCCTAAACACATGAGCTGATCAGCAACAGATTGGTTAAATAGGAAAATCTGCCTTGAGAACTTGCTTGAACAGGTGTAAGAACGTTTTTGACCACTAGATCAGAAGCCTGAGCTAATTTCTGTTTGACTGTATCACTAGCCGTGCGTAACTTATGGTCGGAAAACAATCTCGGCAATTACTAAGATTCAGGACGAGATATAAAGAGCCTGAAGATCAAGTTGCGGTCAGACAGCTATGACTGGACTGATATTCAATTCATGCGTTTCATCTTGGAATTGCAGAACCCAGACAAGAGCTTTTGACTATAGACAGCCATGACATTTGTGAAAGTCATTGTAAAATGTGGAGCATATAAGCAAACTTTAAAGACCTGAATTACATCTGACCTCAAGGTTTTCATCTGTATTTACACACACAATTGTATAGCAATAACGCGTAGCTGGCAACATTGAAAATAAAAACACTGATTCATTCAAGTTAAAAAAAAAAAAAAAAAGAGGAGTAAAAAGGCAAATGGCAGAACTTATATTCATACAATTGAAATGGCAATTTAAGAGGTACAAAAAATGTATGAATAATTGGAACAGCTTTGTAATACCTCAGCGACAATCATTGCTCATATAAGGCTGGTACTCAAAGGTACGCAGTGCCAGCACATCTACATTTTACTCTTTGATGTACTGTGACTTTTTCTTGCGCAATGCCACTTTTCACAAGTAACTGGTACTTTTTTTGGCAGATCAGTGTGAGGGAGGCTCTGACGTGATTGTTTCTCACATTTTGGTAAGTTCAGGGACCAATTGGTTGACAGTGAAACAAAAAGTACCAGCCACGTTCCCGTCCTCGCTGGCTGCTTATCTCTGTCGGCAGCTAGCCTAAGTAAGTTTACATTAACTTATAATATTGGCATGGCTCCAAAGGGGCACAAAGGAAAAATGAACAGAGTCAGATAATGACAAAGTAAAGCTGTGAAAGTCAAATCCCACCCAACCTAACGTTAGCTTAACTCCTAGCTGTGAAAAGCCTGTATTGTAACGTTAGCATCAGTTAAGTACTTGCTGCTACAATTCAGGGTTATGGTTAAAAGTGATTAAAAGTGTTGTTTGTGCTCACAAAAATGTCTAGTAGTGCTTGCTGGGTGCGATCATCAAATATTCAATCACATAATGTAAACTACTTTTCAACAAACTCCACAGTTTAGATTAAAAAAATGGATTAAGTCAACATTGGTTGACCAAATGCTGCAACTTCCTGTATCTGTTTCAAAGTAAAAGCCCTTATTTTAAATTAAAAGCTTGATCTTTTCAAAAACAGCCCAGACATATGCAAGGTCCCCTTGCCGAGGTACATTTATGTTGTGAACATCAGCACTATCTTCGAGTATCTTTTATTCACTACAGAAATCCATAACGTAATACTTCAAATATTACACTTAAGCATTTAAGAGCACTTCTACTATCAACAATTAGACAAAAAAAGCATACACTTTGGTGTCTGCGTATTTTTGAAAATTCTTATCTATCAAACATTACATTGCAACATGACTCCAAATACAACAGAAGCCATCCTAGAGAAAATGGGCAAGTTATTATTTACTTCTATAATGAAGACTACAATAGGTAGTTCTGAGACAAATACCAGCCCACATTGGATGTAAATTATTTTAATCTTTTTTATCTGCAAGTCACTTTAAATCAATTTGAAACACTATACAACACGATTTCAGGCTACTGCTGGTCATTCGGTCGGATCAGATAATGAACATGGTTTCGTTGCCTGTTTTGGGTGTCGTCTAATACTGTATATATATGTATATAACAAACAACCCACAGAGAGCATCTATGGGAGAGGGAAGGTGCCATTGTTTTGATTCAGTGGGTAGTTTTTATATTGAGGAACACTGGGGTTATTGAATTACAAAAGAATCCCTGCCTCCTTAGAATCTGATCCATCTAAAAAGGCTGAATGAACATAAGAGGGAGGGTTAGCTCTGCACTAGTTATGATTACTACCATGAGTACAAAGGTTTTTATCATAGCGTTAAAGGCAGGAAATTTGACCCAATCATAAAAGGTTTATTCAAAATACTCCTCCTGCTTTGTTTTGTGAGGTCAAAAATATATTTGTTAAAGAACTGGGCCTACAAATAACTAAAAGGCTTCTGGTATTCTTTTTTCAAACCAACTGGTCACATGTTCTGCCACTCCCTCTATAACCAACCATTGAACTGAGGTCCTAGATGGCATCACAAAGCCACATTTACCGCAGATAAATACATGTGATCTTAGCCAGTACAAAGGTTAAAAAATAAAGGAGTACATACATCATGACAGCATTGATGAAAAAGGCTCAGTTCTGAAGGATTATTGCTGTTTGAGTTTAATCCTCCCATTTGTTTACTTTGATTGTGAAATTGGAATGTCAGGTTCGCAGGTGCCGACCTTCAAGGTGTCAACGAAAAATCCTGCAGTCCACATCAAGTCAGTATTGTGTCAATGTAAGCTTCAGAAACCTCTTTTGTTCCGCAGTTGACTGTACCCACCCTTAATGAAACTCACAATAACATCAGACTTATATAATAAGTATAATAATAATATTTTCAGTGAAGTATTTACTGCAATACTCTGAAAATCCATTGCAGATATGAAAATATAGTAAATACAGCTGTGATTATTTATAAAAGCAGCTTTAATTTGCTATACCTGACCTCATAGAAGATTTATGGTACTGCAAGAGGAGTGTAAAAGTAAAATCGGCAGATTGTGACAGATTTACAGTGTCATGTAATGAATGCTTTATTCTCTTTTCTTGCAGTGTATTTTTGTTTTATTAAATAATATCAGTGTTTACAATTGATTTAACAATAATAAGCGCTGTCTTTGTTAAAAAATAAGTTTGTGACGAAGTGATACTGCAGTTTTACACTCACATGTTTCTCTGACTATGGGAGGGAACTGGTTGCGGGCCACAGCAATGAGGATGAAGATGATCAGAGGCCAGGTGATCAGAGTCAGGGACCAGAACTACAACACAAGATATTGTAAAACTCATTATTGATAATCAGTTCACACAGAGTTAATTTCCATTTTGCATTTTAAGTCGTACATGATTTAATATTCCTGAGTTTCCAGGCTGTATGTTTGCTTATTTGTGGCATTTATTCTCCACAATCTCTTTTAGGTAATTAAATAAAAGTGACAACTCCACTTATCACTCACCGGCTGTCTGATGATGGACAGTCCATTCTTCCACAGAAGAAGTTTCAGTTGCTGGAGGAAGGCCATCAGTGGAGGTGGCTAAAATAAAGACACAATATATTAAAAGTATATCTCTAGTCTATTAACAAAAACATGCACAAGCAAGTAGAATGTGTTTTAGGCATAGTGTGTAACAGCATTCCTCCACTAATGTATATGAGATTGAAAGTTAATTATCTTAAGCTTTCATAGAAGTGTCCAAAGGAATGACGACTCCATCGGCTGTGATATGATCCAAAACTCTGCAACATTAATGACCTTGTCATAAAATCCATGTGTCTACATATAAGGGACTTAGGTCTTTTGGCATAGTCTGATCTTTCAGATATAAACAGATGAACAGCTACATTTATCCTTATTACTCGTAAGATTCACAAGAGTCCACACAGAGAAACTGGATGAAAAAGTACTTCTTCATGAAAATCATTTCGATGTTATCATTAAATACCTTTGTCATATGTACACTTGATAATACTGCAGTAATAAATCACGGCTGACCTACCTGGCTGTAGCTTTCCTCTTGATTGGTCTAGTGACGTGTTATCGGACGGTAGCTCGCAGGGTCGTTAGGGAGTGCATGGCGCTCGATGGCCCCTAGCAGGATGCCCTTTCCATCAGTCGGTTAGTAGTAAGAAACTGAACAAATTCACGCTCTAAAACAGAGAAGCAGCGGGAAAAAACAAAACCGTCTTCAAGGGCATCGCAGTTACTGCAGCAACAGCGGCCACCTTCACCTGTCTGTTTCTGTTTCCTGATAATGTGAGGAGATCCTCCTGCGTGAAACAAGGTAACCCTGCAAAAAGGGGCGTGGCCTCCGACTGCAACAACCTGCCTGCACGAAACAAGGACCCTTTAAGTGTTTTTTTTCATGTACATATCATTTACAATCATTCACAATCAAAGAAGCTAATCACAGTAGTTAGCCTACCTTTTGAATTAAATAGCTTAAAGAGCCCCTTCGGAAATATATATATATATTTTTTTATACTGATTAACTGATGGCCAAAGCTCGGATTTCATTTTAAGTGGCTCTATTTTACTTACATGATACCTTTAAACATCTGTATAACAGGTGCAATGGTGTTGAATCCCTTCCTCATGTTCCTATATGGCTCTGAGCATTGCTTCAAAATATAAGCTATCTTTAATTATAGCTAGTTGTTATTCAGAGTGAAAGAAAAACAAATCTGTGATTTCAGGCTGCAAAGTTACAAAGCGTTTAAAATAATTGTTCTGCATTGACAACATGGATTTTTAGGTTTGAAGCATCACATTGCACTCGGTTACACAAGAGGTGTTGTTGGGGAAGTGTGTGTCTCCACAGGGAAAGGTCACGCTGATATAATGTGGGGGATCCACTGGGGAGGAAGAAAAAAACAAACAATATCGTGAATTCTCCTGACATTTCCCAAGCCCATAATAATGTATAGAGTGATACTCAAGAAAAATTAGCAATCAAAAGTATATGATTTTAGAATTAAAATGATTGTAAAACATAATCTCAATTATCATGTTTACACAGAACTATAATGGGCAAGAGGTGAAGATTTCAGCAAATACAGATTGGAAAAAAAAAATCAACCATTTATGCTTTTTATTTATGTTTCACATGGCTGAAGCCAATGTCATTTCTCTACTCTTTTTCAGACACACTTTCTAAATGCTAAATATAGCTGTCGGTAAAGTCTTTTTGACAGCATCATATTCTTTCCATGACGATGCTTAAAAAAACAATGGATCACCGAAAGCTTAAGGGGCGGGCCCAACAAGAGCATAGGGCAGAGGACTCAATAGCATTGTTGAATACCCCAAAAAGAACTGTGTCATCAATCTGGTTATACTGGTTTTTACCTTGATATAAACGTGGGAACATTTTTCAATCGCTAACTACCTACCACACACACACGTGCGCAACAGTACTCCCATTACTAGAAGTAATAAAGCTGAGGGAACATTTCAATGATAAGTACATATGTCTCAATCTCTGTCTCTGTATCTAAAAACATCCCGTTTGATGGTACAAGGATTTTGAGTAAATTTAAAAGGGTTGAAAAAAAGATATGTATAATCTCACCCTGTGACAATTATTACACAATAACACATATATCATCATTTCTAAATGTCACCTGTTGACTTAATGTGGTTAAGATGTGAATGTGCTATTAAGTGTGTGTAAATGTAGTGTTGGTGAAATAGTAACTTCCTTAAACAAATATTTACAGCAACAAACTTTGCTTTTTATACACAGCAATTTTCTAACATTTAAAATCTGCACACACACAAAAAAAAAATGTTTTATTTAAAACCACAATCACATATCGATTGTACAAAGCAAGTTATTAAACCAGTGGTACTCAAACAGGAATATCAAGGAAGGCTGAGTGTACCTAAAGTGGATGAATATGATTCATGTGGAAACATAACAAATCTTATTCTGCAAAATGCTCTGATGAAAGCCAGGCTGTCTTGCTAACCTTTATCTTTTATGTATTTCAGTTAGTTCAACTCTTTTATTATTAAATTTACAATTATTGTTTAAAAGGAAATGTGCTTTTCCTGCAGTGTGGGAGCATTATGTCTTTCCACTTCTCAAAACAGAAATATATATTTTTCTTTTTTAAGTTTGAGAACTACTGGATTAGAAAATGCCCATACCAAACAGGTTTTTATCAATATTTGTGCATACTCTGGAAAAAAGATTTATTATGTAACAGCTTGATGTCCGGCAGTGTTGTGTGGCTTCCTTGTGCCATTTCAATTCCTTTCAGTGGTATTCAGAAACACTTTGATGGGCTATGCAAAATCTATGTTTGTGGTTTAAACAGACGAGACTGGACATATTTATCATTAATAAAATTCTTCGATATTATCATAATATTGTTATTTACAATGTTAAGAACCTGCTTTTCAGTCATATTTCATACTATTCCAGCATCACTAATGTTGTAATATAATGCCATATAACAAATGGTAATTCTCAACACTGCATAAAAATATAAAAAAGCAAAAATATTGCTGTTTTTGAGGGGAGGGGGGTATTTCATTTATTAAACCCGTGTGCTTTTTAAATAAGAAACATTGAATGTAAGCACAATTTTACTGGATAACAAGTAAATTCCAAAAGGTGTCTTTGATCAAAGTGTTTTACCTTCATATTGTGTTTATGATCACTAAATGCTACTTCATACCACTTTTTGAAAAATAATTCTTTGATAATTTCTTCAAAGTATAACAGCTTAAGTTTAGATGCTCAAGCAGTGAACCTAATATTTTGAATCTCATGAAATGTAAGCTGAGAATACATCCTTACAATAATGTCTGCTGCAGTCATTATAAGACACTTTTCTCACCCGTTGTGCTGGTGTAAAAAATAAATATCAAAAATGTTGTAAAACACAAGCCTCTTTTGAAGCATCCACAGTCAACATCCCTCCTATGAATGTAAGCTGATTTAATTTTTTTTAACAATAATAATAATACTTGTTTGGCAGCTCAGTCGTGGCCTTTTGGGCATAAAGTTCAGTCACAGTGGTCATTATAGACCTGATTGCACAACACTGAAACAAAATAAGTGAAAAAACAATAACCGCATGACAGTTCAAATGTCTTGTATATTTTTGTATACAGTGAACCCTCGCTATAACGCGGTTCACCTTTCACGGTCTCGCTGCTTCACGGATTTGCATCGTGCATTGAAATCACATTACGACTATACGTAACGTAGATATATTTAATGTCCAGTTCTATCTATTTCAATTGTAAAATAAAGGCTACTACTTCACGGATTTCGCCTATCACGGTTTCTATTTGGAACGTAACCCCCGCGAAAAACGAGGGTTCACTGTACTAATAAATGTCACTTCTCATACTGCTTTTGGCACTTGTGTCTCTGGAGACTCAGAGGTGACATCAATAAACAATTTTCCAGTGTGTGGGCTGTTCACATTCTTTCTCAGTGTCCCCACAGAAACGACTGTATGTAGTTTTGGGATCGAAACCCAGGATCTCCCTCTCTTCATGGATCCGGAAAGAAAACGTGGACACTGATGTTCCTATAAAGAATCTGGAAACAAAAAAACAAAAAAATAAATAAATAAAAATAAAAAAGGAAAGAAAGAAAGAATGAGGAAGTGGATAGTGATTAAATATATGCAGGTGTTGGAACATTGCTTGAGAATGTGGTATGCGGAAAGCACGAGCCACCCGGACTCGTTTTTCAACCTAAAATATTTTCCATGGGCAGGTATACCGAGGATAAGGCTGCTCAAAGATCATCGTTAAAAATAACTGGTATGAATTTATTAATCCTCAATAATTACCCTGAAAAAATCTCCATGAATAGAGATTTTACTGTAAATGCTGAAAATGGTACAAACTATCAAATATACATATTTTATATTATTACACAATGTTTAAAAAAAACAAAAACAATTTCCTAGTCTGAACTATTTATAGTTAGTTTTTTTTTTTTTGCAAGTTTACAACCAGAACTGTGAACTTGGGTGGTGCTTTGCGCAAAATGCTAACGTCAGCATGCTAACTAGTAAAGGCCAAAAAAATAATTACCCAACTTTTTTTGAAAGTTTGAAGCAAGTCTGCAAGCCTGCAGGAAGAAGCCACACATTCCTGCTTCCAAATAAACTCTGACAAAAGCTTGTGTTTTCTTGCACCGCCTCCACTTGCCCAACAAACACCAGCCATATCAATTAAAGCATTATTTCCTACAGTGATACTTCATTAGCACTCACTTAGCAGCTGTGTTACAGACTTCAGCTTTAAGCACCGCAGGTCGTGACTGAGGCAAGTTTTCCAATTTAGTGACTTACCATTAGCTCCATGCAAATGCTTGGGACTGTTCAGTAGTTTAGGAAGGCGCTCAAAACTCAAAACACCTCAGAGGGCCGGACTCTATATACCGAGTTCAAATAATTGTAATGTTTACCATGGTCACCATTTTAATCTAGTATGTTAGTATGCTAACGTTTGCCGGTCAGCATCAAACAAAAAGCAAACTCTGAACCCATCATCAACAATTTAACCGGTGGGGGGGGCAATGGCAAATATTTCGAGGGTTGTAGTGAAGCCTGCGTACATCTGGGCCAAGACTTCCTCTTTGGTGCACGGGTCATTGTTCACAGTCCAATTAGCAACGTGAGACGCGAGAATCAAAGTTGAGCGACGGCATCCACAACCAGATGGTTCCAAAAGTAGCCGGTCTGCCCTCTGTTTAAAACCACTCCAGTAATAGCCATTAAAAAAGCTAAATCATCGTCAGACGATAGCCGATGGCTTACGCGATTGCATTTCCGCCAATATAGTCCATCACTTTTGCTCTCCACACAAACGGTTTACCTCCGTCGTGCAACCAAAACCTGCTCAAATGGGATTAGTCAAAACTACCTGGACACCAAATGGGAACCAGAATGCTTCAGGTACTAATAACGTCTCCTGTTGCCAACAGATTCTGTATTTATATATAGATAGACTGTAATGTCAATCATTTTGCAGGTATTTGGTCATAAACCAAAGAACTAAACAAATAAATTTGACCTGTTGAAGATGCTTGGTGAAAAATTGAGGAAAATGTCAGGGGGCCACTTGTGCGGCAACATTTTTTTTTTTTAGAAACTCTCAACCTCTCAGACCGGAAAAGAACTGTTTAAACAGACCAAAAAAAGCATTTAAATCAAAATAAACACTCAGTTTAACATTTGTAATTAACAAATAAGCCATAAAAAAGTCAAATATAGCTATTTTCTATTATTATCTGACAACAATAAACTGCCAAAGAAACTGCTATGTTAATCATCAACATGTACTGTAACAAAACCATTAAAAATGAATTTACCTGGCATGGGCACATATCCACTGGTCGATGATGGCCACTCCTCCATCTTTAAAAAGCTCCAGGTCCTCGGCGGATGGCACAAACCGCACCATCTCTGGCAACAACCTTTTCAGCTCCTTTGATTCTACAAAGATTACACAGGATGATAAACTTATTGATAGTTAATGTGATTTTCTGATATGCTACTACTTTCTAATATTAATATAACTATCTTATTATTATTATTATTATTATTATTATTATTATCATTATAATAGATTAAATTATTATCTTATGGTTTCCATGCTGTTCAAAATGCTTTTAGATCATCAGATGTTTGGTTTTTTTCAATATAAAAAGATGTTATAAGAATATTAGCCGCTGGTCTTTTCCATAAGAAAAAAGAGGTATCACCTTTAGAAATGTAAGAAAAAAAAATATCTTATGATGCATGTGTGAAAGAAAACATTTCTACAAGCCCTTTAATCACATGAAAGCACAACAAATTGTAAATGGTCTCTAAATGCAACGGTCTGTCATAACCTTCATCATCTGCATCTGTTGCAACAAAAACTTTGTCGAGTTTGTGTTTCTTCATCAAGCTACGCATTGTTTTGACCGCCCCTTTGAGGCTGGGTACGTCCTCTCTATGGCCCCAAATAAAGTCCTTCCTGCGCAGGTGGACCCCCAGATAAGGACCACCTTTAGAAGAGCCGGGTTTGGCCTGAAAAGGAAAAAATAAATAAATAAACCGACCGTTAAATTGTCATGCGGTAAAAAAATTTAAAATGTGCGATTCACCAGTACAAGTGCAACCACATGATCATGGCACAGTAAGATACACCGACTCACCTTCATGCGAGTCCAGTCCTCACTGTATACTGTGAGGTCTCTGTCATCTGTAGAATTCAGGTATTTTGCTCTGAAGTCGTCTCCTATGAGCCGCAGGTGTTTAGCAAAAACCATGCTGCGCCGGGTCTGCGTTGAACACAGACAACGGATAAGGTTCTTTCAAAGTTTAAGAACTGTAAAGAGTGCCTTAAAACCTTGGAATAACAATGCAAAAATCCAAACACAAATTATATGTTAATTAAAGTAATAAAACATCAATGTTTCAGTGACACATTCATGAAAGCCTAATGACAGTGAACTTATATCAAATAAGCTAATGTTAATCCTATACAAAATACAAAATATGTCACTAAACTCCTGACACACACATTTGAATACAAGTATGATATTTTTCACTTACATCCCAGTAATCCTTCCCAGCGTAGTGATCATGAAGAAGTGTCTCTGCTCGGTCGAGCATAACCGATCTGCAAAATAGCGGCATACGCCAAAGTTGAATCAAGTCAGTGTCACCAAGATCTTAGAAAACAAACTGTAAGTAAATAAGGATCAATAATTAGATTGTTTTATGGAGGAATCTTTGCTTAGTACTTTTTGTATTTACTTTTTCTCTTTAGCCTTGCAGGTATGTAACACAATAGGTGGTATGATATAGTGGTACGTTGATTTATAATTGTGCAGAGTCAGCATTCATTACAAAAAAAAAACAGCCCAGACTGAAAGTTAACCCACTCTTTAAATACCCACAAAACTCAAAAATCCTAATATTGATGTATTTGTTACAGCCACTTTTTACTAACTACCGACAGATGTCCAAACACTGTGTGTATTGTCTGTGAATTTTATATCAGCATGTTACTTTGGAGACTCACGTCACAGTGATGTTTCTCTGCAGAACTGGGGCCATGATTGACGCATGGCCTTGGGCTGATACACATGTTACATTTCGAGCTCTTGTCTCCTCGTAGCCCCAAAACCAGCCCCTTGGACAGAGAAAAGAAAGTCGGAGAGACTTGCAAGAATGAAGGCAAAGATGGACATCATTTATAGAGACGTGTGAATGTGATCTATCAGGATGTAAAGCAGATCGGTGTTATTAATTACAATTCGCACCACCCTGACCTCCGCATCTTTACTTTTCACTGTGCTATTCAAATTTTGAAAATGTATGGAGATAAAAAATGATTTGTTGATGCTCCATTATGCTGAACTTGTTTTCAAATGCTTGTGCTGCTTCTGTGCATAATGTTTTACCTGTAGTAGCCCTGTTTATCTTTGGAGTACATCATTTTATCAATGCATGGCCGCTCGTCAACTTTTTCCTCCCATTTCCCATCAGTCCATCCCTCAGCATAGTTTTGCAGGACCAGAACCTGGTCTATGAATGGGCCACCATTCTCTACACCCAAAGAGAGGAACAAAAGACACTTAAACTGGGCAGAGTTAAAGAACCGTTAGTGTTTACTGTGCATTATAAACTCTAATCTAGATCACCAAACGTAAAAGCTCACCAGCGACGAATTCCTCATACTCTAAGACAGGCACGTTGGCCTGCAGGCTGGTGAGGCTGAAGAACTCTCCCCACGGGATGCGGATCTGGTGGAGGTTGGGACTCTGCCAGTGGTAGAGTCGACCCCATGGAGGAAGCACCAACACCCAGTCATCCCCCTCCTTACTCAGAGTTTTGACCAGAGAGGCCATGCGGATGTAGACATCTCTCCGCAGATTGAAACCCTCTGGGGGGTTCACATCATACAAAAGGTAGCTGAGAGTGGACATAAGAAAAAGATCAGGATGAAAAAAGAAAAGAAAAAGCAGCAGCAGGACTTTTGTTCAGTGTGCACAAGAGATAAGGATAGTTGTCTTTACATCCCATCTAACTTGGAACAGTCAGAAATAATGTAAAGCGAGCTTCAACCCAATATAACATTTTATTCTGTTCAACCTGTACACTTTTACACCCAGCTGAGGAAACATTTGCAAGCTGCTTGCAAAAAAAAATTAAAAAAAAAATGCAGATGACTCGACCATGTTCAATCAGTCCTGCAGACATCAGACATCATTCTTCAAATGACATTCCCAAACTTTGTGTTAACAAACAAACATTTTGGTCCAACATCGTGACCTCATTTACAAATTCAGTTTGAGAAAATCAACCTACCTTCAGGAGAAAAAAAAACAAAACAAGAAAACACATACTTGTAAGTGGCTTTGGATAAAAGCGTCAGCTGAATGAAATGTAATATTAGTGTTGATCAAACGAGCCCTCAGCAGCGTTACATCTCCGCAGGAGGGCGGAATAACACGTGAATCACTACGTGATTGTAGTCTCTGTATTTTCTCCATTAGGTGCAGTTTCTTAAGCCCTTCTATACGCCGAACTTTACTACAGAGCAGCAATGTTTTGCCAGTCCCATTAAGGTGCGTGTCGACGGCGGACTGGTGGTTGTTAAACGTAACAAGTCGTTAAATGGACAACTTTTTCAATGGAGTCTGGTAAATATCTCGCTCTCCTTATGAAACACTGCTCGACAGACACGGTCAATTCTGGCAAACGGGAAGGAAAAACAGACTTAAAAGCGGCGTAACCCGAAGTTGAATCCGCCATTGAGTGAAATATGACCTTTGCAGAGGAACTCAAAGTAAAAGCTGTAACCAAACGTACGTTAGCATAGGCGGCTAGCTAGCCGCTACTCAACGTAACGGTAAACTCACCGCAGGTCCCTGGCGGCAGCGACAGGCGCTGTAGCCGTGCGGCTTGCGCTGAACGCATTGTCGCCGTTTGCCGTTTCAAGTGCTGCAAAAGCGACGAAAGTAGACAAAATGAACGTGCTGAGAGAATACGTTGAAGCGAGAAATATCACTGGTATATGCGATGCGCTGAGCGCCATATTTCCTCTCAGCCACGCACTTCCGGAAGGCTAAAAAAGCGTCTGTGCAGTTGCCTAGCAACCAGGAGTCGCATACAGCAGCCACTTCTCGAGGCGACGAGGAGTGTTTTCTTAACCCTCTGCTGCAAATGTCTGCAAAAAAAAAAAAAAATCATGAAAACTGGTATATATTTCCCATGATTACAAATGCAACATTTCTGTCAGATATACTACGTTTCTTTTTATTCTAGGTAGCCTGTGTGAACATATTATTCATCACCTGGCAAAGTGTTACTTTAAGTGCTGTCACTTAAAATGTATTAAATACAACAGTAAAAAGTCTAGTAACTATACCTAGAGGTAATACAGGTAAAACGAAGGCCACCGTAATTTGACAAATGAGAACAATAATTATTGAGATAATACTCCACATTTTAAGATGTCATGTTTGTGTAAACTTGCTGCTCAAATATTCAAATTACAATTTAGTGGGTTTGATGTCCAGCACACTTTAGATGTTTAGATGTTTAATTCAATTTAAAATGTAGATGTGAGGAGCACCAAACATACAATGCACTGAATTTCCTCTTCCTAAACTGAAAAGTGCAGACCTTATTAGGCGCGTGCAATACAAGTGGTGGAAGAAGTCCTCGGGTCCTTTCCTTAAATAAAATGACTAATGCCACACTGTGAAATTACTCCACTGCAAGTTAAAGCCTAGCATTCAAATCCTTACTTAAAGTATGCAAGCAGTTTCTGCAAAATGTACTGAACCGTCATATCAATAGAGTAGAAAGAAGCACACTGAAGTGTAGTAGAAGTATAAAGTACCATCAAATGGAAATAATAAAGACCCTCAAAATTGCACTGAAGCACAGTACTTGAGTAAATGTACTTATTACCCCCACTGATTGGGGTAAAATTAGTTCCCATTCTGGAGAGCAAGTAGAAGCTCCCAACCAGGTTCTTCTCATGAAAGTAGCGCCACAAATTGGATTTGACTGGACCCTAGTGGCTGAGCAGTAAAACTACAGATACTCAGGTCTACCTGTCTGAAAAAGTGAAAGTGAATTAGAGTGGATGAAAATATTGCCTACCAAATAATATAGCTCAGATTAGTTTTTTTTTTTTTTTTTTAAATATATTTACAAGTCCAACACCTGACACAAACAAAGAAGCATGTTTTGAGTAAAAGAAAAAAGGCAGCAAATTTTGTGGAAAGAACTATTAAATAACAACACAATGTTCAAAATCAGGTTATCAAGCTATTTTTTATTTTTCAGCAAAAGAAAGGATGATGGCACAACATAAAAATCCATTCAACCAAGATTGAAAGTGGATTTTCAAATTTAAAACGGGTAAATAAAAACCACATATTTCTGAATTTTAAACTAACGTGCAACATACTTTGTTTGTTTTCTTTAGGAAATAACTAATAACCAAGACTATGCCCGTTTAATATTCCTCTCCTTCCTCATCCTCTTCATACGAGTCGATCCCCACCTCTTCATAATCCTTCTCCAGGGCAGCCATGTCTTCTCTGGCCTCTGAGAACTCTCCCTCCTCCATTCCCTCCCCAACATACCAGTGGACAAAGGCTCTCTTGGCATACATGAGGTCAAACTTGTGGTCGAGTCGGGCCCAGGCCTCAGCGATGGCTGTGGTGTTGCTCAGCATGCACACGGCCCTCTGCACCTTGGCCAGGTCTCCACCAGGAACCACAGTTGGAGGCTGGTAGTTGATGCCCACCTTGAAGCCTGTGGGGCACCAGTCCACAAACTGGATGCTGCGTTTGGTCTTGATGGCGGCGATGGCAGAGTTGACGTCTTTGGGCACCACATCACCGCGATACAGCAGACAGCAGGCCATATATTTACCATGACGGGGGTCACACTTCACCATCTGATTGGCTGGCTCAAAGCAGGAATTGGTGATCTCAGCCACTGACAGCTGCTCATGGTATGCTTTCTCCGCAGAGATGACTGGGGCATAGGTGGCCAGAGGGAAGTGGATACGAGGGTAGGGCACCAAGTTGGTCTGGAACTCCGTCAAGTCAACGTTCAAGGCTCCATCGAAGCGAAGTGAGGCTGTGATGGATGAGACTATCTGGCTGATAAGGCGGTTGAGGTTAGTATAGGATGGGCGTTCAATGTCGAGGTTCCTGCGGCAGATGTCGTAGATGGCCTCATTGTCCACCATGAAGGCACAGTCAGAGTGCTCCAAGGTGGTGTGGGTGGTCAGGATTGAGTTGTAGGGCTCCACTACAGCAGTGGAAACCTGCGGTGCTGGGTAGATGGCAAACTCAAGTTTTGACTTTTTACCAAAATCAACAGAAAGCCTCTCCATCAGCAGGGAGGTGAAACCAGAGCCGGTGCCTCCACCGAAGGAGTGGAAGACCAAGAATCCTTGGAGACCAGTGCACTGATCAGCCTGTAGATACAGAAACAATTACAAAGTCTGACAAATAAAAATCCACTCAGAAAACAAATTATTGCTTTGTGTAATTTGTCTCCCTGCTCAGGTTATGTACCGATTGTATAACCTCAGAAAACAAACGCATGAAACCAATTCCAAAAGTATATTCATGAATCACTTGGCAAGTGTGTGCTCAAGGTTACACATTACAAGCCCAGCTCTATGACCGGGAAGAAGCCTCTTGGTTTGTCTACAAAGTGTATTTTCACAGATCACCATGAAATTGTCATTTATGTGGTCGGTGGCAAGGTAAAGCTGGAATTTAAAACATTTACTTTTCTTCAGCAGTGCTATGGGATACTTAATAGAAGTTTCCTACAGATAAAGCAGTGCTTGGCTGCCGTCGCCTCTGTTCTGTAAAGTTACTATGAAACACTGACTGCAAAGCAGGGTTTCAATTCAAGATCGAGTGCCGGTCTGAATGACACCATCGGATATGGCAGGATAATCCTTAAATTTGTGCTTGCAAGTTTTTATAGCATGGACCAATTAGAATAAATTAAAATTAAAACATGTTGATTGCCTTTAAGTTCTTACCAGTTTGCGTATCCTGTCTAGGACAAGGTCAATGATCTCTTTGCCGATGGTGTAGTGCCCACGGGCGTAGTTGTTGGCTGCATCCTCCTTTCCTGAGATCATCTGTTCGGGGTGAAAAAGTTGACGGTACATTCCAGTTCGGACTTCATCTGAGAAAACAAAACAGCAGCAGTTCAGATTACCAATTCAGTTTTTAGAGGAAGACTTGGTTTGATCAAGTATCTATGAGAACCATTTCACAGGCTTGCAAACGCATCCCACTTTTTCAAATTAGAACATGTCCTTGTAGAGTGATGGGTGGAAGACTAAAGTCTCTTAGTTTTCAAATCAAATCTATCTTGTAGCAACGATCTAACACACTTATCCGTCACAAACATACAACCACCCTCTGAAATGGCTCATTTTCGATAGCTAAAACCACAACATACTTCACATTATAACGCTACTGACCAATGACAGTTGGCTCCAGGTCAACAAAGATAGCTCTGGGGACATACTTCCCAGCCCCAGTGTCACTAAAGAAAGTGGTGAAGGAGTCGTCGTGGCCGCCCACGGGCTTGAGGCTGGGCATTTGGCCGTCCGGCTGGATGCCGTGCTCTAGACAGTACAGCTCCCAGCAGGTGTTTCCCATCTGGACGCCAGCCTGGCCTACGTGGACTGAGATGCATTCACGCTGTGAGAAGAGACGGAAGGAGGAAGCAGGGGAGGAGGTAAAAAAAAAAAGAAAGAAGAGGGTAAATGACAAAAGCAGAGAAGACGACAAAATATCATCACACATCTATCAAAAACAAGGCAACAAAATCCATCTTTGCCAGAATCCAAGAGTCATTTAGAAACTCTGCCAGCAGGTGGAACCAAAGAGACGCGAGAGAAAGCAGGTTGATGGTGAAGGAACAAAGACAGATTTGCAGCAGGTGTCATTCATGTGACTGGTATGAGTGGTCATAAGCTCATGAGCTTGTTTGTGAGCTGAAATGGAGGTAGAGTTCAGAGAACTACTAAGCATTTGACGTGTATTCTCCAAGGATGACCTAAATAAAAAAGACAGAAGTCTAATGGCTGCACCAAAACAATCCTACAATTAAAGTAATTACAATCAAACTAAATCAAATTTGTTTAAGTAAATTAAATACTGTGCTGTCTTTTCTCAGAGCATTCATGCACTGAAATTCTGGGGTTTGTATTAAGTAGTTATGTCACTGTTTACCTCCATAAACATTGTGAGTAAGACGATGGCATTTAAACACATATGAAAAGACCAAATCTTGCTCCCACTTTGAAATTTGCTTGTTCTTTATCCGAGATGTTTATTGATAAACAAAACAATCTCCTCAAGTCTGCATCTATAAAAGCGCGTGACAATATACTTGTCAGCCATCAGAGATATTTACCGTGCTATTTAAACAGGTGTTATCTCTTTAGCATGGCTGTAGTACTCGACCACTGTGGGCTACGTTACCAGTCAAATAACAAGATCGCTTTGTGGCAAAAGTGGATTTTTTAATTTTTTTTATTGCAGAATTAGCCAGAAACAAGACATTCTTGTCTGTAAACTCCATTGAACACCATTAGTGGACTGTAATTACCAGTATATTTATTGTCAGCAGATGCCTCAGAACAGCAAAAACATTTTTGACCTGTCAGTCAGTCAAATTGCCAGAGCCTGAAGTGAGGTCTTAAAACTGCTGCTAAAATTTCCAATTACAAATCGCATGAATACAAGAAAGGAAAGCCCATGTTTGCGTTTGAAAATATGTAACTAGAAATACCAAAACTAGTTTACCGACATCACTTTTGCATTTGATCGGGGCAACAGTATCTTTGTTTGGGTCAAGAATTGAAAATGAGGTCACTTGAACCACCCCCCAATCATTGCATCACCCTGCATACAACAGTGACAACCTGTCACATATGGTACGCTGCACTATTTCCAGGCTGATTCACACAAGCTGCTATTTTTACACATGCCCCAACTTTCCCCTTCTCAGTGATCAGACAGTGGGTGATGGTTGGGGGGGTCAGTGGGAAGTAATCTCCAGTTACTTTGCTTCTTTTTTCTTTTAAGAGAGAGTTAAATCTCACCAAGTCATTTTTGATCATACTTCGATGTATTCAATACTATACAGCGTGGGCTGACAACTGTTCCTCTATTTTTCATCTCGCCTCAGTTTCCAGGTTAGCAGAGCTCTGTGCAGCAGCTATTTTCGGGCCCTCATGCTAACCTGACACTCAGCTGCAAGGGCTGACAATTCCTGTAAACACTGGCACTCGGCCCCCAAAACTGTGGGCCACTGCCAGGTGGAAATTTACAACCTATCTGTGAGAATATTATTTTATTTTGTTACTTGAAGCTAAAGATACAAAACTAATCATGACAAGTTCAAGCAGTTAACAGTAATTCAGGGCTGGACTCAAAGACAAAGCTTCCTCAAACTGTCAAACTTGACAGGGTTGGATCAGGGTGTGTCTGTGTAGACAGGAATAAGAGCACGTCGGAGGTGCCACCGCACTGACTTGAGATTCCAGTTTTGTACGTGACTACAACTGGAAGGTTACAATAAACACACAGGATTGTGTCACAGATAAGAGAAAAAAAAAAGTAACAGCGATAGAGAGGGACATCAATCAATTGGTTAGAAGCTTTTACAGGTCAGCAGGCATTGGAGCAGATCCCTTAATGCCCCATTGTCGCAGTACATTCTGGAAAACGGACATAATGCACCACAAAGCTAATGTGAGGATTGACAATGATGCACTGCAAACTTGTCCAGATCCAAACTGCCATGTATTTTGTTAATATTTAGTTTTGGACCCCCGCTTCGAGAGCAAAATCGGCCATATTAAATCATTTTGTTTACATGCTGTTTGAATGCTTTACTATACAGATCATTCTGGATTCGTCCATTCAGTCAGTAGTTCTGCCTGTATATAATCCTTCTGGTCATAGTCCCCGAAATCCATTGTGCGCAATAAAAAAAAAATTTTAAAAAAGGACCTTTCCGCTAGTGCCTTAGCTTAAATGAATGCCAAAGGCAACATAATTTGAAGAGAATAATCATGGTAACAAATAAATCCTTAATCGTTTCTCTGCTGATGCCCTAATCTAAGTCGATTGATGTTTTTCACCATGACAAGCCCTGATTGGCTGTCTGTTGTACATTTGTCTCCCTTCAAGTTGCTGTTGTTGCTTTTTAACTATATGACAAAAAAAACTACACGCTAAAGATGGAAAAGTTAACCAAAAGACTTGATGGCACCATAGCGGGCTCAGTCAGAATATACAACCACCATTGCACACAAACATAACTGCTGGCTGTCCTGACATGTGCTGAGCTCAATCAGCTGACAAGGTTGGCCTCTTTTGAATTTAGTACTTTGATGACGTGTTTTTCTGCACCATTCTGACCCCACCTTGCAGCAAAACCTGGTTGCACTGATAATGCCACACATATACCTTCCACAGGGGGGTGGCACAGCTTGTGACTGTACTTATGATGTTTGGAGTATTCAATTTAAAAAAAAAAAAAAAAGTGTTATTTCCTTATGCATTACTTGGGATCAGTGATCAGGCTGAGCAGCCTTCAGTGTGTTGCTGCATGCTCTGCATCGTGTTTAACTTTTGAGTACATCTCTGAAATTTGAAGTGAAATACTACATGGACAGAACAGGAAGGAACTAAATCTTATGCAACTGGATTATTTGATACCATTTGGTTTATGAGGGTGTTTTTATGAGTGATACTACCAATGCTAACAAGTTGTGTTTATACTACACAGTGCAGAGAACACAAAGTTCGTGTGTATATATGTGTGTGTGTGTGTGTGTGTGTGTGTGTGTGTGTGTGTGTGTGCGCGCGCGTCGGCTCAATTTCCTGAAAGTAAAAACAAAGACAACAAAATTGTCAATCTGTTACTGAAGATGAAGAAACCTGGCCTATTAATTTCATTTGGAAATATTACTGTTATAAGTTTACCATGGCTTTAGCATGTGGGAGTGACAAATATTTCTGCTCTGCGCAATTACTTTGCATGCCTCAATCTGACCTGACTTGTACATAATGTTTTAACGAGACACACACACACACACACACACACACACACACACACACCTAATTCCTCTCTCATGCGCAATATATGGCTACACAGTTACCACAAACCTACTCGAGAATAGCTACATCATAAATATTCTAAAATGCCATCGACCAAGTTCTCCTCCCGTAAGTTTCAACCATGCTCGATGGCCGTTTTCTAAAAATGCAGATACATCGCACCCTCCGCTTCAAGTCTTTTCTGGTGTAGATGTGCTGAAAGCGGAGCTTAATCATCACCACCTGCCCATCAAGGACAGCGGCCAGCTCAGCTTTACTGCCAGTCATCGAGCGATCGAGCTATTTGCGACACACGAGTTTCTGCTGCAGAAGGCCGCAGAGGAGCCGCGGGGAACTGCTGCATCACACCGTTAAACTGGCACACCGAATGTCCACTGACGCACTTTGTAAAAAATCGTGGCCGGGCGGATACTCGCTGAACTGCACTGGAACATAAACGCAGCGTTGGAGCGGAAATGTCTCCACAGTGAGCAAAGCAGATATATATATACTCACCATTGTAGAGTTTTAGTAGATTTACCGCTGGGAGGAAAAACGACTTGCAGCTGGCTTTAGCTTTGTGTATCCTCTCACGGCTACCGTCTATGAGGTCGGAGTGAGTAAGTAATGCCTGGTGGGTGGGGAGCTCGCAACCTATATTCAACTGCAAACCACTCCCACCTGACTCGTGAACGCGCATGTGGAACGCGCAGCCCGTCACGAGACACTGCGATTTTAATTGTAATCACAAAGGGATAAAGATCCGGTAAAATCCTCCTCTTAAGGGGCTCCGCAGGGAGAACAGTATGTTGTTGTTGGGTTTTTTTTGTTTTTTTTTTTTTTAAGTTTGGTTTGTTGACATAGAAATGTAGCCTAATTTTCCCCATGTTGTTTTAACCACTAAGTAAACAAGACAGACACTTGACGTTTTTTTTTGGGGGGGGGTGGGGATAGTGCCATTGCTTGTATTATCAAAATAAAAAAGACCAAACTTAGCTTTATTCATCACATTACAAGTGATCCGTAACACAAAGCAAAACAATGCACAAAGATAGAGACAGCAAAAAGACCTCATCAGAGACATATGGTGGGCATATGATAAATACCTGTTTTAAACTGACTCTCGAAACCATCTATTGTCTGAGGGAAATAAAAAGCACAAGAGGGGGAATTTCATGACTTTGGGACAGACATTTAAAAAAAATGTAGTTAGTACAAACTAACAAATGTACAGAACAGACATGCAGTAAAATCACAACTTATTGGTTCACAAAACTGATGATTCCCAAACTGTGGTGTGTGTACCACTAGTGGTACACGAGGCTCCACTAGGTGGTACACAAGAGTCATGCTCAAAAAGGTCTACGTTTTCATTTTACAACAGACAACAGTTATTGCATATTATGCAATAACTGTTGTCTGTTGTAAAATATATATATAAATATATATCACATTTCGATAATGTACAAATTATTTGCTAATCATTGAAGTAATTTAAAAATACAAATTGTCTGTGCTCAGCAACGTGGTGGGACGTGGCATCATGTCAGACATGGCTACATGCTAATGTTAGTTTGACAGAGTCGAATTCACACTCCTCAGTCACTGTTTTTTGTAAACAGACCGAGCAGGATTTTAAAATGGCTACAAGGCCCAAAAAAACAGTCCGGAGGGAATGGGCCCATGCTAGAGCCAACAGGTCAGACGAACCTGTGCTGAAGAGGATACAGAGTCGGCTGCTGAGCTGTCAAGTGACGCCACTTCCAGCAAGAAATATAAAAGTATTCTTTGATCGTGAAACACTATTTAGTCTGTCTATGATTATTTCAAGGTTTAATTAGTGACAAATTATTGGTATCTGTAGTGAGAAGTAGCTAACTGTTAAATTTGATGAAGTGGAACATGTTCTGGTTTACAATATTTAACAAGCCCTTGTGGCATTATGACCAGTAAAATTGCCATGTTTTGACTGAAAATACAGAAAATAGACTGAGTGATGGTTTTAAAATGCCCCTCGCTCAGAGAGGTGCTGTCAGCGTCAAGCTATGATGTAGGTTTCCTTGTGGGATGAACATCCTGCAAACCAACTAAAAACACTTTAGCAGTTTGAAAGCTAGAGGTCGCAGTTGCTTCACCATGAGTCCCTGACTGTATACAGCAGTGTGACCAACAGTCCATGCACCATTATACTGTCCTGTCATGCACACACAATATACCCAGCCCAAGCAAGTTTACAAGACGCTGACATTTAGGAACAACGGCCAAACCAAAGGAACTGTGTAAAGGAACAAAGTAACTTGCCATTTTTTTCCAAGCTTTAGGAACAAATGTAGCCAATTTAAGTATTAAGATTAAACAACCAATTAATTCTGTCATCACCAGTGCACAAAAGAAATTCTGGATTTGAGCAGACATTTCATTTAATACTGAATGCTTTTAAATTTGCCAACTTCGAGTGCCAGAAGAAGGATTGCTGTCCTCAACTGTACAGCGAAAGAGCTTTTTATCTTTATAGTGGAAGTCATTTATTACCACTACAGTGGGTCCTGCAAAATATTCTTGTATCTGCCATTGTCCTGCTCTCTCTGTAAAGCTGACCTGTAAGTGTCTAATCTGTATCATATCCTATATGTGGCAAATTTTTAAATATTTTTGCTGAGTTTTAACAACACATTTTTCTTTTATGATTTCACATTTGTGCAAATTACCTTATTTTTTGTTTAGCTCTTGGTTTCTTACCTTTTCTCCCAGCTTTATCACTTTTATGAGCCATCAGTGAAAAGACCAAATTGTGTGTCTCTGGGGGCTTAAACCCTCAAACAATGAAATTGGGTCATAGCTTTATGACTCAAGCAACACCTTGGGGGGCAAATCATAAAAAGACAACAGGAAGGTGTTTGCTTTCTCACTGATACATCCGCTTATAGAACATGAACTCCAGCTAAAGATTTTGAGTTTTGAGTTTTCATATTAATTATAGTTTATGCGGTACAGTTTAACATAATGCATATTTGTTTTCATTATAAACCCCCATCTTGTCCATAAAGTAATAAAACACATAAGCACCAATATATAACCTACATATTTTAACATACAATGTACATGTAAAATTTAACATGAAACAGCTTTAGATACTTTTTACACCATAGTGCTTTGTGTGGTGTTTGGATTTAAAGTGTTGTGATATCAACATCAATTATTGTATTTGTTACCAATGAGTCTCACAGCCTCGGGAGAGAAACTGAACCCAGAATGAGGAGTCCTGTAGTTGATCTGCGGTATCACTCTTTGCATGTCGCAGTTCAACTTATGACAAACAGACTTTTACATTTTACATTACATTACAGACTTGAAATTACAGCGGCTGGTTTGTGTTATCGTGCAAAGAGAGGAGTTGTTCTCAGTGTTGAGTTACATTAATTCTAACTTTTAATTGACATGCAAGACTTTCAAGAAAAAAAAACTCTGCATTCTGTTAGAAATAAAGATGGTCATCCACATGAAATTCATGTAAATAAAGCAGACAAATGTTGCTTCAGTGTTTCAGCACAAAACAGAAGATCTTACTGAGTCAACAGATGGTTTCATGGGAATTGTTGTGGATGCCTCCTGGTCTTGACAGTAGTTTGATTAGTTTTAAATATCGGAGAGCTGAGTGTTCTGCCTTCATATTTGACCTTCCCATTGTCATTAAACATGGTATTTCTTTTTCCAATTTGGCAACAAATGTTCACTCAAGGATGAACTAATTAGATGTTGGAGGTCAAGGGTTAAGGTCAGTGTAACTTCACGTCTGTCCCATTTTTGTGAATGTGACTTCTCAGGAATGGCTGAGGGAATTTCTTTAAATTTGGCATAAACAGGACTCAAGAATCAAGTGATTACATTTTGGTGGCCAAAGGTGAAAGGTCACCGTGACCTTAGAAAAACAGCTATAACTCAGGAATTGATTTACTAATTATGAAAATATTTCACGCTGATAGGATAAGATGGTGGAGTGATGATATTGTTATGTCTAAAGGTTCAAAGTTCAAACACTGACCCACCATGATTCTGTGGTGATCGATGTTTTGTGCTGTTGGGTTGATGTATGCGAAGCATCCATGTTTTAGAATTTGTAGCTTCTTTGCAGCACCATTCATATTTCAAGCACTTACTGTCAATCAGTTTTCTTGGCCAGGCATGTGAACATATACTGTATAAGGATTCCTTCAGAGTCTTCACTACATATGTTATACAAGTCTGTACAGATATGGATGTAAACTACAACATGCCTGGTCAGTGGAGGCATACAACCACGAGGCAGTAATTCTAGTTGTCTTCATTTTTTATTCTGTCTCAAACTACCACATAAAGTCATGTATTCAAAACTGCCAGGTGAAACTACATTAGGTTACCTTCCCCTGTTCGGAGGTTCTGCTTCTGCTTTCTGAAATATGAGGTGCATACACATTTGTACAAAAGTCTCACAAACTCACACAATGAACAGGGTGGTGACCTCCTTTTGCTTTGTGTGTATGTCTGTCAGGCGATTGATCTTATCCTGGTCTCATCAGTAGGTTCTCTGATTACAGGTCAGATCAAATCACTGTTCACCTTAAGCTGCAGGTATATAAACTCATAGTAACACGGCTGCATCTAGCACTACATCTTCCTCCCGATACCTGGACATTGGAGAAGAGAGATAAACTATGGTAAGACATAGTTTGTTATATCATTTCATGTATTTATTAACAAAATACTGTATTTGTTCAGCATTACGGAAAATTGTTTTATGAGCCAAACTGAATTTGTTTTTTATCTGCATCAATCCATGACAAAGTACAATATGATGAGATTGGATTTAAGTAGTTAAATACACTCTGCGTAGCAGAAATGTGGAAAGTAAATAGATACTTCTGGTAATTTAACAGTGTTACTTGCTCTCTGCAGCGTGAATGTATCTCCATTCATGTGGGCCAGGCCGGGGCTCAGATTGGTAATGCCTGTTGGGAGCTCTACTGTCTGGAACATGGGATCCAGCCAGATGGACAGATGCCCACTGACAAAACTACCAAGGGGGGAGATGATTCCTTCAACACCTTCTTCAGTGAGACGGGAGCAGGGAAGCATGTTCCCAGAGCCATCTTTGTCGACCTGGAACCTACTGTTATCGGTCAGTGACAGTTATGACAGTTATGCAGTTTACATTTGACATGTTTTATTGTAATTGCATAGTTTTATTACTTGTATTACCAAATCTATGTGTGTATTAGACAATGATACTGTATTAGGAATTTTAGCTTTTTTTTTTTGTGTTGAATTGCAAATTTTAAACTATTTAAATATCAAGCATTGTTAAAATGTTAAACGCAGATGACAATAACCTCCTCACTCCTTGTGCCATTGTGGAATCATTTCAGTACAAAGCTATGTAGAGTAAATCTCAGTCATTGTCTTGTTGTCCAGATGAGGTGCGTACAGGAACCTACCGTCAGCTGTTCCACCCTGAGCAGCTGATTACAGGAAAGGAGGATGCTGCCAACAACTACGCCCGCGGACACTACACCATTGGCAAGGAGATCATTGATCTGGTTCTGGACAGGACACGTAAACTGGTGAGACTATCAGAGACCGAGGGTACATGTTTGAAGTACATTAAACTTATATTTTCTTGATTTTAACATTTGTGAATTTACAGGCTGATCAGTGCACTGGTCTCCAGGGATTCCTCATCTTCCACTCCTTCGGTGGAGGCACCGGCTCTGGTTTCACCTCCCTGCTGATGGAGAGGCTTTCTGTTGATTATGGTAAAAAGTCAAAGCTTGAATTTGCCATCTACCCAGCACCGCAGGTTTCCACTGCTGTAGTGGAGCCCTACAACTCAATCCTGACCACCCACACCACCTTGGAGCACTCTGACTGTGCCTTCATGGTGGACAATGAGGCCATCTACGACATCTGCCGCCGGAACCTCGATATCGAGAGACCAACCTACACCAACCTGAACAGGCTCATTGGTCAGATTGTGTCTTCAATCACAGCCTCACTTCGCTTCGATGGAGCCTTGAATGTTGACTTGACGGAGTTCCAGACCAACTTGGTGCCCTACCCTCGTATCCACTTCCCTCTGGCCACCTATGCGCCGGTCATCTCTGCGGAGAAAGCATACCATGAGCAGTTGTCAGTCGCTGACATCACCAACACATGCTTTGAGCCAGCCAATCAGATGGTGAAGTGTGACCCCCGTCATGGTAAATATATGGCCTGCTGTCTGCTGTATCGCGGTGATGTGGTGCCCAAAGATGTCAACTCTGCCATCGCCGCCATCAAGACCAAACGCAGCATCCAGTTTGTGGACTGGTGCCCCACAGGCTTCAAAGTGGGCATCAACTACCAGCCTCCAACTGTGGTTCCTGGTGGAGACCTGGCCAAGGTGCAGAGGGCCATGTGCATGCTGAGCAACACCACAGCCATCGCTGAGGCCTGGGCCCGACTCGACCACAAGTTTGACCTCATGTATGCCAAGAGAGCCTTTGTCCACTGGTATGTTGGGGAGGGAATGGAGGAGGGAGAGTTCTCAGAGGCCAGAGAAGACATGGCTGCCCTGGAGAAGGATTATGAAGAGGTGGGCACTGACAATATGGTAGAGGAAGATGATGAAGAGGAATACTGACTTTCCTAAAAAAAAATGCATTTAAACCAAAGTAAATTGATTTATTGCTGGTTTCAAAATGGATCACTTAGTTTTTTGTAGTGAGGGAAATGTATCAGATGTATGAATACACCAGTAAAACTACAATTTAAATAAGGAAATAACACATTTTAATAATCCCTATTATCATTAAACAATACAAAATCATAAAATCCAAATAATTCCAAGACATTCTTCACATGGATAAACTGAAAAGATAGACGTCACACTTTAACACATATAGCCTACACAAAACAAACCTAATCTAAAATATTTAAAACATGATGATTATATTTTAATCTTTTGTTGTGGTACCATTTGCAGTCAAAGCAAAAAAGCTCAACTTTCTTCGGGTGTTAAACGATCTTTTCTCTTTTCAGTGTCAGGCTGAGAAGCTTAGACCAAACCCTCTCTTCTGTGCACCTCCCACCAACATCCTCTCACATGAGGAATGTAAGTTATGAAAGGGCTCCTATGTCAGTTTCTATATGCCATTCAGCAGTAACTCTGTGAGAACGAGCGCGAGAGAAAATAACTGACGAACTCACTGACTAGTGTTGTTTGTGTAACTCATACTCAGACAGTGGCCAGCAGCAACAATAGCAGTTCAGTTGTGGATGAATTACAGCTCAGGGATCCCAACAGGAGCAACCCAAAAGTTGGAGCAAAAACAAAAATGATGAAAACTTGCTTAGATTTTTGTTGGAAGTTTTGTTTGTTTGGAGCCTTTTACACTTCGGTGGTGTAGTATCATAGCAATCACTGGTTTTTCTGTGTGTTCTGAATAATATAATTACACTGAAACACTGCACTATGCCATACAATTTCATTTTATGTGATTTGTGTCAGCTATGTAAGTACTCTTACTCTTTACTGTTGACCTTTCATTCCATTAAAGCATTTATATTGTACATTTATGATGATCAAAATAAAGCATTTTAAAGACTTTCCTTTTAGTCTACCCATAATGTGTGATTATTCATTTAATGATTTAATATAGACACCAGTTAGGCTGTTGTGTGTGTGTGCTGGTGAGTGTGTCGGTGTAGATGCATGCATGAAATAAGCATTCTTTGCCTAAAGCCCTTGTTACAATATAAGGAAAGAAATGTGTGTGGGGGTGAGTGATTTGCATGCTGCTTCAAAGGTCATAAACAGACATAAATGACTCATTTAAGCGATTAAACTAACGCTGAAGCTTTGTGTAGAGCTTCACAGTAAACAGTCACAGCCACACACACACAGCCACAATAAAACAGGAAGACAGTGGTGATAAAGGACATGAAAGGGACATTTTGTTCAGATAAGGCTCTAATCTCAAACTGAAAGACAATGCAGACAAATGTAAGGGCAGATAACATGACAGACAGTATGAGGGACGTCCCTCTTTTTTTTTTTTAAACTGCTGTTTCCTCCCGCCAGTGAAGTATGCAGCTGCTTACTGTGGTTTTCTGCCGGCCCCCTCCACATCCTTGCCTATATAAACCCTGACTCTGCCCCTTTTACTCACTTCTGCCTTGAGTCTGAATCCTCAACGTCGGTCGAAGGACAAGCAGACAAGATGGTGAGTCACTGCTCTGCTGATGACGTAGCCTTGAAATTTCCATTCTTTCTCTCCTCAAGCCTCTCTCTCTTTTTGTTGCTTGGAATTAGATGGATTATATATTGAGGCCTCTGTAATGCTCATAAGGCCTCTGCTGTGGAGTTAAGGGGTGTAGCCTACTCATACAAAATCAGCTTTATCTCAATAAGTGACACTCATTTTGAGATGAATTTATATAATTGAACTTTTTAGGATATGTTTGTAGAGAATTCAGGGAGTAGAAAGCACTGAAATAGAAACATTTGACCAGAAAAGAAATCCTTTCTGTACTCTTGGACAATCTAGGTCAGTTGACTGACACTTTATGAGTTAGACTGCTTTGTCATTTTGCAGCTTCTTTAATATACAGCTAGCCATAAAGCAGGAAACATATCCAACTAAAGGGAAAAAAATACCCACAGCCCTTATCATGTGTTTGTTCAGGACTTATAGTTTTTTTTATATAAGTAGAATAGAGCGGGGTAATCGTGGCAGTGGGGGGATGGATAAAAAGAACAGAGAAAATAGGAGTGGTCTGGCCTAGGCAGTGTGAGTTAGTTGGGAGCCATTTTGCAGCTGTTGGGAGTTGGTTTGAGAGAGAGAAGGGGGGGGGAGAGAGACAGAGCCAGACATCTCTGACGTGTTACACAGCACTATGCAGCTGGACAGGATGGGGGAGGAGAGACAAAAAGGGGGAAGGGAGAGGAGAGGGAGGAGATACAGGATGGAGAAGAGGGAGAAAGGTTTTTCGGTCTTCTTAAGGAATGGCCTTCCTGTCTGCCACATACACCACTTGTAGTTGCATTTTTTGTTTAAACCCATAAAACTAACTGAGGCAGAAAGCAGGTTTTACAATTATTTTTAATATGTAAATACATATTCTGCCAATCAATTTTACTGTAGCAAACCAGAGCTCAGACTTTTGTAATCAGGAGACTCTGACAGGTGTTTTCACTTGAATGCTGGCATGCTTTGTGTGCACCACTTAAGCTTCAATATGGGCATACAGTTTTCAGCAGTCAACATTTATTTATTTCCACTCCAAATTTATTTCAGAGATTATATCCAAGATTGTCATTAAACATGAATTTCAAGGCAAAATATGGGTTCAATAGATTGGTTAAATTCAGTACATGTTTGATGTCTCTAACATTTTCCATAGGCATGCTGTAAAAGCATACAATTGTGGAAATAGTATTCAGTGATCAGATAAGTTATTTCAGGCCAGGCATTACTCTCCAGAAAAAACTGAAAAATGTTCCATTAGATACTGAATGAGCTTTATGTCTGACAAACTATAACTGTCCTTCGCCTTTAGCCAACATCTCTTTCCTCTTTTAATCAGCGTGAGTGTATTTCTATGCACGTCGGCCAAGCCGGGGCCCAGATGGGCAATGCATGCTGGGAGCTGTACTGCCTCGAGCATGGGATCCAGCCAGATGGACAGATGCCCTCGGACAAGACTATCGGGGGAGGAGATGACTCCTTCAACACCTTCTTCAGTGAGACGGGAGCAGGGAAGCATGTTCCCAGAGCCATCTTTGTCGACCTGGAACCTACTGTTATCGGTCAGTGACATGTAAATGAAAGGAATTTACTTGTACCATCTTGGACATTGTAAAAACTGTTCTATTATTTAATGAATAGATAGTTTCCTCTTATTGTATATTATTTATCGTTGTTTAACTTGTGCACTTGAACATTGTAACATACACAGTATACAGTGCCATTAAAAATATTTAATCCCCTCTCAATTTCACACCACGCTGATGATAATCTACTTCATCTTGAAGCAAAGTATTACAGCTCAAATGTTTTTCCATATTTAATCACAGCATCAGAACAAATAAAATGTTCAGAGCAGGAACATTCTTCAGTGAGAAAATAGTTTTAACTCTCTTTTTTAATTGTCTGTTGTCCAGATGAGGTGCGTACAGGAACCTACCGTCAGCTGTTCCATCCTGAGCAGCTGATTACAGGAAAGGAGGATGCTGCCAACAACTACGCCCGCGGACACTACACCATCGGCAAGGAGATCATTGATCTGGTTCTGGACAGGACGCGTAAACTGGTGAGAGTTTAGTCAAAGTAGTTTGTTGGTTTAACATTTAACAAAATTTTGAGCTCTTCAAACAGCATTTTTGCCTTAGCTGTGAATAGACCAAGTGGTTACTTTGCAAAAAGTGATTTTGTGTGAAGACCATTTGGCTGGAATGGAGTTTTAATTAATCAAAACCAATTGTCTCTACAGGCTGATCAGTGCACTGGTCTCCAGGGATTCCTCATCTTCCACTCCTTCGGTGGAGGCACCGGCTCTGGTTTCACCTCCCTGCTGATGGAGAGACTTTCTGTTGATTATGGTAAAAAGTCAAAGCTTGAGTTTGCCGTCTACCCAGCACCGCAGGTTTCCACTGCTGTAGTGGAGCCCTACAACTCAATCCTGACCACCCACACCACCTTGGAGCACTCTGACTGTGCCTTCATGGTGGACAATGAGGCCATCTACGACATCTGCCGCAGGAACCTCGACATCGAGAGACCAACCTACACCAACCTGAACAGGCTCATTGGTCAGATTGTGTCTTCAATCACAGCCTCACTTCGCTTCGATGGAGCCTTGAACGTTGACTTGACGGAGTTCCAGACCAACTTGGTGCCCTACCCTCGTATCCACTTCCCTCTGGCCACCTATGCCCCAGTCATCTCTGCGGAGAAAGCATACCATGAGCAGCTGTCAGTCGCTGACATCACTAATGCCTGCTTTGAGCCAGCCAATCAGATGGTGAAGTGTGACCCCCGTCATGGTAAATATATGGCCTGCTGTCTGCTGTATCGCGGTGATGTGGTGCCCAAAGACGTCAACTCTGCCATCGCTGCCATCAAGACCAAACGCACCATCCAGTTTGTGGACTGGTGCCCCACAGGCTTCAAGGTGGGCATCAACTACCAGCCTCCAACTGTGGTTCCTGGTGGAGACCTGGCCAAGGTGCAGAGGGCCGTGTGCATGCTGAGCAACACCACAGCCATCGCTGAGGCCTGGGCCCGACTCGACCACAAGTTTGACCTCATGTATGCCAAGAGAGCCTTTGTCCACTGGTACGTTGGGGAGGGAATGGAGGAGGGAGAGTTCTCAGAGGCCAGAGAAGACATGGCTGCCCTTGAAAAGGATTATGAAGAGGTGGGCACTGACAGCATGGGAGAGGAGGATGAAGAGGGAGAAGAATACTAACAAACATCATCACGCATTCCAAAAGTTATCATGAACGTAACACAATCCCAACAAGATTCTAAATCTATGGTGGTGATATGTCAGTGTTATCAATAAAAGCTCTAATGAACATTTTAAATGAACTTGTGATCATTCTGTGACTCTTCCACCACATCCTGGTGGCCAAATAAATACTTTATTGAAGAGTAATTTACTCCAACAGCAATAATCAATCCCCTTTATCATTCAAAATGTATTTATCCTTTACAATTGGTACCAATCCATAAACATTATGGTGAGATGTGCAAGTAGGCCTATGATTGTCTGCATAAGATATTTAACCTAAATATAAAGGTAAAATCAAATCATCAGCAGTGTCCATAGAACTATTCTAATCAGCAATAATGTTGATTAAATGTTGATTAACCTGATCATTTCCACACACTATATTTTGGTTTTTTTTGTAGGTTATTAAATCGTTTATGGGCAGGTATACTCCATTTACAAGGGAAATTCCAGTTTCCTGCCCTTTTGTGCCTTGTAGATAAGTGATCACAAAGTCTACAATGGGCAGGGCTGGCCTACTCCCTGCAGTTGCTCCTCTTGGCCAACAGATGGGAGTAAAGTGACCAGCGGGTAAAGTTGAGTGAGTCAGACTAAAGAAGTTTAGTAATGTTGAACATCACTGACAATCCAAATAACCCTGACATAATAAGCTCATCATATGATCCTG
The DNA here is from genome assembly GCF_029030835.1 of Brachyistius frenatus. Classification (NCBI taxonomy): domain Eukaryota; kingdom Metazoa; phylum Chordata; class Actinopteri; family Embiotocidae; genus Brachyistius; species Brachyistius frenatus. Next base: position 2,283,245 of record NW_027210626.1, read on the forward strand.
GCCCCTGTGATGATTCACACAGTAAACTAGAAGCAAACTTTCTGGTAAATTAAAGTGAAAGTATTAAAACTGCCTCATGCAGCAGAACAGCCCCTTTCAGAATTATATTATAGGCCATTATATGACTGGATTAAAATTACTTTAACAATACATGAGTCAAAAGTACTCTAAGGTTTTGAGGTTGACCTAATTGTAACTATTTATATCCTCGGCCGGTGAGGGGGGGGGGGGGGGGAGAAGTAATCAGATCTTTAGTCCAACATGAAAAATTAGCAACAAATGCAGTAAAATAACTAAAGTAAAAGTACTGGTTTGGTGCCCTGTGACGGAATTATTATTGTCTATGAAAATATTAAATGGTTGTAACAGTGAGTCAGCAGAAAGTGTTGTATTTTAAATTGTTGTAGGCTAACTATCCATTATGTAAAACCAAAGTTATCAAATAAATGTAGTGTAAAGTACAATCTGACATAGTGGAGACGAAGTATCAAGAAGGATCAAATTGAAATATTCAAGTAAAGTATGAGTACTTCCAATAAGACCAATACCTGCTGCTGCAAAGTGACTCTAGCTGTCAGATCAAATATGGTGTAAAACTATAAATTCGTAGAAAAATGAAATAGGCCTAGTCAAGTACCTAAATTCTTTAAATAGGTTAATTTCACCACTGCAGTGTAATAAACACGAGCCTGATATAAAATGATTTAGTAACATCTCCCTTATGATCTTTTTTTTTTTTTTTTATTTTTTTTTTTTAAGTCAATCAAACCTGTGGACGTCCACAGTCCCATCAGAAGTCGCTGCTTTTCTACAGTTTCTGGTTAAATCACATTATCACGTAGCAACAAGCAGACCGGCAGACAGGGCGGGTCTGATGACGTTTCCGATCACTGGCATGTTCTAGACGCTCTATTTTTTTCTCTCCGCCGGCGGTGACGTAGCGCGCACGGCTCAGACCAACACTCAGGACACACAGGGCCGCCTGGCCGCACGTTTTCACGGAGGAGACCGACAGTGGACCGCAGAGACTTAACAGTGGCCTACCTTTAGCGGTGATATTGTTCTGTTAGAGCACATTTGTGTCGGGGCGGTGGAGAGGCAGGCTGAAGGAGGAGTTGGCTGTGCGGCTGTCACGAAGACAGGAGGAGCGTTTACCAGCGGCACCGCTATCATAACTCAGTCAAGTCAGAGCGCTCGACTGACGGCTCAACTGCTCACTAATTAGGCCGAGGGACTTGGACGGTAGGTCCAGAGCTTTGGCTTGTCCTAACAAGTTGGGGCTCCCTACAGACTGAAGACAATGTTGCTACTGCAGTTTATTATAGGTGTCCAACTTTACCATAATAGGACATGTGTCACCTAAATGCCGAATAATATAAGTCTGCAACGAGTATATTAATAATCGATTATTGTCTCGATTATTATATTAGTTGTTTGGTGTTTAAAATGGTGAAAAATGTCGACTAGTGTTTCCTAAAGCCCGAGGTGCAGCCTAAAATGTCTTTTTTTTTGTTTTTTTGTTTGTTTTTGTTGTCCAATCAAACAATCCACAACCAAAATATATCCGTTTATTATCATGGAGGACAACCATTTTTTTTTTTTTTTTTTAAAGTTGTAATGAGAAATTGTATCTATTACTCTAAATTACTTAAAACGATTAATCGATTGGTGGCACGTTTTTAATTGACTAATGTTACCCGTAATGTCAGTGGTATGTACTTGAATAGCACAGCACCTGTGCCTCCAAGTGCATTTGCCCGTGTGTTTAAGCCTGCATAGCCCTACTGTCACGTCAGCAGCAGTTGCCAGATGCCTTGGCGCTAGAAATATCACAGTAATAATACTGCTGGGAGCGCCTGGCTGTTCCCGAGGGGAAACAGAAAGTTAAGTTGAGTGTTTTTACCTTAGTTTGGAAGTCCCCTCTTCAGCCCCGACTCTGCTGCAGTCCACTCATGGGATTGGCACGGTGGTCAGCATGTTGTCTGTGGCTAGAATAGAACTACTAACTGCACCGAGGTCTTCATTTCAAGGGCACAACTAACTCCTGATACTTTCATTTTAACTAAAGCAGCTGTTCAAATGTTTATGTTAGTGATTCTGTGAAACCAACACTTCTGACTTGATTAAGATACATTTGTGGAGTTCTCCGGAAACTTTGCACTTATAAAACTATTAAATTGTAATGAAAACGTTTAAGGAATATTAGCGTAGTTCATTGCCCCTCAACTGTTTTCGTTGTCTTTAGTTTGAGTGAAGTTAACAAATGAAGTGTTGCGTTGCTTGTGTCTCAGATAAGTCACTTATCTTCACATAAAAATGGCAACAGTGTTGACCAAAATGTCTCCTACCTGTTTCCGTATTATAATGACCATAAAGTATGTACTATTTAATAGTAAACTGTACCTCACCTGTCTGCAAATTAAATTAAGAAAAAAAATCTTAGCAATTGCTTTAGTTTTGTAGATTCTGGTGAACGTCATAGTTACAGAATGCCGGAGGTGTTCATCCACACATGACATAGCTAAGTATACTTTATATGAATCACCAAGACAGAAACTCTTGTATTTTAATTTCAGGAAGGTGTTTTGAGGAGTGACAGGAGGCAACATGGTCGACTACTATGAATTCCTGGGAGTGTCCAAAACAGCTTCTCAGGAAGACATCAAGAAGGCGTGAGTTTCCTGAGATGATCTGAGGTGTTGGCAGTCATAGTCATATTTAATGAAGACAAGGTTTAGACAATTTAATATTTAAAAATATATTTGAAATGTTACTTCTCACCTTGAATTTTCAGGTTTATTTAAACACCGAAGTCACTTTGTGATTGGAAGTTTCTTCGATTAATGTTTCTGGAGTCAAATTTTAAACAACCATCTAATTTGATTCCAAACAAAACATTCTTGTTTCAAAACATGCACAACTATTTGAAATAATTACAAACTACCAAAGAAATCTCTCCAATAGACATCAGAATTAAACCATATGCCTGAAGTAAGAAGTTTGTTCAACATACCCAGGATATCTTTACCCCTGAAAACCCAGAGTTAAACCTGAAAATTATCTCGTTAACCGCAAATCCTGCTTGGTATTATAGGCCCCGGTGATTTCAGAACTACTGGTATGAAAAATACAGATTTCTCAAATATCTACATTCTTTTTTCTTTTCTTTTTTTTTTTCTAAGTTTTTGCTTTGTGCTGTGTTGTTTGCAAAGAGTCCCTCATTATTCCGCATTTTAATGTATACTCTACACCGGCTGTATGTGTCAATGTGTCAATGTTTGTTTGTGGCTCTGTTTGATTTTGTTTTGTGTGTTCAGGTACAGGAAACTGGCCCTGAAATGGCATCCAGACAAAAATCCAGACAACAAGGAGGAAGCGGAGAAAAAGTTCAAAGAACTTGCTGAGGCCTATGAAGTCCTGTCTGACAGTAAGCCACTTACTGGTCTGCGTGTGCGTGCATACGTGCGTGTGTGCGTGCGTGTGTAAGGGAAAAAATAGGTTGGGTTGATGACAGTGAGTACTCTTTTCCTTTTTGACAGAGTCCAAACGTGACGAATATGACAGATATGGAAATGACAGAATGCGACATACAGGTAAAAACAAAAAACAGAATCTATTTTTGCATCTATTATAGTAATGGTTTGAAAAATTCTTTGACTCAGGCACATGTGACGGGACACATGAATGGTGGTTCCTTCTGTTGTCTACATTTTAGGACTTTGTGTTGGATTTTGTTTTCTGTGGCTAATAACATGTCCTCTCCCTCTTTCTGTTTGTCCTTATTCGACTCTTTCCTCCATTCTTTCTTCCTTCTCTTCTCTTCACTTCCTTGACCCTGACATCTTTATCTCCCAGGTTCCTCCAGCTCAGACTTTTCGTCAGATTTCCCAGGATTCACCTTCACATTCCGCAACCCAGACGAGGTGTTCAAAGACTTTTTTGGTGGACAGGATCCCTTTGCTAGCTTCTTTGGTACGTTGTGCACAACTGATATCAGTATTTGTCCAAGAACACTTCTTGTCCAAATTGTTACCCATTGAATTTATTTATTTGTTATCAATTTACATTAAGAGGGGTGATTTATGGTCAAAGTAAATATGATCAAAGTAATTGGTTTTAGGTTTTCTGTGATTGCACGTCATCTTTCTTTTCTCTTGCCTCGATTGTTTAAATGTTACCTAACACGTCTCTTTTTCTCCGATCCAGATGACTTTGCGTCGTTTGGATCAGCCTCTCACCTCGGCCCCAGTCGATTCTTCTCCTTTCCTTCAGCAGGAGGTAAACAGTTACATGCTGTAAGAAAAATTTAGCACCTGCAGATTATAGTGTTCTTACAGCTGTCCAATCAGACATCTTGGTGTTTTTTACTCTGGGTATAATAAAAGCATTGGCACTGAACCACTTCATTATTAAAAAAAAAAAAAAAAAAAAAATCTGTTCAGGTTTTGGCAGTTTAACAACATCAACACAGCAGTGACTGTAGATAAAAGCTGATGGGGTGTACAATGTGTTAAAGTTTACGATTACAGTTAAAATTAGAAGTGCACATCAAACAGTTTCCGTTTTTAAATCAATGCAAAATGTATACTGAAAACCATTTATTCAGAGCAGCTACACTTGTGCTTCAAACTCCACTACAGCTAACTCACTGGTAAAACTAAACTAACCATGGGTTATAGATTGTGTTCACCAAAGAATTTGCAAAGTATTTTCTTACTCAGTTTTGTCAAACCAAGTGCATCTCTGCCCAACCTAAAGTCACACTTTCTGTGGTGATAAAGTGGGAGTGGTATTCTCCTTAAACAGGCTGAGTTTTTTTTTTTTTAAAGACACAGCAAACTAAATTAGTCTTCTCTCTTCTCTTTGATCTTCTGCTTTTCTGCAGCTGATTTTACTACTTTTTCATCTTCCTTTGGTGGACTGGATGGGATGAGCAGCATGGGTGGAGGGATGAGCAACATTAAATCAGTTTCTACCTCCACTCGCTTCATGAATGGAAAACGCACCACCACCAGAAAGTATGTCAGTCTCCTCAATTTGATTTGAACGCAGTTGGATGGATGTCTGAGTTGTTTCTTATGGATTTATTTGGCTGTTAATTCTAATTTTTAAAGTACAAAGTATGTCTAGAGCTATCATTATAGTCCTCATGAGTGAATGTCACTATCTACAAAATTACTTATGGACACATTTTTATGAATATTTATTAATTCACTACATTTTTAAGTTCTGCCACTTATCTTTGCATTTGTCTTGCTTGCAGGATAAAGGAGAACGGGCAGGAAAGAGTGGAAATTGAGGAGGACGGGGTGTTAAAGAGTGTTTTAATTAATGGTAAGACCATTCACACTGAATGATGGTGAGAAATTTGAGGGCAAATAGAATTAAGTACTTTACTTTGGCTCACGCCGAACCAATGAAAATAATCTAAAATGAGTTCTGTCTAATCACTAAGCCTGAAAACCTAACTTTATTATGTAAAAAAAGGACTTCGTTAAAACAAATACTGCACAGGTGGAAATCTATTAGGTCATTATCATCAAGGAAGAAATCAGGTGAGGGAACAGAGAAAAACACAACAGGCACCTCGCCCCCTATAACAGATTCACCTAAAATTGTACCACACAGCAAAATCAGAAATACATTTGCCTCTCAAAAAGGTTTCAAATCAAGAGTGAGACGTTTTTAAAGAATAATATTGAAACAGGAAAGGCTTTAGTATTATTAGCTTTATTTTTGGTATTGCAGTTAAAACTGTTATGTTGACAATCTTACAATATTAAACTTCTGTTCCTCTAAGTCAGGGGTGTCAAATTCATTTTAGTTAAGGGGCCACATACTGCCCACTTTGATCTCAAGTGGGCCAGACCAGTAAAATCATAGCATAATAGCACATACATAACGACAATATTTCTCTTATGTTTAAATCATTGGTGAAGGTTTTTGGATGATAAACCCTATTTTAAGGTCTTTCTACAATAAACTAGAAACATAAAGAGCAAAAACTCAGACATCAGCCCACTGTTTATCTGCTGGGCTCTCCTCTGCAGATTCCCTCGCTTTGTGACGCGTTTGACGTCAAACGCGTCACAAAGCGAGCAGCGAGCGCTTCTGCCTCCGGAGCAGACATCGCATTTACGCTGTTTTTGAAGCAATTACTGGATCGGTTAAAAAAAAAATTACAAAACGTTTGTACTCATAAACCTCCATATTCTCATAGAAATGCAATTTATGTCTTTCTGTAATTTTCACACTTAGCAAAGTCACCCGGCGGGCCGTATGTTTGACACCCCTGCTCTAAGTTATGTGACTTCATCTTACCAGTGGACTAACACCCATGTTGTTGCGGTCTGTGGTTTCCAGGTGTGGAAGATGAAATGGCCCTCGCTCTGGAGCTGAGCCGACGGCAGGGTCAGTCCCATCAGTCCCCTCAGAAATCACAAATCCAGAGCAGATCACCCGTTGAGTCTGATAGATCCCGCCCCAGCCCTTTCTCTGCAGCCACACATCGATCATTCAGCTCTGCGCCCTTCTACCACTACGGGGTCACAGGAAGCAGCGAGGACGACGAGGAAGATGAAGCGCTGCAGATGGCTATGGCATGCAGCCTGTCAGAAATGGAAGCCCAGCAGAAAGCTGCTGCTACTGACTTCATATCAGGTGCTGGGGGTGGGGGCAGAGCTACTTGTGCTAAAACTACGGGCTGTAGAGAAGGCGGGGTTAATAAGACGTCAACTCTTAATGTTCATATTAGTAAAAAGATTGTCGTGGAAGAGAAAGATGAAGAGGGTCCGTTTAAAATGGGCTCAGGGTCTGAAGATCACTGGCAAAAGGAGGGAAAGGTGACCAGGGAGCCCGACTTATCTCCCGAATCACCCTCAACTGACAGCAGTTCGCCGCTGAGCCAGAGCAGTGAGGAAAGGTTTAAACCTGCGATAAAGAATAGTGACATCAGTGTGAAAAAGAAAAAGAAGTGCGGGTGTGTTGTGTGCTAGTGCAGTGTCTGTGTGTGTAAACTATATTTTGGAAGCCTTATTATACTTGCCTCGGTGTCTTGCCTTCAGCCGGACTCTAATGTAATGTGACTGCTTGAATATTTATTTGCGGGAGTGCCTAAACTGATGTCAAGGCTTTCACGAAGTCTAAACACCCCTAAAAGGGACAAACTTTGACAGGATTTTTTGACGTCTTGCTGGTTTTGCCAATTTAGATAATGTGCAAAAACATATCAAAGTTAATAGAACTGTCTTGTTTTGTGTATGCAGAACAACACAGAGGATTGCTTCTGAACGAATGTAAATGTGCCAAATATTTACACAGACTGAAAAGAGTGGGCAAAAGTGGGGCTTTAGATCTTGTGGGCAAGTGTTGAAGTTGGGGTCTTTTGTGAGGACCAATTAGAGTTTTAAACCTTGGCGGGATATTGCTGGAAATTGAGGAAATCTTCGGTTTAAAACTGAACTTTTTGAATTCAAGGTTAAGGTTTGGAATTACAGAAGCTCACGGTTAGGTTTACTGTAGGCTTTAGGCGTTTAGTTATGAGAAGGAGATCGGGAATGTATTATGTCAGTGAGGGTCCTCATAAAGATAGGAATACAAATGTGAGTGTGGGGATGGGGGCAGATGGGGGGGGGGGTGTAAAGTTTTCTGTGTGCGTCTGTGTTTGGCTCAGATGAGACACTGCCATAGAATTTTCTCATTCACTCTCTGGCAAAGGGAATGTATCAGAACTGTGTCACACTCATCACACTTCCTCTGAAACAATAGATCAAAAATCAAAAGTAGGTCACAGAACTTTCTGTGGTTATTTTTGTGATGACAATGACTACTTTGATTTAGAAAAAAGACCTATGTTTACTGGTCAACTAATAATTTCTCAAATATGTATAGCAAAAACTAGTGGAAGCACACTTTTCAAATACAAATACTTTATATAAATATACTGAGGCTTACTCAGAATAGTTCAAGTAGCTGACTTGGCATTTTTGTTGCAAATTTGCAACAGTGAGGAGCCTATCTATCAATAAATACAAGTACATTATGTCTTGGCCTTAATACATTTTTACTAAAATACCCTTAAATTACCCTTTTTGATAACATTGTAGTTTGGGGAGAGCACTTTATGAAGTTAGAGGACAAAGCACAGTATTGAATGTGTACAGTAGTGTGACTGAATCACTGAATAATTATTTGAATCTCATTTAAATTTCTTGGTGCCTTTGCTTATTTTCACGAAATATATGTTGCTGTACTGACATTACTAGTTTAAATGGGCCAAGTTGGATAAACAAATTCATTTTAGTCAACAAAATGCATTTGGTTGTTTTGGTTTCTCCATTATTCTCCTCCAATATAGGAAGATGACAAAGCTGACTGGAGTTGTTGTCAGGTACTTTGATCCGGAATTGTGTGGGAGTGATGACGTTAAATATAATGATTCTTTGACAGTTTAAAAATAGATTATTCAGCAAAACAAGTCTAGTTTTATTTTTCTCGGGTTGGTTTGAAACGTCAGGGTAGAGGAACGACAGTAGCTACATTTTCCTTTGATCAACGCTTGAAATGCCCCTGAAAAAAACAAAAAAACACTAAACCCCCAAATGAGTCAGTTCAGTAGCTTTGTGTTAAAAATGACTAAGACTGTATTTCAGAGGCAACTGTGCAACGTTCCCACCAGGCTTCTGCCTGAAAGCATTAAAAGAATGCTTTAAGACTTCAAGTTAAAAATCGCTAAAACTCCCAGAATCACTTCCTTATCTTAATACATGAAAATGAAAGAAAGTACATTGGAATATAAGACAACTTGTTGATTTCAAATTATGACATTATATTTCTACAATTTACTGACTTCTATAATTACAATGTCAGCTACAGCTAAGTTTGATTGAATGTCCCACTGAAACTGTTTTATTAGGTTGTACTTTATCTCCCATTTTTACTGAAGCTGGACATTATGTTGATAGCAGTAAATAATTTACATACACACATACATTGTCTCTCTGTGTGTGTGTGTGTGTGTGTGTGTGTGTGTGTGTGTGTGTGTGTGTGTGTGTGTGTGTGTGTGTGTGTGTGTGTGTGTGTGTGTGTGTGTGTGTGTGTGTGTGTGTGTCTCTTTTAAAGTTAGTATAAGAGAACTGAGTCGTTGAATGTCAAGTCAGTTACCATGGTGCTCCTGGATGAAACCCAAACTTGCCTTGTTGCCGACCTCTAATGAAGTAAAAGCAGTGTTAGTGTTGTTAGTGGATCACTGATAACTGTTTTAAATGTGATTGTATCTGTGAGGATGAAGCGGAAAGTAAAAAAAAAAAAGTCTAGTTGGTGCCAAAACACTAAGGTGTCAAAAATACTTACTACTACCAGAAATATGTAATATGTTTTTAAAAAAAAAATCATTACTAGTGTTCACAGACATGCCTTTCTTAATTAGCAGCTCATTATAGGGGGTGTCTCTTTGTCTTGTCTTGTTTTTTTGTTGCCCATACAGCACACTAGGTTTATTTGGCTGTAATATACTGTAATATATTTTTCATGAGTGCTTGATTTCTTTTAATTGCATGAGTTTTGCTTTCACTTTAAAGTGCAACTATCATCACTGGCAAAAAATTAAGGCCAACTGTGACGACACAACTTTAAACATGCACCCAAAATGGATTTGTTTTACTCATTATTAATTTATCCTATTGTTGGAGAGGGAATAAGAGTGAAATAGGCATATGGATTCTTTTTATAAATATATACTGGCCTGTATTTGTACTACATTGAGATGCCATGTGTTAATGTTCTTATTATTTTTAAATTGTTAAAAGGTAAATAACAAATAAAGATTAAGCCAAAACATGAGTTGGGATATTTGATTTTTTCAGAATATGGCAGTCGCAGTGATGTATTTTCTACTAATTTACACTAATTTCATGCTTAAATCCACTAATTGTAGCACTATTACTACAAAATGATTGTACAGTTCCTGTGTAACAGTTAAAGAAAAAAAGAGCCATCATTTATTCTGAATGATTATCCCTTATTGTTTCTGGCTCTCTCTAATTCACAGACTTTAAACAAAACATACTATTTAGTGCACTTGCATTTATTTTAACTGAATGTTATCAAAACCGATGTGTCTCCATTTACCGACAGTTCAGTTACCTGAAGTAATGTGAGATTATATTGCCTCAGAAAATGCCCATGTATGTAGCATTGTATAGCTCATAACATGCCAATCTGCATCTGCAGCACATTTATTGTCTTCTTTCATCTAGTTCCAATTAGGACTCCGGAGTGTTTTTAATCTATTACCATTACGTTCATAAGAAAGATGTCACAGGCCGTAATTTGAAGAAGAGGGCTGCTGTGCAGTTTTAAATAGCAACAGAATGCAATCCCTCAAACTTTCAAATTGTCTCCTGAATTTTTCACTTTCTTTATCAGCTTTCATTCTCATCCTGCATCAACATGTTATGCACTCCCTTTGTCTGTAAGATATCAATGTAATGTAGCAAACACACATGTAAAGCACTTCTGTAGTCGGTGTCTAGTAACATTATTTCCGGGATAAGTTGGAATTGATGATTTTGTCTTACTCTTCCTGCTTCCTGTTTCAGACTCGGACTTCGAGGCCTTCACAAGCTAACCTGATTGGCGCATGCTGCTCTGTGCTCTAATCCTGTCCTGAGGTAAAGAACTAGTGTGAATTTGAGGCACGCCGATAGTTGTTCAATTATTCCTTTTCCTGCCCCATAAACTCCATATAGATCAGATAAGATGATGCCTTTCAGCAAAAGTTTAACATGTCCTTTTACGTCTATTCTTGCAGGTCAAAGGTCGATTCCCCACGATGCACTTTTCTCTCTGCCCACCATGACTCCTACCTGCTGAATGACACTTAAAATAAGATGTGTATTTAATATAAATATGTGCGTGCCTGCGTGCGTGTGTGTGTGTGTGTGTGTGTGTGTGTGTGTGTGCGTGTGTGTGTGTGTGTGTGTGTGCATGTGTGTGTGTATAGCTAACTGTGGAGCAAAACACTGGAAACTTTGTATTTTCAAACCCAAAGAAATAGTTCTAGTCATCTCTGCATTAAACAACAATGTCTCTGCTAAATTTGTAAGTTTTTGTTTTGGTAAACGGGCACACAAAATGTTACTAGAATGTGCATTTCCTGAAGAAAATGTAGTGAATGCTGCAAGAGCTTGCTGGAAGCTGCTGTTGCATCTTGCTTGGGAAAGAGAAAGGAGGAGTAACATGCAACAAGGGTCTGATCAGCAAGATATCGAACCAGGTCTCTACCGCTAAGGGGATAAGTGCCCATGTGGCATGCACCCTAACAAATTAACCATCAGATCACACCAGTACTGAAAGAACAGAGAAACAAAATGATCATTCTTGGGAGTAGTTTCTGCAGAAGTAGGAACAAAGAATACCTCCAAACCTCATGAGATGAGGCAATGCCACTAAAGCCACGAACCGTATACTATAAATGGTCCTTTTCTGCCACCCTTAGGCACTTAATAGTAACTTGGATTACCTTTGTCAAAAAGTACAAATAAACATAAAAAAAGACAGACAGAAATATATTTCCTGTGAATAGTTTGGAGTTGACATGATTGGCTGCTTCCAAAAAGAAAGTGAACATCTTTCTCACCACCCTTTGACATTTTCCTCTTATGTCTTCAGAAGATTTAGATTTGAACTCGCCTGTGTAGCAACCCAATGTTCGTCACAGTGAGCTAAACCAGGAGCCACATCTCTTTCGGGAACTCTGAATGTGTATACACACCAAAAATGCTGTATTGATTCTCAAACTCGTACTTGATAGATATTCCAGATGTCATGCAAATTGGGGATTGTCTGGGCAAGCTACAGTTTTTTTTTTTTTTTTTTATCCAAAAATGTCACCCCTGGTCAAATTTTCACATCATTTTTCCGATAATCTTTTGATGCCAATTTTGTTACTCTGAGTTAAAAATGGACTACTTTGAAAAAGGGGTTTTGCATATATTGCAATTTTTCTGGTAAAAATGGAGTGAAAGTGGGTGTTGCCTTTATAAAACCAATGCAGCTGATTGGTCCATTCTTTTCTGCTCTCTGATTGGTCAATTCTATTCTGCTTTCTGCTTTGACACCGTTTTTACTAATCTGACAAGTGCTGATCCCAGCTAACAGATTGCCAGTCCATCACAGAGACAGATGGAGACAAAGACCATTCACACCTAATGGTAATCGACCCTGCTAACCACTGCACCACTGCGCGGCCCACGCCTTAAACCGTTTCCCTTTTATCCTCTTTATGATATTGCTAAACCACTACGGGTGTAATATACTTTTGACCACTAGAGTGCGCGCTTTTGGGAGCTGCTGACGGCACACGCTGCCATTCTTGATTCACTGCCCGCCTGGTGAACAAGAGGAAAACACCGGCCAGATAGCCACGTTTATGGCCCGGTATGTCGTGTTTATGAATGAAACATTTTAAAAGGAAAAAAAAAGAAAGAAATATATTTCATCCTGACTTGGCACTGGTTTTTCGCTTACGTTAACGCTATAAAGTATTGCGTACAAGGAGTTGGCGGGAAGGATTTACAGTACACGTTAAAGTACGTCATGTGAATTAATTTACAGTTGCTGGTGTAACCCACATTAAATATAATTATAAATATAATATATATAAATATAACTATTAAAACCCTACATGTCATTTAGAGGTGCAGTTGTATCATTTAAAAGGTAAAGAGGGTCGCGAACACGTCACCACTTCCTGTTTCCTGTTCGACTCCTCTTGTCAACAAACCGCGAACGAACGAACAATTATTGGTCTGAAACGCCACATAAAAGTCTTAATAGCTCGAGTATTTTCATATATTTTCATATACCTGTGCTAAAACGCTGCTCTTTTATTAGAAACTAGCTACTCAATAAAACATTTGGGGTTATGAGAATGTTCATGTTGAAATGTAATGCGATAACAGGATGTATGAAAAGACATGTTACAAGTTTAAAGTATGAAAGATAATTCATTTATCAACCTTAAAACACCAGTTATTGGGTAATTCAACTCATTATAACCTAAGTATATCCTTAGTAGTTGGGTATACATTATAAGGTGTTAAAGACGAGAAAAGGAAGTTAATGAGGTCTCATGTTAGAAACAGGAAATTAACAGAATAATGTATTAGTTTGCTCTGTTTGTGTAGATTGTTTTTCAGATACAGATAGAATCTGGGCGAGCCGAGCCCAGAGACTGTGGACGGTCGGGGACCTGTCCACAGAGGACATCTGAACTGCTTGATCGTTAATCAAAACACCAGGTAAGAACCAGCACACTCTATAAAACGTATCCGGCTAAAACACAAGAATCAACTCAGAAGAGGTTGGTCTGCCTCATTTCATCATGATGTCCTGATCAGCAGCTTACAGCTACAACTGAAGACAGAAAAGAACAGTTTTCTGGAGAAAAAAAAAAACACCCACCTAACCACATATAATCACGTGCACATACACACCTCCATTATGTACGGACTTGCACACTGGCTTAAAGACCACCACATTGGACTAATTGTAGTATTTCATATGCTATAAGAGGCATCTTATTTGAGTAGGGACTGATAAACAGGATACCAGGCTATCATGGTAATGTTTAGTACTTCTCCAAAGCAAGAGTTGTGCTTTGTTAAACTATTGACCTCTTTGACTGTATTTTTGTAGCCGTCAAGATCATCACCACCCGAATCTTTACAGAATTTGTTTACAATCCCTAAACATTTATTCCACATTGAGATAACTGCTGTCTGGTCTCACTCTGCCAAGTTTAATTCCAAGGTTTGACTTGCATTCAAATTTTGCGTTTCACTTGGGTCAGCATTTTGGGAGGCCTCCCAGCAGGGGTGTTTAATCCTGCCCCTGCAAAGCGTTGTGTTAGAATATAGTTGTCAGTTGCTGAAAACATCCATTTCTCTTTAATGTATTAAAGTTTTTAAGGACTGTACTCTCAAGTGCCCTGAGATTACTTGTTCTCATTCAGGGCTATATAAACAAAATAAATATAATGGAATTAAAAACAATTTTAGTCTCTGCCTTTATTTTTGTTTGTTGAATGCAGTTTTAATTTTTCAATGGCCGCTGTTACTGATACTCTATACACCACTACACTACCTTTTACAACACCACATAGGAGTTGTAAAAGGTAACTGTCTGGAAAACATGAAGATGAAATGCTGGCTGGCTGGATGCTTGTTGATAGAAGAATGAAAAGTTGATTTTGTATCATTAGATAAAATACAATACAAAAAACTCCTAAGCGTTATCCTGGAAAGCACAACCACAAAAATGGAGCAAAGAAGGCTTTTTTTGTTTTCTGCTGCATCACATCACAAATTTATTTAGGTCAAGTCAAAAATACATTTTTATAGATATTTTCTATCTGTCTGCTACATGAAATAAACACAATTCTCAGGATGAATTATTTACATAAATCACATTGAGTAAGACAGTAAAAGAACGCAAACAAAGTTACGTCGTGTGCAGAAAGAGAGGGATAAGCTGATTATGGTTCATATACAGCATCCATTACAAAAGCACCAGCGCTGACAGCAAACAATCTTGCCTGTCGAGGCAAAGAAGAGCCTCACAAATAAAAACGTACCAGAAATCAGCACACACGTGACAGTAGTATACAGTTTCTGGTGGACACAAAACACCACTTTCAGAGTAACAATGGATACGTTTTTGAAAGGATTTAACAATATTTAGACATTGGTCCAATGGAAACGTTCATCACAACAGACAGAACAAACCTTCAGTGTTGGGTGGAAAATCATCGCTTCATGTTGATTGATCATTTAAGGTAAACATGTCCAGGAAAAGGCACAAAAAAAAAAATCAAATCAAATGGCAGCAAAATGGACAAACAATGTTACATCAAATTTGTGCCATAATTGTGACGAAATCTGATCTGTCCATCTTTGCACAATAGCATTTACTGCCTCTTTCATAAAATAAGAATTCCAAAAAGTTTTAAAAACTCAAAGAATGAGTCGATGGAAAAATACTGCAGGTTGAAAACGAGAGCAGTAACAGCGGCAAGTGTGGCAGGGCAAACTCTTATTTACAGTGACGGTCATACATGATCGGGTCATACCAGCGTGTCCTTTGGAGCGTGTATTTCGTGCGCGTCCATCTAGCCCGTCTCACTGTGGCAGAGCTTTCAAGATGGCATTCACCTCCTCGGCTACTGCCGTCAGAGCAAACTCAAACTGGTCCTGAAAAAGGAATAGCAGGAGAGAGAGAGGAAGGGAGGCGTGGTTATCGTGTTAGGACACACCGAGACGTTTGGGTTGTGATGGACGTCCACCCTAGAAATCAGGGAAATACTGTATACTGAAAAACTGCACAAGCACAAAGAGTGTTTGTACCTTGGTGTGGACCAGGCCCGGTCTCTGGTCTCTGATGTGCTCCAGCGCGGCTGCAATGTCAATCTCCTTCACTCCTAATGACAGCAAGACCAGCAACAGCATCACTACCAGTTTTACTACGAGCACCGTCTCTCTACAGCCACTCAACCTCTGAAAAAAGTAAATAATAATGTATTTCTTTTCCTTTTTGTTACCCGGTTAATTTTGTATGAAAGGATTTGTATACGTGTTCTTAGCCCAGATTTTCAATTAAAAAAAATAAAACAAAAGTCAACTTTTAGATCGCTTAATAAAGAAACACCACAAAACATACATTTTGACATCATCTGTGAAATGTTAGAAGTGACCATGGATGCTAAGAAGTTCCGAACCATCCACTTATTGTAATAAAAATGAATCTTTGTCGCAGTCTTGTAAAGAGTAATGTAGGTACAAGACCATAAGTCAAACTGCAGGTTTGTCTGACATCAACTGAATGATTGGACAATGATTGTGCTATTCTACTCATATGAATTTGACACAGTAAATTATTGATACGATTTAAACAAATCAGGCTTAAATTTCTAAAAAGAAACAGCCAAAATGTAATCTTTTATTATCCTTTTTAAAATGTTCCAGTTAATCTAAACGGCTTAGCATAACAGCTGACCTAAGGCATACATACTTTTGTGTGGAATAATTAAAATGTCACGAGCAAAATGATTTAACTACATTGTAACTCTAGCGCCCCCTGCTGTCCGCGGTAGGTAATATAACTTTGATATGACTCCAACCTCACCCAAAAACGCTGACTTTTGTGGTGAGTTTCATTATGATTTTGCTCATCTTGGATCATCTGTGGGTTTCTTTTTAAAATGATTAGGTACTAAATTACCCTCTGTCCAGTATGTATATGTGTATAGGTGACTCACCCTTGGCCATGCGGTTGAGCACCATGTCAATGAGGATGTAGGTGCCAGCCCTGCCAATGCCATCACTGCAGGAGTGACAGAGACACATAATGAAACTGTCAATACACATATGATCTTCCAAAGTGATTTACTGAAGTCCACTCTCAAAACATTACACTCATATTGTAAATTTCTGCAATTTCTGGTGTTTCACAAAACAATTGTGACCAGTTCTAAATTATGATCTTTTCTTTTTTTACCTGCAGTGAACGATGATTGGGCAGGATCGACCTCTGTAACATTTATTCACCTTCCTGAAAAGCAGGAAAGGGGAAAGCAAAGAAAGAAAAGGAAACAGAGGACAGAAAGGAAAAAATGCTTTATTACAAACTATTAATTACAAACTTTGCAAGAACAACTGACCTTAAACACACTTTTAATCAACATACATCAATAACTTGTAATTGGTATTAAAGAGATCAGTAAATGCATACAACACAGGATTCTCTTATGCAGCTTCAGGTACTTGTGGTTTGTGGTTGAATTAAAAGCGCTGAGAACAGAGCAAGTTGGAGGTATAAGGGATGAAAATATGTATAAATGACAGATAAAAAACAACACTATCAGGAAGAAGGGAAGGTTAGACAGGATAGAACAATTAGAAAGTGCATGAGGTTGTGGAGGACAGTGAGATGAGAAAACAGGATAGAATATGTGGAGAGGAAGCCACAGATTCACTGTCCCTCTTGCAGTAGCCAGTCACACCTGCCAATGCTCATTTTTGTGACTATGCAACTGGAGCCAGAGTACTAGCTGCAAACCACAAAAATGACACTGGGAGATGTTAAAATACAAACCCATGAACCTGCACACTGGGAGAGAGGGAGAGAGAGAGAGAGCCGCGGTGATGGATGAGCCATGAAGTGAATAGTATGGATGCTTTGTTTAATTGTAGATGGACTTAAATGACAGGGAAGAAAATAACAAAGAAGAGATGGTTGTGATGAAGGTGATGAGGAGGATTCAAACTCACTGATGTGCTTTACATCACTTTAATATTTAACACACTGAATCGGGACCACCTGCCATTATGCGTGTATTTACAAATAAACGACCGAGTCTCGTGGCACTCTTTGAACTCAAGAGCTTGTGTGGTGACGGGTCTGTGTGTGTGTGTGTGTGTGTGTGTGTGTGTGTGTGTGTGTGTGTGTGTGTGTGTGTGTGTGTGTGTGTGTGTGTGTGTGTGTGTGTAATGTAAGCGTGTCGTTTCTTACCTGCGGAAGTCGAGCAGTGGTCGCGTGGAGGTGGGGATGCCGTCAGCCAGCCAGCTAAGCAGGTGAAACTGCGTCAATGTTCTGGTCTCCTGAGTCTGGACGTTCTTCAAGTAGAAGCTACGCACCAGGAAGTCCTTACACCAGATGTGCTCCGACACCAGGTTCACCTGATAGAGGTAAAGAGACAGCGAGTGAAAGAACGAGAAGGCAAAGAGACAGAAAAGAGGGTGAAACAAAGTAAGTGGTTTGTGATGAGAGACGGTCCGACGACTGAATTTTGCAGCTTTCCAAAAATTGAAGGATGCAATGATTCATCTTTTTGTTGAGTAAACATCTAAGTGAAAAAAAACAAATGTATATATGGCCAAAACTAGACAGCTTCCTCTATAATTAGGAGATTACATGATACAAAATTATATTAAAATGATTTAATATCACTTTAGTCTTATTAGTAATAATATCACTGGTACACGTAAAGCAACTGAATACATGGTGCCCCCTTTAAAAATGAACTGTGTTCTTGTTTCCTCCAATTTCTGCTTTATTGAAATTATTAATAATCTTAAAAAAAATCCTGCACATATTCTCAGAGATGTAACTTTAATCTAAAAATGTGGAAAAAAAATATCTTAAGATTATCATTATTTTCCACAGACTCCTCTTTTGTCCATTGATGTGTTTTGACAAAACTATTAGAACAACAGGGCGTGAAATTCAATTTCAGGAGTCACAACAGGAAGCTGACCTCATAGATGTGGTAGAGTGAGGAACCCTCATCAGGCCAGTATCGCTCGCACTGCTTCTCTCCATCCTCCACCAGAGCAGTCATCATCACTATCACTGTGCAGCCGTTCTCCCACACCATCTGCAGGTTGAATAGATGGACGCACACACACACACACACACACACACACACACACACACACACACACACACACACACACACACACACACACACACACACACACACACACACACACACACACACACACACACACACACACACACACACACACACACACACACACACACACACACACACACACACACAAACGTTGATTGTTACATCAAAGTAATTTTGTGACACAAGGGTGTAACAGGGCAGATTTCCTGCAGAGGCAATAAATGGGCCAGTGACCTACATCGTTTTATTATTTTCATTCGTCACTGAAGAGAAAGCAAATTCAGTAAAAAAGGAAAAAATGAGGCAGGGAAAACAGGGCAGAAAGAAGACTGAACTGACCTGCCAGAAATCAGCAACAGTGTGGGGAAGAGGTCCCTGTGTGGCAATGTAAGATGGTTGGCGAGGGTCATGGTCAAACTTTTGATTGGAAAGACAAAAAACAAACAGCAAAGAGCCTGTTAAGTTTCCTTTTAAGATCAAGTAGGAAGTCCAGATAAACACAGTGAATGCAGATTAGTAAGAGCTTCACTCAAGGTGCTTTACAACAATTTAGTATAACTTAAATCAATAACTGTAAATCCATCTGAAAAGTAAATTACATATGACAACAACTAAAGAATGTCTTTCTTAAGTCTTCATATTGGGTTAGGGGATAAATCACAGTGAAAACTCATTAATAATGCATATCAACACAAATGTTTTCAATTATTATAAGAATTCTTACAATGATGCTAGCATTAATGTAATCTTGTTTACTGGGGTTTACTTCAGTCTTCAGCTTCACCCGGGAGTGATCATCTGAAAAAGAAAACAAGTGTTGAACAATGAATGAAAAGTGCCGCTTAAGTTATGTTTAGGAAAAAAAAAGCTGAATTTAAGGAGACTATTTCTAAAATCATGATACTTTTTCTGCTTTCTACTTCAGCTCGTGTAGTTCATGTGTTTGAAACCTTAAAACTAAAAGCTTATCAAAGTGTGACACATTGATGAACTAACAGGGGAGGGATTCAGCGTGTCTGCTTTTGTCCATGTTGCACGGGACTTGAGCCACAGCTACTGAACTGGGTTCGGCCTGATAGGAACACAGAGCCTCCCACTCCTTCTGTAGGCGGTCCTTGTTGCGCAGGTGATCCTCCATGTACGCCTGGGGGGCGAGACGAGCACAAAAAAGAAATATTTACCCAACATGGATTCATTTTACACCAGGAATCTCCCTTGTCTCACCAGGGAGCACATTTCCTCTCCACTCTGATTGTGTCCTCACTCACCAAGATCATGTGACCGGTGGAGATGTCCATGTTAGACTGGGCTGGCTCTTCGCTCCAGGACGGGGTGGAGCTGTGGGTGGAGGACGGACTGTGCTGGGGACCGTCACTGAACTGGGAGGAAACGCTGCTGACGCGGGATGTGTCTGTACCCCTCCGTCCCCCTTTGCCGATGGCAGACCCAGCAATGCTGCTGCTCTCCCCCCCCACACAGTCCTGGCGGGACAGAGAGGATTTAGATGCCATGTGCTGCCGACACAAATCCTGAATTGAGACAAAACGGGAAGACGGTGTAAAATTTTCTTCTTCTTTTTTTTTTTTTTTTTTAAAAGGTACTTAATTAACAACGGGCCCTAACTATACATTCATTTTAATATTACTTAGTTGACAAATACATTAACAATTTGATTATTTCAACATTAATTTGGGCCCAAGCAGAATATATATTTTCTGTATACTGTATCTGCCTTATGTTTTCATAATTAACTCTACGCTATGAGAAATAAATGTAAACTCACACATTTATACCCCTTTTAACCATTCGTTATCTGGCTGCTCATGATTTCCCAACCCATCAAAACACCATAACATTAGTAAATTATTTAATGAAAAACATAAATGAAAAATACAGATAAATCAATGGACACTCTTATATATATGAAGGCTGTTCATTATTTCACCCTCTCCTTATGATGCCTTACCTGGTAGTCAAAGTGTGTCTCTGCTCCTCCCTCTGGCCCCAGGCCAAGCTTGCCATTGGCCACTTGTTGAGCATAGCGCTTGAAGCAAGCTATGGCCATGGCCAGTACCAGCACGCCTCCTACAACTGCCATGGAAATAAGGGTGATAACTGTCCCGCTGGAGCCCTGGGAAACCCTGGTTACCTGAGGGAGACCCCGTGCATTTCTTCTCTAGGAAAAAGACATCATAAACAGTGGTGAGAAAAACACATATAAAACAAGGTTATTCCCATATTTTACAACATGCACATCAGTAGTCAACCCAAGCTAAGGTCCTCCAGGGAATCTGGCCCTACCACCGTAATTCAAAGGTCACTCTTGAACAACAGATTTGTTTTTCTGTAACTGCACATGACAGCAATGTGTGCTCATTGAGCAGCTGAGATTGAGTTTTAAAGACAGAGTTCTGAAGGTCAAAGTGGTGTGCACCAGGAAACCACCACTGAGACAGCTGAGGTTACGTGGAGATCAGCCAACCTTTGCATGGGACATGTTACACATCAATGCTGTAATTTATAGTCTGCCCCTGAGTGTCATTTCCCCTACTCTTCATCTTCTTTTCTAAATTTCATAACAATTTATGATATTCTACCCACTAAAACAGAATTCACCATTACAGTTTTCCCATTTTAATGCTGAAGCACGTCCTGTACTGACACACACAGAATTGTCTCACTATGTTTCACTCAAAATGTTAGTCCAAAGAAAAGTCGCAGCCTCACCAACAACAAAAATAAGCCCACCAGCCTTAAGAGAACAAATTCCTTTTGAAGGTCAACCTCAGAAAGCAAATCAAGAGCAGCAACTGAACTTTACTTTAATTAATCTTATAATAGAGGCAGAAAACTAGGGTAGTCGTTTGTAAAAATACTTTTACTTTATCCAAACTTCTTTCATACGATCATTTCTGGCACGCAAAGCAGTAACAGCATTTATATAGCATGTTGAATTGGAAATGAAATTGGCACTGGCTTAAAATATATTCGCTAAAAATCAATAAAATCAACAAAAAAATACCGAATTTGGAGAGATGAATTTGGAACAAAACAACAAATCATATGAATAATATTGATAACTGAGAAGCACTTCTAATGACTAAAAACATCACTAATGAGCAATTTAAACGATCCTGCCTCCTGATCACATCAGTACCACACACAGCAGCACAACTGCAATATAATCTCAGCAGCCCTGAATACAATCGTTGTGTGTGTAATGTTATCCTGATACTTAGTCTAACTGGGCGGTTTATTATTTATCCATTACACACAAAGTGTGAGATGAGGGTGAGGGTGAGGAGGCCTGACATCATGCTGTTTGTGTGCACGCTGAATAATGAGGTTAATGACACTGGTGACTGTTGCCATAGCACCTGGGACCTGGGAGCCACAGCAGGGGGGGGGGCAGGTGGAAGAGATGCAACGCCATGGCAACAAGTGAAGTGCAGGTTGTTATAGGTGTCGCCTCTCTTATTCGTTCTGGCCACAAGGGTTTTAGATCCCCGGTAAAAACAGTCACACACAACATTAGAGCACAGTGTAGCGGTGGATAGAAAAACAAGCTTTATAGGACAGATAGATGTACTGCTTCTATCTGTACTGCTGTGTGAAAGAATTAACAAGAACTAACCCAATCAAAATATTCCCAATGATGTGTATCTGAATCGTTTCATGGTACTGATTACTTAATCTACCTTTGTTAAGAATACAGATTCAGTTCTCTCTGTAACCGCAAAACACAACCACCAATACAGACATAAGGTGGTAGCCACAGAGTGAAAACAAGACTGTTGGGGTTGGACTCCAGCAACTCTGCTTGTTAAACCCGGGCACATTCGTGATTAGATTGCAGCAAAAATGGAAAAGAAGAAAGAAGAATGACTATGTCTCTGTTGCCTTGACGACTGGTCCACATTTTACTGATAGAAGGGTCTGTGGAGCTGTGTCCCTGTGTGTGTATCATGTACCTCTCCCACACCAGTCTGCACAATCTCCAGGCCTGTCTCAGACTCCAGGAAGGTCTTTTCAGATACTGTAGGGGTGAAAACACACTTCTTATTCTTGGAAGTAAGGACAAAAAAAAAAATGAAATAAGTTTAATGAAATGGTGTTTGAGGAGAAAACTGTCAGAGTGCCAGAACGACGCGCCCACATACTTTCCACTTCACATTTGTGTGTGAATGTAGGAAGGTAGGTGTTGACTCTCACCCGCTTTAGCAGCTACCTGTGCTGCCGTCATGTTGTGCTCATTCTGTCGGATTCGGAAAGTTAACGCAGGGCCGACCACGCTGGCAACACAAAAACAGACGGAAACACATTTGTTGGATGCTTAAAAACAGTGAAAAATAGTATTAGTAAGTTGAGTAAAAGAGTACTTCTCTCACACACACACACACACACACACACACACACACACACACACACACACACACACACACACACACACACACACACACACACACACACACACACACACACACACACACACACACACACGATGGTAGTGTTACCTGATGTTGATGAAGCTGCTAGTTGTCAAGTGTATTTTATCAGCCAGCAGCTCCAACAGCTTCACTCCATCATACAGACCCAGAGGACTGCGAGGGAAAAAACAAAACATCATTATCCTCCTTGTAAGCACCATGTTTCATAAAATAAATATCTTGTTTTCTGCTCTTTACTTGACCAATTCTGCAAAACAAATCATTACCTTTATGTTTTCAGTTTATTTATGATAATAAACATGACTGAAAGCTGAATATGATCAAGTTCTAACCTCTGGTTGGTGATCATGTAGATGTACTCCTCTTTGGGTCCTGCACCCTCAACAAGTGGCAGGCCCTGCTTCTTCAAGCTTTGTCCAGCTTCGGCCGGAGCGGCCTGTGGAGGCTGGGAGGCAGGCGGCGGCACGCTGGCACTCTTTGCTGGAGGTGTAGCTTGGACTGAGGCGGAGGAGGGCACGAGAGGGGCGTCGGGGGGTCTGGGAGCAGGAGCAGGGGTCTCCTGCTTATTGGTCACTTTGTCTGTTTTTAACAGCTGCACCTGCTGGGGACGGCAGAAGAGCTGTCAGTGGGCAAAGGTTATGATTACATTTTGTAATCACTGCTAACGGATTCTGACATACCTCCTTGAGGGTGATGAGGTCTTTCTGAATTGGATCTATGTTGAGAGAGACAAAATACTGTGATTATACAAATACTAAAAAAAAGACATTCCTTTTTTTATTATGTTTTTTTTCCCCAAGTCTCATTTTCGATTCTGTTTCAAAATTGAATCTCCCCTGTCTGGTTTGTTTATTAGGGACTGTACCTGTTTTGTCCTGGGCCTGCATCAGCTGTAGTATGAGGGCCAGCTTGTAGAGCTGCTCTTGACTGAGCTCTCTGGGATCAACTCTGTACTTCTGCAAGACTCCCGACATCCTCTGGAGCAAGTCATCTAACATAAGATGGTAAAGTTGGCCCTGTTCTCAGTTTTTAAAATGTGCATTCACATAAAAGATGCATTTATGGTGTAAATGTGGTGTTATGCTTGTGTTGCATTACTCTTTTATCACTCCTGAAGGCATTATGTATATTATGCATGAGTAAGTTTAAGTTCCTTTTCCTCACCATTGTTTCCAGACACAGCGCTGAAGTCCTGGGAAACTTTCTTATTCTGCAGGGTTGGTTGTCTGCCTGTAGTACCAAGTCTCTCCTCTACGGTGTAGTCTTCCACATAGTCCACTGGTATCTCCAACTCCAAGTCCTCATAATAAGGCAGACCTGCTCATAACACAGGAGGTGATGATGGAAAAATAGTTAATTTGGTTGTCCAACATTTATAAAAGACTGTTGCTTTTAAAATGACTTTTTTTGATTGTTTTAAAAATGTATTTTTTACCTGTGTCTTATCTGATACCATTGAGTTATTGGTACTGTAAACCTCTTACCTGCAGGGGTCATGGAAGCAGCCCCTCGGTGGCGATAAGAAGGCTGTGCAGACGCCAGGTAGAGAGACAGAGCTTCCTGTAGCAGCTGCCTGTCACGCTCTCGCTCTCGCTCTCTCTGGTTGGCCTGCGACCGTGAAGTCGCATAAGGGAGGTTGGCATAACCACCTCCTGCACCCAAAAGGGACCTCTCTTCTTCATCTTGGTACCTATGCTGTGATTGGCAGAGATAGTGCACCATAACTTGTCATCTCAGATCCAACCAATGATATATTAGTTTAAGTTCTGTAAATGACACGCAGCTTCTGCACAATCCCGGTGTGTGTTTGAATACCTGGTGGTATGAGTATGGGTTGATGGATGCTGTTTGCATTCGCAGTGGGGACTGAGGAGGCTCAACAATCATGTCGTCCCTAAATTTGCCGCCAGGAGAGGTGGACACCGACTTAGAACTTTGGTGGTGGGGGATGTGCTGTTTGGACCTGGCAACCACAAAAGAAACAGACTTTATTAGAAAGGCTATGGAGGTTGGAAACATGGAAAGCTGGAATGACTGGAGGTATCTGACTTTGTGCTTTGACTATTGCTTTTTGCAAATCTCACAGGCGAGTACTTACTGAGGTAAATGAGAAGAGGAGGATGAGGAGTTTGGTTTAGAGGGAAGGGTGGTATGAGGTACTCTCTTCAGCTCCTTTGATAAAATATACTGGGTGATGTCATCCTGCCATGACAACCCTACACACACACACACACACACACACACACACACACACACACACACACACACACACACACACACACACACACACACACACACACACACACACACACACACACACACACACAGTGAGCAAATAAAGCAAGCCACAAAAGCTGAGTGCAATGAATAGAGGGAGAGAGTATCTGAAATCAGTGCTGGGTTTTTTTCTATTTTTATTGGGGTTGTGTTCAAATGCTAATATTATGGAAGGATTTCTGCCATTATGTCTGTAGAATCAATGGACTTGGTATTTAATACTATTAAATGTATTGTTTATTGCGCCTGCCTCCTTAAAAGTACATTAGTGGCAAAAATGTATTTACAAATAAGAAAAATTGAGAAAAAAGTTTGAGGAGGGGAAACAACTCTGTATAAGAGCTATCTAAAAGAGTACTTCAATCACTTTAACAAAGCAAAGTAGCTGTTACCTTTCCTTTAATCAAATGAACTCTGACTCCTCCACCCTGAGGTGCCCCTTTAATCAGCATAATTGATTACATAACAGAAAACATTTATTTAGTTTTCTCAACCCGAGGTAGTCAATCATTGTCCCAACTGAAATATACAAATATATAAAAACACATTAATTCTTACCTACCAAGCAATAACCTTTCACATAATTATAAAATGAAATATTTGTGTTTGCGACAGTGTGAAATGTGCATCGAGTGTCGAGTCTTCTTGCAGCCAGTGTTGGAAACACCATGTCCCACTTACCTTGCAGCATGAGCTGTTTGAGGACTTCTTGCATCCTCTTCAGTACAGGAACTGACACCTGGTACTGGACCTGGTCTTGCTTAGAGCTTCGACACTGACCAAACAACCCATCTGGAATAAACACATGCACACAAAAGTGTAAAACATTTTAAACCATAATTAGAGCTCTTTTGTTGGATTGTTGCCTGGCCAACAATCCAACACACAATTTATAGACATGTGTGCTCTTTTGTTACAAATGTATGAGCCGAACACGAGAAAAGTGCAATTATTAAATGTGAGCGGTAATGCTACCTCAAGCAGACCCACAATTTTTTTTTAAAAAGCTGCTTCAACATTTCAGTGTTTTAAAAAGCTTGACCTATTAAACTTGTTATTTAATCAGGCATTGATTTTAGCTGAAAGTCTTTTTACCAAAATTGGTTCAGTGACACCGTTTTATAATACTTTTAAATAACTGTAATTCTTATGACAGCCCACGCTGCACTAGCCTACAGCAGTGAGTCACAGTTTTAAAATACAGCCCATACACTTACATTGCTTGTGGCAGTCCTTTTGACAAGGTTCTGCCACCGTCAGTGCGCTTTTGAACATGTCGGTTTCCTTTTAAAACAGTTGCTAACTTGCAGGCAGCCTAATGGCAACAGAAATAATTATAGCATTTGCTGACTACTAGTTTCTATGGAGTGCTCTCTTTTCATAATCATACACTAAAAATGTTGAACTAAATACATGAAGAAATGCACCATCTGTAAATTATGTCAACCTTAGCCCACAAAATTTCATGCTTCTATTCTTCAGCCTGAAAGAAGCTGATGTCAGTGCTGTCTTGACAGAGTCAGTATTTGCAGTACTGAAGGCCTTTTGCGTAGCATTGAGGTATTTATATACCCCCTCCGTATCGTAACCAAATTATTCATATTTCATGACAATGTTACAGTGCAACAAGGGAAAGGAGACACAAAGATTTGTTGAAAATAACAAGGCCAGGCAGGAGAACGCAATACAAAGGTTAAGGCACAGTCCAGATTCCCAACAGGGTCCACAGCTGACAAAACCTTTGACAAAGAAACATAATTCTTGGGAAACTAAATTTTAAACTGAGCGATTCAATTTATGATCCACCAACTAGTAGTGTCAGACTGGGATTAGATCTACTCGGATGATTGCAGAGTGGCTGCAGGTGGGACAGATTGGGGAAGTGGGAACAGGCGAGGTGGGCGAGACAGACTGGGATCCTCTGGAGGGGGGAGAGAGTTGCTGCGTTCGAATAGAACTCGAGACATCGTGGTGACAAAATGGGAAGTGGCGTGCACTGTGTGCTCAGCGTTCAAGTGGTTAAGCCGTAAAAACACCATTGCTGAGCAATGGCAACACTTGGCAAACAATTTAACGGGCTAACGGGGAGGGTGGCCTCATTTTTCCTCAACATACTTGTGAACTTGGGCCCCATCGAAAATTTTGAGTTTCGACGTCTTGAATACCACAAGAGGGGGCCGTTCTTATGGAATATTCTCGTGTACACAGTAAATATGACCACATTTGAAAGCAGCAGCAGATACACCTAACTGAACAACTCAACAGAAGAAAAAAAACAAAACCATGACAGACAAATTTGGACATGCACTACAATGAACAAGAGCTGAAGTCAGGGGCTTAAACAGGTCATACTGAAAATACTGCTGCTCCACTCAGATATAAAAGATTCAGGAGGAGACAAGGCATCCACTATAAAGTGTGTTACCAAAGGGAGTCAGATACAGAGGAATTTTGAATGGTCTTACAGCAATATTGTTGTAAAAAGCCAAATCACACGTATAGTGCCTGGCTTTTTACTGTGAAACCTCAGTGAATTCGTAAAATAAAATAACAAAAAAAAGTGTGGAAACTGCTATGTGATGTGATGTGAATGAAGATGCAGAATACATTTCATCTGGTGCACTGATGACTCACCACAGTCACTACGCCAGCTAAATCTCACACACCCCAATCTGCCACAGTGACATGGTGAATTTTCACACTGAACAGATTAGAGAGGATTAAGGTGTTTTTATAGCCACTAATTTAATGTGAAACATCACTTGCGTTTGACTGAAAATGTCGGCAGCCACGGAGCAAAGCATGTTTGTTCGGTCAGATATGGATTTGAAACTCGTAAAATCTTAGCTGCATTTGTGGTTATTGCCTACTATGCCAGGAATTATTATTTTTTTTATCAGATATGTTAAATTAAGGATTTATTCAGTGCAGTGAAATTTAACCAATGATTTGAACATAGAAAATGTAGGCTATTTATGGATATCAAGTCAAGATAATGTCCAGACCTTTGAGTAAAGGTCTAGCAGACAAAATAATTGGAGCTAAAACTACTGTTAAGTATTTTGGTTGTGTCCTACATAATCACATCACACAGAAGGCCATGACATCAGCATTTAAACCATTAAATTATTCTCCATCCATCCATCTTACTACTCAGTGTGATGAAGAATATGTAGAACATATCTTTCTTTTTTTAAAATCGTATTTCCTTTTCAACAAAACGAGTTTCTTCTGAGTGGAAGGGCAACAATTCAAACATCTGATCCTTGTGTTGTCAGGATTTTATCAAGATGATTTACAGTCTAACAACTAAATAAATAAAGAGCTATACTGACATAAATGTGGGTATTGTTCCTCCAATGAAAGACAAACAGAACATATATCCCGTTACAGGGATTTCAAAACCTCCAATTAAATTAGAAAAGGTTGATGTGATATGACACCGGATATTAGGCTCTGGCAGTGTATTGCTCTGGTAACGTACATAGCTCCTGTTATTCCTGGTTAACTGTTTGATGGGAGGGAGGAGGGAAGGTGGAGGATGAATGGAGAGGAGGCAGCAAACTGCATGGCTTGATTGGATTGGGACTATTTCGGTAGCTTGGGTTATTTCTGTAGATGTCAGTTTTGAGCAAGGATTAGAGGATTTGGATTTCATGTTGTTGCACAAAGAGTCAGATAAATATAAAGAAATGCAATATTCTGCTCAAATTACGAGTTTAAAAATGCCCCAAAATATATTACTCTCAACTGTGCACACAAGTATCAGTGTTAGTTTCTACAGCATTTGACTATAAATCCTGGGAACAAAGCTAGCTGTAGTCACAGTCGTATCACTAAACCCAACATGTAATACACGTGCCTGTCCACTAGAGGGAAGCGTATCAGTGTCACGTCTTTGTCCTGTTGGACGTATCAGTGTCACCTGCTTTCAGGAAACAAAACCATATGGGAACCCACGTGGTTAAGGTCAAGAAAAACTAACCTTGGTTATGATTAGCAAAAAATCTCATGTGTTTGTGTCCAACTGCAGGTTTAATCATTTAATAAACTGTCAGAATTAAGGAAGGATTAAGGAAGTAGTTTGTCTTAAAAGTTTAAGCAAAAAACCACATGGTTACAGTGACGAAAAAAGAAAAAAAAACTCTGTCACCTCAGGCACTCGAACCCCATTCTCCTGGGGGAAAGATCATGACTTAGAACTTTTGTGCTGGATCTCATGGCCTTACATTGAGGGATATTTGTCTACATGACCTCCATTAAATGACCTGCCTCTGTATACTATGTGTTTTTCTCACATTTAGATGATGTCAGGCGTCGACACACTTTCCTTTAGTGGACGGGTTTATGTATTACATGCTTTGCTGTGATTCTAACTAGTCGTGCGGCTTTTTTTTTTTTTTTTTTTTTTTTTTTTTGGTGTAATTGTTTTCCATCAAATCAATGTTCTAACAACACCCCTCAAACACTAAAACATTAATTGGAAAGTAATTCTGCTATAACATATTTCATAACTTACAACCACTGTCACACCAAAGGCAAACCTGTAACAGGAGTTTGATCTTTGAGCCAGGCAATTTTCGTTATTGCCGTCTCAAATCCTAGAGTCTTCATGGCAAAATGCAGAGATCCAAAATTGTACATAAACCATAAATATGATTTTAACAACCAGGCCAAAGATTCGTCTGATAGATGGACACAGTACCAATACATGTATGAGCACAAGCCCAGCTGCCTGATCAGCTCCTATGCTCGGTGGCACTGCACTAGAATTTGCAGAGATTTGCATGTGCTTCTACGGTCATTTGCAGAAGACGCATGAACCTTCCCCGGCTGCACAGACACTGACCTGATATCCACCACCGAGAGACAAGGTTAGGGTGCAACACCTGTGTACACAGAAGTCAGGTGACAATGTGTGACCTTGCTCTAGTTAACACAGGACTCGCTCTCCAACAGGCTCTTTACACTGACAAAAGTGATGCCTGCAACAAACAACATGAGCAAACCAGTCTAGATTGACCTGCACTAAAAATGTACCGAAGCTGGGGACAGTGACTGCTCAGTAGGTATCCTGTCAAAATATAAATAAAGAGCAGCTGTAAGTATCTAAAAGCAGGCGTGCACCCCGTTTAATACATCAACGTATACAAGACATAATCACTGTTCCCACTCACTCAAAGCAGAAAGCAGGCTTAGAGATGAAAAAGGGTTTTGACTACAAGAAAGCCTGGAGTCTGGAGATTTACTGCGAAGAGACAGAAGGCTGTGCTTTGCAGTGAAACGATATTATTAGACATTTTAGACTAATTATTGCACCACAGCCTTTGGGAAACCTTAGAGGACACCATGTGATCGGCTCTTACGTCCCATCACTGTTGTTTGAAGCCGAAGTCACACTTTGCAGATTATCAAATCGTTACTTTGCTAGTTCTAATTATTTTGTTCATTTGAGTTAATAAATTCATAGTCACTGATTATGCTGAACTATTTTTAAGCTAAGCTAGAGGATCTATCCCATATTTTTGGTGAAGGCTTGTTGAGTCCTGTCCTGGACTGATCTACCCCACTGAACACCAGAGACACAATATAAAACATCAAACATGACCACCTCCTAAAATGTGTGTGTTAGGATTAGCAGCCGTAGTGTGATGAATTATGTAATTCCTCATTGATCCCACTAAAAAAGCAATCACGTTAAGAACGGCTCAATTCTCGTCTGAAAACATGTGTAACTGACGTATACATACTGTAACCTGAGTGTATTCTATAGAAGAGGGTTAAATAAAGTCAAGCACTTCAGCAATTACATTTTAAGATGACAATTTAAGAAATTGAATAAAATGTAATTTCTTTATTTTCATTGTAATGGTATAAAACAAAATTTCAGGCACATCGCCTGAACATAGCTCCCATAAGATAACAAGAGTTTAAAACTATAAAAGAAATAATAAAAAAAAATATGCAACTAATGAAATATTTCATAACGTCTTTGCCAGGAGGACAAACATGTCATTCAATTTGTGGAATCGCTTATTTACAGCCTCGAAATTCACAGTAACTTTGATCAAAATCGAAATATGGAAGACTGGCGCTGCTTCAGTTAATGATGATTTATGATTTTACGGTTGCTGCTGGTTGTGTCATGCAGTCAAACACTTCCTCGACCTCTTCATCTAAACTGAACGCAGTCGCCGTGTGTTGTCCTTAAGCTGTTAGTCACTGGAAGACTCGTCTGTTTCTATGCCGACTGCAGCGGTTGAGCTCTCTGTGGACTTTATTTTTCTTCAACAAACAAAAAACATAGACCAGTTATTCTTTGTTGGTGTCTAACAGATTGTTTTACAGCGTGTTAACAGCTTATTTTACAATACGTGTTGAAGAAACGGTGAGACAAGGGGCTCATTACAGACAATCAGACCGAAAACCTCTGAGTAGTTCTTCCTCCGAACGCCTCTGTGGCTGCTCCTGAGCAGCAAGTACGCCGATGCATTTAGTATTCTGTCCAATGATCGCGCGTGTGCGTAAGTGCAGTTTCCACAGAGATGGACGTGTCAGTGACTCATCACTGTATTAGCACAACAACTGTGGGGGAGTCGACCTCACCGTGATGTCAGTGTTGCCATGGAGACTGTGGGTCAGGGGAGGGGCTTAGATAAAGAGGAGGAAAAGGAGAGGGGCAGGTGACTGGGAGACGTCAGCACATCCTTGACTTGTGTTTGTATATTTTTATACAAAGTCAGCATGCTTCCAGTGACGTGGGTGTGTGTGGGTGTGTGTGTGTGTGTGTGTGTGTGTGTGTGTGTGTGTGTGTGTGTGTGTGTGTGGTGGTGGGGGGGGGGGATCCAACTGCAGGTTTAATCAATTAATAAACTGTCGGGATACAGAAGGATTAAGGAAGTAGTTTGTCTTAAAAGTTTAATGGTCAAGAGATTTGGGGATTTTTGTGTGTGTGTGTGTGTGTGTGTGTGTGTGTGTGTGTGTGTGTGTGTGTGTGTGTGTGTGTGTGTGTGTGTGTGTTGTACTCACCATCTGAGCAGAACTGATCCCTTGTGCACAGTTTTCTCTCAAACAGGCAACCTAAGGTAGACAGACAAAGAGAGGGCTAACAGGTACTCAGAGTGAAATATTTTACAGTAATTTCCATGGCAACAGCTGCTTCAACTCACATTTAGAGGACAAAAATGAGTCAAAGTGAGTTTAACCCTGCATCACTCATTATAATTAGACTCAAAGCTACTTAGTCACTGTCTTTTGTATTCAAATGCAACCATCGTCCAGGCCAGTAAACACTTATCACTTTTAGCATCTCTATATTTGTGCTATAACGGCACCTAGACATTTTGAAAGCTCCCTCCACTTAATCAGTCTGAAAAAAATATATAAACTTGAGAAAAATATGTTAGAAAATTATCACATTTTCACTTGAAATTTTTTTTCCTGAACAATCAGAAGGCTATCTGTGTTTCCACAAATATTTTCTGATCATGACTAAAGCTAAAATGGTAATTTTGTGGGTGTAAAACACAGATTCATAAGAGGGTGACGAGGCTGCTTTATCATGCTGATTTGTCAACTGATTTTACTAAAAAAAAGTGGCACAAAAATGAAGCTTTCTTTTTGTATTTTTTGGGTTATTATTTTGTGTCCCATCTTTAGTTGTTTCAGTATTTCTTATTTAAGCTTGGCGAGTAAAACCTTGGAGGGTTGTGCAATGTGAGAAAGAGCAGGTGGCTGGCGATAGATAGGAACGCAGCACGGCAGAACATGCATGGATAACCCTGTCTGTCTGTCTATCTGTCTGTCTGTCTTTCTCTCGCACGTCACAGCTCATGTCTCTTTCTGCTATTAGCTTCCAGAATCCCTTTTTGTATGTAAGAGACTACAACTCTTAAAAATGAAATAAATGTGTGGGGACAGAGTGGCTTTATTCCAAATATGGCATGTGACCACCTGGTTGGCTGAACTGATGCATCTGTAGATTAACTATTATCTAAATGAAAGTTTATATAAAATGATCTAAGCACAAAGTTCAATTGAGGAAAAAAAAAAACCGGAAAACTTTTTCTCTATCTTTGAATGAAATGTCGCAGTATCAAACAGTGACTCACCTGACACACACACACACACAGTGCAAGTGTTTTTCATTTCTGTGATGCCTTCTAAAACTTTGAAGCCTAATGAGTGTCTCACATAATCAAATGCCTTTTAAAAATAGTATTGGTTTGTTTGGTTGGCATTGAAGATACCCACAATCTCAGAGACCTAGACTCTTCTTTGCAGGGGGTTACTTGAACCCTTGTTCGTAATAATGATCAAGAGCTATCTGAGTAATTATATCCCACAGGGGCATTGTGGGTAAATGCTAGTCCTCGTCATCAAGCACTTATTGATTGTCCAGGAAAGGACATCTGGTAGTTTTGAGCCAACAAGCAACACTGACCTAAAATATGGAGCCAAATTCTACAAACACATCAGAAATTGATTCTATTTTTTTGTCACCTAAGATTTTTGTTTTTACAAACTCCTGTACATTCTAGTTTACGAAACATTTATATAGGCAGGTGCAACAAGTCAGCTTCCTGGGGCCAGTTGTCAAGTTGGAAGCAAAAGAAAACAACTCCACTATCCCTTTCATAATATTCTTAATAATCATGATTGTTTTTTTTTAATGCATATAAAATAGAACAAAATGTGTACCAGACCGAGGTTACAGTAGCACAAAGGTTCCAATGAGTTCCATAACTTTGGTGCGATAATATAGGAGAAACTTGACGGACAATGTTTGTCATAGCAACAAGACATCTGCCCCTCAGGGAAATAACTGCAGAGACGTCAGCTCTGACATGAACATTATACTGTGTGTGTGAGGACGGACAGTCGGACATACGGAGGGGCAGCTAATCAAATGAACAGATGGATGGATTTATGTGTGAAAGAACAGAGATGGAAGAAAATAAGTGTTAATGGGTGAATGGACAAAGAGAAGCAGCATTGGCAACTGGTTTCTCTCCATGGTGCTGAAATGGCTTTTCATTGTTCATTGTTGGTCTTTATGCCGTCTTTAAAAAAAAATTTTTTTTTATTATTATTGAGCTTTCTCAGGAATGCATGTTTTTTAAAGGCAGTTTGTAAAGCAAACAGTAATTTACCAGCATATTATGTTATTATTGGTTTATTTTACAGAGATTTTGCATATAAAATGTGCCTTAAATAATAGGAAAACTGGATACAGGGCGAGGGGACATTGATGGGGTTGGCCTCTTGTTTTTTGTTGGAGAAAGGCAGAGAGAGAATAACATTTGGCTTTTTTCTGTTTGCAATCTTAGCCAATTATCCATTGATTTCTACTCAATCTACTTCACAAATTGCCACCAACACATGTCAGACAGACAGGCGTTTTCAATCTTTGTGACAAATAATACAATTTATGGAGACAAAAAACTCTTAAAAAAAAAAAAAAGACTATCGTTGGGTGCAAGCCTCAGGTATGGATAAGGGAAAGTAACAATTCACTTGTTAATCGTGTCAGTCCAATGCATTGATCTACAAAAAAACCAACCTCATTTCCCAATATATATATATAAAATGAGAAATGAGGTTGGTCAGTAAAAACAGTTTTAACTGTTTTTATTTTGTGTTCAATAAATTTGATATTTAATCTACATCTCTGAGTAGCCTATTCCTTTATTGAAATTAGTGTTGAGTGTATGGTATCATTGTATTCAATGAAGCATTACTTTATGTCTGCAGTCTACTTTTCATCTTGTATTATACACACACACACACACACACACACACACACACACACACACACACACACACACACACACACACACACACACACACACACACACACACACACCAGTATGGGCGTTTTTTTCCTTTCATCACATCTGGATTTGGTGGCTGTATTAAAAAGAGGACTCTAACAAGAGCTCAGTATGAAGGTGGTATCATTTTACGGATAATCATTCTCCAAAACGATCCTTTACTGCAGCAGAAACAGAAATAAAACTCAGTGGACTCTGGTTTCTCTTCCCTATTACTCCTTCAGGCTGTTATTCTCCATCTCTCCTCCCTGTGTATCATCTCATGAGACTACCATCCTCTAGATTTACCCACAGTCCATCTCAGTTAATTGAATTACGATCGTACCAATAAAATGATCCATAAATGCGCTTGCATGAACACAACAGGGGACAAAGTAGCCTAAAGTAGGATGATATCGCCATAAAGTAGCCTAATTTTAGAGACACCATGTTTGTAACTGTGGTAATACTACAGGAGTGCATTTCTCATAAGCATCGTGATCATCATCTTACCGTATTTTTCAGAGGTCCCCGGTTGGTACAGCACGGTCAGAAGGAGCAGCGCTCGCCATGGCTTAAGGTCTTGCATGATCCTCTGAAGCTTCACGGCAGAGAGAAAGAGTCCCTTTGCTTTTCCCCCTCCTTTAAATCCCCATGATGTTCAAACGAGCCGTGGCCGTGCAGAGTCGACAGCTCACATTGAACCCCAAAAGCCCATGTGACGGGAAAAAAAATAAAATTTAAAGAATAAAAAGTAGTTCTTCACAGTGGCCAGGCGCGTCGCAGGGATGGAGGAGAGGAGGGACAGACTGGAAACATTAAACGTGGTATCGACTTACGACAGCAGCTGCGGAAATAACGTACAGACTGTAGACACAGGGAGCCTTCTGCGATAAACCAACCTGCAGCTGCGTCATCACGGCTATGACAGAGGGGGAGGTGAACGATACGATTTACTTTTACATTCCACCCATTCATAAACGTGATGCACTCAATATCGATTAACTTGCATGCATATACTAACACGTGAATACGACGTTTCATTTTACTACCTCTGAGGGTGTTGTTGTTTGTTTGTGTTTTTTTCAAGCTTTTATTTCATTTCACGTTTCAGAAAGTGGAATGAAAAGGATTCCCATCAGGTGCAGTTTCCTGCAACTGGCATGTAACACGAGTCTCTTGGGAATAATATTAGCGCGATATTCTGCAAAAGGCAAATAATAATTAACCAATGCGTCTCTCTTTTGTATTATTATTATTATTATTATTGCAGTAATTCGAATAATGGATTCCACAGTCAAACGTTGTGTGAATGGAAACAGCCATGATTACAAGCCGGGTACCTTCCGAGGTGAAAGCCCAAGTACGACCAGACCAAAAGTGTAGTTTTCCCATTTACATCCTAAAATGTAAGTACACTATTCTTTGTAAAAAATAAAAAATTGCATGTGTCTTTACAATATCAGCCACATTTTCCTTTGCCCTTACTTTGGCATGCACAGTGGGAATGACCAGACTGGTGGTGTGAAAACGTGATGAGTTACAACTGCACTAAATATGGCAGAGACGTTTTTCTCCCGGGGAAATGGTACCGCAACAGTTCATCGTGTCTAGTACTCTTGCTCCCTCTTGTGTTTGTTCAAGGCAGCTGGTGGCACATGCTTCTTGCTGCATCGTAACACCCGTCAAACTACTGCAGGTACACCACTCTTTTGTAATTAATAAATTAAAAACAGTTTGAATTGATGGCAGGAACCCCAGTAAAGAGCATCTGTGGAAGGGCATTCTTCCACATCAAACAGACACATAGCAGAAACAGCAGCGTCACAGTGAAAATACCATAAACCAAATACCGGCCTACATCAGCATGTGAGGTGTCACATTTAGAGGGAGATGGAGAGGACCCAAATGCACAACACCAGAGCCAGAAGGTCAAAGGAAAAGGTGAGCTTTACTCATAATAAGCAGGTACATAGTTACAACAACAACAAAAAATCCAGACAAGCAAACGAAACCTCAGAGAGCAGGCTGGAGAGAATTCAAAAACAGGTAACATCCACAAAACAAGAGTGAACAAACGGGTAGACAGGACAAGACAAAACAAAATAGAGACTTCATCCCCAGGAACAGAAGGAAACCTTACAATTGAAGTTGGGGTATTTGTAGACAGAGAGGTTGATTGGCTGAGTGGAAACAGGTGGACTGATTGGGGAACAGGGAGCAGGTGAGGTGGGTTTGGCAGGCAGGAGACTGCATACCACCTGCTGCAGGGACAGCGGAGCACTTTCTCCAAAAGACTCCTCCAGCTCCGCTGTCACAAGGACAGATACAGGAGATCATTCCTGCCGACCGCAATAAGACTGTACAATAACTCACCTCTGGCAAAATCCATCACACAACAATCACACCGTTGTCTGTGTTTCTTGGTTGTTTGTATATAATA
Organism: Brachyistius frenatus; assembly: GCF_029030835.1. Classification (NCBI taxonomy): domain Eukaryota; kingdom Metazoa; phylum Chordata; class Actinopteri; family Embiotocidae; genus Brachyistius; species Brachyistius frenatus. The sequence continues at coordinate 2,320,697 of NW_027210626.1, forward strand.
TATATAGATATATACTGTACTGTATATACTGTGCATTTTATATTTTGTACTGCTATTTTACTGCTATTTTATTGCTTTTCTATTATTCTATTATTATCTTATTGCTTCCTGTATGCTGCTGTAGCGAAAAAGTTTCCCCTTGGGGATTAATAAAGTAACTACCTAACCTAACCTAACCTAATACAGAGACGCTGGGGACCTCTAGTGGGAGGAAAGAGGGAAACAGTGAAATAACCATACTGACTAAAAAACTGAAAAGGCAGAACCATAACACAAAGACCATGTTGGTGTAAAGTATTTCAATGTGTTTGTACGTGTAATTTAAGAGTTACACTATCAGATGCTTTTGCATATATATTTATTTATATTCTGTCTTCTAAAGGTTGACATTAGTTTTTCTCTGAAGAAAACCTTCAGGCCTTATTCTTCTCTAGAGTTTCACCCTTGCTCTGCCTACAGCTTAGTCTCCAGACCTGTTTTGTCTGACAGAAGAATAAACACCAAAACGAATACAAGAGTACCGACACCTTTGACCTCTTACAATAATTTATTGAAAATGTATTTATTTTTTTTAAAGACAAACATGTGTCTGCCATATGGTTTTTGCATGTTTTCCCAAGAGTTTGGGAAACATGCAATGTTACAATGTTAATTTTAATTTCAGCAGACTTTAAAATAAACAGGTGTACAGAGTGCCAAATGGAAAACCAGATTCTTGACTTCTCCCTGTTCCTCATACAGTGATCCTATCCTGGTCCTTCCGCAGGTAGCTTCCAGTGAATTTCATGAGCTTATGTTAACTCATTTTACTAACAGAAGTCTGGGTGAACTGTAGTCAGATTTATTTATTTTTAAAGGAAAGGAAAAAGCCTTGTTACTGCTGATACGTAAGGAGGTTTGATTAGAAGTCTGACTGCTGCTCTCTATTTCAGGCCCATTGTGCTGCTGCCTTTTGATATCATATCTCTCTTAAGAGAGACCTCAAATAAATCTCCTTGTAAAAGATGTCTATCTTTCCTCCTACTCTTTAACTGACTCATACCTCACCATCCTTTTCTCTCCCATAGCTTTTTCTTATTGTCTGTTGTCTCCATTCAGTTCCCTCGCTCGCGTAGTTTCTCTTCTTTCTTTTGCAGATGTCCCGTCATGGAGCTGCATGTCTCGGCCCTGCGCTTGTCGTCTCCACCAACAGTTCTTCTCTCGTATCTCTATGCTGTCCTTTTCTCTCTCTGCTCTCCTCTCACCCCAACCGGTCGAGGCAGATGTCCGCCCACCCCTGAGCCTGGTTCTGTCGGAGGTTTCTTCCTGTTAAGAAACTAGCTTATGTGGGAATTCTTGAATTGTTAAGTTTCTCTGTATAATATTGTAGAGTTCTGCTTTAAGGACTTTGATGTGTTAAGTCCCATGAAATAACCTATGTTGTGATTTGGCGCTATATAAATAAAGCTTAATTGAATTTAATTGAATTTATAACGTTGCTTCAGTTTCTGTGTTACCCACTTGCATGCAATCACAAATATGCCAACACACGCTGCACACACACAGTCTGTCTTCCTCACTCCTTTACGCTCATCCTTCACTCCTGTGCTGCAGCTCAACTCTTTGGCATGTGTGTATGCGTGTTTGGTTGGTTGCTGGACAACATGCATTCTGTGTTTATGAATGATGAAACCATCTGACCCCTCACGTACAGGCACCATTTTAGACACGGTGGGATATTAATAGATTTACCGTCTGTCACTCTCACTGTATTGCCACTATTATCACATACTCACAATGAGGTGTCTCTGTAATATTGTTTGTTTCATTAAAAAACAACTGATTGTCTCCATATTTTAGTTTCTCATTCCGAGTATTAAAAAGGATTCTCCAACAATTCCCCATTATGCCCTTTTCCCACAATGCCACACACTACTTGGCTTCTGGCTGTCTGAGCATTCAGCAGGCCGGAGAACTTGCTGTGTTTTTTTGATTTCGGCTGTCGCCTCTGTTTCTGTCTCTTCATGTAATCCCAAACTGACTTAACGAAGTCAAATTCAGGGCTCTGGAACGGGGTCTGGCATGAGAAGCCATGTGTTGCAGGACTCCTTGTTCCTCTTGTTACTGAAGATAGTCCTTTACGACTGTGGCTGTATGTTTGGGGTCGTTGTCATGCAGAATAAATTTAGAACCAATCAGACACTGAGGGTATTGCGTGATGGATAAGAATTTAAAGTGCCTGCATGGGTTTATGACTGAATTGTAGGATTGTCAATTTAATATCTAAATATTTTGTGAAAATCCCCTCCAGCGCACTAATTGTGTTATATTTTTTTTAAATTCCTGACAAAGTGACATAATTAAGTTTATTGACCAAATGAACTTAAATTAACAAAGTTTGGGAGATTTACTGCTGATATTTTTAACTTTAATCCCAAAATAGGATCATGACATGGCTGAGTTTCGGGTTGGGCTGCATGTACTGTTGATATTCGGAGACTTGATGCGTGTCTGTGTCTGTGTGATAACTATTTTCCCAGCCATGCTGGGATCTGGATGCTAATTTAAGAGGGTCTTTTCTAGGCGATGGGTCAGGGTGTATCGGTTCTGAATCTGGGGTTGTCAGGCAACTGGTGCCAGCTCACTTTCTGTCCTGCACTGATGATGTGGTGTTCCACTGAAAACCCCCAGGAGGACTGGCCCTGTCATATCAACAACTAACACAGTCGAGTCACATCACACACATATCAGATGATTTTTTCATAATCTGTGATCAGCCCCCTGAATTATTTCTAGTGTGTGAGTGCAGCTGGATGGGAAGTTACATGAAATATGAAATGGTGTTCAGTAATGGCAACGTTGTAATGCAGTGTGTTAAGGTTTGTTACCTGACATCTAGTCAGGGATCTTGACCAGACCACGTGTACCTGGATGATCCTTGAAGGAGGCCTGAGGAGGGACTGAGTTCGATTTGAGCTAAATGCTCACAGCAGCATGCTGACATGCTCACACTGACAAAGCTAGTCAACACAGTAAACATTAGCTACGGTCTAGCTAATGTTTACTGTGTTGACTGTATTAGTTTTGCATGTCAGCATGCTTACATTTGTTAATTAGCACGAAACAAAGAGTTGCAAACCACCACAATGGAGGTTAATGGAAATGCCAGTTTAAGCAGGTATTTGATTATCAAGAATCAGGCAAAATGAGATTTCACAGTTAATATCAGGACATTAAATACTTAATCAAATATAAAAATGATCCAATAGTGTTAAAAAACATTTCAATAAAAACCTCCTCCTTTGCTCGACCTCTGTGAAGTCAGTATGGTTCATCAGATACTTTATCTCACTGAATAAGCTATTAAACTGCTGAAACGGCTCCAGGAAACATCAGAGCACCATAAAGTCATTAGAATTTATCCTCTGTGCAGTATCAATATCAGCTGAAAATGAATGGCAATATCTTGTCAAGACAATCTATGTAAAGGCAATCCATCTAATAGTTATTTTTAAATTTATAATATTTGAACACAGGAAAAAGATAGAAAATTAACTATTTTCTAATTCCTTTTAACTCTGAAACAATGAGTACAGTCTGTACAAATTTAAGGACAACTGAAAATTCATCGTCGATTAAGATTTTTTTTTCAGCACTTATATCTGCTTGAGAGCCTGATCTAAATATATTGAACTGTTTTACAACATCCTGTTTTTGTAGTTTTGTCTTTCCGGGGATTTTTGAAATGTGAAACACTGAACACATCCAGAATGTGGATGGCGTGTTTGACAGTGGCTTCGCTCTCATGACTATAAAATGATCTGCCGTAGACTTATTGGTGTGGTGAACCAATTTAAGTCAAATCTTATTTTCATTAGAATTTTGACTTTGATGTTGGGCAGCCAGAGCATGTCGGTAACGGTGGTCACATCATTCTGTTTTTTTTTTTTTTTTTTTGGAAGGTGTCGAGCTCTTTCTCCAGTCCAGGGATCCTTTTGGGAAAGGGGCCAAATAACACAGTTCAAACGGGAAATCTAAAAATAGAGCTGACACCACGAGCAGCTGACACGCACACCGCTCAGTGAAACGCAAATATGTGCATGACCACAAACGATGACCGCTTAAACAAATACACCCACTTTTATACATACATTAACACTACTTGTTTTATTTGATGCCAGTCTGACACGTTATTTGAATTGATTACATTTTGTTTTGTAAATTAGCAGATCTTTACACAGTGACACCTGATTCTACTGAAAGCATCATTGTCATTTGGTAGGTGGCTCTCAGAGGAATATTTAGCAACCTACAGACGTAAAGTCATCATCAACATCATTTTTATAATTATCATTCCCACAAACACATTAACACACAGCTGGTCACAGCTGTGACACAAGGCAGGGAAGAGATGCCTCACAAGTCTGGGCCCGCTTTCAATTGCAGCCTTCGGTGTCTGATAGACACACACACATGTTTGTACAGCTACCTTTGAGAGGATGCTCACTGACGTTACGTATTCCTTAGCCCTTTACCCTAACCTTCGTCATCTTAAATAAGTCCCTAACATGAACCCCAAAACCAAGTCTTCACTCGCAAACTGCCCTTTAAGGTTGTCAGGACCAGCCTTAATATCCTCATAGCGTGTATGTGTCCTTATAAGTATGGTTTCTAACCGAAGTGGTCCACATAACTGTAGAAAGACACACACACACACACACACACACACACACACACACACACACACACACACACACACACACACACACACACACACACACACACACACACACACACACACACACACACACACACACACACACACACACACACACACACACACACTTAGTACCATACTATTGAAGACCTTCTATTTACATACATTAATTTACAGGAGAATTTCTTCATCCTTGCTGCTTGCTTAACTCCAACCTTTTCCATTTGGGCCCCAATCTAATTCTGTTTAACCAGCTGTGCATGTGGTGCCCAAAACTGCCCTTTAAGGTTGTCAGGACCAGCCTTAATGTCCTCATAGCGTGTATGTGTCCTTATAAGTATGGTTTCTAACCGAAGTGGTCCACATAACTGTAGAAAGACGTGCACACACACACACACACACACACACACACACACACACACACACACACACACACACACACACACACACACACACACACACACACACACACACACACACACACACACACACACACACACACACTTAGTTCCACACTATTGAAGTGTCGAGACGCGTCTATAATGTATCTGCAACAACCTCCTCCCACATAACTGTAGAAAGACGTGCACACACACACACACACACACACACACACACACACACACACACACACACACACACACACACACACACACACACACACACACACACACACACACACACACTTAGTTCCACACTATTGAAGACCTTCTATTTACATACATTAATTTACAGGAGAATTTCCTCATCCTTGCTGCTTGCTTAACTCCAACCTTTTCCATTTGGGCCCCAATCTAATTCTGTTTAACCAGCTGTGCATGTGGTGCCCAGAATCAAATTTCCAACTAAGTTCACAAACATTCAGCAAGCTAAGGTAATTAATTGGCCAAAATGGACTAAAATATTGAACTCATGACAATCTTCCACCCTATCTGCTAAAGTGTAACTTGACATTTTGCAACATGCTTGTAATAACAGATTTATGAGTGGATATTATGGTGTGATCAGGGGTAAAGTTGTGGGGATGGAACATTTGTCCCAGTGTGAACAGACATTTTTCCATTAAGTTGATGAATTCAACACACACAGACATTGAATCACAAAAACTCACATCCAGTATCACAAAATAGCATTTAACTAAAGAATGGACAGATCTGTCCACCTACTCGTGGTGTGTGAGTCCAGTGGGGAGGTCTAATGACAAAGACAAATGTGTGACCTTTCTGGCAGAGGCTCTATCAGTCCAACCCAGCTGCTTCTTATATAACCAAGGAAAAATACATAACTCTCTTGGAACATCTAAAGCAACTGAGAGGGTAGTAAGTTAAATTTTGTATATAGTAAATTAGGGTTTTTTGCATTAGGACACTGCGATTTTATATCCTTAGAAGAGATCAAATCAATATTTTGAAATTTACATATTATCATAAAAATTATAAAAGCTAAGGTTATTAATCTTAACAGAAAGACATTGGTGATTTCATAAACCAGTTTAGCGCCAATAAACTGGTAGCTGCTATTAAACTGAATTAAGTTAGAGTATTTAAACTACGTAAAGCTATATTTAAAGTTATTTAAAACAGGTGATGACCCACTTGTCTCTGGATGTGTTTACGAGACGCGTCTATAATGTATCTGCAACAACCTCCTCCCACATTAGGTTTCCTACACACAAATACTTTCTCACTCATTCACTCTGTCATGTATCCATACCATACACGCCCCCCCCTCTCCCCCACCACCACCACCACCAACACCACACACACACACATACACACGTATGCAGGCATACTTACAGAAACCAGATACCTTCGACAGCTGAATCAAGAGCTGGCAACAGGCGTGGCAAGGGGGGAGAGGTATGAGAGGAGAGGCTAAAGAAAAGATGAGTGGCTGAAGAGGGTAAGAGGAGATACAGGAAAGGCCTTAAATCAAATAGCATATCAAAGGACTGCCATAAATCTATAATTAACATATAATCCAAGCCAAATTACTTTTCCTAAAAAGCAGGACGAATCAGATCTCTGCCTTTTCTTTAAAATGCAATCATTACTGATGCCACCTCAATAGATTTTGATTTGTCAGGTCAAGAAAAATGCATGCAGTAAACTTCTCATACACTCTTCCTTTGTGCTCTCACAACTTCTCTGAAAAAAAAAAAAAAAAAAAAAAATCACAATTCAGGCTCATTTACACCTTTAAATTGATTAGGTGTGGAAGAAGTTTTATGGCTGAAATCTATCGGGAAATCTTACAATCTGATCCAAAATGCCGTCAAAGGGATCAATGCACTGTGGCGATACAGTGTGTGTGTGTGTGTGTGTGAGGGGGGGGGGGGGGGGTAGTGGGAGTACACCCGGGGTACACGGAGAGAGAGGGAGGATAGAGAGGAGGGGTTGGGGACAGGAGTGGGTGTGGTGACTCTACAAATAGTTGCACTCGGTGCCCAGCATTTCTTCACTTAGTTTCCCTCCCAGTTGCCCAGTAGGACAGTTGGGTCTCAGCAGCTGACGCGACTCCATCAGAACTGCAAGCCAAACCAACAGTGAACCAGCCATGAGCAAGTCCTACTCCTCCTCAGCTCAGAGTGCCTCCTCGTACCGCCGCGCCTTCGGCTCTGGTGTTGGTGCAACCCCAATGTCCTCCCTCTTCTCCACGGGAGGAGGCCGCAGCTCTTCCAGCCAAATGTCTAGCAGAGTCTACGAGGTCAAGAGCTCTGGGGCGCCCTCCTACTCCAGCTACAGGGTGTCCTCCGGGGCCGGCGGAGCAGGGTTCGGCTCCTCTTCGGCAATGCGCACCTTTTCCGGCGAGAAGCTCGACTTCAACCTCGCAGATGCCATGAACCAGGACTTCCTCAACACAAGGACCAATGAGAAGGCCGAGCTTCAGCACCTCAACGACCGCTTTGCCAGCTACATCGAGAAGGTGCGTTTCCTTGAGCAGCAGAATGCGGCGCTGACGGTGGAGATTGAGAAGATGAGGGGCCGCGAGGGGCCCGGGCGTGTGGCCGAGATGTACGAGGAGGAAATGAGGGAGCTGAGGAGGCAGATAGAGGCCATCTCCAACCAACGCGCAAGAGTGGAGGTGGACAGAGACAACCTAGCTGATGACCTGCAGAAACTTAAGCTCAGGTAGGCTTAGTGGATGAAACTGCACCAACGTGTGGATGAATGAATAATGGGAATACTTAATGTCTTATGGTTTTAGTCAGAGCTTGAGTTCCCAGCAAACACATGTAGGAGTGAGTAAGAGGCTGATATTAACCACAAAGACAATCACCAACTGAATAGTTGAGGCAGGTTCTCTGACACAGTGTGTGCGAACATCTGGAACATCAAGGGCTCCTGACCTTTTTGGCTTGTGACCCTTTAAAGTAAAGCAACTCCCTATTCCAAAAATGTCTGGTTGAAACAAAGAGTGATCTGCCATTCAAAGATAAAAGAATAGATAAAAGTCTCAAAAATAAAAACCAAGCCTAAATCAAATAAAAATGTCTATAAAAGAAATCTTTCTGAATTAAAATTTTGTAAAAAATCTTGCAACCTTAACGATTTATCGCGTGACCCCTTGGAGGGTCCCAACCCACAGGTTCGCAGCCACTGGTAAAAAACAAAACAACAAAAAAAGAGTGACACATTGTTAGGCATCACAGGAAGAGAAAAAAACCCAGAAGATATAGAAAGTAGGAAAGGGGAAAAGAGTAGAGGTTGAACTGATTTATCTAATCTGCGTAATGAAAATGACCAACAAATGTCAGCAAAGACAACTCACCAATTTCCAGAGGAGATCTCTCCTGTTTGGGAGAATAGGGAACCAACAAAGGAACAAAGGAGAGATTTGACAACAGGCACACTTCAGTGAGCGTGACGGCCCACCAGCTTTATACAAAGGTGTTTTATAATCTATTCACAAGAGACGCAGCAGAAGAAAATTAAGAGAGAGACAGATTTGAAGGCTTATGGGAGAAATAAAAGTCCAGACAGACAGATAAAGTTTCAGCCAGACAGAAAGCAGTCAGACAGGAAGAGAAGTATACAGATGGAAATGAACAGATGTACAAACATTATAAACTGTTTGTCTGTGAGTGGGTTTAGAAAGAACCGAAAAACTATAAAAGTGAGAATTTTTTTTTTCAATTTTGCTCAAGTGAGTTCGCCAAATACATATTGTGTGTGTGTGTGTGTGTGTGTGTGTGTGTGTGTGTGTGTGTGTGTGTGTGTGTGTGTGTGTGTGTGTGTGTGTGTGTGTGTGTGTGGCAGAAGGTGAGCAGACTGTGGGTTCTCAACATTCTATTTGTAGCTACTAAGTCAGCGCTAACACACAAACATGTTTATAAAACATTTGCATGCATGGTGACATCATTCAAATCTGCTAAAAGACCAACCGGTGGCCTTTGCTGCATATACAGAATGCATAAATTGCATGAGTCCCTTTTTCTACATTTTCCAGCTGTTCAAAGTGCATGGTGAAATTCTAATTCTGGAAACAGCCCAGCCAAGGACAGATCTCTGTTCCTTACTCACTGTTACCCTTCTGACTCTGACAGCACGGCAGCAGCTGCCCCACAGCTTTAGGACTCAGAGAGCAATTGCAGAAGTGCGTCTATGTGTGGATGCAAATTAAATGAAACTCTGATATGTCATTGCCTGTTAAGTTCTGCTCTTGTAAATATACCGACAGCAAAAAAAAAATTCTGTCTAGTAAGTTGTCCCTGGGGGAGAAGCTCTGTCCTCAAACACAATTCTTCTCTTTTTATTTAGTTGTTTTAACTTTCCTCTTTCTTTTTCCTCTCTTCCTTTTTGTGTGTTGCTGTCACACTCCCAGACTGCAAGAGGAGATTCACCAGAAGGAAGAAGCTGAGAACAACCTGTCTGCATTCAGAGCCGTATGTCTTTTTTTTTTTTAATTAAATCTCTCCTTTATATCTCACTCGTCTTCTCTTCAAATCCTAACCTAAACAGATTAACTTCCCATCAGTCTCACTCTCCTTTACTTGCTCCCATTCTTATGCAAACAAAACTTTCCATCTGGTCTCTTTTATCCTTCACTTTTGTTTATTCATTTTATTTTCTCTCTGCATATTTTTACCTGTGTGGTGGACTGTCAGTATATTTATTTGTGTTTCTGTGTCTCTATCCAGGATGTTGACAATGCCACTCTGGCCAGGCTGGACCTGGAGAGACGCATTGAGAGTCTGCAAGAGGAGATTGCCTTCCTCAAGAAGATCCATGAAGAGGTTTGCTGCTCTATCAATCTTGTTTGTCTGGCTGCCTGCAATGAGGCCACCACATCCACTGTACATCTATGTGCCATGTGTGTCACTAGGATGGCGTGAACTGCATTATATAATGTAATGATATACCATGCTGCCAGTAATATCAGATCTGAGGCTCCGCAGGCATGCAGCTCCTCAAGGGATCAAATATTTCACACTTGCAACACACTTGCTCATTTTTAAACATAGTTATTATGCACATTTACACATTCTCACACTTCCTGGCAATATCTAGGAACATGTAACAAACTCTGCATTTAGGTTTTGAAATTCAAAAGCAATATAAGCCACAGAAACATTTGTCTACATTTGCTTACAGACATCAAAAGAGCCACTGAGCCACTCTCTCAGACATGTGACGACACAGCTGAGGTCCCTTCTTGTCATTTTGTCTTCTTTCTCTCAACTTTGACCTCTCAGAAATGCTGAACTGCTGATTGGTTGAAGAGAGTGTGTCAGCTGTTGTGTGAAAGAGGAAAAGAGTGTGTGCTCATGAACAGATGCAAAGCTATTTATATTTTTTGGATAGACCAGAAGACAGCTGAGTGCAACCAAAGCTTACTAATTTCAAAACTTCTTGGTCCACAATGCTGTATTAGCCTGTTGCTATTTTAGACTTCTGATAATATTTTAAAAAAATGTTGCTTCAATGCACTGGTAGGAAATATTAGAAGGCAATATTATTAGTTTGACATTTTATATTTCTCATGTGTTTCTGTGTAAATGTCATTGATGTGGCACCCAGATTTATTTTTATTCATGATTTCACCTTTCCATTTTTGTAATATCTTCGTCTTCCAAAGTCAAGTTGTTTTTCCATTGAATATTAATGCAGACACAGATTAAATGAGAACTTTTTCTTGCTGTTTCTTTCTCTTTAAAGTCCCGCAAAATTACTTTATTCTTTTTAACTTTCTTGTCATCATTTCAACAGGGTTCCTTTCTGTTTAACATGAATTTCTTCTTTCTCTGGATGTCTTGCAGGAGATCCGCGAGCTGCAGAGCCAGATGCAGGAGACTCAGGTGCAGGTCCAGATGGACATGTCCAAGCCCGACCTGACAGCAGCTCTGAGGGACATCCGCATGCAGTACGAGGGCATCGCTGCCAAGAACATTGCAGAGGCTGAGGAATGGTACAAGTCTAAGGTATGATGGGAGTACACACACATTCACCACACGCACACACATAATCTCACTTAGCTGTTGCTCTGTTAAAACCTCATCCCCTCTCTCTTCAGGTGTCTGATCTGAGCCAGGCAGTGACTAAGAACAACGATGTACTGCGTCAGGCCAAGCAGGAAAGCATGGAGTACAGGCACCAGATCCAGTCCTACACCTGTGAGATCGACTCACTTAAGGGCACTGTGAGTATTTACTGCAGCTTGTCTCTCTTTTCTCAACTTATTTGGTCACTTATCTGCTTCATTGCATTTTCCTCTTGCTGGTCAATATTACATTTTCATGATAAACACATTTTGTGCCAAGACACACATCCCTAATCTCCGTCTATTACTTCTATTCTGTTTTACACTTGTAGACTCCTCTTCTTCACTCCTAATTTCATCTCTCGGTTTCCTTGTAGAACGAGTCTCTGCTGCGCCAGATGAGAGATATGGAGGATCGCACGGGCCGCGAGGCATCTGGTTACCAGGATAGCATTTCCCGGCTGGAGGAAGATATCGCTAAAATGAAGGTAACATACTTAGATATTGAGCAATGGTAGGGAAGTTACCTTACACTAATAGAAGTGGCATTGAACTGGTGTAGGGTTTAGGATTTAAAAATACTTAACAGGTTTTTAAAGTCGATTTCGTGTTTGATTAGAAGATTGTCTCGAACAGACAACAACACTTTTTATGCATTGATTTAAAGGATGACATGGCTCGCCACCTGAGGGAGTACCAGGACCTCCTCAATGTGAAGATGGCCCTCGACATTGAAATTGCGACCTACCGCAAGCTGCTGGAGGGAGAGGAGAGCAGGTGTGTGTGTGTGTGTGTGTGTGTGTGTATGAAGACAGTCTTGAACTGTCTGTCCTAAAACTACTTCACTTTTACTGTTATTTGTATTTCCATATATATTTCATCCTCACTTGTAATACTGACTTTTGTATTTCTTCTCTCTACAGGATCACCACCACTGCACCTGTCCAGTCTGCCTATTCCTCCATTGGATTCAGAGGTAGGAGGACCTATTCTTCCTTCCACATATAAATACTTGTAAAATCTGTTTTACATTCCATTAGACTCAATGTGGCAATACAAAAAGACTAATTATAGCTTGTGACTGTATATGGTAGGTGCTATTTTGAGGGCATTACATGTAGCGTATCTGCAGTGACACATTGGGACCACTGTGTGGGGATATATGACATTTCAAAACCCCTCATGGCTCCTTGATTCACAGAGGCGAACACCAACAAGCCACACATCAATATTCACTCAACTCAGCCTCTTTGCTTGATGTGTTAAGAGGCCAAATATTCAATTAATCTCTGCTGAGCCTTAATTTGTGGCTACTTAAATAAAAACAATTGGCAACAATTAAATATGATGTACAATAAACAGCCATGATTAATTAGTGCCAATGATTTTTAAATTGCAGTCTTACCAGCTGCACATACTGTTTGATGATTATACCCTTAATGTGCAAGGCAATGATAAACTGACTTCAATGTCTTCAGGCAAAATTAATTCTGTGTATTTGTCGCAAAGCTTAATGATTGAGTTTATGAGAAAGTGTAAGAGCGTCATGAATGTGTTCTAACAGAGACCAGTCCTGAGTCCCAGCATCCACGCTCCTCAGAGGTTCACTCCAAGAAGACTGTTCTCATCAAGACCATCGAGACCCGTGACGGAGAGGTTTGAGCTCACATACACACACATAAATGTGATCTACTTATTTCAGCATGCAGAGATGTCTGTGCACACGGTACCCAAATAATCATAGAACACAAACTCTGTGAAAGATCGAGTAAATTATACAGTGACTTTGAAAATGTTCCAAACAAATCATTTTGATTTACTAAATTCTTATCCAGATGAAGTATTCTACGAGCCAGAGCGCTAGTGCCCAATGTGTAAGTCTGGTTTCAATATCCCACCTACTTTTTATTATCTGCTCACATCAGCAGGTTGAAGCAAACTACCAGATTTAAAACAAATATTTCCTTTTTGGCTTTGATTTATTCTTCATTTTTGTATTTTCATGTTTTAAGGTCACAAATACAGCATTGAAAAACAGCCTTTTCTGGTCTTCAGTTTCTAGTGTCTAACCTTGAAATCTTGTAGTTTGCATCGACCCTGAGTAGAGACTTTCAATGAAAGTTGCAACTCTCTGCAACACTGGCTTCCTTAAACAAGCAGCTTCACTGTCAGCACCACAGTCCCAGCACAGTCCTTCACTTCGAGCAATACCTGCACTGAATGGTGAACTTGAGTAGCATCAGTATCAGTCTGTTCACTGTAGATGGGAAAGTTGCTCACATGTTGTCTGCAAACACTCTGCATTCATATGGAAAATCTTTAACAATTGACAGTATTTCTTTTTCTCCCCCTCAGGTTGTCAGTGAGTCCACACAGCACCAGCAAGACATCATGTAAACAAGAAGAGGCAACATTACAAACGGGGGGAAAAAAATACAATGAAAGATTTTCCTACCACTACAATAGTGATTTATAAGCTGAGCCTATTTCTAGATACAGGATGCTGACCATTTCATCAAATTTAAATGTCAACACAAAATATAATTGAGGTCAACCATTATTCATCTAAACACAATTTCCTGTACACATCACAAGTATGGAGGCACAATGCTGTTAGCCTGGTTTTAAATAAAGGGCATTCCACAAAGTTATTCTTTATTCATTTTACTTTCCTTCTTTCAAAAACCTCATAATTTGTGAAATAATTTAAAGGCAAGAACAGCGTTTCAAATTAACAAGGCTTGTATTAATGTACTGGCCTGTTATCCACAGAGAAGACAGATCAATGGGCCTGAAACACAAAGGTTAACAGTAATATTATGACAGTAAATTTGACTGCACATATTCCAAGGTGTGTTTGTGCAAATGTACAAGTAAATGATTGACTACAATGGGCTGAAAGTGAGATGTTGGAAAAATAATGCCAGAAAATCAAAAACATCTGATTAAAGAGGAATTCAGTCATGTTTGAAGTTTGAGCTTTGTAGAATTTGCTGGGTGTTTGATTGTACTGTATGTGTATGGGTAACGATGGCATGCTGCTTCACTGTCACAAAAATCTCAAATAAAAACATTTGTTATCACCAATTGCCACTTAAACTGGAGAATTTATTCAGATTTGAGACGAAATAATGTCTTTGATTGTCTGTCCATGTTTTGTGTGAGACAGTCTAGTTCTTTAACTCATTAGCATTCCTCAGATAGCATACATGCCTGTTCATTGGTTCCTATTATGAACTGTTCCTACCCACTGCATTCATCATCTGATGTATACCTCTCTAAAATAGCTTCCTCAGCCAAGCGCAACACTCTTCGGTCAACATTCAGGAGTTGCAGACCTTTTGAAATGATCAGAAACCGGGCTGCTCTTGGAGAGGGGAAACGTGAACAATGGTTCGTTAATGAGCTGCCCCTGGTCATGCTTTGTCTTCAGCAGAAAGCAGATTAGCAGTGCAAGGAGAATTACTGTCTGTGCAGTGTAGTGTGTTTCTGAAGCCGCTGGAATGAAAATGTCAGCAGATATAAAAAAAAAATAATAATAAAAAAAGGGCGGGGGGGGGGGGGGGGGGGGTAAGAAACAGAGACAATAAATGAACATGCAAGAAAGATCAAGAAAGAGATAGAAAACAAGAAACACAAAGAGGACAAATGTAATGAATCTTAATAACCTAAAAATAAAAAAATAAAAATTCCCCTCGGGATTAATAAAGTAACTACCTAACCTAACCTAATGTAATTCCTCCTCTATCAGCTGGTGAGAGTTCCCACTGAAAGAAAAGAAAACATGTGTACACGTGCCTCCCTTTTTGCGTTCCTTGAAGCTTTTTGTCAGAAACACTTCTTACATCCTGATGAGATTTGTACTGGGCAGACTCAGTGTTCGGGTTATACCATTTGTTGTTACATAACTGCTGCACTGTAATTTGTTTTGCAGCTGCAATGCAAATGTAGCCTGAAACCTACTGTCAGAACACATGAAGATGAACTCTGCTTTGTTTTTCCATGTTTGTAACTCTTTTGTAGTATTTTATCATGAGACCTGCAGAGTAAAAAGTACTGCACAGATACAAGAAAACAACAAACTGTATAACCTGAGTGATGCTAGATTGTTGAGGCTGATATCTGGAAATTTCAAAATCGAATTCTTTTCTTGTGCATAAAGACATAACAGACAAACAACCTTGCTATGAATGTTGTTATTTAAGAATAAACCTGTCAGAGCTCTCTGGTTGACAGATATTATTAAGTATTTATCATATTTATAATTCATAGATAAATATATAATGACACACTCTGAATTGTCATGATCCCTTTCTGGACCCCAGTCTCTTTTCTCCCCAGTGTTTCCTGTTTTACTTTGCAATTGTTATGTCTTGTCGTTTCTGTTACTTCACGTCCTTCCTTTTGTTCCATGCCTTTGTGACCGATCACTAGCCGAGCTTCGTCAGACATTTATTTGCAGCTTCAGTTTTACGCTGTGACCATAGTCTGGACACCTTGTTCGGATTAACGCTTGCTCAGCCACGTTTAAGCGCATACTGATTGGTTAAAGTTGCTCCAATAGTTTCAAACCTACATGAGGTCTATGCCCAGTAGGATGTATTGACTGCTTATTGAGATTCCTTATGTAATGTACCCAAACCCATATATTAATGCAGTGAATTTGGCTAACAGACCACCCCACTTTGATTAGTTTCATTTGTCCCTCATTGTCCTCTTCTCCATGGTGTTTTCAGTCTGCATTGTCAGTTTGTCGCTTCTGTTCTCGACATCATGGTTCTTGTCTCTGTGTCCTGTGTTTTCCTGATGACTTGGACATGTGTTTGGGTCCTCTCTCTTCCTATTATGTACTATATCATATATTATCAGACATTTCTGTTCTGTGATTTCTTGTTACTTATTGGCCAACATGATTATATATATTTATATATATAAAAATAAGTTACTATCTGCTGATATATTGTAGCAGCCCTGTCGTCTGTATAGTAGTATCTGATTTTGCAATTGTACCAGGCTGCTCTGAGCATCACTGACGGCTCCAAACACACCTTTTTTTTAAATCTCTGAAATATGCTTGTTATGTATGTATGCATATTTGTGTGTGTGTGTGTGTGTGTGTGTGTGTTGTGTGTGTGTGTGTGTGTGTGTGTGTGTGTGTGTGTGTGTGTGTGTGTGTGTGTGTGTGTGTGTGTGTGTGTGTGGCCTCTGAGTATTTGGTATTTGTGCTTATGCCTCTCTGTACACACAAATGAAGTGTAGAAACTGTAGAGACAACATGACCATTAGATTGTAGAATCACAATGTTTATCATATGTTAGGTCCATATAAATCCATGCTTAATAATAATAATCATAATGATAATAATAATAATGTTAATAATAACCAGGTGATTTGTCCACATTTCAACTGGATGGCAGGAAGAGGATGAATCAGAGTCAAGGCTCAGTTTCTCCTGATGATTTTCAACATCAAATGTTGAAACACCAGGATGAGATGTGCATCCACCATCCAGCCATATCAATACCAACTGGACGTACATTATAACGGGCCTACTCCATTAGAAAATAATCAGCGGCATAAATTACATACATGATCATGGTGTAAACATGAAAATGGAGCCAAACATTTGTACATCTAAAAATTATTTACAGGTCAATATCTACAATCAAAATGTTTCCCCAATATATTTTTAGCAGTGACAGGCAATCACAGAAAAGTATAGGAAAATGAAAAGATCGGTGGAAGAATTCATTTGTCCCCAAATTACAAGCAAGAAAGGGACCAGTGTTTAAAATTAATATTTTGTTTCCAAGTAAAGACTGATGACGTTACGACTGCACTACAGTAAAAACACAAAAGGTAACCAAAACAAGACTGAAGTGGAGGCAAAAAACAAAATAACACTTGAACAGCCACTACTGCGAAACATTATTGGAGTAACACTATACAGCAGGACAGAAGGTGACTTAATAGGCATGATGCTAGTCAAAAGGAGGGAAATGATTTAAATCGCTTTCAAAGCCCTTTACCTGGACAATTTAAACAGAGAAAAGAAGGGAAGGGAAGGGAGAGGAGAGGAAGGAGAGGAGAGGAGAGGAGAGGGAGGAGAGGAGAGGAGAGGAGAGGAGAAAGAGCAGAGGAGAGGAGAAAAGAGTGAGAGAAGAGCAAGAAAAGACAAGACAAGACAAGACAAGACAAGACAAGACAAGACAAGACAAGACAAGACAAGACAAGACAAGTTTCCTTTTTTTTTTTTACTTCACTCAGTTAATAGTTAAAGTGTTATATGTACCCTGGGACCAACAAACTAAACTGGAAGTCTGAAGTTGTCACATGACTATGACACAATAGAGACATTTACACAAGGATTCTCATGCAGTAATGGGTTATAATGAAAATGTTGGTCCTCCAGCCACAAATGGCAAACCTGCTAAATCCCAACACCACACCTTACACACCTTGTTTAGTGGTACTTTAAGTACAGCTAGGTTGTTTAGTTTGTCTAAACCTCAGAAATAATTTATTTATTTTAAATCTAAAAAAAGATCATAAAATGCACAATTCAAATATCCATTTCAGGGTGGTATTTCAATACATTTCTTCATGTTTGTGTTATTTGATCTTTCATTTGTGGCTTTTCATGGTCATATTCAGCCTCAAAGGGAATTGTACCATTGCTAGTAATGGTGTTCATAGTGAACTGTAGTATCTAAATTTCAGAGGTAAAAAAAACATTTTCCTCTTCTGTACTGAAGATACCTCTGACACAAACTCCCTTACCTGTCTGGATGTTTAGTACAACAATGTCAATGTAAGGAGCACAATAGAATTTTTGAAAGCATGTGACACACAAATGCATGTACACACAAACGTACACGCAAACACACACATTGTAAATCCAGAAAGAAAAGTCCAGCTGTAAACATTAGAGGGCGCTGTTTGGAAATGCTTTCATCTTCTCATTGTGTCATTTTTCACAGGAGACAATCTTCATTTCAAACCCCTCCTTCTCATCACCTCATCCAAACCAAAAGAAATAACATTCTTAACTGGACAAGTACATTGGCTAAAAAACACAGAAGAGGGGAAAAAAAAGTACAGCATGTTTCACATATATTACATTGAATCCCCCTGTCCTTGGCCAATACATGGTACAATCCATCACTTGCCACAGGGCTCATATGTCCACTCACACACACAAACACACCATTTTTTAAACATTTTTACTGTCGTGTATTGTCGTTAGATCTCATGACAACAGTGAAATTCCCAGATGACCCGTGTCAGACAGCAGTTACTCGTCTCTGTGCCTTTACAGAAGATTTAAACAGCTGACAAAACCTGTTAAGGTAAACAGTTTTTTTGGGACAAGAGGCAGAGAAGAGCAATGAGAGCACTTAGAGACATGTCGACACATAGAATTCCACAGCTTACAAAAAAAATGTTAAAATGTCTTATCGGAAAGAGGAAAGACGAGGGGAGGGATGTGTCTCCCCCCTCAGGTCCATCAGTTAGAACAGTTGACGATCAAGGATGCGAGGACAGGGAAGAGATGGAAGCACATTCTCCTTGGAAAATGGCAACGTTGCAGGCAATGACACATCAAGTCATGAGAGAAATAGCATAAAGTCTGTCTTTGATGGGAACTTTGTAATCCAGTTCACACCTAAAACTGGTCCCCATTCTGCATTTTGAAGCAGGAGAGGCCTTGTGCTGCCACATCTGGATTTACAGGCTGTCCGTGATGATACAAATTCTGACCACATGAAAACTGTGCTTCACATGATTAATTTTCAAAGGAGTAAACGATGATGAAGAGCTGCCTTTGAGTTTCAGTGTTTGCTAATGTTGTATTTCTGTCATTTTTCCTCACAGCGCTCTTAACAGAATCCTTAAAGCAAATCTTTTCATCCTTTAATTACCTTCCAGGTAAAGATAGTGGTGAAGGTTTATTAAAAGTACTGTTACCATGACTCCATGAAAGCCTTGTGATTAACTTTTATCTGAAATGGTGCAACACTCCAGTGGGGTGGTTTTTTTTTTCTTTCTTCTTCCCGTTGCACTCCCCTTGGTAATTACTTCTTATGGCTTGAAGCAACGAAACAATTTTTTAAATAAAATGTTCAACAGAGACAGTTTTCTTAATTCTGCACAAGACAGGTCAATTGTTTTCCAGTGTCCTCCGGGTAAGGAAAATATTTGAGCATGTGATGACTCATAATTCTCGCTCCTTCCAAAAGACAATTCATTGATATTCAGAAAGAACAAAACGGGACCAAACTGACCAAATAAATACAACAGGTTTGAGAGAGAAATAAAACAGCAGTGTGGGTTCTACCACCTTCGGGACGTATTGAGCTTCTGTTGGGTTAACAGGCAGTTGATTGGGTTGGCACGGCAAAGTTAGGTTTTCTATCCCTAACTGTGACTGCGAGTTTTGAAGTAGCCTCTGATTGTGTGATTGTGTTGTGGATTTGTGCAATTCGCTGCCTCAGATCCGAACTGGAGGTCCACTGGGGGCTGTGAGGGGCACTTGAGAGCCGCAGTCGTAGTCGAGCTCGGCCATTCGAGAGCGGCTCATCATTCGACTCTGGGAGTAGGCCCGCCGATCAGTCTGTCTGTCCCTGAAACTCCTGATGTAGCTCTGGAGACAGACACAAGATACAAGGGTTGGGATCGGTATTTCAACAGCACGATGACAGTAAGTAACACAAACTATCACGACATTTTCAACCTGTTCTCATCCCAGGGTGTCAGATACTACTGTGTTGTCACAGACTGCTGGCATCTCAGAGATATTCACAAGGTGGCTTAGGTTTAGGCAGCAAAACTACTTGGTTAGGTTTAGAGAAAGATGATGGTTTGGGTAGAAATAAGTCATTTTAGGTAAGTAATGCAAATATGTTACTTTATGTACATAATGTAAGTAACTTACTTACTACCATCTACGACCGACAAACCAGCTTCATTCCAAGTCAAATACTTTTCTTTTTTTTAACTTTCAGTACATTCTGCAGTTACCTTTAAAAAGTGGTACTTTTGTGTGCAGTAAGCAAACAATCGAGACATACCAGTTGGTCATAAAAATGCGCCTTGAATTTTGACCCTCTTGGTAATTTACATCACAACCTGTAGCGCGACATTTGAAGTAAAAGGAGAAGGGATGCCATTTGGACACGAGTGCTGCACTTAATGTTACACTTCTTTTTAATGCCTCTTCTTCGTCTTCGTTTTGCGAGTTGCAACTGAGCGGAGCATTACCTAACCTAACGGAGACATTATTCTACTCAGATTAAACCTGGGACAAAGCCTAAAGACCAACATGTATATAACTGTTTCAATATTTATTATATGGACTGTATTTTTCAGAATCGCAATTTCATTTCCATTTTATGAACAAGGCGGCTACTGCGTCTTACCGGTGACAGCACATCCCCATCAAAGCGTCTTTTAGGGTTGGCCTTGCGCGGGTAGCCGGGTTCAGTCTGAGGAGGAGGTGGGACTTTAGGTGGCTGAGAGCTCTGGGTTTGGTGGTGAGGGTGGGACACGGCCGGGTGGTGGTACTGCTGGTGGTGGTGGTGGTGATGGGTGTGGGCCTTCTGCTTGTGGCTGGTCTTCTGGTCCTGTCGTTTTTTCTTCTTCTTGTTCTCCTTCTCCTTTTTCAGCCTCTCTTCCCTCTGACGGATCCGCATGAGCTGGACCCGCCGCTGCTGTCGACTCAAAACCACTTGAGAACGAGAGAACAGAGTTGTGATTATGTGCGGAAAGGAGGAGAGAAAGGGAACAATGGATAATCACGAGGGAGTGGCAGCATGATAAAGATAAAATAATACGGCTTCCATAGAGAAACAAGAGTAGCTGATTAAGTCAAGCAGAAAAGACATTCAAAATCACAACAAGAGAAAGGTGCACGTTTTTAAAAATATGTTTAATTAGCTTTCAATACTGATGGTGAACTTTTCAGAGGGAGGTTATGATAAGTAGAGGCAATTAAAAACCAAAAGGAATACAAAACACTGACATCCATTTCCTCATTTCCTTCTTTCTACATAGTTAGTTGGCAGACGGATAATTTCCCTCGCAGTGTGTACTTGTGCTGAGCTGCTCAGCCTCCTGACATATTGTGAGTGGGTGAGCGTGTTCGTGGTATTTTCACACTCTCCCCAGCAAAGGATGTTCAAAATCTATCCTGTATCGCTGTCCACACGACTATTTTTGGGTGCATGCGGGCATTTTGATTCTGTGGTTATACGGTACAGTATGCAGTGTCAGGAGATGTTTTATGTTCATTATATGAGGTCAAAATGTTTCCACATTCCACATGTACTGGGTGGGCCACAGTTACTGTGTGTGTGTGTGTGTGTGTGTGTGTGTGTGTGTGTGTGTGTGTGTGTGTGTGTGTGTGTGTGTGTGTGTGTGTGTGTGTGTGTGTGTGTGCGTGTGTGTGTGTGTGTGTGTGTGTGTGTGTGTGTGTGTGTGTGTGTGTGTGTGTGTGTGTGTGTGTGTGTGTATGTGCGTGTGCGTGCGTGTGTGTGTGTGTGTGTTTGTGTGTGTGTGTGTGTGTATGTGTTATGACGCCCATTGTTGTTTCTTGTTCGATCGGCAACGAGGCACCATCTGCTGGGGAACCTGCTTAATAATACCCCCCCTTTTTCTTTTCCTCATTTCACCCCACCTCAGGCCCCTCTGGCCACATGCTTCTGTGTGTGTGTGTGTGTGTGTGTGTGTGTGTGTGTGTGTGTGTGTGTGTGTGTGTGTGTGTGTGTGTGTGTGTGTGTGTGTGTGTGTGTGTGTGTGTGTGTGTATCTGTCTTTGTGAGGACTAATATAAGCTTTAGACCTTCAGAATGAGGATATTATGGCCAGTACCCATTTATTTAAAAAGCTGTTTGAGAATTTAGGTTCCAGTTAGGGTAAGGACTGGGGTTAGTGCTGAGGGGTTGTTGAATAGCATGGATGTCCTCACAAGTATAGAAGTGCACAGTATCAGTGCATGTCCTATTAATGTCTACACAGGCAGGCAAAAAAACAACAACAACAACCCCAGAAAACAGGGCAAGTCAAACATATAGGAGCTAATTCATTGATGCCTGTGTGGTGCATGCTATTCAATCAGCTGACAGATGCTCCGCTTGGGTGCCCTGCTTACCCACTGTGCCCCAGTTTATACCCCTCACCCCTCACCCCTCCCCCAGTACACCTGCTCCCTCTTTACTTCTCTCCTCCACACCCATTCTCCTTTCTCTGTCAGTACAGAGCTCATTACCATAAAAGCACTTTTTTTTTTAGAAGTTAAAGACTAATAGCTGAATTCAATTGAAGATGACATGCTGTCTAAGTTAATTTAAGAAATACAAATATTAACCTGGCTCTTATCACCAAGCAGCAGGAGTTGCAGTAACATTCACAGACCTCATGCTACAGCTCCCCCCTTGTTTTTCACCTCATTCATCTTCCCAATGCATCCAATACACAAGCAGTACACACACAAATTCAACAATTGTGTTGTGTGCGTATTTTTTCTTATTTTTTCATTGTTTGTAATATTGTCCTTTTGCATGGGGGCTTTACTTGTCATATTCCTGAAATATTATTATTATCATTTCTTTTTAAATATTGTATTTATTTATACAGAGCGAACAAGTATAAACGAGGGATATGGCAGTACAAAGCCACAAGTACTGATTTGAAATCTATAAATATCTATTTAAAATTAACTACATCTATTTATAGGATTCACTTGTCTTTTGTTTTTGTTTAACAGTGTGGAAGACCAGAGGGTGAGTCCAGTTTTAATTCACTTCACAATAAGATAGAATGCTTTTTTTTTTTTGTTGCATTTTTTTGTACTTAAATTTAACAGAATCCATTCCCTTGCTTGTTCATTGCACTTTCTTTATATGTCAATCACTTTCTAGCTCTCTTTCACCCCCCAAATGCAATTGCACATTTTTCAAAATAGCACTTAAAAAGCTTCTATTTCTTTGCCCACACTGTCTGACTGTAAGCCAGGGTGGACCTGCTGTGTAAATCCATTATTTGAGGCCATGTGTTTCTTCGAAGACACTATATAAGTGTGCACGGCATACACGAGCAAATATCAATGTACGAGTGTGCATGTGTACGTTCAAATGGACGGAATGAGATCAAACTTTCCTGTGATTAGTGAATGAATGAGTGAGAGACTGTATCCCCAGTATATGTCTCTGTCCTGTCTGCTCGTGTTTGTGAGTTGTGTGTATTGTGTTTGTGGGCTGTATTTACATATTGTGTTTGTGTACGTGTGTGTGTGTGTGTGTGTGTGTGTGTGTGTGTGTGTGTGTGTGTGTGTGTGTGTGTGTGTGTGTGTGTGTGTGTGTGTGTGTGTGTGTGTGTGTGTGTGTGTGTGCGCGATGTTACCATCTGTGTTGTAGTTGCTTTCAGAACAGATTAAGGCTGTTTCCGTCAATAACATATTCTGGTGACAACACTAATGTTGGTACATTCAGACTCTCCCACACACACACACACACACACACACACACACACACACACACACACACACACACACACACACACACACACACACACACACACACACACACACACACACACACACACACACACACACACACACACACACACACACACACACACGCATCTTCCTGCCCTTATAATCGTTATGATTTCAAAATGAATGACATTGGTTTTCAATAGAGCAGCTGGTAGAGGCCTCGGTGGGATAAATATTGTAACAAGTTTCGAAACAGACAGCTGCAAAATAGACCTTGCAGATAATCCCTCGCTTTCCTATCGCTCAGCCAGACATGGTTTAGGTGAAAACCACCTTTCTTGAATCATCTGTCTCTGAGCCTAGCCACCATGATTCACAAGTTCCAGACTGGTGCAGAAGCTTTATCTGAGTGTAGCTTTATTTCAGGAGTAAACTAATCACCTGAATTTACATTTAGGTAAGTTTACTCTTTATTCATAAGATGTGCTTCAGCACATTTTCATGAATTCATTAGCTGTTATGATGTTTTTAATTAAAATCCTCCACCTGGGACGAGATCAAAGTCTTGGTTGCTGTCATGAGGACATGTTCTCTGTCTCTCTGTCCACACTTCCACCTCAGGCATTCTTATTTGCCCCGGGCTTCTACATTTTTACCAGACTTTTCTTGACCTGCTATTCCCATCCTCAAAATAAAATAAAAAAAAAAAAAAATCACATGATGCACCGCCCATCTGCAAACCCTCCCCCAAATCCCTCATCAGCTCCTTATTAGACATTGTTCCCTGCCGGATCATCAGCGTAATCAGTGCAAAAAAAAAAAAAAAAAAAAAAAAAAAAAAGTTGATTAACAGTGTATAAGTCATAATGTACATGAGGTTTGTGATTCAAAGATCCACTGAGACTTCCACTCAGATGGAGAAATGAAAAATGACAGCAGACGAAAACATCACACGTGTGCAGCGAAATGAGGAGTCTAATGATCTTACATGAAGATACATGAAACAAATGTAAATGCCACACTTCCATCCTGTTTTCTAAGTTGTTTTCTACTGACTGGTGCTTTGTTAATTATGTAATCTTTTTGCACCCTCTTCATTTCATGTTTGCCTGAGTAGTGGATGGAAATGCACATTAATTTGCATTTTCTTTTGCCCAACTTCTCAGAGTTTGGTTAAAATTTACACTTTATTTGGATGAAAACTTGGCTACTGTTTTTGCTCTAAAGTCATGTCAGTGTGTATCTGTCTGTGAAACTGTATCTGCTTGTCTGTGCCCTCTTCCTACCCCTGTTTCTGAGAATCTCCTCATGATCTGCTGCCTGTGTTGAGACATACTGTCTGACTCCCACCTTCCTCGTGGTCTTTTCTCCCTGTACAATTTTCTTTTTTGGGCTGACTTTAAATAGCTGAGTAAACCTGTTTTTGACAACAACAAAAAATCTATTCAACCTAGTCTGTCAGCCTCCTTTTCCATTTGGGATTTCTCAGCCTTGTTGCCCATGCATTAACTGTGACAACCACGTGCTCTTGTGTAGCAGCTTATTGTGTAAAAGATACCCTCAAAAGTTACCAAACTAAATGTTTTACTTTCAGCATTTTCCCTTCGGAGAAAAAACAATGAAAGAAAAGCTCAGTCTAAAGTCTGCCTTACTTTTGTCTTGTCTTGATGCAACAGCTTATCACAAAGATGTTGTGGTATAAAGTATAGAAACCTTGTGTACTTTTGTATATATGTTCACCTCCATATTTGTATATTTACACACCCAAACATTCTACCAATGTTACTCAAAAAAATGTTTTAGTTTACTATAAAATGTACTTTAAAAATCTTGTTTTCATCATTTTTGCTCTTCCCAACACCCTCGGAGCTTTGAGCACCACAAACAACAAGAAAACCTTCCCTCTGGCAAGAGGCACAAACCTACAAACGTTGACGGTATGTTAGTCTGTCTGGCTGCTCCAGAGAGTCTGGCTGTGTGTGGTTGTGTGTGTAAAGTGGTATTACTCACCCTCTGTGTGAGAAAATCCCTCTGCAGTGACTTTCCATTGGATCAGCACTCCGAGCAGGGCCAGCACAGGCCACACCCCCAAGATGACCCAAGTAAACCAGCACACTGGCCTCTTTGGAGCCACCTGCAAGGATTACCATTACAATATTAGTTAAATGATTTCCAGCTCATGTACCATTAACAACTCATATGAAAGTAAATCATGACGCTTTTGTCTAAACATGTTTACAGTTCCCATCGAAGTTATTCACGCAGAAAAAGCACAATACATAATTAAAACCAATTAGAAAACACATAGGAGAGTGCGGTTTCTTTTGGGCCTCCATGTTTCATGCTTTGGAAACTTTTAAATTGGTTGGTTCCAACCCGCAGGCACACCTCAAGCTCCTGTTAAAGATTTGCAGACAGCGGACCAAGGTGAAATGTCTGCAATCACTGGGGTTGACCGCTCTTTAAAGTGGTCGATATCAGAGATTTTGTCTGTCAGTCTATCAAACTGATCACACACACACACACACACACACACACACACACACACACACACACACACACACACACACACACACACACACACACACACACACACACACACACACACACACACACACACACACACACACACACACACACACGTTTCAAGGTGACTTGGATCTCTAACTCAGGCAAGCTCACCCTGAGTCTCTCATAGACGTAGTGTACTAAAGCAAACAGCTCTATAAAATAATCCACGGTGACAGTGATGATGGCGGAGCCGAACGTAGCGGTTGACAAGGTGACGAAGCAACGCTGCCACTGAAGAGTGAGGACGGCAAATAGCGTCCCAGAACCCAGGAGAATCCCCAGAGGAACCCACACTGTTCTCGGGTGGTAGAACTCCTCCATGACCTGAGAGAAAAGAGAGAGCAAGGGAAAGCTTTCATTTTACTTTGGCCGTTGCTATTTTTTTGGGGCTTTTCATGTGGAGTCATCAGAGTAAATTCAAGTTAACATTGCAGAACGCCTTCTTCTTGTTTTAGCAAATACCCTTTGTCCTACTAAACTTAAACCTGACGGTCTGCCCTGCAGTGTGATATGCAGTCAATTATGAGATTACTTTAAGGGCTAATGCGCTAATGATATTTAGTTGGACAGCTGGCTAGTCAATGACAAACTATACAGAAAGCCAGCTAGCATTTGTTACTGCCTACAAACTAATTTGATCTGATTAAGGTTTTGTGTTCTCCCTAGATGCTGCCATTACTGCTGATCATCACTTTTCATTTCATAGTTTTTTTGTTATTTAGTCGACAGACACTAATAACAGTGAGTTTGTTTACATCCATCTACAACCCACATTAGTCTTTAAACAACCACAACCATATACATCACTTTCTGGTGTGACCAGGCCAAAAGGGATACACATGTAACTAGTTTTCATGCAGTTTAGACTTAGCACTTATGTCAAATGCTGTGACTCATTGACGCAGATGAGATTCACTCTTGTGTGAACGTAGCAAATGTTATGCTTTTTAAAACAGAAACGCTGGTGTAAATGTAGTCTAAGTTTTAAAATTTGGTGCCAAAAAACAAGACATTTTTTGGTACCAAAAAAGTATCGAAGCATTTTAGTCAGTGCTATGAAAGTATTAAAGTTTAGTACCCAGCCCTATGCACATAAATGTATTTTTAAAAAATGACCAAATTACCACCAGTGAAGCCACTCCAACCAGCAGGCCCAGCAGCAGGCCCACCATAAACAGTCCCACACTGCGAACCAACATGGTCACCAGGCCACACAGGGTCCCGATGCCCAGGCCAATGCCCACAGACGCCTCTACGCTCAGCTGAGTGTCCATCACCCTCTCCTTGTAGCACAGCATGAAGATGACCACAGAGCCAAACATGAGGCCTGTGAGGAACAATACGGCTTTGAAGCATCGATAGCCTGGAGGAGAGATGAGAAACAGAACACTGTGAGGATATCACAAGCATACAAACTCTGCAATGCTGCACCTGTGTGTGTGTGTGTGTGTGTGTGTGTGTGTGTGTGTGTGTGTGTGTGTGTGTGTGTGTGTGTGTGTGTGTGTGTGTGTGTGTGTGTGTGTGTGTGTGTGTGTGTACACTCAGGAATGAGCAAACAGCCAGAAACATTGATTAAATCCAAATGAAATTAAATTCAACATAATGACAACCTCAAACAAGAAACAGCAAGACAGCACTTAGATGAAGCATTGGGACGTTGGCGGCCTTGAATAAAGAGAAATTGTCACACTCATCCAACACACACACTCAATAGCAGAAGGATATTTAATTTAAGCCTTGAATGAGTCATGGCCATAAAGAATATATACACAAGCTCACATTGCACACAAAATACCTGCAAAAGTACAATTTTGAATGATAAATTGGTATCAATTTTGCTTAAAAAGAGGCTTAAAAAGCATCATCAGCTCCTGCAAGAATGATATAGTGACACAACCAATAACAAAACTAATAGTTTGATTATTAGTGATAAAGCATTGCGCTATAACAACCTTTTCAAAAAGTAAACTTTTGGGTTACGGACTTTGTCTTTTTCTGTTGACCTAATGCCTTTATTTTGGAATTCACATCAACTGACATTTTGGCCACATTTCCTGGAAAATAATTACACAGTATCTAGACAAAAATATATTGTTTCAGAAATTATTAACATTACTGCATGATTGTAGAAGCCCAAAACTATTAGGATATTTATTGACCAGTAAAAACCCCCTTACGATGTACACCTCATTAGTAAGTGTCACATGTATTTGTTCTCTGATTTCACATTTTATATTCATTCTGTGATCACATTGTACTGTTTCCTCTGTTCAGCCTGATGAGTAGCTGCAGATTGCTTTGTGGCTTTGCGAATGGTTCTAGAAATTAAAAGGGTGTTATCATATCTCAACACGAAAAGATTAAATATTTCAAGGAGGATGCACAATGAACAGCAACATAAAGCCAACATCCTGTGGTGAGTAGGAAGGAGAGAGGCATTGCCTCATCGGAGTGTAATGGGAACAGATAAACTCACTCTATAAACCTTTATGAAACTGCTTTAAAATATGATAATAATGGTATTACAAAATGTCACCCACATTCATTAGTCTGCAGGTCGGCTGAAAAGAACAGCTGCTCTCCTTCTACAGTAGTTTTCTTTTTCCCCTCATCATATGCTCCCTCCTGTCCTACTTGGCTTTCTCTCCATCTTAATGGGCTTTATTGCAATGAAAACAGGGGGAAAAAAAGACCCCAAAGAATTAAAAGCTCAGTTTATCAACAGTTTAAATCTCCTTGGTCCTTGCTTCTATGTTTATTAATGTTTGTGTCTCCCTTTATTTTTTGCTCAGTATCTCTTTCTTCCTCTGACTGGACTGTCTCGAGGGGGACACGGCATCAGATTGTTATCTTTGTGTAATCAGGCATGGCACAGCTGAGCTGAACAATATTCTTCCTCTCATCCAAACCACCTCCCTCGTGACCATACCTCATTTATTTGATACACTTTTTATGGCTTCCTTTATTCTTTCTACCCAGTCCTGTGTTGTTTTCCTAGATATCTTTCAGCCACTAAAGCCACCATATTCTTCACAGCTGTATGCACTTTTTCTGTGACCGAATGCATGAAGGAATACAAGTCTGACATGGAGGAATTGGAGCATTTCCATAGCAGCTACGGACACCTGAACATTTATTTGGTCAGCAGCTGTCACAAATCCCTAAAATTGTTCTTCCAGATCTGATGGTCTTTGTAAATCAATTTTAAATGCTTAAATATCATGCTTCTCCTTTACACTTTCCTCTGCCCCCTGCTTTGTTCTCTCGTCCTTTATCTCCCTCTTTGTTCTTCTGCTCCACTCTGCTCATCCTTCCAACTGCCTCCTGTGGCCCTTGTTGCTTTCCTTACTTTTCCTCCAGCCATCAAAACATCCCATCTGTTCAGTCTGGCTTATTCAGCCCCCCCCCCCCTCTTTCCCTTTCCCTTTGCGTCATCCATGTTGTTTCACTAATATTAATCATCATTTCTGCTGCATCTTAAGTTTTTCTGGATCAAATAAAAGACAACTAACCTTTTCTACTCAAGACATTGGAACTAAACCAGATTCTTTGCAGTTAAACAAACAGACAAACAGACACGACAGCACTGAGGAGCTCTTTGAAGGAAAATTATGCCGCGCTGTTTGTTACGTGATGCTTTAATGGGGATTCTTGGCACAGCATGTATGAAACAACTTTTCTAATGAATATGATTTTCCAAATAGAGACTTTGAGAGCTGATATCAGTTACTGTGCAGATACAGAAAACATTAACATGATAATATTTGACTTGCCTAGTGGACTCCAAAGTTAGCATGCCAATGCTAACAGTCAAGCATGATCTGATAATGTATATTTAAAAGTGGGATATTAATTTGTCTTTTTCCTGCCTGAGGGCAAACATGACATTTTCTGCCCTACTAGTGGTAAATACAGTATATAAGGATGTGATGTCTGCAATGCAAACAATGCAATGCAAAAATGCGAGGCGCTAGTAACTGAGCTGCGTATAGTACTAATCTAATGCGTCACCTAAAAAATAAACACTCAACGAAATACAGTGAAATACAGTGAGATCTCTCAGGTAACTGTGACAACATTTTTATTTGTTAAGCTGTTACACCAATTCAAAGTTGAATTATGATGATCACAGTCATTTTGAGTCGGTTCTTACTACAATGATGCACTAAGTGGAATTGATAAGAGCTATTTATAAAAACATCTTTTGGTTTGTTTACTTTGTTGTTTTTCAAAAATATGAATAGAAATAAAGAAAGAACATTAAGGAACAGCTCGGAATTTTTTGTTCTGCATTTTTTTCTTATTGCATTACAGACCTAATCAGTTGTAAAGCATTTCGGCTGGATTGATTTGAATCATTTTAATGAACATTGAAGTGTGCAGCTGTAGGAAAGTATTGGATCGGGACACAGTATGGGCAGATTCCAAATATCAAATGACTCGTTTCGGTGTCAGGGGCAAAAAAACGACTTGATCAGGACATCCCTAGTAAATATGTAAGATTACCAGTGTTTTTTTTACAACTAACAATTTTATTTCGGGGCTGCCAGCCACTATGGTGATGATGCATGCTGTCAACTTTGCAAAGTAACATTCTTGGGTAACCTGTTTGTAATGCAGGGACTGATACCAGTGCTTTGCCAGGACATATACAGTGAATGTTAATGCCGTCTGTATGCTTCAGCGACTCCCTCTCTGTCTATTTGCATGCAACAAGCCTGCTCAGGGCCTCAGAATACATCAATATTCACCCAAAAAACAGCATACAGGTTGCTGTCAGCCCCAAAACTATATTTCTATTCTTTGCGTGCAATATGAGACTTTCCAAAATACCAACCAGGCAAATTTCTGGGGGTTCTTTTGCATATTCACATTTTATTTAAATGAAATTAAATAGTACATTATAGATTTTCTTTGCCATTCTTACTGTAGTTCTATAAACAAGGTTTTGTGTTATACAAGCAGGAAAGGTATAAAGCAGATTTAGGATTCAAGTTGGATAGGATGACATTTTACAGGCTGTCATATAATCTGCATGCAAAACTATAAACAAGAAATAAAACAATAAGATTTCAAAGAATTCTTCACAAGGAAATACAGTATATCCATATTACAGTTCAATGCTTTGTTTGCTTGTGTGGAATTTGAGGTTTAACCTCTCGTGGACTCTGATGTGTACATCATATGTTCTTTTTGGAAATCACACTGTTCAAAAAGACATTGCAATTAAACTGTGTAATGGCGTTTACAGCACATTCGTATGGTCACATAGCTGCTAATGCATAACACGTTGCCACGGCAATACCAGTTCAACTAGAGAAGTGTTGCCTACCATGTATTTGATATTGTGTAACTACATTCAATACTAAATCCCCATCAACTCACAGAAAGACAGCAGGATGAAAATTTATGCCACTTAAACTAGAGATTGGCAACAAGTAAATAGTTTGACGACGCACGGTAATTGTTCCTTCGGACAAAGCCGCAGATCTTATTCTCTTTAATTATTTATTGATCACTCCCTGCTGTGATTTACATCCAAACTAATTAGGGCGACCTCATAATACTTCATAATACTTATGATGAAATCAAATGAAGTCTCCCTCTGGACACAAAACTAAGTCTTTGGTAAGGACTTAGTGCCTTAACATGAACCCATGCAGTATGAGGCCGGGGGTTTGATGACACAAAACAAAAAACAGATCACAACAGAGGGTCCAGTGCCAGGCAGAGGACTTTGATTAACTAACGCTCTGTGGCTCTTTATTGCGCAATATCGTGGCAACATTTAGCTGAAAGAAACCGAGACATGCCTTCCAATAAGCAGCGTGTTTTAGTATGCGTGATGATATGGTATAAGGTTGAAAGTGCAGACCATCGGTTTATCGTACAATTTTTGTCACTCATGTAAATACATACCAATGCCACAGTTTGGCCCTGAGGAGGGAGAGCTGAGTACAGATTTCATGGATTTTTGGCAACACAGTCTGGCAATTTTTCTATCATTTCTTGGCAATTGTCAGAGCTTGAAGTGGAAAAAACCAAAACAAGCGGCACTATTCCCCTTGCTCACATGTTGGTGTGTGTGTGTGTGTGTGTGTGTGTGTGTGTGTGTGTGTGTGTGTGTGTGTGTGTGTGTGTGTGTGTGTGTGTGTGTGTGTGTGTGTGTGTGTATCGGGCTGTATCGCAAAATCATTTCATATTTATGAATGTTCACAGGGATTAAAAGATTTGAGGGGATATTGATTGCTAGCCGGTTAGCCTTTTAGCATTGCGCACGTGAATCAGAGAGTTTTTAATCTGCTCAGTTAGCGGCCAAAAATTTGCCGATTTCGCACTCACATCGCATAAATCCTCAAGTTTAACGAAGTTGCTGAACTTTTAACCTTCTGCTCATTGCTATCAGCTGTTGTCCGACCACTTGTTCAGTAGCTGCCGTTCCATTATAGCAGCACTATACCTAACTTCATCATAACGGGAAAAGTCACTGCACACCAAAGAGTAACATTTAGACATGCCAGTCATGTGTACCCCGGAGTACCGGTCCACTTTGAGCGCTGGCACTTGTTACAAAAGGAAATCAATCACTCTTCAATGTTTCCATCATATCTGAAAATATGCTACTGGCAGATGTGTACGTGCAAGTTTTTCTGGTCTTTGTAATATCACAAATATTTAATGAGCAGCTTCTAGATTTCTGGAAATCAGAGCATAGTAGGTACAATTTTCATGATAACATTTGGAAGATGACATTTACAATTATGTCAGGAATATGTAAAAGGAATAATTTTACATGTTCAGTAATACACTTACAGTATTTGCTTTCTTGCTGAGAGTTATGCTAAAATATTGATACTCTCTGCATGCTAAAATTAGACCTGTAGCCGAAACATGTTCAGGCCTGTCACAATTACTACACAATCCCCTGATCAAGCTGATTGTGATCTATTTGCATAATATAATCGTTTCCAGTCGTCTGTATGAAAACAGCTGGCTGAAGCTAACAGAAAGTTGAATTTCCATCACTGTTTACATATCGTTGTCAAGTGGTTAATGTATGACTGGCATTTCTTTGGTGGCGTCATCTCATTGCGCTCCATTCTTCTGCTACAGTTTAATTGGTCATGAGTGGGGGATAATTGTCACCATAGTAAAGTGTTCATTTTGATTATTGGTATGTGCCATTATCAGTAATTTCTTTATATATTTCAGTGCTAGGTTTTCAATATTTAAGTTGTGTATTTACATTGCCATATCTGCCCTGTTCTTTTTTTGATTACAAAGCCTAAAGGACAAACAGAAAAGTGACTATTAATTACCACTAATTATGTTCCAATTATTTGTGATTATAAAACATCTAAAATCACACATTTGCACGTCACATCTTGTTTATTTAATACATACAAAGAAAACAGTGTAAAAATGACATGTTGTGGTTTTATAGGGGGTTATGAGGAGTTTCTGTACCAGGCTGTTGCTTGGTTGAGAATAGTAACATCTCAACTGGTTGCCTGGCAGCCACATGATGTGACATGTCATTTTTAGACTTGTATGGATTATACCAACACATTATACAACATGTGAATAAGTCAGCTTCATACAAATGTAGTGTTTTTCAAAATGTTGACTTATTTCTTTTAACCAGATCATCACTCACCAAAGAAGCAGTAGATGATCCCAAAGAGGCAGCACATGGAGCAGACCACTGAGGGCACAATCTCGTACCTCCTTTCAATCTCCTGGTCACACCTCAGCCCCACCTCAGCCAGACCCAACAGCTGGCTGGTTGAAGTCATGATGACTGGCGTGGAGGGGACAGAGGTAAGGCTTGGAGGGGGTGTATAGGGATTTCTGGATCAGTGGTCCTCACCCATGGAGATGTGTCAACCTACGAACAGGCAGGGATAGAAAGAAAGAATGGAGGGAGGGCAGGAGTGGGTATGAATGAGAGGAAGAAGGAAAGGAGAGTTATTGATTGTTCATTTTAAGTACTCCGCTTTGAGTGCTGACAGTGCAGTAAGCATGCTCCATAATTTTGAAAAAAGAAACATCTCAGCATAGCCACTCTCACAATACTAGATGAAATGCAACTCGGCATTCAGAATCCATTCACTTCCACATACAGTAAGGAGTCTGCAACAAATTGTTACCAACAGTTTTGAAGTATTTGATCAGTAGCAGAAGTTCTGCAGCACCCACGTAATGGTTGCCATGGACAGCCTACCAGAAGGCATTAGCATAAATTTGCATGTTGTGGGAAATTTGTGGCACAAGCACAAGGCTGTTTGTGGGCCTTGTATTTGTGCCACAAAGCTAAGGTTTTTAGAGGGATAAAAAACAAACCCCCTCAAGTACTGGCATCTGTACTTAGTCCTTATCTGCAACTGCTCTGATCACTCACTTGAAATAGTTCATCAGCAATCGTGAGCAGCCCTCTGAAAACCATGCATCTACAGAACACTCATTTTGCATGAGCTAAGGAAAAAAGTTTCAACTTTATTACTATGTATTTTTTGAATAATCCAAAGGGCTTTTCAAGTTTTTACATGGCTGAAGAAGCAGAAGAATATCCCTGCCTATTACATTTAATCCTCATTATCTGAAAAATTTAAAATGACCAAATTCATGCACACTTTTTGTTGTACAGCAATATATGCAATGTATGCATTTCTACCAGGCAAGACTGAACAATCAGATTTACTTTAACATGATAAAAAACTAAACTCTAAAATAATAATTAAGGTCAGAAGCTATAAAGAAAGAGGCAAGGATTTATTTTTGGTATATTTGTTTTGGTACATTACAAGGTGATGATGTCATGAGAGTGGGTCTGTGACAATTTTTAAGATCATATCTCAAGAGATGCTACTCCAGCACAGTTTACATTACCCTAAAAAAAAAGGGCTGAAAACTCTCACACAGAATATTATTGTAAAATGCATCTGTTGCTCAAGAAGAAGACTAGTGTGTATATAGAAGAATATATAGTATAGTTTCCTCTTTTTGAGCAAAACTTTTGAGAAATGTGCAGCTGCAACAAAAACGCATCACATCAAATGAAGAAAAATCCTATTATATTGATGAACTTAATTAAACATAATATAATAATGTTAAAGCTTGGTTACATTAATTCAGTGTGATAACCTACTGAGTATAATTAGATTCCACTAACAATATTTATTTGGCTTTAATTTGTAAAGGCTGGGCAGTACACGGGGTAAATGGAGCTTTTCCTATTACACTGTCTGTCAGTTATGAGCAATTACCAATTTCACAGTTCACTTTTTGTACCCAGTGTAGAATGTATGCCTGACATCTAATGGGATATTGTGTAGGAATGTACTATTACATAATTGTATTTATCCCAGTTATTGATAACTTTATTTCCTTCATAACTTGGATATTCTTTTCTTGTGTCCTTTGGGTCACAAAAAGATTAAAAGAGATCAATTTTGAGGGTGCTGTCAACTGCAGACTGGTGCTTGGAAACTGTAATCCTTTGCTATGTCTTAAAGGCACTTTTTTTTTTTAAGGGTTGTGTTGACTTCTGTGGGATGAAAATGCACCGGGCTTCCACTTTAGACTTCCCTGTAATATTTCTGCCATCAGCAAATCAAGTGATCAAAGTCAGCTTTGTTTCACAGATTTGATGTGAAGGTAGCTGAGGGCAAATGCAGTCAATCACAGTGGCACACTCTACCTTGACATAACGGCAGATACATTTCAGAAGAAAAACAAAACCCTTAGAAGCAAATATTAAAAGCAGATTTTCAAAAGAAATTGTGCACATAAATCCATACCGTTGCAGTATAAACTGTGTGATTCATAGATTTCAGATTTGTGTCGTCAGCCAAACACCCACACAGCTCTGCATTTATTCTGGCACAAAATCCCAATGGCTTAATTTCCAGCTAAGACACAAATTAAGACCTACTATAGACTTACTCAGCGGTGGATACATTAAAATGGAAGCATTAATGCTCAATTTAACTCTGCCTTCTCATTATTTCACAAAACAAGTGCTATACTACATCTTTCATGCGGTTGCTTTCTGTCCCTTTCTCTTGCAAAGAACCTTTTTATTCATGCAAAAGTTTCTCAAGTGTTTCTGAAGCCCTTCTTCACACAGATGTTTCTTTTCTTTTGTTCCCAGTGCCCATGTGTGACTTCAAGCTTCCTCTTCCTGGACCCGTTCGCATCTTTTCACTCCTGAATCTGCAGCTGTCCGTCTAATTACACCCAAGACTTCAGAGAGAAAGTTTGATCTTTCCGGATCAACAGCAGGTAAACATAACATAATAAAAGTGAAAGTTTACTGAAGTAAAAATTGTAGTCTGTCACACATTTCAGTGTAACTCCTCTACAAGAGTGCATTAGTTGTCCTGCAACCTCATCACTGATGCATCTGTAGCTGTAAGTTATTGACAGACAGTGAGATTCAAATGATTGCGCTGTGTAGCACATTGGCCGTGATACAGCAGTAGTACTCCTCGTAGTTACAGAATGCAGTCAAAGTGCCCTGCTCTTTTGCTTCTGTGTCGGTTTTGAGATTGCATATTAAATTTTAAGTTACATTACTCTGGATCCATTACCTTTGTCAGGTCCTCTCCTTCAGGTCAGTGCACTTGTCGTGTCCTAGTACAGATGACACCCTCACATCTCTCACTCTGTTCCGGTCTGCCTGTCCTAAACTCACTTGTTCACATGCATACGCACAATAGCTTAAAGTGCACACACACACACACTCGCCTGCCTGATTACAAAGGGGAGGTAAGCCCTTGTTATTTGGTAATGACTTAGTGGGTGATGATGCGTTGTGGGAAGCAGACGTGAGCGCGCGCGCGCGCACACACACACACACACACACACACACACACACACACACACACACGAAAGGGAAGCTACTGTGATTTTTAGAAACATAACACCTCTGGAGTCTTGTACAGTCAGACTCATTTTTACACCACAACATGTTCTGTACTTTGTAGAATAAAAAGATGACACAGGAGTGTAGAAAAAAAAAAAAAAAAACAAAAAAACAACATAGCATGCATAAACATAACGTGTTTTTAGAAATGAAATAATTAGCATTTTTTTTTCTCAAACTAAATTTATTTTAAAGTAAAATTAGTATAAAGTCAAAATAAGATATAGAGAAGTAAAATTGGAATGCAGTGACCCTCTTGTGGCTTGCGCGAGTAGGAAGAAGAGCAGATTTCTGTTGACACGTAGTCTTATCGGACACAACGAGCACACCATCAGCTCTCATTTATGTGCAATAAGTACTTGTATTACAGTGATGAAAGTGTGGCGAGGGGCGAGCCAAGTGAGATGGAAAAAAAATCTTCAGTATGCTGAAAAAAAAAATCAAACATCAAAATTCTCAGTTCGCAGTTAGAAAGGTCATGACGAGTACCAACATGTAACTCCACATGTGCAGAATTACACTGACAGAGCAGGAAATTTCAGCAAAGGAGGTTTTTAACTATACATGGGTACGGACAAGATAATGTGGTAAAACGTTTTACAATTCCTGTTCTTGGCCTAACGACAGATACTTAAACAGAAACATTCATAAATTCTCTATCGTTGTTACCAAATTATAATTAAAAAAAATAAAATAATAAAAAAAAGCCCTGGCATCCACATCTGCCATTTCAAACCAAAATAAAAATGATACTAGTTTGCATTCCCTGCAGAGTGACCTGAAAAGCAATTGGAGGAACTCCACTTGATAATTGCTTCCGCTCTAATGTGGAGACGGAATGTGAAGGCCGCAGCATAGTTACTCCACAGGCGCTCTGAGTTAGGAGGAAGACCCAACTGAGAATTCATGACAAGGGATGGTACTGCAGTGCCAACAAGAATAATGACATACTAATAACATGTTCGATTGCAAAGGTCTCTGATGCCGTCTCTCATTTCTATTTTCTTTCTCCTGCTTTTTTTTTTTTTACAATAACTACTATTGATGATGACAATGAGGTGTGGTGAACCAGGAAGTTTGGATCAATTCTTTTGCTTTTGCTTTTTCTGCTGTACATCCCTTGCATCCAACATGATTGATAGGAAAAAAAAAAAAAAAAAAAAAAAGAAGTTCTTTTCAGCACAGTCACATAAATTCTTGGATAAAGTGGTGGGTTGCTCAGTTACACAGTGCTTGCTGACAAGCAAACTACATGCTAAGATTAAAATTGTTGACACCCACACAGTCACAAGGAGACGTGGGGGAGAAAGTGTTACACGTTTAGTCTGATTCTAGCGAGTTTTAAAAACAAGTTCCGAATGGAAAACATAAGGAAAAGACCATTAAAAACAAAAAGATCTGGTT
The DNA here is from genome assembly GCF_029030835.1 of Brachyistius frenatus. Lineage (NCBI taxonomy): Eukaryota > Metazoa > Chordata > Actinopteri > Embiotocidae > Brachyistius > Brachyistius frenatus. The sequence goes on from NW_027210626.1 coordinate 2,359,267, forward strand.
TTGCTGTCATTTGAAATAAAAAATGTACAATGAAATTTAAGGATTTTTCATTTCGAGGAAAGAACGCGCAGTATTTGTTGAGGGTGCCATAGAGTGAAACTGGAAAATAATTAGTATTAGGTCATTTTTCCACCAAAATCTTCATGGCAGCTTTATCAAATATATGAATCTGGAATGAAAAGAACAGTAATCATGCTCAGTTAACATAACATAACCCTTCAAGCTGAATGTCCGTTTCACAGAGGGAAGATTTGTATATATTCTGTGGTGACCTGACATGAACTCTTCCCACTGTTACACCCACAGAGAGATGGCATAATTAGAAAATAGCCCACCAATAAGGTCAGAACAAGGAAGAGTAAAAACAGCATATTATGCAACAATACCACGTCTTGTCTGTTGCTATAACAACCAGCAGTGCTACAAGGCCTCTGCAAATGGGACGGGGGGTTCGTCTCCATGGGAATGTGCATGTTAAGAGCCAATCCGAGATGGTTTCTTTGAGGCTCCTGGCTGCAGACAGGCCTGACCTCTGACCCTATTCAACCAGTACCTCTTTATTATTCAGCAGCACCTTAGAGTATCCTCTGAACCAAATGCTAGATCTGAAACAACAGAAGTGTATTCTGGCCTAAACCAACCCTATCCTTGATGTATGAGCACATTTTTAGCTGTGCTAATGCCATGGCTGAAAAGATGATAATGTAATTTCTGTTGCGTTGTTGCTGTCTGCTTTGAGTTTTTCAAAGCACCACATTACGGCTGTCCATAGCAAAACTGCCATGAAATGTTGTAAAGACATTCATGGTTTTTAGAGGATGAATCAGGGATCCCCTGACTTTTCGTCTTGCACCACAAACACGAGTTTACATTTCCCCAATACTATTTGTCCAAAAAAAAAATCAGCCACAGCTTTACTTTGTGCATAGTGCCAATTAGCATCTATTAGCATACGAACAGTCTACACAAAAGTGGTGAACATGGTAAACACTTATACAAAATGTCATGGTGGCATTATCATTGTGAGCATGTTAGCATATCCCTAAATCCAGCCTCAAAGATGGGTGCTAACATTGCAGTTTACAGTCTTGATTCTATTGAGTAAACACTTGACTGGTAACGTGGTGCTTTGAAAAACTCTAAGCAGACAGACAACAAAGCAAAACTTTACACAAAACTTTAAATTGTTGCCTGAAAGATTGGTGATGTGGAGCGTTGATAAATCACAACATTAATCCTACAGTGACCTTTTGGTTTAAAAAAAAGATTCCTACACGTGTAGAGTGGAACATTTACAACCTTTTCATACTTGACTGAAATAATTTTCACTCTATGCATTTCTAGAAATTCTGCATCTTCTTTTAAGTTGTGCAGTGGGCTCATTTTGGCATTAGATTACTCCTTGTTTACCCATTCCAACGCAGACAAAATATCATGGGATTTTGGAAGTACACAAAAATAGAAGATGTATTTCTGCGACAAACGGCAGTAACGCACTTAAATATTGCTCTAGAAAGTTTTTGCTATGTTGTTACCATAAAACTGAATTATCACAGTACACAGTCTTGCACTTTGCATTAAAGTTGACACTATTGCATCACTTTACATGGTAACTGTTTGTAGTTTGGTAAGATAATAGGGAAAAGAAATAAAAGATGATAAAATAGCCACACGGAGAGCTTTTGTATTCAAACTCTGCAGTGAAACCGACATTTAAATGATGTTTCACAGCTTTGCTTTTCCTCCCTGCTGACGAAGCGGGAACACAGAATCAGACCACAGCACCCCTGACATAAATCACAGTTCACATGATTTGCTCAGCCGTATCCTTGCTTGCATGACACTGTCGGCCCCATAATGACAGGCCAATAATGTTGGGTCACATATCAAAACTGCTGGCAGTGTAATAACCTTTTTGTGTGTCGATGTGCTCTCTGTCGGTGTTCTGCTTCTGTTTCTGGGCTAAGGTCACACATCAAATCTGAACATTGCTGGCACCGTAATAAGGATTTTATGATTTCTTCTGCTACATGCCAGCTTGTATCTCTGTTTACCAAGTGCGACTTCATCTTTTCTGATCCTGAGTTTTTTTTTTTGTGTGTGTAAGCATGATCTGTACATGGTACACTTACTATTTATATAAAATACTTCTCGTTAAAAATATTACTCACCCTGAATGACTATCTAAATAGTAAATGCTTCATTTTGTATTTGTGAACCAGATTAAAATGATCACTTCATTAACAAAACTGAAAACATACAGTAAATATTAAACTGTATTCTGCAGAAATTCAGAGGAATGTTGAAGTCATTTCTGCCTTTGCTGTGACACCCACTGACGTGTGTGTGTGTGTGTGTGTGTGTGTGTGTGTGTGTGTGTGTGTGTGTGTGTGTGTGTGTGTGTGTGTGTGTGTGTGTGTGTGTCTCTCTCTCTCTCTCTGTGTGTGTGTACACACATGTAAAGACTCCTCCTCAAACCTACTGCGAGACAAATTATATTTTCTAATCTTCTAGTGATATTGGCAAACTGACAGGAAGAGAAAGATGAAGTGTTTGAAAGTGTTTGTGTCCGTGTGTATTTCTAGGTGTGTATGTGTGTCGGCATTAATATTTCAGAGGCCGCACACTGGGTGGTGGCAACAGAGCATCACCAGAATGAGGACACACCGCTCTTCGGAGAGAGGATTTGTAGGGTTGGACGGACATAGAGAAAGGAAAAACAGGAAGGCTGAGCACATATGTGCCACATTTCACATATTTAGAAAGTCTTTGGAGGTGTGAAGAACTAAACTCGTCATCAAAGGTGTGTTTGCAGGAAACAACAACATTAAAATGAACGTCTCCTCAAAGACAGTAAGTCTAACTTGCCACAACAGATGAAAAGAAAATATAGACTTTTCCTTCTGGCAACAGAAGGTCAGCTTCCTGGCTTTTCATCATGTGCAAGACACGGTGTCTTCTTCATCAAAACAAGGCCTCAGGTCAGTTGTAGTTCCAATGCCAAGGAAACGTAACGAAAAAACATGAAAATATAAGGCCCTAGAGGCTAATGAAAGGTTCACGCAGGCGGGCAGCACTTTGTATTTTAGAACTTAATATTCAGCAAAAAAAAAAATACTTTTTTTTTTTTTTTTTTATGTCCATTGTATCATTCCCATCAATATTTAAAAAAAAAAAAAAAAAAAATTAAATGAGTCCTGATTTTGGAATAGTTATAAAAACAAACTTCAATATTTTATGCGACTATTGTCTATTACCTTGTTTTACTGGGAGCTCGTAGTAATGACTTGCTACCGCTATAGTTATATTCAAATTTAGATGTTAAAAGTTTGGCTGTCCTAAACAAAAAATGCTGAAAAGAAATTAATCTACTGTGTTAGGGTGTAAATGGATGATTATCTCCCAGTGGTCAACAGAACATTGTTTGTGATTGTTGCCAATGTCATTATACTTTTTGTTTTGGATGATTTGTGTGCAGAAATAACAAACAATGTGAACGGTGCACAGTGAGTTATACTGGAGTTCAGTGGACTAAACCAGGATGAAGATTTCGTCTGGTTAATTTACAGTGAATTGTTTTCGAAGTAAACCTTCCTCAGACTGCTAAAGCTATTACTGAGGTTAACGGGCAAGTACAGAGAAGATCACAAGGAGGTGGAGAGAGTAGAGCCTGACCGACATATCAGACGGGTCAATATATACAGTGACATATAAAAGTTAGGGTACCCCAGATGTTGATAACATTTACATAAAACCTCCTGATGCTGCAGGAACCTACTACATTAGCACTGAACATTGCTAATGAATGTAACCTTGCTGAACCAGAGCAGTTTTTTTATTGACATATTGGTTGGACACAGGGATGCAACTAATTGATGTTTATGGTTAGCTGATGTGCGACCCACAGGCTGAAGATGTTATCTGATCCATGTGTCAATCATTGTATTTTTTCCAATTTGCGTCTGCACAGATGGATGTCCGTCCTCACCAACACGTGTCAGAGAGTCAGAGTGAATGGACATTTCTCTGGACTAACTTTAACATCCAGTGTTCCTCCCCGGGCTGCATCCTCTCTCCTCTACTGTATATCCTTTATACTAATGAGTGCCGCAGTGAGATCGAAAACTATGATGTCATTGTAAAGTTTGCAGATAATACGGTTATAATGAGCCTTCTGAAGAGGAGAAAATGTGCCACGGTTTTGTCACGGATTATTTTTCAAGATGGTGTCATAAAGCCTTTTTGGAATAAAATGTGACAAAGACCAAGCGAATGTATGTTCATGTTAGACGTCACAACTCCAACCCTGTCAAAACTTTAACTAAAGGTGAGGATATAGAAAAATCCTGTACAAAAGTGTAGTGCTGCTGGAGTGCACTAGAATGACGCTCAGCCACCCCTTTTTTCAAAGCAAGGAAATAAAAGGGTCACAGTTCTCTTGATCTGGTTATAATTAGTTTACATTTTCTGAGTGCTTGAAGGTCCAATCACCTCTAAAGCTCATGTCATTCAAAGGAGCCAATAAGATAACAAGTGCACTGGTTAAAGTTGTCATGTTGACATTAAAGGTATATTAATTGATTTGTGAGGTCAACTTAAAAGCCTCGTTTTGATCCACTACCATTTGCCCTATAAAAGTTACTACATTACACACTCAACACTACCTGCACATTTGTTTCAAATTGAAAGCCTTTTAGCGTTTCATTCGATTCAGTAAAGTACATTTGCAGGACCATATTGAGATTGAAATTGAACAGTAATACCTAGTAATCCAGAACCATTGAAAATGTATTTATCATGGTTGACTTTATTAAACCTATGCGATGAAAATATTAATTATTGACTGTTGTAGTCAAACATACCACCACCATGCTTACACAACCGTAACTGTGCTCTGGTGTGTTCCAGTACTTTTAACAAATAGCATTGCATAGTAACAAATGGGCACTCAAATTGATAATAAACTGAGCTTTGATTATGTAAAAAAGCCTGCAGCACCATTTTTATCTGAGAAAGATGGCTAAATTGGATGTTGACAGCTCCCTGACGACTCTGTTAATTAATCTTTTACTGAGCTGATTTTTACGTTTTTGTTGATTTATGTTTCAAATAATCTGAAGAAGAAAAAAAAATCTATTCATTTCCATTTTATTTATATAGTCACAACATGAGTCATCACAGGCCACTTATCATAAATGCATTATATATTACTACAAACAGTTGAAGAAAGCAGAGTCCACTCGAACAGTTCCCATCGCCTGCACCTTCGGAGTTTCATGCCTTGCCTTCAGGCTCCTGCTTCAAGTACCCATTATCCAAAACCAACAGATGCATACATTCTCTCAGACCCTCAGCTACTTCTCTGCTAAACCCCAATAGAAAAAAGGAGACATCACTTTAGCTGTACCTGTGGTTTACGTGCGTTTTAAAAAAAAAAAAAAACTTTTATTACACTGCTCTATTGTATTTAAATGACTTGTGTGTTTTGGATGTACTCTACTTCAGGTCCTCGCTGTCTGTTTGTCTTTTTATTATATATTTTTTTGTCTGACCGTTCATGGGCTCATTCTTCAGTGCCTCTAGGGTGCAGACTCATGTCCCAATACGCAGTAGGAGCTTGATTTTAAACAGGAAGACGGTGATAAACATGTAATGGTTAGTGTCTGTCAGCGTGCACTCTTCAATTCTGTTTTTCGAGAAAAGACAAAGACCATTTATGTGCATGTGACAGTTGATGCATGTTGCTGATGTCATGATTGCTAATAAGATGACACACACATCTAGTCCATGTCATCGGGGAGACAACTACTGTGTGTGTGTGTGTGTGTGTGTGTGTGTGTGTGTGTGTGTGTGTGTGTGTGTGTGTGTGTGTGTGTGTGTGTGTGTGTGTGTGTGTGTGTGTGTGTGTGTGTGTGTGTGTTTTGTAGAAGCACGGTGATGATGGGAAGTCAGAAAGAATCATCGCATTACAATCTGGTATTGCATATAGCATCACACTCTGATCTAACATCTGCTCTCATTAAATCATATTGTACAATAGAGAACTACTGCCATTAATGATGCAGTCCAGTAACCGCTGAGATATGACATAAAAATGCCTGTTCAGCCATTGTATCCAAGAGGGTGATGGTTTTTATTTCAATAATGAGCCCAGTAGCAATGTGTCAGTTCTGCGAAAGCCGTGTTTGAAGGAAACAACAGTACACGAGCGCAAGTGACCTTTGTCACACAGAGGAGGATGTTCCATTCTGATAATGGGTTTGACAGTGATGTACCAATTACCTCTATTTATGTTACCAGCATGTTATTCAATGTGAGCTTTGTTAATGAAGGCAACCTTTAAAAAAAGCACGAGAAGTTGTTTATAAGGGAATCTAAACACCCATTTTTTCCATCTGCTATTATACAAATGCATTGGCTTACATGCATATCCTTACACCCTTACAAATTACATATTTATTTATTTTTTGGATATAAGTACCAACATCAAAAGGGCCGGCTTTGAGACCATTTGATTAGACACTGCTTTCGGAGATTTTATAAACAAAGGAATGCATTCATTTGTTATCAAAAAAGGACTGATAATGAAGACAATTGTTTTATGCTGAGCTATTTCATAGCAAACCAGACTGGGCAGTTACACTGAACTATCTTTCTGGTCATCACAGTTGGCATAGTAACCAAAAAGGTGCAGACAGTATTGTTTTACTGGAAATGCCTCCACTGTTACATCTTTGATTAACTGGACTGATTTCTGAAGCTCCTGAACCTTCAGTATGAATGCTGCTTGTACAGAAAGTACAGGTACGGCAGCTCAGCAGTGCAACTTAATAGTAATTTGTACAGACATTAGACAAGTGAAGTCTCCAATCACTCATCTCAGCATCTTATTGTAATTTTGTTTTATAAGCTTGAGAAGTCGAGATTTCCCTCCTGACTGCCTTTGTAGACTTTGTTTCTCTGTCAGTTTAAATTTACTCTTCCCTTACTATTTTCGTTTTAATCATATCTTGCATATCTTTATCAGTTTAGAATGAATACTAATTCAACTGTAAAATATGACAAATAAGAGTAAAAACATCATTAACATTCCTCATGGAGCTGTAACAGCACATTCTTCACAAAATAATGATGTTCGATAAAGCATTGACACGGTAGATTAACTGTTAAATGAAGAAAAAAAAAACGTGCAATTCAAGGCCATTTCAGACTTGAGTCATGTTCGTCAAACAGTAGCCTTTAACATAAACAAAGTTGGTCTCACTTTAAATATCTTTCACTGCTTGCAATATTTGCATAATTTTCTTAACTTCAACCAGATCCCCCTCCTGCTATTTAATTACCCTTTATTATTATTATTATTGCTCAAATAAAATTTTACTCAAGGCCACATAGAGAGAAGCAGCCTTGGCCTGGGTCATTTGATTGCCCAGCTCCTTCTGTTTAAATGCCGAAGAGAGAAACATTCTCCAGACACTCTCGCTTTCTCCCTTTGAGCTACAAGTCTACTGAGACATCCGAGTGACCTCTACTGTAAAGCCCTCACACTCCTGCCCGCTCATTAAAAAAAAAAAAAAAAAAAAACACCAAGACGGTCTATTCTCGATGTTAGGTCCTGTAACCAACCAGTCTGTCACCCATCTCCTCTTTGTGTATCCACCCATTCATCCACCAAGCTATTCTGTTAGCATTGTACTTGATAAGAGAGACAGCAGAGTGCAGATAAACTAATTAGCTGTGCAGTGATCCCAAGTGTAACTTCAGATGTTGCATGTGTAACCACAGGCCGCCTCGTAGCATTTAAGCTGAAGTGATCTTAAGTGTGTGTGTGTGTGTGTGTGTGTGTGTGTGTGTGTGTGTGTGTGTGTGTGTGTGTGTGTGTGTGTGTGTGTGTGTGTGTGTGTGTGTGTGTGTGTCTGTCTGTCTGTCTGTACTGTTGTAGGGACATAAATATGTGTACATAGTCAGACTGTGGGCACCCACCCCAAAAATCATTGTATTTTAAGGTTAGGTTTGGGTTACAGTTCGAGTAAGTCTACAAAAATGAATGCAAGCCAATGTAATGTCCTCAGAAGTGATGGAAACAGGAGTGTGTGTGTGTGTGTGTGTGTGTGTGTGTGTGTGTGTGTGTGTGTGTGTGTGTGTGTGTGTGTGTGTGTGTGTGTGTGTGTGTGTGTGTGTGTGTGTGTGTGTGTGCGTGCGCGTGCATATGTTGGTGGCCTCAGCATTGATCCCCCTGTAAGCCTTGGTCGTTGCTTGTGGCCTGAAGGTGAGGTGACGGGGGAGTAAAGAGGCTTTCATCAGATTACAGCTCATTCTCTGTCTTTCACCGTCTCTCTCCTCAGCATCGTTTATCTCACTGCTGCTTTCAGCCCCTTTACTCCTTCGCTCTCTTTCTCTCTTGCTGAACACTAGACCTACTTTAAGCCCCAGCGTTAAATTTGTCTCCAATCCCAAATGGAGTCATTTGTCTTTTCCCAAATGTCCCCGATGAGCTGCTAGTGGCTGTTCAGAACTATGTGACTGCACATCAAAACGATCACTCATAATGCAGGAAGAGAACAATATTCAGTGCAAGGTCTTTTCACAGACATTTTTGTAAACTCTTTTTCTTTCAGGTAGCTGAAGCCACTCTGTTTGACAAAGTTTTTACGTATTCTCTGCAAAGTAATTGTTGCCCTTCTATAAATGTAGTGGAGGAACAAAACAGTATTTCCTTGTGTGATGTGTATCTAAGAGTGAATATTGAACTTTGTCTGCACTAATTCCTGTTATTCCCCATAGTATCTAACTTTGTGTATGTGTTGTTTGCTGCTGAGCATGTGGCTTACAGTGGATTCATTTGTGCATATTTTCTGAAAACAGCTGCCTGCTACTGTAAATGGGCTGATGGTATCGCTGAGACCAAACCCTTGTGGGTCTTCAAACCAAAACTCTGAGTTGAAAGTTGCTGAAGAGAACTACAGATGCAGGTAATCAATCACTCAAAGACACAGTCATTTTTTCCATTGCTATTATAGCTACAATTTTAGCCTCGTAGTTGTCACTGTCTGTACGGTCATAATATCCACTTCTGTTCCTGAAGTTTGTAAGAATATGATGTCACATTGAAACTAACTTTAACGTTTTGGAAATTGTGGAATAATTAACCCACGAATGCTTGAGTTATGCCCGCAAACTTGTTTTGTCAGGTCACAGTGATCCTTGACCTTTTAATCAACAAAATCCAATCAATTCATCCTTGATTTGAAGTGAATGTTTGTGTCAAATTTTGAAATCATTCCCCAGAGCTGTTCCTGAGATATCATGTTTACGAGCATTGGACAGGTGGACGGACGGATGGACAACCCGTAAACATGATGCGTCCGCGGAGACAAAAATATTGATTGAAGAAGTCATATCGTGCACACTGTGTGCACTGTGTAAGTACAGCACTTGAGTAAATGTATTTAATTTCTTTCCATTAGTGGAAAACACACACACACACACACACACACACACACACACACACACACACACACACACACACACACACACACACACACACACACACACACACACACACACACACACACACACACACACACACTTTCTTCCATCTTTCAGTGTTTCTGAGCTGTGTTGCTCACAGCTGTGTCTCTCTGTAGACCCGTCCTGAATAACTGCATTCAGTTGTATCTCTTCATTCCCTTTGCTCTGTTTGTTGATATTTACTGTGATAGCACAACCAGCCAACCACCGACATCACACATGAGCAATGTTCAACGACCTCATGGATTCCTTGAACACATTTAAGTAAAAAAATAATAATAAAAAAAAAAAATTGCACACATTTTTTTTTTTTTACATTATTTGGATCTACTCCATAAACAATGGCAGATACACTCGGTTCTGATTTATATAGTATAGAAAAAAACGCTTCCAGCTACAAACCAATATGACAGCCGAACGCACGCACATCATATGCTACAATGCCAGAGGGCTTTAACACGGTGTGAGTCAAAAGACCTGGTTGAAAGTAGTGCCTCCAAACGTGACGCCGTCTGATGCCGACAGCGTAATTGACCGACATCCTTTTTTTTTTTGCATCGATTGAGCTGCATAACAGACACAAATACATATCTGACTACCACTGAGGGCCAGTATGTGTGGCATGTATGCATGTAAAAACGGCAGTGGGAAGGTCGGCGCTGGTGTGTATTAATTGGATTAGGATTGACTTTGCCCTTTCTCCCCCCGCTTTACTTAGACTCACTATCCTTTATTCTTTTAACTCCTCTCCTCTTGCTGCGTCTCCACCATCTAGTTCTCCACCCTAATCATTCTTTTTGAAGTCTAGTTTCCTTATTCTATGGTACGTTGTTTTTGTTTTTGTTTTTATAAGTCATTACACTGACACCTCTACCTTTTTATCCCACCTTCTCTCCTGTCACTTACACTTTGTATTTGTTGCTCGAATCACTCCTATTTTCACTCGCAATCCTCCGTCACTTTCTCCATTTCCGTCCTTCTCTTCAGTACGCAACTAAAACATTGAGTCCGCCTGTTGCAGACTTGCTCCGTCAGACAGAGGGGTCCCTGTAGACTTCTTGTTCTCAGTTTTGAATCCTAGTCTTTTTGGCTTGTGTTCATTGGACTTACATAACCCGTCCTCACAGCAGCACGGTGCGTAGCAACACAGGAAATCCTTGAATTGAATCGTCTGTGTGAATGATAGCCTCTCTGATGCCCGTCCTCACCTAAGCACTAATTTCTGTTTAAACATTTTGAGATGAGATCATTGTAATGCAGATTAAAATACAGGATGGTGGAGTAAAATTTATGAGGCTGAAAGCTTTCTTCTCAATACTGAACATCTTTCTTTGTTTGCCTTGACGGGCTGTTTTCTTTCAAGCACTGAAATAAATTGAAATAATATGGTGGAGACGCTTGGGCTAAAAACAAAGCTTTGTGCTGGACATAAAAACCCTTTTCAGATTTTCCACACTTTTGTGATCTATGGAGAAAGGAGAGATGCCACAAGGACACAGAATGTTTCACTCCTGGCCAGACTTCTCATCAACTGAGCCTGTCCCTTTGGCCAAAGTCCTAAATTTGAGGACTGGTTGCCTCCTGGTTATGGTTACATAACCACCAGCAAACCACCATAGGGGAAGCTCATTCAAATAGCTTAAATTCTTCTTCTTCTTTTTTTTTTTTTTTTAATAAATAAAGGTGTGAGTTTCAATCCCATTGCACATTACACATTTCTCCATGTCCTCCTGTCTCTTCACTATCGCCTCATTTTCTTATTTAAAACACAGGTCAAGCCACTCTGAGCATGAATGTGAATAACATTTGTCAACCAGCTGATAGAGAAATTGAATTCTGACTGGACCATTTGGACATCGTAGATTATTAAAGTCATTGTTAAAGGCTATCATTTTGATCAAAAACTCATTACATTTCCGTGCTGGGAGACCACGAGTGCTCCTGTGAAACACCACTGTTGGGAGGCTCAGTGCACAGATATGGATGTAAATAAATTATTATAAAAGCTAGATGCTAAGCCAACGAACAGTTCAAGAGTTGCTTCCTCAAGCTATTTTTTCCCAGAATATACCTAAAGATCAACTGTGGCAAGACAGAGTTCAGCCTGGGAAATGCATCACAAACTAATGGAGAGTATTATTAAAAGATTTAATAGCTCATGAGGTCAGACATGCTGTGGGCTGACATCGGTGCACTTTCCAATGCATCACTCCAAACAAAAGCTCACAGTCAGTATATATATATATATATACAGTGGTTTCATCACCGTCTTTTACTTTGCATCTTATTCATTCTTCGTCCCAGTGCAGCCTTTCTTCATCATCCTGTATTCTCATACTGTACAATCTTCAAATCCATCATTGTAGGAGATGAGATCGCCACATCAGGGATGGGATTTTATGTTTTCTAATGGCCTGCGCATGGTCATTTGTCATGCTTGAATAAAGCCAAAATATTCCTTATAATGTGTAATTTTAAAAGGGGGTCTGGATCTTACAACAGCAACAGTAATCTATTACTCTTACTTCTTTGTGTATCATGGAAATAGGGTCATCTTCGTTCTTCTGTTGGTTTATGTGTCTCTTATTGAGTCATATGGACAGCTATGCACACGTGCACACACATACTAAACACTTACACATAGACATAATCAGGATACCAAACAAATATGCAGAATTACACAGGCGAGTACACTCGGCTTGTTTCGTTTTGGTACATTTATGAATACACTGTCTTTAAGTGGGAAAGAGAGCACGCGCGTTCAAGCTTTGTGTTTCCAGAACAGCTAGTGTGTGGTACTGACAACATTTGCATGCTTAACAAAGGAAATAAAGGAAAAATGCCTGCACACTTTGGGCTGCTGCCTATAATTACTTCTCTTTCGCTCTGGCAAACTACTAATTATGAAGATGTTTCATGTGCTATTACTGTAGCCTGAACAGAGAGGAGCTGGAGAGAGAAATCCGATGAGAGAAAGATTTTCTCACTGTTTTTATCTGATAGATAGATAGATAGATAGATAGATAGATAGATAGATAGATAGATAGATAGATAGATAGATAGATAGATAGATAGATAGATAGATAGATAGATATAATGTGGAAGCACGTGACTTTCCGCGAGCGAAAATCAATTTGGCTCCTGGTGTTTACACGCTGTCCAACCCAATTATCCACACTGGTATCAAATTCAGAGTTACATTATTAATTCCAACGCATCATGAAGGATTCATCTGGCAGTCACTGATATGACATGAGGAGTCTGGAAGTGCTCGCGTCTCGTGTTAAAGCACCAAATGTCCCCTGAAGGGAGGGTTTGAAAACAATAGAGGGAAAACAATAGCCGAGCTGAGGTAGACCTCCATGTGTCTAATTTTCAAAGGCAGTTACAGTGATTGGCACACAGGCTGTGGGCAACACAGTTGGCTTCTGGAACCATTTTAACATAAGGAAATGTGGACGGCTCTTCAATTGGACAGTTTAATGAAGAAACACTTTATTTGTTTATTTCTGACACGCGCCAGACTCTGTGATTCAATTTAAAAAAAAATAATCAATGTGCTGTACTAAAATAATTGTAACGTGAGGCGAACAAAGAAAACTCACCTCATAAATGCAACATATTGACGTGGTGTTCCTTTGTCATGCTCGATTTGGAAAGCAGATGAAAAGAAGCCCAGCGAATCTGCACTTGTCGGCTCGGTCAGCTTGAAAAACTCAGCATCACGTCTCTGTGAAACGGGTTCGGTCCAAAGCCAGGGAGCAACTCCGGAAAACGCCGAAGCGAAGATGAAACAAAGCTCAACTACTCTCTCATCTCCTCTCCTCCACTCTTGGCATCAATATGTCACTTACTGGCTGCCGCTCGTTGTCCAGACAGACGTGTAGTTGTTCGCCAGCACCTCATGCAATATTGAACGCCGATAATGGACCAGTGCGATGGGAAATAGGAATGCTGCCTTGCGGTTTTTATTCCATGTTTACATCATGCACCCAATTATTCCCTTCCTAAACGACCAGTATGTGCGCTTCCTTTGTGCTGCCCGTCTTTCTCACTCACAGCGGGTTAAACCATTCCCGCAGCACGAGAAGGGGTGCATGGGAGCAATTCGTGCGATTACACGGGTTTGGTGACTCGTGGCCAAATGTTGTTATTGTCGGGGATAAAGAGACCCGGAGATATGAGGAGGAGAGTAGGGACGGAAAAGAAAAAGGAGAGAGATAGAACAAAGTAGATAAGGAAAGACATTTGCAATAAAATGATTTAAAGAAGAGGAGCTGTATTTACATCATATTTTACGAGCGCTTATTGTCTATTTTGCAAATAAGACAGGAAGTAAAGAGAAGCCGGTTTAAAACGTGTTGTGGATAAAAAACAATATCCACGATTTGAAATTTTCTATAAAGAACATAGTTTCTTGTTTGTTGCTTTAGCAGATTGTGACTGAAAACAATATGATCACTGCCTCTTAAACGCAGCTTTCTGGCACTACACCATGTTTTCTTTCCTGCAGGGATGATTTCTCATAAACACGCTCTCATGCTAGATTATGCAACAGAGATATAATTACATCCAGTCCAATAGTGGGAAGAAAAAAAACACAAGGCCCAGCCTTCCAAGAGCCTTTTGTTCCTCTGCCTGTCCGCCCCTTCAGCACCAGCTGAGTGTCAGTTCAGGACCCTGGAGAGCTCCCAGCTAGCACCAACCACCTGTGTCAACATAGAGCTGCAGTTTCTGATGCAGTTTTACTATCAAATAGAAAATCAGATTTATTTTAAGTAGGCTATATTTACAAATCAGGAAAAGAAAACTGAACGAATGTATCCAGTGTTACAACAAGATCATTATAAATTGAATGGAGACATCACACAGAGTATCCCGGTTTGTGTGATCGTGTCACACTGTCTGCAGAGTCTCGGTCTTATTGCCAGACTGTTTAAAAAAAAAAAAAAAAAAAAAAAATCAAAACTGCAGCATTATAAAAAAAAAAGAAAAGTGAAAGAGCTTTGCTCCAAGTCCCGAGGATACTGTTTGAATGCGGATATAAGCAGTGTTCTAATGGCGCCCCCTCCCGGAGAGAATTATTGTTTAACATAGCCAGTGGAAACCAAACACATTCATTTTAAACCAGACAAACCCTGTTGTATTCCATGATAGTAAATCTGTGTCAGTGCATCCTCAGGTCTGTTGATCATCTAGGAAAAGACACAGCAGGGTTTCAAAAGATGATTGTGATGTTTACTGTCAAACGATGTTGATTTGGGATTCACTTTTAGCCTAAAGGTTCGTACTCCAGCTGGGTAATCAGTAACTGCTGCTTGTCACCCTGCTGTGAATTGTTTTTGTGACTAATTAAAGAAAATCCACGTTGAGTAGCAATATTTGTACTTAAAATTCCAATTTAAGCGGAAATCTTTCTATACGCATGATAGTTTTGATCTGTATTCCCGACCAGACACTTCAGAAAAATAGCATCCTTAAATTGTCTCTTGCTGCGCTGTTACTTCAGTGGGTGTTTATTCTTTGAGTCACTTTCCTGCATGTTTAGCGGCTTTTTAGTGATACTCATAAATGCAGCTTCTCTGTTACTTCACGTGTTACGTAACGACATAATAGCGGACTCAGACGGATGAGTTTTGAAACGTTAATACCATGCATGCTTGAAAGTAGCTGTTCCTTTACCAATGTTTTGCTCTTGGTTATGGAAGTTTAGAAGGACATTTATTTATTATAAATTTAAGACCATGATCATTTTAAGACCCGTTTATGACTATATGATCAAGCCAAATTTAAGGTAAAAAATTAAGATCACTAAAATGCATTTTAAGGGTTGCAAGAGCAGGATTTGCTTCAAAACCACCACAGTTTGTTTATATTTTAGCTTCATCGGTTGATTCATTATTTATTGCACAGTTTCTCTGTGTGAACGTGCAGCAGCAGCAGCAGCAGCATCTGTACCTTTAAGATCATCTCTCGCAGCATCCTCCTCCTCTGTCAGGGACGCGCGCACACACACACACACACACTGCAGCTCAACATTAGAGAATACAGCCTAGCTTTCTGCACACACATCCTTCAACAGATACATCATAGCATCATATAATTACATTTATCATCATTATTCTTCACTGGACATTGATGCATTTGCCTCAACAATCGCCGTAGCGGTCCAGCCGATCGTTATTTTTCTTTTATTTCCTTCCCTCCCGCATCCAAAGACTGATCTACGCTACAAGATGGCTGAGCTGAATTTGGGGAAGGGGTTGACTGCAGGAAAAGTGGCCAGCAACGTTCAGAAAAAGCTAACCAGAGCCCAGGAAAAGGTAAGAGCGTCTCCCTTACACGTTAATGTATGAGGAATTGTATTTCAGGCCTGCACGCCGCGGAGCAGCAGTGCCGCATCCACCGCTGAGGCGCAGTGTCGCATCACGACTCAATAACGAACAGGGAGGCTGTGAGTGTTTGGGGATGGGGATGTCCCCTTCAAATACACCCCGAATATTGTCATACAGCGAACACGTTCATACTGCAGTGAGATGATGAACGCCTACTCCTAACTGAGGCCATGACTGACGTCTCTAGTATTTTTAGGCCTGTTTCTACATATCTAAATAGCTAAATGAGCTTCTTTTTTTTATTTTTTTTTTTTTTACCCAAATTGTAACAACAGCATCTTCTCAAACATTCTGCTATAGCACCATGATGGTATTAAACAACCATGTTGCAGTATGTAGTGGTAGATTGGAGGCCATTAAGCACCTGCACGTTGTGCGCTGACTACATGGGAGGGGGCGCTATTTTCCTATCAGAATGCATCACTGTGAAGGAAGAGACAGTAAGTACATCGTGGTCCCCTTTAAAGTAAATGTACGTTATCTGTGTGAATGGGACAAAGAACATACTGTAGATTTGGCTTATTTCTGCCCTTATCGATGTACTAAATAGAAGACGATTTGCTTTATTTGGAATTCCTCATGCTTGAAAAGCATGCTCTGGCATACATTGATTTTACAACCAATTTATACAAAGAAATCTTATCTTACATGCAAACAGTTGAGTGTTCACATGTTCAGTTTATTTTAGAGAGAATTAAAAACTAACCTCTTGTTTTATGATGCTGAAAGTAAAAACTGGGTTGAATCAGTTGCTACCATTGCCCTTGGTCATCTCTCTAATGTCATCATTCATTATTTGTTTGACCTACAGGTTCTACAGAAGCTTGGCAAAGCAGACGAGACCAAAGATGTTGCTTTTGAGGAGGGAGTTATCAACTTCAACAAACAATATGTGAGTTCAGGACAGCAACACGTGAGGCCTGCCAGAGTCATATTGCTAATTTACCCGGCAATCAATTATACTATTGACCAGTTGTTGCATAACAGTGCAGCCTAAAACAAAATATAGGTCTACTGTAACTTGACAGACTATTTAGTCTGAACCTGCAGCTTGTATCATGTTTTTTTTTTTTGATGAACCACATATTTTGTGTTTCGCCCTCAGACTGAAGGCAGCAAACTCCAGAGGGACCTAAGAGCATATCTGGAGGCAGTGAAAGGTGACATACAGACACACACAAGTCAATACAGACTCACACCCATTAATACACAAGTACACAATCATGGATGTAGAAATATTCACTTCAACTAATGCACAGCATGTGTGTGTGTGTGTCCTCAGCCATGCACGAGTCCTCCAATAACCTGCAGTCATGTCTAGCTGACATGTATGAGCCAGACTGGTACGGCAAGAACGAAGTGGATTCCATTGTGGAGGTCAGAAACTCTTCATGTATATAAAATATTATATACTGTATGTTGTCTGCATGTGTTAGACTGTCTTACTGCTGGTTGTTATATAGATGTCAATTGCATCATCGCACCTGTTAATCATGGTGTAAGTAAAGCTATGTGAGCTACGGTTAGAATTATGTAGACCTGAAATGTTATGTTTCAATGTAGGTTTAAAAAGTCATAAACTGGAATGTCTGATTAGAAATGTTGAAGATCTCTTGAAATTTCCTTGAACTTACTCACTTTTGGATTGATGGCTTGTGTTTCGCAACAAATAGGCTGCAACAAAACACAAAAACAATTAGTTTAAAGGGTCTCATTTAGTCATACTTCAGGAATAAACTGTAATGGAGAAATATACTCATGAAGCATACTGCAAGCCTTTAGTCTTATTTGATCTCTAACCGTGTGTGACTGTGTGCTTCCGTATCTTAATCCGTGCTGCAGGACTGTGATGTGCTTTGGGAAGATTACCACCAAAAGTTGGTTGATCACGCTCTCATATCCATGGATACTTACCTGGGCCAGTTCCCTGATATCAAGGTAGGCTGCGAGGTCTGAAACTCAACAAAAAATGATTGGTATTACGTGTTAATGCAGTTTCTCCACATCATACTAAATATTGTGACCTTACTATCATTTTAATTATCATGCACCGTCGATATATCAGCTG
Organism: Brachyistius frenatus; assembly: GCF_029030835.1. NCBI lineage: Eukaryota > Metazoa > Chordata > Actinopteri > Embiotocidae > Brachyistius > Brachyistius frenatus. The sequence goes on from NW_027210626.1 coordinate 2,377,261, forward strand.
CATTGAACTATAAATAGTTAACGCTACAACAACAGATTCGTTCACTTTGTTACATCATAGCTTACGCAGCTTACAAGCTTATTTTGAAAGAATGAAAAATGAGTATATCAGCTCGGATGAAGAATGTTGATAACCCAGTACTTTTTTTTGTTCAGGCTCGTATAGCTAAGAGGGACAGGAAGTTGGTTGATTTCGACAGTGCCAGGCATACCTATGCTGCTACACACAAGAGCAAGAAAAAGGACGGGGGCATTAAAATTACCAAGGTAAAACATATACTTTAATAGAAAGAGTACACTGCTAATGGTGTTTTTAATCACACAACAATTATTTATTTTATTTTTAATTCAGGTGTATTTACATTCAGCAAATTTGCTTAACGTATGCGTTTGTTTTCTCTCTTCCAGCCCTCCTCCCTGTTGGAAAGGGCCACTCCAGGTTGGGCTCAGGGTATCCTGTCTGCACACAACGTTGCCCAGAGCAGCCTCTCCAGGAGCCAGGTACACAGTGTTAATACTCTATGTCCTACAAGGCCTTTTGACTGTCAAACAATTATAAGGGATGTTCTGGTTGCCCAGCAGTCAAATATATATTGTATGTGATGTATCAATGAGGTCCTCAGTTTGAGCCCGTTTGACAAAGTTTTTTTTTTTTTTTTTTTTTGCATGCCATCACTCTTTTTCTCTGCCCTCTCTGTTTCCTGTCACCACACTATTGACAGTCTAATGAAGGCGAAATGAAAATGCCAACAACAAAGCAACTGTAGCTAAATCATGTTGAAGCACAATCGAAGGTGGCAGGAGATGATACACACACTCATCCAGCATGTCATTTATTAGCGGAACATCAAACACACACTCACAAACAAACTGTAATGCACTGTACGAACGCTGTGTGTGTGTGTGTGTGTGTGTGTGTGTGTGTGTGTGTGTGTGTGTGTGTGTGTGTGTGTGTGTGTGTGTGTGTGTGTGTGTGTGTGTGTGTGTGTGTATTTCAGGCTGAGGAGGAGCTGGAAAAAACCCAGAAGGTGTTTGAGGAGATTAATATCGACTTGCAAGAGGAGTTACCTTCCCTCTGGAACAGGTGTGTGATAATTGATTAACACAGTGATTCCCAAGCTGTGGTACATGTACCATTGATGGGACGTGAGGCTTCAGCTGGTGGTCTTGCCGAGGGGCTTAACAATTGCTCTCCAACTGGCCCAGATCCAAACACCTGTCATTACATTTTATTACAGACAACAGTTGATACTTACACATATCACATAGCAAGTATGTAGAAATAATTTGGTGATCATTTCAATGTTTTAGAAATAAAATGAGTCTGTCCGACATAATGCTAACGTTAGCTTGACTAAGTCAAAAACCTTTTGGTGTCTGCAGTGGGAAGTAGTACTTGAGAAGTTTTGTTCTGGTATTTAGTGGTGCCTGGTTTGAAAGGTTTGGAAACCTCTGGATTAATACACTTTCCTACAGGATACTGGTGTACGCCAAGCCAGCTGTCAGTACTGACTCTCTGTCCTCTCTGCCTTCTCTAGTCGCGTTGGGTTTTATGTCAGCACCTTCCAGAGTTTGGCTGGTTTTGAGGAGAAGTTTCACAAGGAAATGGGCCGGGTAAGAGTCCTCTACAGACCTGCAGCAGTGCTGGATTTAGATACAAGACCAGACAAAATAAATTGACAGTATATCAGATAACAGAAAATGTTGACAGTGCCAGTGATTACATCAGCAGCTACTGCAACTGAATCTAAAAAGTCTACTATAATTCAATTTTCCCTGTAAAACAAAGTAAGATATTTTTAACTGGATGCGGGCAGTTTATCTCCCTGTATTACTGTCTTAGCTCGAGAGTTGTAAATACATCTGTCTGAATTTGGACATAAGGATGCGAACAAGCAGCAGCAGACGCACTTGGCAGCACATGGACAGTAATACAGACCAGGAGGAAGCAAACAAAGTTTTATGATCATGTCGTAGGACATGAATTAAACATGTGGCAATGCTGTTTCTATCTGTTATCTCACACTCCCTCTTCTCATCTTTGTAGTTGGATCAAGATTTGTTTGACGTCTTGGAGACACTGGAGGGAGCAGACACAAGCAGGTTAGTGAGCAATGAGCCATCATTTCATTTCTCTTTTGGTGTAGAAACACTCTCTTCTGCTGAGTGTCTTTATAATAGCTTGTGTAAGTCATGAATCACTTGAATGCTTTAGAAAAACAAACTCATTTTATATATTTTTTTACATCAAAGATTTTGATGTTGAATTCATTTATAGCATTATATATTTTCATCTTATCTATTTTAATACATCTCCTGTTTTCACTATTCTAAAAAAACAACACCAGCTGTTTCTGTAAAACCCTGGGAATCATTTGAGCTCACTGGGTCTCATCAGTTTATTTACACTGGTTGATCGCCTTAGCCAACAAAATAAATACTTGCTATGTTGTATGTCTACGACTCCTTCTGAACCAAAAATGATCTTTTCAGAAATGTTTGCAAATATTTGAGCGTGTGGAAGGGTCATATTCATCCTGTTTGCTGAATGTAGTGCGCCGGTCAGAAGTTAAAATAGCAGTAAATGAAGTGGTGAGGTGACTTTGAAATGAGTTCATTTTTTTCTTTGTTGGTGTGTTTACTGTTTGATAAATCACTATCATTTTGTTTTTTAAGGCCCACCGGTGGACTTCACAAAAGAGAATTGGTTTTGCTTATTCTTTTTATAAGGCCTATAGGAAATACCTTTTTTGTACACAACATTAACAGTTAAGGGTTTTTCTCTCTGACACCTTGAGTACTTGTGAGGGGTAAATGTTAGAGCGACAGGAAAGAGTTGTGTCATCCTAACCATCTGTAAAACACTACATATCAGAAACTATTTCAGCTACAAACATTAACCCGGAGCCACTCCTGAAACCCTCCCTCCCCCCCTCCCCCTTATAGAAAGACAGGTAACAGCGGCACCTCATCGTCAGGAGCAAACAAGAGGTAACTGTGGTAACCACGGTGACACTACAACTGTCTGTCTTTGCAACTGACCTGTCTGTCCAGCTGTTTTATGTCAGTCAGTTTGCAGACTTTGGAAATTTCACAGGAACACGTGCTTGGTTGTGCAAGTGATTTCAAAGATACACTGTCTGATCAGAGCTGTGCGCTCAGAGATGCAGAAATACGAGAGTGCGTCCTTAATGCTGCAGCAGGCAAGAATCTTGCGTAACAATACAGCAACAAGGGATCTCATCTCCTTAGAAAGAAGACTTGTTGCAGAGCATGAAGTGATTAATGAAGGTTTACAGCTACAGTATGCTACTTTTTACCTTGAGGCAGTAGGTGTATTCTTAGTACCTCAAGTTAATTTTATTTCAGACCAACATCACAAAAATTACAAATGTGCCTTAAAGGGCTTTACAATCTGTCTCGCATACAACGCCCTCCCCAGAGTCTCTCCAAAAACCTTTAACAGGGAAAAACTAAGGAAGAAACCCGAGGAATGGCAACAGAGAAGGGACCATGGTTCCAGGACAAACAGACATGCAATTGAGTAAAATTACATTATTGAAAATTAGGATGACAAATTGATAGATACATAAACAACTTTGTCCCTATAAGATCCACTAATATACACAAAATTAGTGTGCCTGAGTACTACCTTGCCCTAACTTTGTTCTGTAATTTAATTGAACACACACATTCAAAGATATTGCAACATAGAAGAACATAATAACATCTTTAAACTAACTGGCTTCAAGTTAAGGTAATAAACTAGAACCTACTTTAGGGCCATGATCATGTGAGGTGATTCTGTAATGGTGCATATTCCCAAACAGATATATTCATTTAAACGATGCTGACACAAAATAAGCCCAGAGATTTTTATGGAGTAGTTGTCCTCTTCTCCTGGTTGGAGTCTTGACTTTTCAAGACTTACTACCATTTGAAGCCACCAAAGTACAAAAATTGCCTGTTCCAGCAATAACTTGCAGGTATATGCCACACTCTCTTGACATATCTGCAGGTTTGGGGGCAGCTTTTGTCATCTTTAGAACATCTTCTTTATGACAGCGAATGCCTCTATCACTGCTCGCTTGAGAGGATTTACTAAAGGCACAGACAAAGCTTGCTTGCATGGGAGGAGAGGAATGGAGGGAAGGGATGACCACTTTTCTTGCATGACACCTCTTGCAATAACAACTTCTGCTTGGACTTGTGTAGAGCATGCCTTGTAACTTCCCTCTAGCTATGTTTTAGCTTTTAGATCCTCTCCAACCTCTGCTGCACCTTCCCCTCAAATTGTTTGATATCTTTATGTGGTTCTCTGTAATATGTATGTTTTCTCCTCTTGCCTTTCATTTCTCTCCCTCTGTCATTCACTTAGTGGTAAAGAGGCATCTAACCACACTCTCAGGCCAGGAGGACCGCCCCCAATCCCCAAATCTCCATCCAAGGTAGGCAAACACTCTCCCACACAGACACCCAGTTTTCTCTTCCTTCAGAGTTGTAAGAGTTGTCCTACATAATTATGTTTTTACACAGAGGATTGGCTGTGTGTAATTTAGGTGACAGCTCCAGGGTGCTCTTTTGCATTCAACTCGGTGTCACGGTTTACTGATCAATCACACCTTTTACATACAGAACACTTTCTGTGACTACATAAAACATTAATTCATTAATTAATCTGACATTTTTTTAAACATATATAACATGTACAAAAAAAATAGAGACAGTTTGAAATACCTGAATGTATAATCAGTTAACAAATTCTGACAAAATTTTATTTCAGAATACAAATTCATAACAGGACTCATATTCATTTGGCTTGTGGAACAACTTCTTTATCGTATTTTCTTCTGTATTCTAGCTAAGACCAGCAGTGCCTCCTCCACCCAAGGTGACCCCATCTAAGGACATGAAAGCAGAGAACATCATCAATCTGTTTGATGCTGCAGCTACTCCTGATATCAGCGTCACCTCCCCGACAGAGGTGAGTGAGCAGCTGCTGTCAAATGCTGTGGAACAGCCCTTTAACTTTCCCTTTTTCTGCAGTGGTCAGAACCTTTCAGTGTTCCTTCTTCTGGCCTGCCCCTCCACCTATTCTATTCTATTCTATTCTATTCTATTCTATTCTATTCTATTCTATTCTATTCTATTCTATTCTATTCTATTCTATTCTATTCTATTCTATTCTGTTCTATTCTATTCTGTTCTGTTCTATTCTATTCTATTCTGTTCTGTTCTGTTCTGTTCTGTTCTATTCTATTCTATTCTATTCTATTCTATTCTATTCTATTCTATTCTATTCTATTCTGTCAAATTCTGTCCTACTCCCTGCTGCCACTGTTGTGCCCGTTAGCCAATGAGCCCTCCTGTTCCTGTCGTTATCAGTTTGACAGTCCTGCAGTGAGCAGCTTGTTGGACATGGACCTGGACTCTTTCAGTGCAGCAACCAAAACCTCGGCGGCCACACAGGTGGATGATTCATGGCATGAACGTAAAGATCGTAGAGACGCTTTTCTGTAGGATATGCCAATCTTCACAAGAGATTTCATGTTTTATTCAGACAAGTTCATTTCATGATATTTAAGTGCAAGGTAGGTGGGGCAAATGATCAGGTACTAATAGCATACAACATTTATGGTTAGCAGTGCAGTTGTTTGACTTTAAATATGTTGAAATAAGCTTGATGAGTCTGAATATATAATGAAATAACTTGGTAAGCTTGACATGGTTTGAGGTGTTGCTGGCTCTGCTTCTTCCCGAATTTCAAGAGGTGGATGATGGCATGATAATCTGTAGAAACCTGCTTCTATAGCGACCACTTCTTCCTGCTTCAGCACTGTCCACAGGTCACTCATGGCATGAACGGCAGATTACAGCCCTGCTCTGTGCTTTTCTTCTTTCTCTTCAGGACCGGTCAAATCTTAACATACAGTTCAATCATATACACTTTGCTCATATTACTGGGAGGGTGTTTTTATTTATTTATTTTGAAGGTTTTTAAAAGTAACCTTTTTTTGTTTTGCATACTTACATATATTTGGCATATACACAACATTAACAAAGTTTTTTGGGGGGTTTTACTGCGTAATGCAGGGCTCCGTCTCAACATCTGCCTGGTGCCAAACAGCAGAGAGACAGAGTTAGTCAGAGAAGAACGTGGAACATGCAACATGCTAAAGACCTACTGTAGATATTTGTCTCAGAAGTAGGTGGAGAGCAAGCCAGAGCTCAAACAGTGAACATTGCTATGGCCAAAAACATAGCAACAAATGAATGCAAATGGTTGGAGCAGAAATATTTAGCTTCCATAAAGTACATAAAGTGCAGTTAGTGCCCATTTTCACTATTAATGTTAATGGTAATATTGATGATAATACAATACAATCCTGTCTTTAGCAATGCCTTTTACAGGCTGCTACAATTCAGTTAAAATGAGAGAACTTGAAAAATCTGTTGGAATTTCTTAGTGACATTTTTTGCTTTTATTCAGTGTAGACTGACAGGAAATGTAGGGAGAGAGCTGCACATCACTTTTAACATAGCTGCCAGCAATTTTCACTTTCCCTCATTGCAAGGATATTTAAAATTAAGGTAAATCATTAGCACTGCACCCTTGGTGTTAAGATGCTGTCCTCTGATTCAAGTGAAAAAAATGGTTCACTGCTGGTACGAATGATATTAATTTTAAGTAACGTTAGCTCTTCAGACAGATTGCGAGATTAAACAGTTAAATAATGTGGACATTAGCATTTGTGCCTTTCTCATACGCTACACTCAAACTGTGCAGGTGACCGTCATGTACAATAACCACTTAAGCGAATCCAACTCGTCAGACATACTTCACTTTGTGCGTCAGACTTCACCAGGTAGTGCTCTTGTTCTGGGAAGATCTACGGGGCTTGTAGGTTTAGAGCATGAGACCCGCACTGATTAAATGCAAAGGCCAAAATCACAAACTTTGTAAAGAACTCTGCTTTTCTCATTCTGTTGCTTCCTTGGTTTTCTACAGCCGGCAAACTGGGAATCATGGGTAAGCAAATCATCCTCATGGTATAAATGTCTTGAAAATATATGTAAATATCAACAATGATCACCATCTTTATCAACATATTGTTGTTTGTGTTTGTGGTGCCCATGAACTCATTATCATTGTTTGTAGTATGTAGCCATTTTAAACGCCCCACTGTCCCCATGCTTCTTCTATGATGGATTTTTTTGTTGTTGTTGTTCATAAACAAGCTTGTTTGGATCTATTTCATTTGTGTGTCCCAAATCTGTTTGTGTGCTGTCTGTGTGTCTGCAGTGCTTGGTGTGATAACACTTAAACACTGAAGATATTGTCGTACAACACAAATGGAACTTGGGTGTGAGCCGGAGTCAATTCAGTTTTAAATTGACATTTAACCCTGTTACGCATATTGAATCAATATAAATGGTATCTCGTGTGCAATCCTATCTTAAAAGCGGTCTCTCTATGTCTCTCTACAGTATGCTGTATATGCAGCGTGTACAGCATATTGATGATGTACGGATCTGAAACTTATAAAGGATTATTCGTAAGACACTACTAACGTCTACAAACGATGAATGTTTGTGTATAATAAATGTAATTGTAAATGTAAGTGAAAGTTCTCTATGGCGTGAAATAATTTGTAACTGAATTGAGCTCCTTTCTTTCTGTTTCCCCTCATATCCCTGTATGTTCACATATCAAACAGACAGAACATGTAGCCTTTACATGTGTCCTCATGCTACATGTGACACACAGGGATCAGTCTTGTTCTGAAACTTGAGTGAAGTTGCTCATGTTTGCAGTGGATTTCTTCTTTTATAGAAATGAGAACAGTAAACTAACAAGAACTAGTGGGCAACTTCACAACGCCTTGCTTGTAGCTTGGCCTTCTGGCCATTTACTAACCTTTGCGTTCATCCCTGTCACTGTAAGAGGGACGTGTCTCAATAGTCATGGAGTATATCAGAGCTTGAGGCAAAGCAGCGATGACTCACAAAGGAATGACACTTCTCCTCTTACAAAGCTTCCTTCCTCTTTCTCCATCTGAACATAGCCGTGGGATTATAAACCATGCTTGCTAACTACACACAGAAGATCCAACATCTATCTTCTGATGGGAAAAAGATTTTGCGTTTCCGCCTTCTGCTGCCACCCTTCCTAATCTTCATCTGTCTTTTGATTTAATCTGAACCTTCCCTGCGAAGGTTAAGAATTCTACATCAATCTTCTTGGGTCTTATGATGATGATGATGGTGATGCTGATGACTTGCTGACATGGCATCTTTCATCACCCTGTTTTTGCTCATCAGTGCAAAACTGCTTCTTTTTTTTACCCCTTTAAATATAGTAGATCATTTAATCAGAAAAATACTTGATATCACCTCCCCAAACATTCATCCACGTTCAAATCCCTGAAAAGACTATTCTCATTTTGCAAGTTTTAGCCCCTTTACTAATCAATTATTTACATTACTGCACAATTTAAAATGACAAAGAGATGAAACATGTAAACAGATTCTCACAGCGACAATGCTAACATACAATTTTACACCACCTTAGGGTAGCTTGTTAGCCTGCTATCATTTGCTAATTAGCACTAAATACAAACTACTGCAGACTCTAATAGTAATGTCATTTTGCAGATATCTGGTCACAAACCAAGCTTAAGTTTTGACCTGATCATAGTGCCAGAAAACTTACCAAAATTAGTACAAATCTTTTCCCCTGGAACACACATGGACATGAAAGCTGCAAACTAGAGAAAATTATATTTGAATGCCAACCAAAGTGGCCAACTGAACAACATTTCCATCGGGTCATGCCGCTTGTGTGGCTAAAAATATTCAATAGAATATGGTCAACATAAGATGCATTAATCACCATTAAGTTAAGGGCTAAAGATTTTAAAATCAAATGGTATATTAATTTTCAAACATTCAGTTTTGAACCCCTTGTTTGGTATTTCCATAATACAACCCCTTATGCATCGTTTCAGTGTTTCTTTAAAATCCCTCTCAATTTCCGAATGCCCTCTCCATCAAATATTTAACTGTGTTCCTTTGCCCACTGTTGTGTTCATACACTTGGACACACAAGCCCTTAAGTACCTCTTCTTCCTGGCCTTTCTGTCTCTTAATACTCCCCCTTTCCATTTGGTTTATGAAACCCTTACACTGCCCATAAGGTATTCTATCTCTGATGACCTCTGACTCCTTAAAACCTAACCCTTGCCCTTCAGCCTGAGAACATTGGTGCCCAGGAAGAGGACACCGAGCAGCACTATGATCCCGTGGCTACTGCTACAGAGGCCTGGGTGGATGATGGCACGCAGCCTGTCCACTATGACCCCATAGCAGCTGCCACAGAGGGCTGGGGGGATGACGGAACCCTACCAGTTCGCTATGACTCTGTGGCGGCGACTCAGGAGGAATGGGGGGATGATGGGACCCAGACGGCTCATAACGACCCTGTGGCTGAAGCCCAGGAAGGTTGGGGTGATGACAGTAGCCAGCCGGTCACAGAGGTGCCTGCCACAGACGATGAAACACCTGAGGATGAGGCTCCGGCTGATGCGGCTGAGAAGGAAGCCACTCCAGCTGCTGATGTGTTGGATAATAAAGAGGGTCAGGTAACCAAGGAGGCAGAAATGGAGTGATGCATCTGGACGAAAATGGTGGATGCATCGACTCTTGAGAAGGAGGTTTGAGCATGGGGTACTGGACAGCAACAGATAATGCCAAGATAAATCGTGAATAAAGGTGGAAAGATGGAGAAGTCTTGTCATGGGTAGGTTTAGGATGCATCTGGACCAGAAGGATGGATGCATCAACTGTGATGAAGAGGGCAAGTTGAGGGAAAGCAAAGAATAGCAACATCTGCTTTTCAACACGCACAGTTAATCTCAGTCACTGCTAATCACAAGTCCACACATTTAGTATGCTGTGCAGAACCTTTATCTCTAGCAACTGTGCAATAATATCAAATCTTGCTGTCTATTCAACATGCCTGTATTAACCAAGACTTTGCTGTTTAGGCTGTAAGCTTGTCTTTTTTGTCTGCCTTTTCTGCCTTTTCTTCTTTCACTCTTTGCCCCTCTTTTTTTTAATCATTCATTTGTTTCACTCTGTAACATCTTTGTTTGTCCTCTTTCTCTCTGCTCACAGGGTGAGTCAGCAGCAGCAGCAGCAGCTGCTCCAGCAGAAGAAGAAAAAGCAGCAGCAGCAGCAACAGAGGAGGTGAGTGCAAGAGGAACTTCTGTTATAATGCACTTGTTATTGCAACATTAAATTTCCCATTTTGTTTCCAAAAAACAGCAAAGCAAAGAAAAAAAATTATAAAGCTCTGAAGAGCCCTGTTTTTGTAAACAGTTATACAACCCCCCCACTTTGCATTGTTATGTGTTAGGTAACCATATAAGTTTATCTTTTAATGGTTCTGAAATTCTCAAGAAAGCAAAATACTCTTACAGGCTTCATCTCATGAACCACAAAAAAATCCATCTGATCAGATAATTTTGTTTATAATTACATCATAATTAAGTAGCAATTACACCATTGGCTCGACTGACATTTGTTTTATGATCAAACCTTTTTGGGAAAGCTTTTTTTTTTTTTTTTTTTTTTTTTTTTTTTCTTTTCAAATATGGACAGTCGGTCATCTGCTGTCGGATTTTCCCTTTTTGCTTCAAAAACATCAAACCTAATGGGCACAAGTATGTGTCTTACAAGTGTTGCAGTGTAAACAACTTGTCAGTAATATTTCCTGTGTAGACACCTGCAGCAGCAGCAGCAGCAGCAGCAGAAACAACAGAAGCAGCATCCGAACCTGCAGAAATGCCCCCTGGCTTCCTGTTCAAGGTAAAACAGGCAACTGATTTAAAAAAAATCTCAATAGTCTGAGCATTTACACAAATATATCCTGCACATATGGAGATAATTCATGTTAGTATTTATGTGAAACAGGTCCAGGTGATGCACGATTATGCTGCCAACGACACAGATGAACTGGAGATGAAGGCCGGTGATTTGGTGCTAGTAACCACCTTTGACAACCCTGATGAACAGGTACACGCACACACACACACACACACACACACACACACACACACACACACACACACACACACACACACACACACATACAAAGTCATATAGTGATGTGCTGTAGTGTCACAGACTCTGATATGATTATGTCATTTTTGACATGATTGTGTGTTTAGGATGACGGCTGGCTGATGGGAATGAAGCAGACTGACTGGCAGCAAAACAAAGAAAATGCCAACAAAGGAGTATTTCCCGAAAACTTCACCCAGAGGCTGTGAAAAAGGAGGACAGGTCATTCCAGCGCTCTCCTACATGTCTCTTCTCCTCTTTCCTATATCTTTTTTCCTCCCTCTTGCCCTGATACTGTATCTTTACTAGGACTTTGGCCATAGAAGCAGAACTGTCACAGCCCTGGATGAAACCACGCATTTCTAAGGTCTGATACACTGTGCTAAGAGTGGATCTTGGCATTTCTGTGGATTTCTGCCAACATTTACGAATTACAAATGTCGCCATTTCACAGGTCCCACTCTTTGCTGTCTCTCTGTGGTATTGTTGCTACTCCACACTTGAGGAATTGATTAGAGAGTTCTGGTCATGCAGGAGAGACACAGGGAGACAGGGATTGACCTCTGCGATGGTTACAACTGAAATTAAGGTTTTATTCTTGGTCATGTCTCATCATAAGAGAGAAAATGTCTTATGAGATGTGTTCAGCTGGTATTGAGAGCAGTGTAAAATTATTAAGACAGTGCCATGTAGCAGAGTATCCCATACACACAAATAAGCCCTAAAATCTGTTTTTATAAAGGATGAAAGAGTGTAAACTACTAAAACCAGATTTACAAAAGGGTAAAAACACATACTGGTTTGTCTTCTCTGTAGTAAATAATATTCATCACACTCCTGACACAATGCCTTTTGGACACATCTAGCCCATCATCCATCCCTTCTTTAATCGTTTACTCGTGGAAATTGGGCCCTTGGTTGTTGTATTAGTTTAGATTCTATGGTGGTATAGGTAGTACGAACCTGTTGTTAAAATCCAAATACATGCATTCACAGTTTACTGGTCATCAGACAGCAGCATAGCAATCCAGTACAAAATTCGGAGTCATATAGAGTAGAAAAACACAACCGTTAAAGTCATTTTTGACCATTTTTAATTCCTTAAAATTGTGTGGATCGATCTTTTTTTTTTCACAAGGGATTCCAAATATGCATTAGCAGGCCTGTTAAAGAGCAAGCCAACAAAACTACATCAACAAGAAACTGCTACTGGTAGTATAAAAATTGTGTTTGTCAACGTGGTTACACCCTAATACTAATCAAATATATATAACTGAGCCAGCCTCATTCAGCCACACTTTAAAAAAAAAAAATCGTGCCGAAAACAGTTCCCTCCGTTTGCATAGAGACTACTTCACTCAAATGCTGATGATTACGAATATGCACCAGAGCAACTTCTTTTATTTTTGTATGCTGCCAAGCAATGATTACATATAGCCTAATGTAACTATGTCAACATAATTGCCAACTGAGGATGTTATGGAGTCTTTTGTACTTCTGTAAGGTTTACTGCTCTCGACGTAGCCGCTAGGTAGTTGAAACTATCTCACATTCAGTCATTCATTCAGTCGCTGACTAAAAAGAGATTCACGAGTCTCATGATATTACTAACGTGTAATAAGTGTGAGAGAAAACGTGTGTGTACGATTGTGTGTGTGTGTGTGTGTGTGTGTGTGTGTGTGTGTGTGTGTGTGTGTGTGTGTGTGTGTGTGTGTGTGTGTGTGTGTGTGTGTGTGTGTGTGTGTGTGTGTTTATGAGTTGTTTGAGAAACATAAATCTTTATCTATAGGCTATTGTTATTGGACGATATCACCACCACCAACACCTACCAGGGGATAAGGTCGTCCGTTTTACAGGAAGTTTTTTCTGACTGGACAAAAGGCAACTCAAACGTATTGGGTCTTTTCCCGCTGACTGGTTTGATGGTTCCAGGTGTTATTGTGCATTTGTTGTGTATAAGTGTAATTTTTGCCAAGCTGTGATGACAGACACATATTCTATAAAGACATTCATATCTGTATGTGAGTTAATGTGAGCATGCTGACTTCCCATGTGTTGTTGTGTGAACACCCTTAATTTAAGACGGTGATACTTGGGTCACTTTTGAGGCAGGAGAAACAAGCAATTCTTTATTTTTTATCGATTTTATTTTCTTAATCTTAGCAAGAGGGATGGTGGAGGGCAGGTACATCGTGTTGTGATTCCCCACCATTCTCTCTTAAATCAGTCCTGATTATAATTGCTGGTTGTCCATCAGCCTTGCCTCAAAATGTTGCTAGGTATCGTGGTCCAAACAGAGTTAATTACACGGAGACAGGACACATAGAGATAAATTGCAAGTCACCAGACTCAGGTGGACTAATGGTTTTCAGTATTTGAACCACTCGGGATGTGCATGATTTTTATTTTCAAGTGTATTTAAAAGGCCTCATGTGAGAACAACACCTGAAGATTTAGGTAAATCAATCCCACTCACATTTTCTTTTCTAATTGTGTGTATAATAATTGGTGAGTGTTTTACCTGGGTCTGGTTCTGTATCTGTCTTTATGGATCAGTCTCCTGCGATGAGCTATGGGATACGACAAAAAGGTTTTTCCTGTACCTAACTGACCAATAATAATAAAGATTACTTAGAATCTACTTTTCTTTGGTTCTTGTTTGTAATCTGCTTTGTGCACATGACTTGGAAACACTAAAAAGTGCAATTTCCTCTGAACAAATTGATAAAAATGAATTTTAAGCATCTCTACTTACTCGTCTAGGTCCCAGATAGGAAACCTTGCAATGGAAACGACAGTAAAACTAAAGTATCCTGTGCTTAATTCTTTATGATGTCTTCTCTGTAAATATCCAGCAGGGTGTGCTGTGTTCAAGGACTAACTCTCCATCCTGGAAAAAAAAAAAAAAAGAAAAAAACTTTCAGCCATCAAGAGGATGAAAGAAGAGCGTTGCTGTGTGCTGCTGTCCGTGGTACTGAAACCAACCAGCAGCCCACCCTCTAACCACAGCTATTCATGCTGTACTCACTTCGTGCCGGTTGTTGTGGTGCTTCACTTTCCACAGTGATCACCGGGTTATTTCTGTTTATATATCAACACATAATATAACATGTCGGAAACATTTTTGTTTCTCAGCCCCACGGTAGAACTGCTGAAAAAGTTGAATGGCATGTTGAGTAGAATAAGCATGATAAAGTAAAAACTGACTTTATTAAATAAAACTTTGTCTTCGTGATTAGTAATGTATGACTCATGATAAATTTTTTTGAATTTGGTTGCTATTTCAGAAGCACAGTGCGGTTTGGTTTACAAACAGAAACTTTATGTTTCAAATACAAATTTTATGAACAGAGTTGCCAAAAAAAAATAATACATTTACATTATTTTCTAAAAAATAGATCTTTAAATAGTCTCTCCAACAATACCTTAATATACATATTTGACAAATCTTTGAGCAGTCATGTAGAAGAATGCTTTGGAGTTTATAGATAATCATAATGTTTAAGTCTTGATCAACAAGTTTCAGCTGGTTTTAAGCAATATGAACTGCATATTGTATATATCCATTTCCATTCAGCCATCTATAAAAAGATAAAATCCCACAGTGTTGGTGGTAAAAGTCAGATTCACTGCACCTCTGCCAATTAAGGTAACAGATGGGATAGTAAAAAAACATCATGCAAAGGAGAGCTTTCAAATAAACTTGTATTATACAAGAATAAAAATAATAACCGTTATTTCATACGGCGCCTAGCTGTTACTTAATACAGTAGTTGAATACAGCCTGAGTTTTGTGTATGTCTTAACTAAATACCTGAAAACAATATAAAACAAAAGTAAAACCCTTTAAACAAAACACCCAATAAAAACATGGAGATGCATAAATGGATGACGTGAATCAGTTTGAGATGATCAAGTTGTATGAAAAGCAGATGGCAGACTTGATCAAACAGATAAGTTACAGCACCAAGCGTATTAACCTGCATCAATACTTGACAAATGTAAATTCCAAACTATATGTGTGCACAAATACTGTGTCTTCATCTTTATTTCCTGCTATTCAACATAGTTCAAATCCCCTTTCATGTAAAGCTACACCAGCAACTTTATCTGCACCTTCATCATCCACATTGTAATCAACTTTATTAATTGCCCAGTTAAAAAGTATTTTGCAAATTAATTCTAACATACAGTATAGGCTCTAAAAAAAAGAGTACAAAAAAAAAAATCGGTGACTTTCCTGCCTTGATAATTCTAACAGTGAACTGAACAACGTTCAATTGTTGTCTGTCTTTCCTTCCGAACCGGACTTCACTGTATAAATACTTATGTACATGTAGAGCTTTGCATCTCAACTTGTTCAGTCACGAGTTTTCTCCCTGCTGTTCTGTCTGTGTTCACCTAAACCTTCTCTCTTGAGCCTGAAACTCTTAAACTGTGACACAAAATGTGCCATTATATACGTAAATCTCTTCTGTCATCAGTGAGTATAAATGTTGACAGATTACAGTACAAAGGAATGATAAAACCTGACGATCGGACTTCACTATTTATGTTTCTGATTTGATTAAAGTCTCCTGAAGTACAGCAAATACAGGCAAGTGGAGTCAGTATAAAATATATTTACACTATAAAATCAATTGTCTTTGGTGGTCCATCTTGCTTTCTTCTGAGTAGAAAGACATTTGTGCTTTGGTGCTCCTAAATACAGGTAACTGACATGTCTCTGTGTCTCCTATCTCTGTCACTGTTCAATACCCCAGGGGTGGAAGTGTCCAGGGTCCAGCAGCGTTTTCCCCAGCCTCTGTAGAAGCCAAGGGTACCAGTGCAGCCCATCTCTCTGCACTTCTGAAGGCCCTGTCAGGCTGTAGAAGAATCTCAGCGGGGCCAGGACCCAGTGGGACAAATGGTGACTGTCCACAGCAGCATAGCAGGACGCCAGCACGCCATTCACCGCTATTGACCCATGCTGGGTGAGGGGGGCATACAACCCAGTGCGCCTGTGCTCCTCCACAAAGGTCACAACTGAGAGTCTTGACCTCACCTCCCCTGCCGACGTAAACACACACTGTCCCGGCCGGACCTCGCTGGCAAAAACTGTCCTCAGACTTGCTCCCCAGCGAGGCCTGCCCTCCAATATGGAACCCAGAAGTGACTCCTCAGCTGTTTCTTCCCACCCTGGTTCCCTCGGCCCACCAGTGCAGTCTGTGGTGAAGATCAAGTGAGCCGCTGTGAGTGTAATATTAAATCCGGCGTCGGTCCCAATAACGTAGAAGATCTTTGTGACGTTGGGCTGGCGGTCCAGGAAGGATAAGACTGGACTGTAGAGGAGAGGACCGTGGCTGTCTGTTGATGAGGAGGCCAAGACGAGGTCGCCAGGAAGGAGGTCACGCATCTGTTTCGTAGCCCCGCCTTCAAGGAGAACCTGAGCATCACCAGGGAAACAACCGCCGGTTTTGGCTGCAACAGAATGTTCTGTAGAAGTGAAAGAAACAGAAACATAATGATCGTACTTTATTTGATTTACATTATTTTATTTTGTTGCAGATGCAAGGATAAGGAGACAAAACAGAAAGAGAGAACAATGGAGTTGGAATTCCTCTCAGGGGTGCGTTTGGCATTTGGCCTTTTGCAGGGCCTGCATCTTCACACCATTCTAGGTCACTGAGTGATCTATAAAGCAGGTGAGACTTTGACACTGACTCATAAACAATTTTATCTCAGTGGATCAGAGGTGGCTTGTTAACATATGGATATAATACAACTCAGGTTTTAAACTTTGCCTCTGGCTCTCTCCTTATGCTCAGAACTCATTCACACACACAGAAATAAAATTAAGACATACCCTGCTTTTTTCAGCCTTTAAACATCATAAGTCCTAAAACCATAAACAGCTAGTCCTTTGATTATTTTGAACTATTGCTTTCACTATTGTGTGGAAAAGCAAGTGGATTAGAACTGGAGTTATTTAAAAACTTAAAAAAAAAAAAAAAAAAAAAAAAAAATTCAAAAGAGGAACTCTGCCGGTGCTTTAATTTGATATTTGCCCTGGCATGCACATGCATATCTGTCATGCTACTGTATGCATGTGTCAAATCAAATTTTGCATGTTACCATCAGTGTGACATAAGAAAATAGAACATTATTAGAGAAACATGCTTGCTCCTGAATTTCCTCGCCTGGGGATGTATACAGTGTTATCTTATCTTATCTTGTTTATTTTCTTTTGGGCTATTGTCACTCATTTGGACTGCCAAAGCCTCCACAGGCTGTGCATTTGATCTTGTTTGAGCATATCTGAACTAGTTGGCCCTTTAAGACGCAGTGAGATGAGGTGGCAAGAAGGGGTAAGTCAGCGAGAGCTAATGGATAACCAGCTGATTGTATCACCGCAGTCAGAGCATGGCCTGGGGTCAGAGAGACAGGAAAGTACACAGACTCAGACCTGGTTCTGGATATTGTTTGGATTACAGCACAGTTTGTCTTTTAAATGCGAATGCTCAACGGTTCAGTGACGAGTGAGACTTCACAATGAGCCTGAATCTTAACAATGAATCCTACTATTTCAGAAAGTATCTGGTACAATGACCTCAAATCAACTGGAAAACAAGGAAAGGAGAGAATAGAATAGAATATTCACCATGACTACTGAAGTCAAAATCTGTTTGAAATAACGAATTAATCAGTGTAATTGTGTGTGTTTGTGTGCGTATTTGTGTGGGAGGTTTGTCTTAAGGCAGTCTTAGGGCAGCCAAATATTTGTCCAAGGTGTGTGTGTGTGTGTGTGTGTGTGTGTGTGTGTGTGTGTGTGTGTGTGTGTGTGTGTGTGTGTGTGTGTGTGTGTGTGTGTGTGTGTGTGTGTGTGTGTGTGTGTGTGTGTGTGTGTGTGTGTGTGTGTGTGTGTGTGTGTGTGTGAGCCCGAAGGCTGCAGAAAAGGAGGGCTGCGAGCTGGAGGTGATAAGACTCAGATAAGGGATCTGAGAGAAACTTACTGAAGGAAAAGCAATAGCAAAACAAAGAGAGAGTTAATCATCTCACAGCCTACTAACCTCAGCAGACTGCGAGAATGTAGTTTGGCATCAAATAACTGGTGGTACCAGACATGGGTGAATGGATTTCTAAAATGTCTCCAAAGTTTGAATAGCTGGAGGTGGAATGGTGTCATCTATTGTTCGCATGAAGACTGTATCCAATAAAAATTTGTGTGTTGGAGAGATGTAACTTATTAGAATAAAAATGTGATAAAATGTCAATAATCTATAACAGAAATGCATAGTCAGATGCAACTTTAAATATACAGTAGATGTTTATAATTCTTTATTTATGACCCACCATTAAATATATCCGTGCTTACATTCCTGTTTTACACCGGCTCATCCGCACATTATGCGGCTAAATATCCTGCAATCTCAATGACTGATGACTTTGAGATCTGACCAGTGAAGTGAGACTGAATACAGCAAAGAACACAGGTGCACGCCCTGCTTTGATTGGCTCCCAATAGGCCATACACACAAACACACACACAGACAGGCACCGAACGGCAAGCTTAAACCATTAGTGACTCACCAACAAAGGGCCGAGCATCAGCCTCATTAGCGGTAATGACAGCTGGCCACACATGCAAAAAACATACAAAAACACATTCAGACGATATAGACAGACGCTGTAGCTCATATCTGTCTCTTACCCGACTTGACGCTACAGTGAATGTGGGCTTTGGACTCATAGTAGACCCAGTCAAATCCAGCTTCTACAGCCAAGCGGGCCAGCATGGCATACTTATTCCTCTCCCTGTGCAGAGGACAAAAAATATTTTTGAACTTACAATGTGTGGTTTAATTAGACAAACAGAGAATGCTTCTCTATAAATCTACAAAGACATTGACAGTATGTGGATGAAATAATGGTCTTGAACGCACTCAAATTTAAATTTAGTATCACCAAAAAAAACGCAGCTGTTTTGCTGACTTGTCACATTATTGATAAATTGATTGACTGACTTGTCAACTTTCATAACTGACAGACTTTAAGCAGTTTAATTGTTGTCTGGCCCATTTACACCACATCATGTAGTCCCCTGCTTGCCTACCTGTCTGACGTGGTGATGTCGACAGCACGCCCCTCATAGTGCAGCGAGTCCTCTGAATGATGACCGTCCTCATCCCAGCCCTCTGTCACTCTCAGCTTCACGCCCGGCCACATGTTCATCACTGAGATGGCCAGAGAGTTTAACTTGTCTTTACAACGCTACGAGAGGTGCAGAGAGAGAAACGGAAAGCAGGCCGTTACAATCACGAAAACAGTTACTCCTAGTAGTACACAGAAAATAGCCTGAGGTGAAAAGTGGATGTTGAGAGGTGAAATGATGTGATGAACATGAAGAAGGAAATCACAGCAAAGTAATCAACAAACAGAAAAACACTCAGTGTGGACAGTTTGTGTGTCTCGTTTAGTTAGAGATATCTGTGTCATCACACAAATATGGGATGTTGAGAGGTGAAATGATGTGATGAACGTGAAGAAGGAAATCACAGCAAAGTAATCAACAAACAGGAAAACACTCAGTGTGGACAGTTTGTGTGTCTCATTTAGTTAGCGATATCTGTGTCATCACACACAGGTGAAGGTGGATCAGAAATAGGATGACCTACAGAGGAAGAGCAGAACCCAGACAGATAACAAGAAGGAAGCAACTGAGTGACAAAAAGAGCAAAAGATCTGCCCAGATACTGAAATAAAAGTGATATGGAAACTAATCAAACACAAAAATAGTACTTTTGGATTTTAACTGTATATTACAACTGTGTGAGGTGAATTGTGTCAGGTTAATGGTCAAAGTACAAAAAACTGGGATTGTGTGTTTGCTGGGAATGATTTAGCAGTTGTTGTTTTTTTCAGATACTTACATAAGGCTAGAGGTCAAGATGCCTCTCAGCAGTGGACATCTATTTACTCAAATATGTTGATTTGAACCGATGCATTTTTAGGGCAATTAATTTGAGTCCATCATTGAATTAATGAATGAACGATAGATTAGACTTTGTTTTACATTTCACTTCAAATTCACGCAGCAAGGCTGCAAGGAGTGTTGACTTGATGCGTTGTGCGTAAAAGAGCTACTGCTCCAGTTGTTAAAAATTACAAATAGGTGAAAGGTGTGTTCTTGCCGGCCAAATAACCAGAAAGACTGTGATAGTAAACTAGGATTAAGACGACTTTTTGGTTGGTTAACCGTGCGTTGCATCTACAAACCCAAACGAAGTCATTTTACGCATCCCATGTCTGTCACGGCCAAATGGAAAATTGCATGGGACCACTTGGTGCGGGAGTAAAAAGCAACACTTCAACAGCAGCTAAGTATGTCACGTAGCAAACTTCAGAGGTGAAACGGAGGACCAGGAGTCAATGAAATCAATCATTTTGGTTTAAACATTTAACTGACAGCAAACATTCAGCAGACAATTGGGTGCAACATTGTAGTTAATGTGGTCAAACGTGATTCACTTCAGTCATCTCTACGGAATATGCATGCAGTCAGCTCATGATAAACGTAAATTATGTTTGTTACTTAAATCTAAATACCAAATGTAAAGCAGTAGAGTCTGGGAACAATATTTGGCCAATATTTGCGCGTCTTTGCATGAGGTATGCTACTCATTCATCTCCCCTTCTCACCTGGGTCATGAGCCTGTCGGCGCCCGTGTCCTCTTCATCTTTAAAGATTATATCTGTGTTGTAATTCGGCGTCAGTTCTTTAAAGCGCTCGGAGTTGCGCGTTATTTTGCCCTCCGGTCGCCCGCTGGCTCCCAGGGTCTTCTCGGCGACGTTGGGGCTAAACTGCTTGTAGGCGAGCGGGATGAGCTTATTCGGGAGCCGCCTCTTGCCGTACCCCCTCCCCGGCCCGCAGCCCTCCGAGGCAGGTGCGAGGAGGAGGACCAAGGCACACAGAGAGGCGGTGAGAAGGAAGAAGGAGATCCGCATCGCCCCGGGGGGAGGGAAGACTCTCCCGGGGGAGAGAGATGTCTTCAGTACCTCCCCGGTTTAGTTCCCGAATCCATCGTCCGGGACAGTTGCAACACCACGTCCGAAAAACTAGGATAAAAGAAGACCAGCACCTCGGCTACACGGGACACCATTAGGACACCAAAAAGTTTTTAGCTTCTCCAAAACCTTGACCCAAATTGAGAAAGTTCGCTTCCACCGCCTTACAGAATCAACAGTAAGTGTGCAGGCTGTAAAGTCCGTGTATTTAAACAAACAGGTTCAAAGTCGATTTGGTGGGTGAGAGAGTTAAAGAGAGAGAGCGCGGTTACTGATATCCAAGTTGCAGTGTTGTGGTTTCTCTCCCTCTCTTTCTTTTGCTCTGGGAAACTGTCACAACATCAGCCACGTTCGCCCGCTGTTTGGTTGGTGCCCTCTCTGGATTGAAAGCCTTTTCCCTTCCCATATGCGGCCGGCGTGCAACAAGCTGTAGCTTTCCAGTTGAATTGGAGGGATTTGAGTGATCCAAAACGATCTGTTGCCACTTCAGACCGCACCCTGCCAGTCCTGCCCTCCTCTCTCTCTCCCTCGCTCCCTCTGTCCCTACACTCTGCCACCCACCCCGCCCCTCTTGGGCACAGGGCGCACTGGAGAGTCCTGTCCACACTGCGCTGGCAGGCAGGCGAGCAGCAAACATAAGCTTTGTCCTTCATTGCTGCCACTTCACATTTCTAGTTGTTGTCTTTGTCTGTCTGTGCCCTTGACAGCTCTGTAAACTGACAACCTCGTTTTTTGTTTTTTTGTTATAGATTGTAAACAACAGACAAGCACAATCAATTAAACCAATCAATCCCATGCTGCCACTAGTGTTTACTCCCAGCTGCATTCCAATATCAAAAGAGATCAAGGGTTATTGGTTGGCTGGCTGTTGGGTGCCTGGCTGGGTAATGGGGTAATTTACCAGGGGTGAGACAGACTAATTGCCTGGATGTTTGGCAGGTGGACTAAATGAAGGATTGCTTGGCTGAATAACTCATTGACTGACTGACAGATTGTTTGACTGCAGGGCTGACTTACATCAGTGACAATCGGTCTAAGATTAATAACTTTATGCCAGTTTTACAAAATGGATCTATTTAATTTAATAACTTTTGGCTGCCTGGCTCTTTGGCTGCGTGAGGATAGCTCACACGCACACAAACACACAAACACAAACACACACACACACACACACACACACACCAGCAAACCCAGCCCCTCCAAATTAGCTCTTCAAATATTTGCCAGCAGAAAATCAGTGGTCGCACCGCTGTTTCTCAGGGCAGGCTCCTTTGAATGAATTGAACTGTACAAGACTTAGGGTTTCCACAATTTATGTTTTATTATTTGTGAGTGTAAACACCGTAAAGTATTTTTGCTGCACAGCCGCTTTTCAAGTCTCTTAATGGAACAGAGAAAGGCAAAGAGAGAGATTCACATACAGCAAACAGCCATCTATAGCTGTGTTTACCTTTTTAACCGAAATAGAACTTCTACTGACACTTGTGTAAATTCATTAGAGCTTTCCTGGGATGGAACACACAAACCAGTTAAAAGAAATCAGAATTTGTCAGAGCTGTCAGTGTTTTGGCAAATTTGTTTCCAGCTTTGTAAAGTGGAAAGGCTTTGATAATGAAGTTCCACTTCTTTGTGGAAGAGGACCTACTTGTACCTTACTTTACTTGTAAAGTCACACAGATGTGTCAAAGTCCCACTTTTGCTCCTCCATTAATGAGAAGTTGCCTGAGAGCTCTCAGCAACATCTATAGGTGGCAGTTCATCAGATGGTCAAGCATCTCGACTACTAAAGCAATCGTTTGACTGTTGGGACAATACGTTTAGAAGGTCAGTGCCAATCTCATATCAGTCCAGCAAATAAAAAGGTACTGTCAGATGCAATGTTGCTTTGCTTAAAGTCAGGAAACAAGGGACAACAGCCAGCCTGCAGCCTGATTTCACACGAAAGCTTGTAATTCTCGTCATTCCACTAAAGGATATTGTGTCAGTGTCCCGTTTTGCCTCGTCAGTAGGCATGAAAAGTACACACATATATGATCAGGTTCAAAGAAGGACAGCATGTGACGGATGTAATTTTATACAGGTCATGTGAAAAAGTATAAAGAGTAATAAAGAGGAGGGAGGTAGGTTAGGGGCGGTTGTAAGGATAAAACCAAGGACTTACGCCCAGGGGACCGGAGTTTGAATCCGTGAGAAAGCCTTTAATAAAAGTTACCTGCATTACGTATTCAACTTACATAAAGTATGTAAAGTAACTTGCGTGATATACATTGTAAAATGACTTATTTTAATCCAAACCATGATCTTTTCCTGTCCCCAACCAAGTAGTTATTGTGCCTAACCCTTGCCAAGTCATTTTTTCCTAAACCAAGTGACAAGGCAAAATGTGACACTGACATGGATCCTGTCGTGGACTGACAGGTGTACTACACACTTTGGTGTTGCAGCCTGGTTCCATCCGAAGGTTACAGAACCCACCTATCAGCACCGCTAAAGCTCAGTAGCTAACAGTGCATCTTGTTAGTTAAGTCTGGCATAAGAGAGGTTATGTGTTTTCAGGTTAGATGCCGGACTATTCCGGTATTAGATTTAACTAGGAGTCACCTCGTACCTGAAAAAGTATGATGGAACCGCTTTGGAAGTCAAAACTATGAATCCCTTAACAAATTCAAAGGACACAATCTCAAACATTAACATTAAGTGTGGTGAGACTGATATTGTGAGTAACGTTCTGACTAAATTGATATAAAATGTTGTGTCTGACAGTCTCTTTTATCTGTTGTTCATTTTCTTATGTTACATGTATCCAATTAAACTCTGCTGATGTTGCAAATTTTCATATACAGCTTGCCAACAAGTTTGTCGCTGTCGGCCATGGTCGTTGTTCACATTTGTTCTTGTGAGCCTTGGAATGCTGCAAGCACTAAATTCAGAGGGTTTGGCATAAAATTGTCTGACTCCCAAGTTTAATCGAATAAAGTAAATATCTTTGCGGGGACTAGTAGCTCCACCTGCTGTTTACAACCTCATGGTGAAAGGACTTCGGAGCTCCTGGCCAAGAAATAGTCCAACACGTGACCCGTTGTAAAACAACAACTTGCCTTGTTTACACTGAAACAAATTAGTTAGTTTAAAATGGACTTTGCTGCAGGGGGAGGCTTCATATTCAACATACAGAAATGAGAGTGGCATTGATTTTCTGATGTAAATGTAATTCTGCAATAAAGTGGGAAAGCATTCTGTATTTTCCCACAACATCAAACCACTCCAAGGCTTGGTGGTTACATATGGTTCCTCCAGTCTCTAACTGTTCTTGAGCAAGACACTGAACCCCAAACTGCTACTAAGGAACAGATGTACACTTGTAGATGTTGGTATAGGAGCTTTGCACTGCTCTCTGGTTAATGGCACTGCATGAGTGCAGCCAGTTGACAGCTCAACAATAGACAGCATTTCAGTTTTCAGTTTTCAGTTGATCAGAGCCTTTACATACATCACATGAGTCCTGATACTTTTGTTTGCTTCATTAAAGGCTGCTTTTTTGGTTTTGGTTTGCACGGTCGTCTCACAGCCTGAAGGTTTGCAATTTGAACCTACTGGTCGGCTCGGACTGTTCGTATGGAGTTTGTAGGTTCTCTCTGTGCCTGTGTGGGTTTGCTTCCTTTCACAGTCCAGAAACATGTGTTTCAGGTTGTTTGCTGATTCTAACTTGGCTGTTGGTGTAAATGTGAGCATGAAATGTTGTCTGACTTTCTCTGTTGACCCTGTGATGGACTGGTGGCCTGTGCAGGGTGTAACCAACCCTGTGACCCTGTACAGGAGAGGGTATAGATAATGGATGGATGAATGTATCTTTTTCCACATGTGTACAAAGGTTTGTATTTTTTCAAATCTACATGCAAATTTGTGAGTACCCACATTTGCACAAGCATGTGTTTTCCTGTAACTATCAGCATTTTGTGGGTGTGCGTGAGTGTGTGTGTATCATCCTTCCTTTGAAGATCATAAATACAGGCGTGGCTGCAGGCAGGCCCGCTGCCTATACAGCGTGGCTGTCGACAATGCTTCAGAAGTGGTCACATTCTCCCATCCATCCATCCCTCCCTTCATCCATCCATCTTTCAGTTCCTCTTGGCCTCAAGAAAGGACACTACGGCCTTTCAAGCAGACACCAATCTGATCAGATCAAACCAAAGTGGAGCCCGACACCCCCCCTTAAACACACACACACACACACACACACACACACACACACACACACACACACACACACACACACACACACACACACACACACACACACACACACACACACACACACACACACACAAAATCTTATTTTTCTGTTACTATTTATCAACCTGTCAAATGCTGTGCACTATTCCCGTCAGCCTCTTTCAGCACTACTAAAATTGCTTACATACTGTAAGGTATGAGCTCAAACACATGCACATGCATGCAGGACCATAAACATACAAGCAGAGACTCACATATCCAGGCATGTGTTCACAGTACACATGCTCACAGATACACTCACACACATCCACCAGGCCAGCCGACGAGCCAACCAAGCATCAGGCCCTCGCTCATTGATGTTTGTTAAAGTTATTAATTTTCTCTGTGAAATAAGAGGCCATGGTGGCAGGACAGAGGGAGATGGGTGCCAGCCCCAAAATCTCCCTCGGCTTTCATCTGCTGACACTGAGGCTCGAAGAGTCCACAGCCTTCACATGGGCATCGGGGTTACCCACGCATACCCAGGGCCTTAACCAACAAAGGCTCTGAGTGGGGCAAAAGGAGGAAGACACAGATGAAAGAAAATGCTTAGAAGGAGATGAAAAGAGAACGATTGAGAGGATGTGAAAAATGATTACACAGAAAGACAGAGAGATAATGAGAGAGGGTGAGAAAACTGTACAAAGGAAACTATATCAGAGAACGAGGACAGGGAATGGAGGGAGCAAGATGTGAATTAAAAAGTTGATCAAAGACAGAGAAGGGAGGGTTTAAATGAGTAAGAGGCAGCAAACGGCACATTAGCTAGTAAACAAGTGAATTTGGGTTGTTTTCCACTCAGTGGAAGCTAGCGTGTTTGTGGCTTGTGGTGGTTTGCTGTAATGGGGGTTAAAGGACGTTATGCTCAAGGTAACAACAGCTGGTGGCTAAAACCACCATCCCTCTTCCTCCTCCTCCTCCTCCCTCTGTCCCTCCACACACTCCGGCGTCCAACCCCAGACCACAATAAACACCTAACACTATGTCTTTATGCACCAGGCTTCGAAGCACCAGACCGGTTCTGTCTGAAACGCTGTGGGCCTTAATCTTCCAAGACAAGGAGATTAAACTTCCTGGATGTGCTGCAATAAAGTCTTTGCGCATTTTTTTTTCTATACATTTTTGGCAGCGAGTGCCACTTGGCCGGTGCAGTTTAGCAGCTAAGCTGGGGCTAACATGGCAGCCAGTGAAAACCACAATGACCAAATCTGTCTGTCAACGGCTAAGAGTGGCACCGGCACTAGTCTTGCTAAAGGCCAGTTCAGTGCTGCATGTTTGGTCAGAGAGCAGACAGAAGGAAAATAAAAGCAGGATGATATAAAAGTGGAGCACAAGCTAAAAGTATCTTGGAGTTAGCGGGCTAGGATAGCCACCGCACAGCTAAAGCAAACAAAGAGCTGCCCAGGGGACTGAAGTAGGGAACATTGTGCTCTGACATTAAACACATACTGTATGCATGGAGACACACACTTACACGCACCAGTGCACATAAATAAAAGCATACAATTGCAGGTAGCATCGGCCATAGGTCATCAAACATACACAGACACACACACACACACACACATGCAGTGGAAGTTAAAATGCAACATTTAATTTAGCAATAAATGCATACAAATTTGCACTATTGCAAGAAAACAATCTTATACAACACACAATCAATCATGATTGATTTTTATTTTTTTTATTTTTTTTTTATTATGCAACACACTAATGTGTAGGCCTATAGGCCATTGACTGTGTATAAAAGTGGATAGAGCTTCTGGGTTTAAAAAATTAGGCCAATGTGCCTTAAGCTGCAATACCACCAAATGCCTCTAGGGGTTGGCTCCAAAAAGCCTCTGTCTGCATAGACTGCCATTCAACTTGTCTCATGAACTCTAAAGTCAGAACATTTGTACCACTAGTACTCATGGTGTTGTTAGCTAAAGTCCCTCTTTCAGTCTGGCAAGCCATCTGAAAATAATCTCTTCATTAATTAGAAAATAGGCCTCAACAAGCCGTGTTTGATTGTTTGATTGATTGTTTGATTGACAGGCCTGTGCAGTCAGGTTTCCACCCCAGCTTGTTCAAATATGCTCACTTCTGGCTCCAAACCGATCCGAACAAGCAAGATGGCGGCGGCCGTAATCCGAACTGGAGGCTTCATAATGACAGTTCACAAACTAGCGAGCGACGCCACTTTTATATAGACATGCATAGACACATACTGCGTCTCAGAATATTTCTGTCCTTCAGACTATTAAAAAAAAATAATACTGTAGAACAAAATAGATTCACACAATAGTTGTCTTACTTGTGTGATCATAATAATTATTTAGGTGTTAATTTAAAACTAACACATTGTTTGATTTGAAAAGAAGTGATACGAAGAGAAGTGGAATTAATTTTGCTGACCAGGAATGAACACTGCCACAATATAATACTCTATTTATGCAAAAGAAGAATCTGATTTCTACCCCAGACAGAAGTAGTCAAACTTCCCTTTGATCCTTATAATTGCAGTTGAATGGCATATTTATTAATGACATAGACAAGTCTTAAAAATAAGACTTGAGGACTGAGTGAGACTCAGAGATTGGAGGGTAAAATTGTCGACATAGCCCTAAGTCAGATTTGTATGAAGTGTCCTAATAACAAGTCCAGTAGCGTGGTATTGCCAACAATAATGCAGCCGAGTGCTCCTGCTGCACTCTCTCAATGTCAAATGAGGGTTTTTTTTTTCTCTCCCCCCCTCCCCCCTCCTCTCTCTCTCTCTCTCCTGAGTATGTGCCACATCTGTGGGCTCTGTGGTGATGTTTCTCTGCTCAGAATGGATTCACCAGCTCAAAAACGTCCTTATTATATTTATATTTTACTACACCACCAGAAAACCATGCCAGCTGGGCTGCAGAACTTTGGGCAGAAAAAGGGAGAGAAGGCAAAGGGGGAGGAGGGCAAGTGAGAAAGAGAAGGAGGAATGAAAGATGGAGAAAAATGGAGAGAAGCAAAAAAACAAGCATGAAGTGAAAGAGGATAGAAAAAAGCACACACAGAAGAGAAAGGATAAAAAGTGACAGGGAGTGATAGAGAGAGGTGG
This sequence comes from Brachyistius frenatus, assembly GCF_029030835.1. Taxonomy (NCBI): domain Eukaryota; kingdom Metazoa; phylum Chordata; class Actinopteri; family Embiotocidae; genus Brachyistius; species Brachyistius frenatus. Next base: position 2,405,779 of record NW_027210626.1, read on the forward strand.
AGTGGGCACCCTGAAATAAGCTTTAACAATATGACGACCCTCAGTGCTCAAAGGTAAACACAGAAATGGACTGACAAATGGATGGATATGACAACAGTGTCTTTATTTGTTTTCATGACAGTCAAGCTTCTCTTGCACAGATATGCACTCGCATACACTCACATACACACACATACACACACATACACACCCTTTTATACAGGCAGAAACCAAAATCAGAAACAAACACAGTGACCTCGGATGATTAGAGCTGGAAGAAGGACCGAGGGATGTGGCTTTGAGAGAACACAGGGAGTGAGAGCTGATGAGAGATGAGGAAGAGAGGAGGTCAGGGCAGGGTAAATGGGATGACAGAAGGATTTGGTTGAGTAGAGTGAGAGAAGAGAAGAGAAACACAATGGGAAACACAAGAAAGCTAGAAAAAGCACAGTTAAAGGTTGACATGAAAGTTGAGGAAATCAGAAATCAGAAAACAGCTTGTTTCTCCACTACTCCTCTATTATCTCTGAGATTCAATCCATTCATATATGTCCCTATGTTCCTGATGTTGTTGACATCTACACAGGCTACTGCTGAAATTTTTGCAGAAAATAGAAGTTTATTGTCCAGAGTCACATCAAGGTACCCTGCTGATGGAGATGGCTTTACCACAGAATAGCTAGTGATGAATGCAGGTGTCAGTGTGAGCATGGCTTCCCCATAAAAAACACAATTACATTTTAATCTAGGCGGAGGTGGTGCCTAACGTCTCCAAAATGTCTTCCAGGCAAGCTACTGTGTGATGCATGCCTTGACTTGATTGTCAGATTGTCACAAGAATAGCAGCGTGTCATCACCATAGCAGCAGCAATGAGAATTGTACCTTCTGGAGCACTCATCATGGAGAGTGCTTTAGACACTAATCCTTTTCTTGTCATCTGATAGGAGTGAACTGTCACCTTCTGATGCACTTTGAGAATATGGAGAGCCTGAGACATCCAACCATTCAAGGGTGGATATGACGGTCTGGTTGAATACCAAATGCTGGAGAGGAAGGACAGAGGAGATTTGTCTCAGGTAAGTGGCTGCCTTGAGTCCAGTGTGGTGGGGGGACAAGAAAGTTTCCAACTTCCCTCAATCATTGTGTCATCATGCAATCAAAGTAAGATAATGAACAAATCTGTAAATTACTCCACTGCCATGTGGCTTATATTCACATCCATTATGCAGTTAATACAATCAATAATTTCTCAGTGCCTCTTTTTATCTGTTGACATATCTCTGGATTCAAATGTTGTAGTTGAAGATCTAATCGATAAAAGTCCCACAAAAGCCTCGTACAGGACTGAACATTTGAACATCTGTTGCCATTAACATGGTAAATACTTGTATAGCGCTTTATCACCTTTTGGTCTCAAAGCACTTTAACATGGTTTTCCCATTCACACACTAATGAGACAGATCACCATGCAAGGTGCTGCCATCAGGAACACATTCACACACCGATGGGACACCATCGGGAGCAACTTAGGGTTCAGTGTCTTGCTCAAGGACGCTTGGGCATGTGGACAGGAGGATCTGGGGATTGAACCACCAACCTTCTGATTAGTGTGCAACCCACTCTACCATCTGAGCCACAGCCTCCCTTGGTATCCTGGAGAGAAAACACATTTGTCATGGTTTCCTTTGAAGTAACAATAAAAGTTTTGTTCTGGCTTCTATTTTCAACTCTTAAAGCCCTGTAAGCAACTTTCTATTGATCACTGAGAAATACATTACAAATTTCTATGTGGTCTACTTAGTTAGATAAAAGCTAATGCATTTAGTTGGAGTTTAGTCTAATGTCCATCTAGTGAATTCTAATTTAGCCTATAATATTAAATGGTGGACTTAAAGCAATGTTTCTTTTACTAATTTTGCATTAGAACTAAACGTTTCCACACCGCTCGTTGCACAAAAGAGGTGTTTCTCAAAATCTGCACTAAGATTCTTATCCATGTGGTTAATAGTTACTAGAGTGAAACAGCTACTACTAAGGAAGGAAATCAGGACATGGGAACAATTTCATTGAACAAACAACAGGATTAATCAAGATTATTATCAAAAGGAAGTGATACAGGCTACTCCCCATAAAACTAAAATCACAAAAGCCACTGTGAGAGTAGGTTTCCTTTGTTTGTTTGTACCAAACTGAATCAATCTGTACAGTACAAAAACTGAAATGTCCGTTTGTTCTTTTCCTCCATCTGAGGGATCAAGCTTTTCAATCATAGGACTCTCTTTAGTATCTGGTTGATTTATCCACTTGAACAAAGGCATCACAGTCAAGTAAAAAAAAAAAAAAAAAAAAGTCACGCATGAAAGAAGTGAAGTTATGAAGCGTTCAGTACCAGTGAAGAAATAACAGGGACTGTTAAATGAGGGCCATAGACACAAATGAATTTGGTTTAGATGTTGCTTGCGTTTCGGAAAACCTACTAATTTACAAAAGTCAGTGAATCTGGAAAAATCAAGCATTGAGAAACTTTTATCTTATTTGGCACACATTTTCAAAGAAATTCTCATTCATAAATAAGACACCCGGTTTTAGTGCCCATGTGCAACCATCAATTAAAAAAATCTCAGCAGGAAGATGTGTGAAGGAAAAAGACTGATTGAGGGGTAAAGACAGGAGAAAAACTACGTGACAATGACAGTGTATGGTACATTAAAAGGAATCAAAAGCTGGATTAGACAAAGAAAGAGTAAATAAGATAGAAAAATAATTATTTTATACCAGTTAAAAACACTGCAGGAAAGAAGGAAGAAGAGGGATAAAGACAGGAAAAGAGTATGGTGAAAAGAGTAAGCCAGTGAGAAAGAGCAAAAGAGTAAGATGGATGGCTGTGAAGACTGGTACTGATCAGTAGCTCTTTCTGTGATGCGGCTTCCAGCTTCCAGCCCACCGATTGGTCAGCTGCTTAACTCGGAACATGCGTTCCCACAATCCCTCAGCACCACTTCAATCCCACCACACTGGTTTACCACTCTGCGGTTCAAAACAGTGCCTGCTGGCATGGGCAACATATCAATAAATTCATTACACATTTATACTTAAATATTTATACTGCAGCAGTGTGTTTTGCACAGAGATGGTATTTATAGTATTTGTGTGTACGTGTTTGTGCGTGTCTATGTGCGCTCATATTTATAGCGCGGTGTCACACCGTAGCTCTGTGCTGCGGTGAGACAGATGTCTGGGGTGGGGGGGCGTTGGCCTTTGGGTAGGGTCGGGGGTGGGGGGGGTGAATGCAGAGTAACAGAGAACAAGTGGAAACACTGAGGGACAAGCGTTTAACAGAAATATATGATAGATGAAGAAAGAGGAAATCCACTGAGGGAAATATGGAAAAAAAAAAAAAAGAAAGAGAAAGGGGTGGCACACAGTGAGGAAATCGGAAAGTAATAAGTCAGGGATTTCATGAATAATGAAACAAAGAAATAAAAATAGCAGATAACAATCCATTTCGCTTCCACTACAAAACAGTAATAACAAAGCTCAAAATAAAGAAACACAAAACAGAAAATAAACTTAAAAATGAAATGTTCTTTCATTGGCAGCAGTGCTCCCACCCATAGACTCACTTGTGCAAAGACAGAGAAATATTTACTCTGTGAACATAAAGAAACTGGGGAAATTACATGGTGTTTTATTGTTCAACTGTTTATTTCATGAAGACATTCCCATTCAGAAGACCTTTTAGATACTTCACTATTGTTCCAATGGTTACAATGGTTTTTATAAAGTCCATTGAAAACAGTAGCGTAAGACTACGTGCCATCTAGAACATGGCAGAGAGGGTGAAAAGGCCACGGACACTTCGGCTCAGAGCTGTAAATGAACTCACATGGAGGTAGTTTTAGCAGCGGGCATGTCATGAAAAGGAAGTTCATTTAAATTGTTGTGGTGTTCACGTAATGACATAGATTCCTGGTGACGAACAATGAACACTAGTCACTTTTAACACTGACTATGATGTGTCATTAGCACCGTGATTCAATTAAAGAAGTTGCACTCTTTCTTTCAACGTACGTTGTATTATATCACACATTAAGGCTTGATGTTCTTCAGCTGAACTTGAAAAGTCCCTTTTACTATTGTTTCATATGATAACTCCCCTCAGTTTTCTCATTTCACCTTGATCTTTAATTTTACAACAACAAACTACACATTAGTTTAATCAGAATCAAACAGAAAAATCTTTTATAAAGAAGTGTGCCGTTTTTTCACTATAGGGAGGTAAATGAAGCAGGATCGAAGTTGAGCGTGAGTTCAGCCTGATCTAAGCACAGTTCATCACTGTATGTAAACCAAATACATGGAAGTACTCTATCCATATGTCACACACAGTTTTTCACCATGACTTCAGTTATTGAAAGAGTGACAAAAGGCACTCTTTTAAAAGATGTGCCACTTTAGCCAAGCTTTCATCACTGGAGACCAACTTAGACTGCGTTTACTGATGGAAAGTTGTTGGGGTTAGCAGCATGTGTTGACTTGTTCACTGCGTACATGTTGCATGTTTACTCAGTGAACCAGTGAAAGGAGTGGAACATGTGTGTGTACTTGTATGTCTATCTTTGTGAGGACCAAATTGAGTTTTAGACCTTCGGAGTGCAGAAGTCTAGCTGGTCCTAACTCTCAGACACGCCTTCAAAAGGCTACAGTTGGTGTGAATACAGGCGGTAGGGGCTAGTGTGCATGAGCTGAAAACAGTTCTTGGTTGCCCCTTATTTATGCATGTGTTTGTGTAGAATACAGAACACAGTGTTATACTTTGATGTTATCCCATGAAGCTCAGGGCCATCGGTCACCTCTTATCTAAACTGCTCACACACTGTGGTTGAGCTAGCTGGAAACATCTTTCCACTGCTTAGACTATCACCAAGGACACAACATGAGCTTTAAATATTTTTCCCACATCTCTTGTCAGCATCTGTCTTGTCGCCTGCTTCTGTTCAAAAACATGTCTGTGTTGCACACATACAGAGGCCTCACTGAAAATAACACCCCAATCAACAACGTCTTCATTTGACTTCATTCACCATCAACAGCGTCATTTTACCTTACCATAATTATACCTCGACCAGCCTCCATTCCCCAGCAACAACATCTGCACTGCATTTGCATCAAGCATCTCAACATTACAATTACATTGTCAATGAACCAAATATCCATCTTGGAATTAATTAAGACATGTACAACAACATGTGAGACTTTTATCGTGCTGACATCTGGAAATTATTGATTCTCTCATGTTCTGATTTTATGTCAAAAGGCGAACAGAACTGAGTATATTGTGGAATAAATATAGCAAGGTTCTTGGAAACTTTGGGAAACCTACACTTGGTCCAATTTTTGTCTGATCAGACAAAGTACAGTCACAGCATTATAATGTGCGCAGCCAAATACGGTAGTGGCCCAAAAAGGAGAAAGAAATTAGCATAGCTGCTGCAGTGAACCGCAAAGCCTCTTCATGGTCAGTAACGTGAACCTTTAACATTTCCCAGTTTTGTTTAAAAAAGAAATGTCCTCCTGATGCAGCCGAGGGAGAAAAAAAAAAATCATCATTGAGATACAATTCATTATGTTTTGAATTGAGGTTTTTATCATAAACCCCTCAAAAAATGCCTAGAAAAAAGAGGCAGTTAATCAAAAAATTAATGAATTAAAGAGAACCTAGTACTCCTTTATAATGTTCATTTTCGAAGTGAGAGCTGAAAGAAAAGCAAAGAGAGAAGGCAAAAGTGAAAATGTTACATGTAAACACATCAATATGAATGCAATACAAATCAGTGCACAGTTTAATTTAATGCACATTTTAGATTTATGAATGCATACTTTGTTGGCTCAGGTCAGCACTCTGACCTGCATGAGAGAGCAGCAGTTTTTAGATGTGTGAGAGAGAACTGAGTGAGATGATGTGAGAGTAAGAGAGGTTAAAAGAGAGAGACACAAACTGGGAGACAGCGACGGACAGACCGAGAAATTAGGGGCTCCACTGACCAGAAACTGCTCTGACTCAGACAAAGTCAACATCTTTGCTGACATCACTGACCATCAGCTCCATCATTTCAAATTTAAATGCTTTGATGGCCCAAGCAACCTTCATTTGTCTAAACCCACAAGAGTTTTACTACTGCCAGTGAGACAGGGGTAGTCCTGTCACACTGTTAGAAAAAAAATGCCACACCAACTTTATGCTGCAATTCAAACACATTCAAGGATTTTAAGTAAAATGATTTCACTTAAATGCAAAATTGTAGTTTCAGGTTGAAAACACGGTCAAACTTAAATGATGAGCTTGGCATCTCTAAAAGATTATTTCTTTTTTAAAGTGACTTTACTTATAGAGGGGTGTTGTGAATAAGAGGACTGTTGAGTGAGATGAGAGAGGTAGATGGCTGACCACAGGCGACCTGCAGGCACCAGTCAAATATACACAAGCTTAATTAACACTTGTAAAAAAAAAAACTTAACAAGCCTAACAATGTGATCCATGTTAGGTTTTCATATACATGGAGAGAAGTTAGGATGTATGAGTCTATAGATGTATAGGGGCATGTTTTTCTCTTTTTGTTTGGAAGGAACAACATGTACGATTATAGATATAGGTTAGGTAAGCCTTCATATTTCAATTATGAACCAGGCTGCTTTCATTCATTAAGGAATACATTGAATTTGGCCACAAAAGCAACAAAATTCTGAGACTGTCCATGTAAAGTTTAATGTTAGGCATTAAAATAGAGGGAAATAATGAAATAAGTTAATAAGAAGGGCTAAATTAATGGAGACTTACCTTTCAATAGCACCAATACCTATTAATGGATGATATGTACTGAATAAACTGTCCCATATTTGTACACAGTAAAATGATAGCCTCACAATACAAGGAGCATAAAGAAGGGTATGAGGGATTTTAGGGTTTAAGGTTGTGGTAGTCAGCCTGGGGGGGCAGGCACGAGGGGGAAAAGGGGGTGTCGGGGTTTCAAACCAGCAGCCTCTAATCCTGACACGCTGCTTCTGCCAATTATAAGGGCTTCAAACACGGCCGGTGGGAGGAAAAAACATGACCAGGGAGACCAGACTAGCGCCGGGGCGTATTTAGCAACATACAGGCAGACTGTAATTACATATATGGCCAACAGAGAGATTTAATGACTTTTTCCTCCTTCTACTGATTGACAAGGCAGAAGGATGGACGGGGGTACGGGTGGATAAGGCAACAAGGGCGAAAGAGCACGAGTTACAATGTTTCCTTTTAGCAGGAAAGATCTCCTGATTCTCGGTATACTTTGACATCAGTGCACTTTCTGTGATATATGATCAATCAAACATGTTGTGGTATGAAATGATGTTCTTCTAAGACTTTCATAATCGTGAAATTTTAGCTGACGATTAATTGTGCTAAATTGTGCCGAAGCAAAAGTCAGAGGAGAACCAGAGTCATAAGCTTGAACCTCTTAGGACCATGAATGTCTTTATAAAATGTATAGCAATCTATCAAATAGTTGTCATGATAAGTGTGGCTCCGCAGTGATTCCCAAACAGGAGTATTTTTTTTTTATTTCACTTTATTAATCCCCGAGGGGAAATTTCTTCGCTACAGCGGGGGGGCTCTCAGGGGAGAGCTGCTGCAACAGGCTGCCACTAGTGCGGCGCCAGGTAACCTGACCTGAGGTGCATGTTTTTGGATGATGGGAGGAAGCCAGAGAACCCGGAGAGAACCCACGCAAGCACAGGGAGAACATGCAAACTCCGCACAGAAAGGCCCAGGACCGGATTCGAACCCAGAACCTTTTTGCTGCGAGGCGAAAATGCTAACCACTGCACCACCGTGCCGCCTTTTATTTTTTTCTCTTCAGAAGTAAATACTGCAGTTTTTTTTGTTTTGTTTTGTTTTTTTTAAATTTAAAAAAAAAGAAAAAATTAATTTAATTTTTTTTAAAGTATTTTTAAAGTACTTTATGTACTTTAAAGTATTTTAAGTATTATTTTTAAAGTACAAGTATCCCAGGAGGTAGCCAATGATGAATGTATTCATGATTAAAATGGATATGTGATGGCCAAATAGTGAATGTTGTTGGCTAACAGATACAATTGTTAGTTAAACATTTGGATAAACATTTAAAATGGTTAGCAAACAGTAAACAAATGAAATTGTTTTCTGATAATAGATAAAATGATGAAAGAGCAAACAAAAAAATGTTAATAAACAATTGGAAATTAGCAAAAATGATGGCTAGGAGTTGAAATTGTTCACTATAAGCATGCATTAGCAAACACAACTGCTAGATACAACTATGATTCACCACATGCCAAAAATATGGAATGGATGAAATTGTTTGGAAATTATTAGTTAACATAACTAATCGTTATAATTGTTAGCTAGTATGAATTAAGAGTTGAAAGTGTTAAAAGTATGGATAAACGCTTGACCTTGTAGCTGAAAGAATGGGTAACGGTTGAAATTAATTGTATAAACAATGAAATTGTTCGCTAAGCATGAAAAAGCTGAAATGGGATGTTCGTGAATATAGTTGTGAAATGGAACAGAAGCTGAATGGTTGAAATAGTAAGCTCACAGTTATTAGTTAGTTGATAGTTAGCTCACCATAATTTATAAATGGTCCGCTCAAAGTTGTCCAGAAATGTTTAGAATAGCTAAAAGTAAAGGCTAAACAGTTAACAAATAATGGTTGCATTTTTCTCATTAGAATCTTTTTTTTTTTTTTTTTTTTAATTTAGAATACTATAAAACTTTTTGCAATTGAAAAATGCAAAGATACACACTAAAATGATACCCAAGCAAAACAATATATTTTATTTTTTTCCCATATAAGCCATGTTTACCACAGGGTGCCTTTAATTCTAAATTCTAAATTCCTCTGAAGATGTGAAAAGGGATTGTGGTGTATGTTTTGCCTGTGAGGCTGCACCATAGCCACAACTTGTCTCTCATATATCAGCATTATCATAGTCAGAGTGGTGGTAACCATTCGTTTCTCAGAAATCCAATTTCCCTGCAATCTCGAAAACAACAGAATTTCATTTTACAACACTGCTGTTCTCCAGACTCTTCTAAATACCCGCATGAGAAATAACTCCATCCACTCCACAATAACAACAAGTTTAAATACCTTTACCAAGTTGCAACAATATGCAAGTAAGCAGCTATGTGCCATATTTGTTTGGTTTAAGCAACAGAGTCACAATTTGGGAATTTGGTAAAAAGTCATTATTTATATGAGGTCTTCAGTAAATGTCGACTGTGTTGAATGGAAGCATTTCTAAGAGGTGTCCAACAAAATATCTGAAGTGAATTTGCTTTAATTTTGTATGGAAAAATCTACATATTTAATCATTTTTATATCTTGACCAAAGACTTCTTTACCAATTGAGACCCACAGGAACATGATGTTTTCACATGTTGTTTGTAGATAGCGTGCTGCTCTTGTTTACTCCCTAGCAAGTATCTTACATCATTACAACCGCAGCAACATAATAATAGCATGCACTGCAGACACACACACACACACACACACACACACACACACACACACACACACACACACACACACACACACACACACACACACACACACACACACACACACACACACACACACACAAACAGACATCCACATACACACACACCTCATCCCATCCTTTCATCGCACACCACATTCACACTTCCCGTAAAACCCTGGCTTCTTAATGACGGGTCGGAACCCATGATGGGTCGCAGCCCTATTTCCGGTGGGTTGCCACATGATAAAGAGTCCTCATATTGTTTAATGAGCTTGCATCACATGCTATATTTCTCCTTTTGGTTTAAAAGTCAAAGGATGTGAAGGAAACTGCCAAAAACATCCCCTGTTATTTGTGATATATCTTTCCAACCCCTCCATCTATCAAAAGGTTCCCGTCGCTAGCTTTAATTTCTTCCTTTGAATTGCTTTGAATCCTTTTTTTTCCAAGATATGACCACAACCTGATACCATGGAGATGAATACAACATTGTTTGGGTATACTATACATGGCACGCAACACAGTCGCTCAAAATGTATTTTAACCCTCCCGTTGTCCTCGGGTCAAAATGACCCGCAGCTGTGTTCAACCAAATTCTATTTTATTTCTATATTTTTATATATTTTTGGGATCATTGGTGATCATTCTTTAAAGAAACCCTCACAGCCTCCTTGACACCAATGATCCCAAAAAAATATAAAAATAAAATAGGACTTGGTTGAACTCAGCTGGGGGTCATTTTGACCCGAGGACAACGGAAGGGTTAAATACACCATCGTATCACCAGGGTTTCATTTGTCATCAAATATTTGTTGGTGAACCAACAGAAATAATATTTCAGCTGGTTACATTTTCAACCAAATCGTCCTGCTTCTGAATCACTGGTGAAAGATGACTCAGACCATCACAGGCCTCATCTGGTTGATCTGCTGTGAAAAAAAAAATATTTGCATTGACTTTGTATGTAATCGCTGCGCGGGAGTAATTCACTTCGGGTTCGGTGAACACAGCTGCAGACGGCTTTGTGATAAAGACTGAACTGGTATGAAGGTCCCGGCGCTGTGTAGCTGTCATTCTCTACATTTGCGGGCCAGCGGCGGGCTATTGGAGAGCTATGATGATGTAACTCACGTTAGCCGCGGAGCCCAGCAAGCTACTATTTGTTGGTGCACCCTGACAGGTCGGCCTGCCTCGTCAGCACATCTTAACGTTTTTAACATCCGATAATGCCATTTGTCTTACCCACTGTTTGCCAGCAGAGTATCTTCCCTTTTAAATGCGAGACACTCACTAAAGTACCTTCAGCTCTCCCTGCTGCCTCAAACTGTATCCCTTGAGTCACTGTGTTGATAAAAACAATCTAATCGTAATGATTACTAGTTTTACTTCTTGTACTTTGGATGCTGCGTTTGTAAGTGCGGATGCCATTTGTTTTGAGGTTTTAGATTATCTTCAAAGCAACATTTGTATCACGCACAAACATGTCTGAGACATCTACGTCAGTGGTTCCCGACCAGAACCCGTTGTACCACAGGTGGAGTTTACATGCGTTTACCCAATCTACAAGAGAACCAAACACAAGAAGTAATGGATAAATATCTGCGACAGCTGTCGGTAAAAGCTACATAAAGTTAAAATCCTGAGCTAAGAAAATGGATAAATTACAGAAGAACCTGGAGGTAATTTTTTTTATTTTTTTTTTTTTACTGTACATTACATTTTATGATTAAATAAAATTTGAAATTTCTAATACATATTCAATGTGTCAGGCTTAAAGGCTTATAATGTTTGTTTTTCTTCAGCTATAAAAAAAAAAAAAAGGGAACATCCAGCCTGTATAAGACTAGCCCAGTTGTTAGCGTTGTTGGCGTGGCAATGCACTTCCATGTATTTGGTGGGTGGAGCTTCTGAAGCAGCACTGAAGAAAGGTATATTTGTTTGGCTGTTGAATGCCTCTCCAGAATCACTGACTCTACCTTTAACGTAAAATTTTGTAATGTTCTTTTTTTAGGTACCCCAAACGTTCTGCAGCTACCTCAGTGACACTCGTGAAGTACTTTATCAGTTATCTTAATGGTGAAAAAGTAAGTGAAAACAAAATGTAAATTCACTTTAAATGTATTTTCTAAACTATGGTATCTTTCTATAGTTTCACTGAATAGCCCTTAAAGTTGTGTGTCAAAACAATAAGTATTTTTCTCACTATCTCTTACTATTTACTAATCACTGAAACAGATCTGTAAACTTGAACAAGATGCCTGGGCAGTGTCCCTACATGCACATACTCTCTCTCTTTCTCTCACATACACACACATACACACTTGCATACATCTTGCTGCCAGCAGATGTTTCGTCCACCGCTGCCTTCCCAGAAACCCACAAGTGAGCGTATTTTCCCGCCGCAGGGTCGGGGAGCAGAACCACTGAAGAAGACCGCTGCACCCCAACATAAAACAAAACAGCAGAGGGAAAAAAATGTACAGAAAACCTTTCAAAAAGCAAAGGAAGGGAAAAAAGCAAAGGATTTTCTAATCCATCCTTTATTGAGGTGGCTGGTTTTCGGCAGCGCAACCTTTTTTATGTGTGAGAAGGCTGGCCTGTAATTTGGGTAGCCACGACGACCAGAGGGACTTGTAATAAAACGAGACTCTATTCTGGGATGCTCTGTAATAATGGACGCCACCATCCACTCCTCTTGTTAGAGATGGATGGATGGATGGATGGATGGATGGATGGATGGATGGATGGATGGATGGATGGATGGATGGATGGATGGATGGATGGATGGATGGATGGATGGATGGATGGATGGATGGATGGATGGATGGATGGATGGATGGACGGATTGAAAGACAGATGGACTGTTGATGGATGTGCACCATGAGAGCAATGGAAATGGACTAATGGAGGAATAGGTCAAACAAATCCAAATAGCTGAATTAATAGCTAGAAACATTCTTCCCAGACAAATAAAAATCGTGACCAGATGGACAGATGAATAGACAGATAGATTGGGAGCTAAATGGACAAACCACTCTCTCTTGAACTACTCGTTACGTCACTCACTCTCAAACTCACACTAACTAACTCAACCAGTAAGGATCTTTCTGAAACTTGGTACTACTTCTGATCAATACCTGGCAGAACTTCTGAGTGGCCATAGTGCCCTTCAGCAGTGTTACAAGTCCATGTGGTTGAATTTCTGCATTCAGACACCTCTCTATAATCTCCACGCCATGTTAACAGTCCCCCATTATGCCAAGGCCATAATTAGGAAATCACATTGGCATATACATCCTGTCATTAGAAGTGTCTATTGCTATTGCATTGTAATTACATTTTAGTAGGTTGTTATTACACCATTTAGAAGCTGTCCGTCTCACCTCAATCTCCTCCTTAATTGGTTATGTTGGTCTGTCCCGCCCCCTGGTTCCGCCCACCTCTTTGACAGAACATTCCAGTGGTCTGAGCATTTTAAGCTGGAGAGTATTACAACTGAGTCTAATATGCCACAGAATGAAAGAAATGAAGAAAAAAATTGGAAAGAGAGAGGGAGAGAAATTGAGCTTGGAAAGAGGGGTAAAAAAAAAAAAAAAAAAAAAGGATCGAAAGGACATGAAAGAAGGAAAAAGGGTGAAAAACACAGTTTTCTTGTTGCATGACAGATTCCCTCCCAGCCAACCAAGGCTTGTCCTTTAATACCCAGAAGCCTTCATGTGGCTTCTCAACGATTGCACATGGGGCAAAGCTGACCACATTTCTGCCACGCTGCTTATTATACTGCATTGCTCACACTCTGCATGTGTGTTTGCATGTGTGTGTGTGTGTGTGTGTGTGTGTGTGTGTGTGTGTGTGTGTGTGTGTGTGTGTGTGTGTGTGTGTGTGTGTGTGTGTGTGTGTGTGTGTGTGTGTGTGTGTGTGTGTGTGTGTGTGGGACTAAGTGCCCATCTACAGTAAATGTGTACACATGCATGTGTAAGCTTGTTGGAAAGTAGCGGCAGTCATGCAGAGAAGCGCTCAATGAGACTTGCATGTCTTAATTTGTCAACACGCTGGTGATGGATGGGACAGAGGAAACCAGACGGACATTATTAAAATGTGTTGGCGAAACAAGAAAATATAATTTTTCAAAACAACGTTAACTTAGCGCAAGTATTGCCAAGATCAGTAAAGCTTGTAAAAGTTCAAATTACGTGATCTATCCTCTTATGAAATGAATGACTTTGAATTCAATTAAGCTTATAATGCTGCTATAAGGGTAGAACTATGATACACTACTAAATATTAATTTAAACTAGTTTGTTGATATGTGTCCAGGTGTAAATTAGAACAATGATCAGTTTGTTTAAGGCAAAATCAAATTCTTAAGATTAACATGTGGATAACTTACAAAATAGAAACATTAAGAATTGTTAAATATATAAAAGTTATTTAAAGAAACTCGTTCTTTGATTGTGGGTAGTTCCAAGCACACTTACTCATGACATTTTATATATGCGTATGCTTTACAGGTTCACCCACACAAATACAGGCCCACTGGACACACTGCATGAGTTTTCCACCACTGTCAAAGGCAAGAATAGAAGGATGAAGGAGAGGAAAATGAAGGACGGAGGCTTTGACATGGAGCAAAACATGTGTTCCTTTCTACTGACCACAAGGACTTCCTCTTTATGATCTTCGTGACCGGGCTTGTATGCAGCACACACACGCACACACACACACACACACACACACACACACACACACACACACACACACACACACACACACACGTAAATATGCACATAAATTGCAACCGCCTAAAACTTCCTGTAAACCAGATATTTGGTAAATGTCACATATTTTCATTTATCTCAAGCAATGATGCAATTAGTTTAAAATTATAGAAGACATTCAAATGAATAGCCAGACACATAAAACTTTACATGACAGGATGATTGACCATACAGTAAATACCAGGCAGTTTTAGTGTCTAAAGTAAAGATAAATATGCTGTGTTTTTCTCAATGTTCAAACATTCCATTTCAAAATAGACTTTACCTCCATTCATATGCAGTATGCTTCTTTGTATGACGTATATTATATCCATTTATGTAACAAATAATTAAAAATTGTTTTAATTATACATTCATGCCAATAACGCACTGTTTTGATAGCATATACACAGTGATATGGTTAAACATAACGAACAAACGTTATCCTATAGGATAACAACACAAAATACTTTTCCTTAAAGAGATGCTTGTCTTGTATTTCGTGTCATGACTCCACATTTCAAAAGAACAGTGCCATTAGCAACACGTGCTTTTTTGCAATGACAAGTCAAACTGTCTGCTGTAAAAGAGACCTGTCACACTCATTCATACTCCTACAGCCTCACTATGTAATGCTGTGAATGCTGATTGTGATTCTCATCTGACCACACGTAGCTTAATTTGGTTTGTGCTGCCCTCTGCTGTTCAGACGTAAACAGACAGAATAATCATTTCAAAAAACAAATATCCATGCAAAGGAACTCAGCGATTGATTTGAACAGATAATACAAAAATAATCCATTGAAGTAAAATATGTTTTTTGACAACAGACCTCAAAAAAGTAATCTGTCATCTGTTCAAATCCTGCGAATTAAAATAGTATTATAAAATAGATTTTTGTATTTACAATATTGAGCTATAATTAAGAACCATTATTGTACCTCTTTTCACACATTTTAGTGTGAAAACATCTACACTGCCATCAATCACCCCCCCCCCCCCACACACACACACACACACACACACACACACACACACACACACACACACACACACACACACACACCTTCAACAGTCATTCACATCTCTTTGCAGTCTCTTTTTGCATCAATTTGTGTGACTTTTTTGAAACTAATTTAGCTTTTAAAAAAAGCTGTCCTTTGCCCTTTAGAAACCCATGAAGGCTTTTCTGACTTGATGTGAGTGTACAGTGCAATTGCTGGTTTGAACTGAAATTGTAATTATATTTCTCTTCTATTGTGCTCTGCTCTCTAATTGGCTACGCACACTCATAGAACTCCAGTTACATCCAGTAACTCCATTATTTTGAGATAAAACTATGGAAATGAGGGTCAGGTTATCAATTCTCAAATTATATAAATCATTTTAATGACACAGATGCACCAAGAATTATTGAATAGCCAAATGTAGAATATCGGGTTGCCTAGAATCTTGACATTTGAAATAAAATTTCTGTTTGTGGCAAAGACTTGAAGAATGAGAAATACTAGTAAACAATGTGAAATACGGTTTGCTGGAAAATAAGATACATATTTATGTTTAAACAACAAACACCATTGATTTATTGGTGAAGATGCATTCAAATTTGATTCATTAATGATTCCTTGGTTGATCTTGTGTGAATATCATAATGGGATTTTCATGAGATCACCCAAGGAATTACACAGTTGGCTATGCGATTTATCTTTATTATATAGTCTTTTTTATCTTGCTTACATTCCACTTTATTGTTCAGTATTTTCAGTATGCCATGCTAAGATTTTTGCAGGCCCATTCGGCCACCACTCTAAATATTTTCTGCAGGCGCCACTGAGCTTAGCGTTCAAAAACATTGGTCAGAGAGTTGTCAAATGGCCAATTATAGTCAGCCAAATAGGGCTAGAGGCGTGTGTGTCCATATATGTGTGTGCCCATGTGTGTGGACAGGAAGTGGTGATGGCTGGTTTGAGGTCAGTGGCAGGAAAGAATGGTAGCTATGCTGTTGCTGAGACAACGGCTGGTCACAGCACAAGCTCAGGGTTTCCTGACACACTGCAGCCTGAAACCGCATCCCACCATCACTCCATCCATTCATCCGTCCGTACTGGCTGCACCTGAGTCATTGAATATTTTAGAATGAATGATGATGTCAGCTAATGTCACCTTCATACCTTTTCTTACCTTTTGGGCATTTCTTTTTTTTTTTGTCTCACACCATCCTTCTCTTTTTCATCCACCCCACATCCCACAGCACTCCAGCACCCCACTCTGTGCCCAGTGGCATCTATATAAAATGCTTCCTTACTAAATGCTGCTCCACCCTTCTCTTTAAACATTAAACACTGCACAACAGTGTGACCGCAGGAACTAAAAGGCCGTGTTTCTGTGCTGTTTACTAGCCTGAGGCACACCGCATCCCTCTCATTCAGATCAGGGCCCACAACCATCTACAAAAAATGAGAGAAGGACCAAGTGATATCACCACAGTGAGGAAACTCATCATCTATGACACCTTTTTCATGTTTTTGTTGTTAAGGACCATAAAAAACTATGCTAAATAGTCATTGTTTGCGTTAGTCAGGGAAATTTTTTAAATATATGGTGCACTGGCCTGGATATTTTACAATCTGGGACCACTGTTCAGAGCCAGGCAACTGTCAACACACGAGTATCTTGATCTCTTCTACCATGTGGTTATCATTCTACGGGGAAAACATTTAGGCTACAGATGGGACTCTGCAATTGGACCAACTGGTAATTAGCATATCATACATTTCTGAGTGTCAGTAAAGTTGCCAAAAATAAGAAATCAAACAACAAGAACCGAAGCATGAGCACTGGGGCCTAAGCGAACACGATCTATTTTCGAACCACAGTCCCACCAGTAGATGTCAGCCTTGCTAAAGAAAGGTGTTGAACCCATAACCCTGCTGCACTGCTGCAAGGAAACTTTTAGAAGCCATTCATTTAACTACTTCAAATATGCACCGGTTTTTATCATCTTCATGTGGAATGATGCTATATATTGTGTAACACCTACACATTAACACAATACTTCAATTTCCTTCTGTTCATTAAAATTCCTTTATTACTGTATATGGTCATTTGTTGGAGCAATTTCAGTACAGATTTAAGATCTAATTGCTTGCACTGTCTTATGTTGCACCTCTAACTGCATGATTACATTTTTAGTTGTTCCATTTTCTTTATTCTTCTTCTTTTTTTTTTTTTTATTCAAATATTGGACTCTTGACCAGGATGTTTCTGATATTATGTTGTTGTTAGTTTTGTGGACTCTTATTTAAGATAACCTTATTTTATTGCATGTTTTAATCATTAAAAGTGATGGAAAATAAATAGGTACATTTAATACTGTACTTACAATTTTGAGGTACTTGTACTTTACCTTAGTATTTCCATTTGATTTATACTTTCACTCGTCTACATTTCATAGGGAAATATTGTACGTTTTACTCTTTATTTGACAGATTTAGTTACTTTTCAGATGAAGAAATTTGACACAATGGATATAACAAGTATTTAAAATCCAAGATGAACCCAGTGCTCTCCAATCTTTTTTGGCTTCTCATGTTTTACAAAAAGCAGTGTGCAGTCGGGGTCACATTTCAAATGTCTCTGAGTTGTTAACAGCTCCACAAAAAAAATATTGTTTTGCCTCTAAACCTTTCACCCGGATTTATTTCAAAATATGTTCAAACGATCCAATATCTCACCAAAAATCAAGTTTAGAAGAAAAAAAAAATCCCCAAATTGCCCCAAAAAATTATTTGTGTACCAAAACAGTTTTTTTTCCCCTTCTTTTCTCACAGTAATCATTTGATGACCATTTGGATTTATCTGGTGACCCTGGAAATAAAACTGAATATAAAATAGTTCAAGCTCGCTAGGATATTTCGTGAAACTTATTCACGTATAGAGTGTTTTTACATTGCTCTATTGGTACTTTTACTTTTACTGCTGTTGAGTCGCTTCTTTTTAACGATGTCGATTTAATACTGATTTATTAGTATCTTTAGTTTATCAGCAGAAAAAGTGGTCACTGATCCCTAGCCTCAGCCTCAAGAGCGCATGCGCAGAGAGAGAGAGAGAGAGAGAGAGAGAGAGACATACAGTCCACTCCGCCAGCTCAGCAGCAGCCAGATGATCATGGCGGACTCTGGGAGCAGCGAAGAGGTAGCCGCGATTGGTAGCGCCGACATCAGTCCTACGGAATCAGAGAACAACATAATTAACACGGTCGTACTTTTTTTTTGGTTATATTGTACTTGAAGCTTGTTTGGAGTTTAAAAAGCCCGTTTTCACAGGTGAAAACCTTCCCGACGAGGCCTAACAGAGCTGAGCGGAGTTAGTGACGAGACTTTTTGCTCGTCCGGTTTTGTGGAACATACGTCGGCTTTACGGCTGAATCCTCAACCAGATGAGCAATGTGAGGTTCAAGTTACGAAATAAGCTTCAGTTGCTCGAGACAACGGTGTCTCAAAAACCATTTGGTAAACTTTAGTCCTCCCGTTAGCTTGCTAGCTAGCAACTCCAACGCTAAACCACGTATGTTTAGTTTACTTTAAATTAGCCTCATTCCTCTTTTCTTTTCTGAAAGTCCAGTCTTAGTGAACGTGGTGTCTGTAATTCAAAATACTACACCTCGGTATTCCCGGTATTTTGCTGGTTGTTGTCATGTCTCGTGACATGCACACGTCTGTCATCAACCTGTAGAGGAGCAGACTTAGTTACTGTCTTCAGTGGCAGAGCTGATGTCCGTCTGTCCCTGTCTGTTGTTCTTTTAATGCTTGTCTGTCCCTGTCTGTTGTTCTTTTAATGCTCGTTTGTCCCTGTCTGTTGTTCTTTTAATGCTCGTCTGTCCCTGTCTGTTGTTCTTTTAATGCTTGTCTGTCTGTCTCCTGTTCTTTTAATGCTTGTCTGTCCCTGTCTGTTGTTCTTTTAATGCTCGTCTGTCCCTGTCTGTTGTTCTTTTAATGCTCGTCTGTCCCTGTCTGTTGTTCTTTTAATGCTTGTCTGTCCCTGTCTGTTGTTCTTTTAATGCTTGTCTGTCCCTGTCTCCTGTTCTTTTAATGCTCGTCTGTCCCTGTCTGTTGTTCTGTCTGTTGTTCTTTTAATGCTGTCCCTGTCTGTTGTTTGTCTGTCCCTGTCTGTTGTTCTTTTAATGCTCGTCTGTCCCTGTCTGTTGTTCTTTTAATGCTCGTCTGTCTGTTGTTCTTTTAATGCTCGTCTGTCTGTTGTTCTTTTAATGCTCGTCTGTCCCTGTCTCCTGTTCTTTTAATGCTTGTCTGTCCCTGTCTGTTGTTCTTTTTTTAATGCTTGTCTGTCCCTGTCTGTTGTTCTTTTTTTTAATGCTTGTCTGTCCCTGTCTGTTGTTCTTTTTTTTAATGCTTGTCTGTCCCTGTCTGTTGTTCTTTTTTTTAATGCTTGTCTGTCCCTGTCTGTTGTTCTTTTTTTTAATGCTTGTCTGTCCCTGTCTGTTGTTCTTTTTTTTAATGCTCGTCTGTCCCTGTCTGTTGTTCTTTTTTTTTAAATGCTCGTCTGTCCGTGTCTGTCTGTTGTTCTTTTAATGCTCATCTGTCCGTGTCTGTCTGTTGTTCTTTTAATGCTCGTCTGTCCGTGTCTGTCTGTTGTTCTTTTAATGCTTGTCTGTCCCTGTCTGTCTGTTGTTCTTTTAATGCTTGTCTGTCCCTGTCTGTTGTTCTTTTTTTTTAATGCTTGTCTGTCCCTGTCTGTTGTTCTTTTAATGCTTGTCTGTCCCTGTCTGTTGTTCTTTTTTTTTTAAATGCTCGTCTGTCCCTGTCTGTTGTTCTTTTAATGCTTGTCTGTCCCTGTCTGTTGTTCTTTTAATGCTTGTCTGTCCCTGTCTGTTGTTCTTTTTTTTTAATGCTTGTCTGTCCCTGTCTGTTGTTCTTTTAATGCTCGTCTGTCTGTTGTTCTTTTAATGCTCGTCTGTCCCTGTCTGTTGTTCTTTTAATGCTTGTCTGTCCCTGTCTGTTGTTCTTTTAATGCTTGTCTGTCCCTGTCGGTTGTTCTTTTTTTTTTAAATGCTCGTCTGTCCCTGTCTGTTGTTCTTTTAATGCTCGTCTGTCTGTTGTTCTTTTAATGCTCGTCTGTCCCTGTCTGTTGTTCTCCCATCACACCTGCCTGTTCACCTGATGCTACTTTCCCCTGATGCGCCCTCTTATAATTGTCGCACACCGCACTTCTATGTTTCTTTCCCCTTTTGTTTGCCTTTTCACCTTCTTACTCTTCAGTTCTTCTGTCCTCTGTAGATGGTGGAAAGAGGGACAGCTCTGTTGAGGAAAATGGAGATAAATGTGGCGGAGGCAGAGAAGAGAACCGGGAAGAATACGGTCAACATGCAAGAAACCTATACTGTCTACCTCATAGAAATAAGGTAGGTCAACAACTGGAGCATTTGTTTGTTTGTTTTTTACCAATGAAGTGATTGTTTACCCAGATTTCTGATATCAGGGTTAAAGTGTATACAAATGGCTTAATATGGTGCTATAATAACCCAACAGGGTTTGTTATCTCTTTCTATCAGACATGTCTGTAACAGGTTGTATATTTATTGTCCTGCATACCTTTGTTTTACTTGTCATACTTATCGTATGTTCTCTGATTTGTTTATGCAGCGGGGGGGAAACAAACACAGATTAATGACATGCACACACTTCCACCGATCAGTCGCAACATGAAAACATCTGACCGGTGAAGCATAAAGTCTCATGCAACAGTCCAGAGTTGGTCCTACTATTTTGTCAACCCTAATTTAAATGGCAAGGTCAAAATATTTGCAACACCCCTCAGTATAAACCCACAGAGTTTAACGCTTCCACAAGCTGTAGTCTCCAAAATGACCACGTAAATCAATCACTACCTCTCGCTCAGATTGAAAAATAACATCAACCATCCTTACAAAGGCAGGATTTATTTCTGTGCTGCTGTATTACACCTTATGCTCAGTGGGTTTAATGTCGTGCCTGATCGGTGTACATACTCACATACTAATGTAATCACAGCTGGCTGCATGCAAAGGTCACAGAGCAGATTAGTATCATCACTATAACGGGAGATTAGTTGGCTCTTCAGCTGGCAATTAGCGAGATCGCTGGGGTAATGGATATTTTAAAAGATCATCTTGTCACCGACGTCGTGATTATTTTTCCCACCCTTACTTGAAAAAGGCAACTGGAAAAATCGTACTTAGATGTCATGTGTTGCTCTTTCTGTGGCTGAAGCTGCTTTGAACGAAACGTCTTACCACTTCAAGGAAACACATGTGAATCACCAAAAATACTGTTTGTTCCCACTCTTCTGTCTGCAGGCCAGCTGAAGCAGTCCCAGAGGGAGGTGTGCCAGCTACACCCGACACTTTGTGGAGGCGCTACAGTGAGTTTGAGCTGCTGAGAACATACCTCCTGGTCACCTATCCCTACATCATCGTCCCCCCACTGCCAGAGAAAAGGGTGAGTCACAAATAGGTGGCAGGGTAAAACGAATTCACGAAATAATAGATTCATGATATTTTATTCATTTGTTGGACACGACCAATAAACTAAACCTTGCCCTCACTTTCGTCCTCATCGTAGACGATACACTGCCTAGTCTTTGACCCTGTGCTGTTTGTGTTCTCTCCCTTGATTGTGTCCCCTGAAGGCCGAGTTTGTGTGGCACAAGCTTTCAGCAGACAACCTCGACCCAGACTTTGTTGAGAGACGAAGAGTCGGCCTGGAGAACTTCCTGTTGCGTGTTGCATCACATTCTGTCCTTTCCAGTGACGAGATTTTCTTCCTCTTTCTCACAGAGGTTAGCGACCAAACACGTGTCCCACGTATACACGATTTATAGGTCAGCTGCTCTACATCATGCATATTCTCTATAGCAGAGATTTCAAATTGAAAATAGCACTATTGAAAAACAATGCAAGAGGCTGCACTGATGGGAGGAGGAACAAGAAACATCGCCCTTTTCCAAGTTGTAAAATTATTTCTTGAAGAGTCTTGCCATTGGATACCACATTAAAAGGAACCTACTGATTTGTATTTCAACTCGGCTTGTAGCAAAAGGCTCAGTCCATTGCAGCACCTTTTGTTATTTAATTATAGTGTTGCTGTCTTCTAGAAGACCCGTTCATATACAGCATGAATGATATTTCCGTCTGTCTTGTGTCCATCATCTGTCCTCAGGAGAAGGGATGGAGGGATGCAGTTTTGGAGACAGGTTTCCAAGAAAAGGTACCGTCAGTTGTGCTTGATCTCTGTCACTTTCAACTTAAGCGGTACATTGTATTTGAACTGTTTTACAAACATTCAACAAGTTCCTCTTACTGAATGTCTTCACTGAGAATTCGTTCATTACCGAGCAATGTCAATATTCCGGTATTGTTTTATGATATCAAACTGGATCATATCAAAAGCACCGCTTGATAGATTTTCCTGTATGCCATCTGCAAAATGTGTTTAATTCTGTTCCCTGCCAGGTTGACTCCAGACTAAAGTCTCTGAGTGCCATGTTCAGAGTCAAGAACCCTGACAAGTAGGTGTAAAACAGACACAAGCGCTTGTTTTGAAAATGTAAGCTTACATTTCATTCGCCAGGATGCAAACAAATCACACAATGGAGACTCATTTTTGAGCTGTCGTCAAATAGTTTCCCAGCAGCTTTTAAAGAGTAGATTGAATTAAATATTAATAACAGGTTGTAAGAGGTATGATAATGAAAGCTTGAAGATATTTATAAGCACTAAAAGCAAAGTTACATTTAGCAACATATTCAAAAAGAATTTATTCTGGTGTAACACAAACCGACACACGTACACAATGCTCAGATTAAACAATGCAAAAACACGGCGTGACAAATTACCCATTTGTTGTGTTCTCCAGGCGATTCACAGCTCTGAAGCAATACAGCGATGAAATGCACGCTGTCATCTCTCAGTTACTGCGGGTGCGAGCGGTGAGTTTTGGCACATTTAAACACGCTTGCAATTTAACACTCTGTTTTGATCTGGCCAGCGTTAAGGTCAAGTTTATGTCTGTCTGCATGTTGTGTTGTGTACCATGAGCTTCCCTTCAGTGAAATCCAAATTTCACTGACAGTTGGTGTGTCAACACCACCCCACCCTCACTCACACACACACACACACACACACACACACACACACACACACACACACACACACACACACACACACACACACACACACACACACGCGCACACACAAAATGTCTGGACCAACATGGTAGATTTATGGCTGTCTTTATCAGTTACTCTCTGCCATTTTGTCTTTGGCAAGTAATCCACCTCCTGCTTACGTTTGTTCATAACCCAGTATTAGTCTGGATTTATTTTCGTGGCTATCCACAGCAGTGACTTAAAAGATGACTGCAGTGCGTGTTGATTCTCGGCGTAAACATGAATTTGCAAGCCTTTATCGTCAGTAGAAAGTCATTTGAGTCCATGTTTGCATGTATCGTGTATCACCTGAGGGACTTTAGATAGCGGGTCATCTGAAATAACAACAACAACAACAACAACAACAACAAAAACAGTTTCCTTTTTTCTTAGCGTGTAGCAGACAGGCTGTATGGAGTTTACAAGGTCCACGGTAACTACGGCAGAGTTTTTAGGTAAGAAACACCTGTTTTATTGTGTCTGTTGTTTTTTTTTACATTGATAAAGTCATAGATCAGGGCTGAAACAAAGAATTACATTGAAATGAAATGAAGCATTAATGAACCAACAAGTTATAGGAAATAACAATCGGTGCATGTACTGTATCAATCTACATTTGCACTACACAGCTGCTTGAAGAAGCAGATGTGAGCCATATCATGTCTTACATCACATTGAATTTTTTTTTTTGTAAATACATGTTACAATACAAATTTCCGGCCTCTAGTGAGTGGAGTGCCATTGAAAGAGAGATGGGAGATGGACTGCAGAGTGCCGGCCACCACATGGACACGTAAGTAGCAGCCTACGCTGGAGACTTACTCCCAACCAGTGTACCATCTCAATTCATCACCTGCATTTCAATGTGTTACCCGAGTTGTCACGTCCACCCACACTCTCACGCATAATGTTTGATTGACACTGGTTCGCTTCTGAATGTGACGGTTTGTGTATGTGCCCAGGTATGCATCATCAATAGATGACATACTGGAGGAGGAAGAGCACTACGCAGACCAGCTGAAAGAATACCTCTTCTACACTGATGCTGTCAGGTACATGAGTGCTTGAAGGAAAGAAACATTTATCTAGAAGTAAATCTAGCTCTATCTAGATTTATAAATCCATCTCATAGAAGACAAGTGAATTTAGCTCATGTCCTCCATCAGGGTGGACAAACCATCCGAATATGTGGAAAATTAGTTCTCGGTTTCTTACAGTTCTAAACTATTTGGGGGAAGAATGTTTACCCGATGTGTTAAAGTAGAATTATTGATTTAGGCCTTATAATAATCCATCCTCCTGGATTGTTCTAGACTCTTTATGGAGCTGTGATTAACATCAGACTCAAGAGGACTTGTCTTCTTAATTTATCGGACAAGTATGGGAGGATCCTCCTCGTGGATCGGGGCATCGGTGTTGTCTCAGAGATAAAGTCTTAACTTTTCTTCTCCAACTCGTTTCGCCCTCATATCTACGTTTTGTAAAAGCTATCCTCAGGTGTGTTTTAGAGCTGTTCATCAATGAACACAAATTAAGTTATATTAAGTATGCATTCATGTTGCGGGACTCCCAATTCAATCTGGGTTTAAACCCTGTGTGTGTGTGTGTGTGTGTGTGTGTGTGTGTGTGTGTGTGTGTGTGTGTGTGTGTGTGTGTGTGTGTGTGTGTGTGTGTGTGTGTGTGTGTGTGTGTGTGTGTGTGTGTGTGTGTGTGTGTGTGTTTTAAGGTCAGTATGTAAGAAAAACGAGTTGATCCAGTATGAGTTGGAGATGGCAGCTCAGGACCTCGCTCACAAGAAACAACAGAAAGAAGAGCTGGAAACCGGGGTAACACACACACACACACATCAACAGATATTCAGGTCTTACAAATTAATTATACTATAACATTTACGCAGAAGGTGAATGTGAACTTTTGCACTGTTTGAAGATTTCATCCATTTTTTACTCAAATTGAAAACAAATATACACACACACACACACACACACCATCTTAGGTGTCATACACAACTTAAAAGCTGTCAAAATGTCACTACACAAACAAGTACTAAACATTAGTCAACAGAATTAGGCACGTGTTAAAAACATCCTTGTGATTCTAATTGAATGAGTTCATTTGTGTGTCTGTCTCTGTCTTTGTGCGAGTGCAGACGGTGAGAATCTTTTCTCTGAAGGGAATGACCAGTAAATTATTTGGCCAAGAGAGCCAGGAGCAGAGGGAGAGCAGGCTGGCAGCCCTGGAGCTGAGTATCCAGGAGGAAGAGGAAACACTCAAGGAGAAAAACACAGAGTGCCAGTAAGCCACAAACATCCACCACAGTCTGTTTTACTACTATCTGAAATTAAAGAGTACATAATCCGACTCTGGTTACCGACTGATGAATTGTATCAACCAAATAATACAAATATATCTTCACAACTTGATTATCAAAAACAGGAGAACAGATATCTCATATTTCGTGAATAGAGTTACTTCCCTAAAGTTGAAACCACCGGTGAGGTGGCCGAGAGTCGATGTGTAATTAAAAAGACGTAATTGATATTATTCCGTGGTTTTGAAAACAAAAACCTCCTTTGTCAGGAACGAGAACACAAATAAATAAGGAACAAACATTGTTTTAGTTTTCTCTTCCTCTACCTCGTCTCCTATTCTTCTTCCTGTGCATCTCATCCACTCAAAAAGACTCACAATAGGAATGTGTTTTTGTTTGTGACCGTCATCAGGGAGTTTGTGCGAACAGCGTGGGGCGACATTGAACGTTTTAAGGAGCAGAAGAACAGAGATTTGCGTGAAGCACTAATCAGCTTTGCCATCATGCAGATCAGCATCTGTAAGAAGGTGTGGCTTTGTACTTTCTCTTTCCCACAGTTTGGGTTTCTACTCACCCGTGTTAAAAAAAAAAAAAAAAAAAAAAGACCTGTGTTTTGTCATGTCGACTCTTAAGCAATTCTAAAATCCTATCTTTAAAAATCTCAAAATCACTCATGTTCTCCACTGTTCATTCACCGTTTCAGGGAATCCAGGTGTGGTCCAACGCCAAGGAGTGTTTCAACAAATTGTGAGCCACTTTCCAAACCAACGACGCTCTGCACCAAAACAACCGTCACTTGGCCTGCACAGACTGGAACCATCAGGCATTGAGAGATCAGATGGGAGCCCAGATACTGCCTACACTTTGTTTGCTATGCTGAATTGCAGCTACCGAGAATAATTCTTTCGCTCCGTCTCACTCACTCACTCACTCACTCACTCACATTTATTGACAAATATTTACCAGATGGATGCATTCATCCACCTTTTGAAATTCAAGTGTCTTAACAGTACTCCTTTCTTGCTAATATTAACCTTCACTGCAGACAATCCTAAAACTTTCATAGCTTGTTGTTGGTTTCCCAGTTGACCGCAGGTACAAGACAACAATCCAAC
The DNA here is from genome assembly GCF_029030835.1 of Brachyistius frenatus. Taxonomy (NCBI): domain Eukaryota; kingdom Metazoa; phylum Chordata; class Actinopteri; family Embiotocidae; genus Brachyistius; species Brachyistius frenatus. The sequence goes on from NW_027210626.1 coordinate 2,432,713, forward strand.
ACTAACAATGCTGATTCCACAGAGGAGTGCTGCCTCATATTTGAGGTGTGAGAAGGGGCTCAGTGGTTCATGTGACTCGTTGTAGAGTTACCTGCCACAGAGACAATTAAACAACTGGTTTGTACTTATTTGTAACATGTTTTGCCCGTCAGTGTTCCTCGGAGATTGTACTCGGAGGTTTTCACATGAGTTGAACTGCAGCTGGCTGTCCATTTACTAAACTGGCAACATAGCTTGTTACTAATAGAACTACCAACCAGAATCAATTGGGATAATATGTCACTTGGGTCAAAACTTGTAATCTGCAAGAGCATCTTTAAACTGGGAGGTTTTGCGGTGGTCCCCGAGCCTCCCAAGTATAGGTAAACAGTACATTGAAATGAAAATGCAGGAATTAGGGAATCAGCCTCCGGAGTGTTCTCTGCCTTTGATAGATTCATTTGTTCAAAAATGTGTTCAAAAAAAAAAAAAAAAAAACAGTCAAACAAATCAATCTGAAATTAAATGCAAGGAATCAGACTGTAAGGCAGGGAACATGGACCACACTTACAAAACCCACTACACTGTCACACTTCGTTTTATTTTTAGTGTTATTGAATGAAGTTCTATACATCATTCTAAGGTTAGTCTTTGTTACTGCTGATTGATAGCCGACCAAAGTGCTGATGACCAAGTGCTTTTATGGTACAGAGGACAGGTGGAGAGCACAGAAGAAGGATGGAGGTAGTTCTGCTAATTGGTATTGATTTTTCAGTTTTGTTTTGTGCCAAAAGAAAAGAGCAGAGAGTACAGTGAAGAAGGCCCGGCACCATTTTAGTGTTTACTGCCTCTTATACCTCCTTGATCTACCAAGTACAACCATTAAAGTTGTTGATTAATAGCTGAGCCTTTCTTTGCTGTCAAGCTTTATAGCCTTAATATGAACATTTGTTTTGTACAATCGAATGGATAAAAATAACTTGTTGACCTTCTCTGCCCGTTGTCAATGTGCCTCACACCTTTTTCTGATATTAATTTGATGCAGGTACAGGTTTAACTTCCAAACTTCCCTCAGGTCTGTGTTTATGAAAAGTATTGACCAAAATGTGGAAACCTTTAAATTGGATCCCCGCAATTTTCACAATGTGGCTTAATATATAGTTATAGTTAAACAAAACACATTGCTACTTTTTTCTTTATTATTTTCTGAGAAGGAAAAATTCATGCCAAATGGATCTGACATTTGAATGTCGTGCTGAGACCAGCAAATCCTACCTTTTTCAGAATAAAACTAATATACTGAAATCTCAAATTGAGGCTTTATGTATGTTTTTTATGATAAATGTGTCAAATGTAATTATTGTGTTAAGACTAATAAACATTTTTTTTAACTTAAAAAAAATTTTTTTTTTTTTTTACCTGATTTTATGCAGAGGAGTCAAAGATAATACTAAAAAAAAAAAAAAACAGGATGACATGGTTTTACATCCTGTTTAGAGGTGACTGAAGAATTCTTTGATTTTCCACTAAGGATTGTTTGTTTTTGGTGGTGACCTGCTTTTTTTCTTTGTGTCTCAAAGATTAGGAAGAAAAAGGCTTTTAATGAGCAAAGTCTGAAGGTCAGGCTGTGTGAAAATAACACAACCTTACCCACATGTTGGGATCATCTTTTCTTCTTGACGCTGGTGGTGAAAAGATGTGTTTACACTCGAGTGATGGCTCTTGATCCTTAATAACGTTACTTCCATGTTTCAACAGTTAATCATGTTAACGTACAGGTAATAAAATTAGCTTACTTTTTCCTGCAAAATCATTGAATTTAAGGTGTGATTTGAGTGTTAGTAACAAATCGAGTATTAACCAGAACCAAGAGAAGAGAGCACATCAGTCCAGCTTTGGCTGCCTGTAAGACACAGGACTGACTTTAAGCTCCTCCTCCTCCTCCTCCTCACATACAAAGCTCTTAATGGTCACAGACCGAATTAGACCGAGTCTCTGGTTAACTATGGTGCTGTGCAAATAAAGTTTATTATTATTATTACATTATGAAATGTATTTTCAGCCACAGAAAGAATGGTGATGCTGGTTACGAAAATGTTCATGGAGCATAAATATTCCTTATAAATCAATTTGTTTAGTGTGTGCCTTTTTGGTTTAAAATGATTTATTATAACTCCATACCATTCTGAGTTCATGGCTAACGTAGTCTCCAATATAATGGACATACAAGATGAGATATTTAGAAAATAGTCTTGAAAAACGTCTAAAGACTCTCCTTGATTGGTGGAATATTACCTTGATACATTGGATTTTATGTATTTGTCCAGTTCGGGTGGACAAAGCCATGACCACGTGTTGTACTGCGATTTGAACACCTTTGATTGGTTACAGGTGTACACTATGAAATTATGAATGAATGTCGCCACCTGCTGATTAATGCGGGTATGAGCGTTTGAGTTTGGCAGAGAAAGGTAAGGAAAATAAAACGTTCCCCTTTGAGATCCACGACTGCTTGGTCGTGTGGTTTACTCAAATAGAAACATAACATTAATTTATCATTAACAAACCGAAGTCTTAAACATCCAGTAATTATGTGTGCCCTTCAGAAACTTGATATTGTAATAATTCCCAGTGAATTGCAGCCGTATGACAGCAGTGAGGACGGCATGTTATAACTTTAGGCCTGTATGGGAATTTTTAAGTAAGGAAGTAATTTCCTTTCGGGCATCCGGTATATGGCACAGCTACTGTAGGATGGATAGATGGCCTTGTTAGACCAATTGTTTTAATGAAGGGGACAGCTACCTCCAATTAAGGGACATTTGAAGTTACAACTGCGCACATCGCGACTGTTTTCATTTAAAATAACGACTTAAATGACACAATACGTTTCACTTGGAGTTTCTGGATAATTGAGTTAATTATCGGTCTAATCAGGGTTGATAAAGACCAGTACGAATCTAAATTGGAACAATCTCGGCGTCGGGTTGATAAAGATAAAGAATGCTTCTGATTAGCGGAGAAAGCATATCTTAACACCCTCACATCAACGAACATATCCAGCCCTTCTGTCTGTCTTCTGCCTGTATTTGGGTAGAGGAGACCCGCCCACCTTAATAAAGACTGGACCTTCTCTCCCAATCCAGACAAAAGAGGACGACATATCCGCGGCGGCGCGCACCGAGCCTGAGCACCTTGGAGCAACGCGGGATCGATCCGACGCGCAAGAACGCACCGGCACTCTGACAAGCACGCCCTCCAGATTCACCTGAAACCCTCAGACCGGTAAATTGTCCTTTTTGAAGGGTGAGACAAGGGAGACTGAGCCCAGGATTCATTCGCAGCCAGAACACCGTGTTCCCATGATGTCATACCTGTGGATTCTGCTATTAGGAAGCCTGCTGGCTGCACACGCCAAGGCACAAGGTAACGATTATTTCCAATTAATTCAGCCCAGCCTTCAGTTGTATGCAGATGTTTTTTTTCTTCTTATGCCTGCATGGCATCTATCTATCTATCTATCTATCTATCTATCTATCTATCTATCTATCTATCTATCTATCTATCTATCTATCTATCTATCTATCTATCTATCTATCTATCTATCTATCTATCTATCTATCTATCTATCTATCTATCTATCTGTCTGTCTGTCTGTCTGTCTGTCTGTCTGTCTGTCTGTCTGTCTATCTCTGTGTCTCTCTGTCTGTCTGTGGTCATCTCACTGTCTCCATTTCTCTCCCCACCTTTACATCCCTCCTGTTTCTTTCTGTCTTTCAGTATTTCCTCTCCTTGTGAGCCTGTGCGTGTCTGGGTGCAATTACCAGTCTCTCTTGCCAGTCTGTCTGAATCCCTGTCTCGTTTCAATTCAGTTCACCTTCAGCTGCATTCAGTTGAATGAATAAAAAGCTCTTCATCTTCACTGTAAATATGTTCCTGGCTCTGCAGCCCAGACATCATCAGTGAATAAGGTGTGTCATGTAATATGGCCATATCTTTCTGGATTTGAGTTCTGGTTCACAGGGGTGTGGTGGACCCAGAAGAAATCCTCTCCTTTGTTTGGGATTGATCCCCATCTCCATTTTTCTTCTCTGTATCTATCAATCCCCCATTTTTGCTCTCTCCTCTTCCTTCTTGCTCAGCTGGCTCCCGGCCTCTGCCCTTCCCTGCGGCGCATGCAATGATTTCAGTGTTCAAATGTGCAATAAAACTCACAGGGAGAGATGGGAAGCATTGAGAAAAACACATAAACTGAGGGGAAAAAAATCAGAGGGAAAGAAGGGGAGATGTTGGAAGAAGATGAAGGTGAAATGTTGTAGCTGATGCAGGGGGAATAAAAGGATAAATACAAGGAAGGAGAAAGTGAAATAAATGGTTGGCCGTATTATCATTATGCAAACAGATTCAGTTGAACGTTTGTGCGCTTGGATGTGATTTAGGATAGTCTCACTCTACCGGTTCACTTTTTATTACCACAGAGGAACCACCCTCACGCACACACACACACACACACACGCACACACACGCACACGCACATACTCACACTCAGACACATTATTTTCTTATTTCTTGCTCTTTCCCACACACACTTCCTCTTCAACTGTTGAACATAACCTTGCCATAAACTCAGTGGACGTTGGTCTACTGAGACACAGGAAATCTCAGTGGGTGTGTTTGCTGACTTGTGTGTGTGTGTGTGTGTGTGTGTGTGTGTGTGTGTGTGTGTGTGTGTGTGTGTGTGTGTGTGTGTGTGTGTGTGTGTGTGTGTGTGTGTGTGTGTGTGTGTGTGTGTGTGTGTGCACCAGTTCACAGTCACACTTGAAAAGATGGGGTGCTGCTGGGTCAGTGGCATATGTGCACATCATTTACTGTGTGTGTAAGTTAAGAGGTGAGGGATAGGGAGTGTCGGTAACTAGATCCAGCTCCAGCTGTAGACAACACCCAACAGCACAACCAGTTTCAGCGACTTCCTCTCCCCCAGGGCCTTCAGCATCTGTGTGTGTGCGTGAGTGAGAGTGTGTGGGAGGGTGTAGGCTTGAACTTTAATGTACAGAACATGTGGGAGTAGGGAAGTGCTTCATTAATTTGTGTGTGTGCATTAGGTAGCTATAGAACATGTGTGTGTCCTAAAGGCAAATGAAAAGAACAAAGAGCCTTATGATGTGTGCCAAGTGTGCGTGTGTGTGTGTGCGCAGACTTGTCTGTGTTTACACCTCCAACTGCCAACCCGTAAATCATTCATTTAGTGGGAAGAGAAACCCACACCAACTCTCGCACAAACACTACACACACGTAATCTCCCATAAAGGCACTCTTAAGGTTTATGTGAGTGGTGTAAACACAGCACTTTCTGTCCCACAGACACACAATAGAACCATACTTGACCGAACAATGTGTTTTGCGGCGGGGCCGTTGTATCACCTGACACACACACACACACACACACACACAAACCGTTCCTAGTATACTATTACGGACCATGGCTTGCTTAGTATGTACACACATTATTACACATCAGCCAAATACAGGCTGACTGATCTTCTGACTGATAAGTCAGAAGATAAAGTTGAACTTTTTAACATTGAACTTTATGTAATATGTACCTGGTGTTACCCAACTAAATTACTTAAAGAAAATAACAGAAATGAAAAGATTTGTAGTTTTTTTTTTTTTATCAGTGGGCTTACCAACAGCTGCTGTTAGATGTTAACTGTTCGAACACACGTCACCTTCTGGACATCAAACAAAGGCACCTGCATCCACACACCAGTGCAGCGCTAACACGTCCGTGAAGCGTGTGAAATGTGAAATACATACAACACTTCAAGTGCAGCGGTCATGTTGTATTGACTGTTGTCATAGTAACCAGCAATAAACTGCAGTTTTTATAATAAACATACTACATACTTTATAATCCTGTCACATACAGTCTTTTAAATAACATTATAAAAGTGTCTTTCCTTTTATCATACCAGACATCACATTTTCCATGCACCTTGTTTTTTACTGGTCATCTGAACAATTCTTGTTTTTGTCAGATGAAATGTTGATTTTTTTTTATTTTATTTATTTATTTTTTAAAGAGTGTTGAAGCCTGCAGAGTGACCATTTTGGAAAACGTAGTTCCAGTATTAGTTAAATATTTCAAAGGATATCAGAATCCTGCTTGGGGTGAAATGGAAAGTAATCATTATGATCTCATTATGACAGCATCATATAGGGGGAGTTTCAGGTTTCAGTGTTTCAGCAAAATAGTCAGTTTTCTTTCAATCACAGAAACATTTTCCTGTTAAAGGTTAAAAGTAAACTCTTATATTCAACTTGGGGAGAACACCATGTTTAACTCTTTTCAGTTTGTGTTTAGGCAAGTTTCCTATTTGTTACCGTCCAAAAAGTAGCATTGAGCTCAGTTAATAATTAGAAGATTAAAACGACTGGAGTTTGTGGTTTATTGAGGAGTTGTGTGTTGTACCATTTCTTGACCAAAAGTTGGTCAAGAAAAAAGTTTCTAGTAGAGCTGCAACAATTAGTCAATTAATTGATTAGTCGATTGATATGAAATTAATTATCTTAATCATCAAATAACAATTTTAGTCATACTCCAGCTAAATTGTTAAACTTTTGCTGTTTCTAACTCGCCAAACATGAGGATTTGATGCTTAAGGAAACTGATTATCTTTTGATTTTTGTTATACAAGAAAAACCATTTGATGTTACCTTAACCAGCCATTTTAAACAATCTACTTTGATTTTATAGACCAAACAGATTTCGATTTGTAAAAAAAAAAAAAAAAAAAAAAAATAGACAATTAATCAATAATGAAAATAATGGTTAGTTGCAGCCCTAATTTCTAGGAACCAAGAAGCTCCCACATATTGTAACCCCCAACACAACTCCCTGTTTGTACACCTTGGTTTTTGTACAAATTAAGAGGAGCCTGTTAATTAGTGAGCTCAGAGGTGTTGGTGGGTGGATTTTACTGCCTTTGGACCGAGTCAGGAGCTGTTTCCATTCTTTCTGCCAAATTTGCTTGATTATGTTCTCTCCGATGTATCAATATACATTAAAGACAGAACGTTTTCTGTATCTATCAAACCACGTAACTAGTTTTTAACAAAACACTGTGACTGACAGGATGAAGCTTTCCCACATGTGTAAACTGGTTTGACTTAGGAGTTTTTCTCTGGGGACTTTTTTACTGTTTGAAACTGTTGTGTTGTACAGCCCCATACAATAGCGTGCAGCCATGTCATAGACACAGATGAATCACTAGCCTCCAGGGAAAGTAGTGGCAGTGAAACAGAGAGAGTTTGGAGAGAGAAAGAGAGGAAAGGGAGGGGGGGGTGATAGACTTAAAGACAGAAGGGAAGGAAGGAGAGAGCTTGGGATGTGCAACACTTGGTTTCTCTGCTGCTCTAACACAAAACAGGACTCGTCTTACAAACTCATAAAACATTTTCTCCTCCCCTTTCATTTCAAACACACAACCACATGTTCACACACACGTGACAGTTCATGTGCATGTTCACATTCACTACATGTACTTCCAGTAAATATCTGCATTTGTGTGTGTGTATTGGTGGGTGGAGGGGTGTTTGTTGTAGAGGTAGTTAAAGGAGGAAGCGCCAAACCGATAGATGGGGACAGAATGTTCTGTGGAGAAACAGAAAGAAAGTTTGCATACGGTCTCCCTCTCTCTACACACACACACACACACACACACATGCACACACACCCCCACACCTCCCCACACACACCCACACAGGCTCTCACGCACAAAGAGCGAGAGGACTTTTATGAGATCCACATACCTGAAACCCACTGTAACACACGCATGCATGTAGGCACAACTCCATGATGAAATGTGTCCACTCATTTCCACATTTACTCAAATTGAAAACATAAATACAAATATGCACACACACACACACACACACACACACACACACACACACACACACACACACACACACACACACACACACACACACACACACACACACACACACACACACACACACACACACACACACACACATCAACAGATATTCAGGTCTTACAAATTAATTATACTATAACATTTAGGCAGAAGGTGAATGTGAACTTTTGCACTGTTTGAAGATTTCATCCATTTTTTTTTTCCGCATCTTTTCGTAAGTGGTCTGTGCACTGGTGAGACACATCACCGGCATCTTCACTTAGTTTCACTTAATTTCCATGACTGGCGTGCCAGAGTATGTCTTTGATGAAGACAGCGATTTTGGAGGAAGTCATAAAACGGACAAACACCACACCCACTCATTCATGTGCGTACTGCTTTCCTTGAAACCACTGATTAATGTTTACTTTGGATGCTAAGGTGGTCCAGTGACATTCACTGGAAAGACAGAGTGGAAGAAACAGGGAGCTCTTGTTTTTATCAGCCAGTAAGCATGTAGCTGTGTATGCATGTCAAATATTCATATTTTAGTTCATGTTGAGTGAGTAGAGCCGTGCTTGTGTGCACTTTCATGTGTGTGTGTGTGTGTGTGAATATGGATTTGTTTCCCTGTGATATGAATGTGTGTTTGAAGGGAGTCAGGGTGTCGCCAGGACTTCTTGCCTCGGGAGTATTAATGGTGTGATTGAAATACTTGAGATGCGTTCATGCTGCTCTCCCTCAAGGCTTCACTGACTCTGATATAATCTGACTTGGCAAACCCAGTGATCCTTCAATGAACATTCACTCGCCAAGGAATAACTGTTAAAAAATATAAATAATTATTTTCTCTGATGTCAGCATATTAAAGAAAAGACGTAAAGAACTGAGCTCCGACTTGGTGATATGTGTTCATTTTTCGATATCTTGTTTTGGTACGTTAGCACCTGTCCTGCCTTCCACTGCATTTTAGAGTTTTCTCAACAGGAAGAAAAGCGTCACTCACACCATAACTTCAGATGTCCTTTGTGCATGTCTTAGTCAATAGTTGGTATTTCTTTGGAGGAAAGTGCTGCCCAGATGAACCAGCATCAGGGTGCAGCTGAAATCAGCAGAGCAAAGAACAATTAGGCACAGTTTGCTGTTTCAGCTTCTCTCATGCAACAGGGGAATGTCACAGCGCTGGCTCAAACACGCACACATCCACACAGACACACACATTGTGCACATCACAGAATGACAAAGAGTACGCCTTTGTCGTTTTCTCATTAGTACAGAGTTGCAATGCCAGTGCTGAGGTTGAGACGTCGTATGATGTCGAGTTAGGTCAGACGTGATCGATGCGTCTGTCATCCGGTTGTGGCTGGAGCGCTAACATCAGGCACCAATCAGGCCAGGGTGTGGCTCTCAGCATGTGTGTCATGTTTGAGAATGTGTTGCATCTACAACATCTTAAACACCCCTCCAATGATTTTGATGATTTTAAATGACAACAGATGGATTAAGGAATGCAGTTTTTAATTACCAATGATTACACTAATCACCTTCAATCTGTGTTGGTTCAATTTTAGTTTCGATTTACGGTATAATATTTCCCCTTATTCGTTTGTGAACAGGAAAGGGCACAAATGGAACAGATGTCTGACTGTCAGTTTTTCAGGGATGTTGTGTTGCATGTCTTTAAAGGCAGGAGAAACTTCCTTTGCGGCATTGATTTTTGGTTGCCGTGTTTGCCACCACCCTTCATTTCAAAAAGGAAATGCTCGTTGCTCGGGCTTCTGTCAGTCGTGTGATGTTTATTGAGACACCAGGATTTTCCCTTTTTCTTTCCCACCCATTTGAAATTGATATGTCCCAGTTGTACATCACTTTGTGCTCTTTCTTCTTTCACACATTTTCTGTAGACGATGCAGCCCCAGCAGAGGAGGAAACAGTCCCTGAGACCCCTGCAGTAGAGGCAGAACCAGAGGCCCAAACTGAGCCAGGAGCAGAACCAGAACCAGAAGCAGAAACAGAACCAGAAACAGAACCAGAACCAGAAGCAGAGCCAGAGGCCGAAATAGAACCAGAATCAGAGCCAGAAGCAGAGCCAGAGGCTGAGGGCGAACCTGAGGCTGACGAAGAAACAGAGCCTGCATCCGAGGTGAGGGAAAATAATATTTTGTTTGTTGGTTTGTTTTGCTTTATTGATTTTTTTTTTTTCAGTCAGTCTTTTATCACTGTAGAAGTCTCTTGGTAATTCACAAATCTCAAAGCAATGGAAAAAGAGTGGTGGTTACATGATCACAGCTCCAAATAACGGAAGGAGAATGTGGTTCAAAGTTTGGATTATTGTTAAACTGCAGAATGTTTTAACTTTTGTGTTCGTCCTGACCACAAACTCCAGAAAATGTTTATGTTGCATCGCCAAGAACACAACTACATAAATATAAAACATGGCATCTTTCAGAGCTTCTGTCCAGCTGCGCGTCTCCGCCTGCTCTTTGATAACCTGAACGAACATTACGTGAATGTAATTTCATGAGATTAAAATCTTGTGCTGAATACAGGAAGTAGCACCAACGGTGAGTGAGCCTGAGCCTGATGCTGACCCTGAAACAGACGCAGATCAAGCAGCAGCTCCCGCAGGTGGAGATGAAGAACCAGTGACTCCTGCTGATGGAGACGCAGCACCACCAGCTCCTACAGCAGACGCTGACGCCGAAGCAGCTGCAACGACAACAGGTGATCTACAGCAGTTCAAATATACACATTTAAAATGAAGATGAGATGCAATAGTAATTGTCGTACTGAATATCTGTCTTCATCGCTTTAGGCTTTCTGAAACATTTCAAGCGTCTCTGTTGCCAATTTCCCTAATTTTGACACAAATTCTGTTTGCGCGGTTGTTGTTCAAGTGACGAAACTAGAACTACTTACAGCTACCTTCTGCTCCATGCACGTCACTATGCTGCACCCCGTTCACTCGCAACAGGAACAGTCTTTTTGATCGCAGCTCATAGCCGATGCCATAACACTGGATAAATATATAATAAAAACACAAACCAGTGATCTAATATTTGCCCTCTTCTCTGTTTCACTCTTCAATCCATGGCCAGCTGCGGACCCAGAAGTTATCGATCCAGAGGCTAAGGAACCAGCAGCTAAGGGAGAGGAGGAACCTGCCTTAGTTGTTGACACAACACCTGCTCAAGAGGAGGTCAGTGGCTTTTTTTCAAACTTACTTTGTCCCGCTGTGTATATTACAAATATTATTCAGGAGCTGCTGTATTATTAAGCTAATATTTCCTTTGTACACATTTTTATAGCTCGGACCAGATGACAAGACCACACCAGCGCCGGTAGCAGATAATGTTCCAGCTGCTGATGAAGACCCATCTAATGCACTGGACAAAGTCGTAACAGAGATCGCAGCGGAAGCGAGGGCCTTTATTCCCCCAAGTAAGTACATTGATATTTGGGTGCATATTTTGTATACTCACATATTCAGAGGGTAAAACATGGTCTCACATATGTGGCTTGGCTTATATTGTTTTTTTTGTTGTTGAAATTGTTAGTTGATTTAGCTTTATGATCATTTTAGAGGATGCAGTGGTGCTCCTTAGTTGCAGTGAGGCTTATGGACAGATTTTGTTTTCCACCCCTTTTAAATCTATAGACTGTGGCAGTAGGCTAAATTACAGAAGCACCTCTCTGTATAAAGAGTTGTAGCGAGAGCTGAGCAGATGTATTCTGTAGATGATCTCACCTCTTCAGCATGTGTGTCCTTTACATGGGGAAACTGTACAAACTTGTTTGTGAAACGTTCTGCCCCTCGTATATGGTACAAGTCAAATAACATGCCATGTTATGCAACTGGGTACAAGTCATGATAAAAAGTGTTCAAAGTACATGATGCCTTTATTTTAAAACCCGGCCTATGTCTTTGTGCCTGATGCAGATAACGATATTAGAGAGTAAATGTATATATCGGTCGGCTCTACTCTATATATGATCAGTATATAATGTTCACTATATAAAGAGAACAACTACTGCTGATAATGATGTCGCAAGAATTGTATATTTTAAAAAGTAGTAATAAGATGTTTTCTTCAAACCTTGATTCTCGTCTGTCTTTTCCTTCAGTTAAAGAGGAGGCTGGTCCTGAGGCAAAATCAGGTAAAAATATATTTTATTTACTATTATATTTTATTTTATAAACCTCAATCAAATCGTACAACTAAACAGATGGTTAAGGTGCGTCAAAAATAATGATTCTGATGTTCCTTTCATCACACAACCTCTGTGCAAAAATGTTTAAACTACTTTATTCCAGTAGATACAGTAACTATTAAGCCATGAAAAAGCCCACCTGTTCAATTGATGCTCAGAAACTATTTTAAAACATTACAGAAATAGCAAGTGACGATCAGAAATAGTTTGAAAATCACTAAACAGAGATCTGCAGTGTTCTTGTTGATTGTGTTGAAGGTAGACGGTGTTTTTTCCCATAAACTCTGAATGTACTGCAGCAGCTCTGAGCAACCAGCTGAAATTAAACAGATCTGGAGATTTATACCCTTTTGTTTTCTAGATTAAATCCATCTCAAGTTTATTGCTAAATATTTCAAAACATATTAGATCTCCAGTGTATTCTTTTGACCCAGAAATTAAATTGCCATTGACAGAATTTTATATCATCAGTCATTTAAAAAAAACAAACGTTTATGTTCTGCTTTCATGGGTTATCATGTATTATTGTTCTGCAACTCCCCATTTTCTGAACAAATTAATAGGCAACAGATGTGTCTTTCTATCGAAAACTGCAAATCCTCAAGAAGGCTACGAGGTGGGACTTGGGCCCTTATGATTTTACCTCTTAAATTATGTGCGATTCAGTAAGGAAGCCTCCCAAATGACCTCAGATTGATTTAATCACAACTGTCGACCTGTTTTTTTTAGTTTTTTTTTTAACATCATCTTATATTCTCTTTTCCTCTTTTGCTCTTTCCTTGCTAAACTTCATGCTGATTTAATTTCAGTATTTCCTGTCCCAAGAAGCCTTGTTGATTGCATTTACTGTATTTATAACAGGACATCCTCCTTTGCGTCACTCAAGAATAGTAATTCTATGTTTAGCGTAGCTCCTTGCAGTGCTTGAGTAAGAATGGGAAAGAATGTGTTTGTTGTTGAGAGAGTGGTTGCCATGGAAGGCTTCTTCCATGTGATAACTGGCAGGAGAGCATTTTCTCACCTCGGTGTCAAGAGGAAATTATTTGAGAAATGGATAGCAGCATGAAGGAAGAGGAAGGGAGAAACGTATTCAGAGGAGAAGATGGCAGAGAGAAGGGACTGTAGAAACTAAAGTTGAAACATAAATAGAAGTAAATAAAGATGAGAGTAGAAAAAAGGGGAAAGGGTAGAGAAAAGATGGTGCGGGTTAATGGAAAGGTCGGGGAATAGTAAAGGTTGAAAGAAAGGCCGAACAGCAGATAGAAATAGTAGAGATAGTCTTTGTAACATTCACGCACTCACCTGTGACAAATGGTGCTTTACAATGTGAGCACAACATTTAATATTGTATGTAGTCGGGAGGCCAGAATCATCACTGGATAATTGTGCCTTTGAGGTTCTATCAGTGATAAATTACCTCACTGATCATCCTGCACGTTGCCCTTCCCACACGAAAAGTGCTTGAGTCACACATGTTGTATAAGTCACTTGGGTTTCCCCCCCTGATGAATATAGAGTGGGTTAAGGTATTGTCCCTGACAGATAATAATCCTTTAATCTAAGTCAAACACTGGTTCACAGGATCATTGTTACACCCTCGGTGCTGGTAGTGTTTCAGAGAGCTCATTGAGGACGCCTCTGCAGGGCATTCACAATGGGGCCATGAGGGACTGAACCAAGCTGTGCTGCTCCGATGCTCCATGTGATCACCAAAAAGTTCAACATGAAAATAAAGAAGTGTAGGCTGTTAGAGAGACCGTATGTTTTTGTGGATGATATTCTCCGGGGTGTGAATATTCCCTTACATGGATAACTTTTACATTTCTGTCACCCATGATGGTTCATTGCTTTCTTATTTTTTTTTTGGTGCAGGGTTTAATTTGGAAGATGCTTTGGCAGGAGATGCAGCAGTGGGAAACTCACCACATTCAGATAAGAGCAGCAGCTTTGGAACTGAGGGTCAGTAATCACTCATAACAACATCTGTTATTGTCACCCAAAATGTCCAGAACATGTGGAAATACACACTAATCTCTCGTGAAGCTATACCGTGTTCAGTTTTAGTGGAATTGTTTTACCTTTTGCTGTTACTACAATCTAATGAATGACTTGTTTCAGTCCACTTGCTTTTTGAAACTATGAGGTACAATGAGATTCGCCTTAATTGTTTATTACAGTGACTGGAACCCATTGAGATCCGCAGTGTCTCCACTCGAGGGAATATCATGACGCTTTCACAAACATAGAGGGATCAGTACTTGTAACTTGTTAGCTGAAATTAGCAATTCTTTTTCTCAATGTTTTCACAAATATATATAAAATCTCAATAGTTACTATCGGACACTTATAAACATTAAGCTGGAGTTATTTTATATGATCTAATTCCGTTGTAATTGCTGAAATAAGAGTTTAATAAGTATGCAAAATTAGGTTTAAAGTTGTATTTTGATGCCTTATTTGAACCGAGTAGCTCACTGAACCCACTGAGATTTGTACATTAAACAAAGAGCTGTTCTTATCCTTCAAACAAAAAGGCTTCTCCTACTCATTTCATGTAATTTTCTGTTTTAAATGGCTTTGAGCCTTTTTACTTTAACATCAACAGCCTCATGAACAACGTCCTCCAATGATGAATCAGCCGTCTTTAAGCCCTCCATGTACTGACTGTGGTCTCACAACAAAACTACAAAGTCACTCCTCGGCAAAATAGTTTGTAGTACCTGACGACTCGAAAGCCGCCTCGTAAACTTTGTTTTGAGACATTTTTCTGGTTTCTCTGTAGTGCAAAAATGCTGTTAGAACTTACTGAGCTTTTCTCTCATGAGAAGACACTGAATTGATTCGTTTTATGAAAGCATAATCACAAGCCACAAGGCAATTTGACAGTAATGCAGCAACAAGATATTTTCCTTAAGCAGCTTCTCCCAGTGTTTACCCTTTATTCCCCATTTGAAAGCGGATTTATTTCGATTGGTATAATCATTATATATTACTCAAAGGTACTCTTCTCGAGGACTCTGTTATTAGCGGCTTTGTCAAGTTGAAGCAGGCAGAGGGCTGCCATGATGTCCCAGACAAATACAGACTGGCAGCGCTGAAGGAGATAACAGGGTTTTTTGTATGTGAATCAAATGAAAGATCAGAGACAGAGACAGAGACAGAGAGAGAGAGTGTCTCAGATACTTTATCACTCTGATGTTATAAAAGCATCTTTGTTAGCATATAGATGGGACACTTCCAAAATAGTTGTGTGTGTGTGTGTGTGTGTGTGTGTGTGTGTGTGTGTGTGTGTGTGTGTGTGTGTGTGTGTGTGTGTGTGTGTGTGTGTGTGTGTGTGTGTGTGTGCGTACATACATGTCTTTCTTTTTCTTTGTGAACTAATCTAATACGAAGAACTGCATTTCTTTTCTTTTTTTTTTGCTGTAAAGCACTTTGAGCTGCAATCTTTCAATGAATCGGGCTGTACAGATAAAGTTTATTATTATTAATTTTGGTTCAAAACTATCATTGTAAGGACATTTCTGAATCATGAGTATATTTAAAGTCGTCCGCACAACTTTAAAGGGCAATTTGAGAGTTAAGATTTAGGTTAAGGTTAGAATTCAGGTAGGATTTGGGTGGCGTTAGGCGCTTCACTGTGGTGGTTAAGGTTCGGGTAAAGGGCTAGGGAATGCACTATATCCATGAATGTCCTTACAAACATAGCACAAGTTAGTGTGTGTGCTTCCAGACCGGTTAGGACAGAAACGTTAGAGCTCGTAATGCCCCTGAGGTATAAACTACAACAAAGAAAATAATCTCCCCCTTCTTCTTTTTTCCGCTGCCATCTCTGACACAATGATTTACATGCGTCATTAACACATTTTAAAAAATACCTTTACTCTCCTTCCTTTATCAAAATCTGATTTCTCTTGTTTTGTCTCTGTTCAGGAGTTGCTGCTGGCACCTCAGGAAATGGTAAGAATATTTGTTTTATATACTTATGCTCAAAATACGCATAATAACAACCAAAATCCTCCTTCAATCTCCTTCGATCTCCTTCAGTCCAAATCACACACATCCCTGTCATATACTATGCAAACTGTAGCAGTGCGACTCCAGCAGTAGCAGTAATGTTCACGTAGTTCTGAAACTCGGTGAGATAGAGGCCGTTACTGATACACCTTTGATAATTCAAACAGGATGCAAGAGTCTATTGGTCTTTGTTAAAGTCACTTTACTATCAGTTCTGTTGGAAGTATAACTTCCGCTCCTGAATATCAATCTGGAAACAGATTCATCAGAATGACAGGAGTACGTTGATGGTAGATTAAACTGTTAGACATTCATTGTCACATGTTTGTGCATTTACTATCAATTAGTTGTAATTAGTACAATTTCAAGTTGTTAACAGTATTTCTGTATTCTTTGTTCCTAATAACAGACAAACCTCAGGCTCAAGGTGAGTTCTCTCTTGTCTTTCACATTAAACCACTCTCACTGCCAAAAACTACATGCAGCATAAGTACTCTCCTATTGTTTTGTGTCATGCACCGGCTTAGGCAGGTGTGTTATTGCTGCATGGTATTTCCAGAACTTTTTTTTTTAAACTTCCCATTGAAATTCAGTACATTTGCATAGTTGTTGAATGACTTCAAGCAAAAGAAGGAGCAGTGGCAGGATTTTAACCAAATGACTGAACGCTTCAAGTTACCAGTGCTGAAATATGTGCTGGGAAAAAATGTAACTTGAATAAAAAGTTAAAACTTAAAAAAGTGTTTTATAAGAACGACTAGTATGACTTGGAGATATAGAAAAATTAGTTTTATGACTGTCAACACACCTCTTTCTAATGTTTGGTATCCTGCATCTGTTTAAGCACTAAAAATCATGAGTCAGTTGCGTCCCGGCTGAGTGTTGTGCATGCGTACACATGCATGTTCATACAGGTTGGCACCCATCTCTACATCCGTTTACCAACTTACTCGTTTCTCCTGTTTTATTCCACAGAATATCACTGACTCATTCCCTTTTTTTTTAATGTTCTGTGACTCATGCCACTCCGCTGATTTTCTCACCTTATCTTCTATCACCGGATTTACTGTATATCCTGTTTAATTCTATCAAGTATGTTTAAGTTGCAAACTCGTCTTTTATACCCCAACATCGACATTTCCCCTCCATCTCCCCCACTGTTGTCAATTCAGCATATTTTGCCATCATTACTCTGTGGTGCCTGAAGACACTATACTATGTAAAACCGTGAATATTGTAAGTTGTGTAGATACCTTCTTTATATTTCACACTGGATGTGTTAAATCTGTGTTTTTTTCAGTAAGAAGAAATCCTTATTATAAATAAAAGTTATACACAGGTTCATCAAACATATTTGTTGTTGATTATCTTGTTAACTACTCCAGCATAAAGCAGATAATTACATTCACTGCCTATCTGAGCAATTTTGTGGTATTTGTACGAGTGCCTATACTTCGCTGTATGCTGTCACACTGCATGAAAACTCTTCAGATTGCTGTTGTCATAGTAACTAGGTTACAGGTGCAGACAGATTTCTATGACTGCTCGCTGTAAAAGCTTTTAGGCATTTAAATTACAGAATAGACGAATGAAAAGGGATCAGAAAATGCTGGAACAAGATGATGTGTCTCTGTCTCACATGTATACGAACATAATACGCACATTTTTCCATGTCATTGAGCTTCATTTCTGTTCATTCTTTCAACTGCAAAATGGCACTCGGTGGTGACACTGAACATCAGGATGATGTGCTTTACAGAAGCGTTAACTAAAAGACATTCATCACAGTGCAGTCACATTAATAACACCATAAAGCATGCCCAGGCTTAGATATTTATAGCTCAAATGGCATTTTTCCATATAGCTTTGCAGCACATTTTCCTGTTCTGATTCACTGGTATCATTTATCTTTTTATGTTTGTTTGTTTCCCTACAGAGGGCTCTGGCTCTTTAGCAGGAATCCTGTCTGCAATCGTTGTGTCTGCAGTGGGAGCAATCTCTGGATACTTCGCCTATCAGAAGAAGAAACTCTGCTTCAAAAATAGACAGGGTAATTATATTACTGTCATTTTGTAGCTGATTACCGAACTAATATTTAATCAATCGAACAAAATGCTTAATAACACAAGAGTGCAGAAACGGCTGGACAAAAAGCTAAATATTTGACTGAAAAATAAGCAACTTACAATGCTTATTGTAGAAGTTCCTCTTAGCCATTCAGTATCTTAAGCCATTCTTATTTTTTTTATTTTTTTACTTCAATTCCAATGCGCTTTCAAAAGGTGATTTCTAGTCTTCCTGGGGACACACAAAAACAACAACAAACAAATAAAAAAAAAAAAAAAACAAAGACAACTGTAAGAAATCAAAAAACAATTCATCAAAAATGAAAACAGAATTGTCACAAATTTGCGGCAATAAAAGAGGAAAATTAAATCATCAAAAGTTCAAAAACTGCAGTAACAATAATATCAGCTTGATCAGATTTTTTTGTGACTTTAAGAAAGAAAATCTACTTTTGATGTGTCTGATGTTGATGAAAACATGAATGAACTGCGAGCCAAATTTGTATTTAATGTTCTATATTAGAAAAAGCTTTGATCTCAACTCCAGCCTCTATGGCTTGTTTGGGTCTAATCACCGATTAGCGGATGTTAACCCCCATCAGAGCTCCAGATTAAGAGTCAATGACGCCATGCAAGAATTACTGCGGAGTTTTCACTTCAATCTGATCTGAATCTTACCACCATCTTCAACTCTTTGCTGTGGCTGGGCTCCAGTGTGACACAGACAGGGTGTGCTTTTGTGTCTTTTAGTGTGAAAAGTTTTGAAGGTCATTCGTCCTTATTTAAAACAAGATAGACTCAGCCTTACCTCTTTGGAAGTGTTTTTGATTACAATCAACTCACACACATCCTGCATCCCAATACTGCTAATTCAGCAAAGTTTTAATTTACAGTCAACATGAACATTATGCCATTCAGGTTTAGCAGTGTAGGCCAAAGGTCAGATCTAGAATAAGTGTTTTACTCTCAATATTTACAGTATGTTTCAGGGATCTAAATTTGAATAAACATCATGTTTGAAAATTAAGATCTCCTATTCTCCTGCATATTTCTAAGAATGATTCCCTCAGTGGTAAAGAGTAAGAACTGTAATTTGTAATGTAATGAGGATTTACAGCCTGGAGGTGCTCTACTAACAATAAATGGGGATTTCTGACTGCACAGATACATTTTGCACTTTTCCACCAGAAGAATATTAATATGGTGGTGATGATAGGCTATTAGAGCAGAGAAATATTAACATCCTCAGAAAGCCCTCCTGGGTGCTTAATTCACACCCTGTGTGACTGTATAGTTTCACAATTACAGAAGGTGGACAAATCCATTTTCTTCAGATTTGCTGGAGGGGACGCCATAAAGTGACCTATGGTCAATAGTAGGAAAATTATGTATCTAACTAAATACGTGTGAAAGTCAACCTGCCGATGTGTTGCCTTGTCTGCTTTATTTTGTCTTTTTGTGGTTTTCTGACTGACTTTTTTAATCGGCATTATTAGAAGTGGATCCAGAGGCTGCACACAAAGCTGACGCTACAGAGGCCCAGGCAGATCCCCAGGGTATGACGCAGACACACACAAACACACAAAAATAATATTCTGAAGTGGATACAAACATCACTCTCAGTACTTTGAAAAGTTTTAATTTTTTAACTGTTTTTTTTTCTTTCTGGTTTTAAAGTCCTTAGCAACCTGCTGAACTCCTCCTAGACCAGCAACGATCACGTGACTGCCTGGACCAACTACAGTCAAGCAAAGTGGCAATCTCACTGTAAGGCTCTGGAGCAAAAGTACTGTGAGGCCCCAGAGTAGGGCTGTGTGTTTCTGTCTGGGTGTGTGTGTCTGCAAATGTTGGTCTGTATGAGCCTGCGTGTGTGTGTGTGTGTGTGTGTGTGTGTGTGTGTGTGTGTGTGTGTGTGTGTGTGTGTGTGTGTGTGTGTGTGTGTGTGTGTGTGTGTGTGTGTGTGTGTGTGTGTGTGTGTGTGTGCGTGTGTGTGTGCGCGTGTGTGCATAATGTGTGTTCTCGTGTGTGCACATGTGGGGGAAAAAGAGTTAGTTCAAAATCAAGTAAATATATGTGAATTTTAAGGGTTTTAATTGTTACAAGGTAGGAATTTATTAAAATTGATCAGACAAACTTTCTGCTTTCAACCAAATCCGTCATTTTTTTTTTTTAAGAGTGGCCAAGAGATTAAATCTCAAATTAAATATAACCATAAAATGGCTTAATTATAGATCTACTTGTACATTTTATTTGAATGGCCACTATTCTGTTTTTAGTAATCCAATGTAAATATAAACCAGTAATAGATATTGATGTTGTAGGTGTTCAACTTGTAGTGAATTATTACAAGTTTTTTTTTTTTTTTTTTTTTTTAATTCTGCCATTGTCTGAACCATCCATATGATTTTGAAAGCCACTGGCAACCTGTCAAACTGATTTTTCTTTTTCAGCTGTCTGCAGGTCAAATGCAGGGTAAATGGATAACAGGGGGCTTCAATAACTACCACTGTATTTAATGGATTCTGATTAGGAACAGTAGTATAAGATGTTCATCCGTATTTTTGGGATGCTGTTATGTGGTCCAGTCTGTGTTTAAAGGGCCGATGATGTCAGTGTGTGTGTTTGTTTTTTGACTGGTGAAGGGGCTTTGTTTAAAATCCTGTTGAGTGACTATCACTTCTCCTCAGTCAGTTGATTACATTTGGTGTTGATACAAATCAAGTAACATCCACCAATTCAAAACAAATCTATTCAAGACATTCCAAAACATTTAAACAAAAATTATATTTTCTAAATCTTGCTGAGGTGAGTTGAAGCGAAGTGTGATCCAACCCTAGATTGGATAAATTGGTCACCTGACATGAACAAGTTAATAGATGTCATGTAGAAATGTTTTAGACAGTGTTCTGATGTAGTATGTGTCAGTCTAGTTGTGATGCAGTAATTTCTTCTTAATAGTGCCTTTCACTGACACAGCCTGGCTTGACCAATCTACAGACACACAGGGAAGAATTGCTGGGACATTCATGTGAAAACAGGCAAAGTAGTTGGTGAATGTCAGAAATATATGAGACAGAAAATAACAAATATGTACTTTATTAATTCATAAATGATAATTTTGATGGTTAAAAATGGTTACATGAACTGCTCATCCATGTGAAATAGCTCCATTATAATACATGATTGTAACAGCTGCTGTATATGTGTTCACAGTGGGCCAGTTTGCCATCTTTGTTCTTTTTAATAATAATCTTGCATTCCAAACTCTTCTAACAGCCTCTGTTGGCTTTCAGCTGTAAATCTCTCCTCATTGTGTGCCTCTTTATTTGAGCAAGCCAGTTGCTGTCACAGTGTTTTTGTATCATTCATATAGCCACATTACAAACACCATTCACCTGTGACTTTTATATGAATCCTTTACATTTTAGCAGTGGTGCCTCTGAGCCGACACAAATCGTTTTAGTCAACTTGTTTGCTGTGGTATTTTGTGATTATGATTGTGAAATGCCTCAGAAGCAGCACTACTGCTTTTCTTTTGCCATTGTAGTACAAAAAAAAATGTAACTTCTGAATTTCTTTTTGTTGCCTTGAAGTTTTTTCTACTTGCCCTGCTCCCTTTAAACTTTTCAACATGGTTGTAGAGGTTGCATAGTGCTGCACTTCATGTAAAGTGTGTTACTTTGTAAAGCACCATATAGCTGCAATACAGGACAGAGACTGTTGCTAACAGCCTTGCCTCAAGCTGAGAAATATTAATAGTCTGTGATGTCGCGTACCAATTAACTCTACTCTGTAAACTGTGGGCTGGACGCAAGGTCAAAGCTCTGTTTGAAATGCCTTCTAATCCTGTAATCTGTGACGATAGATGAGTTTCTCTTGAGACACCAAACCAAGTGGATAGTGTGTCTGCATGGCATGGAGTAATAAAACACTAAATACCCTCTAAATGATAGTACAAGCTTTTACAACTAGCCGCCGATGCCTTCAAAATAGAAAATCGTCCTTTGAATGAAGTACTCGCTCCTTTGTACCCTCCAGTAAATGCTATACGAGTCAATAAAAGCACTGTGATGTCCTGCAGTGCACATTTAGAAAACTTGCTTGGACTGATTTAATGTAAAGGAGACTCCAATGATAATATGATCCCGAAGAATGGAACACGATTTGCTTGTTGTGAGCATTATGGTCCACACTCCATTAATGTCCTGAGCCCTTAGATTCCTTGTAAACACAAAGTATTGGAGCATAGCATCCAAACCAGAATGTAAACCTTGAGACTTATTGGGTCCTGAAGTGCACTTCTCAGATAATGCTAGGGCATCAATCATGGCGCTGACCAGTCCTGCCTTATACCTAACACCCTCTTCAATATTCCTGCGAGTAAAACAAAACGTCATCATCAGAAAGACAATGAAACGAGCACGAGATGTTTTGTAATAACAATCTCTATGGGAGAAGCACTTTCCTATCCTGTATACATCTTGATTTATTAAACATATTTAGACAATTCATTTTCGATTTGGACAAGTGTAAGTCTTTTCCTTTTAATTTAAATACGCTGTTTGTACTTTGTGTAGGAACCTTCCTCATTTTTGTCATCTGGCACTTGTGTTCTTCTGGAGTTGTGTAAATAATGTTTGAGGAGTCAATTAAACAGTTTTCGTGGGAGTTGTTTGTGTTGTTTTCTAATTTTAGTGACTGTCAATGGATCATTTCATTACTGTGGTCCAGACTGAAAAATTTCAGTAATGATTTGTCAGATTGCCATAAAATTTGGTAGAGCCATTGGGGGTATCTAGAAGATTAATTGTAATAACTTTGATCCACAGACCTTTCATCTAGCACCATCATCGGAGCCAAATGCTTTGGTTTATCACCAAATACAACTTGCTAGCATTGTCCTCATGAGCATGTTCTTGTAACCTGGTCCAGTCTAAGTACAATGGGCCTCATTTTCCAACCATTGTTACAAAGAAATTTAAGAAGAAATTGGTGAATCAGGCCGTGATCTTAAAGAATGATCTAAATACTAGTATTTAAAAAAAAAAAAAATCAAAATATATTACGTATATAAATGATACTGTTTTATATGGATGGAAAAACACCTTTATGTAAAGTTTGTGCACCTGCATGACCTTGTTTTTCCTTGTTAGTGTCTCGTTTAGTCCCTGCAAGCTGTTGGAAAATCAATAAAACTCAGAGGGAATAAACAAAAAACCAGGCACCATAAGACATGAATCAAAATGCTTGATATGTAAGGTATTTAGAAGGAAACTCATACAACACAAGTTCAGGCATTGTGGCTGATTAATGGTGACAGGTCTATAACCTCATCAGGTCCTCAGAAGACAAATGTGGGAACTTGCGTAAGGTTTTCCTTCTTACCACAAACACACCTGATGTCTGTTCGTGTGCACATATTCATTCCTTACCCGCCAGCTATTTCACCCACACCAACTATAAACAATCTAATTAAACCCAGTACTGAGAGTGACTCGGAGACGCTCTCATGACTAATAGAGTCCATTTGATTCCAAATGCATCAGTCACATTTGTCATGGATGAAACGCTGAAACTCAGCTGTGTTGGTATCTGTGGGATGAGCTGACTCATAAAAATACCAGAGGTGAGGACTTATACCTCAAGGTAATTGGCTCATGTTTGGATACCTCCATAAACAACTCAAGTCGCAGTTTACGTCCATGTCTATCCAGATCAATATGATATTTGTAGTAAAGATGTTGAGGGTTTTTGGTCAATAAAGTTGATTCTGACAGAACACTTGTCGCCATGTTAGTAAACAATTATTTAAAAATCTAAAACATTGATGATTCATAGGCATTTTTAACCCAACACCACAGAGGCTCTGAACACGGTGCACACCGAATATTAGTGTCAACAATTCAGTCTATGACCAATGTTTAATATGGTCACAATCTCCCCCTTTGCTCCTGAATTATGTTTTGTGTTTTTGCAAAACACTAAAGGTGAAGCGCTGAGGTACTGCGTTCACAAGAATGGGACATATGTATATAAGTATTTGGACAGATGGATAACAAGAATGTAATAAACAGGAGCAGTTTAAGTAGCAAAAGTCAAGTTGAATTCAATTAATGTCAAATGATTCCTGCACTAATGCATTGTTTAAACCAAACCAGCGGTTTACAATCTGGGGGTTAACTGAGGTCACAAGATAAGTCTGAAGACAAGTATTACAAGTATTACTTATATAAGACAAAATATTACTGTTGTGTCTTTTTTGTTTACGTTTTGCTCACTTTAAACTACCCTTTATAGTAAATGTTTCATCCATACACGTCACTATAATCAGGACACAAAAACAATTGACGTCAACCATTAATTTACTCTTGGTCAGGAGCCCAGCTGCTCATTTGCTGGAATTCCACTTTTTTTTTTAATTTTTTTTTTATTGCGCATGTACTCCACACGTTAAGGTAAACGCGGTCTGCGCTCATAAATCCGTCATTACGGAAGAGCCACGAAGCGGTCCGGTTTCGCCAGCAGAGCAGGAACACAACTGGGTGTATGAATAGTGCATTGTGCAGGTACAGTATGAGGTGAGTTCACATGGCAAGATTTGCCTGCTTATTCAAAACAACTGCTTATGCATTGTGTGCCAAATGAACTACAGTACAAAAGCTCTAATTAAGACCTCAAACTTAATGCGCCCGTTCGATTCGACGCCTCTGCTCTCCTGAGTGCGTGGACTGTGCTCATGGCACAGACCGTTTACAACTCACTTTGAAGCACTGGCTTTTAAACACTAACTTTTCTTTTGTAACATAAATCGTCACAGTAACACGGTTGTGTTAACTGCACACCGCTGGCCAGAGTGCCTAGGAGATCAATCATTAGGGCCCGAGCACCGAGAATCGGTGCGAAAGCCCTATTGTTTTTCGTGAAAATGTTCTTCTTCTTCTTACATAAAGTGATTTGCCTTTTTGGAAGCTTCATCATATTCAAAAACTCATGAAAGTGAATACACATTTGTCTCCCGGCGAAAAATTTCGTATTCTATTGGAGTCGCGATTGGGCGTGACCAAACGGCTCGAGAGCGCCCCCTAAAGAGATGCCCCTGCGGCCACATTTACCTAAATTCACAAAATCCGGTGGACACGTGTATCACACCAAGACGCACAAAAAAGTTACATTGCACCTTTATGTCACCTGGACAGGAAGTCCACCATTTTGAATTTAGTCGCCATTTTTGTCGATTCTGACACGTTGTACTTTGTCGAACTCCTCCTAGGGATTTTGTCGGACCGACTTGAATTTAGGGTCTATGGATAGAAAACATGTTTGGGATTAAAAGTTATCAAAATAATTCGTTTTCGTCTATGCGTGTGCCCGTAGCGTGGCGGCCATTTTGAGCATCTCGCCATGAAACTACGAGTTGCTTTAAATCTTATGTACATGGACCGACCTTCTCCAAACATCACAGGTATGATAACAGCCCCACCCTGAAGACCCCTGTGGGGTAATATTCGCTCATAGTCTTAGCGCCCCCTGTTGGCCACTGGAAATTACACTTTTCATACTCTAACATTCTATGTCGAGCTGGTTGATCCCATGAACGTAAAGTCAATAACCTAAACATGCAGTATATATTGAGACATTCATTCGACTTTGTCAATGGGCATCGCCGTGACGATGCGGCAAAGTTTGATGTCTCGCCGTGACACAGGAAGTTGATGTTTAAGGTCAAGGGATGCTTGAAACCTCACGAAACGTGTCACATACATCCGGCGTGGTGAGACAATACATCTGATGTGTTTTGCGAGTGGGCGTGGCCAAACGGCTCGCCAGCGCCCCCTGCTGGAGACAGGAAACGAGACAAAAATAGAAACTTTAAGCGGGGATACGCGGTCCCTCGCGCGCTCCACGTCGGGGAGACGGCTTCGGGGAGGCGGCGTGCCAGAGTGCGAGGGCCCGTACGTCACTGCTTGCAGTTTTAATTACAATTCTTTTTGCAGATGCAAGATTTTTGGGTACGTTTTAAAGCCAGTCACTGTCAACACAGAATAAGTGTTCTGTGTATGAAATACATATGATAAAAAAACTGCACATCACCATTCTGCAGAGTCTGAATTATAGTAAAATGTTGTGTTTGGCCTCAATCAACAGTCCACAACCCAATTGACAAGACTGCCAATTGTCACATTTTAAAAGTTAAAACCAGAGAATATGTTCACATATTTTTTCCTCAACTATTTAATTTATTCACGTTTTATTTAAATCAAACTAACTCTTTTCAAATCTGCCCAGGTCTGCCCTGTTGCTACCTCTTCTTCTCTTCCTGCTTCTGGCAGCAGGAAGGGATGTCACAGGGGAGGAGGTGGACAAGAAGCCCAACTTTGTTCTGATGATGGTGGACGACTTAGGGATTGGCGATATAGGGTGCTACGGTAATGATACCATCAGGTAACCCCTTTGCGTTTTAACTCTGCTTGTTGTTGGGTAGCCTTTTTGTTTATTAGGTCAGATCAATCCAAATGTCACTCTGATGCCCTGCAAAGAAATGTGTGAGTCTGATTTACTCTATTTATTTATTAATTCCTGTCTCTGTAGGACTCCTAACATAGACAAACTTGCCTCTGAGGGGGTGAAGCTGACTCAGCATATTGCGGCTGCTCCTCTTTGCACCCCAAGCCGGGCTGCTTTTATGACAGGCCGTTATGCACTCCGCTCAGGTAACAGCCAGTGTCTGATTGGCGAAGCCTGTCTATATTTGTAAAGTGATGTTTGATTTTGCCTAACATGATACGTCTCACGATTGTTTAATAATTTATATTTGCACATGTGTATATGTTTGTTGACTAGGACTGGGTAGCGCAGGGCGTGTCCAGGTGCTGTTGTTCCTTGGAGGTTCGGGGGGGCTTCCACCTACTGAGACCACCTTTGCTAAGAGGCTGCAGCAACAAGGATACACCACGGGCCTAGTGGGTGAGATACCATAATGTGATCATTTATTCATTGGTCGTTGTTGGGAGATTTTTCCTGATTACGTCTCAGAAACAGCTTGAAACTGAGGGAGCTTTGCAGAAAGGCACCACAATGTGCACAGCATATTTATGGATTTCTCAATAAAATTTTCTATTCAATCTTTTTTATATTGCAACACATTGCAACAGTGATCTCAGGGCACTAGCATAGTGACGTCCACCGTGAGGGGACAGAACAGCATACAGAGACAACAAACACTGGGCAGGACGCTCGGGTCAGTAACCACACATCAGAAACTTGTGTTTTCTACTTTTGTGTCATAGAATTATGAGAAAATCTTTTTGTGCTTAGGGAGGCTGTTTTCAATACCGTCAACAGTTCCTTCAACGTTTTCACACTTTTTACAAGCATTGACAGCTCATAAAAACATTATTGTTTTGCATTTTGCACACACAGACAAAGATCCCTGAGATAGCAGTGTGTTGAAAAGTGGAAAAGGTTTGTGTGCTCACATTCTTGTGTCACGTCTTTGTTTTTGAGTGTCCAGCCCTCCAAATATCTCCCTTTTTCTACTCACTGTTTATCTGCAGGTAAATGGCACTTGGGTGTGAACTGTGAATCCAGAGGGGATCACTGTCATCACCCGAACCAGCATGGTTTCAGCCACTTCTATGGCCTGCCGTTCACCCTGTTCAATGACTGTGTGCCTGGACATGGCAGCTGCGTGCTGGCAGATCTCCAGCATGCACTCAAAAATCTGACCATGTTGCTCGGAGTTGGACTTGTCACAATGGTAAATGTGACTTTTTTGTCAGTTTATCTTTTCCTCTCCACAAAAATGATCACAATAGGGTCCAGTTGAAAAAGGCACATAGAGGCATACAGAACGAGAGAAGATGGTTGAGCTAAAAAAAAAATAAAAAACAAAAACAAACTTAAGTGATACCTTTTAGTTGCCAGACTACGAGGAAGAAATTGGAATACAAAGAGTTGTGCTGTTCACCCCAAAGCAAAATAATGTGTGTGTAATCACACTCTGTGCCAGAGGGTTTAAAAAAAAAAAAAAAAAAAAAAACTGGGAACAGAAGCTGCATTTGTGAAACTCAGTCACGACAGCCAGAAACTTGCTTCAGGGGAAAGCATGATGTGGAAACTGAAATTTCTAATGAGTGAAAATAAATGAATACATAATAAAAGTGCTACGATAAACCATAGTGCCCTGCAGGGAGACAGAGGTCCTTTGTCATATGTTACAGAATAAATCTATTTTCAGATCTAAATTTGAATACTGCACTGTTTGAACAGAAGGACACCATGTTCTATTTGTCTAACCCGGTGAAAATAACTACTTTGGTTTGTGATGTCATCTACTGGCAGTATCAGGGAATTACGTACAAATCTAGCTGGAAGTCACAGTTTAGTAAAATGAAATGTCAAGTCAAAGGAGTACGATAGCAACAGCTGTACAGTCAATCCTCTTATTGTGAAAGTGATTGTGTAAGGTAAGGGCTGGGACTTAATTACGTTGCAGCAATTTTTTTGTTTAGTGTTGTGTCAGACTGCATTACATAATAAGTTGTTCCTTTTTTTTCCCCACTGTGTCCAGAATATTAAGTGAGGACAGATCATCATCATGCAGTCCATTCCAGTTACACACAAACCGCGGCCTCACAAGTTAACTTGGTATTTCTGTGAAGGATGTCACTAGTATTCAGACACCACATGTGAAAATCTGTCTGAAGAATAGGATTCATGTCAATGAGGGGAAAAAAACTTTCTAAATCCACTGTCTGTGTGTCTGTGTTGTGTATTTTCAGGTGTGTGTCCGTGTTTGTGGCCTTTTTGAAGTCAGCCTGTGGCTCCTGGTGCCACTTTCCTTTCTCTGTATCTTAGCAACCGTTGTGTGGTATGTGCCCTTTATGCTGCTGCCAACCTGGAACTGCATTATCATGAGAAACCAAGAAGTGATCGAACAGCCAATGACGGTGGAGACGCTGCCCCAGAGGTTGTTGGGAGAGGCACAAATTTTTTTAAAGAGGTAGGAATTCAGGAACAAATCCAGGTGGTTTGTTTCTTTTTTTTTTAACGAGTTTAAAACCCCTCTGGGTCATCTTACATTTACAATCTAAACAGGGCAGTTTAAAGTTATGTGGTTTGGCCCCGACTTTATCTTGTATGTTTTTCCTGTGTTATCACATGTAGCTGATTGATCCACAATAATGTTTACTTTTCTATAGTGAGAGAATGAACTTTCAAAGATGCAACTTAGAATAAGGCTGAATTAGTGTAAATTATTTTCACTATCAACTAATAAAAAAAATATCCTCATTTTTGTTCCAAACCTACTTGGCTTCTACTGAAGATGTAAATTTTCAAAGAATTTCCCACAATGCATAATCGGTAGTTTAATTTTTAAAGTAGCTGTAAACATTCCTTTTATGTTATCAATGGTTCACATGACAGTGTGAACATCTTTGTGAAAGAGATTGCTTGAATGAATTTTGAAAAACGCTTCGAACCAAATCTAGCTCCCATGAGCTCTGTGGAGCGTTTTAGCATCTTGTAGCTTTTTGTTTTGTTTTCTCGGCTGCACCCGTGTTGTTTTAATTCACTTTTACTGTATATTATTGCATCATGAAAAGTTCTGAAAACTCTTGCATGCTACCTGTCCAGCACCAAAAATTATACAGAATTTGAAATTAGTACAGCAAACTAAAACTTCAGCTACACGGGATGCACTTGTCAGTAGGATCAGTTTATTGATGATTGTGGGTGACAATAAGAGAAATTAGAATGTCACCTGTCACCGTTAACGTTTCAGCAATATGGTCAATATTTAAAAAGAGCGTCAGGACTAATGAGAGTGCTTTCTCCTCTTTAGGAATGTTGATAATCCGTTCCTCCTCTTCTTCTCATTGGCCCATGTCCACACGCCACTGTTCAATACTCCAGCCTTTGCTGGCAAAAGTCGCCATGGTCGCTATGGTGACAACTTGGAAGAAATGGACTGGATCATTGGTGGGTGTGCCATGTAAAGTGAATGCGTTAATTGTGTGTGCTCTGTCAACCATTATACAGCGAGGTTTAGTTTGGTGGCCATCAATGACTCAACTCAGCATTTCAGTGTTTTTATATCCTCTAAAAATCTGGCCAAAGGTATGAACGCCAGACACAAGTTTAAAAAACAATCAGGAAAATCAGTGCTCCTTGGTTTACAGAGTTTGAACTCACTCACTTCATGTTATCTAACCAACCCACCTGGTTTTCTAGGTAAAATGACAGAAACGGTTGATTCCCTCGGCCTAGCCGACAATACTCTGATGTACTTTACATCAGACCATGGTGGACACCTGGAAGATGCTAATTTGTTAATTGGACAGACAGGAGGCTGGAACAGTATCTATAAAGGTGAGCTATGTTGAAGCTGTTTTTTCATTGCAATCTTTGACTTATTGATAAGTGTCCATGTGTTTTGTTGGCATTAAGAGAGAATTAAACTTTCTCTCCTCTTGTTAACAGATATTTTTGTTGTCTAATTTCTCCTGTTGTCTCATCTGTAGGTGGGAAGGCTATGGGGGGCTGGGAAGGGGGGATCAGGGTGCCCGGTATTTTCCGCTGGCCTGGCAGACTGGCTGCGGGAAGAGTGGTGGATGAACCCACTAGCCTCATGGATTTGTATCCCACCCTGAAATATTTAGCCCAGGACACACAACCAGACAGGTACAGAGTTGTCGATATGGGTGCTTTCTTTTTATTGGGTAAACTTTCATTCACAGACTTTAATTTCTTTCACCAAAGTTTAATTCCTGGAAAGGTTAAAAAGTTTCTGTACTTCCTGAACCACTTACCGTTGTAAAAAAAAACAACACACTTGACTCTGTCTGGGGCTGAAGTCACACCTTCAGTCTCTCATTTAAAACCTCTAAAAAGCACACACACAGTAGCTCAGTGAGGATTTCTGACACTTATTGTAATCATCACTAATCATCCATTTCCCACGTTCCCCTCTCTTTCCTCATCTTGCCTTTCTCACAGACAATTAGATGGCCATAACCTCATGCCACTGTTGGAGGGGAAAGCTGTGCGATCCGAGCATGAATTCATGTTTCACTACTGTGGCATCTACCTGAATGCAGTGCGCTGGCACCCACCCGGCAGTAAGTTCACACAGAAAAGTTTTTATTTATCTTAATACTTTTGACTTTCTAAGTGTGCACAAGGTTCCATTTTCTCCACTGTGGCTGTTTTCTTTCCTCTTCCTTCATTGTTGTTTTTTTTCCCCCCCGATACCGATTTCTTGCTTCTAGCCCCACTCATTCTAGATCGTTTTAGTATTTTGTTTAACAGCAGTTTTCATGTGTCGGTGGGGGCTTTTTTCTTAAATTGTCCAGGAGAGTTTTCGATCTACATCGCCATCTTGAAACACTCACTGGAAGTCATATATTAAAACCAATTTGTATATAATTGCATAGTTCTGGTTTTCATGTACTTTTTCTTACCACTGTACACTGTGTACATGTGTTGACTGGTGTGTGTTTCCATCCAGGTGACTCTGTCTTTAAGGTGCACTTTTTCACTCCCAACTTTTCCCCTCCGGGAGCCGGTGGATGCTATGACACTAAGGTTTGCCTCTGTCATGGAGAACATGTGACGCACCACAACCCGCCACTGCTGTATGACCTTTTCCGTGATCCGTCAGAGTCCCGCCCACTGACCCCTGATATTGAGCCGCGATACTCTGAAATCCTTAAGCAGACTGCCAGAGCTGTGGAGAGACATAAAAGCAGCCTCACAAACGAACAGGCGTCTGACGCCACTCAGTCACACGTCAACACAGCTGCAAGCAGCGTTCAAAACCAGATGACTTGGAACAAGATTCTGTGGAGACCCTGGCTTCAGCCATGCTGTGGGACATTTCCATTTTGTGGGTGCAAAGAGGACACAACACATATGTAAAAAAGAAACATCACCAGAAGAAAGTTTCATATATTATGTGCGCTTACTAAAACTTCTGTGATAAATGACAGGAATCTACTTTAATTAAACAATTTGATATTTTGATGAATACTTTTTTTTAGTTCAGGCTGCCTTTGCGGGATTTCGGCACTCCAAGTGTTCGGAGCATTTTAAAGGCATGATCTGACAAGGTTTGGCTGGATTTGGTGTCTAAAAACATTCTGCCATGCCATTTATTCTTTCAAGTATTTATACTGTGCTAATTTTCAATCAAGCTATGTCTGAGCCATATTTTGTGTTGATAACAAATTATATTAGAATGTGCTTATTTACTGAGGTAATGTAAATCTTTCTTTTGACTTGTGAAATATGATGAAATCCATATGCTGAATTAATTAGTATGTATTAGTTGTGATTGACAAGATGATTGCCAGCTGATTAGCAGCTGTGATGGGGAGAAGGGGGACTGAGTTTTTTGTTATACTTCACCAAGCATGGAGGAAACGTGAGGAAGGGGCATCGGCACAGTCTTTGACCTCACGTTACAACGAGAATGTTTTGTAAACTTTTTTGATTAATGTGAGAATAAACGAAACAACTGAACCGGCGACTGCAGCGTTATGATTTGGACCGGTTTAACGTGTGAGTCAAGCGGAGCCCCTATTAAGATGGCACAGTTTAAATGAAAAGGACACGGCCATCACAAGCTAAGTCTAAAAAGATTCAACTTCACAATCAGTTTTTTTTTACACGTTCCATTCAATGAATTAAGGTTCTGTTCAGTTCGTGCTTTTATTTTGTTATTTATATTGTTACATTATCCAGGAATGAGCTTGAAGTAGAACAAAGACATGGGTCAGAGTCTGTGAAAGGTGTGCGCAAACTTGATCACAGGATTAAAGAGCTCACCTATAATGCCAATCCATAAAGAAACCATTTCATTTAAAAGCTCTCAAAGCTTTTACAAATCCAAAAGATTCAACTATGTTCGTTTTCTGTTACCAAAAGCCCATCTGATGAGGACAAGAAAAAAGGTGATGACATTTTCAGGAGCTGTTGGACATTGCCAAGAAGCTGCGAGTGACTTTTTCTGTCAAATAGATTAAAGTGACAGATTATGTGGTTAATTATTTAATACCTGACAGGGAAAGCAAGCCAGCTCTCATCTGACTAAGCTGAGGAAGGTGCAGCATTTGCCGGAGGAGCCTGGTGAGCGAGTTGACATTGCAGAGTCACAGATCAACAAGATGGAAGTCAAGAAATGTGACGTGGGCAAGGTGAGTCAGTCTGCTTCAGTTAGTGGACCTTGTAAATAGTCTAATGAGAGTAAATAACCTATGTTCATTCTAATTTTTCAGACAGCGGAGTTTAGTCGTGCTATGGCCTCATGAAGACAATATAGAGTGCAGTCTTTGAAACTGAGCTGGTTTTAAACATTCTCTTCACCAAATATGAATTTTTCTTTATTTAAAACACTACATATACAAGTTATTGTGATCAATGGGGCTTTGAAATGACTTTCTGGTGGATGTAAACAAGGAATAAAAATAAGAGTCGTACATTTCAGAAGCAGCCAGTGATTTACATTGGCTTTCATTGTTAGTTTCTACCACTAGAAGGCACCAAAGCACCAACGTTTCATTTTGTACATGGTGGCTTTGAATAAGAGGCAGCACAATGACGATTGTTTTTATAGTGGATAAATGTTTGCCTAATTGCAACAAAATGTACTCTTTGATGCTTTGTTTTAATCTAGACTGGGATTGTATCTTCCTATTGTTTCTTAATATTGCATGTAAGCAAATGCCAGTTGGTATATTGAAATGTGATTGAATAGGTTACAGGAAAGCTTAGTTCTTAAAAAAAACCTTCTTGCTAAAACAGGCATGTCAAGACAGCCAAAAAGGGAAAAATAATGTGGATAATTAGACAAGGATACACTCAATTCTATTGGTTGTGTATTGATGACAGCAGACATTAAGAAACAAAAATAGCATTTTTATAGACAATAAAAGCAAAGCATACACTAAAATTTAATTTAATTCCATTTCAATTTACAACATAACTTTGTTTACTTATTATAGTAAGGTCCCTAAAACAGAACTTTACTACATTAAAGAGAAACCCAACAATTTAATAATTCCTATGAGCAACGGTGGGAAGGAAAAACTCCCTTTTAACCTTAGATAGAACCAGGCTGAGGTGAGCAACCATCTGCCTCGACCGGTTGGTGTTAAAGGAGGGCAGAGAGAGAACAATACCGAGCAACAAACTGTACGACATTAAAAACATGATGTTCAAAGTGCTTTACACTGGCACAGAAACATAAAAAAGATATTAAGAAGAAACAAAAATGACATCTAATAGAAAATATAAACAAGGCAGAAACTAAAACTAGGCTACATTTAGACAATAAAAACAAAGATTGCTCAAAGTGCTCTACAGAGGCACAGACACGTCAAAAATTTATATTAAAAAAACATACTGTAAAACAAACAGAAATATCTGCCAAGTAAGTCTGAATACCATGACTTCCTGTATGGATTTCAAATCAAAACATTTTATACAAGGTCAAGAGATATCTGTTTCTCAATTATTGGAATTACATATTAACACTTGCTATTTTGCGAGCCTATGTATATTGATGTTGACAGGTTTAATGACATGCGATGCACTATGAATACCAGGATAGTGCATTCAAAATGGACAAAAAATGTAGTATGAAATTCTTGATACTTCTTTCCCTAAATGGTGCCACCTAAAGGAAGAGGAAGGGCCATCAACAGATTTTGAAACTATTGAAATCAGCGCGAGGAAACTGCAGCCTTTGACGAAGTTGTGCCCCTCCACACAAAAACACCATTCTGCTGCTGTTGGAAAGATGCCATTTAGTTGTTCTGGAAACACAGAAAGACACATTCAGTTTTCAGTAGAAGGAGTAAAAACAGCTGGCAGATATGTTGACAGGTAATTCGGATTCAGATGTTGCTTTCATTTCCGGAAACTGAGCGATTTGAGGCAACACGACCAGGGATTGATTACTTTATTGATCCTTAAAGGGAAACGACAGTTAACGTGATGATAAAACAACAACAACATAAAAAAAAACATGCTGTTGTGTAAACCTAGTGGCATTTATTTAATATGTTTAACAGAAACTGTAGGCTAGTGCAAAGTGCACTATTTAATTATCTTATATTTGTTATGGCATATTAAAGGTCAATATTAAAGTTAGCCTAAATAAAGATACAGAAATGACATTGGCAAAACCTTTTTGTGTTTGCAGGTCGACCTCTCAGACCAACAAAGAAGAGGCAGCAACTAAGGATTTTCAACGAGGAGCTGCTGGAGGTGGAGGGAGCTGCCGTGTCCATTTCCACTTGGATTAAAGGTAAGCAAAATATGGGGTCCCCCTTAAGTGATCTGAGACTACATTGACCTATTTAACTAGGGAAAAAAAGGGATTTGACTGGACTGGACTGAACTCTCTCCAAACGTCAAGGACTAACAAGGACAAAAGAAGAGACATCAAGCTCAGAACGTAACACTTAGCGGGTATCAACAGAAATTGAACGGTGGGCAGTTTCGTATCTTTTTTTCTACTGTTTGTTATCTGAATGCACCTTGTTCATTGCAGACATTTGAACTTGTCCCAGAAGGGGAAGCACAGGTGTATGATGGATACATTCCACTTAGGGAAAGTCCTGCTTGATGAATGAACTCTGTATAGCTGCCATGACTCACAGGAAAACTTTTTTTTTTTTTTTTTTTCACTTACTCAAAGTGAAAAGTATGAAAGTTGGACTTCTTTCTTATTCTGTCGGTTTTCACAAAGTATAGCTTGTGCCTAGCTCACCATCCATGTGTTATCCATGTGTATGTAACTGGCTTTAAATGTAGTCCAATATAACAAGTAGGTAGCTTTGCTTTGTCTTCCTTAATTGGAGTTAATTTATTCATTTCAGCAAAGTGGAGGTGAAATTCCATAAAAAGGTAGTTTCGGCTGTTTGCCACTTGGGGGCAAAGTCAGACTGTTTTGGACAATGGATCGCTGTACTGGGTTTTTGAGAGAGAACAGGATGGGCTAAGATTATAGTTCTGTTGCTGTGGGCTGTTATGCTGCCTGGCAATAATAATAATTATTATAACTAGCAGTAGTTTGCATATTCTTATTGTAAAAAAAAAAGTATTAGATACACAAATACAAAAGCAAAATGTAAAGCACGTAGGTATTGCTGTAACATAGTGCCACGGTTTACCTTCAGTTTTACCTTCAGTTACCTCCCAGTCATCGTTTTTGACCTTTTCCTTGTTATATATTCTTCTGAGCCCTGCTCCATTTTCTTCATGTCTCCCTTCCTTCCCCTCCCAGATTATCCTCAGAAATACTCACCTGTGACTTCCCTTCCTATCCAGCTGTATAATTTCGGTGACATAATAACACTTTTCTATCATCCAAATGGATTTTTCTTTCCATTTACACCCCTTCGTGAAGATCAGAGCACAAAGTCAGCTGCTGTACCATATTGCTCACGGACACCGGGGCAGGGTGGGATGGTTGACCTACTTTGGCACCCTGTGGCTCCAGAGATCTTCAATATTAAAAGACTTTAAAGACTGTGTGAACTTCTCCATCATCAGTGTCATCACCATTCATTATCATCATTATCAACGCTGTCTCCCTCCAGCAGTGGCTGACTGTCAAAACATCAAAGTTTGCCACAGCAGCAGCCTATAATTGCTCTCCTTCCTTCCCTCCTCTCTGTTTCCTCCTCATCCGTCTACTCAAACTGCCTTCTTCATCTGCTCCTCCTTTTTTTTTTTGCCCTTCCTCTTCTTTTTCTCCTTTTCTCCCTCCAGAAATTGCACTCGCATTTGTAAGTGAGGAGAGAAATTTCATCATAATCATCATCATCACTATAATTGTTGCCATCACGGTCATAGTATTTACTTCTCTCCCTCCAGCAGAGCCCCGTACATCAAACACCCTGCAAGTTCATTACAGTGGCCACTGCATTATGTGTCTAACTGTAAATCATGCAGTCGACCATACATAACGACATTTGAGTTAATGATGGCTGGTGGGATAGAATGTTACTTGGCTGTACATCATGTCACACACACGTTTAGCCATACACACGTGTAGCCGCACGCACACAGGACCACATAAAAACATGAACATTTGCACGGGACTAAATGCACACACAGTATATCATGCTGTTTCGAACAGATCAGTGGCTTTCTGTAAAGGTCAGTGTTTCATGGGACGCCATAAAGCATTCTTATATTCGTCTATTTCACACACGTAAACACACGTACAGCTTGAAAAGATAGGGATGTTGCATGGCAGCCTAAACACACTGCAAGTATCACAAATACTAATAGCTGTGGGGGTGTTGCAATGTATTGTTTTTCTTAGATTTTCTTTTGATATACATGTGGGTTTGTGCCTATAGCTTGGATGATGCTAAGAATAGAGTTCATTATGTGGCATATTATCTTTGTTGTGGAAAATCAGTTTTTCATTTGGGCAATTAGTTTCCGGGAGATGTTTGTTGTGTTCAGCGCTTGAAGTTTGAGTTATAAAAACATTCTCATACTGACCTTTTAAATGTCAAATATACACACATAGTCATCAGTCATATTATGCACTGTTTTTGAGGGACAGCAAACGAGCTTCGTAACTCTCTGCCGTCGGTCTAGTTTCTTTTCCGTTTCCTCTGTTCACATTACGTCTTCTTCGGTTCTTAAGTGCGGCCTCTTTTTTGTACGATTTTTCCATCTGTGCAACACAATGCAATTGATCCCTCTGTCATGTGTGGGAATTATAGGAGAAGTTTGCTTTGAAGACAGAGCTGTAACTGTGAGGTGGTTAGTCTAGTTTACCACCCAGACAGAAAGCAGCAATAAAAATAAAAAGTTAACCTAGCCCAAATATGCACCATCACTTAAGCCTGGTATTATAAAACCCAAATTAACTGCGTGAATAGGGTCCTGCCACGCTCCATTGGCGGTTGTTTCTAGTCATTGCATCCTAATTTGTGCAGACCGCGGGTCAATTTAAAACTATTGGAGCAGTTTTTACCCAATTGGCGTTGACTATCACATGATGTACGCTATGCACCGAAACTCACAAAGTCTGTACACAAACTGAGGAAATATACTGTATGTACATATAATTTGTGTTTTTACTTGTTATGTGCTGAGACTATTTGGTGCCAAACATCAGACCGTTGTGGTAATTTCTTTGGACAATTGTTATGACAGTGATGTTGCCAAGCTTGGTATCATTTGAGTGTTAGAGATTTACAGTATTCTGAACCTTCTGCTTACCAACCATATCTGGTGACAAGCTCAGTTACCCAAGGTGCCTTACAAGGGTGTTTGCAGGTACCTGGATAAACTATTGTTTTATTCATTTCTTCATTGTTTACTCTGTCTGTGCTGTTATCTTGCTCCGTGAAGCACTTTGGGCTGCATGTTTGTATGACAGGTGCCATATAAATAAAGTTGAGTTGCATTTGTTAAGTAACAGGCGAGTGTCAGCCTGCAACACACCCTAAAGCCAGTTAAAAAAAAAAGAGAGAAAAGACATGGTAATTCGTGCACTTTAGAAAGATACTACTTATTATGACATTGTTTTGACTACTTGTTATCTGAGCATAACTAAGAATATTCAAATGAAA
The DNA here is from genome assembly GCF_029030835.1 of Brachyistius frenatus. NCBI lineage: Eukaryota > Metazoa > Chordata > Actinopteri > Embiotocidae > Brachyistius > Brachyistius frenatus. The sequence continues at coordinate 2,471,509 of NW_027210626.1, forward strand.
TATATCCTTTTAAACTCACCAGAATGATCCCATAAACACATTAAGTATCTGTCAGTTGTGGAAAGGAAAGAACATTGAAGTCTATTTCTATACATGAAAAAGGGAGATGAGTCTCTGTCGCCTGTCAGTTACCATATTACTGTTGTGGTCAGCTGAGTTTTTGTTAAAACCACAACTGACCTCCAGTAAAGCCGTCACGTACCATTACAGTCCACACTCCACACCCACCCAATACAGCGTGCACTCTTTGCCCTTCTATCTCACTTTATGCCTTTTAGTATTTCCTCAAAATCTAAGCTAACATTGTCTGCCGTGTGTTGAAAGGCCTGAGGCCGCATGACCAGGGAATTGAATAAAAGTAAATGTGTTCCAGGAAAGCTGTAGAAACATCAAGATTTCACAAATCTAAGATCTCTTAGAAAACATCCCACCTACTTCCATCCACAACTGAATTTCAAGAAGAAGTCCAATACTGTCGACTATCTGTTTCTCTTTCTGGGTAATTTATCTACTTATCTCTGAAAAACAGGAAACGGCAGAAAATCTCTGTGGTTCATTGGCTGCCTGCTGCTGTGTTCTGTTTTCTTCAGATGTGGTCTCATCTTCTACAATGGATTGCTGTGGCGAAGCAGCAATTACGCACCATTACAGCACTATTACATTAGGAAGCACAGAAACTGTGTGATGGAGAGAGAGAGAGAGAGAGTCAGGTTTGTCAATGAATGAGGCTTTTGGAGGGCGAGAGAGAAGTGTTCAAGATACCATTAGTGCCGATTGAGTTTCTGTGTGCATTAAGTTGTATGTGGTTTTTATTATAACGAGACAGTACGGAGAAGAAGAGAATGGATTTGCGTGCGTAGCTGTTTGCTTGTGTACAATGTGAATGTCAGTGCAGCAGATTTTTATGTATGTGTACATGGATTATGTGTGTGTGTGTGTGTGTGTGTGTGTGTGTGTGTGTGTGTGTGTGTGTGTGTGTGTGTGTGTGTGTGTGTGTGTGTGTGTGTGTGTGTGTGTGTGTGTGTGTGTGTGTGTGTGTGTGTGTCAACAGCACTGACCGAATTGTTACCACGTGAGATAGGCTTCAGGGGATGAATTGTGGACTCTGCTGTGGAGCTTTCGTGACACACACACACACACACACACACACACACACACACACACACACACACACACTTGATGCTAAACATTTCCCCATCTCTGCATGTCTGCACTCTGCTCTTGTATCTAAATGTAGATCTTATTCTAAACCTGCGGGAGAACGGTGGTACTGCACCAGACCATGCTAGGTTTTTGTGCCATGTTGTGTGCCATATGGTCAAAATTACCACTCACAGGGGACAAGGCTGCAGGCAGGCAGGCAGCAGGGTATTTGGAGTACCATGTCAGCACACACGCAAAATCCTATTCCTACGCAGAATTAAACAGCACAGCTTATATGGCATGCACAAGCACACACACACACACACACACACACACACACACACACACACACACACACACACACACACACACACACACACACACACACACACACACACACACACACACACACACACACACACACACACACACTTAACTACGAGTGACAAACAACTTCAGTCATTAATGCACTCATGTACTCGTTTAACAACCAGCCCCCCTTTGGTGGCAGGAAGTGTTTGGGTAGGTGGGGTTTGATGAGGAACAGATAGCTAAATAACAAGACTAACTGAACAATTGTAGTCCATCACACATACACACACACTCTGTACTTAACCTCTCTTCTTTTCCTTAGGCCTCTTAAACTGACTGAATTTGGCTGCAACGTTCTCATCTGTTTTTCAGTTTAGCACTCGAGAGCAGCAGCACTCTGGCTCTTTGCTGCAGAGACACGCTTTGACTCAGCGTCAGAGAAAAAGAAAAAAGACTAAATGGAGCAAAATGCTAAATTGCACTCAGTTAGTTGGACGTGTCAGAGCGGTGTGTATAATTTAGGGGAATTACCGGTTTTAAAAGAGCAGCCCACATCTGACACCTCGACCTAAATACACAAACACACACAGGCTGCATCAGTGTGTTTGAGCTCAGACTGCAGATGTCGCAGTGAAGTCAGTCAGGCTTGCTGAAAAGTAAATGTGTGGCCTGCATGTGTTCGCTCATCATGTGGGATGCAACAGTTTTTAAAGTTTTATTGTCCTGGACTTCCCTCATTGAGGCAGTTGTGGATCTCAGAGTAGCAATCATATTCTTATTCATAAGCTCTTCAGGCACACGTTTTTACATTAAAAACAAATTATTTTTTCACTGACTAGCAATGAACAACAATGAGCTTTTCCAATTTGTTTTAATTCCCAGGGCTTCAAATACTTACGTCTCGTATAGACAGACAAGGTGATGTACTTTTAGACACCAAACATCACACGGTAGGAAAGATAAATGGATTTGGTTAAATGTGACATGGCTGCCGATTGGTTCGGTTTGGGCAACAAAACTATTTGGTTCGGGTTAGAAAAAGATCATGATTTGGATTACTGGAAAGAAATCCATGTTGAATTTTGCTTTTTCACGGACTCAAACACGGGTCATTATTAACCAAGATGAAAGTCCTGGGTTTGTTCCATTCAACCTCCATCCTTCACTCTAACCTTTTCCCTTCTTCATACATGTCACATGACCTTCTACGAACAGCTTCGTCACGGTGCATAAAACATAAGGTACCATGTGCATATCTCCCAGACATCAACGGCATCAAAAAAATGTCCCCTTGGGGATTAATAAAGTAACTATCTATCTATCTATCTATCTATCTATCTATCTATCTATCTATCTATCTATCTATCTATCTATCTATCTATCTATCTATCTATCTATCTATCTATCTATCTATCTATCTATCTATCTATCTATCTATCTATTGACAAACCATATCATTTGACGTCCTGGGAATGAGAATAGACTGTCTTTTCTTTGTTTTTAAAGCTGTATGGAAAGAACATCCATGTGTTTGAACAGCCATGAATTCAGTTCAAGAGAGTGTAGAATGATAATACTGACCAACAATACCAAGGGCATTCCAGCTGGAGAATATGTGCAGTAAATATGTGACACCAATTATCATTAAAGAAACTCAATGAACAGTTAAATCACACTGAGGAGGAGAGTGTGCATTTTAATTATAGGAATTAAACAACAAGGAGGGATGTGAAGTAGCTGCAGGAGTGAAAAAATAAAAAAAAGATGAACATTTCAAAGTGATCTAATCTTAGAATCTATTAGATATTCTATTTACATACTAAAGTACACATATTATAATATTACCTTAGGAGAACTTGCCTCCCCAGCAGGCTCAAACAAAAAAAGTCAACATACAGGAAACCAAAAACAGGCAACAAAATTTTCCTTATTGCAAAACTATACAGTAACATGCTGAAGGATAGAAATTTTTGACATTTGGTATCACAAATATGTAAATACAACCAAAAGCATTTTGAAATATTCATAAACTCTATGACCAGATATTCCCTCTAAAACTCATCATGACAAGGTCTGGAGGAGCGGAGGCATTAGGAAGCAGAGAGAGCAGAAATGAATAATGGAAAAATGGCGTGATGGTCAGTGAAGGAGGGACGGGTGATGTGTGATGACATGAATGATAGTGGGAATAGAGGATGGAGAGTGGAGGAATAGCAATAGGAGAAGCGCTTGAGGTGTGACCAACAAGATACAGACCAGCTGATGATAAATTGAACAAAAACTGCTTCTTTTTTTTCCTCATACGAGGGTTAAAGGAAAGAGAGGAAGAGGAGGAGGGATGAAGAGAGAGATATAAATTATTCTTGAGGGCTGAGACCACCCTTGGTCCTGTATGAGAAAGAGACTGACTAAGAGATGAACATTTAACGAGAGAAAAATAGTTGTACAGTAATGATTTTGCTGAAAGAGAGATGTGAGAAATATAATAATTGTGAAACCTTGACTAAAACCTTTAAGTCCCCCTCAAAGGGTTAAAGATAAAAACACCAAATAAAAAAGTGTCATGCCAGTAGGGAGATGTGGATGTTTGATCTCTCCAAAAGCAGACACACATTTAAAAAAAGAAAGCAAGATGGGGAAGCAAGAAGTAAGAATCAGGAGAGACAGAGAGGCAAAAGGAGGTCTCATACTTTATGCTGTGACCAAAATGATGTGGAAACCCACCGGCCCATACTGCATTAACCTGGTGTTACCAGACCAATGTTCACTGCGCAAATAAATGGGTCTGGATACGTTCCACAGGGAATCATTTACAGCCGTCGCATCCTACTGAGTGTAGATCTCAGCTTCATTTGAAAGGATTGCAGCAGCTTTAATCATTCGGTGTATGTAGAGACTCTAATGGGCCCAACTGATCTTCATTTTCATACAGTCAACAGCTATTAGTACAGTTTACATTGTAGTGATGTAGAAATTTGTTGTAAATCCTTTAAATATTTCAATATTTAAGTTTGCCTGTGCTGAGCCACACAGCGTGACGTCAAATCACTCCCAACATGGTGTAACGCTAGCATTAGCTTGACCCAGTCGGACATTGTTGGTATCTGCCGTGAGAAGTAGTACTTGAGAAATTTGGTCAGTGGCATAATGGTACAGGGTCTAAAAAGTGTCGCACCTTCGGTATTCAAAAGTAACATTATATCACTCAATTACGGCACTGTATTTTATATTTATACTACTTTATACTCCACTGCATTTCTTTGACATCTTTAGTGACTGGTTAGTTTTTAGATTCAGATTCATAATACAAAACATAATCTGCAGTTATGATGTTTCATTATGAAATATGACAAAAAAATAACAATCTTTCCGGTATTTAAAATGATTAAAATTAAGTGTAATTTACCACTTTGCAACATTTAAGTGATTTATAAATATTTGCATCTGTAATTACATTACAAATGTTATTCCTAAAAATACCATTCTTCCCAATAAGTATGTTTACTCTTAATCCTTTAAATTAAATTTGATGCTAATATTTAATCTTTTTAAACTGCAAAATTATTATTATTTGTATTTAAGTAAGAGATCTGAATAATTATTCCACTGCTTGTTCAGTCTTAGCTATCTGTTGGGAAATCTGATGGCTGTGTTATAATATTTGAAATAATATTGTGCAATGGTGCAAGTTTCTTGTTCTGACATGACAGTTCCTCTGAGCACCAAAATGATATCCATGAGGAAATGTTTTTTCCTTTTTTGTAAAGAAGAACTTGCCTGACCCGAATTTTAATGAAGACTTTTTAGAATTAAATGGAGCACCAACTCTGATGTTATGGCCCAGCATTTGTCCCCAGGCCTCACCAGAAGAGTGGATGTTGTTATATCAGCATGGGGTTGGAATGACATATTCAACAGGTATCCATACTTAGACCATGTATGTGTGGTTAAATGTGTTTGGGGGAAATAAAAGAGGGGAGGGAAAACTGTTTGCAAAGGGTCATGTCATCTTGGAGGAGAACGAAAGGTGTAAGAAAAGAGGCGGCTTTCTAGCGAGGTGGTTGAAGAGTGATAGAAGTTTTTGTCATCAGTGGAGAGATGAGAAGAGGAGAGCAGGATGAACGGAGGGATGAGAGAGAGAGAGAGAGACTGAGCGAAGGAGTGAGGAGAGGGGATGTAAAGAGAGATGGAGAGGGGTTCAGAAGGCATAATAATGACAAAATGACAAGAGGATGATCGAACCATGGGTCATGTTTACCCACAGGAGAGGGAGAGAGAGAGAGAGATGCTGAAGAGTCCGCAGGCAGAGAGGCGACAGCAGACTTGAAGGGTCATTCTGTTTACGGGTAGAGGGAGAGATTGAGGAATATTGATGTGAGGCGGGAGGAGAGAGATGAAGAGAGACAGCTCAGGATGGAGAGAGAGCCTCTGGCTCTGAAAAGAGAAGGGGGTGATGGAGCAGTGGAATGATGAGAGCCAGAGAGGGGCGAAGCAGTCACAGGGGGGCAGAGATAAAGGCTCGAGAAAAAGAATAGTTGAAAGGAAAAGAGAGAGAGCAAGAGAAGCCACAATCCAATGAGAATATGGAGTCTACTGTCCAGAGGCACTTCTTTTATGTTTTGGAAAAATGCAGGAAACATGAGGGATCCAGTCAACAGCAAACACACTTGTTTTTTTTGTTTTTTTTATCCAGATGAGGTAGTCTGCAGGGAGTGAAGGAAATTGAGAGACTTGACTGATCTGTCTGTGTTAGAGGGGAGATGTCCAGACAAAAGGTTGGTTGCACAATTAAAGAGGGCTCTGATCCGAGTTGATGAAGACAGAGGTGAAGACATAATCTGCAAAAAGTCTGTCAGAACAGAGACTTGATTTTTAATCTGGGAAAGATTAAGATCGGGGCTCTTCAGAAAATGTTATCCAAAACCAGAAGATTTTGATTGTCAGATTGAGCAAACACATTGTTACCCACCTATACATGAACCTGGCAATCCATAAGTGAGCTATGACTATATTGTGTGGTTGATGGTGCCCTAACAAACCAAGACAATGAGTAAACTAGAGAACACTGAATCAAAAATGTTGCGCACTGAAAAAAAAAAAACATCCTCAAGTAAGCACAACAAACAATGGACGCCATTCAAATCCCACTATTACTAAGAAAAAAAAGAACAACACAAATCTTTGAACTCGTTAAAGCCTATGATCCAAGTTGCAGCCATGGTGATACTAAAAGGAAACGCTAGAAGCACCTTGAGCAGCTGGATCAGCCTCAGCACAGCCTACTTCCAGTCTGGATAAACCAAATTATAGCCAAAGAAATGTACAATAACTAATAAACATGCAACAACAGCGCAAAATTAGTTCAGTGTTGTTTTTAAATAACACTGAACAGATAATACCGAGTGGCAGACAGAGACTGAGAAGGACACACTGACCATTAGGATTGGTGGAGACACACAAACATGGCGCCTCGAAGAAAAGTGTCGCTTCTGCCAAGTACAAAATGTAGATTGTAGATGTGGAACAACACCTTCTGCTACACTGAACATATATATAAACATATACTTTAGCAAAATAAAACCCCAAAGCCAGTGTAACCCAGTAGTAAAACTGCGCGGGTTATAAGGTTATTGTCTATTTGCTAAACACAGTGTCAATCATAGCCACTCCCTTCAGACGTAATTATCATTGGCTTTATCAGGTAATGCAACATTCTGATTGGAGGAGGGGGTTCAGTTCCACCCCTCCAGGTAGCAGGCCGAGTGCAGAGAAGTAAAGACTGTGTGAACAAGACGAGCGCGGCTCGAGATGGCGAATTTCTTCAGCTAAACACAGGATAGTAAAAACTGTGTGAACGATAAGTCTACATTTTAAGAGAGTTTCTGTGAAGAGACGGAAGTTATCTGAGCACCTGTGTGCCAGCAGTTGACCTCGCAGCATCTTGGAGAGTCCAGCGAAGTTAAACCAGAGCGGCTAACTGTAGAAGCTCGTGTGGTCGTCCAGCTCGAGGCAGCTCCGACAGCTCGTGCTCACCTTCCTGATACGTGAACTTGGCGTTGTATCTACGGTTGTGTTTGTCGGAGCATTAAGCTGTAGTTAATTAAGCACCATTCTGCATTGATACCTGGTAGGGAAAGTATGATTCATAGTTCAATTGTTCCTTTGATGTTAGATGTTAAAACTTTTGTGTTTAAGTTCCTGTTGCACTATTTATATTGCAGCAATGCTGTCCTGTTATGAACTCCTAACTGCTAATGTCTGTTTAAGACTACTGAACATGTGCATTTAAACTATGATCTTAAATGAGAGACCGTGAGCATGTAATATGTTTATTTATGTTCAGCAGATGGTTTAAAAAGTAAGTAAGGCGAGCCACCTTTAAGCCTGAGGAATTGGACCAAGACCACTCGTTGTTCCACGGAGGAGACCGTCCGTTCCTCCATCCCTTCATCCGAGTGCACCAGTGTGGTAGGACAGTTAAAGCCCCACATCTCGGACTATTTTTTTTGTTGAACCAAAGAGCTCTCTTGAACTGAACTGACTTGATGCGATTTTTTTCACGTCTGACTGAAAAAACTGTTATGACCTCAACAACAGAATCAACTTAACGTTGGATCCCAAGATCTCTGAACTGTTTTCACTAAAGAGAACATTTTGTTTTATCACCAGTGACACTGATAACAGGTTCATGAGTGTTATGTTTTCAAGCTGCTAAGCAGTTATTGGTACTTTGATACCTCTCCCTTACAAATCCAGACACGGGTTCATATCATGTTGAGTATTCTGTTAACTCCGTGTGGGTTTCAGCCAGAATACAACTAAATTCTTACTGACTCATAGAGCCATGCAAGCAGAGAAATAGGTCACCGCTGAGCTCCTAAATCTGACCGTGCATGTGATTTTTTTTTTTTAATCTGGGTTTAATCTGAGTGTTTACCACAATCCCTGCATTAAATCTTATAACTAAAGCTCACATTGTATGTATTGTTTATTCTGTTATTATATCTCCACTGTAAACTTTGCACAATAGCCTCTAGTAATATTATATTTAATTATGTCCAGTAAAGGACAGTTAAATCTGGAGAGATGAAGACAGTGTTTCAGGGGGTTGACTTCATCTCTGCAGAGTTAGAAAGAGAGCGATGGCCTGAGTGAGAAACAGATGAGTGAGAGAGACGACGGCGGAGAAACTGCTGAGTCACTCGATGGCAGGAAAATGGTGGTAATTAGGGAGGGCGAGGCAGCCAGGAGTGGGTGAAGAGGAGATAAAGCGGACGAAGGGCGGAGCGTGGAAAACGCTGAAGCAAGAGAGGGGAAAGGGGACTGAAGAGATGCAGAGAGGGAGGAATGAAGAAACGAAAAAAAACAATAGAGTGATGAAGGCAGTGGCAGTGATGAGGTCATGCTTTTGCTATCGTTAAACAGTGTATGTAGGTCATGCGATTTTGTCCCTCCTTGCATGATTTGGTCTTGATGAACACCTGTTTCTAAGAGATTTTCACAACACATTGGAATCTGACTCTGTTTGTGTGGGAAAACAAGTTTTAATATCTTAACAACAAAATAACTTACTTTTTAGTTGGTTGTCATTTCTGTCTAAATGTGACCCAGTGTTTTCAGATCTTCTGCAGGACAACAATTTGTTCTAAGCTATTACAGATAAATGTTTAAACTAGGCCCAAAAATGACTTGGGTGAAGTTAAAGGATATGGCTAATAGAATTGTATGGGTCTTATTGTTGGTGAATCACATGAAAAGACCAAAATAAGCAGTGCATTAGTCTGTCCCTGTCTTTTCTACTCTATCTGGGGCACGCTGGTAAAACCCCATTAGTTTCTACTAAAGTCATTTTTCTTTGAAAACCGGTCACACATTTATTTTCCTTTTCTTTTCTTTTTTTTAACGGTTCTGTAATTTCTTAAGAGCTGGGTGCTGTGGTTTTACAAAAATGTTATCCAAATGGGAATAAACTTGTTGGATGGACATCCAGTGCCCATTTTTAATGAAGGAGGATGTCGCCAATTTCAATGGTGTGTGTTTGATTTTGTACAACAATAGATGTGTATGGTGCCAAGGAAGACGCTACATAGTTAATATTTGTTAGTGGAATCAGATAACTGTTGGTTTTCATGTCTCTGAAATTTTTATTAAAAGTTATATTCATTGTTTAAAAACAAAGATAATATTGGTTATGTCCAGTATCTTATTAAATACTGTTTTACCCTGGGACCACACACCACTACCTCTTCACATTTGCTTCAGTCATTACTGCTGCTGCGTTATTGCCGAGTTGATTAACTGAAAGGAGTTGTAATTTAAAAATCAAAAGGAGAAATAAATAATGGTTATGTATTGTGTAGCAGAGGCAATGCATGAAAGAGTGTGCATGTTGGTATTTGAATTAAAACAAATGGCAGCAATAGAAAATGTGTCTGCTTTTAAAAGAGGCACCACAGAGAGGGTATGTAGCTCGATCAAGAGAAACAAATCTCTGAACTCAGTGCTGAGTTCCCTGCAAACTACTGTAGTTTAACAGCAGTGAGCTTCACGTAGCAACCGTCCATTCTTCTGTTAGATGTTGATCCCATAAATTCCTTGGAAGGGTGTCATCCATGCATTAACTTTACTTCACTGTGTCCCACACATTCCTTGTTTGCTAATATGTCCAATAGACTTCCAACCTTGGTACTCTCAACAAAAGTATAAATGCGACAAATTTGTTTCGCTTCCATTTTTCATGAGTTGAAGTACAAAATCTAAGACCAAAAAAAACGTCTGGAGTGCTCAGTTCAAACTAGTGTTACGAAGGTGCTCTTTGGTAAGGAACACAAAAAGTTCCAAAACAAGGAAAAAAGTCCTAGGCACTCTTCTGGCAAAAGAAAAATCACCTTTAGTTCACTATGAAGTAGCCATCTGAATAAAGATGTTTTATTTTGGCTTTGGACTTTTTCCTTCTTTTTCAAAGATCTAAAAGCTCAAGTTTATTTATCTCAAATTTTGTTCACAAATTTGTTCAAATCTGTGTTTGCCAAGATAACTAATCCACTTGACACGTGTGGCACGTCAAGATGCTGATTAAACAGCATGATTATTGCACAAGTGTACCTGGCAATAGTCACAATAAATGGCCACTCTAAATTTTCCGTTTTATCGTGCATCACAATGCATGACATAAAGAGTTGAGTGAAATTGGACTCTTGGCTAAATAAACACAAGGTGTTATCACAGAAACAATCTTATACTGACCTCATCTGTGTTAAAGTTACAGCAGACCCTTGTAGCTGGGATTTAAATCTCTCAGCCTGGAGAAATTTAAACCCAATAGGTGGGCTGTGATCTGTCACCATCATTCAAAGAAGCTCAACTTCATCAGGGTGGAGTGTGGCAATGATGCTTACTCATTTTATTGTTGTCATGGTGATTATTGAATCCTCTAACAAGGAGGAAACAACAGTCAGTACGAAGCATACCATTAAATTCAAAACAGCTTTTCCAGATCTGTTGTATACATGTTCACCGTCTGACATTTCAAAAAGAAAAGACTCCACCTCTATGTTTTTCAGTTCTCTGGAAAAAAGATTAAAGACGCATAGATACCACTGAGATTAAAAATGCCTTCCTCTGCAGTTAATGCTACGTCAAGTTAACATGAAAACTGTAACATCTGTAAGTATAATTAACTATTTTGGATATTCTACAACGGTGTTTTGATGTGTTTTACAGAAACTGTTTCTGTGCTGCTCTCAATAGGCTCAAACCTTCAGGCGCAATTCCACACCTCTGACCACCCTTCAGTCAGCGATGTCAACACAATTGTTTTTGCCATTGACAGCTGATTCATAACACACAATTCCCTGCATCACTGGGACGAGGCTCAAAGAGTTCAGACTCAATGTTGGATTGCCCTCCAACATTATGCATTGCGTAACATTTTAATTCAGTAATCTGAAAATTGTAAACATGTATTTTGCAGTGAATGCGGTTTTATTGATGTGATGTCAGAATCAGGTCTCTGAAAATCAGAGGTTCAAAATATGTTTCCCTTTATAGTCAGGGTGGAAAATCAGACGACCTTTTGAATTTGATTGACTCTCATCTTGACGTGGTAGAACCAAACAGTTGTCTTCATCAGTCCCTCTCACTGCTCCATGCACAAATAAGTAAGTCTGATGAACATCCATGACATTGTTTCTTTCTTCATCTTACTTTAATTTTTCTCCTGAAAAGAAATGACAGTCTATGCAGTGCCCATAAGACAGGAGAAGAAAGAGAGCCATTATTGTGTTGTCATAGCAACAGATTACAAAACAATTTAGGGAATATTTGGAACAATAAACCTCTTTTCTGTTGTGCTTCAACAAAAGGGAGTCAGACATAACTTAGAAAAAAAGTCATCTCGCTCTTATTGTATCTCACTGTAGGGATAATTAGAAAATGTTTATTACAATGGTTCTTACATTACAATGGTCTGTCCCACGATGTCCTGAAACCAGTGGTGTGTTTCTGCTTGTAGGACGCACCAGTCAAAGGTTAAGGAGTGGATTCTTATACATTTTGAATATTCCCACCTTGAATTGTTTCGGAACGCACTGTGCAGAATTTTGAACTTTGTAACAGCCAGTGAGTCTGAATGAGAAGAGTTGGCAGGCTGACTCCCCTGTTTGTCTGTGTAAATATGAGGCGATCGCTTCAGGGGATATTTCCTCTCCTCTCTCCTCCACTTCCTTTGTGTTGTCGGGTCTTTCTGTTTTCATCCCCTCTCCCGTCCCTCTGCCTGTGTTGTTTTCTTTTTCCTGCTCATTCATCTGTTAGTTTGTACAGTGGTCCTTTCTTAAGTCGAGTCTTCCTTTTGTTCCAAACTCTCTCCGTCTTCTGCCCGTCCTCATTAATCGCTCTTGTCTATCTGCATGTCATGTTCTAACAGGGGCTGTTCTCGTCAACAAAAAGCATCTTTTCATATGATGACCTCTAAAAGCTTCTAGACATGACCATATTATTAGTAACAGAACACACATTTCCTGGAGTTTGACTTAGGATAACTTATTTGGTTTGAATTAATGGAAAAGTTTAGCTCATGATTTGGGTTTGGCAGCAAATTATAATCATGAGCTAAATCTTTCTGGTGACATAAGGTTATTATCACATTTGCATAAAATCGTTTAAATTATATTTAATATTTATATAACTATGACAATATATAATGTGTATAGAAGACAAGGACGAGAAATTGAGACTTTTTTTGTTGTCATTCAACACATTTGTTCACTCTGTAATCGTCAACATCATCCCTTGCCCTTTCACGTATTCCCATGTTGGCCACAAACATGTGGCTCTTTCACACGCATCACTCTGATTGTACACACATGCATAAGCATCATACAAACACCACCCACCAGTCGTTGAGTCAGAACCTCTCAGGTTTGCTGACTCAGAAACCTCTCCTGTTAAATCTCTGATAGCATTGCCTGCACTCCTTTGCATGTGCACACACACACACACACACACACACACACACACACACACACACACACACACACACACACACACACACACACACACACACACACACACACACACACACATATGGCCGCATTAGTCTCCTTGTGCACACAAGGACACATAATTTTGCAAGCTTTGATACACATTAAATTATAATGCACATTTATTCATTACATATTGCAAAACAGACACTCATTCATGCATGAAAAAAAGCACATACCCAACCATGTGCACAGACACGCTGATGTCATCATATCTTTGATTTTCACATCTACAAAACAGATTTTTGTAGATCTAATGTAGATTTGGGGTTTTTGGGTTATTTTTTTCCCCCTCATTTTTCTAGATTTAAATATCTCAAAAGTATATTATTGAAATATTTTTCATCTGAATTTTTCTTCGGTGCCACCATGAGGTTGTCCTCTTTAATATTTATAAAATTGTCAAACAACATTTGGATGTGCCACATAAATCTGGTTCAGGCATTCAAGGTTTCATCCTGCATTCATTTTGCCAATCCTTTAATTCTTTCTCTGGCACCACCAGCAAGTCCAGCATTAAGTTTGTCAAATTCTACCTGCTGAACTAATGATATTTTCACCTGCCCCTTCTTTACTTTATGTTTAGTGCTAACTATTTGTGAGGACATCCACATGCTGAAGTTCAGTAGTTTAGTAGTAGCAGCAGCTGTGTCTGAGTTTAGGGAAATATGGAGTTTCCTTAGGTAACTTATATTTTGGCAGCACTCAGACACAACACAGAATTGTTGTAATTACACACATAAAACAGAAGAAAATACACTTGGAGCTTCAGATGAAGGGAGACAAAAGTTGTTACAGAACCTGTGTAGACAGCTGAGTGATTGAAATAGCAGCACATCTGTACTGTCACGTCTCTGAGACTGACGAGGGAAAAATGCAGCCAAAAGCTTCCTCTGTAGACAACACATAGGTGCAGCTCACAGTCACACACACGTTGGTAGCCTTTCAAGTTATGCACAGAGTTAAACCTAAAACAGAGGTGACATTCAGGTTTATAATCATCAGGCATTTTGGCTAAAGTTTTGCTTCACAATAAATTTTCATTGTTTCTTGTAAATGCCATTTCTGATTTTGTGTGTCCTCCAGTTCTCATTGGGAAAATCAGGCAGTGAAAACTGTTGTGGAGCCTGGCACCTCTGAATGTTTGAGTCTGAATCAATATGTCACTTCCCCCGAGGGAACACAGACCTCCTCAGTGTGACTGTGTGAATGGAAACCCACGGCACCTGATAAGCAACAAGTCCTGGCGTGCGTGAGAGTCTGCAGTCTATGAAATGAGCTTGAATGTGTTCTGCTTTGATGCCATCTGTGTTATTGTGTCAGAGATTAAGTGAATTTCTTCACACACAACCAGAGAATGATTTCTTAAAGAAAGCAAAGAGACCATTTGTTTTTTTACAATGAACACACAGCGCTCTCATTAAAATATACACCAGGAAAACACAGATATCCAAAACACAGATGACACTGAACAAAGTTTGGGACATGATTATGCCATGATCCTGATTTGTATTCTTCATGTTATATTACTCTCACAGCCAAACATACAGCCATCTGCATGCTGAAATCCCATCTAAAAGACTTTAATCTTCCTTTTTAATCAACTCCAGAAAATGTTATTCACAAGAGGCCACCTTCCATATTTCGTTTTTCACCCTTCACCTAACAGTCTAGAGTTAATTAGAATTTTTGGCAAAGATAATCCAGCTTGCTCTTCAGCTTCTTCAGAAATATGCGCACTGTGCAGACTCTGCAAATCATACTCCAGCTTCTGCTGCAAACAGTCACAAGCAGCCTTTAGTATATCATACAGCATGTGCCATAAGATACACACTGTAAGTCACAGCTTGTCTGCAGGTCAGTGCCAATGATGTAGAAGTGCTGCGACATTTAAGTCGGCACAGACACAAGGGGATGAAGGTATATTTAGTATATTGGAAGCTCGCTGTAAGTCATTGTGCAGAGACGAGAATCACTTCAGTGACTTTAATATAAATGTAGGCTGTGTCAGAGACGAGGGAATAACAAGACATCGCCATAACTGGGGATTGATATTATCCAGCGTTTATTAAGAGTCTGAAATGGTACTCCCTGTCTTTCCATTTCTGCTAGTCGATGCTCTTTCTCTTCTTTCTCTCCCTTTTTATTCTCTCTCCCACCCTAACTCACATCCCGCAAGAACAGATTCTATTAGCAAGACCTCCTTTCTTGTCTCTCAGAGGAGAAGTGCATAATTACTGTGCCTGGGCCTTTGCCAGAGTTCCTCAGTCCCAATTGTGTTTTAAGAAACCTAATTCTCACAACTGCATCACCACACTTAGGTTAAAAAAGGAAAAGTTTAGTTCTCACAAAACCTTGTAAAGTTAATTTACATTTGACATTATGGAACAAGAATTTGACTTGTGCTGTAGTGACGTTTTTTAGTTGAATTTTAAACTTGGTTGTCAGGGTGTCTTTAAGACTAAAGCTTGACCAAGTGGTAACCTTGGGGCACAAAAATGAAGCCAAAGTGTGAGTGCAAAAAACTGCAGTTTCTCAAATGGCTACTTGAGGCCACTAAAAAAAAATTTCAGTTTGCATAGACCCACCCAAATTAAAATGACCAACATTACAGCAGAAATAAACCTGCTTACAGGCTGGTATAAAAACTGTAGCTTATCTCTGCATTTATGACTAAAAACAGGAACACAACCATGAGCATAATGTGTCCGTGTCAAAGTTTGCTCCACTTCGGCGTAAACAACCACGGGGTTAGGGAACAAATAAACACTTGGTTAGTGTTAGGCACCAAAATGTATTGGTTAGTGTTTGGAAAAGATTTCTTTCTCCTGGGTGAAAGTCCTGGGTTTAATTCATCAAAGCATCCCGAACCTGTCGTCCTTTTTAAAGTCACGCCAAGTTGAGGCAAAACGAGACACTGACACGCTATTCACTAATGGGCTGACAGGTGTATTATACGCTTTGGCATGATCGACCCGTCGACCAATATAAGTTTCCCTTACAAAGAACAAATGATATAAAAATATTAATATAGATTTATACATGAAAATAACTACAACTCTCTTATTTTTCCATTATAACATTTCTTATTGCCTTATTTTTTAATCATATTAAAAATGATCATATTAACTGTTAAAAATCAGAAATCACATCCATCTACCATCAGCTGTACCACACTGGCTTTTACAAGTGGGCTGGTTTCAAGATACTTGTCTGTCTTTATAAAGGCCACAGCTCCCTGAAGAGGTGTCCTGAAGTAAACTGTAATATGAAGAACAAAGGCTAACCTGTGACCTGAATTTTTTTGTTTTCCTTTTTTTTTTCTTTTTTTTTTCCAGACTTAAGAATTTTCTTGACATCACAAGGTATTTTTTTCAATTTGAAACTCGCTGGAGTTTGTCTTTTTGAAGAGAAAGTGCAAAAGACAGGGCTGAAAATGGGAGGTTTCTACAAGGCACCAGGGAACTGGGACAAAAACGTCTCTTATACAAACCTCCTGGCTCCCAATAGTACTGTGTATTATTATGGCTTCCTGATACTAACCAATTCTCTCTGTGCCGTGGTGTCTTTTATTGCTACCACACAAAGACTTCTTTCTTTATAGTTTCTTCTCCTCATAGATATTCTTTTCTTAGTCTTTTATTTATTTATTTTTTATCTCTGACTCTTTCAGTCTCTCTCTCTCTCTCTCTCTCTCTCTCTCTCTCTCTCTCTCTCTCTCTCTCTCTCTCTCTCTCACACACACACGTAAAAAAAAACATAAAACACATTTGATGCAGAGATATTCTCCCTAATGAGATGCAACGGTACTCAGGTCTGGCACACACACACACACACACTAGAAAACACACCTACACTTACCGAACAGACACACACACACACACACACACACACACACACACACACACACACACACACACACACACACACACACACACACACACACACACACACACACACACACACACACACACACACACACACACAGACAGACAGGATGAGACATGCCCTCAGAGCTCTGTGGCTTATGATAATGTCTGTTTTTCCCAATTAGACACTTCTATCCCTGTAATGTTTTCCACACTCCCTGCACTTTTTCCTCGTTGGTCTGCCTCTCTGTAATTGTCTTTCTCCATTTCTCTCATTCATTCATGCTCTCTCTCTCTCTCTAAGGTCCACTATCAGCCTGTAACTTGCTTCTGACACAAAACAGATGTTTTCTCCATCTCCTCCTTCCTCCCTCTATCTCTTCCTGCTCCTCCACCTCTCTATCCTTTCACTTAATCTTCACCCACCTTCTCAGTTCTTAGCCCTATATTTTCTGCCGCTGCCCTTTTCACCCTGCACTCCTTTTTGTCTTCCAGCCTGATTTCGTCTCCTCTTTGTGTCTCATCGCTTGAATTCCTCCTCCTCTGTCTGTGTTTGGTGGGATAGCATCAGCAACATAATGATTTCCAGAGTGCTCCGACAAGTATTGTTTGACTCTTTGTCAGCAATGTCTTTCATGAACAAACACTCTCATAAATCAGAGCTGTTAGTTTGGCACTTGAAGTTGCTGTTGTAACTGTAACTGACTGAGCTGATAAGAAATCAACTTAGAGACATACCATTTAATTTCTTTGCTCTAGGGAAATGAACAGATACATCAATTTGTTACAATATCTATCCGTTGCCCAACGTCCACACAGCCATCTGTCCACATCCATCATCCTTCCATTCATTCAGATTATTCCAACATTATTGCTTTCTGCTCCGAAGAATCCTCTGACTCAGTCTCATAAATCAGCCGTGTTTGTTTCATATATAGTAAACTTACATCTGTCGATTTATTGCGTTGTTAATCCTTCTCATATTTGTCTCTTTATCCTTTCCTTTATTCGCTCGTTCTCAATCCTGTTATCCTCCACTAATCCTTTCCATCCCAGATCACCTGAGGCGAGCTCACCTGCTGCAGAATAGAGAGAGCCTCATTATCTCTGTCACCTGATGAGCATGTGCTAGTGTTTCGGAGCAGCTGTGTGTCTCTGTTTGTTGTTTCGGCTGGTGAGGTGCAAAGTTCATAGTGTGTGTTCCACTTGTCATCACGAAAAAGTGGCCATCTCACAGCTGCTCTTCAATTTGTGTCCATAATTATACCATGTACATGCAGAGGAAAATGTTGCACTTAACCAAGATCTGTGTGTATGAATGTTTTTGCAACTCGGGGTGTAACAACATTTTCAAAATATGTCTTATTTAATTACTTAATTCACAGTTCTCCAACTATGAATCAACCCAAAAGTGTGATGCAGGCTTACTTAGACTGTATACCAACTAGGGTGACCAGATTCCAACAAAGCTCATGTGGAGCAAAGAGTTTGTTTGTGTGCAACAATGTGTGACATGATGCTGATAGGTTGGTTGTTTGGACCCTGTAATACGACCCACAGGAGTGTTTTCTGTGAGAGCGTGTGTGGTTAAGTTCAGGCACAAAAAATTATGATTAGAACCATGTTGTGAGTTAAAGTTACCTCGTCCTTAGAGTTACACAAAGTTCATCGTCATGGCAACAGTAAACATGGTTTGAAAAAGGATCCCATCTCTTAGTTGGAAACAGGAGGCTAACAGCGATCTCTTTCAACCAACTCCACTGTTGTGTCGAACCCCGACCAGCCTCCTCCTAACCAAGATAAACTCACAACACAGACATCATCTGAATTCTGAGACACCAGAATGTCGTCACTTATATGTACTTTAAAATGTCACCGTATGTTGTAATATGCTGCTTGCACAAAATAACTATGGGGTAATTATCTGAAGGAGAACAGTCTCTCAATGTGACACTGATCCAACTCAATGTGGTTAAAGTTTTTCCCCTCTAAGTCACTGAGTTATAATGACAATAGGAGCACTCCCCTCTGCAATATTCCCAGGAACCCTTCCCTCCATAAATCCCTTCTATCCACCTCAATCCATTAAGTTTATTGCAGAAAAACTTTGTTGAGGTCCTCCACAGTGCTGGGATTTCCCAAATCCACTTCGACATGACTCGGTGAGCAAAGTATCAATGCTGATCTGATTCACACACTGTTAACAGATTGTCCTCATAATTGTTTAGCAGGGAAACAGGCTTACCTCAAAAAAACCTGATAAAAGGCCAAAAAAAGGCTTCTTGAGCTGAGTGTTTTTGTGGTAAATGTAAGACATCGCACTGTCCTGTATTTTTTCCAGAATACACTTTTTTTGTATGTTTATCTAATGTTTTAGACCCAAGTGGTGATTTTATCAGTAATAATATAATACAGCATGTCACATCAAATACCAAATTGTTTAGAATTCAGCAGCACACTAAATATTAAATGAAGCTTTTCAGCAGTGAAATGGTTTCCATATAAAGCCATAGCAGTGTTAGAAGTCGTTTTTCTCGCATTGTCCCCTGAGGTATGTTTGAACTTAAACTACAGTATCCAGAATACTACTCAGTGAAGCTAAACCTTTTTTACTCAGCAGTGGAAGGGGAGAGAATTTTCTTTGCCAAATAGCTGAAGAAAGTGTTGGTGCCATCGATAAGACGTTTGTGAATTGAATATCAATACTCGTGTGTGTTAGATTTCATCCTAAGCACTAAGGCTACAATATTTACATCTCCAGTGCAGATATGTGAACAATATTCACATGTTTGGCTCCAAGAATGCTCATAATGAACCTTAAAACTGTTTTAGATTTAAACTTATGTGATTAAATAAACGGTTGTAGACTTAAGACATATTGTATGTCTGACAAGTACCGTGTTAGTTATGCATTCACCTCATAAATCATGGTATATATATTTCTCCCCTGTATGGTAGTAAATTAGCTACTTTCTGCAATAAAAGGTTTTGATACCAATATTGATATTTATGATTCTGGCTCTAATATTAGTTGGTATGAGATCAAAACTGAATTTGAGGATATTGCAAATCCTTAATTTTCTTATGCTGTTGCTGTACATATTGGGCTTTAATGCATTAAAAACACAGGCCCCAGTGTGTGGGATAGTTAACAGTTTAATACAAAAACAATGAAAAGTTCCTTGACTATGTCTTATTTCCTTTGGAGGAACATATTTAGTAGTTTTTTTTATTTTATATTTTTGTTCGAGACTTGTATTTTAATTTTCGAAGTAGAGAGATATAAATAATGTATGCTAAGTTTATATTGTTCTTAAGGGCCAAAACATAACCCCGATGATCGTATCACAGGATTAGTTTTGAGGGCTGAAAACAGTCTGCAGTCTCTCTGTTGAGCAGATGTATCGTTTATCTGTTTTTGTCAGTGTTGTATTTATCCACCAGCCTTTTGGGAGTGTCGCCTGAACTGCATAAACGAAGCAATAATTAATTAAAAGAAGAAACGAAGAAAGCCATTTCAAGTTCGGTAATGGAGTGATTTTGTACACATCTCAGTACAGTCAAATAAATACAGTGTCTCTCCTCTCATGTGGGCTTCTGACAAATCCTACAGCACAGGCGAACCAGTCGCATCAGAGCTGTCTAGGTTACCATAGAGAATATTTATCTGTCATCTTAACTTTTGCAGTTTGCACCTGATCAAGGTTTGCATGTCTTTGCACAAAGTACTGCAACGTTACTGGACCCTTGCATATGTGCGTGTGTCTGTGAGATGTGCAGTGATCCAGTTTCCAGTCCCAGAAAAAGTAGGCCAGCCAGGTTGCCCATGAGTCAGCCTTTTCTCCTGAGAAAGGAGACTCCCTGACATTACAGCATCATTAACAGCTGACCAACACACCCAGTCAGATGCTCACTTTTGGCTTAACGCACACGTGAAAGTAGTGTCACACATACAGTATGAAACAATTCAAACACACAGTGGACTCGCATGCGCTGTAACACACCCACAGTCTGGCCTCAGCCTCATTTCCTGATGGATACTGTAACCGTTTGTCTCCCCTGGTGTAAAAACGTTATGCTGAGGTCACCGACTCTCAGTTGAATTTAAATGAAAGCTGACATGAACCGCATTGAACTCAACGATACTGAATAAACTGGGCCTAGCTCTGGTTTTGATTGTATTATTTGTCATTTAGGTTTATTTTTTTACTCAAGTTTTATCTGCTTTTGGCCTGATGTCATTATTTGTCACCCCTTACTGTAAAATACACCATATGTCCATGACAGAATTCAGTTTGGTTTAATTAAATTACATTTAACATGGTGAAATAGAATTACCACCCCACTGTTGTATTCTTCCACCAACCAGTCAGGCTGCAGTTTACACAAATCTGTCCAGACTCATTAAGTGCTGTATATGTCGTGTAAGACTTTGAAGGAATCTAGCCAATAAAGCGGTTTCTGATGGAACATAAATTTGTTGCCATGACAGGAGAGGATGCTTCAAATATGGATGTTGCTGCGAAGAAGTTATTAATTCTAAAATGTCAATGCTTCACAAACATCTTCAACCCGACAGCACATAAGTTTTATACAATCACCACAGTTTCGAGATAGACACCCAAGATTACTATCACCAATTCAGTATCTGACCAAAAGTGAAATATGGTCACAATCTGCCCTCCTGTTCCTGAGTTATGGTCTTTAATTAGAGTACAAATGCTTGAGTAAGGGCACAAACATGTTTTGTGATGTAACAGTGACCTTTGACGTTTGGCCATCAAATTCTTATCAGTTTATTAAATTGTCCAAGTGAACGTTGGTGCCAAATTTGTTTTTACAAATGGGACGTACATCAATACGTATGGACGGACAACCCTCAAATGCCAAAATCTATTGGTTTCAAAAAGAAATGTCTGCCAGACCTAATGGATTTTCTGTTGACTTAACCTTTAACACCTTCCTCTTCAAGGTGCAAGTCAAGTGTTACCAGTGAAGAAATTTTGACATTGAATCAATACAAAAGCATTGACCCAATTTCATAATAGCAGGATCAAGAAAAAACACATTAGAAGCAAAGTTGAGCTCCTCAAACGTGTCATTCCTCAGTGTGTATTTAAAATGTATTCAAACACAAAGAATATGTGTGAATTGAATAGGTTTCATCAGAGCAACACTGATAAAGCATGGCCGTATTTCCAGCTGAGCTGTTTCTTACAAGCTGGGCTGGATGGATTTCCTCTGCTGGATTCATATTAATCCCAGTCATGTCACTGTGCTGCAATTTCCACTTCTGAATTCATGCCCATGCTATTAGAAACAGTAGATTTTATTCTAGATTTAAATAATGTCAGAAGGTCAAAGCATTTAAGTGACATTTTCAGTCTTTTTTTCTGCTCTATTATGAATGATTTTCACAACCTAATGCTAAAATCACTACAAAAAACAGTTAAAATAGGAATAGAAGACATCCTATTATTTTCTCAGCTTTTGGTCAGGTGAGTCTACTTGAGGAATTTATTTTAATTAAACAAAAACATACATGTCTAAGCAAACTGTGGACCTGAATGAAGTGTTCTCCAACACTCACGCAAGTTGTTAATGGGTGTAGGAATTATAGTGTAAACACAGCCTGTTGTGAGGGGTGATATTATTACATGACGTATGTGCAACAAGACGTGTTTTGAGAGTATGTTGCTGACAGGCATACTTTGTGTTGAGTCTTTCTCGTCTCTTTGTAATAACATTTTTGAACAGCTGGTGACATTATATTAGGTAATCTCTGCTATACTATACTGCATAGTGTCTTGAGTAGGTGCACCTCTTTGTACTTGTACGAGATGTATCTAATTTTAATCCTCATATATTAACTCAACATCTGTTTTCTCGTGAAATCATGTCTATGAAATCTATATAACACCAGCGGATTGAAGCCTCGCTGACAAAACAAAAGTTAAAACTCCAATAATTGCTAGAGTATACCTCACCACCCACCCACTCTAGCTTAATTTCTCTTTTTCCATCAGCTCATTACTGCACAGGTGGATCTTTAGTAGAATGCCTTAAAGGAAAATAGTCCTCCTGCTGTCTTCATAAATGCTGGTGGATGGAATGAGCCATACTCACAATTTACACAAGCAAAATCACAGATAATAGGTGTAGATAGAGTGAAATATGATTGGACTATTTAAATGTTACATTACATTGAGCCCGTCATGTAATGTGAAAAATAAAGCATTCATGTATCTGAAGCCACAGGGTGAAGTTGTCCTGTGCAAAGCGGTGCTTTTCCCAAGTGGTCTTCCGTGCTGGAATAATTTTCCAATTATTTCCAGTTATATAATCGTTGTTTCTGTGAAATGAAAAACTTCAAACCATTTTCATACATTAATATCATTAATATTTCCTTTAGAGCAGCAAAACAGGGAAAAAAACGACATTGGAAAAACACATTTACGATGGGCGACCTAATGAGGCATCAAAACAAAATGTCTTTTTCACTCCAAAGTCTATCGTTGTTCTAAAGTAACATTAAAGATATGAAAATAATGATGCTATCTGAGGCCTCTCAGTCGGTGGGGGAATATTTTCAGTGTAAATGACAGCCAAACTTGAGAAATGCCACAGTTTCGTTACTGATTGCAGTTTTTGTGGATTATCAGTAGCAGGGTACATTTTGAAATCAATCTTCCACCTGAGCACATGTGGTTCACTGCAGAGTGTAATTGAGTTCCCATCCTGGCAAGAAACACCCTGCAGTAAAATGAAAACTTATTTTTGTATGCATGTGTTTTGTAGTTGAGCACAGACACACAATGAAAAGTCAGAGCTACAAACACAGATGACTTGCTGTTGTCTGTCTTGTCCCTGTGATTCAAACATGAAAGCTGGGTGGACTGTGACATGTGTCTTGTTGACATGTCAAATTTAGCTGGCATGACTAATCTATGATGACACCACTGATGTGAATATGTAAAATGTGAGCAGATCAGATGTAGCAGCAGTGGGGGTTTTGTTGCGTGTAGTTTTGAGTTTCCAGGTAGAGCATGTGGCTGGAGTCCTGTGCATGTATTAGTTTTCTTTTCTATTGTTTCATTATATGATATCACAAGTAATAATATTACCATTAATACAGTAAGTGGCTGGGCTTATGCACTGCTGCTGGACTGTAGATTATTAGCATTAAAGGCTTGGGGCACTTGTGATCGTCAAATGTAATTGAAGTTAATTTGCTTCATTACTTTAATATGGCACGTGACGAACACTGAGAGACAGTTTTGACAACGCTGTATAATATAGATGCTTTGTTAATATGATAAAAGTGACAAGACAATAGTGCTCTTGTCAATAAAGTCATGCTATTGTCATATATTTACAAACAGTTCAGTCCATCCAAGAGCACTGTACCCATTCTGTACTGTGGTCATGGGAGAGGAGGCTAAAGTCAAAGTAAAACAGATGCAAAATAAAATGCCTTTGTGATTGCATGAAAAAAGGGCATTAGCAATATATATTTGCTAAAATGGATCACAAACAGGAAACCATAAAAATTGATGGGCCACAATGGATGGAAATTCTCCAACATTACAATGGAGATAATTCAAAACATGAGAAGCCTCCACAGAAAACAACTGGCTTCATCAAAAATGGAGCACAAAGCACAGCCCTAATGCTGCTTCATTTCCCTCTAGATGCACAATTTAAACTAAACTGGCCAAATCACTGGGTGGTGCACAGCAATGATTCTAATTAGCAGTGTCTTTGATCTGTGAACAACTCACATCAATAAGCTGCAGCTCTGCAGTCCTGGAAATAGTTATACTTTTTTTTTTTTTTTTTTTTTTTTTTTACATTTAAGTTATTCACCAACTCTCAGTCTCTCAGGTTTGACTAACAGCATCACCAGGTTTAGACTGAATGTATTGATCACAGAGCATTTAGTCCAGAGCTAAAACCTTTTGGAACTTTTTAGCCCTGGATGAGCCAGTAGATTGTTAAGGAATGCTAAATTACTCGGCTCGTCTTGGCCTCGACGTTGGAAGTGGAGGTGACTTCACTGCACCAAAACCTTTTTCCTTTTTTAAATAGAGACTTTCAATGATTTTAATTTCTGTCTTTCATTTTTCCCTCCAACATAAAGAATGTATGCTTTCATTGCCGAGTTATGCGAGTGTCAAAAATGAAAAACCTGTCTCCTCATGTAAGCATCACATATTGCATGTCAGAAATTCTGATGCACATGTGTGTGCACGTCGACCTGGTTCACTAGCAAGTGAAGTCAAATTAGGCAAGCGGATGGTTCAAGGCAATGTCACAAAAGCTTAAGACTTTATTTCTTTTCAAAACCTCCCTCTAAGCCAGCTAGGTGCCCGAGAGAGAGCGAGAAAAACGACACCTGCAGATCTGGGAGGTGCCTTTTAGTCTGCAGAGTAAAAGCACACTTCTAAAAAGTGTCCTAATGTTCATTGCTTCGTGCTCCAGTTGAGCTAACTGCAGGAGCCTATTTTACTTTTTTTTCATTTGGCCGTTATACAAGCATGAATAGCGAGCCCTCATTCAGAAATGCTCTTTCATTTAAGTATTCTACAAATATTTGCACATTCAAATTTTCCCATATGATTTGGCACTTAATTCAAAACAAAAATTTAGAAGTGCTTCACAACTGGGAAAAGTGAATATTTATGTTTATCTATTTGTACCTGTAGTCAGATTTGGTTTTGAAGTAGACAAGGCATCTTGTTGCACAAACATGGTGAATATAGTAGTGTGTAAGAAAAGGGTCTAAAAGTTGTAAATTTACTGTATGCAGGGTGTGATGGCTCTGTTGACAGCTCAGGTGTTTTTGTGTCTTTGCTTCGCAGAGGTTCTTAGCTGGACGCCCCTCATTGCAAACCTTTGGTATGTATAGCTGCCATGATTTGCTTAAAAAAAAAAAAAAAAAAAGTAGCCAAAGTAGTTCACCATTACGTCACACTGCTCCTGCAGATATTGTCGTGATTAATTTAAAGGATTAATATTTACTGCACTCACAGTGTAAACACCAGGTGTGAGCTCATGCAGGGAGGAGCGTGGAGTTGCTCCGCAGGCTGCTGTGAGTTTTATTGCGTTTCCCGGGGAGAGCAGGATGATGTCATCAACATGTCTCATCTACAGTTAAGACTCCATTTCCTGGTCTGACAGCTGAGCTAGGGATAAGGAGTTTCTGTTTTCATAATATACCCAAGGAAAAGTTTCCTCCTGCGCTCTCTCACCCTCCCACAAGGTGTTTTCTTTTCTCACTGACTCTCCGCACAAAAACACTCGCTGTTGACATTTCATGGAGTAAACACTTTCCGTTCTCTTCCATTTTTATTTACAGTATAAAATGAAGCTGTTACAAGTATGTCGAGGATTCCTCAATGGCTTGTGAGACATCAAACACGCATAATAATAGTTCAGAATTTCCTCCTGATGACAAAAAACAGGTGTATCACAACAGTCTTTACAAGACAAATAATTTAAGGACACGATGAAAACATTAAAAAGCAGAGTATGGAAACATATCTATATATATATCTATATATATATATATATATCTATATATATATATATATCTATATAAACATGAAGTGCTTGCTTTGTGCACAAAATCAGAGCGGGCTCTTGAAACACACATTCATACAATCTTAAATATCAAAGGAATCACGAAGAACATTCTTCAAAGAACTGGCTGTTGTGTTTGTACGAATAATTTGTGCTAGATCTCATTCTCCCCCCTGTTGCTGTAAGAATGTGAGAAACAGTCAGTGGTACAAGATACTGTCAGTCACAAGATTACTAAAAAGGTTCTGAAGTCCTAAAGAGGCCATAATAAGAAGTACTCTATCATCACAATAGTTTGCAATTTCATGTGACACGTGAGAGTACAATACAAATAATGCTGCCCTCTTAAGTTACTGTATGCTACATATGCAAAGTAAATAAGGTAAATGCCAACATGACATTTAAATCCAAATGTGTTTTTTGTCCTAATTTGCAACATTTCCTTTATAAAAAATATGCTTTATACACATCAGATCAAACAGAATAATGTTACTGTATGTGACATCAAACTGAATTCTGTATGTGACTGCAGAGAATTGTAAATCAAAAATAACTTCACTGTGCAAGAGTGTGTGGTCTGTTTGATATTCAGTGACTCAATGATACACTGTATTTTATATTACACTAGTTCAGTGCAAATGTCTGGTAAAGTAGTAAAGCCAAGTAAAGCATCATTGTTTAGGTTTTTGGTTTTGTATTATTGAGTGTAGCAGTCATTAAAACTGCAACTGTGCAAAAAGGAAGAGTGATTTTTCAGTCCTTCACATGAGGGTTACAATCTTAAAAGGTTTCAGCGTTTTTTTACATAAATACTCATACTGAAGTCCTGTTTTTGGATTGTCAAGGTTCATTTTGTCCTCCCTACATTTTAACACAAGGTAGGGATAAAAAGACAATTTTGCTGGGAAAAAATATTGCAGTTAGCTGTGTTCCCTCAAAATACCCAAGGGTTTTTATAAATATGGGCACGTTTGCTGCATTTATGAAAGGATTTCCAAATGGCTTTTAAGCCAAAGAGACAGGCAGCAAGGAACAAAAGGTTAAATCTGTAGCACCACCTGGAGAAAACTATACATTTGTTTATGCAGAGAAAAATGCACGACACTCAATCTGCAGACAATCTCTCAGCTCCTAATACAAAAAATACAGTATTGACAACAAAGTCACACATTAGAAATACATACATGACACATATGCTGTATGTTAGTAGTGTCCTTTCTGAGATTCAGCAGTATCTCCAGCACAGAGCTTTGCAGTTGCTTTGGGCATGAGGGACACGTAGTGTTAACGGAAGAAGAGGTCAAACAAATGGTGGAGTCTGTGTCTCCATCGCATGTGTGTGTGTTTGCTTCATCCCATTATATTACGTGTAGGTAGGTTGCCTTGGTGTCCACTCCTATTACATTTTTGGCAGTGCATCTGTAAAATCCTGTATCCCTACTTGTCGGGTTTTGTATGACCAAGGAGCCCTGAGGACTGAGATAGTGGTTGCCATAAATACGAGGCTGACCCATCACCCTCAGCTGTGTCAGGTCTGGTGTTTCCCAGGTAACAGTCGCGCGGGGTGTTGCTATGGTGAGGCAAGGCAGCTCCACGGCAACCCCGGGTCGCGTGTAGGTCACAGGGGAGGGGCCTGTTGTAATGCGTGGAGGGTAGGCGATCACAATGACGGGAACTGTGATGATTGAAACTGAGGAGTCGTAACTGGTGGATCTGCAGGTGTAGGTGCCTCGGTCGAACACGGAGGCCTGTTGCACTGTTAGTGTTCCATCTCCTTGGACTAAGTAATGGCCTGAGTCGCCACTCTCACCCATGGACAGCACTTTGCCGCTGGGCGTGGTCCAAGAGAGGGAACCCTGACGGTATCCAGGGGTTTGAGATGCAGGGCAAGTCAGGCGAAGGGTCTCTCCATTGATGATGCTCACCAATGGGGCCGTTCTAGTGCTCACTGCTGGCGCTGAGACACGGCCACCAGGGGCTGGAGGAACAATTGGACGAGATGTGGCAGGCACACTCAAGCCCCCGTGCAGAGGCTTTTGAGTATTTGGGACTCTTGGATGAAGCACAGGCGAACCTGGCCTTGAGTTGGAGGACTGGGCTGAATCCAGTACGTCTCTTGAGTGAGGCCCCTCAGTGGAACCAGCACTCTTCTGCAGAGGTCTTTCCACTGAAGGTCCCCTGTGTGGATATCTGGTCTCCTCCTTTGGCTCTAAGACCTCCAGATCCACCCGCATCGTCACCTCTCCTCTCTCACTTCTCACTACGCATACCAAGGTCCCACTGTCACTCAACCGCACGCCCCGCAGCACCAACGAGCCATTTCGGTGCACCGTCAGTCGGCTGCCATAGTAAGGAGCTGGCAACATGCCGTTACCGGGCAGTAACCAGACCAGACGGGGAGGAGGGGAACCTTGGGAGGGGCATGGTAAAATAACAGTTTGGCCTTTAACTGCTCGCTGCTTCACTGTCGTCATCACACCCACAGCAGTGTTGGTAAAGTTATTAACACCTGCATTACTACTTGAGCCACCACTGCTTCTTCTGCTGCCACTGGTCCCTCCTGGATTGGTGCTCCCACTAAAACCATTTCCTCTGGGTGTGCTGGTACCAGCTCCAGTATTAGAGGCACTGCTGCTAAAGCCACCAACATTTCTTGAAATACCACCTAACCTGCCATGATCTCTACCAGTGTTAGCATCATTTCCAGCCCGCCCTGCAGTGACTTCATTATTATTAGTCCCAGGATTCCTTTCAACACTATCTACTCTAACTGTGCCTTGACTGTTACCCACAATATTACTACTACTAGTCATAATATTGGGTCCATTTCTGTTTATTCCAATATTATCAGCTTTAATGCCAATATTCCTTGACCCGCCCACCCCAACACTGATTACGCTTCTACCAAGCTGTGTTGTAATTCCACTGGCAGGCCTGTTAAATCCATGTTGACTGTCACTCCTAGAGGCAGGATTAGAGCCACTGGTGGCTAAATTAATGCCTGTGTTTGGTACAGTGTTTCTTATCCTGCCATTACTGCTGCTGTTATTGCTGCCCAGCTTGTTTGTGATTCCACTGGTAAATCCAGACCGGATGATCTCTCCGTCATTAGTGTTGTCCCCCGATCTAATGCCATAACTGCTGCCAGGCCCACTGTTAGCGCTCCAACCTTCTCCTCCCACCTGGCCACTCAGTCCACGGGTAGAAGCCTCCACCTCCAGGCCCACCACCATGCTCTTTCCCCCGGCTGAGTTGCTCGATCGGCACGTATAGTTTCCGGTGTCTATCTTTTGGGCCGTACGGACCTCTAGAGTTCCACCTGAAACCACCACGACCCGTTCAGAATAATAACCAGATCCCAAACTTCGTGGAATGACACGATTTGCTGGGGAGAACCACATCACTGTCGGGGCAGGATCTCCTTTGGCCTGGCAGGGAATTGTTGCAGTTGCTCCCAGACGTACTTTGACGACATGGTAGCTTCTGTCATCGGTGAAGGTTGGAGCAGATGTCATCATGACCTTTACTTTGACCTTCAAGTAATGAATAGATTATGACATCACTTAACAGTTTTTGTTGCTAATTTTTGGACTTAAAAAACCAAATTATTGTGACAAAGCCAATGAACTGAACTCACAATAGATCAGTTGTTTTTGTGAAGGTGTAATTGAAATAGTAAAAAAAAAAAGTAGTAAGTAGTAACAATTTTTTTGTGATTGATCAGAGAAATGTCTGAAGTTTTCTTCAGGAAGAAATGTTTTCCTTACCTTCATGGTGTCTTGACCGCCTTGATTCTCAGCGTAACACGTATACTCCCCTTCTTCTCCCATACTAGCTGCTGGAACCAGTAAGGTCCCATTGTCAAACACAGTCAGTTGTCGTGCTCGCCCTCTTTCTTCCCCCTGCAACACACTGTTCACCATGGTTCCATCTGGTAGGCTCCAACGTACAGCTGGGTCAGGCAGTCCTGATGCCTGGCAGTCCACCTGCAGAGGATCAGTGTTTCAGTGACGCTACCATTCAAAGGTTTTTTCGATTGGAATGTAAGTTGTAAGAACTGTTGGTGAATAACAGCTTCTCTTGTTATTTTCTTCTCAGTAATGCAGACTTTCTGTGGCTATATGTGGGCTCTTAAAAAGGGAAATTCACTGCATAAAACCCATTTAACCAACCAGATATTTAAAAACACTCAAAAGACACCATTCAAATGCTTATAAATGCTTTAAATTTAAGCATTTGAAATTAAAAAAGTTAGAAATTGAATAAAAAATGACTATTTTCATTGAGCCTTTTAATAGTGATGTGCCCAGTTCTATCCCCTGAAGGCCATGTCGATGCAGGTCTTTGTTACTTTTTGAGTGAAAAAACATAAAATGAAGCTCTTTTCAAACACAAAATTAATTAAAAAAAAACATTTAGAAGCTTGAACTTTGGGACCCCAAATATATCACTGCCTCAAGACAAAATAACGCACAAAAAACTCAGCAGTGGGGGTGTAAAAGACGGGCGGACTATTGGGATACAGAAAACTTCCAATGACCTTCCCCTCACAGATTTGGGACATTTCCAACAGCATGAGATACTGTATACTATAACTTTTCAGTATGATAAATCTTAGCAGGGTGAAACTGAGTATTTATTTGGAATAACGCAATTCATTCCATAAACAACCAAAATTCCAAGACAATTGGAGTCATCCATTATTTTAACCAACAGCCCACTGGGCAGAAATTCACCAGGTTCTGCCTGCACATCAGGCTGAATCCGAAGCGTGTACGCAAGTAAAAGTGTACATCTTAAGAATAGACAATCGATGTGGGTATCTTATGCGACAGGACAGTGAGGGAAAACCCATATGTGTGTTAGTGAGCTTGACACAGGTCTCGTAAAGCTAAAGAGACATAAAGTTGATTATAAAAATTGTTCGTTCCAGTCAGATAAGTATTTGTTAACTTTACTAGCTGCAACAAGTTACAAGCTATTGTACTCGCCACTGTCTGGAATTGAATATAATGATACCCCTTAAAGTGAAATAAAAGGGGTGCACATGACTCGTTTATTCCATGTACTAATACATCTATTAATAAGTTAATTGTTAGTTCATTGTAGCCATTAATTACCAAAGCTGTGTGGCCCACAAGCCCCCAAAGATTTTCTTATTTGGACTGCTAGCTATTAAAGTTGAATAGTCCTAATCTATATAAATTGAGTGAACAAGACCAATTGGCATTAAAATGACTTACCTAATAACTGATGATGTTACCTGAAGAAACATTTTTGATTAGGAGCAAAGGAGACTTGTAAGTATAATTCCCATATTTTTTATTCTGCTCACCTTCAGCGGTTTGCCAAATGACACCATCTGATTGAGTGGTTGCTTCGGCTCGATCTTGGCAGGCTTGGTAGCCACGGTGACACGCAGGAGGCGGTAGTCATCTGCGACTTTGTTGCGCGCAATGCACAGGTAGTCTCCAGCATCCTTCTCTGTCACTGCCTCGACTGACAGGGTGCCATTTGGATGCACCTTCAGACGTCGGTCAAAACTTTAATCCAGATAGAGACACAAAAATACGTAAAAATCACAAAAAGGTAGACATTTGAATTCGTTGCCAACACAATCACCACAATATATAAAGATACAACACACAGAATTTGTAACCCACCCACATCCCCTGTACCTGAAGTGCATGTCCACTAGCTTCCTGCTGGGGGTCCTCCAGATAATGATGGGTGCCGGGTTGCCAATTACAGAGCAGTGAAGCTGCAAAATCCCCCCATAGTGGACATTAAAAATGGAGGGGGATGTAGAGACAATACGGGCTTTACTGAAAGGGGAGACAGGCAAGGGATGCAAAACAGCTGAGGCTCTTCTGTCAGTGGGGAGAGAAGAAGTAACTCTTCTGTTGTTTATACTGGGTGAGACTTGTGTTTTATTTATCGTTGCAGTGGAGGGTGGGGAAAGAGAGGAAACATTCTTTTTTTTTATGTTGGTGTAGTGTGTGGGGGCGGCAGTGACAGTTTTATTTATTTTTGTCGATGAGTTAGAGGAATTATGTTGGTGAGAAGAGGTTGGGGTGAGCGACAAGGTCCTGGATCTATCAGAGGGAGATGAAGGGGAGAATTTAGCAGAGCTGAATGGGTCTGAGGGTTTGTTAGGGATGATCGAAGTTCTGTCTTTATCTAGTAAAGATGAAGAAGAGGGTTTTTGTGTAGCAACTACTTTCCTCCTTTCATTTCCTCTTTCTTCCTCTGCTCCCCCTTCAATTTCTACCTTCACTGTCCTCTTATTAGCCCCCACAGCATTACTTGCAGTGCACTCATAGCTTCCTGAGTCCTTTGGCCCAACTTTTCGAATATGCAGTGTCCCGTTGGGCAAGACAAAGAGGTTGCCATGGAGAAACTGAGATGGGCGAACAAGGGTCCCATCTGGGATACGCCAGCGCAGGGTTGGTGGTGGGGCACCTCGGGCAGAGCAGTGAGCATAAACAGGCCTCCCTGGAGACAAGAGCAGGTGTTCCTCTCTGGGTTGCTGTATCACCGGGGGCAGCGAGGACACGTGTACGCGCACAGAGGCACTGGCGGCACCTGCTGAGTTGGAGGCCACACAGCGATAGACTCCTCGATCACTTGGTAAAGTTACTGAGATGTGAAGTGTTCCATTTGTGTCCATTCTGATTCGACTGCTGGAGGAGCCAGCAGAGGTCAGGACAGTACGATCGGGCAGAACCCAGGAGAGCAGAGGGGTGGGGATACCATCCGCCTGGCACTCCAAGCGCACTTCTCCGCCCTGATGAATGGTGGCTTCTCTGTAACTCGCCAGCTGCATACGAGGCGGGCGGGTCCAGACTTCCAGGGTAGTTAGCAACCTGTCATGAAGAAGCAGAGCAAACGCATACTCAATACAGAAACACATCAGTAAAATTCAAGTTATTAAAATATTTTAAATAGAAATATGCAGGCCATATGATATATTTTTGATATATCAGTTTGTAATTGTGTTTGCAAGCACATAAAAAGTAGGCATAATATTAGCACAATATGCATATATATGATACTCAATATTTAAATCATCTTATTTTGGGCGTCGCCTGGTCATTATAAGTGAATGGTGTGCTGCATAGCGCATTAATATGCATAACCGGTATCAGTAGTCTCACCTGTCACGACCCAGGAAGCTGTGCGCGCTGCAAATGTATGTGCCCCCGTCCTGCAGCTGAACATTCTGGATAACGAGGGTGCCATTTGGCAAGACCTCAAAACGCTGAGCCCTGGAGTGGATTGACATCACCGCTCCTGAGAGACAGACAGGAGAGAGCGAGAGACAGCAGCCATGAGTGGACAGAGCGAAGAAAACAGAGACAAATTGGGAAAGAAAGTTCGAGAATGAGACACAGAGACAGAG
Source organism: Brachyistius frenatus (assembly GCF_029030835.1). Lineage (NCBI taxonomy): Eukaryota > Metazoa > Chordata > Actinopteri > Embiotocidae > Brachyistius > Brachyistius frenatus. The sequence continues at coordinate 2,505,357 of NW_027210626.1, forward strand.
ACGGCATGGAGACGGAGAGAGAAGCAGTAACAGTAGCAAACTGAATGGCACAGTGTGAAGTAAAATCAGTGATGCAGTGCACCAAATGTTCCATTACTAGCTTTCAATGTCTTTTCCACATGGCAAGCTAGAGAAAAGTCTATTGTGTGCATGCCAGTGTGTAATGTTGGGTGTTAATGTTTTTTTTTGTTTTTTTCATCACAGTAAAATGTGTTCATTTTACATAAATGTGTTTAGTCACAGTAAATACTGGAGCTGAGATTAATTTCCTTTCGAGTCAATGACTTCAGAATGTAAATACAAACTATTATTTATTCTGCTCTAAAGGCACGGTCTGCATAGTTTTGCCACGCAAATAACACATATGCAGTATACACATATCTAATATACTTAAAGATGGTAAATTAGCTTTTCTGTTTTCCAACATTATTGAAAATATAGGCTTTGAGTCTTTCCCAAGAAACCAGTTTAAGTGCTCTGGATATTTGCTTTTTTTACGTCAGGTCATGAACCACAATGTAATTTGAAGATATAGCTTTTTGTTCTGATTTATATCCTAATGCACTTAAGTGTGTTTTTGTTTATAATGCATCCATGTGTACATATATTCTCAAATATATCTATGTTGCACTGTGCGTACCTGTGGCAACCTTGGTCCATGTGATGGAGGGTTTTGGCTCCCCTTGAGCTTCACAGTCCAGCCTGGCAGTGCTCTCTGCTGGGAACGACACTGTTCTGATGTGTGGATCTGCAATCCTTGGTCTGGATCTCACAATTGGAGCCTATGCAAAAGATTTTAAAAACATATTATACTGGGAAAATGACATTATGGAAAATAGATTTATTGACTTATTAAAAAATAGTCATAACGAGAAGACATCTGTGAGTGGGGCTCCACTAATGAACATTTTTCAACTTGCAAAGCTGCAGAATTGTGCAGTTTTTAGAGTTTTAATTTTTAAACTAAATACCAGGCACCTGGAGGACTTGCACCAATGAAAGTGCATCATAATCATAGTGAGAACCGTCTAATAGCAAATAAAACGATGCAATTCTCTCCACAATGCAATCCACAGATCATCTGATCAAGTGCTTTCTGTGCAAAACAACATCCCACCCAAATGAAACAACAGACAGAGTCATGGAGGAAAGGATGAAGGATTCAGACTATAATAAGAGAGTAACACCTGACATATACTGGCAGTAATATGTAAATATCTCAGTAATACTTTTTGTAAAAAGTTTTGAATCGCTTTTTTATAAATAGTGAAAACTTGTAAGCAGTATTGTGGAATGACATTGGAAGTTGCTGCGATCCCAGATTTAGAAAGACTCATTGGTGGTGGCCCTAGAGACTCGGTCCACTGGGGCTTGCCAAAAGAACTTTGGAAATTAATTAACGATTGATTATTTGAAATCCCTCAGGATTAGGCTCTCAAAACACATAATGTTGTTGATTATGGGACATGTGTTTTTCATCTCTTCTTCAGATCTGACAGAACTCTGGAAAATCCATGAAATTGGAATATTGTCATAAACATGTGGATAAAGATTAGGCCGTTTTCACTTCAATTGTGCATTTTCTGCTAAGCTATTGCCCCGAGGGTTTGCACAGTTGCTACAGCGTGTGTGTGTTGTTATTTTCTGGGTCAGCACTCACTTGGAAAAGAAATGTTAAATTGAGTTCAACATACTGTATATGAACTGCAAACTACATTTAAAATTGAAGTCAAAGAAATCACTAAGTGATTAAATTACTAAATGATTAAAAGGGGAAAAAAATGGGGAAATATTAAACATTAACAAATTGCCCTGTCTTGGTTCTTACTGTTGCTGTACTGTATCATATGTGCTTGCTTTAGGACCCATTGTTGGGTAACACTCTCTTTAAATTAGAAATATGATATTATTTGAATTGCTTTGGACTTACCCCAGGAGCTGCAGGGAGCGAGGGGTCGGGGGACCATTTGGACCTGCTGTTGTGTGAATCTGGAATTGAATTAGCTCCGGGGTTCTTCCAGTTAGTAAGGGGTCGACTTTGGTCTGGAGCACCAGAAACAGGCCTCCATCTGGGGTCAACTAGACCAGGGCTTGGCCTCTCTCTGGATAACACTTTGGTGCTTGTTGATGTCCTTGTTGTGGTAGTACTGGAAAGTGTTGTAGACATAGCTGTTCTTGTAGTAGTTGGAGACGTTTTGGCCGAAATGGTAGTTGGAGTGATTGTAGTTGGAGTAGTAGTTGTAGAAGTAGTAGTAGGAGGAGTAGTAAATGGGGGGTTTCGTGTTCTGGGGATATCATTGATTGAGATTGTTGTACTACTACTAGTAGTGCTAGTATCAGTAGCGCTACTTACAGTAAAGGTAATGGGGCTAATTGTGGTGGTAGAAGTTCCAGTTGTAGGAATATTTGTGGGAGTAGTAGATGTCAGAATAGGAGTTGGGGTCGTGGTAGTAGAGGTAGGAGTAGTTGTAGTGTGTCTCGTAGTGCTAGATGTTGGAATAACAACAGTAGTTGTCGTAGGCATAGAAGTACTTGCAGTCATAGGAGTAACTGTAGTTGTTGTGGGAAGTGAGTCCTCAGCAGTCAAAGCAGAGGACGAACTTATAGTGCTGCCAGCATAACCAGAAGGATGATCTCTCTTGAGAGTGCTTGGAGTTGTTAAGGGTTTTGCAGTAGCAGTGGCGGTTATAGCTGCACTGGATACTGAGGAAACGGTGGAGGAGTGAACAGTTGAAGAGTGGGACTCGTGTTGTACACCAAAGTAATTCCTCTCTAGGTCTTCGCTGTGTTTGCTTGGGGGTCTATCAACATGTTTGCTTGAGGCTGTTTGTGTTTCTGTGGGTGTCTGTATGCCGTGTGTGAAGCTCCCGGTGTGTGTGTCTGTCATATGTGCTTCTGAAATCACAACGTTAGAGTGAGTGGGTGCTGGTGTGCTGAAAAGAGTGGACTCTTCAGTGTCTGGTATTGTGGCTGAGTGAGTCATCATGCCTGTGTGTGTGTTTGTAGGCGAGCGGGAGGGGGAGGGGGGAGTCAGCAAGGGTGAAGCAGATTTGGACGTGGAGATACCAGGAGTGTTGGAGTCAGGCGGAGACGCGGGATTCGGAGACACTCCATGTCTAGCCGTCTTTATATGGTCACTCGTTGTCAACAAAATAGCTGGAGATGTGGCTGTTGACACCAGCGACAACATATCAATCTGATCCGTGGTAGTGTCAGGTGTCACAGTATGTGACCTTGGGTTCGCAGGGTCAGGGAGAGGTTGGGCTGGGGTCAAAGGTCGACCCCTGGGCCTGTTGATGATTCGTCTTCGCTGTCCAATCCTCCTGCGTGAGTTCCAAGGGCTCTGAGGCCGTGAGTTGGGAACCAAATTAGGGACAAGTCCCTGTCGAGGATTCTGAGGTCCGGTTCTGGTTGTGTTGAGGTTTGCTCGTCGTGCGTCTCCTTCCACTGGTTCAGGGACAATTTCATTTGTTCCAGACGTTGATTTAGATGTGATTGGTACTTGCTGTGTCACTGGTTTTGCTGCTGTCTCTGTTTGTGTGTGTGTCTCTGTCTCACTCTCTACATCTATCGCTTTTTCTGTTGACTTCTCTGTGCCTTTCTCTGTCTTTGTGTACGTGTTTGTCTGTGTTTGTGCATGAACAGGTTCAGTGGGCTGTTCCTCTTGGAGAACTGAATCATCAACCGTTGACCCTTCAGTTTCTGCTTCCACCCCTGCTCCCTGAGCTCCAGCTCGTTCTGTATCATCATCATCATGTTCCTCAAGTCCTCTGGTGTCTGTATCTTTGCCTCCTTGGACTGGTTCAGCCGTGGGCTTTGCTGTTGTGATGGGTTGGCTGTTGTTAGTCTTTTGACGTATCTTAGCCAGGAGGTCAGCCCATTTCTGAGGGTCTATCCTTTGTTTGTTTGTTGTCACTCTGTGTCTGTTCTCAAAGCGGTTTCTTCTCTGGTCAGTGGATGAAACAGGCCCTCCACCTCTTCTCAGGGGGCCTTCTCTCACAGGACCACGCCTTCGTGGGTTTCCAATTGGAAAATGTCTGTTCAGATTTGGTTGGCGAGATATCAGACGCTTTCTATTGCCAACAAGAGTTCTCTCTTGTTCTTCTTTCTCTCCATCTCCCGATCCTTCGTCCACTTGACGTAATAACGGCGCTCGTATCTTGGTTGACCGGCCAGCGGCTGACTGTGGCCCTTTGGGAAATCTCCCAATGGCGGGGATGTGTTGTGAATTTAATATCAGCTGCATGGACAGAGAATCCCTACCGTACTGGTTGACTGCAATGCAGCGATAGTGACCAGCGTCCCTCAGAGAGGGGCTAGGCAGAGAGAGACTCCCATTTGATTCTATAGAGAGTGCACCTGAAATTGCTAAACCCCGCCATATAACATTTCCATCAGGCAAAATCCAGCTCATGTAAGGTTCTGGTGAACCAGATATCCTGCAGGACAGACTGACATGTTCCCCAACTTTTCTAGTGACAGGAGGTCCCACTTGCTCCCCTGAAAGTGGAACAGAGGACTCCTCCACTGCCAGTCGCACCGGGAGAGCATCCACATCCCTTCCAGCCCAGGCAACACAGTAGTATATCCCAGCATCTGAGAGCCGTACTTTTTGTAAAAGCAAACCAGAAGCTGAGGCCCGGAGCCTACCATCTAGGCTTCTGGAGGGGGAGATGAGCTTGGATCCATCTGAGAGAATCCACTGTACTTTTGGGTTGACAGAACTGAGAAGAGGGCAGGATAGCTCCACTTTACTGCCTGCTACTGCTGACAGTGCTGTGGTAGTATGATTAGTCGAGATTAGCACCCATGGGTGAGAAGCCAGAGAGGCTGTTGAGAGATGAAAGGTAGGATCGGGACGAACAGAAACTCTCGTTGAGTATATAAGCTGAACTTTATGTCCATTAGACTGCGCTCTGTTCAGCTGAATGCTAATGGCTGGCTGTAGTAACCATTGTGGTCTGGCTTTAAGAGAAGCTCTGACTCCAGTGTGGTAATACCCATCTGTCTCTGCCGCCTGCCTGTAGCGGAAGGCCAATGCCGGGGCTTTGCTCAGCATGATCTCCCTCTCGAGGCGAACAGCAGTCTCACTGTAGTAAGCCAGAATCCTCCAAAGTTTCTCATAGTCCTGCCTCTCCACGGGGCACTCCAGGGAGAGCGACAGAGCGAGTGGGAGAGGAGAGGAGGACGTCTGGGAGAGATCTGGAGGAGGAGCAATATCCTGGGAGTCGGACGAGTGAGTGATGTTGCAGCTCAGATCAACACTGTTCCCTTGCTGGTCTGATAGACCCAGAGAGGCAATGCCTAAAGGCTCTCTGAAGGCCTCACTTGATTGGATTTCACTGAGTTCTGTCTCCAAAGGTGTTTTTTTTCCTCTTTCCCAGATGACGGGTGAAGTGCACGACAGGGCAGTCTGCTCAAGCAAGCCCTGGCCTTCAAGAGAATTGGGCAAAGCACAGACTGGACACTGAGGGCCACTGGGGCATTTCATTAGGCCTAATTGAAGGAGAGAGACAGAACAATTTAGACTTAAGAGGCAATCTTGCCACTGTCTGTGGCAGATCAGCAGTGTATAAATAACATCGTAGAAACTATACAACTATATTAGTGCACATTTCAGCTGTTTGCACATAGTAGGGTCATTTATTAGTCATGCCAGCTCATTTTAAGAATCCATTACACTTTATATCTCTTACTAATTAGGTATGGTTACTTCATGTAGTCATGAATAATAAATATGCATCACTTTATTATTACACGGCAATGATTAGCCTATATTTCAGCTGCCACACATCAGTGCTGTCATCACGGATTAGTCATGGCAGGTTAAGTCTGGCATATCAATGAGACACATTTCACAATGCAGCACGTTTCTTTACATCTCTGTAACAGCGTCATGGAAGAGATGGGAGAAAAGGACTATGAACATGTGACAAAAAGCAGTTGGAGAGTAGTGGCCAAAGGTATCGAGATAACAAAACCAGATGTATTAAATAGGGAGTTTACCCCATATCTCATCTCATCTGGATGGATATGATAGTCCTTAGTCTCTGTTTATAGGTTAGAATTATCAACAGATAAACCCATTCCCCATGTTCCCTCTCACTACATCTTCCTCTCTATCTCTTCTCCTTAGTCAATCAAGAAATTTCCATGTTGCATAAACCAATAACTGAAAACTCTAAAAGTCATGTGCATGTGGGAGACAAAACAAATAATTTTTCAGAGATGATAGTCACCTGGATGAGCCAGAGCCCAAGTGAGAAACCAGTTCATCCTACAGTCACAACTCCATGGATTAGCCTGCAGCACAAGAGTCTCCAGCAGAGGTGCTGTTGCTAAAGTGTCTTTGGGCAGAGTGGTTAGACTGTTGTTGGAGAGGTCGAGGTGTCTGAAGGAGGGAAAGATAGACCCAAGAAAAAAAATTAACCTGAGAAGGGGAGGAGAGGATACAGAGGTTGAATCAAAGTCAAAGGGAATTGATGGGAAAGAGAACGGTTACAGGTTAGAGATAAGAAAATAATCCATCATTTTTACAGTTTTCATCAGCACCTTCCTGGCCTCACCCACGTTATATGAGTGGATAAGAAAACGGATGAAGAGATGCTGCAACAGTTTTATGGTTTGAGATTTATTCGGCTAAATGCTAATAATCAGTGATGGAAATGTTCCCTTTTTTTTTTATAAAGCTATTAGTTTCTTTGAAGATGCAGTCAAATGTCCCATTACTACCAGAACTGTGCAGCAATGTTTTGCTATTATTTGTTCCCAAATCAACCTATTTCTTCTCTGATTTTGACTGTCACGACTGCACAGATCAGCAGATTTATGATCAAATGGCCCATTTTTTTGTTGAGGAACTATAAATTTAGTTGACTGTTTTTATTTAAGTCGACATTCCTTTGGTGTCCTCGCCGTCAGCACCACAAAAAGGCTAAATCTGATGACTTTTGAAATCAGACTTCCCTAACACTGATTATTACATGATGTGCTTATGTGTAAAAGCCCACCTGAGTGTTGAAAAGTAATAAGTATTCAGTAGAGACAGTGTGCACAGAGTCTGAGGGTGTAGCTGATGCAGCCTGTTCCCCTGCAGACGGAGCAGCCTGAGGCTAGGCAGCTGGAGCAGGGCCCGGGGGTGAATGTGCTGGAGGAGGTTGTGATCCAAGTACAGGCGCAGCAGTGAGGTCAGGCCAGAGAAGGTCAGAGATGAAGAGATCTCTCTCATTTTGTTATAGCTTAGCTTCAGTATCTGTGGGGGTAGAGGAAGTGAGCAGATGAAATGAAAGATTAGAAGAACTGACATCAAGGCAGATTAAAAAAAATAAAAAATAAAAAAAAGTCTATGCTACAGTCATAAATCTGTCACTGGACACCACATGCTTGTGAATTTAATTCATGTCACATGCAAAAATGGGAAAATTAGCCCACAGCAAATAAACAGACAATATATTCATGCTGTGAGTTGGACCAAAGCAGGGAAAACTAAGAGGATATTCTGGCACTAGGGGTCTACAGCTTTCTGAATATGGAATTTAGCCCTTTATCCCCAACAGGAGACTCTGAGGAATCAATTACTATTCCAGTCGTGTGTGAAGAACCCACCAAAAGTTTAAAAAGGCACACCATGAAAATCAGGTTGTGCAATTTTGTTTCTGTAAAGCTTTTGATAAATCTGCCCTCCAAGGAGGCTACCTAGCTGGAAGAGCTCCTGCTGCTGACATATCTAGCACGTGAAGATGTCAGCACAGGGAAATATGGATCCTATTATCACAGAGTGGCAAATATATCAGCATCTGCCTGGGAGATGAAGGGAACAATTGTTTGTTGAGTAATATCACTTCCCCTCGGACGGCTAACTCTGCCCTTAGGTTGCTGCTAAAACGTCCAGTGTGTTTCCTGTCACTGAACAGTGAAAAGAATGATGGCACATAAATTATGCATTGCAGAATTAGAAAAATGTGCTATAAATGTTAACAGAGTCGTGTTGACTGTTATATTAATTTCATAGCTTCACAGATCAAAGCTTTACTGTATGAATCCGTTTGTTAATCTTTCAGTACGACCGCCACATTTAGGCCCATTTACCCGTGTAGTGTCAGCTCCAAACCTTTTCAACAAATGCTATACGTCTTGATAATCCCTGCATTACTCATGTTATTAAAAACTGAAATCTTCTGACAAGCAGTTTAAATATTTTCATCGGTCACAGTTAAGAGAGCTGCACCGACTGTAAACTGCAAGTGCTGCTGTGTTTGAGTCGGTAGTCCTCCCTGCCTGAGGCTGGAGAGTGATGACAGGAAATTTGGACTTTTTCGCATCCTGCAAAAACCTTCATCTCCAAAGAGTCAAAGGTTAAAATATGAGAGGAGGCAGTGATTTATGTTCGTAATTAACAGAAGTAAATCTTGTAACTGATTGTTTGGTTTTGGTGAAGGACAGTTCGGGACCCTCAACACTGACTGCCGCTAGCTTCCTGAGAGACGAGAACTTCAAAACAAGAAGAATCCTCCGTACGATGGCTTCCTATCTCCATGTCATACATTTTTTTTTGTTCACTGTCAAGTCCACTGTTTTGGGTACGAATTAAATTCCCCATTTCTTCAATCATGTTCTGTAACATCAACATGGAGGGCCATGTAGTGCATGTCGTTGGTGCTCTTCTTCCTTTTTTACCTGCAGTGACTTCATATCTCTGAACACTGCATCTGGAAGATGATGGAGGTCATTGCTGTGGAGCATCAGAAGCTCCGTCTTCTTTAGCCCAGCCAGAGACATGTCATGGAGCCTGCTGATGCTGTTGAACCTGCAGGGAGTACAGAAACAGCACTTTCAGCCTGAAACATCAATACGTAAACAAATATTTTTCCATGTCAGCTCATTACTGGTTTGACACTTAAATCCAGGCTCTGTAGGTGTGTTGCCAAGATCAATAAACTTTAGCTCGGAATCTTATTTGTGTCGGTGAATATGTGTGTGTGCATACTTGCATATTTTGCAAGCACGTGTGTGTTCCCATACCCGAAGTTAATGCGCCGTGTGTGTGAAGGCAGGCCAGGAGGTACAGTCAGCAGTGAACGGAAGGTGCAGTGGACTTCGTTGGCCTGGTAGCAGTTACAGCTCCTGGGACACGACTGCACCCGGGGCACCATAAGTGTCAGCACCAGGAGAGGCAGCAGTGCCGCCGGCACACACATACTTCGATACATCTTCATTCACAAGACGAGACGCTCCTCTGAGAATATTACTGCCAAAGAGAAAAAGGAAGTCAAGAATAATGCAGAGGAGCAAAATGCACTACAACAGTAGTCTCTCTCTCTCTCTTTCTTTTCCTCTCACAGCCCCAAACCAATAATTTGACTCAAAGGGCTTTGCCATCTGTACAACAAATGATACCCTCTTCCCTGACACCCACTCTGCAGCTATACTGGCACATTGCACCTGTATCGAATGTTACAGACTTTCAATGTAACTACGCATGCGCATATCCGGGGGGGAGGGGGGGATTAGTTAAATGACATAAATAAAAGTCAAAAGCGCTACACGATTGAGTCTTTAAAATTGGAATAAACAGAACGTTAAATTACAGAAGAAACGTCCCTTCCCTCCCTCCCTCTCCCTCTCTCTTCCTCTCCCTCTCTCTCTCTGAGTCTCTCTCTCTATCTAATTTCACAGAAAAGCACTTAAACCATTGAAATTCATCAAACCAACTGTAGAGCCATCGCTGCGAGAGGCTTTTCAACTTCAGGTTGAAATTACAGTAATTTTCGCTCCGTAGCAACAATACTTCGAGATGAATAGATTTTTGTAATACATGGTCATGGTTAATAAAAGCATACCTTGAAATCCTTTGGTCCGGAGGAGTAAATTATTTCACGGAATTATTCATATTGCCCATTAAATGCCGATTTTCATCCAGTTGCACGGTTCGGGAAATTGTATGTGCACTTAACCAGTTTATTCATCCATCAGCTCCGACACTAGGAATAAAATCCCCCAAAAAGTTGTCACCTTAGATGTCACTGAGGAGAGAGAGGAAAACCCTGTAAAGTAGTAGCACTTTTGTCAACTCCACAAAACAAAACTTAAAAAGGAAATACCTTTAGTTACATCCAAGAGGTCTTCATGTTCGTCTCTGCAGAAGGAAAGTCGTGCCAGAAGCTGCAGGCGGACTATTTGCAAACGCGTCTGGCGCTGCGTGAATGTATGTGTGTGTGTGTGTGTGTGTGTGTGTGTGTGTGTGTGTGTGTGTGTGTGTGTGTGTGCGCGCGCGCGTGCATCAGTGTGCAGGGCAGTGAATGTGTATTTGAGTTTAGGGAAGGGGACTGGACTGAAGTGAATAGTGACGCTCAGGCAGAGGGGTTTATCCAAGGAGGGGCTTTTTGGAAATCCAGAGGTAACAAGTTGCAGCGCTTTAGGCTGCTGCTCCTCTCAAATCCTTAAACTGTATGTAGGCCAGAGAAACGGACATCTTCATGATGAGCTACAGCTCATTTTATCATCTGATCTTTATCAAACCCCTCTCATAACTTTTCTAAGAACTGCATCTGCTTGTTTTGTGACCTGATTTGGGGAGGGCTGCTGGCTTTCAGTTAAAAACTTAAATCCTATTTCTTACAAATATTTTTTTCCCCCTTTTTTTAAATTTTTTTTTGTTGTTGTTGGGTTGAAGTTACAGCAGAGCCTCAATGATTCATTTGTAAACACAACATTTTTTTTCCCCCATCCTCAAGAATGTTTTTTACATCTATTTCTATTCCATGTCTGTTTAATGTCATTCACTTTACTCAGTAGGACAATAAAGCACTTTAGGTTTAGGAGATTCTCATATGTAACATAAAGCATAGTCCCAGGTAGTTCTTGTGAAATGTGTTAGGCCAACTAAATAAGAGACAATCCTGTCTTTCGTGTGATCTCGGATTCTCAGGCACCCCATAATCATCAGACCTCCTTCTGAGTGACTTAAATGAGGGAAGAACAAAAATAGACTGATGCTCCTCAGCTGTTATCTCCTGTAAGTAACCAGCCACCCTCTCTGTGTTTTTGCATGTGAGTAGCAGGCAAGTAGGCAGCCCAGTGGCTGTTTTCACATTAGATTGTTCATTTAAATAAGATTCTAACCAAATTTTCTTATACAGAAAGAAACATCAGCATACATGTGGTGACTCGACTCACCACAGGGGGCAGCAGCGCCGGAGAGCAGCAGCAGATGTGAGAATAAGGTCAACACTGAAGACTTGAATTTTCACATCAGCTGCCTGAATAATAGATTGTAACTTTAATCTCGAATGACTGTTTATAGCCCCCAGCTCGACAGTCGACAAGTGAACATCCTCAGACGTCTTAGCGGTTGGGATTTGATGCTTCACAATCACCAGCAAAATTCCCTCTCATGTTTTTCAGCAGATGATCCAGTCCTCACCACCGTATAACCCTCGTCTCCGTAGGCAATGTTGGTCTGTGAGTGCTTAGCAGTTCTTATGCTGCACTGATTCCCTGTAGCTGTAATATGGCTGCAAAAAGCATTAGTTCCAACTCACTTCATTGCAATACTCATCACTATTATTGGAATGTATTGCTCCATAAATGAATTACTGTCTGTCTGACTGCAAGCACGTAAGGAATAAAGACATAATGTAATATTCATGGCTCCCTGGGGGGAGGTGAATGAATGAATGAAGGAAGGAAGACAGCAGGAGTAAAGAGAGTGAGGGTTAAAGGCATCATGCTTTTGACTTATGGACAATAACCAGCATGAAATTAATGAATGAGTCAGTCAGTGAATTCATAAGTGAATGAGTGATGTTGCTGACTTACCCATACAGAAGAAACACATGAATTTTATATGTGCTTATGTAATCAAATGTGACCACATACACATGTGATTGTGCACATGTGAAACATATACTGTATTTTCTCCATGGAAAACATGTGGTAAACATTTTTTGATGGTGTAATGTGTGAAGCCCATGTAGATTCTCATGTAAAAACCTCCCTCCATATTTCCCCCCATGTTATCATAAGTTGCAACAGGTGGAAAACATTTATCATACATGTGATCACGTGTCCTATGTGGAAAACATGGGAAACTCGCACAAACGCTCATTTACAACCATTGGTAGGCCAATGAAATTAGGAGATGGGTTTGAGAGGAATATTTCATACAACAGAGTGTTTGGGTGCAGGAGACCAGTGTTCACTTCCCTTTTGCTTCAGTGAGTGAGGACAGTTTTTTTTAAAGCAGCCTTTACTGTTGCCTTGACAAGGAGTTTGCTTTGTAAATCTTTTCCCCACTGTTTGTGGTCAAGAGGTGAGCAGAGCCCCAACAGTCTCTCTGACAGAGCTTCAGATGTCCTCTGCAGAGATGGGGGAACCTGTCGACATGATGACCAACTCAGCACTCCATCAATCAGGCGTCTGTGGTAGAACAGCTACGCGGAGGCAACTCTGAGTAAAAGGCACATGACAGCTCGACTGGACTTCGCCAAACTGCATTCAAAGGGGAACTTTTTTTTTTTTTTTTTTTTTTTTTTTTAATGAGTCAAAAACGGCAGAACTCCATACAGTTTTTCTGGTGAAGACAATGCACTGCTCATCATCTGACCACTACCAACCAAATAATGAAGCATGGTGATGGTATTATCATGCCATGGGGGTGCCTCTCAACAGCAGGGGCAGGAAGACTGGTCAGAGTTGAAGGGAAGGTTGAATGCAACCAAATGCAGAGAGGTCCTTGAAGAAAATCTGACCTGCAGTTCATGCAACCTGACATTGGGATGATGGTTCTTCTCTCAGCACAACAGTAAACCAAAGTAAACACCCACAAGAACACCAAGGTTGCTTTGTGGAAAGTTTCTGACTTCCCTTGAGTGGCCCCACCAAAGCTTAGACTTAAACCCTCACGAACATTTGTGGAGTGACCTGAGGATGACAGTTCAGAGAATCTTTCCATCTCATATCATAAAGCTTGAAAGGACCTGCCAAAAAGAATGAGATAAACTGTCCAAATCCAGGTGTACAAAGCCTGTAGAGACTCACCCAGGAAGACTCAAAGATACAAGAGCTGCCAAAAGGGACTTCTGCAAAGTATTGGATTAAAGGTCTTTTGTAAATGAAAGAATGTAGCTTTTGATAAGGATCCAAAATCATATTTCTTCGTGAATGTGTTATTGAGTGTATATGGATGTGGAAAAAAAGGCCCATTTTATCCATTTAGGATGCAATTAGCAACACAACAAAGTGTAAAACAAAATGCGGGGATTAGAATCCCCTCTGAAGCGACTGTATCGTCAGTCTGTGAAGTTGTAGTCTGACTGTCTGTGCCTGCCAACCAGACTCTCCCACTGAGATTTTTTAAAGTAGACTGGTCATCAGTGCCCTTTATCATTTTGCCTCTGGGTAGTGGTGCTATCTAGGTCAACTAATGGAGTGCTGATTCATGAATTCAGGAAGTAAACAACTTATTGCCGCGACGAGGACAGCTCGCTGGTACATAATTTCAAATCATGTGCATTATAAATTCTTTTTGATCTGGCTTTGATGTGTGTAAAAAAACTTCTTTGAAAGTCCTGACTAAAAAAAACATAACATTTCCTTAACTTGTGTTCTTTTTCCAGTTCTAGTCCTTGCATTATAATTTTTTTTCAGTCTTGGTTCTTTTCTTTAATTACAGTACATGTAGTATCAGTTCTCATTGTGTCAGTAAAGCTGAAAGCGATGAAAATACTGTGTGAAGAGGGGGTAAGGTTTCAGATGTGCTACATAATCTCTACTGTTACTAAAACATGATCCCTCTCTTAAAATATGTATTGCTTAGTTTGTTTATCTTGGAGTTCATATGGTGCGCTGTTCTCAACTAAATAAAAACTAAACTAATAAGAGAAAAGAAAAACAAACATTTCAAACGTCCCCTCATAAGACCCTCTTGGTGTCAATGTCATTTCAAAAAGTGAAAACAGGAATAGAGAGATCAGAGGGGGCAAGAAGCCAAGAGCTATCCTTAGAAGAACCAAGACCTTCGATGACATTCTTCATGACCTCAAGGCTCCGGGTAGATTGAGGCTGCGGGATCATTGAGCTGTGGCTAAAGGCAGGAACGGGTGTTCAGCACACACCCTGCTCGGTTGGCCGCCATTCAATGGGTAAATGTATATATTTTTAAAACATGTTTATATTGTTTATTAATGCATGACTCAAGAAACTGGGTGTTTTCTTTTAGAGCCCCGCAGCTGAGGGACCCATGCTAGCTTCTTTAAATCCCTACTTAGAACCTACTCTTTTAGAAAGGCTTATTTTGTCCAAGTTCTATCTCTCTTTTAGCGCTCTGATTCTGTATGCGGTGGGTCTTAATTGTTTGTTGTCTCTCTATATAGTTAGATAAAACTGAATTTAAATTACATGTATTTTGATTCTGTTTACTGTTTTATGGGACTCTGCAAAGCACTTTGTGACTGTGTTTTGAAGTTCTGTAGAAATAAAGTTTGTTATTGCTATTAATGTAATTTTCTGTCACATAGTACTGTATATAAATGTGATTTCCATGCCAGCAAAAGTGCCTTTTTTATTCATTTTTAAATCCATCGTACTCCGACAACTATCTCTTGTCCAGATAGTGGTTACGCCTTGTTTCTGTTGAGTCTTCCTGTCAATGCTTTTGAAAAGCAACATTTTGCCAAATTCAACACTGGCTAACTCTCTTGCAATCTTTTGAGATGGGTGGTTTGGATGACAGCTAACTTTCCTGCTGAGCGGAGGAGCTCTCGCAGAGCCCGAAGGCGAACTGTAGCACCAGGACCAGAACCCTGTGGTCTATTATTGATTGGAGGCTCCAGCACCCCATAGGGTTAGGGCCTGTCTGGCCAAGTGTGAGCCTGGAGCTGAGCCGCCAAGTAGCCAGCCATGGCAGGGCTTTAGCGGGCTTATGGCTGGATGAGGATTCATACCAACTCATCAAGTTTAAAATGTTAAGTAGTTGTGTCCTTGGGGTGCTGTATAGGCTCTGACTTTGGGGAGAGAGAGAGAGGTCACTGATAAAGAGGCAATTAAAGTGAAGGGGGACGGAAAAGGGGTTAAGAGGTTGTGCACCGAGAGATGTGGACATAAACAACAAGGAAAGAAATATTGATATGACAAAGGGGTCAAGGAGGCACGAGGAAGGGGAGAGATCATCTACCAGATCCAAGACCCGATTAGAGTAAAATGGAGAGCTGATAAGGAGCAGGGTCAGAGGGGGGAAGTAAGGAGTGTGGTGAGCCTGGAGGCATGTAGTCTGGCGGCATGCAATTCTTTACATATGCGCCCTATAACAGGGGCTTTTAAATCAGCATGAAACACAAACACACAAAGTGTCACACAGAAGACGTAAATAACAAAAGCTTAAGTGGGAAATTCCTTTTCTTCTCTCCTTCAGCCCACTGCTTCCCCTCTGGGTATCTCACTCTGTCGCTCCTTTTCCAAAACTGCAAGGACAGCTCATTAGCAGCATTACACATGATTTCATTTCAGTAACAGACAGAAACAACATAAATACATTAATACCGTGTTAACTTGCTCTCATTAGACCCACAAACCCGTACTCATGGCCACCTCGTGAAAGATGATTTAATTCTACACCTTATTTTCATGTGTCTAAACACAGAGAGCAGTTGGGGCAATATGAGTGTGATTTTATATCAACCTTTAAGTTAGACTTGTGTGGGTTTACTACCTCATCATCATACGATATATCTACATGGGTATTTACTAATCTTTTTGCCCTGCTATGATATGCTGGATATTTCTCCATTACCCCTGTAATTTATTAAATGTTCATTCAAAATTGATCATCTTTGCAAATTTCTTTAATTTCTCAATCATGGTTTTTCTCGCCTCAAGACGGAAAGTAATTTAATTTAAGAAAATCAAGTGAAAAGATCTATTATCTGTCTATAATTATGAAGCTCAAGCCAGCAACCTGTTAGCTTTGGACAAAGATTAAAAACACAAAGAAACAGTTGGCCTGACTTAAAGTGGGGGAAAAAAATCTGAAATATATTGATTAATTAATGAACAAATGTAATGTTTTAGTCTTTGTTCTTAGACTGAGGGAATCCTGAAAATATGTGAGTGCCTTTCAGTTGAACCCTTCAATAAAAGGCTCACATCACTGTCTGTGAAGTGTTTCTTCATTAGAGACCCAAAATTCCTCAGGGACCTGTTTCCTGATCTTCAGCCTGGCTCTGCACAGAGCAGCACAGCAGTACATTTTATTGAATCGGGATCCCATGGCGAGACTTACAATTTTCTCCAGTTCGCCTTGAAACAGTTGAGGAGCCCCCAATTTAAAAGAAGACAAAGACAAAAACAAAGAGTGTGCCGGTTTTTATCTTTTACTTTGTCATGACTTTATGTAAACTGCAGCTATTTAGACAGTCAATTACTCCAATTGGTGCTGTTCACCATCCACATCCATAAAGTCCATTCACATGGAGGTGTGAGTAAGCTGTTTTGCTAACTAGCTCAAACACTTGAGGCTTTTTAGAGGGTTTCTCAGCTCCCCTGAGTCCTTCAGGCCTTGTTTCCTCACTCATGGCTGGAGGCTAAAACCGAACTGCAAGACTCTGGAAACTAATTTAGCTGAAAAGTTGACATTCAAGGAAAAACATCTGAGGAAAATGCTATCATGCAAGAAATATAACTTTGCCTGTAATTGGCACCGGCGTAATTGGAATTAAATCAGGTTAGAATATAAAAAAAGATACAGATGCAATCTCGTGTGCTTTCTTGTCCACAATATAATTATTTTTTTCTCTGTAAATGTAAGACGTCTTGTTTTTAATTGCTGGCAAATGAGAAATGTGGAACTGTATTGATGCTTCAAGGGAAAGACTGTTTTCTGTACTATGATCCCGTTAGTGCAGCTAGTGGAGTGTTCAGTGCTGAATATTACCACCATGGAGGGTGTTTGCTGACATCTGCTTTGAGGACAGTCTTATTAAAAATACTCCATCAAGGCCCTAAAGTCTAGCTTTATATTCATACATATATGTAAGAAGTGTTGGTGTAACAAGCCTAAATCCTAAATATAGGACACATAATGAGTTGTCAAAAAAGTGGCATGTTAATAGAATGTTTAAAGTTTAATTCGGGGATTTTTTTTGGGGGGGGGGGGGGGGGCTGGTGGAAAATGCATCTTAAAACCAGCTCTGTAAAGTCATAGGTCATAATGTCTATTAAACAGAAACTGCTTGGAAACACAAGCACAGTTTAAGGCTGAGCAGCCAGCATCTACCTAAAGCATGAAAGAAATGGCATTTACAACTTGCAGCAGTTATTTAGCAAGTTGACCTTAGTATTAGTGCTAAAAGTCACAGCCAACCAGCCAGGACAGAGAAAGAAAAGGCAGGGAGAGGCTCAGATAGGTTATATATGAGACAGATAGACAGTTGGAATAGAAATAAAACATTTATAAATAACATTAACACTTGAACACTTCTACATTAATGTGAGATTGCAGGCTGGGAAAACATGTCCTCTGAAGAAAGACAGAGAGTCTAATTTGGACACAGACCATGTAAAAGAGCGTTTGTTGCTTTATGAAAATGTATCTTGCCTCCAGTTCTCATTTACACACCAAAATACACAACCAACACTGTCAGAGCACTCAGTGAAACACACACTGATGAGATCAACTTTTTCTCTTTTCTCTTCTTCTCTCTTACTCTCAGACACTTAGAGAGATGCACCCACATGTGGAAAAACACAAATGCACCAGAGCAGACGCATTAGCTGCCCTGCAGGTCAGACACCTAATCTGTAATTATCTCAGGGGAACACTTGACTTTCGCATTGAACCTTCACGCAGGAATTTAGACCTTTTATGCAAGCGCTAGTGTTCATAAGAAACATATTGAAAACACTGATAAAAACTCATTTCTGAATGTCACCTTTTAGTCTCGTGGCTACTTTTCTAGTATGTTAATACACAGCTGCCATTGCATTCACGACAGTGTTCATCCTGCGTTTGTAAAGAGGCAAATGAGACAAAACAACATGTAGTATTTTCTGCTCTGTGGCTTGGTCTACATCCTGATTCAACTGCATTAAGTTAACCTTGGCATGCAATGTTGGACATGTTGCTGCGTAACCCTATGTGTCTATTTTCATTGTAATGTGATTTATATATCTAACTGTAACAGTTTTTTGTCATAAACGGAAATCAAACAATAATTTTTTTTGGACTTGGAGCAGGTGGAGTGGTGTTGGGCCTTTCAGCAGGACTCTTGTGTACCAGCAGGTGGAGTCTTGCGTACCAGGCTCCACCTGCTGGTACCGCCGTCTGAGGTGTACTGCTGTAAATTGAACTATGCTCAGAGGATACACATCAAGGTGATGTGACTTTATTCTTCGAGTGCACTTTGAGGGTTTGTAAACAACTCACTTGTTTGAACCGCAACTACGACGTGTCTGACATTAATTAGGATGAAAAAGTCAAGTTAATTTGGTTCCAGCAGAACTATGATCCTTCATCTCCTACAAGAGCTTGTCTTTTGAATTAGCTCTAAATATGACTGAGATGAAGGAAGCTGATTAAATTCACTCTGGTGGAAATACTATCCCTCATATACTTCAAGAGCTTGTGTTCCTAATTAGTTTGGACGATAAGTTGGCCATCTATCATTGTGGCGGCCGCTGCACTTGGGCTAAGTTCAAGGCTGAAAAGTGACTCACCCTGTGAGCAAGTTACTGATGTTGCTATTGAAATTTTCCTACCATATGCTAGCTCTGATTAAAACTCCTGTGTAAGGATGTGGCTCTATTTAAAAAATACCCCCCAAAAAATATACACATGAGCAAAAACCTCACTCCATAAAGGAACAGCTGTCTCAGATATACACAATGAATTCAGTGTGTTAAAGTCCTCAAACATCTTTGCAGTCACAAAACAAAACACACGTCTACAGCCAAACACAATAATACAACATAGTTTGCCCCACAGCAGCTCTGATAAATGGAGAGCTTCTTTGACAGGATCACAGGTCTGTGTGAGTGGCATCCTGATGAGAGGCCGTAGACTCACAGCCTCCTCTCCTCTGCCTTAATAAGTCACATCATTATCCACCTTAGGAGAATGAAATGTATTCCGAATAATGGCAGTCCGACAGTTGCATGAACGTTACTGCCATTAGACCACGTCACTGCCATTAGACCTCGTCCATGCCTCGGCGCTCCTCTCTCTCCCTGTCCTTCCTCTCAACTCTGTACCTCATTCCTTGTCTCCTCTCCTCACTGTGACAACACTTTCACTAGAAAGACTGTGTGTGTGTGTGTGTGTGTGTGTGTGTGTGTGTGTGTGTGTGTGTGTGTGTGTGTGTGTGTGTGTGTGTGTGTGTGTGTGTGTGTGTGTGTGTGTGTGTGCGCGTGCGTGTGTCTGTCTGTGTGTCAGTGTGTCCCTGTGTGTGCTCTTTTCATTGTGTCTCAGCCCATCTCCAGATGTCAGGGAGCAGGAGGGCTGCAGATGGTCGTCATTCCCCTCTGACAGCGACAGGAAGAGTGAGATTGGGAGAGAGGCATAGGGAGAGAGAAAGAGGTGAAAAGAGAAATGGAGCGTGTGAAGAACAGAAGGAGACAGAGAGAGAGAGAGAGAGACAGGGAGAGAGAGAGACAGGGAGAGAGAGAGAGAGAGAGAGCAATAAAAGACAGTAAAGAGGCTCCTCTAGTCACAACAGTGACACTTTTGCTAAACTCCAGTTTGCTTGAGGGGACGTTCAGTACAGGGAAACTGATGGAGTGAAAACACATCAGAATTGGTTCTTTACACTTGTAACCTTTTTATAAAGTCAATGCGGCTGTTCCTGCAGTCAGAGCTTACTTTGCTTCTTTATTTAAAAACTTCATTAAAAAAAAAACAACGATAATTTAAGCTTACTTCAGTTATGTCACAAATACATGTTTTAATTACTTTTGTACTTATTCAATAATATAACAGACATTTTGAAAGACTTAAAAACTTTTTTACATAACTCTGAAAAAAATATGAGATAATAATTTCACTCTATCTATCTATTGATCCATTCATCCATCATCTATCATCAATCCATCCATCCATCCATCCATCCATCCATCCATCCATCCATCCATCCATCCATCCATCCATCCATCCATCCATCCATCCATCCATCCATCCATCCATCATTCATCATTCCTCATCCATCTTCCATCATCAATCCATCCATCCATCATCAATCCATCCATCCATCCATCCATCCATCCATCCATCCATCCATCCATCCATCCATCCATCCATCCATCCATCCATCCATCCATCCATCCATCCATCCATCCATCCATCCATCCATCATCCATCATTCATCATTCCTCATCCATCTTCCATCATCAATCCATCCATCCATCCATCCATCCATCCATCCATCCATCCATCCATCCATCCATCCATCCATCCATCCATCCATCCATCCATCCATCCATCCATCCATCCATCCATCCATCCATCCATCCATCCATCCATCCATCCCTCCCTACCTCCCATGGCTTTAAAATGATGCTAATTATCCGATGAGTCGATGAATGTGATTATACTGTACACGCACAGGTGTCTTTTTATAGAAGAAAAATGTCCTTGAGCATATGTAAACATTACAAGATAAAAATATAACCTAACAGATTGACAGCTTTAATGAATAAGTTAAATCCCGTATAGAATATTCTTTGATGTAAATGTCGGTGTGTGAAGAGGAGGAGGAAGAGGAGGAAGAAGAAGAGGAGGAACTGAGGAATGTTGGATTGGGCAGAAAGAGTGGAATGGAAAGATAAAGTGAAGGTTAATGAGGAGTCTGACGCCCCGGGAAACCTTTCCTTGGCTCCAGACATAGAGAAATGCACACAGACACCTAAACACCATGGTAAAACCCCAGTAAAAGTTGTTAACCTGTAGTTTAGCTTATCAACTGGCCAATAACGCAGGAAGGCTGCCTCATTATCACACATAAATATACTCACAAGACAACAAGCACTTTTTGGAGAACAAGAACAGGCCTACAAACAAAACATGACAGTGTGCTGGGCCTCTGTGGCTTAGAAAACAATCACGCACATAAAAAAAAACAAAAAAACTCCCAAAGCCGACTGCCTGGACGAAACTTCATAAATAAAGAACAGGTTACATTTCAAAGCGCTGTCAGTTTGGCTTATTTAGCACATTGGGAAAAAATGGGGTGTTTTTGTTATCATAAAGAACAATTTAATTTGACTGTAAACTACAAAAAAGAGCTATTTTTAACAATATCCTCCAAAGTGAAGACGTTTGAAAGCAGCGTGTTGATACTGCAGTGTGGACAAGAGGGAGGAAACGGGCTGAAAATGAATTGTGAGATCTGAGAGGGTGGATTTTAAGTGGTTTTCTTCTATATTGATTGTGTCCAAAAGTTGTTTATTTTTGGTCTAATTGGCGAATTTAAAAGTAACATGTGTTGCCATTATTACGTCTTTATTCATCTGTTTTAATCCATGTTCGTGCGTGGCTCTATGGATGTCAGTCTGGTGGTCCACCAGACAGAAATATCTATCTATCGATAAATACAAGGTGCAATCAAAAAGTTCAGATTGCCTCTAAACGTACCTGATTTAAATCCGGCCACCATCCCCTTTAGAGTGGTCCTCTTCCCCGTTCCCAGCACTTCTGCCACCCTTGGAAAGCTGCCTGGAAATTCTGCTCTGTAAGCGCCATCTGCGATTCACGCTGGATCTCCTCCACAGTGTCAAAGCGACAACCCTTCAGCGTGAATGTCCTTGTAGGGAACAGAAAGAAGTCAGAGGGAGACGAATCTGTCGAGAAAGGGTGGTGGAGAGAGCAGCTGGGAGCAGCCAAGTTGTCATGTTGGAGATCAGGAGATCAGCTCGTTTGGACTGAATGTTTTCCCTCAGACACTTCCGAACATCACAGTTTAAGTCTCCTGGGTCAGACTGTCAACACCAAATCTAACTATGACATTCCCGTTAAAAA
This sequence comes from Brachyistius frenatus, assembly GCF_029030835.1. Lineage (NCBI taxonomy): Eukaryota > Metazoa > Chordata > Actinopteri > Embiotocidae > Brachyistius > Brachyistius frenatus. Next base: position 2,527,357 of record NW_027210626.1, read on the forward strand.
CACCTCGCCTGTGTCACTGCTTCGCTGTTGTAGGCTTTTTGAAGCATTCCAAGGGTCTTTGTTGCAGATTCTCCAAGTTTGATACAAAATTTGATGTGCACTCTTGTCAAGTGTCAGGTCCGTGGTGAAATCACAAATGCAGACGTACTAGCAGTCACGAACACACCTGTAACTCAACTGCTGATATTTAGCCATGTAACTTAAAATATTTTCATTGTACTTATGAACCTTATAGCGTCCCTGTGTGCCATGCACATTACTGTGCTGACCACCGTGAACAACAGGAACAGTCTCTGAACTTTTTGATCACACCTGGTACTGCCATTACACTTCATTCTGACATATACATCCCCTCAGAGTGGATTGTCTTTGTTGATGCTTTTAACTTTTAACACAATCATCAGGAAAAAAACACATTATCCGGCCAGTATTCATCGAAATACTTACAACACAAATTACAATTACTTATATATTGTGTTAAATTCTTATGAGAACAAATGTATCAGGTTAACAGGCTAAATGTTTATGATTGAATATGTTCAACATGGTACCTCCTAAACATCAGAATGATAACTTACCTCAAAGGTCATCCGAAACATCCGAAAGTCCGACAACACACACACACACACACACACACACACACACACACACACACACACACACACACACACACACACACACACACACACACACACACACACACACACACACACACACACACACACACACACACATACTTTCCAAACCTGATGATCCAACAATCACATTCACTTCATTCAAAAACCACCATGTTTTATTCTTTGCACAGTTATTTCTGTCACTTTATCCACATTTTAAAGCCCTGCTGAAGATTTGTAGACAAGTAATTGTATAAACCATCTTTTTGTCCTCCCTTCAAGTGTTGTCCTTTGTAACTGTTACAGTACAAGCATATTTGCCTTCTATTACCAGATTATTGAGTAGGCACGTATCAACGCACATCTGTCCAGAATATATGCGCTAGTAGGGACTCATTAAAGGAGGTCGTGCTTCTGATGGGATCAAACAAAATGCCTTCTTATTCCTGTTTCCGTTTGCTTGTGTTTTGTAGTCTGTAATTCTGGCATGTAGGTGGTATATTATTGATTTTTCTCGATTAGTGTGGACATGATCTCACTCAGAAAACTGCCGTACAGACTCACTTGAGTGACCTCACGCTATACCTGACAGTGTTTTTCTCACACAAAAAACACAACAAAGAGCATGTCTGAAGGAGTTAAGACAAGATTTGTTGTTTTGTAGATGAACCTGGCTAAATACATTTTTCATTGATTCTGTTTAAGGAGGATCCTGCCTGCAGCTTCAGGACCTTTGATCACCCCTGATTGTCTCTCCCTGTCTGCCCTCAGCTCTGCCCTGGAAGCTAAATTATTAAGGCTTCACTCGACAAGCTGCATTCAAAGATAGAGTGTGAAGTGAGTGAGTGTCAAATGTCAGTGGGCACAGTGGATGTGTGCATTTGTGTGTTTTGGTGGAGGCCACGGTCTTTAATCTTTGACCAGCTGGAGTGAAGAGAATTGTGCTTCATCATCGTGGTGTGAAGTGATTGGTGCCACACACACAAACACACAGACACACACAAACACACACAAACACACACAAACACACATACAAAACAATCCGTCACGTTGCACAGTTTCTGTATGACCTACCCACCAAAACAGGAAGCAAACAGACCCACAAAGTAAATATAAGGATTGATGAGGTGTAGAAATCACAATATAAACCATATAAAACCAAACCATGCGAATTAGTGGTGCTCAGAAGAGGCACATTTTGGCAAAACAACAAAATTCCTGAGCTGGAGTCATAAATAAATGGTTTCTGCTTTCTTGAGAACCAGCAAATTCAACATACTTGGACTGAATCCTCTTAAAGTGGAAGAAAACAATACTGAAAAAGTTGCCATTAAATTGTGTTCAAGTGAGTGAAAAATTTGTGTTGGATATATAATTTAACAAAATCCCAAGAGACAGCTGAGCATACACAGCTGGCGAGCCCACAGTGAGTCACTGATGTGGAGAAAATGCAAAAACTGAAATTGAGTTAAAATCAACATTATTATACTCCTTTGGGCTTAAGATAATAACCGGCGTCCAGGCAGGGTGTGCCAGACAATAATCAGAAAAACCCACCAGAGAGAGAAGAAGAGCTCTACAGAAGGAGAAAAACACAGTAAAAGTATATTAATACATTGACATTATCTGAGTCGTGGTGGAGCGTCTTTAAACCATTTGTGAAGGCTTGCTCTGTGGTATTCTGGATGGACTGATATGCTGTTTCAAATCATCAGAAGTGACAGAGGATTTTGCAGCTGGAGCCGACAGTGATCCTGAGATCTGATTCTCTTCCATTGAGAGGGAAGTGGATTTGGAGGATGTGCGACAGAATGACCAAGAACTGGACAGAGGACAACGGAGGAGGTTCAGCAGAGACAGAGAGCATGTTAGAGAGTTGAAAGGATGCAGAGCTTGTAAAGAAAGATGAAGAGTAAGGTCAATGTAATTCCTTAAAGGGATTAGTGCTATCTTCCACAGGGTTTTGGCCATTTACACATGGTTTGGCACACGCACACACACTTAAACACATGCAGACCCACAGTATGAGCATGTGCACACACATGCGGGATTTATCCTGATCCAGTAATAATCACATCACATCTGATGCTCTGTTCATGACTTCTGGCAACATGCACACTGGCACAATACGTGTGTGTGTGTGTGTGTGTGTGTGTGTGTGTGTGTGTGTGTGTGTGTGTGTGTGTGTGTGTGTGTGTGTGTGTGTGTGTGTGTGTGTGTGTGTGTGTGTGTGTGTGTGTGTGTGTGAGAGCCAGTTCATATGCATCTGCTGGGAGATAAGGCAGTCTAATCCTAAAGGAATGGAACATCTTCTCTCTTTCATCCTTCCTCCCCTCTTTCTTTTTTAAAACATTAAAGGACAATGTAATGCTCCTTAAGTCTGGTAAGAGGGAGGGAAGGAGACATCGAAAAAATGGGGGGAAATAAAGGGTAACAGAGATGAAGAGATTAGGAATGAAGGCGGTGAAGATTTAGCAGGGAAAGGAAGCCACTTTCAGGTGCACTCTCTCTTTTTCAATCTTTTTTTAACATCATATATTTTTATGAGAAATTGTAGCCTCCTTTTTGCTCTTTGTACACCTCTCTCACTCAAATTCAAATCAGTGTCGTTAGTATGACTGTGTTAAATATATTGCCAGAAAATGCTGTATAGTATATTAATTAAGAATGAAAGATAAGAAAACCAAAGGTCTTTACATTATGCCACCATATACACCATACAACATACCTTATAAATAAGTTTTTTTTATATGTAAATGACAGAAAATAGAGAAAAACAGACCATTAAACAAAAGATGATAATATTAAATGGAAGCATGACATTGCATTGGCTGGTTCACTGTTTCATTCACAGCAGCTATGTTTAGTAAAATCCTATTACATGCATGCAGGTTTTATAACCTGACATGATTACTACAGCGTCACTTTCTGCTCTGCAGCTCCCTCTGCCATCCGAACGTTCTCTTCATGTGGTAATTTTAATATTATTGATTGAACTGAGATTTCATTTTCATGTACGTTTAGTTCTCTGAGCATAGTCCTCATTGCTGCACTGATTATTTTTTCCAATGAATCTGTCTGTGTCACCATTTGATTTAGATAATAATTTCCTTGATCTAAGTGTCTGGTTGAAATATCCTGCCTGGGATCAAGTTTTACAGTTAACTGTAATAGTTATGGGAAGACTCACAGAAGAAGAGAAAAAAATAAAACTTCAAAAAGAGAAGGATTTTGTATCAACTCAGGGCAGTTTAATGTCTTGTCCATCTGGTTTTCCTTCAGGCTGTCATGCCCTGACATATTTTTCTACTTCTTTGATGAAGTCGTTTTTTGGCCCTAAATAAATGTTGAATTGTGTTTTGTCCCAAAAGTGTGTTAAACTTTTGTTGTTCAATTTTCATTTTGGTTTGGAAGTTGCTTCATCATTCAGGCTGCAGCAGAACACAGTGTTGCTCTGTGTCTGCCTCTGACATGGTCTGTTTTCTCTGGGTTGCCAGGTTTGTCTGCAAATCCCTTTCTCATCAGCTTCTGGTTGTTTGCTTATGATGCTCAGATAATCTGACACATGGTGTTCTCTGTTCATTTGGAAATAGCATGAAAGATGACTTTCATGAACAATGTTTTTGGTAGATGTCCAATGTGAGGAATAAACTGAGGCTGGGTGAGAGTGTCTCTGTCTTTCTTCCTCTTTTCTCCCATAGAAAGTTGTGATGACATGTGTATCCAGTTACTGCATACATTTTACAGAGGGAGAAAAACAGCCGAAGACTAAATGAAAGGCAGAGCAAACCCGGAAACCTCCATAAAATGTACACACACAGGCACCTATATATCCACAGCATGCAAACACACACACACACACACACACACACACACACACACACACACACACACACACACACACACACACACACACACACACACACACACACACACACACACACACACACACACACACACACACACACACACAAATACAGATAATGAGAGCATGCACGTGTAACACAAAGACACACACACATTGAACATATACCGAGGCTGCTGATGTGTCGGTGGTGCAGAGGCAACACCACAAACAGGAAATACTGCAGGATTTCCCACAGATCGCTCCCTTCATGTGGTGGATAGCTGGTAGCTCAGGCTCAGCCACAAACATGTAAATAGACAGTGAGAAGTTGTTTTGCTGGAGGAACACAGGATCTATATCAGACTGGTCCTGAGTATTTTTTTTAACGTAATACTGTTCCTGATATGTGGGCAAATACAATGAATGCAGAAGAGGGGGGGGGGATGCAACTATTATGACAGCTATGAAGTTTCTTAAAAAATATTTAAGTAACCTCACTTCAAAATCATGCATTGTTTGATGAAAAAAATGTACAGTCGCTAATCATTCCCTGAAATTGACTGTATTTGTGGTTAAAATTGGCTTAAGCAGGGTCAGCATGAAATAAATACATTTCAGTGAGCAGGCAGTTCACAAGCATATTGACGACAAAGTCCAGTTTGATCCCACAATACACAAAATAAATCCCTTAATGTTTGGAAAAAGTCAAACCAATAAAAGTATTCACCTCACTGTCTGGCTGCATGAAAAAAGTAAAACAATGCTGCTGTTCGTTGTGTTTTTTTCCCTCCAAAAATTATGAATTTGTTTGTTTGCATGAAATTTTAAAATTTAGGGTTATAGCTGAACCTTCTTTTTTTTATTAAGTTTTTATTAAGAGTTTTATTTAGTTAATTCAGTGTTTCATTATTTCAGTTGTTTCCTCTCCTTTCCATCCAGTTTTTTTTTTTAAATTTCCATCTTTCTTTTTTTTCCAAACTGTCATTTGCTTTTCAGGCAGCTGGCACATTAGCCTTTTTATGTTTATCTCATCTTTAAATTGTACAAGCTGGACTTCGAGCTAAAGTTGCAAAGGCTATACATAAAGGTAAATATGAAGCTTGGAGGTTAGCTTTGCTGTTACCCCTCTGATTCCTGTCTTCATGCTTAGCTAAGCTAACTACTACTTGGAAGTCTCAGATTCATCAGAAATCAATGTTTTGTGTTTCTCTAAATGGAACAAGGTACAATTATGCAAAATGTTTGGACAACAACTCATGAAGCCTCTAGAAAAACTGTCCATTGTCCTTACCAGCTCTACTTTTTCCCCACAAAATGGCCAAAAGAAACAAAGAAGCAAAAAATGTTTTTACGACCTCATTTGACACACAAAAACATATGTGTTTGTTGTTTTAAGATTAGTGCACAGGTTCATGGGTGGCCAGTGGGAATTGGACCCATAGCTTCAGCCATGTGCTCATGCCAAATCTAAGATGTGACCCAAAGAGATTAATTAAACCTAATACGTATCTGAGTAATCTTCAGCAGATTTTGTTCTTGGTTTTATGAGATCATCAAAGCTCTGCATCCACTGAGTCACAGTCGCCGACCCTTCTGATAAAGAGCACACTTCCTCCAATCTGTTCTTAAAGAGTGACCTTTGAGAAACCAGCGGAAAACTCCCCGTGGCGAGAGCATGTTTAGATCTCACTAATGCCTCTGATACAAACGTCCACTCTGACAAACAAGCCGCAGATTCACAACCAGAGCGTTAAAAAGCCCTGTGATTACTTTTAGCACAGGCTTGGGAAGCAGACTTTTGAAATGTCGCTGCAAAATTTTGTGTAATGTTTGAAATTGTAATATTTTTTGTATTCGTCAAATTCTTTGGTTGGACAAACTTTAGAACACCTTCTCCTTGATTGAATAAACCATAAATGCAGATGAAACATTTATTAAGAAATGAACAGTGGAGACTTCCAGCAGTGGAATGAGGTTAAGCTGCTTTCCGCCTGTTGTAGAGAAAACCAGGGTATCATCAATCCTACTGACACGCGCACACACACACACACACACACACACACACACACACACACACACACACACACACACACACACACACACACACACACACACACACACACACACACACACACACACACACACACACACACACACACACACACACACACACACACACACACACACATTTAAACCGCAGTCCCAGAATGGTAAAATCATTGAAAATGTTAGGGCCTCTCTCTAGCTAAATCCGCATTGCCATGACGACCGCCTAAGGAGAGGATGTGTAAAACTCAGGACCTTGGTTGTGGTTACACAACCGACATCAGTCACTCAACTCATACAAATTCTGATCAGCTTTTATTTTGCACCATGAAACGATCAGCTGATAAAAATTCAGTCTGGATCAACGGTAAGCAAAGCTGTGACACAGATCAGTTAATCTTTTGGCTCTTTATACCGCTGGGAACCATGTTGTGACTGTTTATACGGCCAAAGAAAGATCCGATCTGTGCAGTTTAAGGCCTAAAAATTCGACGTGGTCTGTTGTTGTGGTGGAGAGGAGAAGAGAATGTAATGAAATACAAAAAAATAAATAAAGGAGATAACAGAGAGGATAAAAAAAGGTAAATGTATGGTGAGGGGAAAAAACAAGTTTCAGAATGACAATGAGTAAAATGTTTCATGAAAAAAACATACAACCAGCTTTTAAACCAAGTGTTAGCTTTTAAATCCAGTCTATTTTTTTTTTTTTTTTTTTTTTTTTTTCAAAAAAGGGACTCTTGACATCTGATTTCACAGATTAGATAATTCATTTACAACGTATTTTGAAAATGTGTCTATTGTCTGCTTAACTGCATCAGTATTTGCAGGATCCCAGAACATATTAGTGAGTCAAATCACACCTCACTTACGTATACAGCTCTTGTTCACCATGAATGAGCCCAGTGTTCAGCGGTTTGTCCGTGGCTGCTGGTAGCAATAACACTGATCATTGATCCCCAGGTACCAATAGAACATTTCTCAGGCCTGGAAACACACACACACACACACACACACACACACACACACACACACACACACACACACACACACACACACACACACACACACGCACGCACACACATCATCGCACATCATATAAGCTCACACACAAACAAAGTGGTAACTAACACTGATGCTCGCATCCAGAACAGAACAAAATTAAACTGAAGAGATGCATGACAAATACAAAGCTTGGTAAATGATACAGACACTCTCAAATATGCACAGCCTTCATCGTCCCACCCCCACCCACCCTCCATCCCCTCCATCCCCTCCACACTCCCACCCCCTTCATCAACACACACTCGCACATGGCTATGGCTGTGCAGGTAATAAACATCCCCTCTGGCCTCTGTGTGACCACCTACAGAATAATAATTACCGACACACGGAAACACTTTCAGACTGAAAGAGCCAAGTGTTGCAGTCTGTGTGCACACATGCACACACCTGCATGCATACAGGCAGCGCAAACATATACAAATGTACACATGCAAACAATTTTGCACACAAATAAACTCACTCTCATAGTGAACTATCTACATTTTGTACACATAAAAGATGCATGGAACACACGTAACAAACCAAACCTTGCAGATGAATCCTGCCTGTTTGTTTCCTCTGACGGCCCAGTTTGGTTTGGTTTGGTTTTATTTGGTTGTTATCATTTGACTCCAAACAAGCACATGCAGTACAGACACATCGGGTTTTTTTGTTTTCTCGTCAAACTGATCTCTTGAATAAAGTACCATGAAAAAATTATTTGATCCCCAACAACTGTGGTTGTGAAATGTCCTGCCAACATTAACAGTTCTTTGTATTGTAGCCAGACTGTCCTCCTGTACAGGTCATCCTTGCAAGCAGCTTACAACCCATATTTACATTTGTTCATGACCTTGAGTGGCTCTTGTAATTATCAGCGGAGCGAAGGAGGACGTCAGATGATGGAGTATAAAGGATTACAAAGTCGACATTGGGGAAAGTTCAGGGAGGTTGGATGGATCAAACACAGGACTTTCACCCAGGAAACAGCTGTTTAAAGAAAAAAGACAATTTAGCATTGATTTATTTGTAACTTGTGTATAAAAGATAACTTACGTGATGCATTTATTTTACATTAACCCAAACCATGATGTTGGTTTTTGGGTTGATTTCACAACATTAATCACAAGTTTATTATTGTCACCTAAGATCAGACAGGCCTGTCCCTGGTCCGCTCCTATGGTCACATACTGTATGTTGTTTTGACAATTGAGCTATTCTGTCTTTTAGGTATGAAGAGGGCAGAAAACACTCATACACATCATTTTGGCAACAGACCTGCTGATTCTGTTTGAAGACAAATCTGTTTTAAGTATCAATTGAGAAATAATGAACTGATTGAACACATTCGAAATTATAATTTCCATTTAAAAAAATAATAATTTTACAACAACAAAAAATAACAAAAAGAAACTTTCATTCTTTGTATCTTCTCATATTAATAATGACTAATGTGCCATGTGTTGGTGAATAGAATTTCAGCACCGATTTGTGTGTGTGTGTGTGTGTGTGTGTGTGTGTGTGTGTGTGTGTGTGTGTGTGTGTGTGTGTGTGTGTGTGTGTGTGTGTGTGTGTGTGTGTGTGTGTGTGTGTGTGTGTGTGTGTTGGACTCCAAGTTATTCCAGTGACACCTGAGCTGCCAGGCAAGACACAAGAAATATTCAGTTCACATGAACACACCCTGCTCCAACAAACATACGTGTGCACGGGTGTGTGCACAAACCAATGCCCAGTTCAGATTTAATTAATATTTCCCATCTTGTTCTTTCACTCGGTTGGTTTTTTAATCTGTGAAAGAGGTTAAGTGTTTCATGCAGTTTAGGTTCAGTGCAGCAGTTGTGTAAAAATAATTAGAGAAAAAACACCTCATGAGGGACTACTTTCTGAAGCCAACATCTATATGCACTTTTCCTTGTCAAACTAAATTCAGAGCCAGAGCAAACTGGCCAATTTATTTTCAATTATCAGAAACAACTCAACAAAATATGAGAGATTTATGGTACCACCCTGTTGAGGGAAAATTGAATTATCAGAGTTTTTCAAAGGCCTGCAATAACAAACATGTCAGGATACGCATGCAGACAGAGCAGAGACAGACGGAGGTTAAAACAGGCGGACGGTAGTCGGATTGATTGACGAAGAGTGAGACAAGATGGAGAGTCCCTCAGACTCAGACCAGAGGCAGGAAGAGTTCCCTTCCAGAGTTTGCCATTACCTTTGCATCACCTAACACTTGACCTTTGACCTGAAGCAACCATATACTCACATGGAGGAAGTCCATCACACATGGGAAAGAGTCTCGGTCAAACAGAGCTCATATTTCAGTTGCATAATTCTAAGTCTCTGTCCCATATGTGGAAACTGTTTCCTTCTTTATGGCACAAATAAATCTGCATGTTTTTTTATATATATATTCATGATGTTTTTGTCTGAACCATTTCCTTTTTATTTGGTGCACCTCCAAAAGTTTGTAGTTGCAGTAAATTTAATTTGAACGTTGTTTTTAAAACCACAAAACTACAATAACTACAAAATATCAAACAAGTGAACTGCAATTAAGCAAAAAAAAACACACCACCTTTAACAATGTGAGTAAGGTCAAATTAATGTTACATTAAAAATGATACAATGAATCACATTAAAACAACAAGTTTGAATGAATGTTTTTATAATTATTCTGAACTTGTGGAGTGTTTTCCAAAGGATCCATGATGGCAAAGTCTAAACAGCACCAGTGAAATTAAAGTCAACTACATTTGTTCCTCCAAAGTGCCTTTACTGAAGGAAAGTGTTTGCACTGTGAACTAAGTGTGATGTTTGGAAAGAGGGAACAGAGAGGGCAGAGACAGATCCTCAAAACCTCAAAACTACTGAACTAGTAAATTGAGGAGAGTCTCAACAGACATATGCAACCTACAAGTGAAGGTCACGTTAATGTCAGAGACAGAGGGAGTCAGTAAGCTAGTTTTTAATATAAACTCATTTTTCAAAATATGACATTATATATATTACAAATATTCATGCCAACATAACCTCTAGTTAATCAGGGTTTAAAAACAACATTTAAAAGAACAACAAACTGACTACCACCTTGCCTTACCTTCCCCTGCCAAACATGTAGGTTTGTCTGCAGATGCACTGCAGCTATTACACAACACGCCCTCTGCATGACACACCCACTTCTGCTAGGGTCAGGCTGAGTCATCTCAGGGGGGTTGCTGCGTATTGAGGTGGGTGGGTGTGTTGTATAGTCTGCAAGACTGCATTTAGACCCTTCTCCTATAGTGGCCATGAAACTCGTGAAAAATGTGAAAGGCCCTCTCCAGAGCCACTGTTCAGTTGGTTACTTCTGGAGTACCGTGGTAACATGGTGGTGCAACATGGTGGTGTAACGTGGTGGTGTAACATGGTGGTGCAACATGCAACATAGTGGTGCAACATGTTGGTGCAACTTGCTGCAGTTGTGGAAGAGGACATGCTCCCACTTTATTTGAGAATGTACAGCGTTTTTATCCATTTTCCTTCGTCCCACATATTGAGACCAACATTTTGATATTCTCTACTTTTCAAAAGTCAATACTGAGGGACAAACTCTTTTATGAAATCTGGATTTTTTTTTTTTTTTTTTTTTTTTTTTCAAAAGCAAAGCAGGGAAGGCTGCTATCATGGGGCTGTGTTTGATGTCAATACAAAATAACTTGCATGTACCACACTGTGCAGCACTCCCAGTCATACAGGGCAGCAGACTGTGGTGGTAAACGAACACACCTAACATTCCCTGTGAAACTTCAGCTTGCTTTTATGCTTACTGTGTTTACTTTGTGTGGAAGTTCAGAAAACTGCATTCAAATAAATTAAATTTGTTTAGCCCCACACCAACATACTGTTCGCGTATGCTCATTCCCCATGTCGATATGAAGGGCTCCTTCTAAGACAACAACTCAAGTGATTATACACTACTAAAAATATAATTATGAATGTTATAATATATTTAGATCCCCCTAAATCTTGCACACAAGCTCTTTAAGGATTCCTTCAAACTTACTTTTCACTGTCTTACAGTTTAATTAACGACAAAACTTCATTTTTGATGATCAATTCTCTTTGAATTTTGTCCATCCTACAATTTTTTCATAGGCAGTGTAATCAATAAGACAACACTGTAATCAATCACACAGCCAACAGCGGTCAGGGGACAGTAAATGTGCTGGTGTGATAGCACCATGCGACCCCTGCAGATTCTTGTTTGTCTTGAGTCACAAGTGCAGCTCCCGACTAAGCATAGATAATACAAATGAAGAAAATGTCATTATTATTAGGGCCCGAGCAACGAATGGTGCGAAAGGCCTATTGTTCTTCAAGGAATTCTTCTTTCCTATTATTCTCTTTCATTAAGCTTAATTGCCTTTTTTGCGGCTTTAACATACTCAAAAACTCACAAAACTGGGAACCCGTGTCAGTCGTGGCGAAAATTGACATATTGTAGTGGTTTTGCGAGTGGGCACGGCCAAATGGCTCATTAGTGCCCCCTAAACTGAAGCCCCGGCACCTAGTTTCATGGTTGATCATATGAACCTAAATTCGGGTCAGAATAGCCAAAAAACGAACAAAGAAAGGGACAATATCACAGGCACAATGGTGCATTGGTTAGTGTTGGTGTCGCTCAGTCAGAAGGTCATCGGTTCAATTCCTGCTGGAACCATCCATGTCAAGTCCAAAAAAATTAATGTTGTCTAAAGCATAAAAAAACCCTCATACAATAGCATTTAATTCAAAACGGGTAAAAATGAATTTCCAAACATTTTGGATTTGTGACTTTTTTTTTCATATTTTGGACATGCTATATTATGACTTTTTTGTCACATTTTGGACAACATGCTATAGTATGACTTTTTTTTTTCATATTTCAGACGACATGCTATAGTATGACTTTTTTTTCCTAATTTGGATTACATGCATATAGTATCACTTTTTTCCTGCGTGGTATGAAGCTTTTTGGAATTTTCGGACGACATACCGCAATATGACATCTTTTGGACGACATTATTATTATTACATTTCATTTAGCTGATGCTTTTATCCAAAGCGACTTACAATAAGTACATTTCAACCATGAGGGTACAACTCAGAACAACAACAATCAATAAAGTACAATTTTCTTCAAGATAGCCAAACTTCAAAGTGCTATCAGTAAGTATAATTTTAAGTGCTACTATTCAAGGTAAAGTCTGAAGATGTGTGTTTTTAGTTTGCGGCGGAAGATGTATAGACTTTCTGCTGTCCTGATGTCTTTGGGGAGCCCATTCCACCATTTAGGAGCCAGGACAGCAAACAGTCGTAATTTTGTAGAGTGTTTAGCTCAGTGAGGGAGCAACAAGCCGATTGGTAGAAGCAGAGCGGAGGGAGTGGGATGGGATGTAAGGTTGGACCATGTCCTGGATGTAGACTGGACCCGATCTGTTCACAGCGCGGTACGCAAGTACCAATGTTTTGAAACGGAAGTGGGCAGCTACTGGTAACCAGTGAAGGGAGCGGAGTAGTGTGAGTGAATTTAGGAGGTGAAAGACTAGTCAAGCTGCAGCATTCTGGATGAGCTTGCAGAGGACGAATGGCATTAGCAGGTAGACCTGCCAGGAGGGAGATACAGTAAATGACATGCTATAGTATGACTATTATTTAATATTTTGGATGACAAGCGGCAGCCGACCCTCTGGCTCCCCGATGTGCAGCATGCGAGGGCCCACATATCACTGCTTGCAGTTTTAATTTTCACTATTTTTGCATAAATTCTACTTTCAACAATTATTTTCAATAAATATCTTGGTTACATGTGTCCACTGGGATCTGATGGTAGAGGAGCCATCTGGAGAAAAGCTGATGTACAGTAAACAACGCTCAGGTTAAAACCATAAACAACATGTCGAAGAGTTACCATAAAAACTTCCATCCATCCATCCATCATTTATACCCGCTTTATCCTGAACAGGGTCACGGCCCCCCTATCCCAGCTCACTTTGGTCAAAGGCAGGGTACACCCTGGACAGGTCACCAGTCCATCACAGGGCCACATAGAGACAGACAGAAACAAAGACCATTCACACCTAAGGGCAATTTGTAGAACCACCAATTAACCTGAGACACATGTTTTTGGACAGTGGGAGGAAGCCAGAGTACCTGGAGAGAACCCACGCAGGCACAGGGAGAACATGCAAACTCTGCGCAGAAAGGCCCAGGCCCAGATTCAAACCCTGAACCTTTTTACTGTGAGGCGACAATGCTAATCACTGCACCACAGTGCTGCCCATACAAATTTGAAATTCTTGGAAATTGATTTTTTTTTTTTCAGTTTTCAAGTACATGCTGTAGTATAAGTTTTTTTTTTTATACTTTAAACAACATGACATTTTTTGGACTTGACATGCATGGCTCCAGCAGGAATTGAACCACACCATAAAACTTAAAATGAAAAAAAATAAAAATAAATTAAACTAAATGGTGAGCCTTGAGAAATTCTGGGGCATAATGTAAATACAGATATTGTATCTAATTATAATTATTTTGATGTCAGTAATGTTTACTAGTATATTCTGCAGGACTTAATCATTGATATTACTGTAAATTATTGATGCCTTGGGTAATTTATTTCTATGATACCAAGAGTAATTTATGGAGGACGATGAGACGCCTGTCTTCAGAAATGCATACCAGGATTTAAATCCGATCTATTTCCGTCTGAGTCCAAAAGCAATTTTTTTGTCTCTTAAAGCTAAAATATTGCAGTAACATTTTTCCTGACAAAGCAGATTTCAACTCCGGCTTAAATTCTGCAATGCTGAGGATGAAACTCAGATGAAAGATGGTTATTCTAAGCAGGCTATTGATTCCTGTAAGAGACAAACCTTCCCCGTAGTGACTGTTGTTTGTCTAAGTGTTTCTCCAGTCAGTGAACATCAAACCATTGATGCTGTTTGGAAGGGCTAAATTCCCAGACACGAGGCTGTTACATCGTTTCAGAGATTATACCAACACACCCACGTGCACGCACGCGCGCACACACACACACACACACACACACACACACACACACACACACACACACAACCAAAAAAAAGAGACGTAAAAACATTCACATGGACAGAGCATGTCACATATGGTGAAACTGAAACCTACTGACCGTTCGTGCAAACACGTTCATACATACACACACGTACACTGGTACAAAAAGCCACATGCATGTAGGGACACACAAGCTGCACACACAGAAGCATAGTTAAGGATTTATTGGGAACCGAGGTAGTAGTTTGAACTTTGTGGTGCACTTAGAGAGTCACTAATGTCAGCACTAAAACTAAAACATAGCCTCTAGTCAAGTGCACACACAAACGAAGCTTCATAAACTCAGTTACAACACATGGATTCTTGCACACACACACCTGTTTGATGTCCATGGCCTTGGCTGACTTTGACACACCTGCACTGTATCTGCCTGTTCAGACAGAAGTATAGGTGGGAATCCATCATATTTCTGAGTGTGAGAAGCAAAAACCTACAACTAGCAAAAAGACAGATGAAACAAAATAACAGAGCAGGCAAGTCATTTGATGTTAATTTGACTTTCTGAATTTGTAACAGAATTGGCCATTGGGAGGTGAATTCTGCTGTGCAGCGGTGAAACACTCTGCTTCTCCTGAGAGAAACAGACAAGTGGAATTGTTTTTGAGCAGACGGCAGATATCGAACAACACAGTTCTGATTTCTCTGCAAATTCTACAAAAGGAGCTATTTGGGTCTATTCAATACTCAGAGGCAGTAGAGAGGCAGCAAGAAACAGAGGAAAAGACAGACATTCCAATCGAGCAAATTCAGACGATAACAGATGCACATTCAAAGCTGAAAATATGGGTTTTGTGGAACAGTCTAGTTACAGAGTGAGGAGGAGAGAAGTCAAGAAAGCAAGCCATAAAGCCAACAAGTCAGACAGAAAGAATGTAGAAGAAAGAACGAGTCACAAGGTTTGGGGAAGGCAGCAAGATGGGAGATGAAAAATTGCCATTCTCCTCATGTGCTGTGGCAGAGGTAACAAGGGTAGGAGAGGAGGAGACTGAGGGTACCTCAACATCAAAGACGAAGAAGAGAATATGAGTTTGATTTCTGCAGAGGATTCCAAAAGGGTCTGACCTATGACATCTGTAAAGATACAGTTACCCCAAACATCTTTAATAGAAATGCACACTTGCACACAAAGAGAAAAGAACACAGAGGAAGTTGTTTCCATTTTCAGTATTCATTGTCCTCATTTCTGTTCTGCATGGCCTGCTCAGTATCTTTAGCCTCTGTCTCATCCACACACAAACTCAGCCCACACTTTAAATAGAATAAAAAGCTGGTTGACTTAGTCTTCTTTGCACTGAAACACACATTATACAAATTCACAGATGAGCATGCGTGGGCGTGTTATGAATAACATCTAAATATTGCAATGGTTTAAAATGACTCCACTACACAATAATGCACTTGTTTTATCTGCCAAATTCAGAAAGTGGAGCTACTTGAGTAGAGTGTCACCTCTCTAATTGAGAAACAGCAGTTTCACCCCGTTTGTTCAGATTATTAGTATGCTGGTGTGGAGGATGTTCTCTGGTAGGAAGTCATATCAGCATAACCATCAAAACTGAGGCGCAGAATACAAAATTGTTCCTAACAATGTCAACAAAGCTGCATTCACCAACAACAGCTGAAGCTGGCAGAAAAAAACAAAAAAATTATTAATATCCTGCAGACACCAAGAAGAAGATATTGAAGTCTCAGGAAGTAAACAGCTTATTAATGTGACGTTTTGCATGTTCTGGATAATTAATTCCAACTAATTTCAACTTTTTAGAGCTGCCAAATGTGCATAATTGAATCAGGAGATGCAGACTGTATCATATTAGTGGTTTTCTAACCACCTTGACCTTAATAGAAAACATCATGAGGTCAAAGAGATGTAATAAAGGAATTTGTCGGGAGTTAGGAAACAAATACCTGAAGATATGAAAGGAAGAAATGTACTTTTAACTTTAATACCAAGGCCCCTTTTATTTTATTAGCTTTTTCCACTTGTTCATATAACTTTGGCACTGTATGAAATGTTAAAATCCAAGTATTTTTTTTCTGTTATTACATAAAATGTAAATATGCTTGATGTCCTGTGCTTAATTTTATATAACTTTTTCCAAATTTCAACCTGACATATTTGATGAATTTTAAAATGGTTGCATCTCTAGCAGATTTTAAAATAAATTGATGGGGGTTTGAAAAGGTTTGTTCTGACTGTTAAAGCGGTGGGAGTGGGACTGGAGAGGATCATTACCAGGAAGAGAGTTTAGTACTGATCTTAACTAAAGCATAAAACTTGTCAGTCAATTCATTTAATTAGGAACCTTCTTTGACAAAAACAGACAAAAGACTTTTTGACAGTCTCTAACATTTGAGTCTGCATTTTATATCAGTTGCTTTATTATTTACTTTTTTCTTTTGTTCTTGAACAGTGCTATATACAATACATGAATAAGTTTACATCACGTAATGTGGAAACAGAACCTGAACTTACTTTTTCTTTGGTCCTTGGGCCTTTTTCCAGATGGGCCTGTGATCAGACAGCTAATGGTGCGAACACTGTCAGCTACACTCAGGTCCTCAGGAACAAGCAGCTGAAGGCTATTTGGTCAGTTTTCCTGAAAAAACACTGCACCCTCACAAGGTCAAATGGGAATCTCGCCCAATTATAATCAGCTTTTCTACGTTAGAGCGCATCCAGAGTGCACAGAATATTGAAATAATTTGCACACACACATTTAGGTATCTTATCTGTGTCTCCTAGCCATGGGCCAACTAACCTTAGTTACATCACAGCTCAGAGACACACCTGGGGATACTTTATAAAACTCACACACACCAACAGAGAAACATGCAAAAACACGCACAAAAAGTTGAAGAACCGTGTGTACACACCTACACTCACACACCGTACACATCATTGCTGATGCCTGTGTGCAGGTCTGGAGCAGGCCAGATAAAATTAGGAATACATAAGTCTCAGCGGACTGTGGCTGTGCATCTGTTGAGTGAATCAGCACACAGATAGTACAGTACCTGGCTAGCTGGGATTCTGTTTGTCTCATCTGTCTCTACATGACCAGACTAGATAAGCAGACCTATTTGTCTACGAGAGTCCTGTCACTTAAACCATCGGGGCCAGAGCAGTTCAACATCAAGCGCTGAATAATTAGCGAAAACTGTTAGGTGACAAAAATAAGAAGTAAAGGGTTAAGCAACACTACTGCAAGAGAGAGACAAGTGCTTGTTTAAATTGTTATTGAAGTAAATTTGTGTTCTGAAAGTCAAATTTCTTTTAACAAAATATGTGAAGGTGAATCTAACACTTTTCTAATACTAAATCTTATGATGCAACAACCCAAGATGAACTGTAATCTTCCAAATGTGAGCTACTTGACCTTGCTTATGTCCAGAAGTGGCTCATTCAGATGAATGAAGACTGACTCATGATGAGAAGCAGCGCTTCATCAAGGAAACAGAATCTGAACAACCCCCAAAAAAAAGAATCCAAAGCAATGTGTGGAGTCAGTGTAGGCAATCACGCTGTAGCAAAATCCTGTTTGTCTGAGACAGGAACCGGTGTGGCATTAAACACATTGTCAGACAGGAAATGGTGCAAAATTACTTGCATTTCTTTGTATCACATGAGCAACGGTTGTTCCATACCTGGACCTCAATTTATACAGATGTATATAATGTCAATACAAATCTGACTGTAATTCGGTAAACAATCACTCAGAAAATACTGGTAACAACTATATAGAAAATAACTGGCTGAGGGGTTTGAGCGGTTTCACTCTTTTGCTCTAAATATTTTTCACAATGTTTTTACGTAACCGACCTGTCCAGGTGTGCCCTGCCTTCACCCAAAGTGAGCTGGATGGGCTCCAGCCTCCCCTGTTCAGGATGAAGCGGGTATGAATTATGGATGGCAATTTCATAACCAGCTGAAGACAATTTACAAAATACAAGCCTGCATGAAAGTATTTTCTCAGTTCACAGCATTTTTGTAGTGATATATGGTCAAATTGGTGGAAGTTTTTTCTTAGTTTTTTCAGGGCCAATGTTGAAACGAACTTGAACTTTGGATAGAGCTAGTCACAGTTCGTATACGGCTGAGGCAGCAAAATGTGGCAGGACAGAACAAAATGAGCAATGACATGAGCAATAACAATGAGATATTCTCTGCATTAATTTGCTACACTCAGTTATTCCGCTCATTTTAATGTAGTAAACATGCTGAAAAATTAATAAATGAGGCCCAGTGGGAGTACAGAGCCGCGATGCATTCTTAAACACAAGCAGCCAGATAAACTCAGGGCACAGTGGGCTTCAGTGTGACACAGAAGGTCACATTGCAATACCAATTAGGCTGGTTTCTAGATTATTTGGGGGGACATCGTGGCACAAACATGAGAGCTTGTAGGGAATTTGAGAGTAAGTAGAAACGACTTTAGTTTTCTGCCTGTAGCATCAGAGGTTGCTGGGTGTGAGATGACCAGATTTTATCTTCACAGAGGCACAGATAGTTCACACCCTTGTAATGGGAACTGTGTGTGTGTGTGTGTGTGTGTGTGTGTGTGTGTGTGTGTGTGTGTGTGTGTGTGTGTGTGTGTGTGTGTGTGTGTGTGTGTGTGTGTGTGTGTGTGTGTGTGTGTATGCATGTATGTACATGTATGTGAGTTTCTATTACTCATGTTGTCTCGTGTGTGTGTGTGTGTGTGTGTGTGTGTGTATGCATGTATGTACATGTATGTGAGTTTCTATTACTCATGTTGTCTCGTGTTGTGTGTCACATTGTGGGGACTCAACTTCCTTTTGGAGACAAAAATCAAGATACCACAATGTAAATCATTAAATGTTTGGGCCAGATTAGGGTGAGATTAGGTTCAGCAAATAGAGGTTATGGTTAGGGTTTAGTTAAATCTCCTGGAAATGGATGCAAGTAAATGTAAAGTCATCTGAAAGGATGGAAACAAGGCTGTGGGTGTGTGTGTGTGTGTGTGTGTGTGTGTGTGTGTGTGTGTGTGTGTGTGTGTGTGTGTGTGTGTGTGTGTGTGTGTGTGTGTGTGTGTGTGTGTGTGTGTGTGTGTGTGTAAGTATGTGTGTAAGTATGTGTTTGGTCGGGGAGTTTTTGCAGGGAGGAAAGTCGGTGCTGAAAAGCCAAACTTCCTTCCTGTCTGAGCAACATCACAGGCCAACAATAACACACATATTCTCTGTATTTTCATCTCTCACTCTGCTTGAGGGTAGTGTACAGAGATCAGACAGGCATGGTGCAAGTGCATGGTATACACACACAAACACATGTACACGCACACACAACAGCAGCAGGACGGCCTGGGAATGCTATAAATGCTCTTCCATCCACCTTCAGGAAAATAAAGACCAGCAACAGACAGAAGGACAGTACAATTTTGTGGTTCCTGGTTTTATGTCCAGATTTATGTTTCCCCTAACTTTAATCATTTGAAATAATGTAATAGTTTATTCATGTGATCCCAAAATTTATATCAGCAGATGTGACCTGTGTCCTGTTCTGCCACTATTGTTGTTTTATCTATCACTTGGAGGTGGGTGACACACAAAACGGAGCAGATTGTAGATCACTAATATGCAAACATGCCAAATATGTGTAGTTATAATACTTTTGTAGTCAAGGGTGAAGAAGATGCTTTGTATGAAAACAGCTCACACAGACACTAACCTATTATTTTCCCTCTCCTGTCTGGTCCAGCACCCTTTGTGATCCCTAAAGTGAACCACAACAGCACACAGGGTTTTTTAAAAAGTGAAACTTTGCTCTGAACGATCTCCTCAAGGCATGTCCTCGCTTAATTATCAGGAACAATGCTGACCTCAGCTGGACCAAGTGAGTTACTGCTGTTGTTTACGCATCTTTATGAAAAGCAGGGGGCATCAGCGAAGACTGAATTATCTAGTAATTTTTCTCACGGACAGAAATCTAATGGAGGCTACAATCAGAGAGAGAGACAGGATGTGAGAAAGAAGGAGGGTGAGACAGGCGAGACAACAGACAGATGGAGAACATGTCTAATCAGGTAGGTAGACTGGATCCTAATGGTGATACTGTTGAGAGGTGAGACAGATGGTCAACAGTGAGACAGAGGAGCACCAGACAGACTGAAACATCCCACGCTTAATTAATTAGAGAGTAAAAACACTGCGGGGCTCTCGGCTGCTTGAAAGACAGTTAGGCGTGTAACATCCCCACAACAACACAGAAACACAGACGTGCAAATACAAGCAAGTACACACATGATAAGGGATCCGCGAGTCACATCTTTACACAGCATTTTACAGGAGAGAGTAAAGAAACCAGGGGTGAACAAAGAAAGGAGGGAAGTAAACGAGAGGAGAGGAGAGGAGAGGAGAGGAGAGGAGAGGAGAGGAGAGGAGAGGAGAGGAGAGGAGAGGAGAGGAGAGGAGAGGAGAGGAGAGGAGAGGCAGAGATTGAGCAAAGATCAGATGAGAGGCGATGAAACCAGATGAGGTAGAGATAGATGGTAGCAGAGGAGCAAAGAAATGAAGTGTGAGATGAAAAAAAAAAAGAGAACAATGCAGAGGGAGAGAGCGAAGGAGGAGGGATGAAGGCATAAAAAAAAATAATAATAAGTGTAGCGAAGTGCAGTGGAGAGGAGAGAGGAGTGGAATAAGAGAGGACCAGGCAAATGAGAAAAGAGAAGGAGAGAGACTGGAGAAGCTGTGACCTCAAATGCTCGGCTGCAATGACGCTTTGAAGATCATCCCAAGGTTGTTAGATAAGAGGGAGCACATCCAGACAGAGAAGAGGAGGGTGACGAAGGATTGGGCGGGGGAGTTGTGATAGTGCGAAGACCAACAAGATGCAGGAAGGACGAAGACAGAGAAAGGGTGGGAGGGAGGCAAAAGGAACTGTGAAGATATAAAAGCAGGATAGTGTAACAGTGGGAGAGGCAGAGAGTGATGAAGACCACAGAGCTAATGACTGTGACTCAAATTGCCACGAGGCATGCAGCGGCGTGAATGTGCGTGTTTGTTTGTGTGTGCAGACGCATGCATTGAGTGGGTATGAGGCAGGCATGCGTGACCATGTGCAAAGTGTGTATGCATCAGTATTGGAAGACATGCAAATATGTGTGAGTTTGCATGCAGGAGTGTAAGTGTGTGCGTGCATTCTGGCAGCAGTGATTAAGTACATTGAGCCGAACAGCCAATAAACAACCAGGCAGGCTGTGTTCCATTCCTTAATGAGTTACCCTTATCTGTTACCCTGCTCTCCTCTCCTCCTTCCATGCATCCTTTATTTACTCTCCATTACATTATCGCCTTCACTCTCCCTCCCATATGTCCCATTATCATTCATCTTGCATCCTCCGCTTCTACTCGTCTTTCAATATTTCGTAGCTCAACGGCTTTTTCAGCTTTATCTTGCCGCTCCTCCCTTTTTCTGCTCACTCCTTCAGTTTCCCTTGAAAGAAAAAAAAAAGCAGGAGGAGAAGACACTGTCACGGTCTTTTAGCGTGTGGGATGTAACACAAGCAGGCATTATTTGCTTGAATCAGGAGCCTGATGTGCAAGTGTCTTTTGAACGTGACCGGAGTCAGACAGTGTTTAATCATACTCCTCTTGCAAACACATTACTGCATGTTTGATAACCTTTCAAACAACAGAGCAACAGTGTGGCTCATGTCTTTCTCTCAGGCCACCACTTTGATCCAGTCTGAAATTACTTTTGGATGAACAGCCATGAAATTTTGTCCATTAATTTTCCCCTGAGGAAGGTTAATGAGTTTGGTGAACCTTTGTTAAAATTAACATCGTATCCTTCTGCTTCAGCTGTACTTTGAATCTAGCGCCAATTAGCATGTTATTGTAAGTCATTGTAAGCGTGTTAGCATGATGATTTTAGCATTTAACCTAGAGCATCACTGGTCCTCAACGCAGTCTAACAGAGCTGCTGTTATGGCTGTAGACTCACAGGCCTGTTTGAACAGCGCCTTTGTTCAGTTTTTGTAAAAAACCAAGAGGCTGAAAACACACCATTAAGAGTGTGTGTGACTCCCTGCTCTGTTTCTCCTTCAAGCAAATTCCACCCCCACTAAGTCACATGTAGTCTATTTTTCAGGATGAGACAGGCAAGTTGTCTTTGCTGCCAAAAAGTGCACATAAATCATTGACTATTACAGCATAGCACAAGTAGGACAGTGAACACTGCGGATTATAATTTAGATACATAAAAAGAAAAAAACAGAATTAAAACTCTTCAGTGATAAATTCATATCTCTGACAGGTGCACGAGATTTAGCAGTTATGAAATGCAGAATAATCCTTCAATAAGTTAGCTACATTCAGCCAAATATTATATATGTATCTTCGAACAGTCAGCAGATGCTTAACTTTCAACTCTTCAACATCAGGTATCTCTGAAAATGATCCAATACCCACCATCTGTACTCATTTACACACATGAATTCTGAGTGTACTTGTTGAAAATATCCTAATGAAATGACATCAAACAAGTTGGAACCAGCCAAGTTCAGTTTAAATGTGGGGAAGAGTGTTTCTGTGTGCAAGTGACTTTCCAGTCATTAAAAAGATTCATTAAAAGCAGCCCACCGTGCAGGTAGAAGTTCCCCAAACCGTCAAATTGATTTTGTCATTTCTGAGCAATTTCTACGGGCTTCTCTGAGCCGTCTGTGCACATGTTGACGTCAAACAAACAAAAAACACCTGGTCATGACTTGAACTTGTGCTTTCTGATGTGTTGCCTTCCGTAAATCAAATTAACTGCAGTTATATCTAGTTAATGGGATTAGAGCAGGGACACAATGTAGGAGACATCAATCTGGTCTGGAAGTCAGCCATGAATTCGGTTCTTTCACATCTCAGTGTCTCTCCGGCCAGCTGGCAGGGGCTGCTGGTCCATGATGATTTACAATAATGTCTCCCTGTTTTGCTGCAGTAGTGACTTCAGTAATTGTTCAACATATGCGCTATAGAGCAAAGCTAAAGATAATCCATATAAAATCTCTTTTACATAGTTTTGAAATTCAATGCAACTCTTCCATGCTTTGGAAAATACCCTTAAACCCTTTCAAGAAATCACTTTAATATCTGTGTTGTAAATGTACTAGAATCAGAAGACACTTAGTCCATAAAGACTGGAAGAAGGTGGAAACCAACACAAATGAGATATAAGGTGGTTATTGGTCAACTTTAGAGGAATCAGAAAATTCCATTTCTGTGATGAATATTACTATTACACAGAGTTTTAACATGATGAAAATGATGTACTGTCAAAATTCTTTATATACTCAAAACCATAAAGGTGTCATAATGGAAAGCTTCATATTTTCCCGCCACATTTCTTTGAACATTGCCCCAGATATCGAAAATGAAGACATACAAGACATTTAAAATGCTCATAAATTGTAAAATACTGATATTTTTATTTTTCAAAAATGCAGCAGAAATGTTTTATGCTTGACACAATCCAGCCATCCGCTGAGTCAGTAAACCCATATGAAAAAAATATTCAGTCAATCAAACATCCATTGAATGTTATTTTTATATCATTTTGTAAAAGTTCTTTGCTTTGCCATCCACAAGTTTTTTCAGCTTTCGTTTTTCATGTATTCTGTTGACAATTAACTAAAATCTCTCATGAAAGAGTTACTTAGGATGAGAGGAGGTTAAATAGGCCTCACTGTGACAAAGCTGCATGTAGTCACACAAATGAGGCTGGGACAAGGAAAGGAAGGGGGAGGATGGGACACAGCTTAGGGTAAAGAAAGGGAGGATAAAACTGGAACGCTGCAATATCAGAGCCTTTGGTTGAGTCACTGGTTCGGATCAAGGACTAGGATTTAGGGTCGGTTAGTTAGTGGGAACATAGGAACTTTTTTTAGTTTCGCAGTAGCAATCAGAGACAGAGTTTGACAATTTGCCATTTTTTGTGATTTCCATGACAGTAGCACATATTAACTATATAACTTGTTTGTAGCTGATTTTGAAAATGCTTTATCTCTTATTAAAGTGACAAAAAGCAGGAACCACTGTGGCCATCAAGCACTCACAGTGTAGTCAGTGGAAAAATCTCAGTAAAGTCAGTCATTACTTCCACAAGATGTTTGTTGGGGGTTATAATAATAAATTTCACATTTTCTAAAGTACGCCTTGAAGGAAATTTGAAACAAAATTTCTCCTTTAAGAGAATATTAAGGCTAAAAAGGCAGCATGTTTGGAGGCATGTTTTCCCTTTATGTCAAGTCTCTTGCACTATCACGTTCCTCTTTAGCTCCACCCAAGACTCCACCTCAATAATCAAATCAGGCTCCAAACAATCGACACAAAGGTAGCAAGTAATAAACCAAACTCTGGGCTCTGAAATGTAGGTGACACAGCTTCATTTTTTTACAGACAACGGGTGACAGTGTGGAGGTAATTTAAGCAACAAGTTATTTGTATTGGAGAACAGGGAGTGACATAAATGAAATGCAACTTGGCCTTTAGTTGTTTAACTGTTAAACAATAAGAGAATGCGTTCTTGAATCTTGGCGGCATGCTGTGATTAAGGACCCCTTGAATCATCACTACCTGTCTGTCTGTCTGTCTGTCTGTCTGTCTGCAGAGACACTAATTGAGGTTGGGTTTCCCAGGAATTAAGGGTTAGGTTTTATAAGAGGACTTTCAGGGGAAAAAAGGGGAAAGGAGAGCAGGAAGGGTTTAGGTTCAAAGGGTTCGTGGGTGTTGGCTGGTGCTCAATCATCAAACCAGCAATGCATTATCTACACAGTACTAGCTCATCATCCTATGGACAAAAAATAGACAGGATGGTGTGAAAAATGTCCTATACTTCAACGACTAAACAAGTATCTAAATGCGCACACAGTTAAGAATTTTTGAAATGACTGCATAGCAAATATAGCCTTTAAATAAAGGTACTGTGTACATATTACAGTGGTTGAGATGGAAAGACAACCAGCCTTGCTTCAGGACATCTATACAATAATATAGTAATATCTGAAATGAAAGCAATAATGTGGTTAAATAAGTCATGTTTTAATGCAAGAGCAGGTAAATGCTATAAATCATAATATATCATCTGTATCTTTCCATTCTATTTACAAGAGTTTAACACATAGCTGGTTAGAGTGATTCTTCAGTACGTCTGGAAACACTTCAGAGGCCCTTTCTTCTTCTGAGCCCTAATTTTCTGTCTCTTGGTACACTTTCTATCTCTGTGTTGTTCGTATCACTCCATCTCCCTTCGTCTTCGTCACTCTCATAGCTGTTAAATCCCTTCCAATGAAATCTTAATCTTTTTCCCACCATCTGACTAACTGTTCCTTCAGCTAATGTTGTCTTTTTAATCCCCCTCTTCCTCTCTGTCTGTTTTTACATCCATCTCTCACTGAAATTTGTTATTTTCTCCTCAGCTTAGTTTGATCCTTGGCAGATAGGGCCTTTGATCTTTTAATGGAAAAAAAAAATGCTACATTCACATTTCACAGGTTGTTCAAGTTGACATCAGCAGTCTGTGTGTGGTACTTCTTAGCTCGGCTCTGCATCTGCATGTGCTCTCCTCCGTCCCAGCACAGCTGCACAGTGCAGCTCAGGTACAGAAAGAGATGTAAAGTAACTGACCCTTTTGCTGCATCGTCCTCCTCCGGTGTAGAAAAAGCAGATTCAGTATCCAAAGCGGGTTTCGAGACATCTGATGGACGTCTTTGCTCGTCAGGTTATGAGCGCATGATGCACAGAACTGCATCTTCAGCTCCTCGACATGCAACACACAGCTGTCTGTCCGTTCATCCTGTTACTGAAAAATGTCTTTCTGTCACTCCATCTGTAACAATCCTGCAGGGTAATTAGTAGAGGTATTTAAGTCTTTTGTTTCGTGTGTGTGTGTGTGTGTGTGTGTGTGTGTGTGTGTGTGTGTGTGTGTGTGTGTGTGTGTGTGTGTGTGTGTGTGTGTGTGTGTGTGTGTGTGTGTGTGTGTGTGTGTGTGTGTGTGTGTGTTGTTAGTATGAGTGTGTGTTGTCACTATGTCCCTGTATGTGCGAGTGTCTTGCTGTGGTTATACGCGTGTGGTAGAGTGTGTGTGCGTGGAGATGTGTGTGTGTGGTAAGTGTGTATTACTATATGGGCTATGGTGTGTGTACCCCTGGTGAGGATGCCCCATCCTCATCCCCACAACTGATCCAGGTGTCATTGGGGTCATTGGCGTCGCAGGAGTAACAGGGTGTGACCCGGGGGTCACCGGCAGTGATCCCGGGGTCAGAGAGGTCATGAGGGGGACGTCGTCGGGTGAGCGGCGCAAGGTGAGGGTGTAGTCAGGTGGGCAGGTGAGTCGCACAGTGTCCAGTGTGCTGTAGATGTCCTGGGTGTCCAAGCCATCCAGAGCATCTAGCGTGTTCAGAGTGTGATGGTGGTGAGTGTTGTTCCTCTCGTCTGCTGATGCAACATCACACTCCAGCTGCTTCACCTAAAAACGTGAATGGTTGGATATGTGAAGAGATGATGCAAGGAAGCAAAAACAATGAGGGCAGATAGAGAGAGAGGGAGAAGGAAAGAGACTGAAAATCAATTCATCATCATATTACCATATCAAGGGTGGCAACTAAATATTATAGAATAAATGAATCTATCAGTAATTATATTTAGTAATCAATTCATCATTACACAAGTGTCATAAAATAGTTAAAAGTTCCTCTCCTCACATTAAAACGCCTTAAAAATTATTTTTGTTTATCAAAATACATGTTTAGATGTTTTTCCCAGAAGAAATCCCTTAATGTCTTAAATTGGCTCAGATGTAAGACAACACGTTTGCCTTCATTCAGTGCAGAACTGTGAAAATGCCAATCTTCCCCGCTTCTAGCTCCACCCAGTCCTCCGCCACTCGCCTGCAGCTCAAGCTGGTAGCTTGATCATACAGAAAGCCCCACGCCTCAGAGCTGATGGGAATAGTTACTTAGGTTTGTGACATCTGAATCCGTGTTTCTGAGGTTGTCAAGACTCTCACTGCAGTTCCAACGTGGAAATGCTCAACCACGGTGCTGACTGCTCTTTTTTGCACATGGTGTCTTCCAACCACACAGCAACCAACCGTGACATCACCCATTGGTTTGTGAATTGCCGTTATGAAGCCTCCGGTTTGACATTTCAGCCGTTGCCATCTTGCTATTTTAGAGCTAGAAGATTTTCATTGGAGGGGGTCTTTAAATTGGTCTTTCAAACATCTTAAATTTACAAAAAGCAATAAATCCTCACAACTCGGAAAAAAAAATACTAAAACAACTAAAATGATTAAAATTAATATAACACAATTTAAGCAGTTGACCAACATTTGTGTAGTTCAACTGCCATTTAAGAAGATTTTTCAGCTCTAAAGTACACCTGACATGTAGGACTCACTGTGTGAGATTTCAAAGCAACACAGGTCAACAAGCACAGCTCAAAAGAGGACAAGCAGTTAGTGGATGAATTGGAGGCAATTGGAAGCAATTCAGGCAATTTTACAGAGCTCATATATACACATGCATCAAAACACTCAGGAATACACACAAATTCTCACACTGATAATGTCTGCTGATGGCAGGCTAAGTTCTGCTCTACTAGCAGCTGCTCCACTGACAAGACGAGTTTAGTCGTGTCTTCACACAACATCAACTGGCCTAATGTTACTTCAACTCAAAAAAAATATGAATGATTATTAACAATGAGCATGATTACTTTCCATGTAACTTAAAATGATATGGTTACATACTGTAGGTTTTAGTTGTGAAATTGTAATATGTCCCCCAGTGCCCGCACATGCAAGACGCTTTGACTCACCTGTAAAGACATCAGTCCCTCCCCCTGCAGGTGAGCTGCAACATCTGCAGGTGTGATGTCTCTTCTCGGTGGAGGAAGCGGACGAGGCCTGCGATGCTCCAGGCGCCGTTTGTCTTTCTTATACAGCAAAGCCGCGAATGCAAGAATATTCAGAAACAACAGCGACGCTCCCACTGCAATTGTCACTGAGAGTTCAGTGGAGTAGTCCTCATTCGGCACACGAACCCCATTTTCCTCGGCATCTTGGCCTATTGCAGACTCGGGTGGCTGTGGAGTTCCTCCCTGTGAGCCCGGGTGACGTGTACTGCTGGGAGGCCAACCTTTGGACAGACGCTTGGTGTAGGAATAAGGGGTGTCATCCTGCGGAGACGGACTATGCGTGAAGGACGACACAGACTGGAGGAGCTCGTTGACGTGATGCAAGTGAGGGACGAGCTGGAGCCAGAAGGAGATTTTGGTGGCCCGGTAGTGGTCTCTGACACGCGGCTTAAGGCCAATGTGGAGATACAGCTGCTCTTTTGGGGTGTATTTAGACCAGGCCACTTCTTCAAAACGATTGGGCTTCGTGTGGATGAACTTGGTATCTTGAGGAACCGGCTGGTTTGGGTCACTGGTGGAAAGAATGAAATGGTTAATTATAAATATTTTAAAATAAATGCTAGCGAGTTCAGGCAGTCAACTCGAGCTGCTCCGCTCTGCATCATGTGACATATCTCATACTCCAAAATCATCTGACATGCACACCCTCCCAATTTGATAGTCTATTTAAGCTGCAAAAATGTCCCATCTCACCCCTTTGCCTGTCAACGACACTGCTGCCCTGTGTCAATACTGCTGTGTGCCCTTCAAGCCCCTCCACCTTTAAGATATTTCATAATTCCCCAATATCTTAATGTAAACACGTCTTACACAACCTGAACTCAAACGATGTTCTGCTGCTGTAATAAACATTTCAAATATGAGTTATCTGAGTGAACTGTAATCATACAAACACAGAGAAATAATACAAGGAAATATAACACTAAATTAACTGAACAACAATCTTAAGAGATTCACTGAAAATCACCAAAAAGAAGAGCACAATATGACTGTTAACTTAGCTGCTACTATCTACTGCCTCCCACAGTTTTATTACATGTTCACTATAGGACTTTAAGGAAAGGCAAAGAAATGCAACCAAGAATGCACGGATTTAACCCTGCCATGTACATTTGATCATGAAAATCAATATAGAAAAGATATTGGATTTCAGCACATAAATTGAATGCCTCATGTTCCATCTCATGTTGTTCACATTTTCACTGAAAGTATAAATACCAATAATTTATTCTTTCCATCGCCTCAAATGTCATGGAGTTCAAACAGAGCTTCTTCTCAGCTGGCAAATGTCCTCTGAGGAAGCTGATTTCTGGCCAACAGTTGCACCGGGCATCTTTCTAATCAATATCAAAGTAGCATAACACAAACCAGTGGCAAAACGTATTTGTGCAAAGAAAAGCAAGATATATTTTCAAAGTAATCACAGCTCAAAGGTGGTTTAGTTGTTGATCATTGATTTTTCTCCAGTTTATATGCCCCTAAGAAAACATCCCCGGTAATGCACAGTTCAAACACCTGCAGTTTGTGCAAACATAAAACTGTCAGATATCTGCATTAGAGGTGAACGTGTGTGTGACGTACAGTGAAAATATACTGAAAAATCACTCCTCTGACACATACAGACAGGCATTTATTTGTCGATTTACCGTCTTATTTGTGTCGGCAGCTAAAATGTTGTAAATGAAACGGCAGCACATCTTCATAGACTTTCTAGTTGCGCAATGTGCTCGCTTGTCAATCAACACCTTATGAACAGCACAAAAAGGCAGCTAGCGTAGAGACCTACCGACACACAAACACACACACAAGCTGAGGATTTATACGCCCACACAGAGGCTTACAAAATATACATCAGGGAGCATCACATCTCCCCGGTTAAATGGAGCTGTCGCAGACTTCCATCACCATCTGAGGAACTCTCAGCCTCACAGCCAAATCTTTCTTCAGAGAAAGTTCCCCGTTGGCAATTGAAGTGTACACTGAAATCTTCACATCCCTCTTTGGTGATTTTGCTCTGCTGCTTCGGTGGTAATGACAATACAGACAACGGGCTCGAAACCGCTAACTCAATACTGTGGCACCACCTTAATGCATCCACATTAAAGACAGTTTTTTTTTCATGCCACAGTCAAACTATGTGAGAGCACTGTCCTGATTCTTTAAGTTGTGAGATAGCAGGCCTCTGCGGAGGTTAAGATCAAGGTATAAACTGCTGATGTCTCTGTAAATCTGAGGAGGTCTCAGTGGAGTGAACCTCAATTGAATTAATTACTGGTTAATTACTCACTTCGAGCAGCAATATAGGCTCCATCCTCAAGAATTACTTTTATCTTGTATATCATGTCAGAGTGGGGAGATAAAAGGTAGTACTCTTATCAGTGTGGATTTTCAGGTTTGTAAAGTTTTAGTGTGGATTCTTTCTGCAACAACAATATTTGTCTACGCTACTGGCAGATCATTTCATTTCCAATTTAATAAATTGGATCTCTTTTAGCTACTGGCAGTTGTTTTTAATTAAAATTTAACATAGTGAAAAACCTCTCCCTCACACTGCATCAGTTTTGGCCTATAGATGGGAAGAGGAGGGGAAGGGAGGAGAGGGGAGGGGAGGGGAGTCAATGGAAGTTCCTAAATGGAAGGAACAGAACAAAAGTTCTTAAATGGCACTGACTGACATTTGGAAAAACTGGTTTACCCATTCAAAGTATTTCCAAATGTAATTTTAGGGATTGGCTAAAATCTGCCATTTGGAAGATGTTAGGATGGGGTGACCAGGTTTTCCAACTGTTAAAACCAAAATAAAGACTTGTTCTTGATGTATTGGTATTACATCGATATACATTCCAGAATATCCAATGGATACTCCTGAAAGAAGTTTGCTCCCAAAAAGGTCTAAGGAGTCGGTTGTCTGAGTATTAAATCCAGATCTGAGATGGAACGTCCATCCAACTTTTGGCCCATTCAGACCATTGTCTGAGAAAATATCAACATTTGAAGAGGTGTCATTTGGGTTCACCTTCATAATTTGAGTCACTTGGACTGGACTATTGCCAAAATGGCAGTTTATGCCCGACTGGCCTCCGATGGGAACGACTTAATGGGTCCTATTTGACACCCCAAGGGTCAGTTGGGTTCCCCTTTGGCGACCGAACTGTCAGTAGTGTTTCTGTTTCAACTGGCCATTTGGGGACATTTTACCTACATCCCGAAGGGAAGGAGGGATTATTGAAACATTGGCCAATTAATCTGTTCATTCTTCTTTTAAGACATTGCCTTGGCTATCCTAAAGGACTTTTTTGAGAGCAGTGGTTCTTTAATTTTCTCAACCAAGGTCCGAAAAAGAAAAGCCTTGTCAAGATATTGAAAGAGAATCTGCTTTCACCCTCTGCCAAAATTAGTCTGCAGTGCTGTTTTCATGATTGTATCTAAAGTAATGTCTTCTCGTCAGACATCAGAGACCTTTGAAGCAAAAGACATTACAGTAGCATCCTTTGCCTGAGAGCTAATTATTTTTGTTGTTCTAAAAATTCAGTTTTCCTCTAATGCTATATTAAAACTCAGTTTCTCTCAGTGGAACTTCCTTTCCAAATGAAACCTAATATTTCTGGGAAAAATGTTTTCTTCTGTGCAATTAAAATGTTACTTATCTTGACAGAAAAATTGAGTATTTAAGCTGATTTGTCTCCTGCACATTTCTGACAAACTGGCAGCAAATCATTTTTCCTAAAATGATTGTGTATGCATTTATTTTGTGGGAAATAGATTTACTAATGCTACAATCATCAAAACTTTCACATTTTCCCTGTTGTTCTGTGCCTTTAATTAAGCCGTATAAACATTAACAGATAATTACACTGCGTGCCTGTGTTCATCTTTATTATCTATCAAAGCAACAAATTAAGCATATGGAAAGCGTATCAAGCACTGCAAACTGGAGAGGCACGATGCTGTTTATCTTGATAACACCATAGACTTGAATCACGACTGTCTGATTTCAAGCTTGAAGGAGATTTGTTCCTGTAAAATCAAGAGTGAGCTGTCCACAGTTAAAGCAACAACACTTTATGTTGCCAAAACCTCGTCTCTGCAGAGACGGAGAAAAGAAGATGAGGAAGGACTGACCTTCCACTGACAGCTGCGCATTTTCTTTAAAATTTTAAAATGTAATCAAATGTCCTGGCTCTCATTCAATATCATAAGATATTTTTTAAGTGTGGGTGGAGATTAGATAATAGCAGAAATTAGAACCGGATTTCTTTGTGAAAATACTGAAATAAAAAGAACAGAATAAGGCTGAAGCTATATGCTCTGTTTTGTCCTGTATGCTCGAAAAGAAAAATGCTTTTCTCAGTAGGATTTTCAAGCTCAACAACATTTCACATCGGTGTACATTTTAATAGCTCACCCAGTCTTGGCAAAGTTGGTCCAGTATGTCATAACCACTGCACTCAGCATCACGTCGTTCTTGGAGAAGTTACAGTTGAACAGATCAGTGGGTCCCACCATGGGCACGCCAAACACATACGGCACCTAAACACACAGATGCTCAATGTCGGAGTAACATATTACATTCATTCCCTGGACAAACACCGTAACCGTAACTGAAACATGTCAAACCCCAGAAATGGTTTCATGTGTAACTGCAGTGAGTCTAAACTCTCTACTTCTTCTTCACTTTGATTAAAAATACACATTCAGATTACACTACATGAAGCACACATTAAAGAACACAGGAATCAAAAGAATTACAGCTCAAAATGTTCCTCTGCTATAAATAGCAAAGAAAAAGACGACTGTAATAAACTATAATCATCATGGAAATGTACGTGAAGGACAGAATAATGTGCACTCAACCAGTGTGGAGTCAGATCAATGAGTACAGAAGCATTTGATTGGATCATATTTTTCATATTCTTTGATATATTATTTGAACACATAACCACCGCAATTTGATCTCTGGCTTGACACACACAGGAAATAATGAAGGATATCAAAAAGATTTTAGCAACCAAACAGAGAAACGTCTGCACCTTCTCAACTGAGGTGCATTTTGCGGATTGAAATTTTAATCGAATTGTCCATTTGGCTTAAAGAAAATTGCGTCCCTTTCCCCTTCACAGCAGCTCGGCTATTTAACTTCAGCACGTTTGTGCAGGATGTCCCATGTTTCGCAATCATGATGCAATGACTCAGTGATGATACTAGTAACAACTCTCTGTGACCAATTAGTGGTCAAAGGAGATACCAAAAGAAGCTCCAAGTCATTTTCACAACCTTTGGAGTTGAGCCATACAATGCATTGGAAAAGCAGTTTACCACCAGCGGGGCTAAGAGTAGAAGTAGTAACCGGGGGCTCCATTAGGGGGAGCGTAGCGCTGTTGAGCTATTTGAACGATTAAGTAAATTACTGCATTTGTTGATTTAACATTTTTCCCTTTGTTACTGGTGTTTCTTCTATTTCAGTACTGTTGATATTTAGCGGGATTACTGCACTTGCTGTGACATGTATACGAACAAATATCCTCCTCTTCAGGGATTATACGGAGAGATCAGATCGCTGCAGAAAAATGATTAGCATGGACATTTTAAATATTTCTTGCTCTAAAGGATTCCTCGCACTAAGAACTTCTAACAGATCAGTTTGAAGCAGCATCTCAACCAACAGCTCTTGATTCATTGATAGAACATTAAAAAATGATTTGAGACATTAATCATTTACATATTTTTATCATTTTTCTTTAGAGTTAATTACCTAAATATTACCCTCTTTTGTGAGATCTTTTCTCCTCTCCTTGATATCTCATCTCATCCCTATGTGACAACATAACAATGGGACATCATCTCACCTCATCACCGTGGGCGGAGTCAGCCCAGGGCGGCGTGGCGTCGCTCTGGCAGTGGTGGTAAAAGGAGTAGAAGTAGGTGGGAGACCCATACTGAGCGTGGAGATCAGCTGTAGCGATCGCCGGCGCCACCCACTGGTGGTCTGTAAAAAGCGCGACGAGTGTCTTCCGGCGGGTTTCTGCGTTGTCGCGGTCTGCCCAGTCCGTGTACATGAACCTTTAATGAATATATTTAAAATTGGGAGTCAATCTACCACCCAATCAACATTTTGCTAATAATGCTCACTTGACAATAGTTTGATTAAATGATTAAACTCGCGTGTCAGTGTGATTAATTTGAAGCTGCAGCCAGGGGACGCTGAGCTTAGTTTAGCATTAAGACTGGAGGCAAGAGGAAACAGCTACCCTAAAAAAGAAAACTGCTAACCAGCATCTCTAATTTGTTGTATTTTGTTCGAACTATTTCCTAAGTCTCCGCTGGTTCCCTGGACTCCACTAATCACTGCCCAAAGGCAAGAAACAGTCTGTCTCATTACAGGAACAAAGTCGTTTTTTTTGTACGTGCTTGTACTTTTTTCAGTATTTTTAACAAATAATTATATTATTTGACTTATAAAATAACCTACTCAGATAAATTACCTTGCTACATTGGTATCTATATTGCTACATACCTACCTACCTATCTGTTACGGGATAAAACCAAACATCATATGAAAAATTCATTATGACCGTGTGAGACAAAAGGATGCTGCAAAGGGGTGAAGCTGCATGTTTTGGCTGCAGCTGCCGGAAGCCTGAGTTTCTTGTCAGAGAGGCGACACTCAGACGCTCTCAGCACTTTCTGTAAAAATTGTTTTCAGAACGTGATCTCATGGATGATTTAAAAAAAAGCCTATTTGACGGATGATTTAATGCACCACCCGCGATCACATGAAGTGACCCAAATCAAACACACCCACTGTTGCATGACATACAGGTGTATGCTTCATCTGGCTAAATGCTTAATGCTAAAATACTTTGGGAGGATTCCCAATCCCAAACTTCTGTCTTCACTTAGGCTACATCCACAATAAAACCTTTTTCTTTTAATAACTTTTGCATGTTGCATCCACACAACTCTGGCATTTTCGAAGCCTTAAAACAGACTTTTAAAAATGCTGCTGACACTGTTTTAGCTTTAAATTGCGTTTTAGTCGAATGACAATGGCGGAGACACACGTTTCCTATCACATTCATTACTTATGACGTATCCATCCCAGATTCATCACATCTCTATCGCATGACCATTTTCCGTAAGAAAACAAACAACATCAACTTTGACCAGTATTTTTAACGTATCAGTGTTGACGTGGGCTTGACTTCTACCCTCAACATGCACATCTGTTGTGACAACAAAACACACATTCAGCTCCATATCTCAAATCTTTGAGGAGATACAGAGAAGCTGGCTAAGAGTTCAACCTCGAGTAAAAAAAATGATCAGAGATGTGGGCACATTTAACTGACTGGTGGATGTGACTGTCAAAAGAAGAACGACCGCCACAGAGTTTTACTGCCTGCTAATATGTGCGTTTGTGGGCTGCAGCTGCTGTATTCATATCTGAGTTTATATTCTTTAATGATATTGATGCTTTATGTGTTATTTCTCTAGATGTGGGTGCTCATTTGATTTATGCATCCTAATATTGCTACATAAAGTGTATGTACGACTGCTGTAATGGTTTTCTTGTATCTACTGGTAAATTCTTGTCAGCCTATAAGGTAGTTGTATTCACAACAGATCATGAGGCTGCAAAGGGCTGCCTATAAAAGTAGGAATTTATTGTTACTTATTTGAACAACTATCAAGATCTCCCCCTCCCGCTTTAACTCACCATCACCCTTTAAAAATGTAACATGTTAACTTCGAACATTTTAACTCGCTTACTTTTTACTTTTATAGTCAAGTCAAGGTACCCGTTCCTTGACTTTGATACCATTTTCTGGACAATACTTTTTTTCATACCATTTTCATAAAATCCACTTTAACAAAAATAAACGTTAATTACACATTCGGTAATAATCTTTAGTTTTCATGCAGTTGGCAGTAGGAGAGTGTACCTGTTATTTTCTGGACCTACAATTTACAGATGTCCCCTCGACATGGAGACTACCAGGAGACACAACAATTTACAGATGTCCCCTCAACATGTAGACTACCAGGAGACACAACAACTTACAGACGTCCCCTAAACGCCTGGCATACGAGCCAGCGGTAGATGCTGGCTGGGCAGAGAAGCTTCTAATCTCCAGTTACTGCAGCGCACACAACTCAAGACAGTTCTGTGGTCGAAAATGAGTTTGAAATATGTAAATTGTGACGTTCAAGTGAAAGATTTTCTTAAATTGAAACCAAGTGATTTTATCACTTTTCATCTGCGCAAGTAGAAACCACGTAGTTTAGCGCTGTGCTGGTTCTCTAATGCTGATAACATGTACTCTTGCATAAACTTAGCAAAAGGTATGCATTTCAAAACAAAACCGTATTAGTGCAGATGTAAATGTTGTACCAGATGACGGCATTTTTTTTATACTAGACAGTATCGAAGCAATTCGGTAGCAATTCGGTACCGTAAAAGTATCAAACTATGGTAAGGAGCCGTAAATTTGAACACAAGAAATTTCTTTAACAAAACCTGAGCACTATTTTTCAATACTACTTCCATCCCTGATCAACAGTCATTCACACAAAACAGAATGATCAAACAAAACGTAATGTTTTAATTTATATGGTTAAGAGGTGCCGGGAGGCAGAGTTTGTTATTTAGGGCCACAGCCAAGATAAGCTTATAATCTCCTGACTGCAGTGTAATTGATATCAATATTCTCATGTAACTCCCAGCAAGAAAGGTAAGAAGGGAATTTCACAAAATGTCAAATCATTTCCTAAATATATTGAGACATTTACACACTCCACTCACCGTATGCTCTCTCTCAATGTGTCTCGGCCTTCGGGGTATCCGTACAAACTATCCACGAAGTCCGACACAGCGAAGTCAAAGTCCTCAGCGGTGACGCCGTCCTCAGAGTCCACAATGCCCTCCACAAACTTCACACCTTCACCCTGATTAACCCCCAGCATCACGTCGTAGTTCAGAAACTCGCCCTGCTCCATCAGGATCTGGGGGTCATCGGGTATAACATCACCATCAATCACCGGGGCAAAAGCTGTATGATATTTGGCAGGTGTTATGTTCTGCTCCACAAGTTCGCGGTAACTCCGGCCCTGGAGGCAGGCTACCAGTTGCGTGCTGTCGTCGATGCCGCAGCCCACCCGCTCACCAAGCTGCCGCGCGTACTTGCTCGGCTGGTAGTTGACAGCCCAACTGGCTAAAGCGCTGCCGCTCTGGATGATAGCTCTGTGGAACAGGTCTGATACACATGAACACACAAACATACATACAAAAGTGAGTGTAATAAAGTACTGAGGTACATTTATGGATGTCCACGCACCCACACATGCATGCATGAATACACAAACAAATGATGGCACATTGGAGAGTTACACAACACATTTGCAGTGCTAAACAGATGCAGAAGCAGCACGCCCACTCAGAGAAAACACTAAACTCACAAACATACATTATTCAAAATTATGACAAGTCGTAAGAGCACCAGATTGAAGTGTGTAAGGGTTAAAAGTTAAAAATAATTCAGCTCCTAGCGGGCAGGCCGTGTTATTCAGAGAATTCAAAGGCTTTTTCAGGCATTAAGAAATGAAAGCTGCACCGGTTCAGTGGAGACCATGAAAAGTGTCATAACCCTAAATGTCAGAGTTTTTCTGGCACCCACCTACCTACCAGCCATCATCAGTATCTGCCCCAATTTATTTACATATTTTAAAGAGAAAAAAAAACCTCACCTATGGCATTTAAGGCAAACTGAATAAAGCACACTAGATAAACAGGGTTGTTATCCATGATTCCTCCTTACCCTCCGAGTAATGAGACAAGGTGAGGAGGCTCACACAGGATGCTCCAGCCCCGGACCCAAACACAGTAACCCTGCTTGGATCTCCCCCGAAGGCTGCGATGTTTTCCTTCACCCAGCGCAGAGCTTGGATCTGATCGAGCAAGCCGTAGTTCCCTTTCGCTGCCTGGTCTCCTGTGCTGAGAAATCCTGCAGGCAGGCGAAGAGAGAAGGCCTGATGTTTAAAGACTTAAAGGAAAACTAAGCTAATACGGTTTGTAGAATTGAGAAAACATATGTAAAAAACGAGTCGATTCAAAAGAATAAAGAAATGTACAAACACCCTTGAGCAAACAAGGCGGGGGATTGGTTGGACATAAGATCGTAACATCCCAACTGTTAAGATCAATTATGCACGAGTTGGGTTTATCATAGATTTAAAGAGGAAATTCATGAAAAATGATGTGCCTCCCCAAGTCCTTCAGATTGGATCAGATCAACAAAGTACATCCATATTCATGGCAGTCAATATGAACTTACAGGCACAAAGCTATGCACACATGCAGCTACAACCGGAGCTCTCCCTTATTCCCTTTACTACTGCCGGTAATAAGTAAACAGAGGGTCCTAATGGCTCACTCCACTTCAGTATATCTCATTCCTGCAGAAGCTCATTTCTGTGAACCTAAAGCACATAAGAGTGTAATGAGCAAGAAAGGCGCCACTAAAATAATACATTACATCACTTATGTGCATTTTGTCATAAATTTCTATGAAGCAAAAAGGACGCTGTGAGGATCACATTCATTTGGAAAAGCTCCAGGATGACTTTATGTAATGTATACTGTATGGTGCGCTTTCATACTGCAGTAAAATCTTTCAATTTATTTATTCTCTTTACATTTTTCAGGAAAACATGCTCCACTTTCAGCTGATCTCTGTAAAATTTGCAAAAAATTATTATGTGCATAATTGTGTTGTTTTGCATACATAGGCTCACCTCATGCATCCGACTTCATGACGACAATGGTGATGAGGAGGAGGGGGAAGACACTGTTACTGGAGATGATGATGATGGATGATGATGGTGAAGCTTGGAGGTGGTGTAAACACAGAGGATGGAGGTGAGGAAACATATAAGCATGTAGAGTTGTATTTGGCTCACAGTGATAATTTCAGCTGTAGCTGCTATTTTTAACCTCAAGGTCAATATTAAAATAGGATTTTTGTTTCGGCCATAAACCACATGCAGATTTATGCCATCTTATAAAATCAATTTTTAACAAAAGACTGCGTTTTAGACATTTAAGCATATATTCAACTTGATTCCATTTAAAAGAAACATTTTCTGCCTAATTGAAGGAGAACACAGATGTGGCCTTCTGAAAGACAAATATTTCTCATACAATCTTAAAGTGCTTTGTATGTATCATCAATAAAATTACATAAAATTTCATAGAAAGCTTTATAACAAAACAAAAGAAATGTTATATCATGAGCAGCCAGATGCTGTTGAACTCTTCCTTTACTGTTTTACATTATGTGCATTTTGACTGGTCAGTTTCTTATATTTCGTCTGACACCTCATTCATAAACAAGTTTTGTTGTGTTGTCATGATAATTATAATCGGGCAGATTAAAATTAGGCATGTGTCAGTTTGAATACTGCTGCATAAACTAAATTAGACAACTAATTATAAAACATACTGTATTCACACATTTTGTTAACCTCCCAGCACATTTAAATGAACAACTTAATATGAATTACTAAACTCCTTGTAAGACTGAGGACATGTTTCTCCCCAGTCAATGGAATGACATGTATTTTGTGCAATTGACCTAATCAATACTGAGCTCACACAAACGAGTCAATACTCATGCCCTCAGTACATTACAGTTAAAGATGCCTTATAATGACATATGTTTTTAGCCATCTGGCAGCCTGCTCAGGCTTTGTCATTTTAATAGTTACAGCCACAAAAAAAACCTAAATGCCAGGATTCTAAGATATTCTATTTATTCAGCCCATGAGCTTTGCTTAGCTGTCTAAAATTAGAAAAACCACAGGGAATCAGATTTTCGCTGTTGAGAGAGCAATGAGTCAGAGAGTTATGGAGGTAAAAAGGATCAGATTGGAGTCGATGCTAGTAGTGAAAAAATGTGGCTTCAGGGGGTTTGTTTCCACTAGGGACACCCATACTGAACATGTTTTCACTCCAAAAAAAAAAGAAGGGGGCGCTCAGGGTAAAAGAAAAATACTTGCTAATGGTTTTCACATTTTATAGCTCGTTGAAGGATTAAACAATCCAGATGGTAAATCTACTCAAAATTTGATCACATGTATGAACTGTTGCATTGAGGCATAAAAAGAAGAATTCATTTTAAACTGAACTGTGATGTCTTAAAGGAAATCCCCAGATAATGAGAGAAAAGAGAGCTGAACTGAGCTGTAAAAACAACTGAACGTCAAATATAACTTACAACAAATTGTATTTACAAAGTACACACAGCATCAACCGTCTGAATTATAGGTCATATTAATATATAAACAACAATACAACAACCCGTAGATAAAGAAATTACTGTTAAATAAAAGCACAATTAATGTAGTTTTCCGTAAATGCGCTGCTTTGTTTTTACTTTGATGCAAGTGGCACAATGGCAGGTGAAGTTAGTCATATCTAAACACCGATCAATACCTGACAACAGTTTGAAAGCGTGATCTGTGTTTGCCATTTTACCCGTGCAGCTCTTATCAATACAGTGACTGATCTTCTCTTCCTCTGCTTCTAACTAAGAAGTTCCATCTATTCCTATGCAATATTTTAAAATAAAAAAACTGATATATTCCCAACATATATAAAAGCCTGTGAGATGTGTACAGTGTGTTTCCGGTTATTATTCATTCATCACCTCTGAGGCTAGCCCCCTTCATAAAGTCAAGTACTATACAGTAGGTGTTTGACCTGCAGTGATGCCCACAGCACCTTGGCAGTAATTGCACTGCTATTCTTCTTGCTCAAAGGGTAGATCAACAGAAATACAGCCGTTTTAAATGGGGTTTAAAACCTATAGATCTTCCTTAAAGACCAAATGACACTGCAAAAAGAAACCCCAAACATTTACAAAACATGTATTTAACATATATATTAAATGATTGCTCGGTGTCAAAATATGTTTATCCATATCCTGAATAGACTAATAAGTTAACAGTCAGAATTTTTGTTGAATCTTAAGGATTTAGAGGGTTTGCTTGAAAAATGAACCCAGTACTGTACTGGCACAATCCAATCACACATGTTCAGAAGATATATTAGATATCAAATATTAATCATTTTACCTAGTACTCCGAGGCGGTAGTTGAGGGTTATGACAATGACGTTGCCGTAGCTTGCAAGCACACTGCCATCCATCATGTTACCAGTGCCTTCTGTGTACGAGCCACCATGGACGTAGACCATCACCGGCCGCTGACCTCCCTCCTCATGGATGTCTGGGAAGGACAGAAAAAGATAGATCAACATGGACGGACAGACAGACAGACACAGATAGATGTTTGCAGCTACATATGGCCTGACAATGTGCTCAAACCATTAAGGTGACATCACTTAAGCACCTGATGCCAGGTTTTTCTTTTTTTTGTTGTTGTGCATGACTGTATGCACAGATCCACCCACCATCCTTCTGCCCACCCACCTCCATTCAGTCTTCTCTGTGAATAAATGTCCCCATCAGCTGTACGTGTGTGTCTGGACGTCCACATGTCCGTTTTTATGTATCTCAGCCTTTGATCACTCAGTTATACATACAAAAGCAGAACGAGTCAGTGCCTCGCTCCGTTTTTTCAGCAGGTGAATATCAATTGGAGCTGTGAGTGTGTTCAATGCCATCATGTGTGTGATTGTGTGTGTGTGATTGTTTGTGGGGTGGGGGGAGGGACATGCATGTGTATGAGCCAATATGTATGCATGAGTGAGTCCGTGTCCTTCCCACTTTCCTCCACTAGTAAAGGCGTAAACCCCCTGGTGACTGACGCAGGTGTCTGCATATTAAGTGTTGGTTCAACCAGCGGCGTGCAGAAGGGGAAAAGGCAACAAGGGGCACATTTAAAAAAGCTTTGTTTATTTATTTATCAAGGGTATTCTTTGCCCTGACAGGACACTGCCATGTTCTAATCCTTTGTCACAGCCAAAACGTCCCTGGACTCACCCTCAGGTATCGTTCTTTTAAACATTTAATCCTAATCCAATCCCTGCCCCCAAAAATCTGTGCACACCATGAAGTTCACTCACCTTCCTCGGTGGGCACATAGATATTGAGGTAG
Source organism: Brachyistius frenatus (assembly GCF_029030835.1). Classification (NCBI taxonomy): domain Eukaryota; kingdom Metazoa; phylum Chordata; class Actinopteri; family Embiotocidae; genus Brachyistius; species Brachyistius frenatus. The sequence continues at coordinate 2,570,062 of NW_027210626.1, forward strand.
AGACAATCCTCGCTCTGGTGAGTGAGGTACGTCGCTGCTATATCCAGGTTAGCAGTGAGCCAGGATGGCATCATATCTCCTAGCATGCTCCTCTCATCCAAAGACTGCGGGCACACGGGAGCAAACTGCGTCACATTTCGTATTCCCGGCCAGGGTAGGGGCGGCTCAGGCGGCTGGAAGCGCCGGTCCCCCGTCGGAGGCCTGGCGTACGGTACTCCCAGGTACTGGATGACGGGCCCGAGGAGGTCTGAGGGCAGCGGGGTCAGGATGCCACGGATGCGGCCCTGCGCCGTGGAGATGACGGGCACAGTCTGTTGCGCCGATGAGGGGGCCGGATAGAGAGAGACGGAGAGGCAGAGGGAGAAGAGGAGGGGTAGAAGCCCGAGGGGGGAGGACAAGGATGAAGGAGGGCAAATTCTGCTGGTCCTCAGCTCAGACATGGTGGTGCGTTTCAGGGTAGCTGGAAGATGAGGGGGAGGAGGGGAGGAGGGAGGGACTGGGGGAGGTGTAGGGTTGCTGCTGTGTTGACCCTTCAGAGGTATCCAACACTCACACACAGCTGCTGCTCAGCTTGGCCCATAGCATGCACAACACACAGTCCTGGCTCTTACAAACAACCTTTTCCCCTTGTGTATGTGTCAGTCTATTTGTGTGTATGTGTTGGACTGTGTGTGTGTGTGTGTGTGTGTGTGTGTGTGTGTGTGTGTGTGTGTGTGTGTGTGTGTGTGTGTGTGTGTGTGTGTGTGTGTGTGTGTGTGTGTGTGTGTGTGTGTGTGTGTGTGTGTGTGTGTGTGTGTGAGTGTTCCTGTGCCTCTGAGTGTTTGGTGACTCAGTCAGAGTCCCTTGAATACCCGTCTGTCAGTGTATGTATGTGTGGGAAGTGTTTAAGTGAGTGTGTATCTCCTGGACTGCTGATTTGAGCATGTGTGCATGTCTGTGTGCATTATGCCTGTGTGTGTGTGTGTGTGTGTGTGTGTGTGTGTGTGTGTGTGTGTGTGTGTGTGTGTGTGTGTGTGTGTGTGTGTGTGTGTGTGTGTGTGTGTGTGTGTGTGTGTGAGTCTCTTGTTATGTAAACAGTAGCATCACTGTTCCTCTGTCACTCTCTCCTTCCGGTCACCCCCATAACAAGCCCAAACTGGCGCCTGGAAAAGAGAAAGAGAGGCACAGAAATGGAAAGAAAGGAAGAGATGCATTTAATTAGCCTTCGTTTGAAAACTCAAAGTGCAAAGATAAATAAAAATGTCACACACACGCAGGAGAAAACACATGACATCAGAAGGATAGGCTCTGCTACCTTGCTTGCTGTTCACGTTAAAAATAGATATGAGAGTGATAGATAGGGCAAACGAGATGTTGTCCGCTCAGCTTAACTCGGTGTCAGACTGTCAGGGCTGCTGTGTCACATCCTTACTACACACTGTTTCACAGATCACAGGACCCCTGTGGGGCAGAGGGCCAAGGCACACGCTTAATTAAACCCTGAATACACTGTGGGGCTCCTGACCTGCATGTAGCATAAGGTAGGAAGCCTGTGACATACACACACATATACACTCTCTCTCTCTCTCTTTTCTCTAGCTCTCTTCCACAGATGCATGCATACACACTTTCCTTACACACTTTTCTTGATCACCTTACATGCTCACACACAATCTTGCTCAAACACACACACACACACACACACACACACACACACACACACACACACACACACACACACACACACACACACAGCTGCTCCCCAGCCGTCAATGCTATCTCCCTCTGAGGGCCCGGGGGGGGGGGCAGAATATTAACACACACGCACCCACAAACGCGCAGAGAGAGGGAAACATCAATTCCTGTATAATCACACACACACACACACACACACACACACACACACACACACACACACACACACACACACACACACACACACACACACACATCTACTCCGAGCAGCAGAGATATGAGAGTATAAAAAAATGATCGGTACTATCGCTCCTCCCATGTTAGATTGTATTGGTGTCGGCTGTCCAAGGTGCTAGTTAACATTCCAGTGGTGATCACACACACGCTGATGAATAACCCTCCATTTATCAAGGCAAACCCGCCTGCCACCCTTCCCTTGTGTATTTTCATATGGAAAGAACAGATAAAAACACGCTCTTATTAACACGAACAAGAAAGAGGCACAGAGGAGCAAAAATAAGTGGAGAAAAAACAAGATCGAATTTCCTGTCGAAATCTCTATCGGCGCTCAAGCTGACTACGGCAAAACACACTCACACACTCACACTCTCAAATGCAAAGCCTCAACCTGCATCCCCGCGCTGCAGTAAAAAAAAAAATAATAATAAAAAAAAAAATCCTTAAATGACAAAATGCAGGATGTTCCGTACCGAGCCTGGGTTAGAGGTGTGAAATCCACTGACCATGTTCCCCTTCCCTTCCACCGCAATATTCGCCTCGTGCTTTCGCTGCTGCAGCTTATCCGACGTGCCCGGGATGGGATATTGGGAGATATTCCTCTGCTGCTACTGCTGCTGCTGGTGGCACGTCTCCTGGGTGGAAATAAACCCCGCAAAAAAGAAGAGAAAAAAAGAAGAAAATAACAGCCCTCAAGCCTTCAGTCCAAGAAAGGTGAAAAAAAGATGTTTTGGATAGAGTAGAAATTTAATAGTTTCACTGAGGAATACAGGGCCCAGGACGTTCAAATGATCAATCTCCCTCTCTTCCTCTCTTCCTTTCTTTCTCCTCCCCCATCTCTCTCTCGCTGACACTCTCTCGCTTCGTCTCTCTCTCTCTCTTTCTCTGTATTCTCTCTTCCTAGATGCGATTGGACAGTGTGGCAGGCAGCAGCTACTGATCCAATGATACGCACCTAGCTCCGCGAGGAAAAGCGCAGACTGGGGGAGAAGAGGGTAGAGGAGAGGAGAAGAGAGGAGAGGGAAGGGTTGGAGGAGAGGAGAGGAGAGGAGAGGAGAGGAGAGGAGAGGAGAGGAGAGGAGAGGAGAGGAGAGGAGAGGAGAGGAGAGGAGAGGAGAGGAGAGGACCAACCTGTTCATGGAAACACACAGAGAGCTGCACACCATAACACAAAGCACATTAGTGCATGAAAACGCATGGCTCAACGCACACCTGTAGGAGGCTCTATCACACCTAAAATATATCAAACATAGACAATCACTCACACACACACACACACACACACACACACACACTAGTGCTGGAGTACACAGTGACCTCTTCAGGACCAGAACAGGAGAGTCTGTCCCCATTCTATTCAGCTATGCCTGTGAGCAGCTTTCTCCCCCCGGTACAGCGTGTCAGTGTGTGTGTGTGTGTGTGTGTGTGTGTGTGTGTGTGTGTGTGTGTGTGTGCGTGCGTGCGTGTGTGCGTGCGTGCGTGTGTGTGTGTGTGTGTGTGTGTGTGTGTGTATGGTAATGCCTTTGGTCTGCAGTCGCTACTAACTGTGTTTGGGAACACTCCTCACGTCAGCACAGCCTGCCGCAGCAGCATTCAGGACTTTCTATTCCTCTCCTTAACAATCTTCCATCCTCCCATCCATCTCTTTGTCTGCCTGTCTGCCTCTCTGTCTGCCCATGCACTTGTTTGCTCATTCCTCTGCGTTGCCCTCTACTCACAGCCCATCTCTTGACTCCTCCCTCTGCTTCCTCTGCCCTCTTTTAAAACCGGTTGTCTAAGTATCCAACAAGGCAAAATAAAACAAGTCAGTGCCAGTCAGATGGGTTTTCAGAGGTGATTTGGAAGGATGACCCTGATTTATAAGCTGTACAAATCCATAGGGTGCATGGGCAAAAGCCATATTGCTGATTCTTTTGAGCCAAGACCACCAAAAAATGGCCTGCATTGGAAATCACAATACAAACACATCATTGGACAAAAGTCTAAAGATCCGTCTCAGCTCTGTTTATGTATGTGTGAACAATAAAATATGAAAATAACAAACTCAGCAACCCGTAGCTGCTGTGAGCCCTCCATATAATGACAACATTAACTAAACTCATATATCATGGCTGTGTCTCAGTTTGCGTACTTCCTTTTCTACACTTACATGTCGTACACTACATATGCAGGAATTTCGACAGTGTTGTCTCACGGCCGTTGCAAACTTATCGGAAATGATGGCCGCAACAATTAAATGCACCATCCACCAACGAATCTACCATTTTACATTCATGTGGTCCAGGTCATACTTAATGTGCTGTTGCTTAAATGTCTTATGTTTGCCTTGATTGACAGTTAGACAGTGTGTCATTGTGATTAAAAAAATGGCATCATGAATTAAAACAACCGCTGTAAGATGGGTTTTATGGCAGGATGAAAAATATTTCGTGATGAAATGTAATTCAATTACGTGAAAAACTCACCTTTATACTAATTTGCATTTATTCATGTTATCATCACTTTTATTTTTTGTGTTTTATGAACACTTCAAGACCTCCATATATGGAGAGTTATCATGGCTTCTCAGTGGAAAAAGGTAAACAAGCTGTTACAGGATTTGAGACAAACAGCTCAGGAAGCATGTTTAAATCTGTGGTATGAATTACGTTGGAAATATGATGATCTGGGAGAGTTTCTCAAAGGTCGTGCTTGGATAAAACATGACACAAAAGGTCTATTATATCAATAAAAACAATCAAAACAGACCTCTGAGTTGATTTTGAAATGGATTTAGAGGCAATATTAAAGTGCAATAAAAAAAAACACTTTAGGTTCCTAAACCTAACCAAACCAGAAAGGAGGACTTGTTGTGTGATGAGGGTTTTATGCACCGCATCCCTGCTATAATAGTCCTGCACTATCATTCTCAGTTACATAAGGAGGAGTTTATCTCCTGTTTTTCCTTACTTCCCACACTACAGCACAAGCATTAACACCACTGAATGTGAAGCCTCTATTTAACATCATCTTTTCTATAGCATTGCTCCTGTAATCTGCCTTGTTTCACAATCTTTTCATGCCTTTTCTTTTGAAAATTGTCTACCTTTCTACTCAATTCTGAGTTATTCCGAAACTACTCATTACAATTCAACAATAATCAGGTGATTTGTAATTTGTTTGTCACATGTTCTGCTCATATTTTTGCGTACTATATTGTAAAATGTCATTTTATGCACATCACAGAGCGTGAGACCAGTTTAATTGTATCATGCAGTACATCTATATGGAAGTATAATTTGCCCTCATCATATTTCTCTCCTCGTTTTTCTTTTTTTTCTCTCAACTACAACTTGATACAGAAATTTAGCAAAGAAGTTCCGCAGCATTAATTGGTAGAAAAAGAGATAAAAGACTTCAGAAAATCAGGAATTGTACTTTACATTGAATTGCCTCAAGGCCCACGTTACAAATGTCTTACAGGAAAATTCATTTTTCTTTCCATGCAAATCAATAATGATACATACTATAATTTTTTTTAGTAGGCAGGGTGAGCAGTAAAGGACGATATGACAGAACAAGCTACTGTCAGCAGTGTTGCAGGTAAAAGCTCAGACCTACTGTGTGGAATAATGATAATCAGTACTCAAGGCCAAAAGGAAGCCTGGAATGAAAGTTTGTTAATACATTTAATTTAAAAATTTTGAATTATTACTATCGAAATAAATTTTAAAATTTTTGTTAACATACTTAGAGCTAGCTGTTTACTTTTTTACGACCTAAACATACCACAATCAGGCAAAACTCAATGAGTAGTACAGAATATAGCAAAGCAGGAAATATTTTTACACCATGTTTAATTCTGCTGGGAATTCACACCAACACCAGGCTCTTGCAATACCAGTTTTATGGTTGTTGTTTTGTTTTTTTAATATTCAAGACATATCCTGTTTGAGCCATGATGTCGTTACAACTAGAAGCCAGAGCTGAGCTGTTAACAGTTAGTCATTTGGATTTAGAAAAGTGGTGGTCAGTTCATCTCTTACTGGCTTTTTGTCCAATTTATTCTCAATTTCAGTCTCGATCTTTAATTACTCAGATGAAGTAAGACAATAATAATGATTATAATGATTATAAGATACAGTGCACAGTCATCAGCATAGAGGTGGTGCACAGTGTCATTCTGGTAGGTAGTGTAGTGAGAATAAAACTGCACCTAAAAATGAATTATGTATGTTCATGTATTTCATATTCATATAAATGTTATTATTTATTTGTTTGTTTGTTACATAAAAAAGTTGTAAAGTTACAAATTCAATACAATCACCATTTTAAAGAAGTACATTTGTCTTCAACATGAGGACAAATCATTGCTGAGATTAAGAGTCCACACTGTTATTATAGCTTGTGGCATTACCAGGGCTGTATTTGCTGTACCTGTTGGATACTTCCATGTTTTCTTTATGCATAATTTAACATCTCTATGTTACCTGAGAAAAAACTGCAGCGCTTATAATAAGATACACCAGAGCAGCTAACAGCATATTTTGGGTTATTTTTGCCTCTTAGTGGCTGCATTTGTGCTTAAATTGAATCAGTTGATTCTCTCAACAACTCCTTTATATTCTCACCCATAATAGCATGCATGTTAGCAAAATGAGTGACCCTCGCTGTGGGGTCTCTGCAAGGTTTCTAGGTCAGTTTAAGTCCTGAATCCATCTCTAGTCAGCCTTGGCCCTGCCAGAGACCCCCAGGTCTCCCCTTAAGTCTCTCTGGTCGTCTTCATGCTTCCAGGAGCTCCCCTGGTTGGTTTAAATATCAGTCTGTGTAGCTCACGTTTTGCTTCAGTGTGCACTGCAGACGTGGCCCCTGTTCCTTTTCACTATTGCCTCATGGAAATCAGTGACTGGAGACTGAGCTCATCTGTGTGTGCAATCCCCAATAATATTGCCTATTAGTTTTCCATCCAAGTATCCTTAAATCTGTTTACCTCATCAGTCTAAACCTTGTTTGAGTCTTCAATTTTGTACAAATGTTGCGAAATGCTTTATAAGACATTTACTTTTATAATTTCACACGCATTTTCTATTTGTCACAAGGCCAGCCAGGTTTAGAGAATTTTTTTTAACATTGCACAATAGATCTATTTGTCCATTCATCCATCTTATTAAATTAATGTTGCTTCTTCTCTCCATTGCTTAGTCCAGATTAGTCCACCATTCATTCATCTCCCATCCCTCCAGCTTTTCTGTCTCTCCTTCAACACATTTGCTCTGCCCGTCTATTAAATTATCTCTCCGTCTCTCAGCAGACCAACTCACTTTCAGTTCGCGCATCCCTCCCACAGCTTCCACTCTCTTTTAAAATATTCATTGATGTCTTAAACACTTTTTCTGCCTCTTTGACACACCACCATCCTTAAATCTTTTATTGCTCTGTGCAATCACCATACACGAGATGACATCACGTAACATGAATTCACATATATACACATCATTTCAATAATGTTATTGTGAAGAAATTGCTTTTCTGTGAGGTGCCTCATCGTAATATATAGTATTATATAACATACTGTTTGTCATATACCGAACGAAAGTATGAGTCATTTATGTTGTATATTCAGCAATTTTTAGGTCCATGTGGTCATTTTCTACTAGGACGCTGATGAGCAAAATCATGAATATGAGGATGTTTTAGTACTGAAATCCCACAAGAACATCTGAATTAAATTAAGCAGAAAATGCTACAAATTATGCTACTGCGTCTGAAAAATAATGAAAAACAAATGACTGGCTGAGCTTGAGAAATGTATTTTCCCATTATTTGGTGACACAAACCTGTCGCTTATCTCATAAAATTGTTGCTTTTAAACCACATTTAGATTTATTTTCAATACATGTTGTTTATTACTGTTATCAAAGCTGAAGGTCACAGAGAAAAGCTTCCTTATATTGCTGCTTGTACACAAAAATATAAATAGATACACAAACATGTATACAATTCACACATTAAGATTGATTGGAGTTATTTCATCTTATTCAGATAACACAGTTAAATAAAAACAAGTGCCTCACCACTCTGTGGACAACATTTCATGTAGCGTCTTGACATGAGATCCCATTTAAGTCATGAATGACCCAATTAAATTTCAGTCAACCTGCATAATGCTGTCAGAGAGCTTCTCTCCTCATGCCCATCTCCTTGACCATGGTTCACTGGTGTAGCTGTGCCTTGAGAAGTATTTTTTTTTTCCCCTATCATATTATATGGCTGGGCAGTCAAATCAAGTCAAATTTACTTGTAAAGTGCTTGTCACAAAGTGCTTTGTCACAAAGTGGTTCAAAAAAAACAAAGGACACACAAACAGATATTTAAACAAGGGCCAGTAAAAGAAAAAAGACACACAGACTTCAGAGCTTGTTTGTAAGTGGGCTTGAATGCAAAGAGATTCTGCAGGAGACAGGCCAGACTAACACAAACTGTAAAATAGAATTAACGCCTCATGGTTGTATGCCTCTGCTTACCAGTCAAGTTGCACTTTACATTCATATTTGTCTAAAGTAGACGCATTAAATACATGTAGTAAAGACTCTGAAGGAATCCGTATGTGTCTTCACATGCTTGGTCAATAAAACTGACTGACAGTAGACAATGCTTCAAATATAGTGCTGCAAAGAAGATGCAAATTCTAAAACTTCACACCCAACAGCACAGATGATTTATACAATCGCCAAAATTTCAGGATAGACACCAATTCAGTATCTGACCAAAAAATATGGTCACAATCTCCCCTTCTGATTCTAAACTTTTGCATTGAATAATAACCAGAAACGTGTCTTTGCAGAACATTTTGATGTCACAGTGAAGGTGACTTAATTACTTCACCATGATTACCAGAAATATGTGTGAAATGTTCTCATAATTAGAACAAGAACTCTGGGGTTATGGCCACAAACATGTTTTGTGAGATCAGACTGACCTTTGAACTTTGACCAAAATCTAATCGGTTCAGTTCACCCATGAGTCCAAGGGAATATTTGTGCCTAATTTAAGGAAATTTCCTCAAGGCATTCCAGAAATGGCATTTGCAATAGTGGACGGACATGAAGTCACAGTGACCTTGACCTTTGACCTCCAAAATTGAATCCTTTCATCCTTGGTATTAAGTGAACATTTGTACCCAATTTGAATAAATTCCCGCGAGGCGTTCTTCAGATATTTAATTTACAAGAATGGGACTGATGGACGAACCGACAGGCAGATAATCCGGAAACATTATGCCTCCGTCTACCATCTTCATGGAGGTATAAAAAGCAGCTTTAGAGAACAGAGCGGCAAGTCTTCATGTGAAGATTAATGGGCATGTTTTCTGAAAGAAATGGGTAGACTGACATGGGGACCTGGATTATAAAGTAGAGATGAGAGGGAACGGAGAACATCACGACTTTGGGAAGACAAACCCACGAAGGTGATCTACTTGTCCATTTCAGAAAAGTTTCTCTATCCTGCAAAAAGCAGCTTTATACACTTCAAACAGTGAACAGAAAACAGACTCCCACAAACACATTATCAGTTTAGTCACAAGTACTGCATATCAACGAATGGCTGAAAATGGCCTCACATAAAACCAATGATGCACTAAATGTATCATATTAGGTATTTAAACTCTGTGAACCAGGTTATTTGAATTCTCTGGCAACTGTGTTAATGACGAATCTGCCCTACATTACAATAACATTAAATCAGCTGTAATTGTTACAGAAAAGTATGTAATGAAAGTTAAAACAAAGGGATTACTAATTCGCTCATGGCTCTTGAATTATGGTTCTTCAAGCATTTATTTAGACTGTCTTAGGGCTCTGCTTTATCAGCTTTAAATTGTCATCTGTGTTGGATTGTCGCTATTTTCAGTTTGAAGTTCAACATATTTTATGGATAACAAACACTAATTGTATACATCACTGATATATTACTCACTATCCAAAGGAAAACTGGAGAAAAAAGGCACTTTATGTCTTGTGTGTGTTTTCAAGGTTCATCAATGCACTAATTTTCTGTGTTGTGCAGTGCAGTCGTGCTATGTGGTGCTGCTGCACTCTGTCAGGTAGCAGGAACGTACGAGGTACTGGTGCTTGTAGCAGTGGCTGACACACTTATGGCATTTTGAGAGCACACACACTCCTGCACACAGAGGCAGTCCTTATTGTTTTTTCTCACACCGTCAGAGTGGGCGGAGAGGACAGAGATTGGGAAGTAAAGGTTGTAAGATGTCAGATGGAGACATGGGCCAAGTAATGGAGGGGTGAATGAGATGGAAATGAGGATTAAAGGAGAAAAAGGAGTCATGATGGCAAAGCACGAGAAAGAGAAACAAGGGGAAACAAGTGAGAGAGAGAAAAGGCAGACTGGGAGGAAGAAAATTGTGGCAGTTAGGACAAAGGAGGATGGTAGAAAGAGGGGAAAAGACGGAGAGAAGGAGCTACTAGTGCCAACTGAAAAACAATGTGAGAAGCAATTAGAAGGGGTGAGAGCAAAGCAGAGATAGAAAACAGTAAGGTGCTACACAGAGTGGTGTTTTTTTTTTTTTTTTTTATCAATCTCTCAGATTAACACTGTTGTGAATCTTTTGCAATCACAGTTTAAGGGAAAAGAATATTGCACAGGTGAGGAATATGTATTGACTGTCCCTCCCAACACCACAGTGAACATACATCCAGAGGCTGTGAAGACATGTATAATTGGTCACTCTCTGTGAACTGGTTTGTGCAGAGGTTAGGATGAATAAAAATGTCCAGAAAACAATGTGTAACCTGATGGTTCATTGGACCAGAAGAGACAAGAATACATTGTGTGTAGTTCTTTCTGGGTCTTTTTCTCAGAAAAATTCAGTTTATCCTCAATAATCATTTCCATTTTGGGTACTAAACAGTTCAGCTGTGAATAAGAAGTGTAAAACCAGACTAAGATCAGTTGTGGTTCCAGAATTCTGACTCTGTAATCAGTTGATTGATTGACCGAGTGATTGATTGGCAGATTGATTGATCGATCGATTGATTGATTGATTAATTAATTGGTTGATTGATTGATTGATTGCTTGATTGCCCGGCTGACTGGAGTGTTTGATTGGTGTTGCTTAGTGGTCTGAAATTGTGAGGCAGGAGGAAAAACAAATAAATCGCACTGCCAAAGGATTTTTTTTTTTTTTTTTTTATGCAACACATTAACCAAATTAGGCTTTTCCCTGAAACACAATCTTTATGTTGTGTAATGTTTGAATGTTTGTGCCCTAAAGGTACATGTTCTTTGCCTAAATGCCATTCTAAAACATTTACAGCAATTCTGCCACAACTGAAATCTATAGTATTTTTCCATCTGATATTTATACCTCATAACCCAATGACAATCATTTCTCTTGTGTCTCAGCATGTTGAATTGTACTGCCCATGTAAACTCACAGTCCCTGAAATTGATGTCCATGTATCGCAGCCTAAAGGGGGTTCCTGCTGTCATCTCACATCAAATAGAATAAGAAACTCTCACTGCTCTCGGGCCGGAGCTTCTCTATTTCAAAACAGTTGAGGATCACAAGTGTGTGTGAGGTAAAGCTCCAGTTTATCCCACAAGAACACTGGATTGAAGCAGTGTAATGTGAGAGGGATGTGTTATGTGTACATGTGTCTCGCTCTTTATCTGTGTCAGGAAATTTATTGCTGAAGGTGAGCCACAAATAGCCACTGCACTGGTCTCTGAAGTGATACGGCAGCTGTGCAGTCGGAGACGTATGGGCAACGCTCGGCGAATAAGCCTTTTGGAGTGCCGGTGCAATCCTGTTGCTTAAGTCGAAGATCCCTCCAATTTAAACTGCCTGTCTCTGTCATCTCTGTCGGCTTGTGTTGGGTTTGTGCAGGAGCTTCTGTTTAAATTCCCCGTGCAGCAAACAGTGCATCAACTCCAATTTGTCAAATCAGTATGAATTTATGCAGCAGCTACACACTTCCTGATGCTTACTTAAGCAGTGTTCCAACAAAATTACTGTCATAATTTTGACTCTTGTTGATAGAGACACTTTTCATCAGTGAGACTCACTGACCCTAGGGGACCCTATTCAGGGGTTTTTTAATGTCTGATACGTCACAAGATAATAATTCATACAGAAGGCAACACATTAAGACATAAATCGTATATAGATGCCAAGATCTTATTAATAATAATACCTGGTTGGTACCTGTCCTCACAAAGCTACATTGCAAGGCAATATAACAAAACAATAAAAGTTATTTATACATGCATATCAGGGGTTTAAGGCTTGCAAAAAAATCTCTCCAAATAAAGCAGAAACATTTGTCTAAATGGTGATGCTGAGCACCAGGTTTGTGTTCAAGGCCTCTCTGGGAAGACGGAGCCAAGTGATTGATGTTGCTGGCAGTTGACCTCGGTTTAATGTATTCGTTTTTGTGTGTGTACGTGTAGACCAACCTTGGTGAGGTGAGAACAAAGCTGGCGGGCCTTTTTTGTCCAATAGATGATCATCTGCAGTGGGGCCAAGCAACACTCCTGTCAAAGGTCTGTCTGTCTTTTCCCTCCAACACACACACACACACACACACACACACACACACACACACACACACACACACACACACACACACACACACACACACACACACACACACACACACACACACACACACACACACACACACACATGTCCATCACACATGCAGAAAAAGAAACCAAGTTTAAAATATGCAATATATATGTGTATTTAATGTACTAAATGGCTCATTTATTGCATCTCGCATGTTATATTATTCTGCAGTTGTGGAAGTAAAATGCTCATTCCTGTAGACACACATATGTAGAGCTATTTTTAGTCACACTTTCAGAAAACATAAAAATAAAGGTGCACTAAGGGGTACCCTGTGGTAGTGCCAGTTTGTGAGATCATCAGTGCTGAAAACCACCAAATTAACACACAATACATTTTATTTAGTTACACTTTTTTCCAAATACAAAACCCCAGAATCAGACATTTTGAGAAATATTCCATCAGTTTTAGTCACCAAACACACCTGCTGAGTAAATAATGAAACATTACAGTAAAACTTAGATCACATGAATTAAACATGTTTTGCAAAATGCCCTGTTTAGATTTTCTGCACAATTGTTCCATCACATGCATCAACTGGAGCAAAATGGATTTCTATCAACATGGCTGTCTAATTGAGTTTTTACTCTGGTTATTCCATTATTTCCCACATAAATTAAGTCACAGACTCAAGTGAACTATGACTTGTGAGGCTGCACATCAATTTCTGAGAACTACCCCCTAAACAGACTAATAACTGGAAAGATATCATCTTCCTTCCACACATGGATTATTATAATCAAAATTATATTTATAAAAAAGAAAACAGGACGAAGCCGATGAAATTACTTTAATTTAAAGATTCATAAACTGTTAACAGCTGGTTCATGTTATACTCTGCCAGACCTATGAGGGGCTGAAACTGTCAATGTCAATTAAGTCAATGATGGATAATCCTCTCAGTCACCAGCAGGAGAGAGAAGATGAGAGTCCCTCAGACTACATTACTTCATTATATTCATGATATTCATATCATATCTCAAATACTGAGAGGAGGGAAAAATGTGACGCTTGTAAGGGCAGCAGTTGATCTTATCAAGAGTAAAATGAGATGATTGGTATAATCTAAAATCTCAGTACAAAAACAGATCAGGAAGGAGTTCTGTTTGTTTATAGATGATACAGTACAATCAAAGCAGTAAGAACAGGCATAATCTAAAAGGGAAAAAGAAGAAAGGAAAAAGGAAAAAAGATAAGCATATCATAAGGTGGCACAGCAACTGATATGTTTGTGGTGACTGCACAACCCCTGACGTGGAAGTCAATAATTGAGGGAATGTGGGAATTATTGAATTATTGGGTTTCTTTCTGTAATGTTGTAAAGTTATTTTGTAAGGACTTTACTATGTTAGGGGCCCTGAGATGACTTGTGTTGTGATAAGGTGCTAAATAAATACAGTTGAATTGAAGAGGGAGACTGTGGTAGTGTTTATAAATGTCATCTTGACATTATGTGTTTGTGAAGTTGATTATCATATCTTTGTTGTGTTTTGTTTTGGTTTTTTTCATGTTTTTGAGTATCGTCTCAACTCACTTTTATTCGTATTGCACCTTTCATACAACAAAGCATCCAGAGTGCTTTACAGAGCAAGATTAAAACTTTTTTAAAAAATACAATAAAAAACAATAAAGAGTTGCAAAATAGAAGTGCAATTGTGCAACAATGATTAAACAACAAAACCCAAGGCCAAGTTTCCTGATATGCACACATTACACCCCAAACGTCAGAAACAGGTCAAAACAAACAGGTCATGAAAACACAGTGGCAAATGCTTCAAGATAATCTGTCAGAGAATGAAGGGTGAACTGCTGGTATATATACTGAAGGAATAATAAAGCAAGTGAAAGCAGGTGAGAAAGCAGGCCGGAAAGATCATGTGACCATACTGGCAGAAAATAGGGTAGGTGGGAGTTGCAGGTCTGATATAACAGGAGAGTTAACATGAGGACAACTGGCAGCCAGAAAAGAATGAATGAATGAAACTGTGACATTCAATAATGTAATATAGCTTTCATAATAATGTATCATCTACATTCATGCCAATAAAGCTTTTTTGAGCTGAACTGAACTAATGAACTAAGAGAGAGAGAGAGAGAGAGAGAGAGAGAGAGAGAGAGAGAGAGAGAGAGAGAGAGAGAGAGAAAGAGTTGAGCAATGTCGGCTTGCAAATACTCCAGCATTCATAAATGCATAGAGTCACAAGTGTGCTCACTTGAGAGAGAAAGATGAGGAGATGCCGGAGAGGCCATGATGATACTAAAAGTAAAATAAAACAAGAGAGAGGCAAAGGGTTCCTGCTGCACCAATCTGAAGCCTTCAGAGTCCATTTCCCATAGATTGTTTGTCAGTTGGCTAATAAGCACAACACTTCAGGGGCAGAGAAGGTCGATAACAGCCTCTAAAGTAAAGCACTCTTTTCACAGATACAGATAAGGGCTCTCAAATTAAAAGCCTGGGACTAAACATCTCTACTCAAAATGCTGCTGCCAAAAAAATGTACTCCCTTATCAGATGCAGTGATATATTCATACATGCCTCCAGGTTCTAACTGAGGTGGATTTGGATATACTTTGGCCACAGAGAAAACATGTAATACATGAAAATGATAAAATATGAACACATTCTGAGATGGATTTCCAGCAGGGACACTGTGTTTGCACCCAATGAAAATGACAGTATTGAATCCACCAAATTCTATTACAATTTAAAACCCCTGTCTTCACTAGGTACTTCATTCATGATGCATATTAATGCATCTATTCTGGCAAATGACCATGAAAGAAACCAGAAATAAAACTCTCTGTGAATCTATGAAAAAAAATTACAGGTCATTGTTGTCATACGACAATTCAAAAAATGCAAACACAAGGAGACAACAGGAGACGAGCAAACAGACATCCCCTTGTATTCACAAAGTCAGACATGTCCTGCAGAAAAACAAAAGAATGACCAAAACAATGACATATTGGGCATCATGTCCTCTGTAACACGACACAATGTTGCTTAAAACAATGAAAAAAACGGATGTAAAATAAATATAGAAGTCGTATTAAACTGCATATTCTATAAGAATATTGTATGAGTTAATACTTGAGTTTACTTGCAACTATAAATTAATATTGCATTAACATAAATACAACTGTACATACACATAATGCACAGGAGTAAAAATGACAGAACTGCATATTCCTCTTAGTTTGTCTGATAGAAAATGGCAGCCATATCTCAGCAGCACTTGTCAGATAAGGGATGTAATATCCACCTATCAAAGAAACTAAATTAAGTGGCACAATGTCATAAATTGCCTGATTTGTATTTCTCAGATTGGATTGGCTCCATTTAGTTGGACAGAAATGAGGTGCAGAGCCATGTGAGGCATGAACTCCTTGGCCACTCAATGAAGTTGCAGATCTAATCTATTTTGCATGGAAGCCATAATTAATGCATGCCACGGCAGGCAGAAACATACATTTCTTGGCTATCTTGCTACATCAGGAAGCAGTGAGTTAACTTTAAAAAAGCTGTCATGTATAAAAATGTCTACAAGTACAGTCAGAGGTAAAAGTCTTGGGACAGCAGCAGTGAGAGTGTTTGTTGCTGTTGGTGAAAGTGAGTCAGCATTTAACACCTTGCATGAATAAAATGTTTAAAGAGCAGCCCGTTGGGAGAAGTACTGGAGTATTGAAGAGAATTTTGACATTTTTACTCTATATAGAAAGATGTTCAGTACCTTTGCTGCCAAATGCCTATTTGTAAAAGTGTTTTACAAGAGTAAAATGTTTGCAGTTTGTGCTACATGTCAAAGTACAACGAAGCTTTTCAGGCCACCTGCAATAAATAAGACAACCACAGTCAGACAGTGATGGGTGCGTGTTTTCTTATAGTAATATACAGTTTTCCTGTATACAAATTAAAAAGCCATGCAGTTCACATTAAAATGAATGGAAGAAATAGAAGAAAGAAACAGTATGTGCATGGGTACAGCGCAGCGATACGACACGATGCGACACAATACGACACAATGTGACACGATGCGACGCGCTACGACGCGCTGCGACGCGATGCGACACAATACGACACGATACGACACGATACGATACGATACGATACGATACGATACGATACGATACGATACGATGCGGTACGCGGTGCGATGCGGATACGATACGATACGATACGATACGATACGATACGATACGATACGATACGATACGATACGATACGATACGATACGATACGATACGATACGATACGGTACGATGCGGTACAGTACGATACAGTACGATACGGTACGGTACGGTACGATACGATACGATACGATACGATACGATACGATACGATACGATACGATACGATACGATACGATACGATACGATACGATACGATACGATACGATACGATACGGTACGGTACGGTACGGTACGGTACGGTACGGTACGGTACGATACGATACGATACGATACGATACGATACGATACGATGCGATGCGATGCGATACGATACGATACGATACGATACGATACGATACGATACGATACGATACGATACGATACGCGACACGGTACGGTACGATACGATCTGACGGCACGGACGGCGATGCGGCACGGTGCGATGCGATGCGGTGCGATGCGATGCGATGCGATGCGATGCACGATGCGATGCGATACGATACGATGCGATACGATACGATACGATACGATACGATGCGATACGATACGATACGATGCGATGCGGTGCGGCGGTGCGACACGATGCGATACGATGCGGTACAGTACGATACAGTACGGTACGGTACGATACGATACGATACGATACGATACGATACGATACGATACGATACGATACGATACGATACGGTACGGTACGGTACGGTACGATACGATACGATACGATACGATACGATACGGTACGGTACGGTACGGTACGGTACGGTACGATACGATACGATACGATACGATACGATACGATACGATACGATACGATACGATACGATACGATACGATACGATACGATGCGGTACGATACGATACGATACGATACAGTACGGTACGGTACGATACGATACAGTACGGTACGGTACGATACAATACGATACGATACGATACGGTACAACACAATAAAACACAATACAATATGACGGAATTGCACAAGATAGGATGCTATATTGCAAACAATTATATAATATGACACAACAGGGTGGAATAGGGTAGGATATGTTTGTATTATATAAAGTGCAAATATTAGGACGATTGCAGTAGTCCGTATATGAAATCACTATGGACTCAGATTATGGGTTCTAGTCTCGTTCGTTCCCACTGACTCTTATCTTCTCCGTCCTCTTTTTATTCTCCCACATGTTTAATCCCTAATGAAGCCGAGGTACAAGAAATGATCCAAATCATTTCATTGATGATACTTAAAGATGGCAGATGACGGAGGCCATCTTTTGTTTTTACCTGAAAACATAATGAAATGGAAAAACAACCACAGGACAATCCATGTACTAATAAAGAAGAAGATGCATTTCACCATTCCTGTGAGGGGAATAATTGAGTAATCCAAAAGACTTCAGTTCATTATGGAAGATTATGCTAATTCATCCAGGAATGAACTTGTGATCTCTTTGTAAACTAGGGGGAACACTCAACTAATGTGAGTACTTTATAGCCCCTGGCAAGTATGAATATTTGATCAGCCAGTTGCAATTTCAATATTTGATTAGCCTGCTGCAGGTGGGCAGGATGTGAAACCTGTTTATTTGAATCATGGAAGGAGGGGTGTCCACAAGCAGTCTTCTCTCATACACATGGTCCACTGGTTTATTAGTGCACAGCCAGTTTGAATAGATTACCAGCCTGGTTCATATGTATGTGTAACACTTAGTATTCTTGGAGAGAAACACGTGCAGGTAAAACGCCAACATGAAATGACAGCTCCTCGAATATTTTGTGTATTTGCTGCTGTAAAGGTCGTTTTGTGCTGAAGCCCAGGCATGCTCACGCAAACGCCGACACCTCTCTGCCTTCACACTGCTGTTGTAGACGTCAGCAAGAGAAATGAACTACATCTTGCTTCGGTGCAAGACAGCATGCACGCACACACATTTGCACCGCTCTACCTTGTTTTATCATGACCTTACATTGTTTTGTGTCAGTGACACACTTGATATTCTCACTGTGAGCCTTAACACGGGCGATGAACTGGAACATCCATGACTCTACAGTTTGCAGTCACACATCTTAACAGTCGGGTTAGAGCACTGGACCGAAACCTCTGCTACATATGACTTTCACAACAAACACACACGCGCACGCACACACACACACACACACACACACACACACACACACACACACACACACACACACACACACACACACACACACACACACACACACGTTACTGTAGCAGAGTGTAGCTGCAGATGTAGGATGAAAATCGAGTTAATTCTAGTTGTTTCAGAATTTAGAGAATGTATTTGAAGAAAACAAAATTTTGTTCGCCACCAGCAGTTAAACGTGAAAGTGTTTGTGCTGAGGCTTTTACACTGAGTCTCACCTTTGATGCTTGAACACATGCTAATTTAATCAGTGTAGACACAAGTGAAACTTTCCTTCCCTGTAGCTCACTAACACGCACACACACACACACACACACACACACACACACACACACACACACACACACACACACACACACACACACACACACACACACACACACACACACACACACACACACACACACACAGACACACAGGGATATTAACCTTGATCTACCTTGATCTTTGTGAACGTCATCGTGGGCTCTCCCTCCATTCCTGTGACAAACAACACACACATGTACCCACGGCACTACCTCTGGTCTCACTCTCAAGCAATGGACTGGAACTAACACACACATTCCTGCGGCTGTCACACGCACAGAGAGAGAGAGAGACATAGAGGACACGTGCACGCATACATGCACACAACCTTCTCTGTTTGTGTATTGAGCACAGACAGAAAAAAAAAAAAAGCTTGAGTACACACAAACACTATGATCTCTGATTTATACAAACACACACTCTCTCCTTATAGAAATTAATCACTGGGGTCTTACATCCATGCAGCCAGCCAGCCAGACACCCACCCACACACACACACACACACACACACACACACACACACACACACACACACACACACACACACACACACACACACACACACACACACACACACACACACACACACACACACACACACACACACACACACACACACACACACACACACACACACAGCCTGTATACCAAGTGTTCTCATCATTCACACATGCTAGAGTCAGGCAGCATCCATCTCTCTGGCAGACTTCATAGGTCAGCAGCCAGCATCCCCTCTACCATCCTTGAAGTTGATGACTACAAGCCACACTTAAAATAATAAGTTTTTTCGTTATGAAATTACATAAGCAACACAGAGATATTTTAACATGGTTTCAGAACAATCAAATAAAAACCTTTCCTGCAACACAAGACAGGCAACCTTGAGCCTGGCTACCGTTTTCTCTTTTTATGGGTGGATCTGCAAGGTTTCTTTCAAAACTAAAGGTCAACTAATTTAATACATGCAATATATTTAAGTTTGCTCCTGATGGCTTATTTTGAATGAAGAGCAGATGAGCAAAAGTTTAATAATTTATTCCTGGCACCTTTAACCAAGATGACTTCAAATGCCTGAGAAAATCTGATTTAAATCGAACTATAAATGTATATAAGCAGCTATAGATAGGCAACATGTGCAACTAACCTGATCCACGATAACATGATCACATTTCAGTGTTCTACCACTGCAACTGTTAACTTGTTACATGAATATTAACCATGAGCTGCGAGATGCTTTTGAAGATTTTCCAAACATTTTAATATTCTTAGCAAACGTTCAAATGTATACATATTTAATCTGCTCCAAATATGGCATAAAAACATGGAAAATGAAAATAATGTTTTTAGATGGCATCTTTACTTTTCAGTTCACATTAATATTTTAATGGATTAAGTTCACTCATCCATAAATGCGGATCTATAGTTGCTCCTGCAGTGCCCTCATGAAATATTAACGCATGCATGCAACATGTGTGTGGTCTGTCATGTAGACGTGCATGTTCACATGTTATTGTTGCAGCAGACTCTCCTGTTTTTGTACAATGTTCGATGGATATGATTCTGTCCTGCTGAGGACACGGGCACACACAATTGAACTCAAATGTGCACACACACACACACACACACACTGATTTGATAGTACAATGAACCGACAAGTACAGTCAAAGTCACAACCTTTATTTTACTCCTCTGATGAGTCCACGGACCTTCACAGTCACACACACACACACACACACACACACACACAGCTCACTGGCTTCTGCAGAAAGAACTCCAAATCCTTCCCACTAAAATTAGGCATCTTATTTTCTCTTTTGTTCTCAGTTTCCCCTCTCTTTTCTCTCCTCTCTCGTCAACTCTTATCTCGTACAGCCTCTCATTTCTCTCAAATCCTCTTTTCTCTTTTTTGTCTTGGCTGTCTCTGTTGTCTTCGTTAGTCTGCCTCACATTGTAGTGAAACAACTTCCACCCTGATCCAGAACTCCTCCACGGGCTGAATTTATCGGCTTATCCGGTGTGTATGTGTGCGCGGGTGCATGTGTCTGTGAGGCAATGTTGTGAGAGAAAAGTGTGTTTTGAAAATGGAAAGCAGTGGGGAGAGTGAGGAAATGTGTGGATGTGACCTCCTTTCCTGGCTGCTTGACAGACTGGGTAGAGTGCTTGGACTGGGTGGTCGTTGCAAAGCACTCAGCCATCCATCGACCGGCAGCCATTGATCTGCAAAATCCAATGACTCACTAGCTACTCAAAATGCAGCCCACATACATATACATGCAGACATGACTGCTGTGTGTGTGTAAACAGGCACACATACAGACACTGACTGATTAATGTAATTACAGTCCACAAATGAAATGAGTATAATTGCCCTGGAATAGTTTAACAGAGCTGCCCTTTTGGAGATTGCAGTTAACAGAGATTGCTAACCAGAGCCAACACGTAGTAATTAAGAACAAAACATTGGAAACCAGAGGTGGAATTAAACTACTGGCTTTGCATTTCTAAGTAAGATATTTGTTGCTGATGCTTTTTTTGTTGTTGTTGTTTTAGGGGCAAATTCTAATATTGTGGGTTAAAAAGGGGAGAAGGGTTCTATACTTTTTATTTTTGCAGATGAAGGAGTCTTGAATTTTATTTTTATTTTTTATTTTTTTTGGAGAGCAGGGGAAGGTTTTATGACTTTTCCTCATCCCGGATTTATATTTTATTTCAGCTTTCCCTTGTAAGATTTATCATGTGAAAAAAAAAATGAAGAAGTGACATCAGGTTTGTGTAAACCACAGGTCGTAAAGTATCGAAGAGGGGTTTAATTTTTATCAGCTAAAATTAGCAGCCGGTTATAACTGCTGATTGGGCAGTGATCTTACTTTCACATTTTTGTCAGGTTTGGCACAAATATATTGCTATTGTCACAGGGAGGGTCCAACAAAAAGATTATTAATGCTGAGCAGAGCTTCAATTAAGAAGCCTTGATTTAGCCTCCTTCGCACACTGTTCATTTTCATATACTCCTTTCATTTAATCTTTTATAATGCTGCGATACTACAAGAGAAATGCCTACAAAACACTAGTCATGCGTGTAAGTGTGCATTCATTTAATAATCTTTTAATAATTTTGTGGCATCACATCACTGCTCTGACCCCGCATGTCAACAAACCAATTATGAGGGAAAACTGAGAAACAAAATAAAACAAATTCTGCAAATCCGAGCTATTTAAGTTTGAACAGCAGAGTAGGTTTACATTTTTCACTCACCTTTCCATCAAACCAACAAAATAAGAACCCACATCACTCATAACAGATTGAAGTGATGAGAGGACTAAAGGGAAAAAAATGAAAACATTGCACTGTCAGTCCAAAGCCTTTAATCCAGTGTAATGTGAAAGACTGTGAAAAACTTTAGTGTGGAGTTTTAACCTTCATTCATTGAGCAGTTCCATAGATTAAAGGCTTTCAAACTTTCTTCATGAAGACTGCCCTGGGTCGTTCGTCTTAACTCAACATCTGAGGAAAACCGAGGACTTGTATACTAAAAATATATTTTTTTTTTACGTATCAAATACCCTAACCTACTTTACTACTGTTGCTCTAATCTTTAAAGCTTTAAAAGCCCTTCTTGCTGATGGAGAAGGTCAAAAACCTGTGATTTTACAGATTTTAGATTTCTCGATTTAAATCTCTGACCTCAACAATAATAGCACAGAGGAAACAAAGAGAAAGGGCACCACTTGTAGGAGGGATTCATAATTACAGGCATTTCCTATCCTAAATCATTTTCTGAAAGGTCACTTTAATTATCCAAATACCAGGGATATGACATGGTAGCATAAGCCCATTTCAAACACTATCATTATCTTTATCTTTCTTTCACATAGGCAAAACACAAACTGATCACACATACGAGCACACCGTTTTACAAATCAATAAACTGTGCAGTCAGATTGGGCTGTTGGGCTCCATCTCTGTTGTGAAGGCGTTTCATTATATGTGAAACTGATCACTCACTGCTGAGCAACGCCAGATCAATGTCACTCCACTTGACGTTTATGCTATGACCCCATTTATACCTGTCAGTGCCAATTCTAATAGTAAACAAAGGAAACTCAGCTTTTCACACAATGCTAACCAGATACTTCACCCCCAACATTTTTGCTGCACACGGCACACGGGCTACTTGACATTTCCATTTGGTCAAATTCAAGTAAGTACAATTTTTTAAATAAATGTTATGGTGGCCATTTGGGGCAGCCATCTGGTGTAATATTGTATATTCTAACTTGGTAGAGTGTGACGCATGTGTGGGAACAAAAAGTAATAACTTTTTTCACCACAATCCATAATTTTAAAAACATGCCTGCCTTTGCTGTTTGGAAAATAAAGATCCAAGAAAAGGCATGAAGAGCCCTGTTTCTACTGATAATGAAATTTTACAGTTTTAAATATGTTATCTGGCTCCCTGCCCTTTAGAAAACTGGTATTTTTCCAAAAGGGCAAATAATACTCAACTGGAGCCTCTTTTGTAAAATAGCTCCATGACTTTGATACAGATCATTTGAGATATGTAGCAACTTTTAATCTTTTTTATTTATTTATTTTTTACAATAAATTACACTCAAAGCTAATATTTGTAATCCCACCAGCAATTTTGCCAACTGTTGAACTAATCTTGAAATCCACAAGACAATTTGATTGAATATCGAACATGCATTGTTTATTTCATAATCTTTCTTTGGAAAGTTTATTTCATGAAAGATAATTACTCATCTCAAAATAAAACGTGTGCATTTTGTTTTCCATATAAAAGCAGAGATCGGGTTTGCAAAAAGCAGAAGTTAAAGTAGTTTTAATGGCTTTTTTGCTATAGAACAGGGGTCTTCAATGTTTTTCAGGCCAAGGACCCCCAAACTGATAGAGATGTAGCAGAGACTCCCTACTATATATATTGTATAAAATTGTGTTTCATATTAAACTGGAGGAGTGCAGGAGGCTTGGAGGGACAGGTCCAGGTCCAGGCTAGTCTCGCGCTTAAACCACCTTGATAAGCTGAATGCTAATGAACAGAACTAATGCGATGTAAACTGCCAACATATTTAACATTGAGTTCAGAGTTAGTAACCATCACACTACATCACAGAAGAGACTGATTTCAGAAGCTCCTCACATAAACTTTGATGTGGGGAAGGCTGGTTTCCAGTTCAATGCATTTACTGGAATGAGCTGCAACACAACATGAAGCTGAAGATATTTATTCCTCTCGGGGACTTTGAAATGTAATCGGATATTTCTACTTCTATGTGAATTTTGGAATTAATGTGGATGTGTGATATTTTGGGAGCAAATTCCTTTTGTCTTTGTCTCAATGAGACTCAATAAATAAAGCTCAACTAAGTGACTACAGCACACAAGGACAACAATATATACAGATTGTTGAGGTTTTTAATAATCGTCAACACATTTATGTACAAAGCAAGCGATGTCATATTCAAATGACCAAAAGAGAAGAAAGAAAAAAAAAACAAAGACTCCTAAAATGCATTTTATTCTTTTTTTTTTTCCTGTCATTAAAATAGCTGAAGGTTATCTCAGGGAATCGATCCAAGGGGTTTAACATGAGTGGTACAGACTAAGTAGAGTGTAAATTTGACACAATCTCCACAGATTATCTTCAGGTCAAACAGCCCTGGGCATGGGAGGGTGACAAAGCACGATGGATTTAGAATTTCTTCCTGCAAGCTCAAGATTTTTTTTATAAAACCACAGAAAGCTCGTCCCTGTCAGTTTCCCAAAAGCACCAAGTTTGTTCTTCAGCCATCTAACGGGACCAAAGCACTCAGTGAAACATGTTTACCCAACAATCACAATACAGGCTGGGGTGACAGCATCCACAGGAGAAGCAGATATCACGTTTTTGTAGACCAATTGAATCGGGCTTGTTGGGAGTCTTACGTTTGCAAATTACAACCCTCCATTTACCACCTGAATTCTGGCTGAGCGATGTGTACAGTTCATGTGGCTGTAGTTCTTCCTTCAAAACAAGCATCTTGAGATAAGAACCTGATTGTCTAATACACAAAACATTAAACTGTGACATTGCTCAGAACAAACTCAACTTTTAACCTTATATAGTACAAATCATTTGCCACCCCCGATGTAATAGCATGAATTATGTTCTCCATGTGTGCCTTGAAAAAAAATAATACGCACCACTGAAATGTATGTTTTGAAAATGTAAACACCCAAACAGAAAGCCAAAGATCTCCCTAAAGTAAATTCAAAAACTGCTTACATCATGTATTCTGCCACAGTGAAATAGAAATGTCTTCTAAACAAGTAATTACCTCCACTTACAGCTTTTTTACAGTATGTTTAAAGGAATATGCATGTACTCTAAAGAAAACAACAACAAAAACATCATAAATAGCTTGAGCTTGGTGGTGAAAGATCTATTCAACTGATCCCAGTTGTGATCGAATTCAGGTATTTCTACCCCTTGTCTCAAGTATCATAGAAGGTCCTGTGAGGTTGGCAAGATCCAAACAAGACAGGAAACCAAAAAAGCAAAACAAAGAATGACAAATGGCAATTTGCACTCAACTAAATATCGTCTAGCTATAAAATGGGATTATTGCAATTAAAAAATATTGATGGTATGCTTTCTGTGCATCTTAAATGAAATCACACAATAACGCATGTTGTTGAAACTCTTAGAGGATGCACTGCCAATTCGAATCTAGAGCAAAACATGTTCCAAAGTGGGAATAACCCAACGGAGGCCAGATGAAAGACGTGGTTAGAGTCAAAGATTAGCTTGGTGTCATTTCTTTTTTTTTTTAATTATTAAAAAGAGGGAAAGAACTCACCCAGGGCGGTCCAAACTGAACGGTTTATGTTCTGTGAAAGATTCTCGTCGCCAGAATTCAAACCTTCTTCTTCTGCAGCTAATATACTCAATTGACCCGTTCCTTCTAATAATCAGATCTGGCACGAACATGTTCTCTCTCTCTTACCCCGGAGAGTCACGTTGGTGAAAACAAATACGCGAGGATCTACTATCTCGAACTTCATCTGCATTATTTGTTCATAAAACCAGGGACTAGAGATAACCGAGGGGAATACAGCAGAACAAGGAAGCAGTCTCCACTTAACACAATTCTTAAGAAAGCATAAAGGTAAAACAAATTTAGAGAAACTAAGAGAACTTTTACAAAAACACTTGCGCCACTAGTTAGTTTGGTTTGTTTCCTCTTAAGTCTTTACAACAGTGACTGCTGGAATAAGCAGCGACACTGAGGGGTTGGTGGTGAAAGTCACTACACACACACACACACACACACAGACACACACACACGCACGCACGCACACACACACACACACGCACGCACGCACACACACACACACACACACACACACACACACACACACTACAGCCATGAAACTGCACACATCTGTGTGTCCCGTTCTCTCAGTGGTATCACAGGTGACAGTCTGACAGTCTCTCGCTTTTACACAAACAGGAACAAGCTGGGGAGCAGAGTGGGCCGATGGCTGGTGCCAGTACTCCTACATTGTAACTGTGACAACTAGGGTGCTCTTCCACTCGGTCAGGCCATCAAGCTAACAGAGGGAACTGTGGGAAGGTGAATCCTCCTCTAAAGAATTTTTTTTTTTTTTTTTTTTTTTTTTTACAATTTCCTTCAGTCCTTTGAGGGGACGAGCTGTGTGCAGACAAAGAAAGAGAAAAGGTCAAAGTTAATATGAACATTGTCTGTAGTATTCATTAATAGATGAAAAGTAAAATAATGTATACACAGAACAATAAGCTTCATTATAGCCAACTGGTAAAATTTCTCTTTTTAGCAAACAAAAACGAGGAAAAACTGTTTAAATCGTATAAAATAAGACAATTACAGTTTACGAGTTTGGCTAATTGTTCACTTTAAATTGTATCGCGGCAAGAACACGCACAACAATCATATGGGTCTCAGACATATTTGTGATTAAGCATGCTTATTTGAAAAATAAAATAAAATAGTAGAGCACAGAAAAAAGGTAAATAAGATGTTGTTTCTTTCAGGAGGGCGGGGGTCTTGTTGGGGGAGACAATAGCGAAACACTTTCAGGCATGCTTGTTAGATAAGCTGCACACAGTTATGGTGCGTCACGGCATGATGTCATTACGTCAGGTCGGAATATTTCCATCATCACAATACGCATTTATTTTTAAATATACCGGTATTAGTGTGAACACCCGTACTTGTTACAATACACTGTAAGCCCTGCAGTACCATGACATACAAACAACTTTAGTACAAAGTGTTTTGGGCAGGTGAAGTAACCAGTGGTCTAAAAAGTCACTGCTGGTCCATAAACAAAAGGAAAATGTGAAATTGGTCTGGGTTCAAAACAAAACAAAACAAAAACTCTCAAATAATGAATGGGTTGATTGTATTTTAACAAGTCCCTGATAAATGACTTAACTAATCATAAATGATGAACGATGAAGGGAAGAGGAATGGGTAACGGAAAAGGTGGTTAAAAAAAAAAAGGGAGTACTAAGCCAAAGGGGAAGGCTATAAAGAAAGAAAAATATCATTCTATTTGCATTTAATTGAGTGACAGATTAAAGTTGATTCCAATTGGAGACGGCCAAATGAATATGTGGCTACTAAATCATTGATCCACTGGATAAGTGGACATCAATCTAATAAGGTTAAAAAATGTAAATACAAAAGTGCAATGCCGCTGCAAAAAATTAAACACTCAAATATGGCACGCCAAATGCTTTTTTAATATCAGAAATGTAAAAAAAATTTAAAAAAAATTTGCCACAACAGAATGGAGTGAAATCTGGAATATTAAGACAAAAACACAGACTGATGAACAAATGGAAGAATAAAGATTGGAAATTTTACCGTGACAGCATGAAGGTTTTAGCTTTCATCGTCCGAGACGTGGGGTTTAGCAATGGCCATCTCCTCCTTGCTATTTGCAATCATCTTACATTTCTACAAAAACAGGGGGAAAAACCCATCAGTTACTTTATAATGACACAAGAACTATATTTACAAATACAGTCTACATGAGTATTTGGATACTTCTTTTCTAGACTGTGTCCTGTCTGTATTTAAAGGGGGTTTACATCGATGTGGAATTAACTGGGTGGAAGACAAATCCCTTTTAACAGAAAGTGCCCAAATTTGGAGGTTAAAAAGTAGATACACACAAAGTCAGACAGAGAAATTTACAGTCAATGACCGTCTGAAGTCTTCAAATTAGAGATATCCACAAATGCTTTGAATCTTCTCTGATGACGCTTTCCTAGGCCTTAACTTTTGAACCTTTGAAATTCATGTGGTGTGTTTTCTAAGGGCTATATCACACAAACTCATGTACACCTAATCAAATTTAAGCTGAACGTGCAGAAGCATAGAGCCCGAAGAGAAAAAAAATAAACGTGTACACATTTTACACAATCACATTTACCTCAGTAAGCTCCTTGATGGTATGTATGTTAGCCTGCTGAGTGACTTTCCTCTTTGCTTCCTCAATGTGGTCCAGGTTTAGAGTTGGTGTTGGCGGGGCAAGGCACGGGGGAGGCTTGTTAGTAATGGTAGGAAGCGGGGCAAGGGGAGGCATGGCCGCCAGGGCACCCATGTTGGTCAAAGCAGCTGTCATAGTAGCTGCTGTCATACTTGCCATAGCAGCACTCATGGTGATGTTTGACATGCTGGGCATTCCAGGAATAGTGGGTAACCCCATTGGACCCATGTTGCCCATATTCGGCATCCCCATGCCCATTGGAAGAGGTAAAGGTAAAGGTAAGGACATGGGGGTAGGAGATGGAGTGGGCAGAGGGAGCTGGAGGATGGCTTTTGGCCGAAGACTCTCAGGAATGGGAACACCCGCCTTGGCGCACATGGCAGCAGCATTAGCCTTGGCTATCTCCAGCAGCTGATCCTTGTCTGAGAAAAAGAAGGGTAAAAGGAAGACAGAGGTAGGATAAGGCAAACGGCACAGGGTGGGAAGATTGAAATGAAAACAAGGCAAGTATTAGAGCAGCGTAAAATACAGTATCTAAAAGCAAATGATGTAAAGTTACTGCATGTATGTTTATGAATCTACCAATGAAGTGTAAACTACCTTACTTGTGATTGTCATTAGTTACAAATGTAAATGTTTTACCCAGTTCGGTGAGCCGTGGAGGAGTCTTGCTGGTGCTGCGTCGTGTCCGGGACCCTGAGCGACGCTGTTTGCGGAGGATGAGAACTGGAGAATGGCTAGGCTCCCTCTTCCACCTGTCCCGTCTATCGAAGGAACGACTGCGAAATACCGGGCGCCTCCCTCGACCCCTTGACCTTGACCTTCGTCTACGATCGGAGGAACGAGTCCTAGATCGCCTGCTTCGGTCTCCCGATCGGGACCTTTTCCTCCGGCCTGTGGAGCGGCTCTTCGATCGCTTGTTCCTGTCTGTGGACTTGGACCGCCTCCTTCCTCGGGCATTTGGTGAACGAGATCGCCTCTTGCGTGTTGGAGAGCGGGACTTGGATCGGCGGGTTCTGGTTCGGGACCTCGAACGCTTACGTCTTGCGGCAGAGCGTGACTGTGAACTCCGCCGTCGGGCGGGACTCCGGGATTTGGACCGTCGCTTCTTCTTTAGTGATGGCGAGACAGATTCTCTTTTCCTAACTGGAGACTTGGACCTGAGGAAAGGCGAATGATAAAATTGACGAATAAGTGCTCACACTCCTGCAACTTAATACACTGGGATATGGAACAGTTATACAACAAGCAGAAGGGCAGGATTGCTCAAACAATAGAGATGGCTTCATTTGTTTAACTTGTTAGTTATGTTTAGTAACGTAGCATGATGTCAATACTGGGTCTGGAGAACAAATGCCTTTGCAGTTCCCATTTTACGTGGTCTTAAACATCTAATTCCTTGCAGATCTTTAGGTAATTTAATCCAAAACTCTTTAAGGGCCCACATATATTGATATATACACTCGATTCATGATGTAGGACATGTACTACCACATTACAAACCTTGACTGCTTTCTTCTGGATGTAGAAATGGAAGTTGAACGCCGAGGCAATGATGTTGAACGCGACAGTTTCCTGCGATCCGTAGGCGAGCGCGACTTGGACAGCTGCTTCTTCTGTACTTCCGGAGATGCTGAACCTGAGGAGCTTCTCTGGCTTTTAGACACCATTTTAACTGGAGATTCCTCTTCTTCGTCGGACCCTTCCGAACAATCTGACCCACCGGGGCCAGTCCCAGGCTCTTGGGAAACAGACCTGGACCTTGAAACATCTTGTGTAATGGCTGAGCTGGCGGGTTCCTTCTGCTCCTCGTCATGGTTTGGAGCAAGCTGATCCTGGAACTTATCTGAAGAGTTCCCAAATTGGGAGCTGATGAAAGTTGCTGGGGGCATGGGTTTCCAAGTACCTGCAAGGTGCGTGTTAAATGACATGGCGTAAAGACATGGACAATTTAGGGGAACAAAACCCTCAAATTTATCCAATGATTTGAGTCATTGGAATTGAATGATGAATAGGAGTAACCTCTCGAGTTAGAACATTCTTGGTAACTGTGCGGATAATCAATTTGAGTTGTCATAGTTTGCTTAAAAACATACAGAGTGAAAAGGGTCTTACCTGTTGTTGCAGTAAGTCCTCCATTTTCTTCAGCTGCCTTTCCAACAGCTGTCAACTCTGCCTTAGGGGAGGGAGACTTCTCCTCTTTGACAGGGGAGGCAGATAAGGATCTGGCTGGGGATGAGCTTTCAGAATGCCCATCACTTGATTCAGATCTGGACTTGGATCTGTTCAAGTCTGAGACAGATTTAGACTTTGACCTTTTTACCATCTTCTTGGGAGATTTGGACCTCCTCTTGCCAGCCTGTGGCGAGTGTGACTTAGACCGGTGCCTTCGAGACAGTGAGCGGGACTTGGAGCGTTTGCTAGACCTGGGAGGAGAACGGTTTCTCCTAGCGGGGGACCGAGAGCGCTTTCTGACTGGCGATCTGGATTTGGTCCGTTTACGAGGACTCTTTGATCTAGAGCGACGGTTGCGCTTGAGAACTACAACGGAACGTGACCGAGTTCGTCTGCTCCTGCGGACTGAGCGTGAACGTGAGCGCCGGGATCTGGGGAGTGGTGACCTCCTGCGTCGAGACAAAGATCGACTCCTGGAGCGCCTGCCTCCTGCTCGCCTTGCAGGTGATCTGGATCTGGACCGACGAACGGGGCGTCTAGATCTAGAACGGGAGCGGCGAGTTCTCGTTATGGAACGTGACTTTGAACGTCTGCCAACTGCACCGCCTCGTGTGCCCCCACGGGGACGCGACTCTGACCTTCGACTTCTCCTTGGAGATCGAGACAGAGAGGGAGACCTGCGCCCACCACGCTTAGGGGATCGGGAAACCTTTCTTTTGGGAGAGGGTGAACTCCGCCGGCGCTTTGGGGAAACAGACAAGGAACTCCTTCTTCGTTTAGGAGACTTGGACTTCCTCGGAGACTTTGACACCTTCTTCTTGGGGGTGAGGGAACGAGAGGTAGATCGGGACAGCCGGCTAACTCTCTTGGGAGACTTGCGGGATGGCGAGAGCGACTTTCTCCTCGATTTAGGGGACTGAGAACGGGACAGCTGTCGACTCTTTTGAGGACTCAAAGACCGTTTTCCCTTTGAGGTTGACCTAGAATGGGTTCTTGATCGCTCCTTCATAAATGCTGCTGTTTGACCGCCACTCTGCTGCCTGCTGGCACTAGGTGATGGTGACCGGCTCAGACCTGACCCAGACCTCTTAATGTCCAGGCCCCTGGAAGGGGAAGGAGACATGGACGAATCATGCTCCTTTACTTTTGCCCTCTGAACTGAATTAGTCTGATCTTTCAGGCCTGCGTCATCTCTTGAGGTCGTACCTTCCTGTTTTGGGATGATGTCAGGCAATTCCTGGGCATGGCTGAATGCACCATCTCCATGACTACCATCTGTCTTAACCTTAACTGTTGCCGTCTGTGTTATTTCATCCTGGCTCGCAGAAGTTGATGTCATGTCCTTTTCTGATTCATTTGTGTTACTACCCTTCCCTCCAGTCGGTGACACGTCCATATCCGTTATCTCTTCTTTTTTTACCCCAAGCAGTTCAGGTTTCTGCAAGAGGATGGATCCTGCCTTCTCTTCCCCTCGTTTGCTTTTTGGAACCAGTCTGGATACTAGCTCTTGGAGGTCAGATGCTGCAGCGGCAGAGTATTTATCATCACCTGCCGCTTTTCCTCTTTCACCTTCAGATTCAGAACCTGAAGCTGAGCTGCTTTCAGATGGGGAGCGGGATGGTGATTTCTTTTCCTGCTTTTCATCTTTCTTCCTCTTCTTTTTCTTTCTTTTGGCCGTGTGTCTTTTGTGTTTTTTGGATTTTGTCTCCCCTTCCATTTCTACACGATCTAAAAGAGGAAGTCATGAGTTGTTGTTTTTTTTTATTAAAAAGGAAATATCAGTTATGGTTGTGTGAGACTGTCTCCTACCTGTAATTGCATCTCTTTTGCCTTCCTCCTTCAGCCCACAATGGTCTTCAGTGGCTGCAGCTGCTGCCAGTCTGGCACTAAATACACAAATAAATCTAGGTTAACAAAAACCTTTTCTTGTAAGATTGAAATAAAAACAAACACAAGTGTGTTACCATGTCGATTTATGCAAAACTGGGCACACGGTGCAATTTTATTGGTGTCAAGCATTGGGTTAGCATTGCATTGTGCCTATTGACAATCTTCCAAGATAATGTGGGAAATATTAATATGTAACCATTTTCCATCAAAAATCCACCAACATTGCAAAGAAATGTATCAATTTCCTTTGCTGAATGTTTTTTCGAGTCATAAACAACATTCAAAACCTGGGGAGGCAGCGTGATATTAAATCTGAACAGCAAGAGATTAAAAAAATAAAAAAAGCAAAACATGTCATTTGTTTTCATTTTTTGTTAGTGAAGTTAATTAATTTATTAGAAAATGTATAATTTTGATGGTGTACAGCTGCAACACTTCAGAATAGTTTTCCTGACCTGGCTCTGGTGGTCCTGACAGGTCTCAGTGGAGGTGGAGGATCTACATCCGAGTCAGCACCAGACTCCGAACTGCTCTCCTTCTCGCCCTTCTTTTTCTTGCTCTTCTTCTTCTTGCTCTTGTGTTTTCTATGCTTCTTGTTTTTCTTGTGGGGTGGCTCAGTCCCTTCCTTGGTATTGATGTCATCTTTCTCTGGTGCTTCATCCTCACCTGCACAGGGAGCCCAGTATTTCTGATTACACAAGTCTTTGGCAAATCCTTCACAAAACCTCGAGCAGGTTGTTAGGAATGAATTCTGCACTAATTTTGCTTCATCTGAAGGCTTGTATCGAATATCTTAACTATTTACCCAGCATAGTTGCACAGACTGTTATGGGAAATTCCACAGACATTGGTTAGCTCCTCACCTG
This sequence comes from Brachyistius frenatus, assembly GCF_029030835.1. Lineage (NCBI taxonomy): Eukaryota > Metazoa > Chordata > Actinopteri > Embiotocidae > Brachyistius > Brachyistius frenatus. The sequence goes on from NW_027210626.1 coordinate 2,603,719, forward strand.
ACCAATACAGCATTCAACATAATGCTTATCTATTTATTGTATTATTTGTTTTAATTATAATGATGAGCATGGCTGGTGAAATGTATTCCTCCAAGTAACAAAGACTCAACCACATTTAAACGCATGCACAATGACTTCTGTGCAACATGGAGTTTTCTAGAAATAGAAAGTAGCTGGAAAGTCATTTCTAGAAAATAAAATAACCATCTGTCATTTTCTATCTTTTAAATGGACAACAATGGATTTGCATGATAAAGAAACAGACTGACAGTTTAACCTGTAATCTAGGTGAAAACACTAGTATAACAAGCAACAACTAATTAGGTAGAAAATTAACCAAAAACAGATGTCTTTAAGAAATTTCAATCACTTACCTAAAGGAATATCCACTTCACATTCCATTTTGTCCCGATTTAGTAAAATGCACTCTTAATGTCACTGAGGTGCTGGATCACTAAACACTATAAAAGAAAAAAAAATAATGTAATTTAAGCAACAAAGAATGTAATAGCAACAGAAAAATAATTATCGATTTTATGATTATATGGCATCTTAATTACACAGACTGCTGTTGTAGTCACCTCTCTTAATCACCTGTGATCAACCAAAGATACAAAGACTAGAAACGTCCCAAGAGGATTACAGATTTGAGCTAATCTTGTGCTGAAATGAGGCAAAGACAAAAAAAAATTAAATAAAACCGTTATACCAAGCAACAACAACAAGCCTTGTGCCCTGGGAAAAGCAAGCCTTTACTCCCTCTTCATTTAGAAACAGATAGAGTGATAACTACTGACATCAGAAGGACATGTTTCAACTATTGTGATAGAAAATTTTCGCATCACATTTGGTAGTCCGACCTAAACTAATTATTTTAATTAACAATTTAACTGTTTGACTGGCAAAATCAGACCGCTTCACTGAGCACAAACTCCAATACTATGAAAAATCTACAGTATGTCTCAGCACAAAGACTAAATACTGACAATATTACTGAGGATAACTGAGTGACTTATTACCCTTTTTCTTTCATATCACAGTTAGAAAACACACTTTGTTAGTTTCCACAACACAATTTAATAAGGTTAAAATCAGAAAACTGCAGGTGCAAGTGAACAGTGGCATATATCTTCTAACGGACTACCTATCTTTGTTGATTAAATGGATTGCAAGCATCTAAAGCTGCCAAAGGAAAAATAACAAGCCATATCTGTCTGGTTATGGTTACAATGCAATAGTCCCCAGTGTGTGAAATACTCTCCTGCCCAGTTTGTTCTCAGATTCCCACAAAGACTTGAGCAGGGGTATTCCTGCCTAATCATCTGGGACAAAATAACCACAACCTACTCTAAACCAAAGGTAAGATTCCCCGCAGAGTCTACTGGACAACAGTGAAACTAGATTATTATAGCAAATTAATTTCATGAATATGTAACTATAGAGCTTGGTCACATGGTTTCAAGCAACAATAATCCATGAGGCTGTCAGGATGCTGACCTCTCTCCCCTCTGCCCCATAAAATCTGAGCTTTTGCACTCTGGACCCATATTTGCACTACGTTGTCTGTATTATCATTTTTTTTTTTTTTTTTTTTTGTAGTTGCATATTTATGCTTTTCTTGTTTTGTCTATTTATTTGTCTACATGCAGTAGGAAATTGGATCCATTTGTTTTGTTTTTTGTTTTTTTTCCCCCCAAAATTACGTGATCATGCATAGTTTTTTGGTGAACGAACTGCCCCCCGTCCCCACCGCTACCACAGCACAGAGGAGCCCTCCAAAAAAAAAAAAAAAAACTGTGAAAAGCATGTTCACAGCTGGGCAGAAAAATAAATAAATATATAAACATATATACATATATTTATTTATTTTATTATTATTTTTTTTATACATTTGACCAAAACGCTGCATTTAACTAAAAAAAAAAAACCAAAGTCCTCGTCCTGTAGCTGTAACAAAGGCAACACGAGCTCTTCCTCTACGAGTCAACAACGTGAGCGGCGCCGCCGTCCACCATCACCGGAGAGAAACCCACAAGCCCACAACGCATCCGACTAAATTCACGTCCAGCCTTCACCAGCGGAACCGATCAACCCCACCCGTAAACACGAAGCCCCGGTGGTTAGATTAAACTCACGAAAAGCCACCGCGTCCAGTTCAGGTTTCCCCCTCTTCACTGAAAGCTGACGCGAACCACCGGAGCTACGACTTCCTCCTCCAACACGTTATTCTACATCTCAAAGAAACGTGAAAAAAAAAAATAATAATAAAAAAACCACGTTTAACTTTTCTGTTTCCGATTATAACATCAGCATTTATTTTTTTTGTATTTTTTTTTTTTTTAAAAGATAAACCACAAAATACAATCCGGTGTAATCTGTGTAAAAAGCGTCCGATCGGAGAAGAAGAGTTGGAAACAACGAGACTTCGCGAACACGTTCACGTTACATGATGCTAACCAGCGTCGGGCCTCGAGCTAGCGTCGACGGTCGGTCACAACACCGCGGCGGGCACCGGCCGGGACAACGTGACGGTAACGTAACAAGGACTTCGTATTTAATGCGCATCTGATGTTGTATATCATCTAAACACACGCCGGACGACGTATAAAGCGATGAAGGCTTTGAACGTGGCCGTGTGCACGCTGCGGCCTCCTGACGGCGAGCGGAGCTATTTTAACGAGAGCTTAAAACATTTAGCTGCTTTCGAGCGGAGCAAAAAATCCGCTCCGTTCATCGCGACGGTGTGAATCCTTCAGCGCGTAATTACCCCCTCGCGTGTGTTTTGCCGGCTGTTGTTCCCGCGTTAGAAAACGCCGGACGCCCGCAGTCCCGGATCGCGCGAAACACAGCAAACCTTGAGTATGCTAACCGTTGTCGTTAGCCAACCAGCTCATCCGCCATGATGGGGACAGACATCCCGGCATGCCATGCTGCGCGGTTTGAATGGCGGCGTCACTGTCTCCTAGGCAACGCTTTCACGCTTTCACGGTAGTAAACTCCGGAGGATTGCGTAACACCGCCGCTCGACAGCGAAACAATCGTACGTTTGTTTTGGAGCCGGACAGGATTTTCCCATTTTTATTCATTGAAAACATTTCTGATGAATTTCCATCGCTACACAAAATGTGCTGTTTGGTTTTTATGTCGTCAGTAGATCAGAACAAAAGACACACGTCATACTTTTTTTCAGCATTGTTTTTGTTGAAATATCAGGATCGTAATAGTTACAATTCATTATCATTAAAAGTAACTTTGAAAACCTTCCAAATTGAATGTTGATTCGCGTGTGAGAAATTCTATGAATTTATTTATTTTATGAACTAACATTAATAATTAACAGGCAGTTTTATTCCGAATTTAAGTTTCGGGGCGTCTGAGCTTTTATTGTGGTAGATTTGAGCCGGAAGTATCTCAGCCATTCTTCCTCGTCTGGCATTTGTCAATAAATAAATACCGTAACTAGAAGTTAAACTAAGCCAGTGATTCTGGGGCATGTGTTTCCTTAAAAGGTCTCCGTCAGTCGAAAAACATGAAGAAGAGGTTCAACATAAACCTGGACGATTCTGCTTTCACCAAAGAAAGGACACCGGTCTGTGCTTTGTGTGCGGCTATGTGCTAGCTGGCTGCAGCTCGTTTATTTTAAAATATATTTTTTTTTTTTAGCTTACCAATTTAGAGATGCAAACTTTTGCTCAGGGTACCGGGCTAACATTGCAAGTGTGTTTTTTTTTTGTTTTTGTTTTTTATTCTGTAATTCACGGTCCGTAATTGTGAATTTAATGTGATTGTGTTCCAGCCAAAGCCGCAGTTTCAGCCTTCAACCACAGGACGAAACACATCTTCCTCAACTGCAAAGCCTGTCCCTGAGTCAGTGGACCAGCAGCCCTTGTCCTATGCACAATATATTGTCCAGAGTAAAAACGATGTGGCCGCTGCTCCGCAGAGAGGCGGTCCCTCCAAACTACTCAGGACTGGAGGTCCTGCGGGTACCGGTGTGAGCCAAAGACAGCCAGAGTCGCTGTCCTCCGCAGCAGGAGGATCTGAGACAGTTCAGGACTTTTCTAAAAGGACCGAGGTTCAATCTGACATGGTTGAAAAGAGTGAGGAGACTCAGCTGGCTGGCACAGACCTAAAAGAGGGGAGCTGTCAAAGGTCAGATCCAAGTCTCCACCAGGGTCCTAAACCAGTGGGCTCTGGGAGCAGCATTGTAGTCAGTCCACGACAGGTATGCATCGAAATGTGTTGCCTCAAGCAACAACAGGTGTTGGGTTTTTACAGGAAAATGCAAAAATGATCCCATATTCATGCAAAACATTCCAGTTATTATTCTTGATTAGCTTGAAATAAAGAGTTTTCAGGCGTGCAGGATGGTAAACAACACATCACATGTTTGTTTTGACCTTTTCAGAGAGGAAATCCCATTCTAAAGTTTGTGAGGAGCGTCCCGTGGGAATTTGGAGATGTTGTGCCAGACTACGTCTTGGGACAGACAACTTGTGCTCTCTTCCTCAGGTGGGTGTTCCTGTATCACAAACTCTGTGTGTGTGTGTGTGTGTGTGTGTGTGTGTGTGTGTGTGTGTGTGTGTGTGTGTGTGTGTGTGTGTGTGAGAGAGAGAGAGAGAGTGTGAGTGTGAGTGTGAGAGAGACACATCTAAAAAGGTGTTTGTGTACTTACAGGAGCAAAAACAGTGTATACTTTGTTGCATGCATTTTTTTTTTCCTGTCCTAACAGCCCATTCTCATACAGAGTGAATTATTCTAGAAGAGCACAGACTTGTATATTCAAATGTGACAAGTGGTTATGAACTATTTCTTGACTTTTATCCTCTTTTGTGTTTTGTTTGAATTTTGGCTCTGGACGTGGCTTAAAGTCTGAGGTATTACAACCTCAACCCAAACTATATCCATGACCGTTTGAAACAGCTCGGACAGACGTTCATCCTGCGAGTGCTGCTGGTTCAAGTCGATGTGGTAAGTAACAAACTCACACCGCCAATTTAAATCAATTCAGTCGACATTTGCACAGCTGAGTTACGTGACTCCGTACCGTTCTGATTACTAGGTATCAAACAAGCAGGGAATACCGTATCCAGTCATTATCAGAGCCAAAGCTCATATTGTAATTGATGTCTATGTTTAAAATCTTCAATTTAACTATTCAATTTTATTTACAATGTAACATCACAAAGCAACATGGTCCCAATATGCTTTACAATTGCAGTGAATTTACTAAAAGACAACCTCATTAAAATATCTGTGTCATGTTAAAAAAAATGTAGTACTGCTATACAACTGCATAAAGGCAGAGTATCCATTCAGTTACACATGTATTACCATTACAGTCAATAGAAAAGAATACACAACCACATCACATTATCAGTGTTAAAATATCAAAAAGAGAGCATAGCAAAGGGATTGTTCAGGGTCATTTTAGCCAACCCTTATTATAAGCTTCATTAAAAAAATTTAAAAAAAAGGAGAGTTTTAAGTATATTCTTTAAAACTAGGGCGGGGTCTGCCTCTGTAACGAAACAGGGAGCTGGTAGCCCAGAATAGAGGCCTGAATGCTGAAGGCTGTGCCTCCCACTCTACTTCTGACAACTCTCAGAACCACAAATAAATGTTGGTATATTGAGGTATTTAATTACATTTTAAGAATATTATGAGGTAGATGTGTTTCAAATTTATCTCCCACTTCCACACTTACTGTGAATTTTGTTTAAATTATTCTGATATTTAATACCCCAAAAATTACATTTAAACTTCTTTATTGTGTTCACACCGGGAATCAATAGGGGCTGTTCCAACATCTGCCCACAGCTTCCTGCTACAGCGAGTCTTATTAATTACTATTGTTTCATCTGAACAGCTCACTGTTTAGAGATGTAAAAAAAAAAAAAAAAAAAAACCTTGAACACACCTGGTTAATAATAGAAACATTCGTGTGCTAGCTAGTTAACCATACGAGCTCTAAGGTAGGTAATGTCAGCATGACCTTCACGGAACACTAAACTATTGAAGGAGAGCTGTAATGTCAGCTATCCATGCAGATCTAGTGATTTGTGAAGCGCATGTGGCCTCAGCTGAATCAGTTTCACTAACTGTTGTGTAACTGAAGTGTGCAGTTGGCAGCTGGAGACTATTTTAGGCACTGTGTGGAGGAAAACGTAGATTTCAGAGGTGACTAATACTAGAAACTGTGGAAAAGTCTGGTTCAAACTAAACATTTCAGGACATCAGTATTTGCAACAAACCTACAAAATCATTCATAAAACCAGAACAATTAATATAGGGTTTTTGGGGGGTTTTTTGGTCACAGAAAGATCCTCATCATGCATTAAAGGAGCTGGCACGCATCTGCATCATGGCTGACTGCACTCTCATCTTGGCTTGGAGGTAAAACCTGCAACAGACAACACACAACACGAGAGTTTACTGGGAAACTGTTTGAACTCCTTGACGATGTGTCCGTGATCCTGGTCTCACAATGTAAAACATTGTTTGATCAGAGGATGAAGTCAGACATTTCAGTTTTTGGAATGTGTTGCATAATATATCTTTGTGTTTGCAATGAGTACACGTGGTTGATAGTTAAACCATTTTATTCTAACAACCCTGAAATAAGTTGTTTTATTCTGCTTTTCTTTCTCTGGCTTAGATGCAGAGATAGATTTAAGCCTTGGAAGAACACTTTAACATATTTCCTCCTTTTTGTTCTCTATTTTCTTCATGTTGACATGTCAGTCCAGAGGAGGCAGGACGTTACCTTGAAACATACAAGGCGTATGAAAAGAAACCAGCCGACCTCCTGAAGGAGCAAGTGGAAAAAAACTATCTGTCGAAGGTGTGTGGCTTCATCCTTTTCTATTTTCAAATTTAGATATGCACTCACAGCATTTGCCAAAGTCTTGCAGCGTTTGAATAATGCAATGCTGATTGGATTTCTGGATTCTTTGCTTTCAGGTTACAGATTGCCTGACCACAGTGAAGTCTGTCAACAAAACTGATGCCATCACCTTGCTATCCACCTTCTCGGTGAGTATCACTGAAGAACAACAGTGTTTTCACTCCATTAGCTGCTCTGTGCAGCAAATATCCATCCTCAGATCGGTTCTATACAATAACTGGTGTAAATGCACCCACGCTGATTGTGCAATCTGAGTCAGCCTCTGCTTTGTTAGTTTCATTTCGTGATGTTCTCAGAAGGAGTGATCCAGTCGATATACAGATATGCTATAGTTGTACTTTTTTTTACAGTCTGTAGAGGGAATCATCAGTGCCTCAAAGGAAGACTTGGTTCTCTGCCCAGGACTCGGACCACAGAAAGTGAGGACAACTGCATGTGCAGAATGTTAATATACAGTACAGAGCATAGATGTAACATCTGCTGAATTACCATGTTGACATTTTGTGCTTACAGGCGAGACGACTCTTTGACGTGCTCCACAAACCCTTTCTCAAGTCAAAGTCGAAAGACGGCTGAGACGTCGAACCAAGAACGTGTGACGTGCTTCTGAAAAGATTTCTATCAAATTTTTCATGTGCAACAGCATGGAAACGCACACTCGGATTCTCGAATTGCGAGGGGTGTTATAAGGATTTATGATGCGAACTGTTGAAACTGCACTCCGATGTTTTTTTTTACTTTTCAAGTTATAGAGTGATGTTACGTGTCCATTGTTACCTTTGTTTTCTAATAAAAAAAAATAATATTTATGGTTATTTTATTCTCAGTAAAAACAACCAGTGAGTCCAAAAAAAAACTGCACTCATTTAAAGAGACATGGGGACATTAAAAACAACGGAAAGAAATAGTTGTATAAGTGTAAGAATCCTCAACATTTCCTCTGCTTTTTGATGAGAGGGTGGTGGGGGGGGGGGGCACTAAACTGATGACTATATCACAAATGTGTATTATAGTTTAATAATTTAGGTACACAGTAGTATTTTAATATCTAATGACAAATTAATTTGATTGTAAAGAAAAAGCAGCACTCGTTCTTATACGTGCACATTACCTCAGTCAAGGAGATTATGTGCTTTTCGTTGGGTGTCTTGTTTGTCAGCAGAATCACTGAAAAACTCTGCTCTACTTTCATGAAACTTGGTGAAAGGGTGTAACATGAGCCAAGAAAGAATCCATTTCATTTTGGAGCAGATCTGAATCACAGGACAGATCCACAAGTTAATTTTCATATCTATTAACTACGAGAACATTTGGCCTGCTAAACACCATACATCTTAAAATCCAGTAGATGGTAGTAAAGTTGAACAGTGACAAAACACATGCCATTCCAGAAATCTGAGTCCATATCCAAATCCACATTCAAGGGTACAATTAATCTTCTGGGATATACAAGTACTTACCCACTTTTTTGTTGTTGTTGTTGTTTTTTTTGCAGCCCAGTGCTGTATTTAGGTGTCTAGTGCTTTGAAATAAGCTTCAAATTTCACTGTAGTGAGGTAGAGAACACAAAGGAAACTGACAATGGTAGTAAAAGGAGGAGGAAAATAAAACAAACCTTTTATCGTTTCTTTACACCAAACTACTAAAAGTCCCCCGTTGACTCTGTTAGTTGTTGCCTCGGCAACAGCTTCTGAATGTGGGTCCAAAAAAATAAAACTGAAATATTATGGAAAGACTGTGGAGACCAAGAGTTAAATATAGTTTAGTGAGGAAATTATTTTTTTGTCTGTCTGTTTTGTCATTTCTCACAGTTACCATTTTATTTGTATTGTTCTGCCTCTTCATCACTGTCTTCGTCAGTCAAAACAAACAGGTCAGAGTTATAGAACTGATTTGTGCATTGGACTGAATAAAACTATTTTGGAATAATTTATTATGTCATGGTTGCATATTTTGTCTGCATTTATCTCTCATTAATAAAAAATATATATTTAAAAAAAAAAAAATCTATGGTATAAAACAAGAATCACAATTGCCAGTATTCTCTGATTACATGTATCCACCTGTTGTAGTGTTTTACTGTCATTTGTTCAACTCCCTAAATCATATGACTTGTATTTTATTTGATTGTGTCTCCTACCTACTACTACCGGCTTCACCTGGAGATGTTGTCAAGACAGGAGGCGCACCGAGACGTACCGGCAGGTTATTCTCTGCAACAGCTCTTCCCTAAAGAACAAAGTGGTGATGGACGTCGGCTGTGGGAACGGCATCATCAGCCTGTTCTGAGCTCAGCTGGCTCAACCCTCACTGGTGATGTTAACAGCGTGACTGATGGAAAAGTTACTAAAACACATGACTCTGTAACACACAGGGTGCTGGTTTGGTACAATTCAGTCTGTAAGCAGGTGAGGAACTGACAAGTATCATCAACATTTACATAACTCAATCAGTTTCTGACAACAACAACAAAAAAATTATCTACAAGTAGTCAAAACAAACCAAATAAACTTTGTAGGAATCCAAAGAAATGTAGTTACTCAGTGGAACAGAATCCCTGTTTAATATCCACAACTCCTCAGATACTGTATATTGAACATTAGTGTACTTACACTCCCATCTGCTGGATGAGGAGTGGTGCTACATGATGAAACGGTATAAACGCAGTGTGTCTGTGGTGTTGTAGGCGGTGGAGGCGAGCTCCATGGCAGAGTACACCAGGCAGCTGGTGAAGCAGGACGGCTGTGAGGAGGTGGTCACGGTGCTGCGGGGGCGAGCTGAGGCGGTGGAGCTGCCGCAGCAGGTGGACGTCCTGGTGTCTTGAGTGGATGGGTAACTGCCTCTTGGTAACGATGTAACTTTTAATCCTCGTACTTAAAATCTAAATTATTGTGTGAAGGTTTTATTTCAGCATTATGACTCTATTGGGTCAAACTCTTCACACTCTCAACCCCAGTCAAGTTTTAATAGAGCATGTTATGTTGGTTTTTTTGTCCCCTTCCCTCCGGGTCTAGTTTGAGTTCATGTTGGAGTCAGTGCTGCAGGCCAGGGACCGCTGGCTCAGAGACGGCGGCGTGATGTGGCCCTCCTCCGCGGCCCTCGCCCTGGTGCCATGTCAGGCCGACAGCTATTACACAGAAAAAATGTCCTTCTGGGAACGGCCCTATGGCCTAGACTTCACCCCTCTTCAGTAAGAGCCATTAGTCAGCTTATATTCTTTTATACTCACTCCTTTTTCAGGAAACTAAAGATTAGGTTGGTACATTTAGTGTAATAAGATGCTGCTTTTGTAGGCCATTTCACATTTGCTGGGATGACACACATCATCAGAGAAAAAGATACAGATGTGGCTACCACGTTATTGAAACAAACATTTAACTTCAAGTTCAAGTCAAACTGGCCATGTGTCACATTCACTGTGAGCAACAAACTGTTAAAACTGTTTCTTTCTGCCTTTAGTCAGCAGTCAATAACGTTGAGCAACTATCAGGCGTGTAAGGAACCAAACACTGAGACAAAGATCAAAACTCTACTTCACACAAAAAACAAGGTACTTCATTCTTCAGACTGCAGAGAGGTTCAGTGCAAATCTGAAATCTGAGGCAAAAACATTTCTTCTGACATTATTTTTTAAATCCATCACGCTACACCTCATGTTCCTGAATGTTTAAAACAAGGCGGTCACTTTCTGTTTGATGAGAGAAAGCCCCGTCCTTTCGTTCCCAATGACTCTCTTTGTTAATACAGACTTCTGTAAAACGGGAGGAATCGGAGTGATTATCACAGCAGAATGACCTCCGAACGCAGCTACTGCTTTTCAACCATAACACAATAAGGTTTTCTTTCATTTGAAATGAACACATTGTGGTTATTAAAAATAATGTGGTCACTTTCAATAAAATAAACACATCGAGAATATAAAAATGAATTTGATAGAAAAACTATTTCTTTTCACAAAACTCAACTGCACGTATCAGTCATAAAAGTTCATTTTATATTAGTAAACCAGGGATTTGAGCATTTATGCTTAATGTGTGTATGAAATATCGTGGCTCGCAGGTTAAAAGAGACGAGAAATTTGCTTTTTTAATTAGTCGTTAAACAAACAGAGATAATTAATTGCTTGAAAAGCAAGATTACATATACTTAAACACAGAATAATTTTCCAATAAAATGGAACAGCAGTCATAAAACAACCCAGAGGAAGGGTGATTAAAGGATATTAATACATGAATATTAGATGCAAATTGTTGCCTCAGCATTTATCAGTGAGTCATGTCAGCTCTGACCTCTAAAAAGAATGAGACTGTTCAAGACAAGAGTTTCACAAGATGTTGCTTTTATTTTATTACCTCAGCATGTAGTTTTATAATCCATATTTAGGTAGACAGATGTGACCAACTGTAATAATTATGATTAAATGCATGAACAGGTTGACAATCTATACTGTTTACCAGTTTTTCTATTCCATTACAGAGTACATCACATACCATCATTTTGTAATTATTTTCACAGACACTCACAGAACCCCCTCGTATTTCAAGTTATAAATTCTATTTGTTCTCCTTCCCCTGTTGAGTCATACTAGAAATTGTTTGCAGGAGAAAACTTGCTTCTCTTTGGTGCTGAGTCATGTTCCATCCCTGCAGGCCTTTGGCACAGCAGGAGTTCTTCACCAAGCCCAAGTTCAGTCACCTGGTTGAGCCGGATGACCTCTTCGCTGCTTCCTGTGACGTCATTTGCCTGGACATGTACACTCTGCAAAGTGGCAGACCTGGAGGTACCGTGTGGCTTCCTTTTATCAGAAGCTGCTGCACTTCCAACAAGTAGTACCTTGTGAACTAATCGGACGCTCTTTGGTTTCTCAGGAAATGAAGGGTCAGTTTAATTTTTGCGTGGAAAAATCTGGTGTTTTCCATGGATTCACCACCTGGTTCACTGTTCATTTTGAGGTCCTGGAGGCAGGAGGTGCCACAGTGGAGCGGAACACCAGACCTAACGCTGAGTTAAAGAAAAACAAAAACAGCTTTAACACTATTAATTTGTAATATATTTGAATATTAATCAGACATGTTTGTCTTCAGGCCAACACACTGGAAGCAGACTCCGTTCATGCTGGACATGCCGGTCCGTGTCGAGGCTGGAGACTCCATCAGTGGAACCATCGCCCTGCACAGGGACCCCGTCTGGAGACGCCACATGACCGTGACCCTGCACTGGAACATTAACAGCAGCACAGAGGATCCAGACCGCTGCCAGGCAACGTCTTCTCTTTATCTGAGGGATGTGAAAAGACTGCGGTGGATTGTTTTATTCACTTTTTTTTTTTTTATTATTATTTCATCTCCTTAGGTTGGGACAACCTTGGAGCTTGGAGCTTCACAAAGAAGAACTTGACCTCTTAGAATGAACTGTGGGGGAATACTCATTGGGATCAGTGTAAGGCAATGCTAAGTTGAACTGTAACATCAATTTGTTTTTCAGATATTTTCAGTCTTGAAGTGCAACAAAAGAAAAGGTTAGCGCGACCACGCTATGTTTTTATGTTTATTTCACTCAATATGCATATTGCTCTACAATAAGCATTTCATTTACATTGTTTGTAATTTGTACAAACATGCCAGCGGACTTGTGTGGATTAAAGAAAAGTACAAATTAACCATGAATAACAAGGGTTGGAGATGAGAATGAACAATGTCCCACTGAAATATTACAAATGTTAATTCATTTGCCTTTTTGTGCTAAAACATGCATTAAAACACAACACTGTAGCACTTACACAGATAATGAACTGTTCACAATTAAATTAATTATTCTGAATAAAATAACTGTACAATTAGTAAACTCTTGTTGATGCAAATTAAATTACGATATGTTGGGAGTACTTTGACTACAAATGTGCTCTTTTTCCTTTTCTTTGACCAACTCTCTTTTGTAAACATCAAACTTTACATCTGATCTGTTGATAAGAGGTGAGGTGATGTTTGAATGTTCGACGGTCCTGGTACTGTGTGCTGTCGCAGGACTGCTGTGACACATTTCTTAGTTTAAGACTATCTCCTCCTGGTTACGGATCTGTTTTACTCTTTGCTTTTGCTTTGGAGCGCGTGTTGACTTCGGAGGATAAAGACTGAGTGGGCTCAGGAGACGCAGGCTTGGAGATTGGAACAAACAGTGGAGGTTTAACCACTTTGTCTTGGACCTCCTTGCTTTTATCCTTTTTCTGCCTCAAGTGTTTGTCACAGTGGCTCACGAACGTATCCAGCTTGACAAAGGTCTTGTTGCACACTTTGCAGTGATAAGGTCGCTGCCCTTTGTTGAGGCGTATGTGCAGCCGGATGTATGACGAGCGTACGAAGGTGCGGCAGCAGACCCCACAATTCAGATCCTCCGTGCTGCTGCTTTGCGTCTTCTGAGGCTGGCTGGGCGGTGGTGCCGCTGCTGGTTTGGCCCGTCCGGTTGCCTCTTGAGCCTTGTGCGAGAGCAGGAGAGACAAGGAGCGAAACCCCTCACCGCACTGCTCACACTTGTACGGCCTCTCACCGGTGTGCAGGCGAACGTGCGCCAGCAGCCCGGCCTTCTGGGTGAACGACTTGTCACAGTGGGTGCACTTGAAAGGCTTCTCGCCCGTGTGGAGCCGACGGTGAGTCTTGAGGTGCGAGGCGCGGCCGAAGGTCTTACCGCAATCCGGGCATTTAAATGGCCTGTCTCCGCTGTGGATGATCTTGTGGGCCATCAGGTGGGAGGACTGATGGAAGAACTTGCCGCAGGTGCTACATCTGAATTTCCTCTCCTTGTTATGAGAGGCAACATGAAGGGTGAGGTGGGCGGAGGAGATGAAGGTTTTGTTGCACAGGCCGCAGCTGTGAGGGTCCAGGCGGACGCGCCGGTGTTGCCGTCGGCAGTTCGGGGGGCTGCTGCCGGCTGCCTGACAGGAGGGACATTTAGTGGGACCGCCTGTGCCCTGCTCTTTAGGAGGGGTGTTGGAGAAATCAGGGTCAGAGTCGGGCTGTGGGAGGCTGAAACTGCATCCACAGTCGGAGCAGTGCCCAGACTGCTGCACCTCGTCACCGGTGTCATCCAGCATGGTGCCCGCTACAACCGCAGCAGCAGGGGAGGAGTTTTCATTGTGTGATAGACGATCTGACGGAAGCAAACACAAAGTATTGTTAAGCCTTTAGGGTCGACATGCAAAATACCCAAACATATACGCACATCTCTTCGACTGTTGCATACCAGCTTTATCCCTTTTAAAATAAAGGCGAAGTCACGCGTTATCTCCTCTTTGCTTCCTGGTGTCTGGCGCCGTATCGTATCAGTCGTGCTCGTAAGACATATCCTCTGATTACGTGCTTCGAGAGCCGAACCAGACACATACAAATCTGAAAACCAGAACTACACTAGCCCACTTAGCAGCCTATCAAACTGTACTGCAGGCCTCGCGTCGTCCTGAACAAAGCGGAGGCTGTTAGCGGAAGCGAGTATTGCGGAGACTGTACATACCGTGTTCATTCCTCCTAAGATGTGCATGTATTTAGGTAATAGTCTTGTAAGTGCAGTGAAACGCCGTAACAAGAGAGTGAAATAATAACGAGGGACGGTATTTGGTGGCGTTTCATCGCCTGCGACTCCCTCCACGGATCTGCCCGGTTTACCAATAAAACGCAGCTGCAGCATCATCTAGCGAGCGGCGGAACAACTGTCCTGCAAGTGGTCACAGCAGGGAAGAAGCAAACATTAAAAACAAATTAAAAAAAAAGAAAAAAAAGAATGTTGGCATCAGCCGAGGTCACTTGTTCATGCTCAGAAAGTTTCGTTTCATCGAGGATATCACGAGAATTGAATCAATGAATCAGCATCTGTTAATTTCTCTTGTTTCATTTTTGCGGAAACTTGATTTTGGTGGAAAACGAAACATAAGCTGTAAAAGGAAGCGACGTGTGTTAGTGGGATTGGATATCCACAGCCTTTATAAACCGCAGGCTGGTGTAACAACGCCAGTCTCAGTGGAAACTTCACAACTCTTCACTAACATGACAGAGGTAATGTGGCACTTACATCTTATGTAGAATGTCGGAGTAATTTAAGTCACAGCGTGTTTTTAGGGAAAATGGATTATAGGATGAGAAAAGTTGAAGGCTTAGACTCATTTTATTTTGATTTAGTTTCTTACATTTTCTTCTGCATCTTTGTATGTCTTTACAAATGTTTATTCTTGTGCTTATTTATTCCTGTATTTATGTGTATTCCCTGCTTTGTGGTGGAAGAAGTAAAATAATTATTTATTTATGTGACAGTACTGTAATGCGTCAGAGATTCTTAACGATAAAAGATCAGCCAGAGAGATGAACTTTATTTCCACGCAGATCCTAACCCTTGGACCTGCTGTTTGGCTGCAGAACAATCCCTGAACATTTACACACAACCCAAAAACGCACACAAGAGGGCCGAATACGAAACATTAACACATTAATTCAGGACATTCTGGGAAAACTCCATTACCTATCCCAACACACTACAGTACTAATACAGCAATGTAAAAAAAAAAAAAAATACTCCATTACAAGTAAAAGTCCTGCATGAAAAACCCTACTGAAGTAAAAGTACAGAATTTCAGCAGCAAAATGTATAAAAGTAAAAGTGTTGGTTTGGTTCTGACTGATGTGTTATATTACAGGCTATGTAAAATATCTGTTAGTAAGCACTGTATAGGGATTATGCTGATTACCGGGTATGTTTTATTTAAAAAGTTTGTTCTATCATCCATTGTGTTAAAGCTTCTTTTAAAATGTGTCAGATAAATGTAGTGGAGTAGAAAGAACAATATTTCCGCAAATGTGGTGGAGTGGAGGTATCAAGTAAAATAAAATGGGAAACACTATAAAGTATTTAAAAACTGTACCTAAGAATAGTAGTTGAGGAAATGTACTTAGTTACTTTCCAGCACTACTCTGCAAAAGCCTTTTACACCTTTGACTCTCTTACAGCAACCAACCCAGGAGAGATGAGTCAGAAGACAAAGAAAAAAGCTCGGTGAGTTATGACACATACTGACTCTCTGCCGACTCTACAATCTAAAGCCAAAATCTGCATTGTCATCATGTTGTCATGGCGGCGATGTGCAAGTTGTCTGTGTTCTTGATTGTTTGTATATAATATATATAGATATATACTGTAATGTATATACTGTGCATTTTATATTTAATATTTGTACTGCTATTTTACTGCTATTTTATTGCTTTCTATTATTTTATTATTATCCATTGCTTCCTATATGCTGCTGTAGCGAAAAAAAATGTCCCTTCGGGGATTAATAAAGTAACTACCTAACATAAGTTAAGTCTGTCTTGTGAGTACAACAGATCGAAACCACATGATAAATAACTTGACAGGTTTATACTCTATCTATGCCATTGAATAACTCAGTTGCACATGCAAATGAATAATAATGAATATGGAATTAAAACCTTTATTGTAACTAATAAGACTTGATCTCATATATTGCTGTGTTGGCGTAGCAATATTTAGCTGTTATGTGACTTAATGAACTTACTGTGCAACTGATTATTATGAATATGTAATAATAATGATCATTTCATAACTATTTTCAAGCATCTTTACAGACAATTTTTAATGGTCTCTAAGTACCCATCTCTGCAAATAAATTCTAAATAAAAAAGAAAAAGAAAATGAACGCTGCCCTCTTGTGGTATTCATGTAAAAACTTTTCAGTTTTCAGTATGCTCAGAGTTCACGAGTTTTGATGTGTTTGCTGACGTTTACAGAAATGTCAGAGGCTACAGAGGTTCAATTTTAATTGGATGTTAAGCTAAGATATTGTAATTTTAGGCATATATAGTTTTTTTTTTGTAATTTAATATTTTCTTATTCTCAGAAAATGTTGATGTTTCAACAGATTTATCTTCTCCCTCTGTCATTATGTCTTTGCATTTCTTGCATTACTTTACCCACTGGCAATTTTTCTGAATTGTTAAGCACTGTGATGATTTGAATCTTAGTTCTGGTTTCTAACTCTTTAATCCTGTTTCTTGGTGTAGGACGTCCTTCGGGGCCACAGCACCGCCCTTCATTGATTATCTGAAAGATATTCTGCGTCGATATCCAGATGGTGGACAAATTTTGAAGGTTGGTATAATGCTGTCAAATACTAGTTTTGACAATTACCTTATGTAATATATGTATATTTATTTTAATCATACACATCCCTGATAGAATTATTCTTCAGCTCTTGCTTATCTGTTTTTATGGTATCGCCAGCATGGTTAATAACATGTTGACTTTTTTCTTGAATTATTGTAACAAAAAAAAAGTGTTGTTTTCCTTTCTTTCTTTTTTTTTTATTAATGTTTTGATTAAAAGGTTAGATATGTGCTTTTTTTTCTTGCTGCCAATAAAACGATAAAGGGGGTGGTATGTCTGCCGTGAGGATGGGTCGGTGGCTTCCTTCATGTCTGTGCAGAACTGGGTGGGTGCTGCTAGGCTCTGTTAATGGTCATTTTGTTGATTTGTCAACAGGAGCTGATTCAAAATGCAGATGATGCTCAAGCCACAGAAGTGGTTTTCATTCATGATGAGAGAAGCTATGGGACTGAGAGCCTTTGGACTGATGAACTTGGAAAATACCAAGGTATTTATGTTGTTCAGTGAATAACAAACTTAAAATGTTCAACAAATATGTGTGTTGAATGTTTTTTATATATTAAAAGGAACAATAACACTGTCTGTTAGCCTCCGGGCAAAAAGAGGTCTAATACTACAAATGCCTGGCCTGGTTCCTAGTTTTTGGATATTGTATATTCTGCTTCTTAAAATGTGGGTTTCCTCCACAGTCTAGTGTGGTTGTCTTGTTTTTTTTCCTATCGTCACAAAATTATTTTGGCAGCCCAACACAGACTCGGCATTAGATTCTGATGATTACATTTAGTTAAACCGGACTTTAAAATAAATCTCTGTTATATTAGTACGAAGCTGGTTCTATTTACAGTTAAATGGGCCCATGTCCAACAAAAAACCCTAACATTATTATAATGTTTCTAAAAGTAAGCATTTTAGTCTGCAATTTACATTATACCCATATGAAGCCAACAGTTGTTGGTGGAGGAACTAACCGCTGGGAGCTCCCTGTGAACTATGTACCTTCAAGATTTTTATTTCTGTTTGCCTTTTCACTGCCAATAGGAACACTGACGCTAAGCAAGTCAGATTTTGGGTGACAAAGTCACTTCTGTGTGACATGTTTTTGTCCGTCTTTTCTTCCACTTCCTAAGGCTAATAAAGATCTATTGTTTCCACAGCTACCGTTTTGCACAAGTTATTTAATGGCAGTGGCTTCATTTGCTTGTGTTTGACCAATCAAACTACACTTACGTCACACTATGTTCTTCTTGTGCTGTTAGAGTACCTACCCTGAAGTAGGGGCTAAAGTAGTCCCTCAAACGGCTTTCTAATAAGCACAATTGTTCATAGTTCCTGCAATGTAGACACACCAAATAGGTATTATATAACTATGAAAAGCACCTATTTGGAGAGATTACCTTATGTCTGCTGAACGGCCCCCTAATTTACAATTTTCCCATGTTTTATTAGCAGTCTTTGATATCCATTAGAATGGGTTTTTGAGGTTTAAAATAACAAAAAAACAAACATCTCATTATAGTTTTACATCTCTCTTAAGCTTTTCTGGAGCTTCACAAAGAACAGGTTGTTTTGTGCCTGTGGCTTTAAGGTGCATTGATTGAAATGATCCTCACTTCTGATTGGCTGGCTCTT
The DNA here is from genome assembly GCF_029030835.1 of Brachyistius frenatus. Lineage (NCBI taxonomy): Eukaryota > Metazoa > Chordata > Actinopteri > Embiotocidae > Brachyistius > Brachyistius frenatus. Next base: position 2,622,416 of record NW_027210626.1, read on the forward strand.
TTTCTGAATGATGCACGTCCAGGCCAATCACAGGTGTTCCTCAGTCTTGTAGCTCGCTAGCCGGTTGAGGGAATGGCCGCTGAGTGTTTTCTTACACATAAATCGGTAAACGGGGTTGTGCTGGGGGTGAAGATATGCCATGAGTGAGTTTGTGACATCACAAACCTAAAGAAGTCCAAACTGCTCATCCAAAGGCACACTTGCTGAATACACGCAGTGTACATTTCTCAAAAAAAAAAAAGGGACCTTTAAGCATTTTCATTTCACTGAGTGCATATTGGGATAGATTTTAAATAAGCAGTTATACAGGATGAATGATAAACAACAAATAATTACCATAAGCACTTATCTTTGAACTTTTTTTTCTGCAAAGGTCCAGCTCTCTATGCCTACAACAATGCAGCGTTCACTGACGATGACTGGGAAGGAATTCAGATGGCAGGAAGAAGTATCAAGCGCAATGACCCAAACAAAGTCGGGAGGTTTGGAATCGGCTTCAACTCTGTTTACCACACAACAGGTAAAGCCATGTATAGTTGCCACATATATTCCTAAAGATGAGTTTATGTAGAAGTCTTACAGAACGTACTGTACACAGTATTAGTGATTGAACAATATCTGCTCTAATTTATTCATAGATGTGCCCAGTATATTCAGCTCAGGACACCTTGGCTTGATGGACCCTCAAGAAAAAATATTTGGAGATAGAAATGGAGGGTTCCAGTGGTCTCTGGATGATGCAGAACACCAAGAGGCTCTCATGACCATGCGTGATCAGTTCCAACCCTTTCGAGATATAGTTTCGCTCATAAGCGGACAAGAATGGTCAAAAGTTGTCATGGAGGATCGGCACTTTGATGGGACAATCTTCAGATTCCCCTTGCGCAACGAGGCATCGGAAATCTCAGACAACCTATACGACTCCGATAAGGTGGTTGAACTTTTTGATAGCTTCATTGCAGATGCAGACTTAAGCCTCCTCTTCCTGAAAAGCGTGAACTCCGTGTCCTTGATACATATTGACGTAAATGGCACTGTTAACACCAGACTTGAAGTGAAATCCTCAGTCCCTGCAGATGTCCTTTTAGAGTCAGAAGATGAATCAGTCATCGAGGGTTTGACAAGGTTCAAGCTGATATCCCTCAATTCAGAAGAAGCCAAAGAGACAAAGTGGCTCGTGACAACATGTACCATGAAAGAGGGCAATGTAGAAGATCTTGATGTCCTCGCAAAAAAGTTGAGCTTCTTACCTCGAGTTGACCTAGCATTCCCCTGTGGTGTGAAGAGAGAGTGCAGTGAGAGTAGACTGAGCTGCTTTCTCCCCCTTCCAAACAATGAATCCAACAAGACAGGACTTCCCGTTTATGTCAATGCCTGCTTTGGCCTCACCGACAACAGAAGACACATCAAGTGGCAAGAAGAGGACCAGAAACATGACGAACATGCTTTGTGGAATGAGTTGCTGATGAAGAAGGTGCTCCCTCAAACATACATCATGATGATTCAAGATGCCATCAAACTTGCCCAAGAATCCATTCTCCCTGCGTCTTTCGTGTACAATCTGTGGCCAGATGTCGCCCAGCTACGACACAAAGAGAGATGGTACGCCGTTGCCCTGGATGTTTTTCACCACTTATTCAGAGAGAATTTGGCTGTCCTCTCTCTTGCCAAGGATGACAGAAAGTTCATCACTCCATCAGAAGCTGTGTTCCTCTGTAATGGTCCAACAAGCAATGACATATTTGCTGCCATTAAAAGGACTTTGATTTCCTGTGAAGAAAATCTTGTCACCTTACCTGCTAGTGTTGCCAGCGCGATAGATAAGGCCTATCCACACCTCACTACCCTGAAACGTGTGACTCCAACCTTCCTCAGGGACATTCTCCACAGGACTGGCACACATAGCATCGCGAAGGACGACAAACTCTGTCTTTTGGAGTACATCCTGGGTGATGGAGAATACACAGAACTGGAGGGACTTCAGCTGCTTCCACTTAGTGATGGTTCTTTCAGATCTTTCATGGACAGAGAGGAGGACACTGCTTTGATTGACAGCAATGAATTTCCAAGGTAGGGTTTTAATTTGTCTATTTATCTGTTTCTGGTTATGAATATCTGGAGTAAATGTTATATTTGCCACGACTGTTTTTGGCCTCCATAGTAAAATATTTGGTCTGACTTTTGTTGTTTTACATTTTGTTGTACACAAGCAAAGAAATCACATTGCAATCATGTTAACATAATTGCTTTTGATAACAGCAAAATTAGGAATAAACAGTGGTTATGTTCATAGTCCCCTTTAGGCTGTAAATCATAACTTTAACCTTAAAAATAAATAATGATTGGATCTTATGTTTTTGCCATTTGGGGGCACCGAAAGAGACTCAAAATACAATACTGACATATTGTCACCGCATAACGTTGCAAAGGTGAAGATGTTAGGAAGCAACTGCCCATTTACACATCCAGTAGATGAAGAGAAACATTGGCGTCATCAGTTTGTGCCTGTGTCCACCTTTACCTTTGTTGGTCTCCCCTAACCCATGAAGCTCTTATTTATGCAATACTGCACCATGTTCACCAATTTGTCGCAAACTCTTCTGTCTACTGAGGTGGTGGGAAGGTAGCTTATATTAGGTTTACGAGATCTACAAAAATATTTTGTTAAGAATCAACTTTTAAAAGTTATTATTAGGTTAAGAAATAATTTGGAATTATTTACTGTAGTTTAAAGTCATTTTAAGTGTACTATGTTCAGATGTCAGCCCACTACCGATTGGCTCATGTCTACTTTCCTAATTATATTAATTAACAATTGCTATTATTTCTTTCTGTTTGATTGGATTTAGATTTCATTGTATCTGTTTTTGGTTACTCTATTTAGATGGAAACTTTATGCAAATGTCCTTGTCTTTGTTACATGTACACTGAACAAACTTGTGTTTTGTGCAGAGTCTTGCTGCCATACTGTAAACACCTCTTCATCCCACATGATCTCAGTCCAGCATGCAGAAACCATCTGGAGGAACTGGCCACAAAAAGTAGGTCATAGTCAATTTATAGGATACAGTGATTGGAACTTCTGCACCTTTTGGCACTACACACACATATAACTAAAAATGTTTTTTGTTTGTTTTGTTTTTCAGACTTATTCAAAGTCATTAACATCGATGCAGACCTTGTGGCTGAATATACAAGAAGGTATTTGCCAGAGGACTGGAAGCAGACAAGCACGGACCTTGTTTCGTGGGACATCAGCAACAATCAGCATCCACCGTTAGACTGGCTCCAAGAATTCTGGAAGTTTCTCAACACTCACTTCAAGGAGTTAAGTCGTTTCGCCGAAATACCTGTAATACCAGTCAGTCCTCTGTCTGTCAGTCAGCCTGTATCATTAGCAAAACTGAAACACAACACAACCCTAATTTTTCAAAAAATCAAGCAGATTAGTTTGCCAGACCAAATAGCTCTGTTGGTGAACAAAGTTGGTGGCACAGTGGTGAGAGGAAGCGAGTGGCTCAAACACGAAGACCTTGAGTCTTATGTGCTGAGCCCATCTCCAAGGAGTGTCGTAAAGGTCTTGATGAATTTAGATTCTCGGCTGCTCATCAGAGAACTCAAGACTGCATCTCACACAGCACGGGAACAACTGAAAGAGTATCTCTCTCATCTCAATTCTCTCTCAGACAAAGAGAAAGATTTCCTCTCAACGTTGCCTCTGTTTCAAACCATGAAAGGATTCTGTGTTGCAGCTCAGTCAAAACAAGCTGTGCTTCTGATTTCTGGTCTAAAAGTACCAACAGAGCTCCCTATGCCTGATTCAGTTGTCCAGTGTGCTACTGAGGCTGAGCGCAGACTCTTTCAGCTGCTTAAAGTTAATCTCTTGGACACAGCACAAGCAGCCAATGTCCTCATCGACTGTATTGAGAGGAGAGCTTGCAGCATTGAAGAAATAGAGAAAACAATGACTTGGATGTTGCAGCATGGCAATATCCTGTTCTCTCAAAACCAGACCCTGAAATGCAGATGTAAGAACTTGAGCTTCCTTCAAGTGAATGGAGAGCTAAAAAAGCCCTCAAGCTTTTTTGATCCAAGAATTCAAACTTTTACAGTCATCTTTGAGTCAGACTTCTTCCCCCCACGTCTATACACTAAGACACTGCAGATGCTGGGAAGCCTAACGGAGCTCGGATTACTAAATAAAGAGGTAGATGTTTCACCTGAGCATGTTCTACATGCCGCCACACTGATTGACAAACTGCAAATGGACTCTCAAAAAGAGGCTCTCAAAAGAGCTCAGGTTCTTTTGAAAATGTTGGACGCTAATGATCTACTGTCAAAGTTTTCTCCTGAGCAGCTCCATTGCCTCAAAATGCTAAAATGGGTCCCATGTGTTCAACCTGGTAATGACAAAAGTGTGGAATCTCAACAAAGTTGTTTCTTCTGTCCAGATGAAATAAGACATTGTGTGTACGAAGACATTGTGGGACACGTAATGCCTCTGGTGAGAAATCTCAGTAACAGAGTAAGCTGCAAACTTGGTCTCGAACGGCTACCCCCGCCTGAAAAAGTGATTGAGAATTTGTCAGTCTTGGTATCAAAAGCACGGGAAATGACTGATCCTGATACAAATGTTGATTTCAAAAGAAAGTTGTACAGCACTTACAAACACATGCAAGAAAACATCCCAGTATTTGCAGCAGCAATGAACAAGGAGACACGCTGGCTGTGGAACCACAACCAATTTGTTGCACCACAGGAACTGGTTCTTGACTACCCACCTAATCTAGATCTGAGCTCACACGTTGGGAGGGTGCCAAAAGAATTTTTGCCATACAAGAAGTTGCTCCAGGAGTTTGGCCTGAGAACATTACAGTCAGATGAAGACATTTTTGCCATTCTGAGCTCTATTCACCACACAATTGAAGAAAGGCGACAGCCATTTGCAAGTCCCTCTGAGGTGAAAGTGTCAATAGAAATTCTTGACTGGCTGTGGAGAGAGAATAAGACAGTTGAGGATGACATCCCAGTCCCAGTCATCCTAGAAGGTGAACTATGTACCCTTAAACCACGATCTACAGCAGTCTTCTGTGATGTCAGCAAAAATGGGATGAAAGAACTTAAAGACAGCCAAAAAGAAATGTATGTCATACATCAGGAAATCCGGAAAGCAACGGCTGAATGGTTGAACATTCGATTTCTCAGTACCTACATCCTTGCTCCAGAGTTGGTGGGAATAGAACAATGTGGACAATCTGAACCAATAACAATGAGGATTAAAAACATTCTCAAAGACTATGATGAAGAAAGTGACATCTTCAAAGAGCTCATTCAAAATGCAGAGGATGCTGGGGCAGATGCCTGTAAATTCTTGGTGGATTTCAGAGTACACAAAGATGCCCCTGAGAGTCTTATTGACCCTGGCATGGCCCTTTGTCAGGGACCGTGTCTTTGGGCTTTCAACAATGAGCAGTTCACAGCCGAGGATTGGGAAAATGTTGTCAAAGTTGGCTCTGCCTCAAAGGAAAACAAAGTGGAAAAAATTGGAAAGTTTGGACTTGGCTTTAATACAGTGTATCATGTGACTGATATCCCCTCCATCCTTAGTGGACACAAACTTCTCATACTTGATCCAAATGTAACTCACCTTAAGAAGCACATCAAACAGAAATCAAATCCTGGGATCAAGCTGGATCTCTCTGAACAGAAAATCTTTTATTGGTTCCCTGGTCAGTTTGGACCATACGAAGGCATTTTTGACTGTAGCTTCACCAGACAAAGTCCTCCTGAACCCTATCCGGGCACTCTGATCAAAATACCTTTCCGAAGTGAAGAAGAGGCTCTCAAGTCAGAAATAAGCACAAAGGTTTATCTCAAAAACAATATCATTGATTTTCAACAGCACTTCACTAAGAATTCACAAACTCACCTGCTTTTTCTGAAGAACATCAAAACATTGTCCCTTCAAAATATCTCAAACAATGCATCAACTCCACCAAGAGATGACGAAATACAAACCATCCTCACTATCTCCAAAACCTCTGAGGGTGAAATGAGGATTCCTGATGAAAGTATTGTGTCAAAACAGCAGCAGCAAGCTAAGAATTCACTGAAGAAACTTGACGGAAAGTTCAAAGAGGTAATTGACTGCTGCACAATCAACATTGTCCAAATAACCAGTCAGCAGTCTGATGTAACTGAAGCCCAGCCCTGGCTCCTGTACAACTGCTTTGGAACAGATCAGTCCTTGACAATGGCCCTTCAAAAAAACAAGCAAGCCAAGTTCACCTTGCCCATCGGAGGGATTGCTGTGCCCTTGCAAAAGAACCCAGAATCTGGAAAACTGGCCCCATTACAAACAGATCTCGTTGGACAGGCATTTTGCTTCCTTCCTCTTCCCATTCACACAGGTCTTCCGGTCAATGTAAATGGAACATTTGCTGTGACCAGCAACCGGAAAGCTCTATGGGAGAGCGGACTAAAAAATGACTGGAACAAAGCTCTTCTTCGGGATCCTGTCATAACAGCGTATGTAACTGTACTCTGCACACTGAAGAAAATGTCTGAAAACGAGCAACTGGAGAGTTACTGTTACCACACCTTTTGGCCCGATAGGGAGAAAGTGAGTGAAACCTTCAAGCCTTTGGTGGATGCGTTTTACTTGGCCATGGCCCAGGACTCCAATGGCCCAGAGCTCTTCAGTGATGGAGAACATTGGTGCTCAATGAACAATGCCATATTTCTACATGACGACATTGAGAAGCATAAAGAGATCTGTGCAGTTGAGGTGTGTAAGAAATATGTGAAAGCCCCCAACTATGTTGTTCCTCTTCCACTCTGGTTGAGAAATAGCTTCAAACAGGCTGGCCTAGAAAAGGCTTTACAAAGCAGAACTTGGAACTGGGTGAAGTTTTACCAAGAGGTCGTGTTCAACAACATTAGTACCATGGACCATAAGAGTAGAGATACTCTTGTGCTGCTTGCTATTAACCTTCACATCAAAGAAATTGACAATCTGCTGGTCTACTATCCATGCATACCCACAACAGACGGACGGCTCCAATATATCCAGAGACTTGTGAATCCCTCAGGGAAAGTTGCCTGTCTTTTTGAATCAGAAGAGGGCCGATTGCTTGGTGGTACCAAAAAGGACTTTTGCTCCCCCAAAACGATTCAACGCTTGTTGGAACTTGGAATGGCAAATGATCAGCTCCCACTGGAAGACATCACAGAGAAAGCAGGCACAATGATTCAAACCTGGAGTGTTGACAAAAAGAAAGCATATGTGCATTTGAAGTGCCTTCTTGAACTTATGAGGAATCACATGCAGGACGAAGAGTGTCCCCACTGGGAAACACTGAGGACCACTGCATTTCTCCCAGCGTTTTCCCCTGGGGATACGAAAATGGAAAGAAATGTAACGCTTATAAAGCCCAGTGAGGTTTTTAGTGACAAATGCTCCCAACTTGTTAACATGACACAGCATGTGCTTGATCACACCAATCTGAAAATACACAACAATGATCCAGTTCTACACATTTTGGGAGTTCACAACAGCCCAAAGCCAGAGACAGTGCTTCAGCAGCTGCGAGAAACATGGAAGCAATCAAAATCCACTGACAAGTCTACGCTTCACAAAATAGCAAACGAGTGCTATAAGTTTCTAGATCAATGGATCAGTGATTCTGGGAACACCACCTTGATTTCACAGTGGGCAAATTCATTCCCATTCATCCTCATTGGTGATGCATTTGTAAATGTAAGCCATGTAGCTGAAAATAATCAGTTTGAAGCAAAACCCTATCTCCATGTACTTCCACCTATCTTCACCAGTTTCACAAACCTCTGGAAAAGTGTAGGTGTTGAAAAGAACTTCACAATCAGTCAGTTTCTAAATGTGCTCCAGGTTTTGCACTCTCGACATCAAAACAAGCCCCTGCCAAAGAGTGATCTGTCAGTTTGCCTTGAAATTTTACAAAAAGGGATTTATGAGGCCAAAGTGAAAACAACAAATGATTGTCTGATACCTAATCAGGATAGGGTTTTACAACCGGCAAGTGAACTCTATTACAATGACAGCCCATGGATGCCAGTCACTTCAGATGTCACATTATGTCATGAGAGAATCCCACGTGTTGTGGCCCGCCACTTCGGAATCAAAACAACCAGGCATCATACTCTGCAAAACAATGTAGTTGAAAACCTGTCACCATTTGCCTTTCAGTTTGAACAGCAGGAACAACTGACTGTTCGAATTAAAAACATAATCTCAGCGTATCCATCAAAGAAGGATATCCTGAAAGAGCTGATCCAAAATGCTGATGATGCAGAGGCAACAGAAATTCACTTTGTCTGGGACAAACGACAACATGACAAAGAAAAAACATTTGGGAAGAATTGGAACCACCTGCAGGGTCCTGCACTGTGTGTGTTCAACAACAAAGTCTTTTCGGATGCTGACCTGGTGGGCATTCAACAGCTGGGACAAGGGGGGAAGCACAACTCTCCAGGGAAGATAGGAAAATACGGAGTTGGATTCAACTCTGTTTACCATCTGACGGACTGTCCTTCAATCCTCACGGGAGATGAAAAACTTTGCATTTCTGATCCCAATCAAAAATACATTGAAAGCCATTCAGACAAACCACAAACTGGCATTGGCTATAATCTAGCTGACACTTTCAAGAAGATGTACAGCGATGTCTACAAATCCTTTCTTCCTGATAAATTTCCCCTTGAAAGGGGCACCATGTTCAGATTACCTTTGAGGATGGGTACCAACGCAAACAGCTCCAAAATATCACAGCAAGGGGTCACTGACCGTGACATGAAAGAACTGTGCTCTGCTCTATCTGAAGATCCCGAAGGACTGATTCTGTTTCTGAAAAACATCTGCACAATAAAAGTCCATCAAATCAATGAACCTTCAGGGGAACTGGAAACCATCTTTGTGGTTGAAAAAAGTCTGCCACAGACAAGCAGGGAAGAAAAAGATGCTTTTGTAAAACATCTACAAAATGCACTGCAATCTGACAAACCAACAACCCCGAAGAAGGCTTTTTATGAAACCCTCATTTCCACCTCAAATAAAATAAAAAGCACATGGATCATTGCAGAACAGTTTGGCACGTTCAAAGACAGTGCTGAAATAAAACCATCAGACAAACTTCCCCAGGCAGCCTTAGCGGCACGTGTGAACATAAAGAAACCACTGGTATTTCCATCCAGCTATCTGCATTTTAAAGGAGAAGCCTTTTGTTCACTTCCCTTGCCAGGGAAAACTGGACTGCCAGTACATGTCAATGGAAACTTTGAGGTAGATTCTGCCAGGAGAAGCCTTTGGAAGGAAGATGGCCAAAGTCTGAAAGCAAACTGGAATAAGTCTTTGAAGCAGAACGTCATTGCTCCACTCTATGCAGATCTCTTGCATATCATGTGCTGTAAGCTTGCAAAGAAGAACGTTTCTTTAACAGATATTGAATCCTGTTTCATTACCTCGTACTTGCGTTTTTGGCCAAATATTTCCAAAGATGTTGGTCAAGAGTGGCATGAAATGATACACGAGGTATACAGATCGATTAAAGAAAAAGGCCACAATGTTATTCCAGTGATGAGGACCTCGACTCGCGTAATAGCAGGTCGAGAAATCAAAGAAATCTCTTTTGACTGGTGTAACATCAGAGAAACAGAATCAATCAATGCACCTCACCTGACACACTCAGCATTGAATGAGATTCATCCCATTTTGGAAGACCTTGGGATGAAATTGGTTCCTTTTTCCACGAACATGGAACAAATTTGGACTAGCTTCAAAGAGGCTGGCATTGAAGTGAAAGATATCAGTCCCCGTGCTGTGCGGACTTTCCTAAGAGAAAAACCTCTCAATGATCCAAACCAAACAGACGATGATTTACCCCTGCCCATAAATACCACACTGATCAGAAATCGAGAAAGATGTTCACAGCTCTTGAGTTTTTGCTTGAAAGACCCACTTCTCAAGGTCACTGAGGACAATTCCAGTTTACTCACTGGGCTTCCCCTTCTTCTCACAAGAGATAAGGTCCTGAGAGTGTTTGACTCCCAATCTCCCAAGCTGATATCAATGTATGACGATATCTTCTCCGGCTACAAAGAGCAATTCGCAGATTATAAAACCAACAGTCATCACATCAACATTCTACAAACTTGTAACCTTGTCAAAAAACTGACAGTTCCATGTGCAGTGAAATATTTGAAGCCCTTAATTCAGCAGCATCTTCTGAAATGTCGTGTTGATCTACACAGTGGTCTTTGTGTCCCAAATGAGAACATGTTGAAGTGGTTGAAATCACTTTGGCTGTTCTTAACAAGTGAAATTCCTGTGACATTGAGTGACAATAAACACAGTCTGACATTGAGTAACGTGAGAGAGCTTTTCAGTGACTGCTGCATTGTGCCTGTTGTGTGTCCAAGATTAAACAACAAGCACCTCCTTCAAACAATGAAAGACATGTCAAGTGTGATTCAGTTTGCCTCAGATAAAGACATATCAAGCATCCTCTTTAAACTTGGCTTTATGAAGCTTGATATCATGTTCTTCTGTGAGGTCAGCAAACAGCGCCCTCTACTTCTAAACACTGAACTTATGAATGTGAATGACAAAAGCTCAGTGTTAGACCAGGTCTACAACATTGACCGCTCACATTTCCCTCAGCTTTCAAGTAAAGACATGAGAGAGCTTCAGAACTTCCTGCAGTCTGGAATATCCAAGTCCAATAACCAACAAGAATATAAGAGGAAGCTTACATCCTTACCGTTATTTGAAACAATAAACGGGGAATACATAAGGATTGATGGACCTACGGGAGTATTTGTCCTCAACTGCACATATTCACAGACATTTCCAGACTTGTTCACGCTGCCCGACTGCAACAGCATTTTTCTCAAAAACAACCCCGATAACATGACTCTGTCTGAAGCGCTGAAACTTCCAGTCCTGGATGATTTGGATTATTTCATGAAGTTCATTCTGCCTGCTGTGCATAAACTCACCGAGCAGCAGACTCTTCAGTGCCTCAAGATGTTGCTGTCACTACATCATTTTGGGAATTTTTCTCAGTGCAAGGAAAAAATCATTGCTGAAATGAAGACAGTGAAACTGATTCAGAGTTCTCAAGGTAGACTGGAGATCGCATCATACTACTTTGATGATACTATCGAGCTTTACAGGAGAATGCTGCCCCAAGAGAGATTTGTGCCTGAGAAAGTTTGGACTGAGTTGTGTGGTGACAATTTCCATGCAACATTTCAAGCAAAACAGCTGATCAAAGAACTTGGAATGAAGCATGATGTGACTGAAGATGAAATCATAAAGTTTGCGTACCAGTTAGAATCAGAAGCAAAAGGGAAATGTAAACTTGAAGAGTTGAAACGGACTTCATCATTACTTTTCAGAACAGCCTTGAAGAAAGGAGAGGAAAAGAAAGGGTTGCTGAAGAGCATAGCCAGCATTAAGTTCCTTTTCCCGGTGATGATTCGGAAAGAGCTGTGCGACTATCACCAACCATTTTCTGCTGAGGGAACTACTGTTGAAATCAGAGAATCCTTGATCAAAGGAGATCCTACGCATGAAGATTTGATTTGGTCCTCAATGCCAATTATCGAACCACCAGGTCATGTGTCCCAAAACCTCCTAAAAATGATGATAAAGGCAGGAGCTTATGAGAAACCACCTTCACACTGCGTAACCAGGAACATGAGAAACATCTGCCAGTCAGCCTGTAAAAGTGAGCAGTTGATCAAAACCCGTGCGAAAGTGTTTCGAAGTGTGTACGCCTACCTGCAAGCAAATGACTTTGAAGGAGAGCCACTGGCTGGTCTTCCTGTCGTGTTGGTTGAAAAAGACACAGAACTTCGAAGGGCTGACGATGTTTCTTTTTCACTCCGCGATGACCTTGATTTCAGACCGTATTTGTACAAAGTTCCTCCAAAAGACGCCCTGTTTCAAGAGTTCTTCAAGAAAATCGGTGTGACGAGTGAAGCTACTGCAGTGCAGTATTGTAACGTTCTGGCAGCAGTTTATGCTGATTCCCATGACAAACCACAACTAAACCCAAACCAGCTGAAAACTGTAAAACGAGCTGTTGAGCAATTGTTTCAGTTAATCGAAACCCAGGGAAACCAGACCCTTGTTGATGAAGTAAAGACGTTGCATCTTCTTGCAGTAGACGGCAAATTATACCCATCAAGCCAACTCTACTACAATAACACAGTATTTGAGACCAAAAGGTTAGAAGAAGCGCTGGAAAAAAAGTTCCTGTTGCTTGAGAAACTCAGTGAGTGTCATTTGGGCAAGGACATCTACAAGCATCAGCAGCTTCTGCAACTGCTGCCTCAGAGATTTCAGCCAAAGATGCTGTCTCAGTTCACCAAGGAAAAAATAGTGGAGCTAAACATGCAGTGTTGTGAGCTTGGGACTGGCTGTGAATTTAGTGGATGGTTTGATAAACATCTCTCCTCGGGAGCATTTAGATATGGACTCATTTGTCTGATCAGAGAGCAGTCCCAGGGTGAAATAACACAAGAAGTTGCTGCTAACATGTGGGACAAGACTTTTGGCAGTATTCAGATTGTCTGCTGCAAAACCCTGGAAACGCAGTTATGGCTGGATGAACAGCCACTACACAAAACTGCCAGTCAAACTGACGTCTTTGTCAACAAGGAGAAACAAGGTTGCATCTTTTACTTGACGCACAATGACGACATGGCTCCTAAGGTACTAAATGAAGTCAATATGATGTTGACAAAGGAGATTAATGCTCTTTTAGGTAACAGGATTGCATCACATCACCTCACAGTGCTCGGACATCTTCTTATGTGTGATAATCTGCAAGACGTTTTGAAAACGCTGGCTAAGAATGAGATCCACGACAGTGCTGCATCTGAAAGCTTACTTCCCAATCCACCAGCCACTGGGACAGATATTCCAGAGGAATGGCATGATTCCTTAGACATGAACATCCTCAACAACTTTGAGGAGGGGGAATATGTTGGCTACAGCACTAACAACAAGTATGTTTATGCAGTTATTCTTGAAGAACTTCCTGGGCTCTTTGGACAATATTCACGGAGATTCAAAATAGATATTGGGGAAGATGAGCCAACTGAAGTCAGTGGTCTTGACCTGTATCAGTTTAAACGAGAAAGGAAGCTAAAACGAGAAGGGAGGACTTGCACATCTGATGAAGCGTCTTGCATGGAGCTGGAGTTGCTAGTAGGAGCCGTGCCACATTCTTCCCATCCATCAACAAGTTCCTTACCAGACACTCTCGATGAAGCTAAAAGGGAAATTGACACATGTTTGGCTGAGATCTGGAATCTTCCTGCAGAAGAGAGGCACAAAGCCATCAAGCGACTGTACCTCAGATGGCATCCTGACAAAAATCCTGACTGCCCCATTCTGGCCACTGAGGCCTTCAAATATTTGCAGAATCGAATAGATGAGCTCAATACAGGCAAAAGCAAAGACAAAACTGCAGGCGGGCCCTATTCAAGTGGCAACTTCAATTTCAGAGACTTCTACCAGCAATGGAATCAGGAGGCCAGATATCACAGAAGTGGTCGAGAGAGATTCTTCAGAGGCAACCGTTCCTACAACTTTTGGAGACATCACGGAAATGTCCCGAGGCCGGACAGAGAGGAGGCCAAGCGCTGGTGTAAACAGGCTCGCTGTGATCTCAATGCAGCTTACAAAGACACCAGTGGGGGGAGCACAGAGTGGTGTCTGTTTAAAGTCCATCAAGCAGTGGAAAAGTCTCTCATAGCCGCAGAGTACAAGCGAAATGGTCAACACCCCAACAGCAGCTCAATTTCAGCCATCGCCGCACAAGTTTCCCGCTACAACCCCCAACTAAGGGATCTGCCTCAAATTGTAGCAAAGCTTCAGGCACTGGGGGTGGATGCCAAAAAGACCCAATATCCCAACTGCCATCCGTATCCACACATACCAAACGGACAGTTCAAATCTGAGAATGAAGCGGTAGCGCTGAACGAGGCAGCCGAGCTTCTCAGCAAAGTCGAGGCTTATGTGAATTAGGGATTCAAGACAAGCGAACATGTAATGATGCGGTAAAAATACAGATGTTGTAATATTGACATACTAGTATAAACAAAACACTGTATCATTGAACATGACAAACCTCATATGTTTTATTTACAATTCATTACTTTAGATCACTGTTATATAATACTTTTGTTATACATTTTTTTTATGGGTTTTTGTTTGCTGTTCCAGACATTTATTTCTACTCACTAAGGACTAGTGTAATTACTGTACGTCTTTGTTTTAGTTTGTTGTCATTTACAGCTCACTGATCAATATAATTACTATGACTATAAAAATGAAAATATTAAAGATGATTTTTTTTAATTTTTTTTTATAATATTGGAGACATCCCTACTACCAGTATAGCCACTGCACAACTTTTTTAGGCTTAGAGTTTGTTATTGTTGATAAAAATTGCACCGAGGACCAATATAATCACTTTATGACAGTTTTTTTTCTGGTTTTAAACAGTTATGACTACTAACTGAGAATCAGTTTGATATTGTATGATTTTTGTTAAGACAACAAAGTTGTTTGTTTTTGTTTGTTTTCCAATAACACAAGCATTTTGAACTAGCCAGTATATGGCGAGCCAGTATAATCTCTCTACATTCTTTTTATGAAAAGTGCTAATTCAGAAGAATTTTGTCACCATGTGTTCATTTTTTTTAGTTTTATTACCTTTTATGTTTCAAATAAAATGTAAAGATACCAAAAATTAAAAAAAGATGAAACCGCAATTTCTGTCATATTTTTAGATACCATAGTAAAATGCGTCTAAGTGTGGCTAGTGTGACTATAAGCTACTAAGTCTGGAATTATGATGTATTTTTCCTGATGATGTGCACAATATTTAAGAAAAGTTTTTTAGCAGCAGTCATATGTTCAGTTATTTTGAGGGCGACGTTTCATGATCCATGATTTCATGTTATTCATACAATTTTATTAAAAACAATCTACATTAAGGGAGAACCCAGTTTATTTGTTCTCCGATGTTAAAAAAAAAAATCTATTAAGAATATGAATGTGAGAGACCAGACATAAAAGGCCTAAACATTAAAATGTTCTACTGTTCAGATTACTGCATTTATTGGTAATAATTAACAAGAAAATATTGGTGAAAAAGGTTTTCTTCTCGGGGTAATGGCCGGTTAGCTTGCTAAACATGTAACTATTTTTAAGTCTGTTAAAAAAAAACAATAATAATAAGTTCTATCTATATTGTGTTTGACTCATTTTCAGTGCTGTTTTGTTCAGGTTTTTTTTTTTGACAGAAACATGAACTGGCTTCTGACAAAAGCAAAACCCACCAAGTTAACACTGATGTTTGTGGGCTAAGCACTGATGCTAAAGATACTTTTAACACAGAAACTCTAAAACTCTAAATAATATGCAGATTTACTGAAGTAGGAGGGTGAGGGTGGTGGTGGTGATGGTGGGATTTCATTCATCCCGAGGAGCTTGTGTTGCTTAGTAACAGCAGAGAGCCGCCATTGTACCGTCACCTGCTAGCCAATCAGAACAGAGAATTTTCTGACCACGAGGTAAACCTTCCATAACAGTAAACAGTTCAGTGACATCATATAATCCCAGTTTAGCGACGCGCACATTTAATCTGAAGAGTCATCTGTGTGTTTTTTAAAAAAAGGTTATTTTGACAAAACAAACCTCACATTGAGGCATTAGAATAAAAAAAGAAAAGAAATGGACCTAAAGGTTGATTAAAATATTCTTCTTGGACACTTTGTTCAGTTGCGAGTGAAGACAAAGATTTCAAGTTAAAAGCACTTTTTGTTTTTTAATTCATTACGAAATCATGTTATGAAAATAATGACAACTAACCATATATCAGACAAATGTATCTTTCCATACTTTAACATCAAAAGTTTGCTCTGGAGGATGTGACATCTTCGCAGTCACCGGAGCAACCGTTTTCTCTTTGTGCTCGGAGTGTGCTTCATCTCATCCTGGAAGTGCTTGGTTCCCACTGTTCTTTCATACTATAAAAATGTTTACAAGGCTTTTCATGTCTCCTCCCAGTGTTTACACATGAGAATCCATTGCAAATAATTTTCATTTATGAGGCGAAAAGTTCAAATATATACCAGATTTTGTCTTTGCGCTTCCTGTCCTCTCCTCCGTCTATTAATAATTTACAGAAAACCTGTACATACTTACAGCAGGCTGCAGCCTGTTACTGAAGGAATGTGCGCACAGAAAAAAAGAAAAGAAGAAAAGAAGCAAAGGACAGAGAAGAGAATCTTTACAGAGTCAATGCGTTAAGGTGTTACGAACATTTTAAACACTGGCCTCGTATGGTACTCAACATGGTTTCATTCAACCTTATGGCACTCGAAATGAGGCTACGACATTCTGCAACAAAACCCAGACCTACCACAACTTCTTCCAGTCTCTTTCTATAAAACAGACATTCAACACAACAAGGACAGACAGTTAAATACTCATGGAGCGAGTGGGTGTTTGTAATGGCGGATGTTAGGATCGAGTCTAGCCAAAAACATTTTAAAAAAAACAAAAAACTTTGGGTGCGACAAGAGCAGGATTTACCTTTCTTCACCTCCATCTGCATATTCTCTGCCCATCCAACAGCCGATAAACTTTACAAAATGAAGTTAAACCGTAGCTGGGACAGGAAGAGGAGTCTGGAAAAACACTTAAGGCTTAATTCATATCATTTAGCACATTGCTAATAGTAAGCAATGATTATATTCTTCGCCATCTCACGACTTGGACTGATCGGCACTTACTGTATGCAGTCATTCTAAGCAACATCACTCATTGCATTTTGTTCAGGTAAAACAGTAACTATATTACACGTTTTAGATTCGGAAAAAGGATGAGATTGAGTCACCACAACATAATTTCGAAGCTACGAACACTAGAAACTACAAATGAGCGAAAAAAAAAAAAAAAAAGTAACACCACTGCTGTGTGCTTCTTTGTTGGTGCAATAACATAATCTGAGCTGGGACACAAAAATCCGTTTTCATTTCAGGGTGCAGCTGTAACACGAGGACCGACTCCTTCAGATGTGATGACGATGCGCGAAAGATCGATTTTTTTTTGTTTTTCTCAATGAAAAGCAAAGGACCTGTAATGACACATGAAACATATTCGAGCTTGGTTGAATCAGGGTCTGGGTACTGGCATCACTTCTGTTCTATGGCACATGTGTATGGAAAACACTAACATTCCTCCTCGTTGAGATTGACAAAATAAATAATGTTAATGGCACACTGTAGTATCGGACCATAACCACCTGCTGTGCTGCTCTCAGGTGTCCTGGGAGTCAGAAGTTATGTCATACATACAAAACTCACCTCAATAAAACAATAATGCCCTTTAAAACATTATTTGCTGAGGCAACAAATCACGAGAGAAACAGATGTGAGGTTTGTGTCAGTCTTATTATATCTGTTGGAATTTCTCTCCTCTCTTCGGTGACGTTTTGCATCCATGTTTCTTTCATACTTCTCCACCGAGCTGAGGAAAAGAGGGCAGCTCACTTTCTATGAACAGAAGCCACCATGATGGTGGGCCTGCGACCGATACGAGACCCACATTTACTGTCCTGCTGTCTCCTGTAGTGTGATAAGCCACGTGGTGGGGAGGGGGGAGAAGAGGGGGAGGGGGGGGGAGAAGAGGGGGAGGGGGGGGTAACCCTCCTGCAACCGGGCCCTCACATGTTGTAAGCCACGTATATGGGGTCCAGCTGGTCGGCCAGGAATCCATCTCTGAGGTGCATTCGCTGCTTCTCCCCCCGGGAGTTGATGGGGATGACGCCGGGGTCGACCACCACCACCACCCCCACGATGAGGTAGTGCTCCTCCAGGACAACGTTGGTGACCAGGGCCACCAGGTCCAGGGCCTCCTGCTCCGATCCCTCCAGCTCCACCACCACCACCAGGAGGTTTGTCCACGTGAACACCGCGCTGTGCAGGGGGGAGGGGTCGGATGCACGGAGGGAAGGAAACAAGGGAAGACAAATTAAAAAGAAGTGAAGAGGACATGAGCGTAAAGGAGAAGAGGGAAATGCATGTGAGAGATTGAAGAAGAGGGAAAGCAGATTTCATGTTATCCCAACTACATTTTAAACATGACTTTATAGCGAATAATTCAAACTGCATAATAATATAACAGTGATTATAGGTGATGCAGGTTTCTCACCACTCAGCTATGCTCTTGTGAGAGCGGATAACAGAGGTCTCGATGTCAATTGGGTGATACCTCATCCCTCTCAGCTCCAGGGTCTCATCAAGAGAGCCCACCACGTAGAGGGCGTCATGGCGCTCTGAGACAGAGACACAAAACACACAGTCAGGCAGCTCTCACTTTACATCTGATTTGTTGTTAGAGAACAAAGGGAGGTAGAAAGTTTGAATTTTGCTTTCTGTGGTAGAAAAAAAATCTAAGCGAGTCCGGCTCACACCAAAAGCAATGCACTGACTGCGAGTTACAACGAGTGCTCGACGTGATTCTCACCTCCACTGGCGTCCGTCAGCTCAGTGCGCCGCAGGAAGCCCAGGTAACCGGTCCGTGCCCAGACAGTCTGGGTGTCCCCGAAGCTGAGCTTGGTGTTGAAGTGGTCAGCATGCAGCGCCTCCTCCCCATAAACTGTGTAGTAGCCGGTGGCATTGTGAGGACTGCTCACCCACACCTAAAACACAGATTCATGACAATTTGTGACCACAATTGGACTACATTTTACTTACAGGTTTTCCTGGATTTGTGTCCTCCCAATTTGCACGTGAGGGGGCCTGAATCTCAGACACTCCTATTAATATGGTACCAATAAATAATGATCATAAACTGTATTAATGCAGCCCTTTTACAAAGTTACAAAGTGCTTTATGATGAAGAATCAGGTTTTAAACTGTTCAGTTCTTAATGCAGTTCAGTACAACAGCATCACTATGATACACTACACACTGTTGTCTATGATTTAATTTTAGACTCATTGAATGGCTATCTGTAAAAAATCTTTCCTTTTATACAGTCACCCTGCCTCAAGTCTTTGTCCTACACCTTTTTACATAAAAAAGCTGATCAGAAACTAGCAAATAAATAGTCTTTTTCCAGAAGAAAACTAGCTGTGAAAAACCAGGATTCTCCAACCTTCTACCCTGATTATAGAAAAACTTGTTTTCAAGACATTTATGTATTCAGGTTACGACAGAAATCACTTCAGTGCACCGAAAAGGAACTGACTGTGGGCCACAAGGTGTAAAAGGTGATGCTGAAAAGACTCCGATGACTTACTTCTCCTAGATGGGAGTCTCCCAAAGGACCTTTAGTCTCTGTGTTGGCAATGATCACTTTCACTCCAGGGAGGATCTATACCAGCAGACAGCCATGTTTCAAATTAACAAACAGTTCACGAAAAGGGCAACGTTTTAGCAGCACTAAGTCGTAAGTTTTAGTTGATATCTTTCAATGATGCTGACCTTCCCAGACTCCATCAACGGCAGGCTGTGTGGTGACCCTCTCTCCACCAGGCGAACCCTGACGAGGACACAAACAAGGACAATTATTATTTATTACATTTTCCAACATGTGTAAAAAAAAAAAAAAAAAAGTAAAAACTGTGACTACTGTTTAATTCAAGCGTATATTCAAGTACGTTTTAAATTCATAGAAATCTTAAAATGAAAATATCGATAATGAAACAAAAAACAAAACATGATAACTTGTATATCCCGCAGACACTGCTGCCCCCTACCTGTCATGTCGTAGAGCTCTCATGTCCACATAAACAGTGGTGGGGTCTGGTCCTGCTGTGCCCTGGAAAAGAAACAAACAGCACCGGACATGAGTCAGTAATCCAGCTGCTGGAGCCCTGACATAAACGCTGTATGTTGCCTGAGTGGAGGGGAGGTGGAAGGTGATTATGAAACAACTGCTGACAAAGCAGGGGGCAGCCAGAAGCCAACCAGCCAGGCTACGATAGTTAGGACCTTGGCACAACTGCACAACTCAACCACGTGAACACAGGAAGTAGGCCTACCTCCATCACCGGCTCTGATGGTGCCACGTGTAAGAAGAGTGGGAAAAGCTACAGTGCCAATAACTACAATCCAAAAGAAATTATAAATGAACTGACTGTAGTTTTTTCCTTGAAATATTTATTTCAAAAGCCCAAAGCAAAAAAATCCGAGCGCCATTTGTTGTGATTAAATCTCGATAGCTCTGCTGTGCAGCTGAATTCTAATTGAACTATTTCTCAAGTACTGATTATGGTTGTCAGGTATTGATTCTGTCTGCTTTGTGATTCGTCATCATTACTGCTGTTAGACTCGTCATAACAAATTAGGATTTCCATCACTCCTTTGCCAGTGTTTAGCCGGAGCACCAGTTAGCAGTGACCCACTGTATGGGGGTCTGTGTGGTCTGTGGAGCCAAACACAGTGAGGAGTGATTAAGTTTAATGAGCTGAGGAACCCCAGTACGTGAAGACAGACAGAGGTTTAACGACTAGTCTGCTACTCTGGGCCAAAAAAAAAAAAAATGGTAAAAAGCCAGCGATCTGATCTTACTTTGTAATACTGGTGTGAAAGAACAGGCCATCAAGAGAATATAGATATAAAATACTAATTGTACCATCTAATTAAGACTTCACAAAAACTAACTGTGGTAAAGTGATTTAAATGTAGAATATCAGAGAAGTAAAAACAAAAAAAAAGACGTACATTAAGAGCCAAATCTGGGGCCGGCGGGCTATATTAGGTCTGTACCCGTGTTTGGGTCCACCACGGTGTTTGACAAGCTTATGCATGTTCTCCCTATTCTTAAGTGTTATAAAATCCTAACTACAATGACTGCAAACTTAAAATTTTATGCAGCTAAAAACTAAAGAAGTTTTACACCAATGTACCGCATAGTGATGTGAATCTTCCCAGTTAAATTACATCTTATCTACGAAGAATACTGCTCGTGTGCCGTTTCTGTGTCCTACGAGAAAGTCCCAAGAGAATATTTTGATAAAATTGGCAACTGATGACTGTTTTTGACAATAATTTCTGCAAAATAACTTGTATTCCATTTTAGATTTATGATCTTCATTTTCTGTAAATATTTTAGATTTTTACGAATAGGAAGGAATTTGTGCACCTCTGGTGTTAAGTTTGTATTTCATTGTGGAATAAAGATAATAGGGTTTGAAATAAGACTCATTATTCAAAAATCCTTCCAAATTGAATGGCGTCACAGCAGAGTTCATGCTGCTAGCTCATGGTAAAATGTAATAGAGAGTCACATACAGTAAAACCTGTCAGAAAGCGATGGTCGAGAGCCAGCCGGGACAAGTAAGACTCGGCTAAAATAAATAGCAGTAACGGGAAGCCGAAGCTTGTCAGAGAAAAAGAAAAAGAAAAAGCAAGAAAAAGGAAAAACAGTGAGGTTAAGCACGTTCAAACATCATGCAAGATAAACAACAAATACGCACACGAACACACGGACGCACACATACACATACACATACAAATACACATACACAGACCCAGCGGCAGCGCAAACAGCCACTCTTATCCAACAGTACCTGCTCAGCCAGTTTCCCTAACCTGTTGGGCTGACAGGACAGATAAATAAAGATAGATATATACACATATATATTCATATACGTGGACGCACATACAAACACGCATAACAAACTCATACACAAAGAAATCATCAGGGACTGGAAAAATACATTTGCAAAAGGGTACAGGAGAAACAGATGAGTCAGACTGAGAAGCAACTCAGTGTGTGGAGTTTTTGTCGTCTTTCCAAAACCCTTTTATGGATCTATGGATCCCCAAAAACTGACAAAAGCCAAAAGTCATAAATATGAAGAATTACACACTGTTAAATAGTTCAAATTAAATCTGAGATGAGCAATGAATCGCCAAACCTTCCCCTTAACTGGTACATAAAAGCTTCCTATTTTCCCCAAGTTAGTACATGAAATAAAAATAACATAAAATATTTTTGGTATATTTCAGGATGTCTAGTTTCAAAAAACGAAGGCCTTGAGGGCAAAATCAACCCACTCAAAAGAAAAAAATGAAAAACCGTGTGCTTTTTTTTTTTTTTACCAACTAATTGGGGGTTTAAGTAAAAATAAGTACTTATTTCTTTCTGCACTCCATTTCAACTATTATATAATTGTATTATTGATAGTTCAATTGCCTCTTGACTGCCTTTTGTCAGTTTCTTGACTCCATACATCAATCAGTTTACATGATTACATCACATCATCCTCCTTTGCACCTTTTTTTTTTTTAAATTTCAGTGAACTACATACACGAACTGTCCAAGTTGCATAAAGCAGTGAAATAACCCACTTACATTACATCATCACCAGCATTCACCATTTAAAGTGTTATCCATCCTACATTTTTCAAGGATTTCTTTGATGTTTATCTGAATCATTACATAGATTCACAGCCAGTTTTGACCCTAAAATATTGATACACTCTGGATGTTTCCATCCTTTCGCCCCTCCCTGCTTTGTCCTCATCGTCCTTCAGCGGCTGCTTACCTGCAAACAGATCGCTACATTCACCCTGCAGCCGAAGGTGGTGCTGACGGCTCGTGGTGAAAGCCCCAAGTCTTTGAAGATCTTTGAGAAGGACTGAGTGAGGGAGATGCGGGGCCTTTCTTCTGCGACCACCATGCATGTACGGACACATGACAGGTTCACATTCCGCAGCTTGATATGGAAAAAAGAGGAGGTGCATTAACAAAAAGTACCTTTTTACTCAATTTGCAGGACAATTGTTGGAGTTACATTTGAACTAAGAACAGACAAGAAAAAGTTAATGGTTACATTCTCATGTGCAATGTATTTTTTTCAATCAGACAGCCTCTACTCTTTAAACTCCACAGACATGATTTGCAAATAATCCCAAAGTCCAGTGCTGCAGAAAATGTTCAGCACACATACAAGGAGCAGTAAAGTGTTTCACTGCTGAGTAGCCTGACTCTGTCTCAGTAATTACAGTTCTGCAACAGCACTACAGGGAAAAGGAGCCATTGAAGAAAACCACTTAAATTTTGTGGAAGAAAACACTGCAGTGTGTTGCTTCCCCAGCGACACTGTTCAACAACTGAAGAGACAAACTAACCCGCAGTGCTTCCGTCTGTGAACCCAAACCCTTGGTGCACATCTCCATGACCGAATATGAGCAGAAGGTGACGCGGACTTTGTACTGGCTGACTGCAGTGAGCCAGAGAGATGCATTGCTCTCCAACTCCAGAGGGGGAACCAGTATCGACTGGTGGCCCGAGTACACGCTGAAACAGAAACAGAAAAGGAGTCTGAGTGGGAAAACACCACAGCCACAAAACGACAATGTTTGCGGCAGATTTTATTCCTGATTTCACCGATTCCTTTGTTCTGAGCTGCCAGTTTACCTGCACAGGCACCAGAGAGCAAAGCCCAAGCCGCAGTAAGGGTCCAGACAGATGGCGATCTGCCGGGACGGGTAGAGCTCACACTGCAGTTTAATGGAGCGACACAAGGCACTGGTGGCAGCATGAGACATCTAGAAGAGATGACATGACACAAAGAGACACAAATGACGCATAGAAATTGAGTAGAGGAGTAAAATTCAACTTGAAAATAACCTTGATCTTTCAGGGAGCCGTTATTTCACAGAAGTGTGTGTGACGGTTGCTTAACAGCTGAAAAAGTTAGCTGTTACCAAGTAAAATAAACCAATCTTTGGGAAACTCCAACTGAAGATTGTAGGCCTAAATGTGCTGATCTTTCTTTCAGTGCTTTGCTGCAGACTTAACTATTAACATTGTACTAACAAGAATTGAGAGAAGCTGGTAACGTCTCAATATGACTGTGGCACTGTTGAATCCACAGGTGCATCTAGTGATCATTACATCTCCTTCAACATACTTTCACCCCCGCAAGGATGCCTGTTGTGGACACACTGAAGTCCAGGTAAGCTAACATCTCTGGGGTCGGGGGTTTGTACATCTGGGGACTCTTCTTCCTGGGGAGGTCATCTGCAGCACAAAGAGAAGCAGATGAGGAGAGAGTTACTACAGACACGTTCATCAGCTGCTTTCTTTACTTCAATATCTACTGCAGGACCTCAGTGTGTTTATAACTGACCTGTGTCTAGCACCATGGGCCAGCTCTTGATGTCCACAGCAGCCGTAGCCTCTTTGGATTTCAGCAGCTTCATTATTGCTTGGGTTGTCAGGATACACACCGACTTACTGACCTTAAACATAAATATCCCGACAGTATTACGACATACATGTCAGTACTTTAACTGTTCACACAATTATCTGTTAGAAAAGCAGAGCTGTTTTAAAAAAAATATGATACAGCTTGATATAGTTCTTAAAACAAACATTCACAAGGCTCCATGATTGTAATAACTGCACCGAGAGGGCTTCAATTAGCATTTCGATGTCAGTTAACAAACAGAATCTGTTACCTCGACGATCATTTTCACAGTAGGCAGGGTGGTGGCCAGGTTCTGTGGGTGCGGGGGTCTGACGGTCACGGGCACACAGCCAGCGTACAGGCAGCCATAGAACGTGGCTATCAGGTCGATTCCTGCACATGAGTGTTTATATATAATATATATATACATATATATATATACACACCTGAACACAAATACTTGTGATGCTGTGTCCTAAAGGAATGAACTGAAAGGACAATTAGCATAGTGGCAGTAGATTTCCTAACCTGGCGGGTAGACGAGTGCCACGTGGTCTCCAGTGTTTAGGCGTCCCATCAGAGCTGCTGCCACCCGCTCTGCACGCTTGTGCAGCTGCAGACAGGAAGCTGTGCTCGCCACTGTGCCCTGAAAAGCATTTACAAGAATACGATATACATTTATCCATATTTTTAATTTAACTCACCACCAACTCCTTAAGAATGATTAATCTGTAGATTTCTATCAAGGAAGCTTTCACATCAGTATCCCCTGTTGTATTAGAAGTGAGTAAGACAAATTGACTCAACTCAACTGAGTTTTATTTGTGTAGCACCTTTCATTCAACAATTCATCCCTGTTTTGTCTTTAACAGTTACTCATCTGCATTTCCAGGAAATTCTGTCACTTCAAAACTTAATTTAAAATTATATTAAGTGAGATTTCAATCACTCGTATATGACGCTTCTTGAGTCAGACCATCGCAAACACCGTACCTTGGCATTGAGAACGAGGAACAGAGGATGGTCTGGAGTGGCCTGAGCTCTCCACTGCAGCACATCCTGTATGTAAAGGAACTATAGGGGGAGACAGAAACACAAGTTTAGCTATGAAGTAACACTTAGCAAAGTCCAAAACGCACACTACCGGTGTAGAATTCATGCAGTATGATGGCAGAGGGTGGTTTTTAAAAATGAATGATAGTAAAGACAAGGCACTGTATATGTGAAGCAGTACGTGATGAAGGAGCAATCTGAGTTACACAACACCTGTTTTTTCATTCAGGTGGCTTTTACCACGAAGGTTAAGTGAGAGCCGCGTCCTCTCCATCAGCTGTCATGTATTTCACATTTCCCTCCCTCAGGCATGGATCCTTACCTGTGTTTGCAGTGCACGTGTGGAGGTGTGACGTGGGTGAAATGAGGATGACTGAGGATGACTATCTACCTTACGTGCCTGGTCATTGTCCTCTAGTTGTCCTACGTCTCTCCCACAGGCTTGTGCTATCCTCTTGCCTGCCACCAAGTTGCCCACTATCATAGAAGCAGGACCGACCTCTGTGCAGCACAATCCAAACATTAATGTCAGACACACTCATATAAAAAAAAAAATAAACACAGCAATACAAAGGAATTACGTTTTTTTGTTCAGCGTCTAAACCTGACCGTGCCGAGACACGTGGTGGTTTACCTGGCTGTTTCTGTCTTGGCTTGGGCAGGTTGGTGACACACGTGTGAGGGCACATGAGGACGTTACAGGGGTGCAAAGCACCCTCCAGGAAGCGCTGTTTGGTCTCAGAGATATGGATGCCTCCCAGGGGAGCCTTGGGAAGCGTGTTGGCAGGTACCAGAGCAAGACAGTACACTCCAACCTGGTGGATGCTGTCTATAGCCTGGAAACATACAAAGGATTAAATGAGAATAAGCAAAAAAAATCTGACGAATTAGTTTAAATGTTTCTATAAAAACAAGCAGTGTGAGCTTTGTGGGTGTTGTGGTATTGTAGGTAATGTTTCCACATGCAATATTCTTGTTTCTTTTTATTCATCATTTTTCTAAATATCTATTGATTCCAAAATCAATCAAATTAAAAAACAAAATATTGGATTATTTCAGCCTTGAGTGGAACTACAACAGGAATTACGTATATTTCTGCCCACATTAACTACAAACAATGATAACTTTTCAAAGGATGCACTAAGGCACATTTTATACCCTCCAGGTTCTGAGCAAACACCTGAAACAGTTTGCTTGTTGTTTATTTTGTGGGTTTGACTTTCTGGCAACATGTTCTGCAGTCAGCACTGAATAGGACATTTAATTATTTTAGATTCCGCATGTTATTCCACATTAATATGGGACTTGGTGTGTACTTTAAAACTCGCTCTACACCAGCACATTCGATCAAAACAGCAATGCAATACAGCTGTTTGTTCAATCTCGGATGCCAGCAAGTCTTTGAAAATAAAATATGTGAACGTATAGTCCTTCGATTAGATGCGATGAGATGTAAAACGGGCAAAGCAGTCAGTACCTGAAGAACACGGCTCATCCACTGAAAGCTGTCCTCCTCTGAAGCGTCCGGCCTCTGCTCTGCAACTACAACGATCCTCTCATCATGCAGCACAGAAACAGAAAACACTGCGATCCTGCAGCACACAACACAAAACAACCGTGTTACAGCTGGACTGTCCTGCTCAGTTCCTGCTGTCCTGTGATACTCTCAACAGAGTTAGAAAATTGTGCACGACACTCTCAATACAATAAATGATCGAAGGCCGCTTCCTCTTATTACCTTCCCCTGTACACAAACTTCATGGGCTCCACAGCCAGCGCCGTGGCAACCACGTCATCAGCGTTATGTCTCCGCCCACTGACCACCATCAGCCCTTCCATCTTCCCCACAATGAACACAAGACTGTCCTGGAAGGAAACACAGTACATGGAGTTAGATGGACAGTCCTGGACATGTACCAAATTTAAAGTACAGTCTTCATCCATACAACCTGCTGTTCAGTACAAGAACTAATGGTACATAAAATTGGACGACCTCACAATGTTTACTGGGGACATGCAAATTAGGAAAAAGGAAAGAAATTCTGCATTTTGCAGAGGAATAAAAACCATCACCATATTTTCAACTGATAATACGCTTGGTAAAGCCATCCTTCAGTATCTGCTTCACTAAGTCTGGCTCTGGATGATTTAGCTTTTAACAGGGTGGCTGTATAATAAACTGCTCAAGAAATAAGTGCCCAGAAAGAGGTCATTGAATTATCCTGAAAAGACGAGATATTGTTTCTCGAAAGAAAGGTTCACGGGCGATGCATGTGTTTATGTGTCTGTGTTATCACAGACCTGTAGGTCAGACATGGAGGGTTAAAAAAAAACACCAGATTAAAGAAGTTGAACTTACTGGACCCACAAAGCCCAGCAGTGAAGTTCTGGTGAAAGGTCTGTCAGTGATGGGGATCCCAGACGATGTGACTGGGATAGTCTGCAACAAGACACAACGTGGTTAAAGACACATTCAAAGGGTGAAGTACAAACAAATATATTTGCATCCTGTTAAAAATAATTATGACTTTAGAATAACAGCTGTGAATTTTTAGTTTTAACTGAAATCATTTTGTAAATTAATTTAATTGTTAACAATGAATTAAATCTACCAACTATCCTGAAGAGGATGTTTGAATCGGGTGCTGTAAAGAGTGTGCCATTTCCTGCATGCATGATATAGTTAGGAAAATATGGACTGAAGGCTTTCTTCATTCGTTTTTGTGTCAAAATTGGAAAGCTAAATAAAACGTTCCTGTTCTGACAATGTTTCATCCAACAGTTATATAAATAAACAAGAGTATGAAAAGTGTACCACATCAACGGTTATTACACATTTATAAATATATGAATATAGAAACAAAGAGCAAACTTTGTCACGTCTGAACAGAAATAATCAGACACCAACCTCAAAGATGTTCTTGGTCATGCCTGGGAGGCCGTAGTAAGCTACACCGGTGCTACCTGAGCTCACGCAGATCTCTCCAACCTCATCTGTCTGACAGAGATAAGGCATCCCCTCCACTCGCACCACACAAACCAGAGCTGGGATCCAAAAAGGATGCACACAAGGAAGAATGAATCATCATTTCAACTGAATGTCTAAATTTGTTTCTACATTCCTGTTTGGGTTACATATTTTATTACTTTTATAAAACCAAAGTTCAAAGTTTTTATTGCTACCAACAAAGTAGTTCTGCCTTAAGTGCTACTTTAAAAGAGGCCTTTGAAGTGAATAATATTCAGCCATACATCAATAGGCATGCTAATGATGCCATTGAGTTAAATAGTTAAGTGCTAGGGCTGAATATTTCAGTGCCACATGTGGCGGTAAGAACACTACAGTATGATTTTTCCTATGAAATCTGATCTGATCCCCTCCTTCCTCTTAGGGCACACAGTGGTGTCAGTATAAAAATTCTATCTTCATCTTCAACCTTGTAGTCATTAACATCGTGTTAATAATCAGCGCAGCCAACTGTACCTCCAGGCATGACCTGCCCCACATCCTGCACTGTAAGGACAGAAAGTTTCTCCTCTGTGTCCACACGGATTACGCTGTGACTCAGCCCGCCCATCGACAGCACCGCCTTCCCCGGAGGAGGAACACCCATTTCTGGAGGTCTGTGGGACACACATTACTACAATTACACTTGTGACTGAACACAGAAACAAACATGAAATGACTCTCTCTTGTGTCACTGTCTCTTGTTCTCTTTCATGGCAAAACAATTGAGCCATCCACTGCCTGATTATAATGGCTTTATTACAGCAGCATTAACACCTGAGAAGGAGACAAGGTACGGTTCCAGAAGAATTTCATGACAATGTGAATCTGTAAGATATAAATTGTTTAATGGAGCCAGGGAGTCTATTTCTATGGCTCTATCAAACAATTTCTAGACCCTCATATGTATCCAAAAATGTCATCTCATTTTAGAAACCGAGCCAGTTTCTCTACTTGAAGCATGTTTTTTTTTAGTCTGTCTGTCATCCTAATCCTCCTCCATAACTAAGCTCCAAGATCAGCAGAAGCCTGCAAAATCCTGCAGTGTTTCACTGTGTTTAAGAAGAACAAATCTCTCTTTCCTCCCTGCTGATGTTGCAAGTAGTGTGATATAACAGCAGTGTTGTGCAGAGCGGTGGCAGGTGGATGTTGTTCTAGTCAGGTGCAGTACCACAGGCTCACCTGCGGATGGCGACAGTCATGGCTTCTGAAGAGCTGGCACATGGACAGATCACCTCAGGTCGCAGCCCACGTGCCTGAAACACGTTGAGGAAGGCATCAC
The DNA here is from genome assembly GCF_029030835.1 of Brachyistius frenatus. NCBI lineage: Eukaryota > Metazoa > Chordata > Actinopteri > Embiotocidae > Brachyistius > Brachyistius frenatus. The sequence continues at coordinate 2,652,027 of NW_027210626.1, forward strand.
AGGAGGATATCGACCCTGTGTTAACACACATGGACAGAGTCAATCAAACAGATGTAGCAGCAAACACAAACCAATCAGATCAGTAATTATGTCTGTGACTCCAGGGCGTTATCTTATTAAATGCAGATGGACTCACATGGGTTAGCTCCGTCAGCTACGATCAGCATCCGCAGTGAGCTCAGGCTGATGTCTCTCTGGTCTCTCTGGGCCAGCAGAGACCAGTGCATGTCCCTGGACTTCACCACCGCTACCCGCGCTACACAGGAGACACAAAGACAAAGAGACAGGCTGACAAAGGATTCATCCGAGCAAGACCACTGTCATACAGCTTGACAGCCAATCACAGAACATGAAATCTGACGGCAAATAGCAGCAAAGTCTGACTCAGCTGCCAACAGGTGACTCAGCAGAGCTCCGACCACATAGTGGATGGATTTTATTCGAAGCAGCAGGCCTCCTGTCCTCGACCTCCACCGGCTTTATTCAACTGAACCAGAGATCAATAAGTCCAATGAACTATTGCTTTAATCTCTCCCCTGCTCTCAAATGTGCAGAGAGAATCAAACCTGCCTGCCTGTCTGAAAGTCAAAACAATTAAAAGCTATATTACATTTTCCTCAAACTACCTTCTTGTGAAAAACATACAGTGTTTTACAATACAGTGTAACAACTGCCATGATTTTTCACAGGAAATTGCAATAAAAAAGAGGTCTACTTGACAATTAAGATAAAACTAGGTTAACCTATCCTGTGTTAATCCCTTTCTAAAATGCAGCAGGCAGAGAGTAGTGTCAAACATGGGGGCGGATTGACCTCACCTTTGTATGTGTGGACCTTCTGTATCCAGGACAGGGGGTTGACTTTCATCAGCGAGTAGGGAATGCTGATCACGTGCATCCGATTCATGACACTCTGCCATGAGAGCAGGAAAGCATCAGATAAGCTCCAAGATATGTCAGAAGTTCATTGCAACAGCATGATGTCACTCATCTTAAACAACCTGCACGTTATGACAAGATCTTATCACTTTCTGCTAGGAGTAGAAAAAAAAAGCATGTTTCTGCCACTACTCTGTCACTTTAGGAATTTAAACATCTAACAGCAAGTCATGTATGAGCTGTATGTAAAATCCCATGTCAACCCAGTCAATCAAAGCTGGGTTGTTTATGTTGTTGTCTAGGTTTCAAACTTAATTCAGGACTTTGCTAGTTTGAATGCATTTACATACTTATTAATCCTCCACAGGGAAGTCAGTTAGACAAATCAGCCTTTTTAATCAACAAACTGAGCACAAATTTTCTCTGATTCTAATTACATAACCATCCGATTAGCATCACCGTAGGTTTGGAGACCACTTACAGTGAGAACACCATGCCATAATCCTGCTTCTCTCTTGAAGTCCAGGACGTTGGTTATAGTCTCAGCTACAAATCAAAAAGGAGATTTGTTTTTCAACATTAGGGGGGGGGGGGAGAGAATCTGAGACAATCAAACATTATTCACAATACAGTTATAAACACAAACTTTTGTAATGAAGAGTCAATTGTGACTGTAGCAGTGGTGGCTTGAGTGAAGCACCAATATAGTTTTAGAAACAGACCTGGAGAGTCTCTGGGGGCTGCTGGTGCAGTTAGAGTAGTTATTCGGAGCAAAACTGGGACACTGGAGGAGAGAAGGTACCTAATGTTCTTTTACTTTTAAAGCAGACTGACCCAGGTCTGACAAAAGGAAACACAACCAACTGAGCAGCCTCATTTTTCAAACTAAATTCTAATTACACTTGACAGGGTCTGTGAGCAATGTGAAGGGAGGAGTTTTATAGATTATAAAACACCTTTAATCAATGAACATGGTCCGTGTTCTCTAACCTGCTGTATCAATAAGAGAACGTAGAGCCTGCTTATATCTTCATTATTATTATTATTATTATTGGAGCTGGTTTCATGGTCTCTGCACTTCACTCTTTGCCTAAAATATCACAAAGTGAACTTCCACTGACTGGAAGCTTTTCTCGATGAGAGAGGAATGAATAAATGATGGAGACAACACAGGGAACAATGAAGGCAGAGTAAGTGAGATGTAAATGCAGAGTCCTCCTCACCTTCAGTGTAACCGCAGGCCTGTGTGAGGGCATGACAGTGAGCCAGCATGGCTGAATGGGACACTGTAATTCCCATGGTGCTTCCTTCTTTGCTGGTTTTATACTGGATGGAAGAAACATGGAGAAAAACATTTGAATAGTTTCAACGGGCAAAAAATAAATGCACCGAATCATTAGTACCTCAAAAATATTCAAATCTATTAAATAAAAATACAATAAAGTCCCATCTTCAATTACATCATTCCACATTCTTGAATTAAACTTCACTTACTTCTATATAGGCAATGTCATTACTGGCTTCCCGTATTGGAGGATGCCAGTCTTTTGGAGGCTTCACAACGTGTTTACCATCTGTCACAAACCACAGCAACCGTGGCCAGCCTGCAGAGGAGCAGACGTGAAGTCAGTTCAAACCAAATGAAACTATGCACACAGGCAAAATGAAAAACAAACGAGCTATACCTTTGAAAGTGGCTACCTCCCCCGTTTGTGCTTTGGGCAGGCCTTTCTGACAAGCGTCGGTGGTCAGTGCCAATGTGACGCCACAGCTGCCCAAAAGAAAGCCAATCTGTTGACTTCCTGCGTCCTGGGGGACCAGAGAGGATGAAAAATTGAAGTTCATACGGACAAACTTTGGCAAACAATATCTGCCATCCATAAATCAACTATTAAGAACAATGAAATTCAGAACATGAAAATCTTTGACGAAAGATGCAATGAGGGATTGTGGGAATTGTTAATGGAGGGAAAGAAGGGTGAAGAAACCTCAGCGCATCGAACATCAAAGCAGCAGCAGGTAAGAAAGCATAGTGATGGCCAATCACTATTAAAAACTCCACTGCTGCGCATCAAAAACCAATTGTAGCAGGAATGCTCCCCAAGATCTGACACACACTCACTCATATTTCATTGGCTGTGCAAATTAGCTCGGAGTGAGACTCACACTGAGGAAACTGTGCAGCTCAGACAATCCCCCAAAAAAGTGGGAGACATGGGGTGGGAGGGAAAAACAGAGAACAAGAAAACAGGGGATAGAGAAATGACAGAAAGGGAGAAGGAGAGGATGATAATAGAAAAAGAAAGAGGGTCAAAAAGAGAGCGTGAGGAAGATAGGAGCTGGCAGAGTGAGTGAATGAGTTAACGACTCCCGAGAACAATCGGCCTGTGATCCAATATTTTGACTAGAAGTACACATCATTTCACCTCACTAAAATTTAATTAATTACAGCACAGCGTCTGCCAACAGCACGCTCACAAAGGGCAATCAAGAACAGGCATTTATATTCAGCCGGTGTAACTAATGTGGATGAATTTGGTTCAGTTTGAGCTGATAGATGTGCTGGATACTGTGATGCATTATAACACTTTGTGATTAAACATTCAAACAGTGATGCTTCTGCTGAAGATAATTTTTCCAAAACGATATGTTCTTGAGCATCAACAAATATTCAGACAATCAAATCTATTGTGAATATTATCACTGAAACAAGCATAGCTGACAATCTGAGCCAGTCTCGTCTCCCTCATGTATTTAGGGGTCAAGCATCCAGCAGGGGTCAGTACTGCTCTGATCGGTGGAGATCAGCACATAAATGTCACAACCAAACATTCCCAGGAGGCAGTATTTCTTTTTTCTCTTACTTTTCTGGTTAGCGGCACTTCAATAGGTACAGGTACCAGCTCTGCCAGGAGACAGCCGTAGAAGGCCACCATGAACATCACCGGGTCGTTGTTGGGGAAAACAAGTGCAACCTGCAGGTGTGCCAAAGAAACAATTATAGTTATTCATTTGCTTGAATGTTATTTCTGTGATAATAACAGATATGGTTAACAAGGGGTTTGGTGCACAACAAGTATAATGGATAGGAAGTGTAACCAAACATTTGCTTCTCCACACCAGTAATGAGGTACCGCTATTGCATTTCTTAAGACAACATAAATTATAATACAATGAAATATTAAAATACAAATTGGTTAACATTATTGATAGAAAATAGAACACTGACATACTGCCCTCTGTAAGGCTTGACATTTTGGTAAATTCACTTTAGTTAGTTGAGAAAATCGACTTTCACATTTAAAATAAATATTAGGTTAAAGATAGAAGCCAGGCAACTTAGCTTAGCTTAGCACAAATATTTCATACAGTCCTCATGTGTTCATGGTTTAGCATATTACCCTCCACATTAAACCTGGAATTTTCATTTATACACTTAAGTTTTTCAATGGATCCATCCATCTAATGAGATATAATGTGTTACTTCATGAGCATTAGAGGTGCAATGGATTTTGTTACCTTCAGATGGTGCCAAGCTAACTGTCATTATGCTAAGCTGAGCTAACTGGCTGATGACTGTTGCTACATACTGTACACCATACAAATATAACATCGGTAGCCATCTTTTTATCTAACGCTCAGCAAGAAAGTGAATAATAATATTTACCAAAATGTTGAAGTGTTTGAATATTGCTTTGATTATGATGATTAGCCATCAACTTTTCTTCTTTGCTTGTTTTATTTGCGACATTATTTCATGGTTTTGTTCTGTGGCTCTGAAATTTCCATCTTTTGTGTTGGTTATTTCTAATGCTGTAGATTCTATTCTACTATTGCATTTGATAAATGAGTCAGTGAAAAACCCTAAAACAACTGATTGTCACTGAACACCCAGTTTTATCTCATAACTTACTCTGTCTCCAGGCATCAGCAAAGGCTCATTTCTGGTGCTCAGCTTGTTAAGAAGAGTGTAGGCCAGTTTCTGACTGCGGGTCCATAGTTTACCTGCAGAGGTGAACACACACTGTCAAATATCTCCTTGGATTTATCAAACCCAGATCTGCAAATCAATATTTCAACACACAAGACATGCTTAGTCTGACAGCAGATTACAAAATAATGTACGCCGATTCACCTCCCTGTCAACTGTTTATACAAGTGACAAAAGCACAAATAATAGAGGAAAAGAGGCAATATTGTCTTCCATCTCCATTGTTAGTACTGGGCCGGTCCTCCACAGGTTGACACCTACCGTAGGTGAGTGTGTAGACGGGCTTGCCAGCATTGTCGAGTGCTGTCAGACAGGGGCTCTTGGGCTGAGTGGTGCCCCACCTTTGTAAGGCTGCTGGCAAGGAGGGAGGCCAGTTGGTGACCACTCCGAGCGGCTCTCCTTCCAGGGGACTCATCTGCTGGCCCTCTGGCTTTGGCTGGTTGGGATCTGGCTGCTGGACTAAACACAGGGAAAAGAGAAGGGCATATATTTGCAAAGGTAGTTCAATGAGTATAAAAAACAAAAAAAGGAGAATGAGCTCCTGAACTGTGGGAGAAAAAAACCCCGGTGAAATTCAGAGAAATGGTAAATTTGTGAATTAAACAACACTCTTAAAGAAAGGCACGATAATAAATGGAGTGTGAAAAGACAATGTGATGTGATGGAAGACGGAAAGCTGGAGGATTAAAGGTGAGCTGTGTTCTGTCCTTATCAGTCATGGCGGCCTGATACCCAATCCTGAGAAACTTTGAGCTTACTGAAAGGCACAGGGCTCTCCTCGACATCTCTCCATTACTATTCTTTCTTCACACATGCTAAACTCTCTGATAAGTGGAAGTCAGAACTGTTTAACTGAGCTGGCAAGCTGTATCCTCGCCAAATAAAACGCCAGGAACAGATAGTGCTGCCGTTTCACCTTGGCATGTGTTTTTCTGCGAACACCAAGCAGACCACCGAGGCTCGCCGTACCACAACCCCTGTGCCAAAACGAGGGAGGCTTTACAAATACCTGCTGATGTGTTACTATTCCTGCTTCATTTTCATTTGCACAGTGTTTATTCAGAGTGGCAGAGTACCACCCAAAACCCACGGAGGGCTGGTTGGAATGGAGGAAATGGTTAGGCAGGGCTGATCCACTGTGTGCACGCTCAGTATTCCCTAAACAACTCTCTTTGCACACCTGGTGGTCTCCGCTCCACCAAGAGACAAAATAACTACCACTGATCTAAAAGTGTTTATTTGTGAGGCGTGCTAAGGTCACTGACATTTTAATCTCTGGCCACAACAATAATTAAATAAATAACTAATACTGGAGCTGCAAAACTTGACCGTAAGCTACAGAAATCTTAAAGCTGCTGCGACTGTCACGCTCAAAAGAGCCGGGGCGTTTAACTGACGACGTCTCTCAGTATGCTGAATTTTTTTCTTCTTCTACATTTATTGATTTAATAGAAGCAATGTAATTACTATCAGGTCAGCTTACCATCCAAAAGCTCCTCAAAGTCATCTACAAAGAACTCCCGCAATGGCGGGCGTTTTGGTCTCTTCAGTGTGTTGAGCAGCTGCTGGATTTTGTTGGAGACACGACTGTTGACTGGAACACCTACAAGATGGGTTCGAAGGGGATGAAAAGAAAAATAAACATGGCAAGAAAAAGATAGAGACTCATGAAAGAGAATAATATTGTAGTGGAGAAAGATGCGATGGAGCAGGTGGGAGAAAGCATGTGTAGACAGTTTCATAGAGAGATTGATGACGTAAGGGGAAGAAGATGGATAAAGGGGAGGACAGATAAGAAAAAAAAAAAAAGAGGCAAGGTCAGTGTGGTGCTCTAATGAGACATAGAGGACAACCAGCCGTCAATCACACTGTGGCAAGACAACAAAGCAGAGGACCACGAGGTCCTCGACAGTCACCTGGAGGTCACAGTCTTTCCGTCAGGATTCTCTACGACCACTGATAAACCTCACAGGCTTAAATAAATCAGAAACTGAGTAGCCGCCTCGCCTGCTGCCTAGCAACAACGATATGCCCTCTGCAGCAAGTGATTCGTGAGTTGTCTCAAAAGGTGTCTGTTTCACAAACACGTGAATTATGAGAAGCTAAAATCAGCTCAATTCCAAGTCAAGTCTGAACATATGTAAATGATTTGACAAGCAAGTTAAGACTGATCTTTAATATTTTTTACTGTACACCTGAAAACTGAGCCAGAACAGACTCAAAAAGTCTGATGTCAGAGACGAGGACCTTTGCCAAGACAATGGAAGTTAAATGACTGAGCATGAAAGGACAAAAAATTTGAGAAAGAAGGGAATGAACAGACTTTGAATGAAAAAAAAATCGGGGAGTTGTCCAGCTCGACCTCCCTCATATAGCTGTAGATGGGCTCAGACTATATTCAGCAGACATTATTTCCACCATATGAATTCATACTTAGTTTTGAAAGGGGGGCTGTGTCAGACATTCCAGACAGCCACAGGAGCTGAAGGCCACAGCTGCACACAGTCTGTCTGATCTATCATACTATAATAAGCCTGCCCGAGACAGACTCCGCCTCCCCGTGTTGGGACAGATTTACTGGGAGTAAACGTGTGGAGGGTCAGTACAGCACCTGATGGGCCAATTAGAAAGCCCCTGACACACAGGCCCTGAACCCCACCCATTAATGAGCCTTGATCATTTACATCACAGCCGACCGGGACCCGCCTGCAAAGACTATAATTAATGTGTCTCCTAATGTTATAATTTATAATCTGCCGCATTAAATTACTGTAGCGAACGCTGGCTTAAAAAACATTTTACTGTCTTCACAGTAAAAGGTTAATGTACATTTGTTGAGAAGGATGGTGTAAGTGAGATAGACTTAAAATACACTAAAGTGCCCCTGGTAGGGCTGGGTATCAAAACATTTCGATTTCAGTTTCCACACCTACACCTTAACTTCAAAACTGGTTCCTAAATGATACTTATTTTCTATAACAATTTTTAAAAAATCCATTCTTCAGAAAAAGAAAATCACATCCACATTACAGCACAAATCTTTAATTTTCATGCAGTTTAGAGGGGGAGAGTGCAATATTTTTTAAAACAAAAACATGTGAATGTGGATGTAGCCTGTGTATTGACGTTTGGTGCCAAATGACAAGGTGTTTTACAATATTATATGGCATCAAAGTGATTTTCTTTCCATAAAATGATCAAAGTTTAATACCTAGCTGTAGCCCCTAGTCATTATCATAATGAGGGAAAGTGTGCCCGATTGCAACAGTTTGGAAACAGGATCAGGTTGAATATGGTGTTTTCATAGAATTTGTTGGAAATAAAATGTATATAGTACATCACCACAGGATTTGCACTAAAGAGAGTGATCAAGGAACTCAAGTAACTATGTAGCCTGTTTTTTTTTTACACCCATCTATGTGTCGATATTAAAACGCCAGCAGTGCCAGACAAGTGCCATCAAAGAAGCCACTGTGTGGTTATGGGCTAACCAACTGGTGTCTCAGAAGCTGGTGAGAAACATAAACTGACAGTCTTAGTTTCCTGAGCTTGAGATAAGATACCAGAATGTCAACATGCTAATTATACACAAGTCCAAACGAATAGTTTCACCCGTCATGAAAAAGACGTTTTCAGACAATCTGCTTAAGCTCAATCTATTTTGAAGACATTTCATGCTTCACGATGGTATAAATAGTCAAGCCTTTGCAACAAACTCAGCTATACACACACACACACACACACACACACACACACACACACACACACACACACACACACACACACACACACACACACACACACACACACACACACACACACAGTATGACTGAATTCACTGTAGCTTTCCATATATTTCTGTAAAACACGCACGGTTTGGACAGGAACTGCACCTGACACTGGAGACGAAGGCAGGAACACAAACACACACAAACAAATGCACACGGAGCAGAGTGCACATACAGCAGACTGCTATAGAGTTGGAGGAACAGTTATAAATACCATCAATTAAAGTGAGGGTTCCTTCACCTCTCCACTCACAGCCTAGAGGAGAGACACATCCGGATGTCAATGAAACAATCCTGCAAACTTTCTATGTGTGTGTGTGTGTGCGTGTGTGCGCGTGTGTGCGCGTGTGTGTGTGTGTGAGTGTGTGTGTGTGTGTGTGTGTGTGTGTGTGTGTGTGTGTGTGTGTGTGTGTGTGTGTGTGTGTGTGTGTGTGTGTGTGTGTGTGTGTGTGTGTGTAACCTACCAGCTGCCACATGGAGGTGAGACTGGGCTTATGAAGAGGATACTGTTGTTATAGCACAACAAGCCTGGCTTTTTCTGGCTTTTACTTTGTCTTTTTTAATAACCCATATGGGAAAACTTGCATAAGAGGTGTGGGTTTGAAACATCTTGAAGACCACAAGGCAAAATAGAAGGGGAAAAAAATGAAATTGCTTACACCGTTTTAAAATACATAGATTTAATTGCTGCCTTCCCCCTTTATGCGTCAGGCAGGTGGGCTGCGGTAGCATTTATTAGCAGAGAATCCAGAGCCTGGATGGCAGTACGATTAGAGGCTGTGCTGAAGGTGTGTTGTGGTTTTCAGGCTGCTAGGTTATCAACACATCACATGACTGAAGGTGGAGGGGGGACAGGAGCACATTTGAGACGCTTTTATGGATTGGTCGACCTGATTGTCGTCTGCACCACCATGCTATAGACAATCATCTTAGTGCTTATACAGAAATAACATCAATATTATCACACTGGTTTTGTTTTAAAGGTGGGTCCCTGCTTCTGTCATGTATTATATCAAAAGATATATTTTAAAAAAATCTGAAAAAAACTGCCTGAGTGTTCAGGGAAAAGGCGCCAGTTAAACTAATATTTTATGCATTAAACGGACATAATCCTCTTTGTTTGGTTTCACTGGTTTCCCGTCTGCACCGCACTTGTGACGGGGGTGGGAGCATACAAGACTAGACACCGCTTCAAAGATTAATAATATTCGAAGGCCGCTTATTTTATGCGCAGATTCACCAACAGCATGGCAAGAAATGACCAAAAAAAAACTCGCCACAAATAATTGGTTTACATATTTAAAGATTAAAATGAAACAATGTAACAAAGTAAATCATCATTATCTATGTGTTTTTAATATTTAACGGCGTCAAACACTGAGGTAGAAACAGTATGGGTTCTTTGGGAGGTGATGGGGGGGTGGGTGAGGGGTGCACTGTTACCATGGCAACATGAGAGGTTCGGTCAGTAGCTTGTGCCAGTCAGACAGGCAGACTGACTGAGGAGAGGACAGAGGGACAGACAGCAGGGGAGAAAGGAAAAGGGAGGTGACTTGTGTGTGCATATGTGTGTGTGTGTGTGTGTGAGCAGGAAACTCACCATCTGCGGTCTCCATGACGCTGGTGTGGTGGTTGTAGCTGCGGGAAACGCCTCGCACCGAGGCCACCTGGGGCCGCTCCACGTGTAGCGAGGAGCGCTCCGACAGCCCCGTCACGTCAGGGGGCGCCGAGTGGTTATCTGTGATGAGCGGGGTGTCGGGGGTTAAAAGGTCAAACGCCAGGCTGTCGCAGCTTCATGAAAGTCTACTTTGTGGGTTAGTAAACAAACTCCTGTGGCAGCTTGTGGATTCGACTGAGAGTCTGGGAGTCGTATTGTCATCTCTAAGTGAAAAGTCTTTAACTGCGGAAGAATAAATTTCACATTTCACCATGTTAACTACCTGCCATGATAATGAATGCATATCTCTTCAGCAGTTACTTTCCCCTCAGTGAGTAACATGAAACAATTTGCCTGTAAAACATGAATAACAGGCAAGTCTGAGTAAATTGTAATGGCCTCCATTTGTCTCCACTTAATTCTAAAAAAAGATGCCTTTGAATGAAGTTTGGCACATCGGCTGATATGACAATGCCAAGACTTGTACCAAATTACTGACCCTGGTGGGTTATGACAGCGTAGTGCTCAAACAATCCAATACAACAGATCTGCCACAATTTCTACATTTAACAGGATTGTAACAGTTAGATTTTGTTTACACTGGCACAGAGATCATAATTAATCAAAAGACTTCTCAATACTACACAGACTAGTTTCACACCTCCACACCAACACAACCTCAATAACAGACAATGAAAACTGAACAGTATAATCTTGTGAACCAAGGTTGAACAGCTCAGTTGTTGAAATGGATGGCACAGCATTTTACAAGTGGTGCTATGTTGTGGTGGGAACTTGAGTTAAAAATATAAACCTGTTAATGCTCACGTGACACTGTTGTTGGAACCAAAACAATCATGGAGAACTGCACCATAAGAACTGTGGTTCCCATAACTACATATAACATGTTCACAGTGCAAATGTGTGATTTCCAAAGCAAAGGTCATGTTTCTTTGGTTGTTATAATGCACTTAAATGAAAATGTTGCTTCTGAATGTGTGATGGCCAATTGGTATTGTCTACTGCTGAAGTGAGTGACAGACAGAATCAGTGTTTGAGGGGCCAGGAAACAGAGTAATCTCGGAGATTTATTTACAGCTTCAGTCAACACCAGTCACTGCTGCTACTTTATGACAGCAACCTTGAGGGGATACGAGCCAGAGGCAAAAAAAAGAAACAGAAACAGAAACAGACAGCTCCATCTTAATAGGATATCGTTGTGGCAGCAACACATACAGACAGGCATTAGCACGCACACACACTCACACACGCAAGTGCACAAAAGTAAGCAAGCCACCATCTCCCTTTGCTGCTGCGGAGGGACCGATGGTGATAAATCCACTGAATCTCATTAACTAGCTCGTGACGCTCACATGGCAACATGGAACAAGCCATTTTGACAGAGATGTGGCTGCGAGCTTTTTAACGTGACTGAACGACAGTGAGACGGCAGACGGCGACGACTAATTAGAAAGACGTGAATTCAAACTCTGTCGATGCGTCCTTTTGTCTTGCCATCATCGAGTGCTTTTGTGCATCTGGAGATAAGGCCTCGGAGGATAATAGATGTGTCGGACAATGCTGTCTGTCTGCGATTAAACTACCCGCTGTAGAGAAACAGTCGGCACGACATTATACAGGTTAAGATGTTGCCTTTGATATGACAGAAATTCTGACTGCCAAGGTTCACCAAACTTCTGCTGAAAGACAAATCTCAGACAATTGAAAGGTATAAAATCTGTCTTCAGACTCTGATTCATGGCTACACGTCAGCGTTCCTGTATGCACGTGTCTACAGTATATATTATAGATGGAGGAGCTTAAATCCATACAGCTGAGAAGAGGGTTCTGCAGGCTTGTTCAACAACTGCGTTTGAATGTATTGTTATGGTTGATTTAACGAAACTGAAATCATAACCTACACCTCTTATTCCAGGATGAGTGAGGTAAAAGGTGTTTGAGCAATGCTGAGCAAAACGTTTTTACCCCTGTGAAGCACAATCAACTAAAATAGTAATTAAACATACCAGATGTGATGCCATGTGAGACTGTGTGTGTCACTGACCTAGCTGGGTGTGTGCCATGAGGTCGGCCAGTGCGGTAGCTGCGGCGTTGGCGTTGAGGGCCGCGTGGGCAGTGGTGTTGGTGGTGGTGACGGATCTCCCTCCCGGGTGGGATGAGGTGGATGACGCGGAGGATGAGGTGGACGAACCCTGGATGACACGGTTAAACCAGTGCTCAACGGCTGGGTGGCCGTGGCCCTGGAAGGGCGTGGAGGTGGCCAGCCGTCCCTGCCGGCGCAGCGAGCCCTCGTCTTCCGACGCTGAGGAGGTGTCTGTGTTCGACAGGTCAAGACAGGGCAGCGTCATAACAGTGGACAAGACAATGGGGATGAAAACAAGATGGCAAAACATGCCAAAGGAAAACTTCCTCAGACCATATGCAGATGATAGATTATTTTACTTATACATACTGGACAAAGTACATATAAGCCAGTGGGATGGCAAGATGATTTCAATGAAGATGGAAGTTAATAGGCTGTTGGATGCTTATTATAAAATGGTTTATTACTTCACTGGTACAGAGTATGTTATTGATATTTTACCGGCTGTGAAAACTGCCACACTGAGACCTGGCTACACGGCAACTACATTTCAGACGAACACACAAATCAGAGTGTTTCATATGTGCAGATGACAAAAAGAGGGAGAATGAATGAGGTGTCTGGTATACTGAGCTGCAGTCTTAAAAAATATGAATGTAAAAAAAACAGTGTGAGTTGTCTTTTGAGTGTGTCAGTGTATATTACCCAACTGATACAGGTACACTTCAAGAAAATGGCAACAATAAAAACATACTGCACATTCACACATTACTAACACTGCCAAAACCGCTTTGGCCTTATCAAATGTCCCATTTAATGTTGGTGTGAAAGAAAACTTTACTAAGTGTAGTGTTTGATGAAGGGACTCTCACTTGGACTCAAACCCGGCCACTGATGGTTTTACTGCTTCTCCCTTGAGGCAACTGTGAGCAGTTGGTCCCATCAAAAATAGCCCAAACAAGAAGAGCTTCAAAGCAGTGTGAGAATCATTCAAAATGAACAGAGTCCACTTCATGTGGCAAAGCCATCAGAAATGTCAGGATCATTCAAGTTACACAACAGCAGGCTCGTCTTAAATTACTATTCTGCAGAGAACTCAGTGCAAGGCAATCATCAGTCATCGTCCATTTCAGAAAATGAAAGACTCAAGTTATAAACAGTTTGGAAAGGTCAAACATTTTGTGAACTCCCATTATTCACTACTAGCCATGTAAACAACAGCTCTTCCTCACCGGCTCCCAAGAAAACTACAAAACTCAGTCACACATTTAAAAACATTCCAGCAAAGCCTTTGAGCACTTTGAGCAAAACAAAGCTTTAATAAAGTGAAAAATCTATCGTAAATCCACTGAGAGGATGAGCGAGAGATTTAGAAAACAGAGATTAACACTGTGTGTGATCAGCACATGCCTGATGGATGTTCTCTACAGTAATGAGCCTTCATGTAATTAATCCTACTAATCACACACAGTATGTAGTTACAAGTAAAGTCCTCCGACAGACACTATTAAATCACTGTTACTTTCCTTAAGCCTCCTCTTGGCTTTGCAGAGGCTGTCAGAGGAAGGCAGGAGGAGGTGTGATTATAACAAACCAACTTAATATCTTTACAACCGGTGGACTCACGCGGGTTATCTCACATTTATGATTCTGTTTGTTATTCCCCTGCCTCTCTCCCTATCTTAGTAACCTTGACACAGTTACACAGGGGAGAGGGAAACAGAGGGTCAGGGAACAAATGCAACGTATAAACAGAGCGTTGGAAAGAATGGGAAAGAGAATAAAAGAAGGATTTGTAACAGAAAAACAGACAAAAACAAGACAAAAGAGAGAGGTAGTAATGGAAGATTTGGACGTAGACTAAAACATATAAGAGCGAAAACCTGAGCAGAGATATGCTGAGAGCGCAGTTATTATTATGCATCAATGAAAGCAAACAAAGACAGGTATATTAATGAAACTTCAGCTCACTAGCTAAAAACCTGATCTAAATTCCACTGGCTCGTCAATGGAAAATCCATTTAATCCTACTGCCTGAAGCAGATTATTACATTATTATACAACAAACATATTCGAGCTGCTAGGTCCATCTATCTTTCATGCATGCATCGTATGTTTTCTAGGTGCCTCTTCATGGCTGATTGAATGACAGGTCTTGAAGTAAAAGAAAACAGTGTTTTGCTCAGATTTGAGTTGTCCACTTAAACAGGATAAGAAATGGAAAACACCAAGTCCTATTAGTGACCAAAAACATCACTAATAGCTTTATTGCATTAATGGTCCCTGATAAACTTTTGCTAATCTTGTGAGGTCCTTTAAAATCACATTTCAGATGAAATGCTGAAAAAACTAGACAAGAACTGCAGCTTTTAAAAGAGTCAAAGACTATCTTCTATGTAATATATGTGAAGTTTGGGGTCTGTCAGCCATACCTATGCATCTTATCCAAGTAGATTACAGTAAATCACTCAGAGCAACTCAAAACAACCATGAAGAGTCCCTCTCTTTCTCCTTTTCAAACCCCAATGTCTGAGCTCTTAATCCGGTTACTTGCTCCACCGCTGTGTCCTCTCTCTTTATCCAAGACTTGAGGCTTTAAGGCCCCCCACCTTATACACCAATGATAAAGTCGCTGCAGTGTCTGAGCGACTGTTATCAAATCTTACGCAGATTACTTACGGAGAGATTGAAAGAAACACAAAAGGGCCATTTGGGGCATTGAAACTCTTGTAAAAAATAAACTGCAGAATGCAGTAAAATGACTGAAATTCAAATGAACAGGCCCACACAATATAAACTTTTATAAAAGCAGGCAAAACGTCGGCATTTTGAGACCATGTTAAAAATCTGATTATGCATCTATTATGCAACTCATGTGGGAAGGTCTGCATGGGAACACAACGGTGAGAAGTGAGTCCTTTATTGTCACAAAGAATGGACACATTCATCAAACGGCACATTTTCTTTCCAGTAGCACGTTTGGCGACATCATTTTCGATCACTGGACACAACAGAATGTCAGCATCCTGCGCTCCGATGCTCATGGGATTATATGAACCAAACTAACAACCCGATGAGAACATAAACCTCGGCTGTATGCACACACCATAAAGTCTGATATAGGGGGACACAGATGTATAAGAACAGGGGTCTCACCTGGCGGGGTGCATGCCTCGACAGAAGACTGAACTAGCACAGATCGTCTCTTGGAGGGCATGGGCATCTTCCTCTCTTTGTACTTTGCCAAAGCTGCTTGGACGGCTTCTGTGTGCAGATCTAAGAAAACACATCAACACAGTTTAGCTGCAGCATAGAAGAAAAAACACCAGATATTTATAACTTTTTGTCGGCACAGACAAATTATTACCAGATCTGAAGCGTTCATCCCGAGTGTTGGCTGCCCGGGACTTGTTGTGTTTGGAACCGGGAAGTACAGCTTGGGAGGAGGCCTGGATCCTGTTGTCAATTTGCAGAGATGGATCTACACCTGCAGAGAAACAAGACCAAGGCAGGGAGAGGAGACTTTACACAAGGGGAAAAAAACGTAGATCCTTCTCTAATGCTAAAATGCCTCAATATAAATGTCTGAAATATGAGCAAACAAAGACTTTGCGGAACGCGTCTTGGACGTCGAGCAATGGTGCCGAATACTGCTCGACTTGATCAAGTATCCACGAGCTTAATGTTAATCCGAATTTAGGCTGCTTTCTTTGAATACAGTAGCTTGGAGTTGAGAATGTATTCACTTTAATTAATCTAGCCTCTCGCACAGTTTTCCAGCTGCCGCCGAGCTTTCCAAAGGGAAGCAAATGCAAATTACACAAACGTAACCGAGAGGAGGTGATTAAGCACCATAAATGTCAAAAAGACAACATCTTCTAAGTGGAGCGTTCTAAAATTATCAAACTCTCAAACTTGTCAGCCTCGCTGTGCACTGCGTGACGCAGGCAGTGATTCATCCTTCAGCTTATGCAATCCTCATTTGAGCTTCATTAACTAACTGGTGGTTATCATCAGAGGGGAAACCCGAGACTACCGCCTGAAGGAAGGTCACAATACAAGCTCCGTTGGAAATCTTCCTACCATTGGCTTCGCTTCTTTCGCTGAAGCTGTCGTGGTGATGCATTTGAAGTATGTGAGAAGTAGAAACACTCAGGAGAAACTTAAGAAAGAATTCTGATGAGCCTTTATGCCATTACACTGAGGATGTGACTAAATAAGATGAATTTGAATTTTGCTGCACAATGAAAGTTGGATCCTTATGAACCTTCTGACCTTGAGGGAGAGGCGGGGGAACAAATCGTCAAGTTCCTCCCTATTATGTTATAATAAATGCTTTTCTGCAGGTTAAAACTTTAAAAGCACACACAAATAATGTCATCTGAACACATTAAAGAAATATCGCTGGCAGCTTGTCTGTATTTTCGTACTAAGTAATGACAGGTCTTTGCAGTTATGTTAAGTGGAGCTGAAGGACAACATCAAACACAATGGGGCAGGAGTCTGAGAAGGCAACAGAAGCTGTGCTATAACACCACATCCAACAGTTTTATAATTACATTTTCCTGACTGTAAGACAACCAGGAGGAAACATTTAGAAAGATGCCTCTGCGGATCTGTAGCTCTGTCTTGATAAACAATTTAAAAAAAAACTAGCTACCATGTTTCCACTGACTCCTGCCAGTTTTCCACCTGCACTTAAGTTACATGTATTTCAGCAAAACTGTCGAGTTTCTGAGACCTAAATACTGCATTATTTGTAAACTGTTAAAGCAGCAGCTCAGCAAGGCACTACATACGGGATGCTTTTCGTGTTACAAAGAAGGATCACAACTAAGAAACTAACATCCCAGGTTACAAAAAACACAGCTAAACAAAACGGAAAGCCAAATCATGACTTTTCTTTTGCTAGTCGTCTCTCTCTGACCAACCAGTGGGAGTCAGATCTGAACCCGGTGTTATCCTATCATCAGCTAGTGATGGACTGTTTTGTATATAAACAAAAACTAATAAAATATATAATTACTGTGTGTAGTTTCTAAATTGTGGCTGAATAAGTGGCCTAATATGAACGGATTCCATTAAAATAACAGTACCTTGATTAAGATTAAATGAAAACAAATATGCCTTGAAGTGTAGCCATATTGAAGCAGGACTCCAAATCCTCGAATGGGACCCAAATAAAACATTCATGGCCAGTCCGTTGACAGTTTTGAAGTTGTTCTGGTGTTGCCGCCTCTTCTAACCTGACCCAGTGAACCACAGACTGGGGGCTGTTGCTTGTTTACCAATTATGCAAACACGTTGTCGGGGACAGAGACCTACAAAATTCAGATGCTGGATGGAGCTGGCTGACCCGTCAGACACCCAGCCAGCCGGCCGGCCGGCCAGCTATCAGCTCGGCCCGCTTTTCATCAGCAGCTTAGTGGGGATCAGTGAGCTCCACACTGTCAGCAACTCTCAGACAGCAGCAGCTCGCGCACTGCAATGCTGAACAACATTCACACACTTCAAATCAACAAAACATTGTGAGTTTTTAATATCACACACACACAAAAAAAAAGGCTTGAGGGCATTTAAGGACACACACTGCAAGGCGTCTGACACACGCATGGACGCACACACACATCACATCCCCTGAGGATGGACAGACACATTAATATATGCTGTATAATATATCGCTCCGACAGTCCAGTCACACAACGGCCTTTCCTCAGCTGCCGGAGGAAATGGGTCTATAAAACAAGCCAGGACACCAGACCCGGTTGCTGGGCAGAACACCCTCGATACACACCACCCTGAGCCAATCAGAGGCACGCTCCGTCACAGCAGATGTCGTTATTGGTTCACAGCGGGCCCTGATGAAGTTTTACCACCTATCTGATGCCAGTGCTTACCTACCCGCATGGTGGCTGATGACACGCACATGTTTCACTTCCTAGAGAACAAATACGCTTTGAGTTTTATGAATCAGACACAGAAATAATATTGATTTGAATGAAATTTCACTCATGCCCTACATGAATGACTGAAAGAGCTGGGACTGCTTTCATAGTCAATGAAAATAAAAAAATAAGACCAATCACTGAGGACTGGGCAAATTACATAACTATCTTCTAACTAAAGAGGTACAAACGTTCCTCAACAGGATTTAATTTAAGAAAACTAAATGATCATTCACATGCCAATCAAGAAAATTATCCAAATGTATTTACTGTAACAGAAGAGCAACACTGACAGCCATCCCAGTAAGGCCTTAACACTGCAATATAAACACTGTATGACAACAGTGAAATATGAGGCAGCAAAACGACTCATGAAATTTCGTATGGAGGTCAGAAAAAGCCCATAACCCTGCAGCTGTTAAACCCGAACCCGCTGATTCATCACACTGGATGGAGTTGTCATTAAATCCAAACACTTCTGTTCATCCCACTAGAAGCATGTGTAGTCTTCAAAGAATCTCACCTGCTCCACAGCCTGTCCACTCCTGCTCTACATCTATCACTTCCTTTATGTGGGGTTCAGACTGAAAGGATCAAACAGTGACTGATACAACGAAATGAGTCCATGATAAAGAGAGTGAAAGGAAGCCAGAGGATGAAGGAGACGATCCACCCAAGCTAAATAACAGTCCTGCTAACTCCAGCGGAAAGGTTCTAGCGAGCTGCCCACACCAGACTCTGGTTTCCACTTGGGCCCGGTGTTGTGAGATCAGGCCAAACCAGAGGCTGATGTGGACAGCCGATAGAGGACGCAGAAGCATGAAGCGTACAGACTGCGATTCCTCTTTGGGCTTCACCACAAACCGCCTCGATTCATAGGCCGCCAGGAGCGGCTCGGATCGACTGACTGCACAACTGGGGCTAAAAATACACTTCATAGATACATAAATATATATGCAACCCCCTACACAGTCAAACAGGATAGACGGAGGACTACACATCTCTGTCTTTCAGAATGAATAGCTCCCTTCTCAAACACCCACCGCCCGACACAGTGTGGGAAGCACATATGCGCAAGTCTGGCAAAAAAACAAAAAACACTGCTTTAAATAATTAGTATTCTGTAAGACAGATAAAAATCATAATCACTTCCTGTCAAGAGCGTAGCATCAGCATTAGGAGAGCAGCATGAAAAACACTTCAAATATATTAAAACGGGGATCTACGGACACACTTGTGGACCAAGTCTACACCAATCACCAACCGAGCACAGACAAACCTTCACAATCTCGATCATGCCTTCCTTCTCTCATATTTTCTCGCTCCTATTTTCATTTTTCTTACCAATGACATGTGGCTGATAGAGAGCTGTAGTAATAATAACAGACACAAGGGCTACAGGGCCAACGTTAAGGACCCGACTGAAGAACGAAGGACACTCCAGCAGACAAATCTAAGTATAAATGTGTTATAGTCCCCAGCAGTATCCTTCATGACAACTTTACCACCACGTGATGTTCCATCTACTAAATACAAAGTTTACGCAACTCAAAATATTTTACTTCTGAAAAAAATTTTGGGCTGTTGTCATGCTGTTTGTTTGTGTTTTAAGATTTTCATTTCTAATTTTGTTGACTCTGCCTTTGGATGACTTTTCTCTTTCTTTGTCACATCTCTGAAAACTATGATGTGGGCTGTTTAATTATAAAAGTCAAATGTGTTGCACATACTTGAAAAAAGATTCTCCTGTAATAATCTTTCTCAACTTTATGATGCTTTATCTCACTCTCTTTACTCCTGCAAGGATGCTAAGCTAACTGCTAGGCTAACATGCAGCCAGAGCTCCGAGATAAAAACCTGTTCTGGACAAAGAATTTCCTCCGGGCCTGAGTCTTACCTTGAATCTGTGGGATGTACGGTGCCAACAGCTTGCCTCTTTTCTTCTCATAGCCCTTCTGAGTGATGTCCCCTGCACAGACAGAGACAGAGGAAGAGAGGAACAGACAGACAGAGAGAGACAGAGAGAGAGAAGGCAGGGGGGGGGCAGAGAGATGAGTCATTAGCTCAGCCGTGCCACAGCGTTGTGTGTGTGTGTGTGTGTGTGTGTGTGTGTGTGTGTGTGTGTGTGTGTGTGTGTGTGTGTGTGTGTGTGTGTGTGTGTGTGTGTGTGTGTGTGTGTGTGTGTGCCCAAGTGGCTCAGGCTCACAATGCCAGGCTGGTTACACTGGCACCACGGGTCACCAGATGCAGGTGGGGTTAACAGACGACCAGCTCCTACCAACTAGATGTCTCTCTCAAACACGCACACACGCACACACGCACACACACACACAGGAAGGGACACTGATATTCACACAGCATGAAATTAAAAAAAAAAAAAATCACACTGATGATAGTCTGGAGAATTTCCTCTGAATACTTGAATGATGGCATCAGCTGAAGAAGGAGCGTTTAAAAGACCATTTGTCTGGTGCGTCTGGAATATTTTCCCCTTCGGTGTTTTCACCAAAAGTAAAAATACTGCAGTCAGCATGAATTGAATCCGCCTCAGATGTCTCCCCACACATAATTAAAAGGCAGTATGTTCAAAAGGGTCGAGCTGCATGTTATTTAATAGTCATATTTGAAAAGAATGGCAACGAGTACGTTTTTCCATGCCTTGAATTTAAGTACAATACATGAAAGAAGAGATGAATGAGAGCAGAGGGAGACCGAGAGGTAAGGATCCAGACGGGCGGTCAAAGAGAGAAGGTGAAGGCTGAGTAATATTATAACTCTTTAAATATAGTGAGGCCTGAATAACTGAATAACACCGTGATGATGTTTTACAATATTGGGGGTCCTTGTCAGGCTGTGTGTGCTGGATTTGGGACCAACAAAACACCTGCTGGTTCTGCAGGAAGGGGTCTACACACCTCAACTTTTGCACGGAACTGTATCTCATCTCTGCTCTTTGTCACTGGACTTGGTGAGGTGTAACGTAGACTCACTGAGGATAGCCAGCGGTCAGCTGTTTAAATAGAGATACAAATAATAACAATGAATGCCAAAGAAACTCTAATAAAATCTAAATACACAACACTGGCACAGTTTCTGTATCGGATGTTTGTTGGTGATCGAAGAGGATGAAGTCACATTAAAGAAAATGATGAAACAGCTTGGTGTGACCTGGATCTGGGTAATCCAAGTATCATGCATGACGCAGTAATAATATTAGAAAAATTCCTCATCTTCATTGTCATCACATGTCAAAAGTAGTGTTATGAGCATCACCATATGATCCTGGTAGCTGCAGATTTTTTAGGAACTAAGAGAAACAGTAAACGGCACTATAATTTTAGCTGTCACAGTGTGGATTGTTTCACTAAGTGGCCTTCACTGCCTTTTTCCAAGAAGAAAGAAATGAGTAAAATACAGTGTCTCAGTATTGTAAACAAACGTAGAACAAACGAGCTCATCAGTAAATGACAGCATCACCAAAATGCCAAAAACGTTGCAACACATTTCTGTCCACGTGAGGTCGAAACACAGAGAAGAAGGTCTCTGAGGTTTGGCTGCTTGTGGATGATCTGTGGCTGTAAGATGTCATTGTGCTGCTCTATAGACACTGCTGCAGGCCATGCTGAGGCTGGAGACTTTTTTTTTTTGCTCACAAAAGGCGTATTGATTCGCTCAGAGAGGGCTGTCGGTCAGCCCTCTCTGAAACACAAACCTCGAGTACACAACTATGCTCCTCTCCCACACCTCTAAAGATGGATGTAAACAAACAGGACAGGCAGCAGAGCTGTGAGAGACCGAGGGGCCGCGTGGAAAATACGCCAGACAGACATCCAGACTGTCAGGAGTGTCAAAGTCAAACAGCCACTCGACGCAACGTTGTTTTGGAAGGAAGCTTGAAACGCTCACACAAGTCAACGCGGGATCTCAGTGTCACTTTCCACCAGCTGAATAGAAATCACGCTGTGCCCTTTACATTCATCTCTTCAAGCTCTCAGCGGGGGGTCACGGGGGTGGAGGTCAAGTGAAAAAGCAATCGTGTTCAATAGAGCTATCTGAACACAAAACCCTGATTAAATGTCTCCACACGTGATCCCATTTTGTCGCCCTTCCCCAGGGAATACTTTATCTCCATGCTCCTTTTGAAGTGTTAATTCCTTGAAGGTAGACTGTGCACATGCAATCTTTAATTCAACTTTCCATTTGACCTTTCCCATCATACAGTGTGTCCTTTTGGCGGTTCACGTTGATATATATTTTCTAATTTAGACATGTCACTTGATGATATATGTTTCCAAATTCGCTTGAACAAAATATTCGTGTGACTGTCTTTGCCTGTTCTTCAAGCCTCTCGAACACAACAGTGTACCAGTGTGAAGGCAGGTGTTGTTGGTCCCACTGGTTGCCGCGCTGCCCGCTGGTCCTGAGTCACCAGTAACAAGTGAATGCACTGTTAAATGTCCAGGAGAGATGGAGGCTCACAACAATGCAGCGCTGTCCACAGGCCGAGTCGGCTGACCTGACACTGACTCTTTCTGGTGATAAGCTCTCTGTTTATGTGTGTGTAAGTATGTGTGTACATCAGTACATGTCTGTGTGCGTGCCAGCGTGTCTGAGTTTGCACACCACAGCAGCCAACCAGCTTGACAAGCACACAATGGAGGGCTATTCTCTGCGGCGGGCTCCGAATTCAGGCTAGCAGGCCTCGGTGGCCGGGCAGCCCCACACTGATCCATCAAGCTATGTCTCTGTGAAGCTCATCTTTTGATATGAGAACAAACAGCTTAGTCATTAAATATGGAGGGATGGACTCAGCCATTCAAAGGTAAACAATGACCGTTACCCTGAATCTTAACAAACAAAACAAGGATTTCAATATTTCCCGCCTAAGTGTGTAGGAACGAGTGAGTTTGCATTTGTTTGCACGTATACCGCATGTGTGCATTATTCACAGACAAACACTCTATTTCTCCTCTCTGTTCGAGCTCCAAAGGAGAAAATTGGGATGATTCAAAGGTCAATATGTGGCCTGCTGCCTGGGGAATACCAGAGGGGGGAGAGGATGGTGGGACAGAGGGAAGAGACAAATGGAAAGATGGATCGAAAGAGGCCTAGCACCTATGCTAAATTGCACAGTCGCAAAAGATGAGCTGGAGGTTGCAGTATATTTACAGCAGAGGGAAACACTTCATTTGACCCCTTTCAACCTTCTGCACTCACTCCAGGCTGAGCCATGTAATTGAGCTGTAAAGAAAAAAGTACTTCCTCCAAACAAGGAGGGGGAAGGATGGAGGGGAGAGTGAATAAAAACCAAGAATGAATGCGTCAAAACAGGAGATGAACAAAAGCGTAGGAGGGAACAGTGAGAGAGAGGATGGTGGTTGGAGGATAAGGGGCTCAGCTTTCTTTTATCAACCAGCATCCACCTTCATCAACACCACGCTCTTTTGTTCTCTCCATCCCGCCACTCTAACCTCTTCACCTTCATCTCAACCCTTGAGGGCTCGCTGTCCAAACATACCGAGCGTTCCTGTCATCTTCTGACCTGCAGACACTTTCTCTTTTTAGTTACCTTCAGCAGCATCTTGCGAAAGAGTGAAAATAAAATCAACAGAAGGATATCATGTCCAATGTCCACATTATCTGGGCGTATAAATTCTAGTCTTATGACAACAGTCTCCATTCATTTGAACTGACAAAATCGTATTTCCTGGAGACTATTTCTTCCGGCACACAATCCAATGTTGTTACCGTAAAGATTCCCCTCACCCGACCCTCCATCCAATTTGGAAAAAGAGATGGTAAATCTTGCGAGACCCAAAACAGTGACAACAAGAGAGCCCGCCGTCCTCTGCTTTGTCTTATTGACTATAATTGACTGATGGCTCCTGACTGAAGCTGCTCCTCCAATGAAGCCCATTAGAGAATTACCTTGCATCTCCCCAGACGGAGCTCTTCCATCAGGGAGATACTGAAAGGCAGCACATTCCTCTACAAGCCAGCACAAACACATTGAGCACAGATAATGAAACACTGGCTTACTTTAACGAGAAGAGTGAAAAGGAATCAGTGACAGGACATGGTGTATACATTCACATGGTCACACACGTGCTCGACAGGGATGTCAACTCTTGCTCTCGACTTTTCTCCCTCAGCATCACATGCGTGTGCATGCGAAGGAACACGTGCATATAAACAGAAGCAGCGAGGGCTTGACAATCAGACTGCAGTGGACTCGAGCCCTGCATCTGTGTGCCCTCTCCTGCTGGTTTCCTATTAAAAAAAACTGAATGCACATTCACAGCCTGTGTGTGTGCAAAAATGTGTGTGTGTGTGTGTGTGTGTGTGTGTGTGTGTGTGTGTGTGTGTGTGTGTGTGTGTGTGTGTGTGTGTGTGTGTGTGTGTGTGTGTGTGTGTGTGTGTGTGTGTGTGTGTGTGTGTGTGTGTGTGTGTATGTAGCCGGCAGACCGTCTGTGTGCCTGCCAAGCTATGAGTCTCCCACAGTAAGCAGCACGAGGACTAGACGATAATTTAACATTAAATCTGTATTGTTTTAATTTACTCATATTAAGATGTAGGTTTCATAATTGTTTGAATTGTATTTCTATGCATCTAATAATTTTTATAATAATATAAAACAGCAAATTTTCACATGTAAGGAGGTGGAAATCAGAGTTTTGACATTCTTGGTTTAAAAATTGTTGTTGACATAATTTTTGGTCAAAAGTAAAAAAAAAAAATAAAAAAAA
Organism: Brachyistius frenatus; assembly: GCF_029030835.1. Classification (NCBI taxonomy): domain Eukaryota; kingdom Metazoa; phylum Chordata; class Actinopteri; family Embiotocidae; genus Brachyistius; species Brachyistius frenatus. Next base: position 2,677,136 of record NW_027210626.1, read on the forward strand.
AACAGGACGAATCGAGGTTTACCAAAATCTCTTCCAGAACCGAAGACACATAAGTCTTTATCAAACATGTCAATAAACATCTGCTGTGACAATTAGAGCAACACAACTGTCCATATCGTCCAGTCAACAGCCTTCAAGCCTCTCACGCCTGCAACACACTGCCACCCTCTCTTCTTAAGGGGCCGACAGCAGAGATGTGGCCCCACCCATCCATCCTGTCAGTTCCTCTGCCAGTCTGACCCACAATGTGCCAACGCTGCTGCCAAGCCAGCAATCAGGCTGTCTGCCCTTCAGCCACAGAAAACCGCAACTAAATATTTAGGCAGGGCAGCATTTGCTCTCTAGACTTGTGTGTTGATTCCAGCAAAGGCAGATGCGGCCAGCTGTCATTTAGCATTAGCTCTCCCGCATACAAATGTCAGTTTTACAAATTTGGATTAAAGCTTTGCCCCTGACAGACAGTTTAAATCTGGTCATTTCTCCACTGCATATTTGCAGGGGATTGTTTCTGTGAGGATCCAAAGTGAGCATCATCGCATGATAAAATGCTCACGTACGCATGTGCTTCTTAGATCTTTACATATCTAGGTTTTGAAAACGTGCCTGTAACTGCTGAGAAAAAAAAGAGCACAGACACGAATAGGAGACAAAAAGAAGGATGGATGGAGAAGGAGCATGACAAACTCAACCACATGTTTACCTTATGAGTCTGTCTAAAAATCACTGTGCAGGCTGCAGAAAAAGTAAAACGATAGTGAGTGGTGTCCACAAGCAGACTCTTATTAAACTGTTTTACACACACACACACACACACACACACACACACACACACACACACACACACACACACACACAACAGGCAGGCCGAGTCACTCACATGCAGAAGCCAGAGGAGCATGCAGAGGAGCATGCAGAGCAGCGGTGAGACGTCTTCAGCTCAGAGTGAGGACAGACGGAGGGACAGCAGAAGAAGAGGCCAGCGGCGCTACACAGGCAGTCAGGTCAGCGGAGGCTAAGTAGCTAATACTGGCTAACAGGCCAACTCTGAGAAGTCCTGCTGTCAGAAGTCAGGCCCTTCAGCATCCTTTGTTTCCTTTCATAGAAAGAGCAGCAGAATGAACAAACCCCATCTCCCTCATTCTGCCTTCCTATCGCTCCCCACCCTCTCGCCCTCTCTCAACCCCCCTTCTTCTCCTCCTCCTCCGCCTCCTCCTCCTCCATCGACTGCCCCTGACATCCCACCCCTTCCCCCCCCCCCCTCTCACTCTCTCTGGCTCTTTCCATCCCTCCCTTCTTCTCTCTCCTCCCAGCGAAGGTCTCTACAAAGCCAAGCTAGGCTGCAGGATTAGGGTGTCAAAGCAGACCCCTGCCCCCCACCTTCCCACATACCGATCTCACACACACACACACACACACACACACACACACACACACACACACACACACACACACACACACACACGCACACACGCGCACACACGCACACACGCACACATACGGTGTAAAGCTACCATGAAGAGGGCTCGTTACCCTGTTACTACACGTTCACGCAGGTCAAGTTACAGAAGATGGAGAGAAAGCTTCTGTTCCGATGTAGGGCAACCGCAGCTTTACAGTTAAGGCTTGTTACAACTTTAAAAAGACCACAGTAGAACAACAGAGATCAACAACAATGTTGGATGGCGGCTGTAACCGCACAAAAACATGGACAGCCAGATCACGCCTGCCAGCCTCTCTAACCTCTGATTGCTGTAATTCTGCTGCAAGTTTCACCTCAAAATCACTTTGTGAAAAGCCTGTAGTTGAAAGAAAGCAGAGGCGACGCTGGGTAGGGTTACCTTTGATGTGGAAGAAAACACTGGTAAGAGTACTACAGCGGTCCCACCGGGTTTATCACCCTCCTCTCCGTGCACATTAATATTTCATTTTAGAAATTAGTGACCTATTCACCCTGTGGCGGTAAGTTTCATTGAACACCTGCATGTAATTAAGCTAATCATTGCTTGGGAGCACACACTTTAATGAACCTACACACACACACTCGAGCAAACACCAACACACAATAGATGAGCTCGTCCGTGTCTGTGGATTGAGATGAACTACATGTGACGTATAGTGGGTCAGTCACCCTCTGTGTGTTGTCTTAAACTCATGTGATCTGAGGCTATTCACCTGTTAAACCACGTAAACTGACAGGAAACAGAAACAAAATAAACCTCTGTTCAGTGTAATAAAGTCCAAAAGAAAAAGCCCGGTGGCAAGTAGGGAAATTTATAATTAGAGATTTATAAATTTGTAGATCAATTAAGCGACAAAAAGTAAACTGACATTACCACTGCTTACCAAAGATTTTGTCTCTTGCAAAAAATGACTGATTTCTCTATTAACCATAATTTCTTTGTTCCAGTAGATTTACATGAACATGGAAGAGTGACACCAAGGAAAGATGAGCCACTCACTGCAGCTCGACACAAAATAGGGACGTTCCTGGGGCTAAATATAGTCTTGTACATTTTTACACAATTGAATTGTAACTAAAGCCCTATTTATGAATAAGTTATATACATTTTGTCAGAAATTGTAAAAACAGAATTCAGGGTAAATAAGTACAAAGAGACCCACCTCGTTAAGTTGATGTGACCAAACAGAAAGTTGATTCATAGTTCTAACTGCCAAACATTTGCTGGTTTTGGCTTCCCAAGTGTAAGAATTTGATGTTTTTCCTATATGATACTAAATTTAGTATCTCTAAAATAAGGGATCAATAGCCAAATCAAACACACAGTTTGAGTGTCACCTCAATCTCTGGGAAAATACAATGTAATGAACATCTTTTCTGTTAAATTGTATAGACAAAAGAAAGAA